>NC_088106.1:27376000-28660000 GCF_036370855.1 Dromaius novaehollandiae | reverse complement strand
CAACAGCCCGCACACACTTGTGCAACACCCCGTACCCCCCAACCTGACCCCGCACACCCAAACACCCTCCGCTGCCCCCGCTCCAGCACACTCGCCCAAAAACGACCCCCGCCACGGGACGGCTGCCCCCCCTGGCGTCAGCCAAAGGCAAAAGCCTACAGCACCCGGTATTCCCAGGCGGTCTCCCATCCAAGCACTAACCGGGCCGGACCCTGCTTAGCTTCCGAGATCAGACGAGATCGGGCGTTCTCAGGGTGGTATGGCCGTAGGCAACAGCCAGCCCCACAGCCGCCCCCTTCACAACAGCCTGCGCACACTCGCACCCCTCCACCCAACCCCGCACACCCAAATACCCTCTGCTGCCCCTGCTCCAGCACCGGGCCCGACCCTGCTTAGCTTCCGAGATCAGACGAGATCGGGCGTTCTCAGGGTGGTATGGCCGTAGGCAACAGCCAGCCCCACAGCCGCCCCCTTCACAACAGCCTGCGCACACTCGCACCCCTCCACCCAACCCCGCACACCCAAATACCCTCTGCTGCCCCTGCTCCAGCACCCAGCCCCACAGCTGCCCCCTTAACAACAGCCTGCGCACACTCGCACCCCTCCACCCGACCCCGCACACCCAAATACCCTCTGCTGCCCCTGCTCCAGCACCCAGCCCCACAGCTGCCCCCTTAACAACAGCGTGCGAACACTCACACCCCCCAACCTGACCCCGCACACCCAAACACTCTCTGCTGCCCCCGCTACAGCACCTAGCCCCACAGCCGCCCCCTTCACAACAGCCTGAGCACACTCGCACCCCTCCACCCGACCCCGCACACCCAAATACCCTCTGCTGCCCCTGCTCCAGCACCCAGCCCCACAGCCGCCCCCTTCACAACAGCCCACGCACACTTGCACCCCCCAACCCGACCCCCGTACACCCAAACACCCTCTGCTGCCCCCGCTACAGCACCTAGCCCCACAGCCGCCCCCTTCACAACAGCCTGCGCACACTAGTGCAACACCCCATACCCCCCAACCCAACCCCGTACACCCAAACACCCTCTGCTGCCCCCGCTACAGCACCCAGCCCCACAGCCGCCCCCTTCACAACAGCCCGCGCACACTCGCACCCCCCAACCCGACCCTGCACACCCAAACACCCTCTGCTGCCACAACTCCAGCACCCAGCCCCACAGCTGCCCCCTTCACAACAGCCCGCGCACACTCGCACCCCCCAACCTGACCCCGCACACCCAAACACCCTCTGCTGCCACAACTCCAGCACCCAGCCCCACAGCTGCCCCCTTAACAACAGCGTGCGAACACTCACACCCCCCAACCTGACCCCGCACACCCAAACACCCTCTGCTGCCCCCGCTCCAGCACCTAGCCCCACAGCCGCCCCCTTAACAACAGCGTGCGCACACTCGCACCCCCCAACCCGACCCTGCACACCCAAACACCCTCTGCTGCCGCTGCTCCAGCACCCAGCCCCACAGCCGCCCCCTTCACAACAGCCCACGCACACTTGCACCCCCCAACCCGACCCCCGTACACCCAAACACCCTCTGCTGCCCCCGCTACAGCACCTAGCCCCACAGCCGCCCCCTTCACAACAGCCCGCACACACTTGTGCAACACCCCGTACCCCCCAACCTGACCCCGCACACCCAAACACCCTCTGCTGCCACAACTCCAGCACCCAGCCCCACAGCCGCCCCCTTCACAACAGCCTGCGCACACTCGCACCCCTCCACCCAACCCCGCACACCCAAATACCCTCTGCTGCCCCTGCTCCAGCACCGGGCCCGACCCTGCTTAGCTTCCGAGATCAGACGAGATCGGGCGTTCTCAGGGTGGTATGGCCGTAGGCAACAGCCAGCCCCACAGCCGCCCCCTTCACAACAGCCTGCGCACACTCGCACCCCTCCACCCGACCCCGCACACCCAAATACCCTCTGCTGCCCCTGCTCCAGCACCCAGCCCCACAGCTGCCCCCTTAACAACAGCCTGCGCACACTCGCACCCCTCCACCCGACCCCGCACACCCAAATACCCTCTGCTGCCCCTGCTCCAGCACCCAGCCCCACAGCTGCCCCCTTAACAACAGCGTGCGAACACTCACACCCCCCAACCTGACCCCGCACACCCAAACACTCTCTGCTGCCCCCGCTACAGCACCTAGCCCCACAGCCGCCCCCTTCACAACAGCCTGAGCACACTCGCACCCCTCCACCCGACCCCGCACACCCAAATACCCTCTGCTGCCCCTGCTCCAGCACCCAGCCCCACAGCCGCCCCCTTCACAACAGCCCACGCACACTTGCACCCCCCAACCCGACCCCCGTACACCCAAACACCCTCTGCTGCCCCCGCTACAGCACCTAGCCCCACAGCCGCCCCCTTCACAACAGCCTGCGCACACTAGTGCAACACCCCATACCCCCCAACCCAACCCCGTACACCCAAACACCCTCCGCTGCCCCCGCTACAGCACCCAGCCCCACAGCCGCCCCCTTCACAACAGCCCGCGCACACTCGCACCCCCCAACCCGACCCTGCACACCCAAACACCCTCTGCTGCCACAACTCCAGCACCCAGCCCCACAGCTGCCCCCTTCACAACAGCCCGCGCACACTCGCACCCCCCAACCTGACCCCGCACACCCAAACACCCTCTGCTGCCACAACTCCAGCACCCAGCCCCACAGCTGCCCCCTTAACAACAGCGTGCGAACACTCACACCCCCCAACCTGACCCCGCACACCCAAACACCCTCTGCTGCCCCCGCTCCAGCACCTAGCCCCACAGCCGCCCCCTTAACAACAGCGTGCGCACACTCGCACCCCCCAACCCGACCCTGCACACCCAAACACCCTCTGCTGCCGCTGCTCCAGCACCCAGCCCCACAGCCGCCCCCTTCACAACAGCCCGCACACACTTGTGCAACACCCCATACCCCCCAACCCAACCCCGCACACCCAAACACCCTCCGCTGCCCCCGCTCCAGCACACTCGCCCAAGAACGACCCCCGCCACGGGACGGCTGCCCCCCCTGGCGTCAGCCAAAGGCAAAAGCCTACAGCACCCGGTATTCCCAGGCGGTCTCCCATCCAAGTACTAACCGGGCCGGACCCTGCTTAGCTTCCGAGATCAGACGAGATCGGGCGTTCTCAGGGTGGTATGGCCGTAGGCAACAGCCAGCCCCACAGCCGCCCCCTTCACAACAGCCTGCGCACACTCGCACCCCTCCACCCGACCCTGCACACCCAAATACCCTCTGCTGCCCCTGCTCCAGCACCCAGCCCCACAGCTGCCCCCTTCACAACAGCGTTCGCACACTCACACCCCCCAACCTGACCCCGTACACCCAAACACCCTCTGCTGCCCCTGCTCCAGCACCTAGCCCCACAGCCGCCCCCTTCACAACAGCCTGCGCACACTTGTGCAACACCCCATACCCCCCAACCCTACCCCGCACACCCAAACACCCTCTGCTGCCACAACTCCAGCAGCCAGCCCCACAGCCGCCCCCTTCACAACAGCCCGCGCACACTCACACTCCCCAACCTGACCCCCGTACACCCAAACACCCTCTGCTGCCCCCGCTCCAGCACCTAGCCCCACAGCCGCCCCCTTCACAACAGCCCGCGCACACTTGTGCAACACCCCATACCCCCCAACCTGACCCCGCACACCCAAACACCCTCCGCTGCCCCCGCTCCAGCACACTCGCCCAAAAACGACCCCCGCCACGGGACGGCTGCCCCGCCTGGCGTCAGCCAAAGGCAAAAGCCTACAGCACCCGGTATTCCCGGGCGGTCTCCCATCCAAGTACTAACCGGGCCCGACCCTGCTTAGCTTCCGAGATCAGATGAGATCGGGCATTCTCAGGGTGGTATGGCCGTAGGCAACAGCCAGCCCCACAGCCGCCCCCTTCACAACAGCCTGCGCACACTCGCACCCCTCCACCCGACCCCGCACACCCAAATACCCTCTGCTGCCCCTGCTCCAGCACCCAGCCCCACAGCCGCCCCCTTCACAACAGCCCACGCACACTTGCACCCCCCAACCCGACCCCCGTACACCCAAACACCCTCTGCTGCCCCCGCTACAGCACCTAGCCCCACAGCCGCCCCCTTCACAACAGCCTGCGCACACTTGTGCAACACCCCATACCCCCCAACCCAACCCCGTACACCCAAACACCCTCCGCTGCCCCCGCTACAGCACCCAGCCCCACAGCCGCCCCCTTCACAACAGCCCGCGCACACTCGCACCCCCCAACCCGACCCTGCACACCCAAACACCCTCTGCTGCCGCTGCTCCAGCACCTAGCCCCACAGCCGCCCCCTTCACAACAGCCCGCACACACTTGTGCAACACCCCATACCCCCCAACCCAACCCCGCACACCCAAACACCCTCTGCTGCCACAACTCCAGCACCCAGCCCCACAGCTGCCCCCTTCACAACAGCCCGCGCACACTCGCACCCCCCAACCTGACCCCGCACACCCAAACACCCTCTGCTGCCACAACTCCAGCACCCAGCCCCACAGCTGCCCCCTTAACAACAGCGTGCGAACACTCACACCCCCCAACCTGACCCCGCACACCCAAACACCCTCTGCTGCCCCCGCTACAGCACCTAGCCCCACAGCCGCCCCCTTAACAACAGCGTGCGCACACTCGCACCCCCGAACCCGACCCTGCACACCCAAACACCCTCTGCTGCCGCTGCTCCAGCACCTAGCCCCACAGCCGCCCCCTTCACAACAGCCCGCACACACTTGTGCAACACCCCATACCCCCCAACCCAACCCCGCACACCCAAACACCCTCTGCTGCCACAACTCCAGCACCCAGCCCCACAGCTGCCCCCTTCACAACAGCCCGCGCACACTCGCACCCCTCCACCCGACCCCGCACACCCAAACACCCTCTGCTGCCACAACTCCAGCACCCAGCCCCACAGCTGCCCCCTTCACAACAGCCCGCGCACACTCGCACCCCCCAACCTGACCCCGCACACCCAAACACCCTCTGCTGCCCCCGCTACAGCACCTAGCCCCACAGCCGCCCCCTTCACAACAGCCCGCACACACTTGTGCAACACCCCGTACCCCCCAACCTGACCCCGCACACCCAAACACCCTCCGCTGCCCCCGCTCCAGCACACTCGCCCAAAAACGACCCCCGCCACGGGACGGCTGCCCCCCCTGGCGTCAGCCAAAGGCAAAAGCCTACAGCACCCGGTATTCCCAGGCGGTCTCCCATCCAAGCACTAACCGGGCCGGACCCTGCTTAGCTTCCGAGATCAGACGAGATCGGGCGTTCTCAGGGTGGTATGGCCGTAGGCAACAGCCAGCCCCACAGCCGCCCCCTTCACAACAGCCTGCGCACACTCGCACCCCTCCACCCAACCCCGCACACCCAAATACCCTCTGCTGCCCCTGCTCCAGCACCCAGCCCCACAGCTGCCCCCTTAACAACAGCCTGCGCACACTCGCACCCCTCCACCCGACCCCGCACACCCAAATACCCTCTGCTGCCCCTGCTCCAGCACCCAGCCCCACAGCTGCCCCCTTAACAACAGCGTGCGAACACTCACACCCCCCAACCTGACCCCGCACACCCAAACACTCTCTGCTGCCCCCGCTACAGCACCTAGCCCCACAGCCGCCCCCTTCACAACAGCCTGAGCACACTCGCACCCCTCCACCCGACCCCGCACACCCAAATACCCTCTGCTGCCCCTGCTCCAGCACCCAGCCCCACAGCCGCCCCCTTCACAACAGCCCACGCACACTTGCACCCCCCAACCCGACCCCCGTACACCCAAACACCCTCTGCTGCCCCCGCTACAGCACCTAGCCCCACAGCCGCCCCCTTCACAACAGCCTGCGCACACTAGTGCAACACCCCATACCCCCCAACCCAACCCCGTACACCCAAACACCCTCCGCTGCCCCCGCTACAGCACCCAGCCCCACAGCCGCCCCCTTCACAACAGCCCGCGCACACTCGCACCCCCCAACCCGACCCTGCACACCCAAACACCCTCTGCTGCCACAACTCCAGCACCCAGCCCCACAGCTGCCCCCTTCACAACAGCCCGCGCACACTCGCACCCCCCAACCTGACCCCGCACACCCAAACACCCTCTGCTGCCACAACTCCAGCACCCAGCCCCACAGCTGCCCCCTTAACAACAGCGTGCGAACACTCACACCCCCCAACCTGACCCCGCACACCCAAACACCCTCTGCTGCCCCCGCTCCAGCACCTAGCCCCACAGCCGCCCCCTTAACAACAGCGTGCGCACACTCGCACCCCCCAACCTGACCCCGTACACCCAAACACCCTCTGCTGCCCCTGCTCCAGCACCTAGCCCCACAGCCGCCCCCTTCACAACAGCCTGCGCACACTTGTGCAACACCCCATACCCCCCAACCCTACCCCGCACACCCAAACACCCTCTGCTGCCACAACTCCAGCAGCCAGCCCCACAGCCGCCCCCTTCACAACAGCCCGCGCACACTCACACTCCCCAACCTGACCCCCGTACACCCAAACACCCTCTGCTGCCCCCGCTCCAGCACCTAGCCCCACAGCCGCCCCCTTCACAACAGCCCGCGCACACTTGTGCAACACCCCATACCCCCCAACCTGACCCCGCACACCCAAACACCCTCCGCTGCCCCCGCTCCAGCACACTCGCCCAAAAACGACCCCCGCCACGGGACGGCTGCCCCGCCTGGCGTCAGCCAAAGGCAAAAGCCTACAGCACCCGGTATTCCCGGGCGGTCTCCCATCCAAGTACTAACCGGGCCCGACCCTGCTTAGCTTCCGAGATCAGACGAGATCGGGCGTTCTCAGGGTGGTATGGCCGTAGGCAACAGCCAGCCCCACAGCCGCCCCCTTCACAACAGCCTGCGCACACTCGCACCCCTCCACCCGACCCCGCACACCCAAATACCCTCTGCTGCCCCTGCTCCAGCACCCAGCCCCACAGCCGCCCCCTTCACAACAGCCCACGCACACTTGCACCCCCCAACCCGACCCCCGTACACCCAAACACCCTCTGCTGCCCCCGCTACAGCACCTAGCCCCACAGCCGCCCCCTTCACAACAGCCTGCGCACACTTGTGCAACACCCCATACCCCCCAACCCAACCCCGTACACCCAAACACCCTCCGCTGCCCCCGCTACAGCACCCAGCCCCACAGCCGCCCCCTTCACAACAGCCCGCGCACACTCGCACCCCCCAACCCGACCCTGCACACCCAAACACCCTCTGCTGCCGCTGCTCCAGCACCTAGCCCCACAGCCGCCCCCTTCACAACAGCCCGCACACACTTGTGCAACACCCCATACCCCCCAACCCAACCCCGCACACCCAAACACCCTCTGCTGCCACAACTCCAGCACCCAGCCCCACAGCTGCCCCCTTCACAACAGCCCGCGCACACTCGCACCCCCCAACCTGACCCCGCACACCCAAACACCCTCTGCTGCCACAACTCCAGCACCCAGCCCCACAGCTGCCCCCTTAACAACAGCGTGCGAACACTCACACCCCCCAACCTGACCCCGCACACCCAAACACCCTCTGCTGCCCCCGCTACAGCACCTAGCCCCACAGCCGCCCCCTTAACAACAGCGTGCGCACACTCGCACCCCCGAACCCGACCCTGCACACCCAAACACCCTCTGCTGCCGCTGCTCCAGCACCTAGCCCCACAGCCGCCCCCTTCACAACAGCCCGCACACACTTGTGCAACACCCCATACCCCCCAACCCAACCCCGCACACCCAAACACCCTCTGCTGCCACAACTCCAGCACCCAGCCCCACAGCTGCCCCCTTCACAACAGCCCGCGCACACTCGCACCCCTCCACCCGACCCCGCACACCCAAACACCCTCTGCTGCCACAACTCCAGCACCCAGCCCCACAGCTGCCCCCTTCACAACAGCCCGCGCACACTCGCACCCCCCAACCTGACCCCGCACACCCAAACACCCTCTGCTGCCCCCGCTACAGCACCTAGCCCCACAGCCGCCCCCTTCACAACAGCCCGCACACACTTGTGCAACACCCCGTACCCCCCAACCTGACCCCGCACACCCAAACACCCTCCGCTGCCCCCGCTCCAGCACACTCGCCCAAAAACGACCCCCGCCACGGGACGGCTGCCCCCCCTGGCGTCAGCCAAAGGCAAAAGCCTACAGCACCCGGTATTCCCAGGCGGTCTCCCATCCAAGTACTAACCGGGCCCGACCCTGCTTAGCTTCCGAGATCAGACGAGATCGGGCGTTCTCAGGGTGGTATGGCCGTAGGCAACAGCCAGCCCCACAGCCGCCCCCTTCACAACAGCCTGCGCACACTCGCACCCCTCCACCCAACCCCGCACACCCAAATACCCTCTGCTGCCCCTGCTCCAGCACCCAGCCCCACAGCTGCCCCCTTAACAACAGCCTGCGCACACTCGCACCCCTCCACCCGACCCCGCACACCCAAATACCCTCTGCTGCCCCTGCTCCAGCACCCAGCCCCACAGCTGCCCCCTTAACAACAGCGTGCGAACACTCACACCCCCCAACCTGACCCCGCACACCCAAACACTCTCTGCTGCCCCCGCTACAGCACCTAGCCCCACAGCCGCCCCCTTCACAACAGCCTGAGCACACTCGCACCCCTCCACCCGACCCCGCACACCCAAATACCCTCTGCTGCCCCTGCTCCAGCACCCAGCCCCACAGCCGCCCCCTTCACAACAGCCCACGCACACTTGCACCCCCCAACCCGACCCCCGTACACCCAAACACCCTCTGCTGCCCCCGCTACAGCACCTAGCCCCACAGCCGCCCCCTTCACAACAGCCTGCGCACACTAGTGCAACACCCCATACCCCCCAACCCAACCCCGTACACCCAAACACCCTCCGCTGCCCCCGCTACAGCACCCAGCCCCACAGCCGCCCCCTTCACAACAGCCCGCGCACACTCGCACCCCCCAACCTGACCCCGCACACCCAAACACCCTCTGCTGCCACAACTCCAGCACCCAGCCCCACAGCTGCCCCCTTAACAACAGCGTGCGAACACTCACACCCCCCAACCTGACCCCGCACACCCAAACACCCTCTGCTGCCCCCGCTACAGCACCTAGCCCCACAGCCGCCCCCTTAACAACAGCGTGCGCACACTCGCACCCCCCAACCCGACCCTGCACACCCAAACACCCTCTGCTGCCGCTGCTCCAGCACCTAGCCCCACAGCCGCCCCCTTCACAACAGCCCGCACACACTTGTGCAACACCCCATACCCCCCAACCCAACCCCGCACACCCAAACACCCTCTGCTGCCACAACTCCAGCACCCAGCCCCACAGCTGCCCCCTTCACAACAGCCCGCGCACACTCGCACCCCTCCACCCGACCCCGCACACCCAAACACCCTCTGCTGCCACAACTCCAGCACCCAGGCCCACAGCTGCCCCCTTCACAACAGCCCGCGCACACTCGCACCCCCCAACCTGACCCCGCACACCCAAACACCCTCTGCTGCCCCCGCTACAGCACCTAGCCCCACAGCCGCCCCCTTCACAACAGCCCGCACACACTTGTGCAACACCCCGTACCCCCCAACCTGACCCCGCACACCCAAACACCCTCCGCTGCCCCCGCTCCAGCACACTCGCCCAAAAACGACCCCCGCCACGGGACGGCTGCCCCCCCTGGCGTCAGCCAAAGGCAAAAGCCTACAGCACCCGGTATTCCCAGGCGGTCTCCCATCCAAGCACTAACCGGGCCGGACCCTGCTTAGCTTCCGAGATCAGACGAGATCGGGCGTTCTCAGGGTGGTATGGCCGTAGGCAACAGCCAGCCCCACAGCCGCCCCCTTCACAACAGCCTGCGCACACTCGCACGCCTCCACCCAACCCCGCACACCCAAATACCCTCTGCTGCCCCTGCTCCAGCACCCAGCCCCACAGCTGCCCCCTTAACAACAGCCTGCGCACACTCGCACCCCTCCACCCGACCCCGCACACCCAAATACCCTCTGCTGCCCCTGCTCCAGCACCCAGCCCCACAGCTGCCCCCTTAACAACAGCGTGCGAACACTCACACCCCCCAACCTGACCCCGCACACCCAAACACTCTCTGCTGCCCCCGCTACAGCACCTAGCCCCACAGCCGCCCCCTTCACAACAGCCTGCGCACACTCGCACCCCTCCACCCGACCCCGCACACCCAAATACCCTCTGCTGCCCCTGCTCCAGCACCCAGCCCCACAGCCGCCCCCTTCACAACAGCCCACGCACACTTGCACCCCCCAACCCGACCCCCGTACACCCAAACACCCTCTGCTGCCCCCGCTACAGCACCTAGCCCCACAGCCGCCCCCTTCACAACAGCCTGCGCACACTAGTGCAACACCCCATACCCCCCAACCCAACCCCGTACACCCAAACACCCTCCGCTGCCCCCGCTACAGCACCCAGCCCCACAGCCGCCCCCTTCACAACAGCCCGCGCACACTCGCACCCCCCAACCTGACCCCGCACACCCAAACACCCTCTGCTGCCACAACTCCAGCACCCAGCCCCACAGCTGCCCCCTTAACAACAGCGTGCGAACACTCACACCCCCCAACCTGACCCCGCACACCCAAACACCCTCTGCTGCCCCCGCTACAGCACCTAGCCCCACAGCCGCCCCCTTAACAACAGCGTGCGCACACTCGCACCCCCCAACCCGACCCTGCACACCCAAACACCCTCTGCTGCCGCTGCTCCAGCACCTAGCCCCACAGCCGCCCCCTTCACAACAGCCCGCACACACTTGTGCAACACCCCATACCCCCCAACCCAACCCCGCACACCCAAACACCCTCTGCTGCCACAACTCCAGCACCCAGCCCCACAGCTGCCCCCTTCACAACAGCCCGCGCACACTCGCACCCCTCCACCCGACCCCGCACACCCAAACACCCTCTGCTGCCACAACTCCAGCACCCAGCCCCACAGTTGCCCCCTTCACAACAGCGTTCGAACACTCGCACCCCCCAACCTGACCCCGCACACCCAAACACCCTTTGCTGCCCCCGCTACGGCACTTAGCCCCACAGCCGCCCCCTTCACAACAGCCCGCGCACACTCGCACCCCCCAACCTGACCCCGCACACCCAAACACCCTCTGCTGCCCCCGCTACAGCACTTAGCCCCACAGCCGCCCCCTTCACAACAGCCCGCACACACTTGTGCAACACCCCATACCCCCCAACCTGACCCCGCACACCCAAACACCCTCCGCTGCCCCCGCTCCAGCACACTCGCCCAAAAACGACCCCCGCCACGGGACGGCTGCCCCCCCTGGCGTCAGCCAAAGGCAAAAGCCTACAGCACCCGGTATTCCCAGGCGGTCTCCCATCCAAGTACTAACCGGGCCCGACCCTGCTTAGCTTCCGAGATCAGACGAGATCGGGCGTTCTCAGGGTGGTATGGCCGTAGGCAACAGCCAGCCCCACAGCCGCCCCCTTCACAACAGCCTGCGCACACTCGCACCCCCGAACCCGACCCGGCACACCCAAATACCCTCTGCAGCCCCTGCTCCAGCACCCAGCCCCACAGCTGCCCCCTTAACAACAGCGTGCGCACACTCACACCCCCCAACCTGACCCCGCACACCCAAACACACTCTGCTGCCCCCGCTACAGCACTTAGCCCCACAGCCGCCCCCTTCACAACAGCCCGCGCACACTCACACCCCCCAACCCGACCCCGCACACGCAAATACCCTCTGCTGCCCCTGCTCCAGCCCCCAGCCCCACAGCCGCCCCCTTCACAACAGCCCGCGCACACTCGCACCCCCCAACCCGACCCCGTACACCCAAACACCCTCTGCTGCCACAACTCCAGCAGCCAGCCCCACAGCCGCCCCCTTCACAACAGCCCGCGCACACTCGCACCCCCCAACCTGACCCCGCACACCCAAACACCCTCTGCTGCCCCCGCTACAGCACTTAGCCCCACAGCCGCCCCCTTCACAACAGCCTGCGCTCACTCGCACCCCCCAACCCGACCCCGCACACCCAAACACCCTCTGCTGCCGCTGCTCCAGCACCTAGCCCCACAGCCGCCCCCTTCACAACAGCCCGCGCACACTCGCACCCCCCAACCTGACCCTGCACACCCAAACACCCTCTGCTGCCCCCGCTACAGCACCTAGCCCCACAGCCGCCCCCTTCACAACAGCCTGCGCACACTCGCACCCCCCAACCCGACCCCGTACACCCAAACACCCTCTGCTGCCACAACTCCAGCACCCAGCCCCACAGCTGCCCCCTTCACAACAGCCCGCGCACACTCGCACCCCCCAACCTGACCCCGCACACCCAAACACCCTCTGCTGCCCCCGCTCCAGCACCCAGCCCCACAGCCGCCCCCTTCACAACAGCCCGCACACACTTGTGCAACACCCCATACCCCCAACCTGACCCCGCACACCCAAACACCCTCTGCTGCCCCCGCTACAGCACCTAGCCCCACAGCCGCCCCCTTCACAACAGCCCGCACACACTTGTGCAACACCCCGTACCCCCCAACCTGACCCCGCACACCCAAACACCCTCCGCTGCCCCCGCTCCAGCACACTCGCCCAAAAACGACCCCCGCCACGGGACGGCTGCCCCCCCTGGCGTCAGCCAAAGGCAAAAGCCTACAGCACCCGGTATTCCCAGGCGGTCTCCCATCCAAGCACTAACCGGGCCGGACCCTGCTTAGCTTCCGAGATCAGACGAGATCGGGCGTTCTCAGGGTGGTATGGCCGTAGGCAACAGCCAGCCCCACAGCCGCCCCCTTCACAACAGCCTGCGCACACTCGCACCCCCGAACCCGACCCGGCACACCCAAATACCCTCTGCAGCCCCTGCTCCAGCACCCAGCCCCACAGCTGCCCCCTTAACAACAGCGTGCGCACACTCACACCCCCCAACCTGACCCCGCACACCCAAACACACTCTGCTGCCCCCGCTACAGCACTTAGCCCCACAGCCGCCCCCTTCACAACAGCCCGCGCACACTCACACCCCCCAACCCGACCCCGCACACGCAAATACCCTCTGCTGCCCCTGCTCCAGCCCCCAGCCCCACAGCCGCCCCCTTCACAACAGCCCGCGCACACTCGCACCCCCCAACCCGACCCCGTACACCCAAACACCCTCTGCTGCCACAACTCCAGCAGCCAGCCCCACAGCCGCCCCCTTCACAACAGCCCGCGCACACTCGCACCCCCCAACCTGACCCCGCACACCCAAACACCCTCTGCTGCCCCCGCTACAGCACTTAGCCCCACAGCCGCCCCCTTCACAACAGCCTGCGCTCACTCGCACCCCCCAACCCGACCCCGCACACCCAAACACCCTCTGCTGCCGCTGCTCCAGCACCTAGCCCAACAGCCGCCCCCTTCACAACAGCCCGCGCACACTCGCACCCCCCAACCTGACCCTGCACACCCAAACACCCTCTGCTGCCCCCGCTACAGCACCTAGCCCCACAGCCGCCCCCTTCACAACAGCCTGCGCACACTCGCACCCCCCAACCCGACCCCGTACACCCAAACACCCTCTGCTGCCACAACTCCAGCACCCAGCCCCACAGCTGCCCCCTTCACAACAGCCCGCGCACACTCGCACCCCCCAACCTGACCCCGCACACCCAAACACCCTCTGCTGCCCCCGCTCCAGCACCCAGCCCCACAGCCGCCCCCTTCACAACAGCCCGCACACACTTGTGCAACACCCCATACCCCCAACCTGACCCCGCACACCCAAACACCCTCTGCTGCCCCCGCTACAGCACCTAGCCCCACAGCCGCCCCCTTCACAACAGCCCGCACACACTTGTGCAACACCCCATACCCCCCAACCTGACCCCGCACACCCAAACACCCTCCGCTGCCCCCGCTCCAGCACACTCGCCCAAAAACGACCCCCGCCACGGGACGGCTGCCCCCCCTGGCGTCAGCCAAAGGCAAAAGCCTACAGCACCCGGTATTCCCAGGCGGTCTCCCATCCAAGTACTAACCGGGCCCGACCCTGCTTAGCTTCCGAGATCAGACGAGATCGGGCGTTCTCAGGGTGGTATGGCCGTAGGCAACAGCCAGCCCCACAGCCGCCCCCTTCACAACAGCCTGCGCACACTCGCACCCCCCAACCCGACCCCGCACACCCAAATACCCTCTGCTGCCCCTGCTCCAGCACCCAGCCCCACAGCTGCCCCCTTAACAACAGCGTGCGAACACTCACACCCCCCAACCTGACCCCGCACACCCAAACACCCTCTGCTGCCCCCGCTACAGCACCTAGCCCCACAGCCGCCCCCTTCACAACAGCCTGAGCACACTCGCACCCCTCCACCCGACCCCGCACACCCAAATACCCTCTGCTGCCCCTGCTCCAGCACCCAGCCCCACAGCTGCCCCCTTAACAACAGCGTGCGAACACTCACACCCCCCAACCTGACCCCGTACACCCAAACACCCTCTGCTGCCCCCGCTCCAGCACCTAGCCCCACAGCCGCCCCCTTCACAACAGCCCGCACACACTTGTGCAACACCCCATACCCCCCAACCCAACCCCGTACACCCAAAAACCCTCTGCTGCCACAACTCCAGCACCCAGCCCCACAGCTGCCCCCTTCACAACAGCCCGCGCACACTCGCACCCCCCAACCTGACCCCGCACACCCAAACACCCTCTGCTGCCCCCGCTCCAGCACCTAGCCCCACAGCCGCCCCCTTCACAACAGCCCGCACACACTTGTGCAACACCCCATACCCCCCAACCCAACCCCGCACACCCAAACACCCTCTGCTGCCCCCGCTCCAGCACACTCGCCCAAAAACGACCCCCGCCACGGGACGGCTGCCCCCCCTGGCGTCAGCCAAAGGCAAAAGCCTACAGCACCCGGTATTCCCAGGCGGTCTCCCATCCAAGTACTAACCGGGCCCGACCCTGCTTAGCTTCCGAGATCAGACGAGATCGGGCGTTCTCAGGGTGGTATGGCCGTAGGCAACAGCCAGCCCCACAGCCGCCCCCTTCACAACAGCCTGCGCACACTCGCACCCCTCCACCCGACCCCGCACACCCAAACACCCTCTGCTGCCCCTGCTACAGCACCCAGCCCCACAGCCGCCCCCTTCACAACAGCCCGCGCACACTCGCACCCCCCAACCCGACCCCGCACACCCAAATACCCTCTGCTGCCCCTGCTCCAGCACCCAGCCCCACAGCTGCCCCCTTAACAACAGCGTGCGAACACTCACACCCCCCAACCTGACCCCGCACACCCAAACACCCTCTGCTGCCACAACTCCAGCACCCAGCCCCACAGCCGCCCCCTTCACAACAGCCCGCGCACACTCGCACCCCCCAACCCGACCCCGCACACCCAAACACCCTCTGCTGCCCCTGCTCCAGCACCCAGCCCCACAGCTGCCCCCTTAACAACAGCGTGCGAACACTCACACCCCCCAACCTGACCCCGTACACCCAAACACTCTCTGCTGCCCCCGCTACAGCACCTAGCCCCACAGCCGCCCCCTTCACAACAGCCTGAGCACACTCGCACCCCTCCACCCGACCCCGCACACCCAAATACCCTCTGCTGCCCCTGCTCCAGCACCCAGCCCCACAGCCGCCCCCTTAACAACAGCGTGCGAACACTCACACCCCCCAACCTGACCCTGCACACCCAAACACACTCTGCTGCCCCCGCTACAGCACTTAGCCCCACAGCCGCCCCCTTCACAACAGCCCGCGCACACTCGCACCCCCCAACCCGACCCCGCACCCCCAAACACCCTCTGCTGCCCCTGCTCCAGCCCCCAGCCCCACAGCCGCCCCCTTCACAACAGCCCGCGCACACTCGCACCCCCCAACCCGACCCCGTACACCCAAACACCCTCTGCTGCCACAACTCCAGCAGCCAGCCCCACAGCCGCCCCCTTCACAACAGCCCGCGCACACTCGCACCCCCCAACCTGACCCCGCACACCCAAACACCCTCTGCTGCCCCCGCTACAGCACTTAGCCCCACAGCCGCCCCCTTCACAACAGCCTGCGCTCACTCGCACCCCCCAACCCGACCCCGCACACCCAAACACCCTCTGCTGCCCCTGCTACAGCACCCAGCCCCACAGCTGCCCCCTTCACAACAGCGTGCGAACACTCACACCCCCCAACCTGACCCCGCACACCCAAACACCCTCTGCTGCCCCCGCTCCAGCACCTAGCCCCACAGCCGCCCCCTTCACAACAGCCCGCACACACTTGTGCAACACCCCATACCCCCCAACCTGACCCCGCACACCCAAACACCCTCCGCTGCCCCCGCTCCAGCACACTCGCCCAAGAACGACCCCCGCCACGGGACGGCTGCCCCCCCTGGCGTCAGCCAAAGGCAAAAGCCTACAGCACCCGGTATTCCCAGGCGGTCTCCCATCCAAGTACTAACCGGGCCCGACCCTGCTTAGCTTCCGAGATCAGACGAGATCGGGCGTTCTCAGGGTGGTATGGCCGTAGGCAACAGCCAGCCCCACAGCCGCCCCCTTCACAACAGCCTGCGCACACTCGCACCCCTCCACCCGACCCCGCACACCCAAATACCCTCTGCTGCCCCTGCTCCAGCACCCAGCCCCACAGCTGCCCCTTTAACAACAGCGTGCGAACACTCACACCCCCCAACCTGACCCCGCACACCCAAACACTCTCTGCTGCCCCCGCTACAGCACTTAGCCCCACAGCCGCCCCCTTCACAACAGCCCGCGCACACTCGCACCCCCCAACCTGACCCCGCACACCCAAACACCCTCTGCTGCCCCCGCTACAGCACTTAGCCCCACAGCCGCCCCCTTCACAACAGCCTGCGCACACTCACACCCCCCAACCTGACCCCGCACACCCAAACACACTCTGCTGCCCCCGCTACAGCACCTAGCCCCACAGCCGCCCCCTTCACAACAGCCTGAGCACACTCGCACCCCTCCACCCGACCCCGCACACCCAAATACCCTCTGCTGCCCCTGTTCCAGCACCCAGCCCCACAGCTGCCCCCTTAACAACAGCGTGCGAACACTCACACCCCCCAACCTGACCCCGTACACCCAAACACCCTCTGCTGCCCCCGCTACAGCACCTAGCCCCACAGCCGCCCCCTTCACAACAGCCCGCGCACACTCGCACCCCCCAACCCGACCCTGCACACCCAAACACCCTCTGCTGCCGCTGCTCCAGCACCTAGCCCCACAGCAGCCCCCTTCACAACAGCCCGCACACACTTGTGCAACACCCCATACCCCCCAACCCAACCCCGCACACCCAAACACCCTCTGCTGCCCCTGCTCCAGCACCCAGCCCCACAGCTGCCCCCTTAACAACAGCGTGCGAACACTCACACCCCCCAACCTGACCCCGCACACCCAAACACTCTCTGCTGCCCCCGCTACAGCACCTAGCCCCACAGCCGCCCCCTTCACAACAGCCTGCGCACACTCGCACCCCTCCACCCGACCCCGCACACCCAAATACCCTCTGCTGCCCCTGCTCCAGCACCCAGCCCCACAGCTGCCCCCTTAACAACAGCGTGCGAACACTCACACCCCCCAACCTGACCCCGCACACCCAAACACTCTCTGCTGCCCCCGCTACAGCACCTAGCCCCACAGCCGCCCCCTTCACAACAGCCTGAGCACACTCGCACCCCTCCACCCGACCCCGCACACCCAAATACCCTCTGCTGCCCCTGCTCCAGCACCCAGCCCCACAGCCGCCCCCTTAACAACAGCGTGCGAACACTCACACCCCCCAACCTGACCCTGCACACCCAAACACACTCTGCTGCCCCCGCTACAGCACTTAGCCCCACAGCCGCCCCCTTCACAACAGCCCGCGCACACTCGCACCCCCCAACCTGACCCCGCACACCCAAACACCCTCTGCTGCCCCCGCTACAGCACTTAGCCCCACAGCCGCCCCCTTCACAACAGCCCGCGCACACTCACACCCCCCAACCCGACCCCGCACCCCCAAACACCCTCTGCTGCCCCTGCTCCAGCCCCCAGCCCCACAGCCGCCCCCTTCACAACAGCCCGCGCACACTCGCACCCCCCAACCCGACCCCGTACACCCAAACACCCTCTGCTGCCCCCGCTACAGCACTTAGCCCCACAGCCGCCCCCTTCACAACAGCCCGCGCACACTCGCACCCCCCAACCTGACCCCGCACACCCAAACACCCTCTGCTGCCCCCGCTACAGCACTTAGCCCCACAGCCGCCCCCTTCACAACAGCCTGCGCACACTCACACCCCCCAACCTGACCCCGCACACCCAAACACCCTCTGCTGCCCCCGCTACAGCACCTAGCCCCACAGCCGCCCCCTTCACAACAGCCTGAGCACACTCGCACCCCTCCACCCGACCCCGCACACCCAAATACCCTCTGCTGCCCCTGTTCCAGCACCCAGCCCCACAGCTGCCCCCTTAACAACAGCGTGCGAACACTCACACCCCCCAACCTGACCCCGTACACCCAAAAACCCTCTGCTGCCCCCGCTCCAGCACCTAGCCCCACAGCCGCCCCCTTCACAACAGCCCGCGCACACTTGTGCAACACCCCATACCCCCCAACCTGACCCCGCACACCCAAACACCCTCCGCTGCCCCCGCTCCAGCACACTCGCCCAAAAACGACCCCCGCCACGGGACGGCTGCCCCCCCTGGCGTCAGCCAAAGGCAAAAGCCTACAGCACCCGGTATTCCCGGGCGGTCTCCCATCCAAGTACTAACCGGGCCGGACCCTGCTTAGCTTCCGAGATCAGACGAGATCGGGCGTTCTCAGGGTGGTATGGCCGTAGGCAACAGCCAGCCCCACAGCCGCCCCCTTCACAACAGCCTGCGCACACTCGCACCCCTCCACCCGACCCCGCACACCCAAATACCCTCTGCTGCCCCTGCTCCAGCACCCAGCCCCACAGCCGCCCCCTTCACAACAGCCCGCGCACACTCGCACCCCCCAACCCAACCCCGCACACCCAAATACCCTCTGCTGCCCCCGCTACAGCACCCACAGCCGCCCCCTTCACAACAGCCCGCGCACACTCGCACCCCCGAACCCGACCCCGCACACTCAAACACCCTCTGCTGCCCCTGCTCCAGCACCCAGCCCCACAGCTGCCCCCTTAACAACAGCGTGCGAACACTCACACCCCCCAACCTGACCCCGCACACCCAAACACCCTCTGCTGCCCCTGCTCCAGCACCCAGCCCCACAGCCGCCCCCTTCACAACAGCCTGCGCACACTCGCACCCCCCAACCCGACCCCGTACACTCAAACACCCTCTGCTGCCACAACTCCAGCACCCAGCCCCACAGCTGCCCCCTTCACAACAGCGTGCGAACACTCACACCCCCCAACCTGACCCCGTACACCCAAACACCCTCTGCTGCCCCCGCTACAGCACCTAGCCCCACAGCCGCCCCCTTCACAACAGCCCGCGCACACTCGCACCCCCCAACCCGACCCTGCACACCCAAACACCCTCTGCTGCCGCTGCTCCAGCACCTAGCCCCACAGCAGCCCCCTTCACAACAGCCCGCACACACTTGTGCAACACCCCATACCCCCCAACCCAACCCCGCACACCCAAACACCCTCTGCTGCCCCTGCTCCAGCACCCAGCCCCACAGCTGCCCCCTTAACAACAGCGTGCGAACACTCACACCCCCCAACCTGACCCCGCACACCCAAACACTCTCTGCTGCCCCCGCTACAGCACCTAGCCCCACAGCCGCCCCCTTCACAACAGCCTGCGCACACTCGCACCCCTCCACCCGACCCCGCACACCCAAATACCCTCTGCTGCCCCTGCTCCAGCACCCAGCCCCACAGCTGCCCCCTTAACAACAGCGTGCGAACACTCACACCCCCCAACCTGACCCCGCACACCCAAACACTCTCTGCTGCCCCCGCTACAGCACCTAGCCCCACAGCCGCCCCCCTCACAACAGCCTGAGCACACTCGCACCCCTCCACCCGACCCCGCACACCCAAATACCCTCTGCTGCCCCTGCTCCAGCACCCAGCCCCACAGCCGCCCCCTTAACAACAGCGTGCGAACACTCACACCCCCCAACCTGACCCTGCACACCCAAACACACTCTGCTGCCCCCGCTACAGCACTTAGCCCCACAGCCGCCCCCTTCACAACAGCCCGCGCACACTCGCACCCCCCAACCTGACCCCGCACACCCAAACACCCTCTGCTGCCCCCGCTACAGCACTTAGCCCCACAGCCGCCCCCTTCACAACAGCCCGCGCACACTCACACCCCCCAACCCGACCCCGCACCCCCAAACACCCTCTGCTGCCCCTGCTCCAGCCCCCAGCCCCACAGCCGCCCCCTTCACAACAGCCCGCGCACACTCGCACCCCCCAACCCGACCCCGTACACCCAAACACCCTCTGCTGCCACAACTCCAGCAGCCAGCCCCACAGCCGCCCCCTTCACAACAGCCCGCGCACACTCGCACCCCCCAACCTGACCCCGCACACCCAAACACCCTCTGCTGCCCCCGCTACAGCACTTAGCCCCACAGCCGCCCCCTTCACAACAGCCTGCGCTCACTCGCACCCCCCAACCCGACCCCGCACACCCAAACACCCTCTGCTGCCCCTGCTACAGCACCCAGCCCCACAGCTGCCCCCTTCACAACAGCGTGCGAACACTCACACCCCCCAACCTGACCCCGCACACCCAAACACCCTCTGCTGCCCCCGCTCCAGCACCTAGCCCCACAGCCGCCCCCTTCACAACAGCCCGCACACACTTGTGCAACACCCCATACCCCCCAACCCGACCCCGCACACCCAAACACCCTCTGCTGCCACAACTCCAGCACCCAGCCCCACAGCTGCCCCCTTCACAACAGCGTGCGCACACTCGCACCCCCCAACCTGACCCCGCACACCCAAACACCCTCTGTTGCCCCCGCTCCAGCACCTAGCCCCACAGCCGCCCCCTTCACAACAGCCCGCACACACTTGTGCAACACCCCATACCCCCCAACCTGACCCCGCACACCCAAACACCCTCCGCTGCCCCCGCTCCAGCACACTCGCCCAAAAACGACCCCCGCCACGGGACGGCTGCCCCCCCTGGCGTCAGCCAAAGGCAAAAGCCTACAGCACCCGGTATTCCCAGGCGGTCTCCCATCCAAGCACTAACCGGGCCCGACCCTGCTTAGCTTCCGAGATCAGACGAGATCGGGCGTTCTCAGGGTGGTATGGCCGTAGGCAACAGCCAGCCCCACAGCCGCCCCCTTCACAACAGCCTGCGCACACTCGCACCCCTCCACCCGACCCCGCACACCCAAACACCCTCTGCTGCCCCTGCTACAGCACCCAGCCCCACAGCCGCCCCCTTCACAACAGCCCGCGCACACTCGCACCCCCCAACCCGACCCCGCACACCCAAATACCCTCTGCTGCCCCTGCTCCAGCACCCAGCCCCACAGCTGCCCCCTTAACAACAGCGTGCGAACACTCACACCCCCCAACCTGACCCCGCACACCCAAACACCCTCTGCTGCCACAACTCCAGCACCCAGCCCCACAGCCGCCCCCTTCACAACAGCCCGCGCACACTCGCACCCCCCAACCCGACCCCGCACACCCAAACACCCTCTGCTGCCCCCGCTACGGCACCTAGCCCCACAGCCGCCCCCTTCACAACAGCCCGCGCACACTCGCACCCCCCAACCCGACCCTGCACACCCAAACACCCTCTGCTGCCGCTGCTCCAGCACCTAGCCCCACAGCCGCCCCCTTCACAACAGCCCGCACACACTTGTGCAACACCCCATACCCCCCAACCCAACCCCGCACACCCAAATACCCTCTGCTGCCCCTGCTCCAGCACCCAGCCCCACAGCCGCCCCCTTCACAACAGCCCACGCACACTCGCACCCCCCAACCCGACCCCGCACACCCAAACACCCTCTGCTGCCACAACTCCAGCAGCCAGCCCCACAGCCGCCCCCTTCACAACAGCCCGCGCACACTCGCACCCCCCAACCTGACCCCGCACACCCAAACACCCTCTGCTGCCCCCGCTACAGCACCCAGCCCCACAGCCGCCCCCTTCACAACAGCCCGCACACACTTGTGCAACACCCCATACCCCCCAACCTGACCCCGCACACCCAAACACCCTCCGCTGCCCCCGCTCCAGCACACTCGCCCAAAAACGACCCCCGCCACGGGACGGCTGCCCCCCCTGGCGTCAGCCAAAGGCAAAAGCCTACAGCACCCGGTATTCCCAGGCGGTCTCCCATCCAAGTACTAACCGGGCCCGACCCTGCTTAGCTTCCGAGATCAGACGAGATCGGGCGTTCTCAGGGTGGTATGGCCGTAGGCAACAGCCAGCCCCACAGCCGCCCCCTTCACAACAGCCTGCGCACACTCGCACCCCTCCACCCGACCCCGCACACCCAAATACCCTCTGCTGCCCCTGCTCCAGCACCCAGCCCCACAGCCGCCCCCTTCACAACAGCCCGCGCACACTCGCACCCCTCCACCCGACCCCGCACACCCAAATACCCTCTGCTGCCCCTGCTCCAGCACCCAGCCCCACAGCTGCCCCCTTAACAACAGCGTGCGAACACTCACACCCCCCAACCTGACCCCGTACACCCAAACACCCTCTGCTGCCCCCGCTACAGCACCTAGCCCCACAGCCGCCCCCTTCACAACAGCCTGAGCACACTCGCACCCCTCCACCCAACCCCGCACACCCAAACACCCTCTGCTGCCCCTGCTCCAGCACCTAGCCCCACAGCCGCCCCCTTCACAACAGCCTGCGCACACTTGTGCAACACCCCATACCCCCCAACCCAACCCCGCACACCCAAACACCCTCTGCTGCCACAACTCCAGCACCCAGCCCCACAGCTGCCCCCTTCACAACAGCCCGCGCACACTCGCACCCCTCCACCCGACCCCGCACACCCAAACACCCTCTGCTGCCACAACTCCAGCACCCAGCCCCACAGCCGCCCCCTTCACAACAGCCCGCGCACACTCGCACCCCCCAACCTGACCCCGCACACCCAAACACCCTCTGCTGCCCCCGCTACAGCACCTAGCCCCACAGCCGCCCCCTTCACAACAGCCCGCACACACTTGTGCAACACCCCATACCCCCCAACCTGACCCCGCACACCCAAACACCCTCCGCTGCCCCCGCTCCAGCACACTCGCCCAAAAACGACCCCCGCCACGGGACGGCTGCCCCCCCTGGCGTCAGCCAAAGGCAAAAGCCTACAGCACCCGGTATTCCCAGGCGGTCTCCCATCCAAGTACTAACCGGGCCCGACCCTGCTTAGCTTCCGAGATCAGACGAGATCGGGCGTTCTCAGGGTGGTATGGCCGTAGGCAACAGCCAGCCCCACAGCCGCCCCCTTCACAACAGCCTGCGCACACTCGCACCCCTCCACCCGACCCCGCACACCCAAATACCCTCTGCTGCCCCTGCTCCAGCACCCAGCCCCACAGCCGCCCCCTTCACAACAGCCCGCGCACACTCGCACCCCCCAACCCAACCCCGCACACCCAAATACCCTCTGCTGCCCCCGCTACAGCACCCACAGCCGCCCCCTTCACAACAGCCCGCACACACTCGCACCCCCGAACCCGACCCCGCACACTCAAACACCCTCTGCTGCCCCTGCTCCAGCACCCAGCCCCACAGCTGCCCCCTTAACAACAGCGTGCGAACACTCACACCCCCCAACCTGACCCCGCACACCCAAACACCCTCTGCTGCCCCCGCTACAGCACCTAGCCCCACAGCCGCCCCCTTCACAACAGCCTGCGCACACTCGCACCCCCCAACCCGACCCCGTACACTCAAACACCCTCTGCTGCCACAACTCCAGCACCCAGCCCCACAGCTGCCCCCTTCACAACAGCGTGCGAACACTCACACCCCCCAACCTGACCCCGTACACCCAAACACCCTCTGCTGCCCCCGCTACAGCACCTAGCCCCACAGCCGCCCCCTTCACAACAGCCCGCGCACACTCGCACCCCCCAACCCGACCCTGCACACCCAAACACCCTCTGCTGCCGCTGCTCCAGCACCTAGC
This sequence comes from Dromaius novaehollandiae, assembly GCF_036370855.1. NCBI lineage: Eukaryota > Metazoa > Chordata > Aves > Casuariiformes > Dromaiidae > Dromaius > Dromaius novaehollandiae. Next base: position 28,635,797 of record NC_088106.1, on the reverse strand, counting down.
CCCACAGCAGCCCCCTTCACAACAGCCCGCACACACTTGTGCAACACCCCATACCCCCCAACCCAACCCCGCACACCCAAACACCCTCTGCTGCCCCTGCTCCAGCACCCAGCCCCACAGCTGCCCCCTTAACAACAGCGTGCGAACACTCACACCCCCCAACCTGACCCCGCACACCCAAACACTCTCTGCTGCCCCCGCTACAGCACCTAGCCCCACAGCCGCCCCCTTCACAACAGCCTGCGCACACTCGCACCCCTCCACCCGACCCCGCACACCCAAATACCCTCTGCTGCCCCTGCTCCAGCACCCAGCCCCACAGCTGCCCCCTTAACAACAGCGTGCGCACACTCACACCCCCCAACCTGACCCCGCACACCCAAACACTCTCTGCTGCCCCCGCTACAGCACCTAGCCCCACAGCCGCCCCCTTCACAACAGCCTGAGCACACTCGCACCCCTCCACCCGACCCCGCACACCCAAATACCCTCTGCTGCCCCTGCTCCAGCACCCAGCCCCACAGCCGCCCCCTTAACAACAGCGTGCGAACACTCACACCCCCCAACCTGACCCTGCACACCCAAACACACTCTGCTGCCCCCGCTACAGCACTTAGCCCCACAGCCGCCCCCTTCACAACAGCCCGCGCACACTCGCACCCCCCAACCTGACCCCGCACACCCAAACACCCTCTGCTGCCCCCGCTACAGCACTTAGCCCCACAGCCGCCCCCTTCACAACAGCCCGCGCACACTCACACCCCCCAACCCGACCCCGCACCCCCAAACACCCTCTGCTGCCCCTGCTCCAGCCCCCAGCCCCACAGCCGCCCCCTTCACAACAGCCCGCGCACACTCGCACCCCCCAACCCGACCCCGTACACCCAAACACCCTCTGCTGCCACAACTCCAGCAGCCAGCCCCACAGCCGCCCCCTTCACAACAGCCCGCGCACACTCGCACCCCCCAACCTGACCCCGCACACCCAAACACCCTCTGCTGCCCCCGCTACAGCACTTAGCCCCACAGCCGCCCCCTTCACAACAGCCTGCGCTCACTCGCACCCCCCAACCCGACCCCGCACACCCAAACACCCTCTGCTGCCCCTGCTACAGCACCCAGCCCCACAGCTGCCCCCTTCACAACAGCGTGCGAACACTCACACCCCCCAACCTGACCCCGCACACCCAAACACCCTCTGCTGCCCCCGCTCCAGCACCTAGCCCCACAGCCGCCCCCTTCACAACAGCCCGCACACACTTGTGCAACACCCCATACCCCCCAACCCGACCCCGCACACCCAAACACCCTCTGCTGCCACAACTCCAGCACCCAGCCCCACAGCTGCCCCCTTCACAACAGCGTGCGCACACTCGCACCCCCCAACCTGACCCCGCACACCCAAACACCCTCTGTTGCCCCCGCTACAGCACCTAGCCCCACAGCCGCCCCCTTCACAACAGCCCGCACACACTTGTGCAACACCCCATACCCCCCAACCTGACCCCGCACACCCAAACACCCTCCGCTGCCCCCGCTCCAGCACACTCGCCCAAAAACGACCCCCGCCACGGGACGGCTGCCCCCCCTGGCGTCAGCCAAAGGCAAAAGCCTACAGCACCCGGTATTCCCAGGCGGTCTCCCATCCAAGTACTAACCGGGCCCGACCCTGCTTAGCTTCCGAGATCAGACGAGATCGGGCGTTCTCAGGGTGGTATGGCCGTAGGCAACAGCCAGCCCCACAGCCGCCCCCTTCACAACAGCCTGCGCACACTCACACCCCCAACCTGACCCCGCACACCCAAACACCCTCTGCTGCCCCTGCTACAGCACCCAGCCCCACAGCCGCCCCCTTCACAACAGCCCGCGCACACTCGCACCCCTCCACCCGACCCCGCACACCCAAACACCCTCTGCTGCCCCTGCTACAGCACCCAGCCCCACAGCCGCCCCCTTCACAACAGCCCGCGCACACTCGCACCCCCCAACCCGACCCCGCACACCCAAATACCCTCTGCTGCCCCTGCTCCAGCACCCAGCCCCACAGCTGCCCCCTTAACAACAGCGTGCGAACACTCACACCCCCCAACCTGACCCCGCACACCCAAACACCCTCTGCTGCCACAACTCCAGCACCCAGCCCCACAGCCGCCCCCTACACAACAGCCCGCGCACACTCGCACCCCCCAACCCGACCCCGCACACCCAAACACCCTCTGCTGCCCCCGCTACGGCACCTAGCCCCACAGCCGCCCCCTTCACAACAGCCCGCGCACACTCGCACCCCCCAACCCGACCCTGCACACCCAAACACCCTCTGCTGCCCCCGCTCCAGCACCCAGCCCCACAGCCGCCCCCTTCACAACAGCCCGCACACACTTGTGCAACACCCCATACCCCCCAACCCAACCCCGCACACCCAAATACCCTCTGCTGCCCCTGCTCCAGCACCCAGCCCCACAGCCGCCCCCTTCACAACAGCCCACGCACACTCGCACCCCCCAACCCGACCCCGCACACCCAAACACCCTCTGCTGCCACAACTCCAGCAGCCAGCCCCACAGCCGCCCCCTTCACAACAGCCCGCACACACTTGTGCAACACCCCATACCCCCCAACCTGACCCCGCACACCCAAACACCCTCCGCTGCCCCCGCTCCAGCACACTCGCCCAAAAACGACCCCCGCCACGGGACGGCTGCCCCCCCTGGCGTCAGCCAAAGGCAAAAGCCTACAGCACCCGGTATTCCCAGGCGGTCTCCCATCCAAGTACTAACCGGGCCCGACCCTGCTTAGCTTCCGAGATCAGACGAGATCGGGTGTTCTCAGGGTGGTATGGCCGTAGGCAACAGCCAGCCCCACAGCCGCCCCCTTCACAACAGCCTGCGCACACTCGCACCCCTCCACCCGACCCCGCACACCCAAACACCCTCTGCTGCCCCTGCTCCAGCACCCAGCCCCACAGCCGCCCCCTTCACAACAGCCCGCGCACACTCGCACCCCCGAACCCGACCCCGCACACCCAAATACCCTCTGCTGCCCCTGCTCCAGCACCCAGCCCCACAGCTGCCCCCTTCACAACAGCGTGCGAACACTCACACCCCCCAACCTGACCCCGTACACCCAAACACCCTCTGCTGCCCCCGCTACAGCACCTAGCCCCACAGCCGCCCCCTTCACAACAGCCTGAGCACACTCGCACCCCTCCACCCAACCCCGCACACCCAAACACCCTCTGCTGCCCCTGCTCCAGCACCTAGCCCCACAGCCGCCCCCTTCACAACAGCCTGCGCACACTTGTGCAACACCCCATACCCCCCAACCCTACCCCGCACACCCAAACACCCTCTGCTGCCACAACTCCAGCAGCCAGCCCCACAGCCGCCCCCTTCACAACAGCCCACGCACACTCACACTCCCCAACCTGACCCCGCACACCCAAACACCCTCTGCTGCCCCCGCTCCAGCACCTAGCCCCACAGCCGCCCCCTTCACAACAGCCCGCGCACACTTGTGCAACACCCCATACCCCCCAACCTGACCCCGCACACCCAAACACCCTCCGCTGCCCCCGCTCCAGCACACTCGCCCAAAAACGACCCCCGCCACGGGACGGCTGCCCCCCCTGGCGTCAGCCAAAGGCAAAAGCCTACAGCACCCGGTATTCCCAGGCGGTCTCCCATCCAAGTACTAACCGGGCCCGACCCTGCTTAGCTTCCGAGATCAGACGAGATCGGGCGTTCTCAGGGTGGTATGGCCGTAGGCAACAGCCAGCCCCACAGCCGCCCCCTTCACAACAGCCTGCGCACACTCGCACCCCTCCACCCGACCCCGCACACCCAAACACCCTCTGCTGCCCCTGCTCCAGCACCCAGCCCCACAGCCGCCCCCTTCACAACAGCCCGCGCACACTCGCACCCCCCAACCCGACCCCGTACACCCAAACACCCTCTGCTGCCCCTGCTACAGCACCCAGCCCCACAGCTGCCCCCTTAACAACAGCGTGCGAACACTCACACCCCCCAACCTGACCCCGCACACCCAAACACCCTCTGCTGCCACAACTCCAGCACCCAGCCCCACAGCTGCCCCCTTAACAACAGCGTGCGAACACTCACACCCCCCAACCTGACCCCGCACACCCAAACACCCTCTGCTGCCCCCGCTACGGCACCTAGCCCCACAGCCGCCCCCTTCACAACAGCCCGCGCACACTCGCACCCCCCAACCCGACCCTGCACACCCAAATACCCTCTGCTGCCCCTGCTCCAGCACCTAGCCCCACAGCCGCCCCCTTCACAACAGCCCGCACACACTTGTGCAACACCCCATACCCCCCAACCCAACCCCGCACACCCAAACACCCTCTGCTGCCACAACTCCAGCACCCAGCCCCACAGCTGCCCCCTTCACAACAGCCCGCGCACACTCGCACCCCTCCACCCGACCCCGCACACCCAAACACCCTCTGCTGCCACAACTCCAGCACCCAGCCCCACAGCTGCCCCCTTCACAACAGCCCGCGCACACTCGCACCCCCCAACCTGACCCCGCACACCCAAACACCCTCTGCTGCCCCCGCTACAGCACCTAGCCCCACAGCCGCCCCCTTCACAACAGCCCGCACACACTTGTGCAACACCCCGTACCCCCCAACCTGACCCCGCACACCCAAACACCCTCCGCTGCCCCCGCTCCAGCACACTCGCCCAAAAACGACCCCCGCCACGGGACGGCTGCCCCCCCTGGCGTCAGCCAAAGGCAAAAGCCTACAGCACCCGGTATTCCCAGGCGGTCTCCCATCCAAGTACTAACCGGGCCCGACCCTGCTTAGCTTCCGAGATCAGACGAGATCGGGCGTTCTCAGGGTGGTATGGCCGTAGGCAACAGCCAGCCCCACAGCCGCCCCCTTCACAACAGCCTGCGCACACTCGCACCCCTCCACCCGACCCCGCACACCCAAATACCCTCTGCTGCCCCTGCTCCAGCACCCAGCCCCACAGCTGCCCCCTTAACAACAGCGTGCGAACACTCACACCCCCCAACCTGACCCCGTACACCCAAACACCCTCTGCTGCCCCTGCTCCAGCACCTAGCCCCACAGCCGCCCCCTTCACAACAGCCTGCGCACACTTGTGCAACACCCCATACCCCCCAACCCAACCCCGCACACCCAAACACCCTCTGCTTCCACAACTCCAGCAGCCAGCCCCACAGCCGCCCCCTTCACAACAGCCCACGCACACTCACACTCCCCAACCTGACCCCGCACACCCAAAAACCCTCTGCTGCCCCCGCTCCAGCACCTAGCCCCACAGCCGCCCCCTTCACAACAGCCCGCGCACACTTGTGCAACACCCCATACCCCCCAACCTGACCCCGCACACCCAAACACCCTCCGCTGCCCCCGCTCCAGCACACTCGCCCAAAAACGACCCCCGCCACGGGACGGCTGCCCCCCCTGGCGTCAGCCAAAGGCAAAAGCCTACAGCACCCGGTATTCCCAGGCGGTCTCCCATCCAAGTACTAACCGGGCCCGACCCTGCTTAGCTTCCGAGATCAGACGAGATCGGGCGTTCTCAGGGTGGTATGGCCGTAGGCAACAGCCAGCCCCACAGCCGCCCCCTTCACAACAGCCTGCGCACACTCGCACCCCTCCACCCGACCCCGCACACCCAAACACCCTCTGCTGCCCCTGCTACAGCACCCAGCCCCACAGCCGCCCCCTTCACAACAGCCCGCGCACACTCGCACCCCCCAACCCGACCCCGTACACCCAAACACCCTCTGCTGCCCCTGCTACAGCACCCAGCCCCACAGCTGCCCCCTTAACAACAGCGTGCGAACACTCACACCCCCCAACCTGACCCCGCACACCCAAACACCCTCTGCTGCCACAACTCCAGCACCCAGCCCCACAGCTGCCCCCTTAACAACAGCGTGCGAACACTCACACCCCCCAACCTGACCCCGCACACCCAAACACCCTCTGCTGCCCCCGCTACGGCACCTAGCCCCACAGCCGCCCCCTTCACAACAGCCTGCGCACACTCACACCCCCCAACCTGACCCCGCACACCCAAACACCCTCTGCTGCCCCTGCTCCAGCACCCAGCCCCACAGCCGCCCCCTTCACAACAGCCCGCGCACACTCGCACCCCCGAACCCGACCCTGCACACCCAAACACCCTCTGCTGCCGCTGCTCCAGCACCTAGCCCCACAGCCGCCCCCTTCACAACAGCCCGCACACACTTGTGCAACACCCCATACCCCCCAACCCAACCCCGCACACCCAAACACCCTCTGCTGCCACAACTCCAGCACCCAGCCCCACAGCTGCCCCCTTCACAACAGCCCGCGCACACTCGCACCCCTCCACCCGACCCCGCACACCCAAACACCCTCTGCTGCCACAACTCCAGCACCCAGCCCCACAGCTGCCCCCTTCACAACAGCCCGCGCACACTCGCACCCCCCAACCTGACCCCGCACACCCAAACACCCTCTGCTGCCCCCGCTACAGCACCTAGCCCCACAGCCGCCCCCTTCACAACAGCGTGCGCACACTCGCACCCCCCAACCTGACCCCGCACACCCAAACACCCTCTGCTGCCCCCGCTACAGCACTTAGCCCCACAGCCGCCCCCTTCACAACAGCCTGCGCACACTCACACCCCCCAACCTGACCCCGCACACCCAAACACCCTCTGCTGCCCCTGCTCCAGCACCCAGCCCCACAGCCGCCCCCTTCACAACAGCCCGCGCACACTCGCACCCCCGAACCCGACCCCGTACACCCAAACACCCTCTGCTGCCCCTGCTCCAGCACCCAGCCCCACAGCCGCCCCCTTCACAACAGCCTGCGCACACTCGCACCCCCCAACCCGACCCCGTACACCCAAACACCCTCTGCTGCCCCTGCTCCAGCACCCAGCCCCACAGCCGCCCCCTTCACAACAGCCCGCGCACACTTGTGCAACACCCCATACCCCCCAACCTGACCCCGCACACCCAAACACCCTCTGCTGCCCCCGCTACAGCACCTAGCCCCACAGCCGCCCCCTTCACAACAGCCCGCGCACACTCGCACCCCACAACCCGACCCCGCACACCCAAACACCCTCTGCTACCGCTGCTCCAGCACCTAACCCCACAGCCGCCCCCTTCACAACAGCCTGCGCACACTGACACGCCCCAACCTGACCCCGCACACCCAAACACCCTCTGCTGCCCCCACTACAGCACCTAGCCCCACAGCCGCCCCCTTCACAACAGCCCGCACACACTTGTGCAACACCCCATACCCCCCAACCCGACCCCGCACACCCAAATACCCTCTGCTGCCACAACTCCAGCACCCAGCCCCACAGCCGCCCCCTTCACAACAGCGTGCGCACACTCACACCCCCCAACCTGACCCCGCACACCCAAACACCCTCTGCTGCCCCCGCTACAGCACCTAGCCCCACAGCCGCCCCCTTCACAACAGCCCGCACACACTTGTGCAACACCCCATAGCCCCCAACCTGACCCCGCACACCCAAACACCCTCCGCTGCCCCCGCTCCAGCACACTCGCCCAAAAACGACCCCCGCCACGGGACGGCTGCCCCCCCGGCGTCAGCCAAAGGCAAAAGCCTACAGCACCCGGTATTCCCAGGCGGTCTCCCATCCAAGCACTAACCGGGCCGGACCCTGCTTAGCTTCCGAGATCAGACGAGATCGGGCGTTCTCAGGGTGGTATGGCCGTAGGCAACAGCCAGCCCCACAGCCGCCCCCTTCACAACAGCCTGCGCACACTCGCACCCCTCCACCCGACCCCGCACACCCAAACACCCTCTGCTGCCCCTGCTACAGCACCCAGCCCCACAGCTGCCCCCTTCACAACAGCCCGCGCACACTCACACCCCCCAGCCTGACCCCGCACACCCAAACACCCTCTGCTGCCCCTGCTACGGCACTTAGCCCCACAGCCGCCCCCTTCACAACAGCCTGCGCACACTCGCACCCCCCAACCCGACCCCGCACACCCAAACACCCTCTGCTGCCACAACTCCAGCAGCCAGCCCCACAGCCGCCCCCTTCACAACAGCCCGCGCACACTTGTGCAACACCCCATACCCCCCAACCTAACCCCACACACCCAAACACCCTCTGCTGCCACAACTCCAGCACCCAGCCCCACAGCCGCCCCCTTTACAACAGCCCGTGCACACTCGAACTCCCCCAACCTGACCCCGCACACCCAAACACCCTCTGCTGCCCCTGCTCCAGCACCCAGCCCCACAGCTGCCCCCTTCACAACAGCCTGCGCACACTCGCACCCCCCAACCCGACCCCGCACACCCAAACACCCTCTGCTGCCCCCGCTACAGCACCCAGCCCCACAGCCGCCCCCTTCACAACAGCCCGCGCACACTCGCACCCCCCAACCTCACCCTGCACACCCAAAAACCCTCTGCTGCCCCCGCTACAGCACACCCGCCCCTCCACGAGACTCCCCACGCAGAGCCCGCCGCACCGCGTACCCCCTTCACAACAGCCCGCACACACTTGTGCAACACCCCATACCCCCCAACCTGACCCCGCACACCCAAACACCCTCCGCTGCCCCCGCTCCAGCACACTCGCCCAAAAACGACCCCCGCCACGGGACGGCTGCCCCCCCTGGCGTCAGCCAAAGGCAAAAGCCTACAGCACCCGGTATTCCCAGGCGGTCTCCCATCCAAGTACTAACCGGGCCCGACCCTGCTTAGCTTCCGAGATCAGACGAGATCGGGCGTTCTCAGGGTGGTATGGCCGTAGGCAACAGCCAGCCCCACAGCCGCCCCCTTCACAACAGCCTGCGCACACTCGCACCCCTCCACCTGACCCCGCACACCCAAATACCCTCTGCTGCCCCTGCTCCAGCACCCAGCCCCACAGCCGCCCCCTTCACAACAGCCCGCGCACACTCGCACCCCCCAACCCAACCCCGCACACCCAAATACCCTCTGCTGCCCCCGCTACAGCACCCACAGCCGCCCCCTTCACAACAGCCCGCACACACTCGCACCCCCGAACCCGACCCCGCACACTCAAACACCCTCTGCTGCCACAACTCCAGCACCCAGCCCCACAGCCGCCCCCTTCACAACAGCCCGCACACACTCACACCCCCCAACCTGACCCCGCACACCCAAACACCCTCTCCTGCCCCCGCTACAGCACTTAGCCCCACAGCCGCCCCCTTCACAACAGCCTGCGCACACTCACACCCCCCAACCTGACCCCGCACACCCAAACACCCTCTGCTGCCCCTGCTCCAGCACCCAGCCCCACAGCCGCCCCCTTCACAACAGCCTGCGCACACTCGCACCCCCCAACCCGACCCCGTACACCCAAACACCCTCTGCTGCCACAACTCCAGCACCCAGCCCCACAGCTGCCCCCTTAACAACAGCGTGCGCACACTCGCACCCCCCAACCTGACCCCGCACACCCAAACACACTCTGCTGCCCCCGCTACAGCACCTAGCCCCACAGCCGCCCCCTTCACAACAGCCCGCACACACTTGTGCAACACCCCGTACCCCCCAACCTGACCCCGCACACCCAAACACCCTCCGCTGCCCCCGCTCCAGCACACTCGCCCAAAAACGACCCCCGCCACGGGACGGCTGCCCCCCCTGGCGTCAGCCAAAGGCAAAAGCCTACAGCACCCGGTATTCCCAGGCGGTCTCCCATCCAAGTACTAACCGGGCCCGACCCTGCTTAGCTTCCGAGATCAGACGAGATCGGGCGTTCTCAGGGTGGTATGGCCGTAGGCAACAGCCAGCCCCACAGCCGCCCCCTTCACAACAGCCCGCGCACACTCGCACCCCCCAACCCGACCCCGCACACCCAAATACCCTCTGCTGCCGCTGCTCCAGCAGCCAGCCCCACAGCTGCCCCCTTCACAACAGCGTGCGAACACTCACACCCCCCAACCTGACCCCGTACACCCAAACACCCTCTGCTGCCGCTGCTCCAGCACCTAGCCCCACAGCCGCCCCCTTCACAACAGCCTGCGCACACTTGTGCAACACCCCATACCCCCCAACCCGACCCCGCACACCCAAACACCCTCTGCTGCCCCCGCTACAGCACCTAGCCCCACAGCCGCCCCCTTCACAACACCCGCACACACTTGTGCAACACCCCATACCCCCCAACCCGACCCCGCACACCCAAATACCCTCTGCTGCCCCCGCTACAGCACCTAGCCCCACAGCCGCCCCCTTCACAACACCCGCACACACTTGTGCAACACCCCATACCCCCCAACCCGACCCCGCACACCCAAACACCCTCTGCTGCCCCCGCTACAGCACCTAGCCCCACAGCCGCCCCCTTCACAACACCCGCACACACTTGTGCAACACCCCATACCCCCCAACCTGACCCCGCACACCCAAACACCCTCTGCTGCCCCCGCTCCAGCACCTAGCCCCACAGCCGCCCCCTTCACAACACCCGCACACACTTGTGCAACACCCCATACCCCCCAACCCGACCCCGCACACCCAAATACCCTCTGCTGCCACAACTCCAGCACCCAGCCCCACAGCTGCCCCCTTCACAACAGCGTGCGCACACTCACACCCCCCAACCTGACCCCGCACACCCAAACACCCTCTGCTGCCCCCGCTACAGCACTTAGCCCCACAGCCGCCCCCTTCACAACAGCCCGCGCACACTCGCACCCCCGAACCCGACCCTGCACACCCAAAAACCCTCTGCTGCCTCCGCTACAGCACCTAGCCCCACAGCCGCCCCCTTCACAACAGCCCGCGCACACTCGCACCCCTCCACCCGACCCCGCACACCCAAATACCCTCTGCTGCCCCCGCTACAGCACTTAGCCCCACAGCCGCCCCCTTCACAACAGCCTGCGCACACTTGTGCAACACCCCATACCCCCCAACCCAACCCCGCACACCCAAACACCCTCCGCTGCCCCCGCTCCAGCACACTCGCCCAAAAACGACCCCCGCCACGGGACGGCTGCCCCCCCTGGCGTCAGCCAAAGGCAAAAGCCTACAGCACCCGGTATTCCCAGGCGGTCTCCCATCCAAGTACTAACCGGGCCCGACCCTGCTTAGCTTCCGAGATCAGACGAGATCGGGCGTTCTCAGGGTGGTATGGCCGTAGGCAACAGCCAGCCCCACAGCCGCCCCCTTCACAACAGCCTGCGCACACTCGCACCCCTCCACCCAACCCCGCACACCCAAATACCCTCTGCTGCCCCTGCTCCAGCACCCAGCACCACAGCCGCCCCCTTCACAACAGCCTGCGCACACTCACACCCCCCAACCTGACCCCGCACACCCAAACACCCTCTGCTGCCCCCGCTACAGCACTTAGCCCCACAGCCGCCCCCTTCACAACAGCCCACGCACACTCGCACCCCCCAACCTCACCCTGCACACCCAAATACCCTCTGCTGCCCCTGTTCCAGCAGCCAGCCCCACAGCCGACCCCTTCACAACAGCCCGCGCACACTCGCACCCCCCAATCCGACCCTGCACACCCAAACACCCTCTGCTGCCCCCGCTCCAGCACCTAGCCCCACAGCCGCCCCCTTCACAACAGCCCGCACACACTTGTGCAACACCCCATACCCCCCAACCTGACCCCGCACACCCAAACACCCTCCGCTGCCCCCGCTCCAGCACACTCGCCCAAAAACGACCCCCGCCACGGGACGGCTGCCCCCCCTGGCGTCAGCCAAAGGCAAAAGCCTACAGCACCCGGTATTCCCGGGCGGTCTCCCATCCAAGCACTAACCGGGCCCGACCCTGCTTAGCTTCCGAGATCAGACGAGATCGGGCGTTCTCAGGGTGGTATGGCCGTAGGCAACAGCCAGCCCCACAGCCGCCCCATTCACAACAGCCTGCGCACACTCGCACCCCTCCACCCGACCCCGCACACCCAAATACCCTCTGCTGCCCCTGCTCCAGCACCCAGCCCCACAGCTGCCCCCTTAACAACAGCGTGCGAACACTCACACCCCCCAACCTGACCCCGCACACCCAAACACTCTCTGCTGCCCCCGCTACAGCACCTAGCCCCACAGCCGCCCCCTTCACAACAGCCTGAGCACACTCGCACCCCTCCACCCAACCCCGCACACCCAAATACCCTCTGCTGCCCCTGCTCCAGCACCCAGCCCCACAGCCGCCCCCTTCACAACAGCCCACGCACACTTGCACCCCCCAACCCGACCCCCGTACACCCAAACACCCTCTGCTGCCCCCGCTACAGCACCTAGCCCCACAGCCGCCCCCTTCACAACAGCCCGCACACACTTGTGCAACACCCCGTACCCCCCAACCTGACCCCGCACACCCAAACACCCTCCGCTGCCCCTGCTCCAGCACACTCGCCCAAAAACGACCCCCGCCACGGGACGGCTGCCCCCCCTGGCGTCAGCCAAAGGCAAAAGCCTACAGCACCCGGTATTCCCAGGCGGTCTCCCATCCAAGTACTAACCGGGCCCGACCCTGCTTAGCTTCCGAGATCAGACGAGATCGGGCGTTCTCAGGGTGGTATGGCCGTAGGCAACAGCCAGCCCCACAGCCGCCACCTTCACAACAGCCTGCGCACACTCGCACCCCTCCACCCGACCCCGCACACCCAAATACCCTCTGCTGCCCCTGCTCCAGCACCCAGCCCCACAGCTGCCCCCTTAACAACAGCGTGCGAACACTCACACCCCCCAACCTGACCCCGTACACCCAAACACCCTCTGCTGCCCCCGCTACAGCACCTAGCCCCACACCCGCCCCCTTCACAACAGCCTGCGCACACTCGCACCCCTCCACCCGACCCCGTACACCCAAACACTCTCTGCTGCCCCTGCTCCAGCACCCAGCCCCACAGCTGCCCCCTTAACAACAGCGTGCGAACACTCACACCCCCCAACCTGACCCCGCACACCCAAACACCCTCTGCTGCCCCCGCTACAGCACCTAGCCCCACAGCCGCCCCCTTCACAACAGCCTGCGCACACTCACACCCCCCAACCTGACCCCGCACACCCAAACACCCTCTGCTGCCCCCGCTACAGCACTTAGCCCCACAGCCGCCCCTTTCAAAACAGCCTGCGCACACTCACACCCCCCAACCCGAACCCGCACACGCAAATACCCTCTGCTGCCCCTGCTCCAGCACCTAGCCCCACAGCCGCCCCCTTCACAACAGCCCGCACACACTCGCACCCCCCAACCCGACCCCGCACACCCAAACACCCTCTGCTGCCCCCGCTACAGCACCTAGCCCCACAGCCGCCCCCTTCACAACAGCCCGCACACACTTGTGCAACACCCCATACCCCCCAACCCGACCCCGCACACCCAAATACCCTCTGCTGCCCCCGCTACAGCACCTAGCCCCACAGCCGCCCCCTTCACAACACCCGCACACACTTGTGCAACACCCCATACCCCCCAACCCGACCCCGCACACCCAAACACCCTCTGCTGCCCCCGCTACAGCACCTAGCCCCACAGCCGCCCCCTTCACAACACCCGCACACACTTGTGCAACACCCCATACCCCCCAACCTGACCCCGCACACCCAAACACCCTCTGCTGCCCCCGCTACAGCACCTAGCCCCACAGCCGCCCCCTTCACAACACCCACACACACTTGTGCAACACCCCATACCCCCCAACCCGACCCCGCACACCCAAATACCCTCTGCTGCCACAACTCCAGCACCCAGCCCCACAGCTGCCCCCTTCACAACAGCGTGCGCACACTCACACCCCCCAACCTGACCCCGCACACCCAAACACCCTCTGCTGCCCCCGCTACAGCACTTAGCCCCACAGCCGCCCCCTTCACAACAGCCCGCGCACACTCGCACCCCCGAACCCGACCCTGCACACCCAAAAACCCTCTGCTGCCTCCGCTACAGCACCTAGCCCCACAGCCGCCCCCTTCACAACAGCCCGCGCACACTCGCACCCCTCCACCCGACCCCGCACACCCAAACACCCTCTGCTGCCCCCGCTCCAGCACCTAGCCCCACAGCCGCCCCCTTCACAACAGCCCGCGCACACTTGTGCAACACCCCATACCCCCCAACCTGACCCCGCACACCCAAACACCCTCCGCTGCCCCCACTCCAGCACACTCGCCCAAAAACGACCCCCGCCACGGGACGGCTGCCCCCCCTGGCGTCAGCCAAAGGCAAAAGCCTACAGCACCCGGTATTCCCAGGCGGTCTCCCATCCAAGTACTAACCGGGCCCGACCCTGCTTAGCTTCCGAGATCAGACGAGATCGGGCGTTCTCAGGGTGGTATGGCCGTAGGCAACAGCCAGCCCCACAGCCGCCCCCTTCACAACAGCCTGCGCACACTCGCACCCCTCCACCCGACCCCGCACACCCAAACACCCTCTGCTGCCCCTGCTCCAGCACCCAGCCCCACAGCCGCCCCCTTCACAACAGCCCGCGCACACTCGCACCCCCCAACCCAACCCCGTACACCCAAACACCCTCTGCTGCCCCTGCTACAGCACCCAGCCCCACAGCTGCCCCCTTAACAACAGCGTGCGAACACTCACACCCCCCAACCTGACCCCGCACACCCAAACACCCTCTGCTGCCACAACTCCAGCACCCAGCCCCACAGCTGCCCCCTTAACAACAGCGTGCGAACACTCACACCCCCCAACCTGACCCCGCACACCCAAACACCCTCTGCTGCCCCCGCTACGGCACCTAGCCCCACAGCCGCCCCCTTCACAACAGCCCGCGCACACTCGCACCCCCCAACCCGACCCTGCACACCCAAACACCCTCTGCTGCCACAACTCCAGCACCCAGCCCCACAGCTGCCCCCTTCACAACAGCCCGCGCACACTCGCACCCCTCCACCCGACCCCGCACACCCAAACACCCTCTGCTGCCACAACTCCAGCACCCAGCCCCACAGCTGCCCCCTTCACAACAGCCCGCGCACACTCGCACCCCCCAACCTGACCCCGCACACCCAAACACCCTCTGCTGCCCCCGCTACAGCACCTAGCCCCACAGCCGCCCCCTTCACAACAGCCCGCACACACTTGTGCAACACCCCGTACCCCCCAACCTGACCCCGCACACCCAAACACCCTCCGCTGCCCCCGCTCCAGCACACTCGCCCAAAAACGACCCCCGCCACGGGACGGCTGCCCCCCCTGGCGTCAGCCAAAGGCAAAAGCCTACAGCACCCGGTATTCCCAGGCGGTCTCCCATCCAAGTACTAACCGGGCCCGACCCTGCCTAGCTTCCGAGATCAGACGAGATCGGGCGTTCTCAGGGTGGTATGGCCGTAGGCAACAGCCAGCCCCACAGCCGCCCCCTTCACAACAGCCTGCGCACACTCGCACCCCTCCACCCGACCCCGCACACCCAAATACCCTCTGCTGCCCCTGCTCCAGCACCCAGCCCCACAGCCGCCCCCTTCACAACAGCCCGCGCACACTCGCACCCCCAACCCAACCCCGCACACCCAAATACCCTCTGCTGCCCCCGCTACAGCACCCACAGCCGCCCCCTTCACAACAGCCTGCACACACTCGCACCCCCGAACCCGACCCCGCACACTCAAACACCCTCTGCTGCCCCTGCTCCAGCACCCAGCCCCACAGCTGCCCCCTTAACAACAGCGTGCGAACACTCACACCCCCCAACCTGACCCCGCACACCCAAACACCCTCTGCTGCCCCCGCTACAGCACCTAGCCCCACAGCCGCCCCCTTCACAACAGCCTGCGCACACTTCTGCAACACCCCATACCCCCCAACCCAACCCCGCACACCCAAACACCCTCTGCTGCCACAACTCCAGCACCCAGCCCCACAGCTGCCCCCTTAACAACAGCGTGCGAACACTCAAACCCCCCAACCTGACCCCGTACACCCAAACACCCTCTGCTGCCCCCGCTCCAGCACCTAGCCCCACAGCCGCCCCCTTCACAACAGCCCGCACACACTTGTGCAACACCCCGTACCCCCCAACCTGACCCCGCACACCCAAACACCCTCCGCTGCCCCCGCTCCAGCACACTCACCCAAAAACGACCCCCGCCACGGGACGGCTGCCCCCCCTGGCGTCAGCCAAAGGCAAAAGCCTACAGCACCCGGTATTCCCAGGCGGTCTCCCATCCAAGTACTAACCGGGCCCGACCCTGCTTAGCTTCCGAGATCAGACGAGATCGGGCGTTCTCAGGGTGGTATGGCCGTAGGCAACAGCCAGCCCCACAGCCGCCCCCTTCACAACAGCCTGCGCACACTCGCACCCCTCCACCCGACCCCGCACACCCAAATACCCTCTGCTGCCCCTGCTCCAGCACCCAGCCCCACAGCCGCCCCCTTCACAACAGCCCGCGCACACTCGCACCCCCGAACCCGACCCCGCACACCCAAATACCCTCTGCTGCCCCTGCTCCAGCACCCAGCCCCACAGCTGCCCCCTTAACAACAGCGTGCGAACACTCACACCCCCCAACCTGACCCCGTACACCCAAACACCCTCTGCTGCCCCCGCTACAGCACCTAGCCCCACAGCCGCCCCCTTCACAACAGCCTGACCACACTCTCACCCCTCCACCCAACCCCGCACACCCAAACACCCTCTGCTGCCCCTGCTCCAGCACCTAGCCCCACAGCCGCCCCCTTCACAACAGCCTGCGCACACTTGTGCAACACCCCATACCCCCCAACCTGACCCCGCACACCCAAACACCCTCCGCTGCCCCCGCTCCAGCACACTCGCCCAAAAACGACCCCCGCCACGGGACGGCTGCCCCCCCTGGCGTCAGCCAAAGGCAAAAGCCTACAGCACCCGGTATTCCCAGGCGGTCTCCCATCCAAGTACTAACCGGGCCCGACCCTGCTTAGCTTCCGAGATCAGACGAGATCGGGCGTTCTCAGGGTGGTATGGCCGTAGGCAACAGCCAGCCCCACAGCCGCCCCCTTCACAACAGCCTGCGCACACTCGCACCCCTCCACCCGACCCCGCACACCCAAATACCCTCTGCTGCCCCTGCTCCAGCACCCAGCCCCACAGCCGCCCCCTTCACAACAGCCCGCGCACACTCGCACCCCCAACCCAACCCCGCACACCCAAATACCCTCTGCTGCCCCCGCTACAGCACCCACAGCCGCCCCCTTCACAACAGCCTGCACACACTCGCACCCCCGAACCCGACCCCGCACACTCAAACACCCTCTGCTGCCCCTGCTCCAGCACCCAGCCCCACAGCTGCCCCCTTAACAACAGCGTGCGAACACTCACACCCCCCAACCTGACCCCGCACACCCAAACACCCTCTGCTGCCCCCGCTACAGCACCTAGCCCCACAGCCGCCCCCTTCACAACAGCCTGCGCACACTTCTGCAACACCCCATACCCCCCAACCCAACCCCGCACACCCAAACACCCTCTGCTGCCACAACTCCAGCACCCAGCCCCACAGCTGCCCCCTTAACAACAGCGTGCGAACACTCAAACCCCCCAACCTGACCCCGTACACCCAAACACCCTCTGCTGCCCCCGCTACAGCACCTAGCCCCACAGCCGCCCCCTTCACAACAGCCTGAGCACACTCGCACCCCTCCACCCGACCCCGCACACCCAAATACCCTCTGCTGCCCCCGCTACAGCACTTAGCCCCACAGCCGCCCCCTTCACAACAGCCTGCGCACACTCGCACCCCCCAACCCGACCCCGTACACCCAAATACCCTCTGCTGCCACAACTCCAGCACCCAGCCCCACAGCTGCCCCCTTCACAACAGCGTGCGAACACTCACACCCCCCAACCTGACCCCGTACACCCAAACACCCTCTGCTGCCCCCGCTACAGCACCTAGCCCCACAGCCGCCCCCTTCACAACAGCCCGCGCACACTCGCACCCCCCAACCTGACCCCGCACACCCAAACACCCTCTGCTGCCCCCGCTACAGCACTTAGCCCCACAGCCGCCCCCTTCACAACAGCCTGCGCACACTCACACCCCCCAACCTGACCCCGCACACCCAAACACCCTCTGCTGCCCCTGCTCCAGCACCCAGCCCCACAGCCGCCCCCTTCACAACAGCCTGCGCACACTCGCACCCCCCAACCCGACCCCGTACACCCAAACACCCTCTGCTGCCACAACTCCAGCACCCAGCCCCACAGCTGCCCCCTTAACAACAGCGTGCGCACACTCGCACCCCCCAACCTGACCCCGCACCCCCAAACACCCTCTGCTGCCCCCGCTCCAGCACCTAGCCCCACAGCCGCCCCCTTCACAACAGCCCGCACACACTTGTGCAACACCCCGTACCCCCCAACCTGACCCCGCACACCCAAACACCCTCCGCTGCCCCCGCTCCAGCACACTCGCCCAAAAACGACCCCCGCCACGGGACGGCTGCCCCCCCTGGCGTCAGCCAAAGGCAAAAGCCTACAGCACCCGGTATTCCCAGGCGGTCTCCCATCCAAGTACTAACCGGGCCCGACCCTGCTTAGCTTCCGAGATCAGACGAGATCGGGCGTTCTCAGGGTGGTATGGCCGTAGGCAACAGCCAGCCCCACAGCCGCCCCCTTCACAACAGCCTGCGCACACTCGCACCCCTCCACCCAACCCCGCACACCCAAATACCCTCTGCTGCCCCTGCTCCAGCACCCAGCCCCACAGCCGCCCCCTTCACAACAGCCCGCGCACACTCGCACCCCCGAACCCGACCCCGCACACCCAAATACCCTCTGCTGCCCCTGCTCCAGCACCCAGCCCCACAGCTGCCCCCTTAACAACAGCGTGCGAACACTCACACCCCCCAACCTGACCCCGTACACCCAAACACCCTCTGCTGCCCCCGCTACAGCACCTAGCCCCACAGCCGCCCCCTTCACAACAGCCTGAGCACACTCGCACCCCTCCACCCAACCCCGCACACCCAAACACCCTCTGCTGCCCCTGCTCCAGCACCTAGCCCCACAGCCGCCCCCTTCACAACAGCCTGCGCACACTTGTGCAACACCCCATACCCCCCAACCTGACCCCGCACACCCAAACACCCTCCGCTGCCCCCGCTCCAGCACACTCGCCCAAAAACGACCCCCGCCACGGGACGGCTGCCCCCCCTGGCGTCAGCCAAAGGCAAAAGCCTACAGCACCCGGTATTCCCAGGCGGTCTCCCATCCAAGTACTAACCGGGCCCGACCCTGCTTAGCTTCCGAGATCAGACGAGATCGGGCGTTCTCAGGGTGGTATGGCCGTAGGCAACAGCCAGCCCCACAGCCGCCCCCTTCACAACAGCCTGCGCACACTCGCACCCCTCCACCCGACCCCGCACACCCAAATACCCTCTGCTGCCCCTGCTCCAGCACCCAGCCCCACAGCCGCCCCCTTCACAACAGCCCGCGCACACTCGCACCCCCAACCCAACCCCGCACACCCAAATACCCTCTGCTGCCCCCGCTACAGCACCCACAGCCGCCCCCTTCACAACAGCCTGCACACACTCGCACCCCCGAACCCGACCCCGCACACTCAAACACCCTCTGCTGCCCCTGCTCCAGCACCCAGCCCCACAGCTGCCCCCTTAACAACAGCGTGCGAACACTCACACCCCCCAACCTGACCCCGCACACCCAAACACCCTCTGCTGCCCCCGCTACAGCACCTAGCCCCACAGCCGCCCCCTTCACAACAGCCTGCGCACACTTCTGCAACACCCCATACCCCCCAACCCAACCCCGCACACCCAAACACCCTCTGCTGCCACAACTCCAGCACCCAGCCCCACAGCTGCCCCCTTAACAACAGCGTGCGAACACTCAAACCCCCCAACCTGACCCCGTACACCCAAACACCCTCTGCTGCCCCCGCTACAGCACCTAGCCCCACAGCCGCCCCCTTCACAACAGCCTGAGCACACTCGCACCCCTCCACCCGACCCCGCACACCCAAATACCCTCTGCTGCCCCCGCTACAGCACTTAGCCCCACAGCCGCCCCCTTCACAACAGCCTGCGCACACTCGCACCCCCCAACCCGACCCCGTACACCCAAATACCCTCTGCTGCCACAACTCCAGCACCCAGCCCCACAGCTGCCCCCTTCACAACAGCGTGCGAACACTCACACCCCCCAACCTGACCCCGTACACCCAAACACCCTCTGCTGCCCCCGCTACAGCACCTAGCCCCACAGCCGCCCCCTTCACAACAGCCCGCGCACACTCGCACCCCCCAACCTGACCCCGCACACCCAAACACCCTCTGCTGCCCCCGCTACAGCACTTAGCCCCACAGCCGCCCCCTTCACAACAGCCTGCGCACACTCACACCCCCCAACCTGACCCCGCACACCCAAACACCCTCTGCTGCCCCTGCTCCAGCACCCAGCCCCACAGCCGCCCCCTTCACAACAGCCTGCGCACACTCGCACCCCCCAACCCGACCCCGTACACCCAAACACCCTCTGCTGCCACAACTCCAGCACCCAGCCCCACAGCTGCCCCCTTAACAACAGCGTGCGCACACTCGCACCCCCCAACCTGACCCCGCACCCCCAAACACCCTCTGCTGCCCCCGCTCCAGCACCTAGCCCCACAGCCGCCCCCTTCACAACAGCCCGCACACACTTGTGCAACACCCCGTACCCCCCAACCTGACCCCGCACACCCAAACACCCTCCGCTGCCCCCGCTCCAGCACACTCGCCCAAAAACGACCCCCGCCACGGGACGGCTGCCCCCCCTGGCGTCAGCCAAAGGCAAAAGCCTACAGCACCCGGTATTCCCAGGCAGTCTCCCATCCAAGTACTAACCGGGCCCGACCCTGCTTAGCTTCCGAGATCAGACGAGATCGGGCGTTCTCAGGGTGGTATGGCCGTAGGCAACAGCCAGCCCCACAGCCGCCCCCTTCACAACAGCCTGCGCACACTCGCACCCCTCCACCCAACCCCGCACACCCAAATACCCTCTGCTGCCCCTGCTCCAGCACCCAGCCCCACAGCCGCCCCCTTCACAACAGCCCGCGCACACTCGCACCCCCGAACCCGACCCCGCACACCCAAATACCCTCTGCTGCCCCTGCTCCAGCACCCAGCCCCACAGCTGCCCCCTTAACAACAGCGTGCGAACACTCACACCCCCCAACCTGACCCCGTACACCCAAACACCCTCTGCTGCCCCCGCTACAGCACCTAGCCCCACAGCCGCCCCCTTCACAACAGCCTGAGCACACTCGCACCCCTCCACCCAACCCCGCACACCCAAACACCCTCTGCTGCCCCTGCTCCAGCACCTAGCCCCACAGCCGCCCCCTTCACAACAGCCTGCGCACACTTGTGCAACACCCCATACCCCCCAACCTGACCCCGCACACCCAAACACCCTCCGCTGCCCCCGCTCCAGCACACTCGCCCAAAAACGACCCCCGCCACGGGACGGCTGCCCCCCCTGGCGTCAGCCAAAGGCAAAAGCCTACAGCACCCGGTATTCCCAGGCGGTCTCCCATCCAAGTACTAACCGGGCCGGACCCTGCTTAGCTTCCGAGATCAGACGAGATCGGGCGTTCTCAGGGTGGTATGGCCGTAGGCAACAGCCAGCCCCACAGCCGCCCCCTTCACAACAGCCTGCGCACACTCGCACCCCTCCACCCGACCCCGCACACCCAAATACCCTCTGCTGCCCCTGCTCCAGCACCCAGCCCCACAGCCGCCCCCTTCACAACAGCCCGCGCACACTCGCACCCCCAACCCAACCCCGCACACCCAAATACCCTCTGCTGCCCCCGCTACAGCACCCACAGCCGCCCCCTTCACAACAGCCTGCACACACTCGCACCCCCGAACCCGACCCCGCACACTCAAACACCCTCTGCTGCCCCTGCTCCAGCACCCAGCCCCACAGCTGCCCCCTTAACAACAGCGTGCGAACACTCACACCCCCCAACCTGACCCCGCACACCCAAACACCCTCTGCTGCCCCCGCTACAGCACCTAGCCCCACAGCCGCCCCCTTCACAACAGCCTGCGCACACTCGCACCCCCGAACCCGACCCCGTACACCCAAATACCCTCTGCTGCCCCTGCTCCAGCACCCAGCCCCACAGCTGCCCCCTTAACAACAGCGTGCGAACACTCACACCCCCCAACCTGACCCCGCACACCCAAACACCCTCTGCTGCCCCCGCTACAGCACCTAGCCCCACAGCCGCCCCCTTCACAACAGCCTGCGCACACTCGCACCCCTCCACCCGACCCCGCACACCCAAATACCCTCTGCTGCCCCTGCTCCAGCACCTAGCCCCACAGCCGCCCCCTTCACAACAGCCCGCGCACACTCGCACCCCCCAACCCGACCCCGTACACCCAAACACCCTCTGCTGCCACAACTCCAGCAGCCAGCCCCACAGCCGCCCCCTTCACAACAGCGTGCGAACACTCACACCCCCCAACCTGACCCCGCACACCCAAACACCCTCTGCTGCCCCCGCTACAGCACCTAGCCCCACAGCCGCCCCCTTCACAACAGCCTGCGCACACTTGTGCAACACCCCATACCCCCCAACCCAACCCCGCACACCCAAACACCCTCCGCTGCCACAACTCCAGCACCCAGCCCCACAGCCGCCCCCTTCACAACAGCCTGCGCACACTCGCACTCCCCAACCTCACCCCGCACACCCAAATACCCTCTGCTGCCACAACTCCAGCAGCCAGCCCCACAGCCGCCCCCTTCACAACAGCCTGCGCACACTCACACCCCCAAACCCGACCCCGCACACCCAAACACCCTCTGCTGCCCCCGCTACAGCACCTAGCCCCACAGCCGCCCCCTTCACAACAGCCCGCACACACTTGTGCAACACCCCATACCCCCCAACCTGACCCCGCACACCCAAACACCCTCCGCTGCCCCCGCTCCAGCACACTCGCCCAAAAACGACCCCCGCCACGGGACGGCTGCCCCCCCTGGCGTCAGCCAAAGGCAAAAGCCTACAGCACCCGGTATTCCCAGGCGGTCTCCCATCCAAGTACTAACCGGGCCCGACCCTGCTTAGCTTCCGAGATCAGACAAGATCGGGCGTTCTCAGGGTGGTATGGCCGTAGGCAACAGCCAGCCCCACAGCCGCCCCCTTCACAACAGCCTGCGCACACTCGCACCCCTCCACCCGACCCCGCACACCCAAATACCCTCTGCTGCCCCTGCTACAGCACCCAGCCCCACAGCCGCCCCCTTCACAACAGCGTGCGAACACTCACACCCCCCAACCTGACCCCGTACACCCAAATACCCTCTGCTGCCCCCGCTACAGCACCTAGCCCCACAGCCGCCCCCTTCACAACACCCGCACACACTTGTGCAACACCCCATACCCCCCAACCCGACCCCGCACACCCAAATACCCTCTGCTGCCACAACTCCAGCACCCAGCCCCACAGCTGCCCCCTTCACAACAGCGTGCGCACACTCACACCCCCCAACCTGACCCCACACACCCAAACACCCTCTGCTGCCCCCGCTACAGCACTTAGCCCCACAGCCGCCCCCTTCACAACAGCCCGCGCACACTCGCACCCCCCAACCCGACCCTGCACACCCAAAAACCCTCTGCTGCCACAACTCCAGCACCCAGCCCCACAGCTGCCCCCTTAACAACAGCCTGCGCACACTCGCACCCCCCAACCCGACCCCCGTACACCCAAATACCCTCTGCTGCCCCCGCTACAGCACCTAGCCCCACAGCCGCCCCCTTCACAACAGCCCGCACACACTTGTGCAACACCCCGTACCCCCCAACCTGACCCCGCACACCCAAACACCCTCCGCTGCCCCCGCTCCAGCACACTCGCCCAAAAACGACCCCCGCCACGGGACGGCTGCCCCCCCTGGCGTCAGCCAAAGGCAAAAGCCTACAGCACCCGGTATTCCCAGGCAGTCTCCCATCCAAGTACTAACCGGGCCCGACCCTGCTTAGCTTCCGAGATCAGACGAGATCGGGCGTTCTCAGGGTGGTATGGCCGTAGGCAACAGCCAGCCCCACAGCCGCCCCCTTCACAACAGCCTGCGCACACTCGCACCCCTCCACCCAACCCCGCACACCCAAATACCCTCTGCTGCCCCTGCTCCAGCACCCAGCCCCACAGCCGCCCCCTTCACAACAGCCCGCGCACACTCGCACCCCCGAACCCGACCCCGCACACCCAAATACCCTCTGCTGCCCCTGCTCCAGCACCCAGCCCCACAGCTGCCCCCTTAACAACAGCGTGCGAACACTCACACCCCCCAACCTGACCCCGTACACCCAAACACCCTCTGCTGCCCCCGCTACAGCACCTAGCCCCACAGCCGCCCCCTTCACAACAGCCTGAGCACACTCGCACCCCTCCACCCAACCCCGCACACCCAAACACCCTCTGCTGCCCCTGCTCCAGCACCTAGCCCCACAGCCGCCCCCTTCACAACAGCCTGCGCACACTTGTGCAACACCCCATACCCCCCAACCTGACCCCGCACACCCAAACACCCTCCGCTGCCCCCGCTCCAGCACACTCGCCCAAAAACGACCCCCGCCACGGGACGGCTGCCCCCCCTGGCGTCAGCCAAAGGCAAAAGCCTACAGCACCCGGTATTCCCAGGCGGTCTCCCATCCAAGTACTAACCGGGCCGGACCCTGCTTAGCTTCCGAGATCAGACGAGATCGGGCGTTCTCAGGGTGGTATGGCCGTAGGCAACAGCCAGCCCCACAGCCGCCCCCTTCACAACAGCCTGCGCACACTCGCACCCCTCCACCCGACCCCGCACACCCAAATACCCTCTGCTGCCCCTGCTCCAGCACCCAGCCCCACAGCCGCCCCCTTCACAACAGCCCGCGCACACTCGCACCCCCAACCCAACCCCGCACACCCAAATACCCTCTGCTGCCCCCGCTACAGCACCCACAGCCGCCCCCTTCACAACAGCCTGCACACACTCGCACCCCCGAACCCGACCCCGCACACTCAAACACCCTCTGCTGCCCCTGCTCCAGCACCCAGCCCCACAGCTGCCCCCTTAACAACAGCGTGCGAACACTCACACCCCCCAACCTGACCCCGCACACCCAAACACCCTCTGCTGCCCCCGCTACAGCACCTAGCCCCACAGCCGCCCCCTTCACAACAGCCTGCGCACACTTCTGCAACACCCCATACCCCCCAACCCAACCCCGCACACCCAAACACCCTCTGCTGCCACAACTCCAGCACCCAGCCCCACAGCTGCCCCCTTAACAACAGCGTGCGAACACTCAAACCCCCCAACCTGACCCCGTACACCCAAACACCCTCTGCTGCCCCCGCTACAGCACCTAGCCCCACAGCCGCCCCCTTCACAACAGCCTGAGCACACTCGCACCCCTCCACCCGACCCCGCACACCCAAATACCCTCTGCTGCCCCCGCTACAGCACTTAGCCCCACAGCCGCCCCCTTCACAACAGCCTGCGCACACTCGCACCCCCCAACCCGACCCCGTACACCCAAATACCCTCTGCTGCCACAACTCCAGCACCCAGCCCCACAGCTGCCCCCTTCACAACAGCGTGCGAACACTCACACCCCCCAACCTGACCCCGTACACCCAAACACCCTCTGCTGCCCCCGCTACAGCACCTAGCCCCACAGCCGCCCCCTTCACAACAGCCCGCGCACACTCGCACCCCCCAACCTGACCCCGCACACCCAAACACCCTCTGCTGCCCCCGCTACAGCACTTAGCCCCACAGCCGCCCCCTTCACAACAGCCTGCGCACACTCACACCCCCCAACCTGACCCCGCACACCCAAACACCCTCTGCTGCCCCTGCTCCAGCACCCAGCCCCACAGCCGCCCCCTTCACAACAGCCTGCGCACACTCGCACCCCCCAACCCGACCCCGTACACCCAAACACCCTCTGCTGCCACAACTCCAGCACCCAGCCCCACAGCTGCCCCCTTAACAACAGCGTGCGCACACTCGCACCCCCCAACCTGACCCCGCACCCCCAAACACCCTCTGCTGCCCCCGCTCCAGCACCTAGCCCCACAGCCGCCCCCTTCACAACAGCCCGCACACACTTGTGCAACACCCCGTACCCCCCAACCTGACCCCGCACACCCAAACACCCTCCGCTGCCCCCGCTCCAGCACACTCGCCCAAAAACGACCCCCGCCACGGGACGGCTGCCCCCCCTGGCGTCAGCCAAAGGCAAAAGCCTACAGCACCCGGTATTCCCAGGCAGTCTCCCATCCAAGTACTAACCGGGCCCGACCCTGCTTAGCTTCCGAGATCAGACGAGATCGGGCGTTCTCAGGGTGGTATGGCCGTAGGCAACAGCCAGCCCCACAGCCGCCCCCTTCACAACAGCCTGCGCACACTCGCACCCCTCCACCCAACCCCGCACACCCAAATACCCTCTGCTGCCCCTGCTCCAGCACCCAGCCCCACAGCCGCCCCCTTCACAACAGCCCGCGCACACTCGCACCCCCGAACCCGACCCCGCACACCCAAATACCCTCTGCTGCCCCTGCTCCAGCACCCAGCCCCACAGCTGCCCCCTTAACAACAGCGTGCGAACACTCACACCCCCCAACCTGACCCCGTACACCCAAACACCCTCTGCTGCCCCCGCTACAGCACCTAGCCCCACAGCCGCCCCCTTCACAACAGCCTGAGCACACTCGCACCCCTCCACCCAACCCCGCACACCCAAACACCCTCTGCTGCCCCTGCTCCAGCACCTAGCCCCACAGCCGCCCCCTTCACAACAGCCTGCGCACACTTGTGCAACACCCCATACCCCCCAACCTGACCCCGCACACCCAAACACCCTCCGCTGCCCCCGCTCCAGCACACTCGCCCAAAAACGACCCCCGCCACGGGACGGCTGCCCCCCCTGGCGTCAGCCAAAGGCAAAAGCCTACAGCACCCGGTATTCCCAGGCGGTCTCCCATCCAAGTACTAACCGGGCCGGACCCTGCTTAGCTTCCGAGATCAGACGAGATCGGGCGTTCTCAGGGTGGTATGGCCGTAGGCAACAGCCAGCCCCACAGCCGCCCCCTTCACAACAGCCTGCGCACACTCGCACCCCTCCACCCGACCCCGCACACCCAAATACCCTCTGCTGCCCCTGCTCCAGCACCCAGCCCCACAGCCGCCCCCTTCACAACAGCCCGCGCACACTCGCACCCCCAACCCAACCCCGCACACCCAAATACCCTCTGCTGCCCCCGCTACAGCACCCACAGCCGCCCCCTTCACAACAGCCTGCACACACTCGCACCCCCGAACCCGACCCCGCACACTCAAACACCCTCTGCTGCCCCTGCTCCAGCACCCAGCCCCACAGCTGCCCCCTTAACAACAGCGTGCGAACACTCACACCCCCCAACCTGACCCCGCACACCCAAACACCCTCTGCTGCCCCCGCTACAGCACCTAGCCCCACAGCCGCCCCCTTCACAACAGCCTGCGCACACTCGCACCCCCGAACCCGACCCCGTACACCCAAATACCCTCTGCTGCCCCTGCTCCAGCACCCAGCCCCACAGCTGCCCCCTTAACAACAGCGTGCGAACACTCACACCCCCCAACCTGACCCCGCACACCCAAACACCCTCTGCTGCCCCCGCTACAGCACCTAGCCCCACAGCCGCCCCCTTCACAACAGCCTGCGCACACTCGCACCCCTCCACCCGACCCCGCACACCCAAATACCCTCTGCTGCCCCTGCTCCAGCACCTAGCCCCACAGCCGCCCCCTTCACAACAGCCCGCGCACACTCGCACCCCCCAACCCGACCCCGTACACCCAAACACCCTCTGCTGCCACAACTCCAGCAGCCAGCCCCACAGCCGCCCCCTTCACAACAGCGTGCGAACACTCACACCCCCCAACCTGACCCCGCACACCCAAACACCCTCTGCTGCCCCCGCTACAGCACCTAGCCCCACAGCCGCCCCCTTCACAACAGCCTGCGCACACTTGTGCAACACCCCATACCCCCCAACCCAACCCCGCACACCCAAACACCCTCCGCTGCCACAACTCCAGCACCCAGCCCCACAGCCGCCCCCTTCACAACAGCCTGCGCACACTCGCACTCCCCAACCTCACCCCGCACACCCAAATACCCTCTGCTGCCACAACTCCAGCAGCCAGCCCCACAGCCGCCCCCTTCACAACAGCCTGCGCACACTCACACCCCCAAACCCGACCCCGCACACCCAAACACCCTCTGCTGCCCCCGCTACAGCACCTAGCCCCACAGCCGCCCCCTTCACAACAGCCCGCACACACTTGTGCAACACCCCATACCCCCCAACCTGACCCCGCACACCCAAACACCCTCCGCTGCCCCCGCTCCAGCACACTCGCCCAAAAACGACCCCCGCCACGGGACGGCTGCCCCCCCTGGCGTCAGCCAAAGGCAAAAGCCTACAGCACCCGGTATTCCCAGGCGGTCTCCCATCCAAGTACTAACCGGGCCCGACCCTGCTTAGCTTCCGAGATCAGACAAGATCGGGCGTTCTCAGGGTGGTATGGCCGTAGGCAACAGCCAGCCCCACAGCCGCCCCCTTCACAACAGCCTGCGCACACTCGCACCCCTCCACCCGACCCCGCACACCCAAATACCCTCTGCTGCCCCTGCTACAGCACCCAGCCCCACAGCCGCCCCCTTCACAACAGCGTGCGAACACTCACACCCCCCAACCTGACCCCGTACACCCAAATACCCTCTGCTGCCCCCGCTACAGCACCTAGCCCCACAGCCGCCCCCTTCACAACACCCGCACACACTTGTGCAACACCCCATACCCCCCAACCCGACCCCGCACACCCAAATACCCTCTGCTGCCACAACTCCAGCACCCAGCCCCACAGCTGCCCCCTTCACAACAGCGTGCGCACACTCACACCCCCCAACCTGACCCCACACACCCAAACACCCTCTGCTGCCCCCGCTACAGCACTTAGCCCCACAGCCGCCCCCTTCACAACAGCCCGCACACACTCGCACCCCCGAACCCGACCCTGCACACCCAAAAACCCTCTGCTGCCTCCGCTACAGCACCTAGCCCCACAGCCGCCCCCTTCACAACAGCCCGCGCACACTCGCACCCCTCCACCCGACCCCGCACACCCAAATACCCTCTGCTGCCCCCGCTACAGCACTTAGCCCCACAGCCGCCCCCTTCACAACAGCCTGCGCACACTTGTGCAACACCCCATACCCCCCAACCTGACCCCGCACACCCAAACACCCTCCGCTGCCCCCGCTCCAGCACACTCGCCCAAAAACGACCCCCGCCACGGGACGGCTGCCCCCCCTGGCGTCAGCCAAAGGCAAAAGCCTACAGCACCCGGTATTCCCAGGCGGTCTCCCATCCAAGTACTAACCGGGCCCGACCCTGCTTAGCTTCCGAGATCAGACGAGATCGGGCGTTCTCAGGGTGGTATGGCCGTAGGCAACAGCCAGCCCCACAGCCGCCCCCTTCACAACAGCCTGCGCACACTCGCACCCCTCCACCCAACCCCGCACACCCAAATACCCTCTGCTGCCCCTGCTCCAGCACCCAGCCCCACAGCCGCCCCCTTCACAACAGACTGCGCACACTCACACCCCCCAACCTGACCCCGCACACCCAAACACCCTCTACTGCCCCCGCTACAGCACTTAGCCCCACAGCCGCCCCCTTCACAACAGCCCACGCACACTCGCACCCCCCAACCTCACCCTGCACACCCAAATACCCTCTGCTGCCCCTGTTCCAGCACCCAGCCCCACAGCCGACCCCTTCACAACAGCCCGCGCACACTCGCACCCCCCAATCCGACCCTGCACACCCAAACACCCTCTGCTGCCCCCGCTCCAGCACCTAGCCCCACAGCCGCCCCCTTCACAACAGCCCACACACACTTGTGCAACACCCCGTACCCCCCAACCTGACCCCGCACACCCAAACACCCTCCGCTGCCCCCGCTCCAGCACACTCGCCCAAAAACGACCCCCGCCACGGGACGGCTGCCCCCCCTGGCGTCAGCCAAAGGCAAAAGCCTACAGCACCCAGTATTCCCAGGCGGTCTCCCATCCAAGCACTAACCGGGCCCGACCCTGCTTAGCTTCCGAGATCAGACGAGATCGGGCGTTCTCAGGGTGGTATGGCCGTAGGCAACAGCCAGCCCCACAGCCGCCCCCTTCACAACAGCCTGCGCACACTCACACCCCCAACCTGACCCCACACACCCAAACACCCTCTGCTGCCACAACTCCAGCACCCAGCCCCACAGCCGCCCCCTTCACAACAGCCCACGCACACTCGCACCCCCAACCTGACCCCACACACCCAAACACCCTCTGCTGCCACAACTCCAGCACCCAGCCCCACAGCCGCCCCCTTCACAACAGCCCACGCACACTCGCACCCCCCAACCCGACCCCGTACACCCAAACACCCTCTGCTGCCACAACTCCAGCACTTAGCCCCACAGCCGCCCCCTTCACAACAGCCCGCGCACACTCACACCCCCCAACCCGACCCCGCACACCCAAACACCCTCTGCTGCCACAACTCCAGCACCCAGCCCCACAGCCGCCCCCTTCACAACAGCCTGCGCACACTCGCAACCCCCAACCCGACCCCGTACACCCAAACACCCTCTGCTGCCACAACTCCAGCACCCAGCCCCACAGCCGCCCCCTTAACAACAGCGTGCGCACACTCGCACCCCCCAACCTGACCCCGCACACCCAAACACCCTTTGCTGCCCCCGCTACGGCACTTAGCCCCACAGCCGCCCCCTTCACAACAGCCCGCGCACACTCGCACCCCCCAACCTGACCCCGCACACCCAAACACCCTCTGCTGCCCCCGCTACAGCACTTAGCCCCACAGCCGCCCCCTTCACAACAGCCCGCACACACTTGTGCAACACCCCATACCCCCCAACCTGACCCCGCACACCCAAACACCCTCCGCTGCCCCCGCTCCAGCACACTCGCCCAAAAACGACCCCCGCCACGGGACGGCTGCCCCCCCTGGCGTCAGCCAAAGGCAAAAGCCTACAGCACCCGGTATTCCCAGGCGGTCTCCCATCCAAGTACTAACCGGGCCCGACCCTGCTTAGCTTCCGAGATCAGACGAGATCGGGCGTTCTCAGGGTGGTATGGCCGTAGGCAACAGCCAGCCCCACAGCCGCCCCCTTCACAACAGCCTGCGCACACTCGCACCCCTCCACCCGACCCCGCACACCCAAATACCCTCTGCTGCCCCTGCTCCAGCACCCAGCCCCACAGCCGCCCCCTTCACAACAGCCTGCGCACACTCACACCCCCCAACCTGACCCCGCACACCCAAACACCCTCTGCTGCCCCCGCTACAGCACTTAGCCCCACAGCCGCCCCCTTCACAACAGCCCGCGCACACTCACACCCCCCAACCTGACCCCGCACCCCCAAACACCCTCTGCTGCCCCCGCTACAGCACTTAGCCCCACAGCCGCCCACTTCACAACAGCCCGCGCACACTCGCACCCCCGAACCCGACCCTGCACACCCAAACACCCTCTGCTGCCGCTGCTCCAGCACCTAGCCCCACAGCCGCCCCCTTCACAACAGCCTACGCACACTCGCACCCCTCCACCCGACCCCGCACACCCAAATACCCTCTGCTGCCCCTGCTCCAGCAGCCAGCCCCACAGCTGCCCCCTTAACAACAGCGTGCGCACACTCACACCCCCCAACCTGACCCCGCACACCCAAATACCCTCTGCTGCCCCCGCTCCAGCACCTAGCCCCACAGCTGCCCCCTTCACAACAGCCCGCGCACACTTGTGCAACACCCCATACCCCCAACCTGACCCCGCACACCCAAACACACTCTGCTGCCCCCGCTACAGCACCTAGCCCCACAGCCGCCCCCTTCACAACAGCCCGCACACACTTGTGCAACACCCCGTACCCCCCAACCTGACCCCGCACACCCAAACACCCTCCGCTGCCCCCGCTCCAGCACACTCGCCCAAAAACGACCCCCGCCACGGGACGGCTGCCCCTCCTGGCGTCAGCCAAAGGCAAAAGCCTACAGCACCCGGTATTCCCAGGCGGTCTCCCATCCAAGTACTAACCGGGCCCGACCCTGCTTAGCTTCCGAGATCAGACGAGATCGGGCGTTCTCAGGGTGGTATGGCCGTAGGCAACAGCCAGCCCCACAGCCGCCCCCTTCACAACAGCCTGCGCACACTCGCACCCCTCCACCCGACCCCGCACACCCAAATACCCTCTGCTGCCCCTGCTCCAGCACCCAGCCCCACAGCCGCCCCCTTCACAACAGCCCGCGTACACTCGCACCCCCCAACCCAACCCCGCACACCCAAATACCCTCTGCTGCCCCCGCCACAGCACCCACAGCCGCCCCCTTCACAACAGCCCGCGCACACTCGCACCCCCGAACCCGACCCCGCACACTCAAACACCCTCTGCTGCCACAACTCCAGCACCCAGCCCCACAGCCGCCCCCTTCACAACAGCCCGCACACACTCACACCCCCCAACCTGACCCCACACACCCAAACACCCTCTGCTGCCACAACTCCAGCACCCAGCCCCACAGCCGCCCCCTTCACAACAGCCCACGCACACTCGCACCCCCCAACCTGACCCCACACACCCAAACACCCTCTGCTGCCACAACTCCAGCACCCAGCCCCACAGCCGGCCCCTTCACAACAGCCCACGCACACTCGCACCCCCCAACCCGACCCCGTACACCCAAACACCCTCTGCGGCCACAACTCCAGCACTTAGCCCCACAGCCGCCCCCTTCACAACAGCCCGCGCACACTCACACCCCCCAACCCGACCCCGCACACCCAAACACCCTCTGCTGCCACAACTCCAGCAGCCAGCCCCACAGCCGCCCCCTTCACAACAGCCCACGCACACTCGCACCCCCCAACCCGACCCCGTACACCCAAACACCCTCTGCTGCCACAACTCCAGCAGCCAGCCCCACAGCCGCCCCCTTCACAACAGCCTGCGCACACTCGCACCCCCCAACCCGACCCCGCACACCCAAACACCCTCTGCTGCCACAACTCCAGCAGCCAGCCCCACAGCCGCCCCCTTAACAACAGCGTGCGAACACTCACACCCCCCAACCTGACCCCGCACACCCAAACACCCTCTGCTGCCCCCGGTACGGCACTTAGCCCCACAGCCGCCCCCTTCACAACAGCCCGCGCACACTCGCACCCCCCAACCCGACCCTGCACACCCAAACACCCTCTGCTGCCGCTGTTCCAGCACCCAGCCCCACAGCTGCCCCCTTAACAACAGCCTGCGCACACTCACACCCCCAAACCCGACCCTGCACACCCAAACACCCTCTGCTGCCCCCGCTACAGCACCTAGCCCCACAGCCGCCCCCTTCACAACAGCCCGCACACACTTGTGCAACACCCCATACCCCCCAACCCGACCCCGCACACCCAAATACCCTCTGCTGCCACAACTCCAGCAGCCAGCCCCACAGCTGCCCCCTTCACAACAGCCCGCGCACACTCGCACCCCCCAACCTGACCCCGCACACCCAAACACCCTCTGCTGCCCCCGCTACAGCACCCAGCCCCACAGCCGCCCCCTTCACAACAGCCCGCACACACTTGTGCAACACCCCGTACCCCCCAACCTGACCCCGCACACCCAAACACCCTCCGCTGCCCCCGCTCCAGCACACTCGCCCAAAAACGACCCCCGCCACGGGACGGCTGCCCCCCCTGGCGTCAGCCAAAGGCAAAAGCCTACAGCACCCGGTATTCCCAGGCGGTCTCCCATCCAAGTACTAACCGGGCCCGACCCTGCTTAGCTTCCGAGATCAGACGAGATCGGGCGTTCTCAGGGTGGTATGGCCGTAGGCAACAGCCAGCCCCACAGCCGCCCCCTTCACAACAGCCTGCGCACACTCGCACCCCTCCACCCGACCCCGCACACCCAAATACCCTCTGCTGCCCCTGCTCCAGCACCCAGCCCCACAGCCGCCCCCTTCACAACAGCCCGCGCACACTCGCACCCCCCAACCCGACCCCGTACACCCAAACACCCTCTGCTGCCCCTGCTACAGCACCCAGCCCCACAGCTGCCCCCTTAACAACAGCGTGCGAACACTCACACCCCCCAACCTGACCCCGTACACCCAAACACCCTCTGCTGCCCCTGCTACAGCACCCAGCCCCACAGCCGCCCCCTTCACAACAGCCTGCGCACACTCACACCCCCCAACCTGACCCCGCACACCCAAACACCCTCTGCTGCCCCCGCTACAGCACTTAGCCCCACAGCCGCCCCCTTCACAACAGCCCACGCACACTCGCACCCCCCAACCTCACCCTGCACACCCAAACACCCTCTGCTGCCGCTGCTCCAGCACCCAGCCCCACAGCCGCCCCCTTCACAACAGCCCGCGCACACTTGTGCAACACCCCATACCCCCCAACCCGACCCCGCACACCCAAATACCCTCTGCTGCCACAACTCCAGCACCCAGCCCCACAGCCGCCCCCTTCACAACAGCCCGCGCACACTCACACCCCCCAACCTGACCCCGCACCCCCAAACACCCTCTGCTGCCCCCGCTACAGCACTTAGCCCCACAGCCGCCCACTTCACAACAGCCCGCGCACACTCGCACCCCCGAACCCGACCCTGCACACCCAAACACCCTCTGCTGCCGCTGCTCCAGCACCTAGCCCCACAGCCGCCCCCTTCACAACAGCCTACGCACACTCGCACCCCTCCACCCGACCCCGCACACCCAAATACCCTCTGCTGCCCCTGCTCCAGCAGCCAGCCCCACAGCCGCCCCCTTAACAACAGCGTGCGCACACTCGCACCCCCCAACCTGACCCCGCACACCCAAACACCCTCTGCTGCCCCCGCTCCAGCACCTAGCCCCACAGCTGCCCCCTTCACAACAGCCCGCGCACACTTGTGCAACACCCCATACCCCCAACCTGACCCCGCACACCCAAACACCCTCTGCTGCCCCCGCTACAGCACTTAGCCCCACAGCCGCCCCCTTCACAACAGCCCACGCACACTCGCACCCCCCAACCTCACCCTGCACACCCAAACACCCTCTGCTGCCGCTGCTCCAGCACCCAGCCCCACAGCCGCCCCCTTCACAACAGCCCGCACACACTTGTGCAACACCCCATACCCCCCAACCCGACCCCGCACACCCAAATACCCTCTGCTGCCACAACTCCAGCACCCAGCCCCACAGCCGCCCCCTTCACAACAGCCCGCGCACACTCACACCCCCCAACCTGACCCCGCACCCCCAAACACCCTCTGCTGCCCCCGCTACAGCACTTAGCCCCACAGCCGCCCACTTCACAACAGCCTACGCACACTCGCACCCCTCCACCCGACCCCGCACACCCAAATACCCTCTGCTGCCCCTGCTCCAGCAGCCAGCCCCACAGCCGCCCCCTTCACAACAGCCCGCGCACACTCGCACCCCCCAACCTGACCCCGCACACCCAAACACCCTCTGCTGCCCCCGCTCCAGCACCTAGCCCCACAGCCGCCCCCTTCACAACAGCCCGCGCACACTTGTGCAACACCCCATACCCCCAACCTGACCCCGCACACCCAAACACCCTCTGCTGCCCCCGCTACAGCACCTAGCCCCACAGCCGCCCCCTTCACAACAGCCCGCACACACTTGTGCAACACCCCATACCCCCCAACCTGACCCCGCACACCCAAACACCCTCCGCTGCCCCCGCTCCAGCACACTCGCCCAAAAACGACCCCCGCCACGGGACGGCTGCCCCCCCTGGCGTCAGCCAAAGGCAAAAGCCTACAGCACCCGGTATTCCCGGGCGGTCTCCCATCCAAGTACTAACCGGGCCCGACCCTGCTTAGCTTCCGAGATCAGACGAGATCGGGCGTTCTCAGGGTGGTATGGCCGTAGGCAACAGCCAGCCCCACAGCCGCCCCCTTCACAACAGCCTGCGCACACTCGCACTCCTCCACCCAACCCCGCACACCCAAATACCCTCTGCTGCCCCTGCTCCAGCACCCAGCCCCACAGCCGCCCCCTTCACAACAGCCTGCGCACACTCACACCCCCCAACCTGACCCCGCACACCCAAACACCCTCTGCTACCCCCGCTACAGCACTTAGCCCCACAGCTGCCCCCTTCACAACAGCCCACGCACACTCGCACCCCCCAACCTCACCCTGCACACCCAAACACCCTCTGCTGCCGCTGCTCCAGCACCCAGCCCCACAGCCGCCCCCTTCACAACAGCCCGCACACACTTGTGCAACACCCCATACCCCCCAACCCGACCCCGCACACCCAAATACCCTCTGCTGCCACAACTCCAGCACCCAGCCCCACAGCCGCCCCCTTCACAACAGCCCGCGCACACTCACACCCCCCAACCTGACCCCGCACCCCCAAACACCCTCTGCTGCCACAACTCCAGCACCCAGCCCCACAGCTGCCCCCTTCACAACAGCCCGCACACACTCACACCCCCCAACCTGACCCCGCACACCCAAACACCCTCTGCTGCCACAACTCCAGCACCAGCCCCACAGCCGCCCACTTCACAACAGCGTGCGCACACTCACACTCCCCAACCTCACCCCGCACACCCAAACACCCTCTGCTGCCCCCGCTACAGCACCCAGCCCCACAGCCGCCCCCTTAACAACAGCCCGCGCACACTCGCACCCCCCAACCTCACCCTACACACCCAAACACCCTCTGCTGCCCCCGCTACAGCACACCCGCCCCTCCACGAGACTCCCCACGCACAGCCCGCCGCACCGCGTACCCCCTTCACAACAGCCCGCACACACTTGTGCAACACCCCATACCCCCCAACCCGACCCCGCACACCCAAATACCCTCTGCTGCCACAACTCTAGCACCCAGCCCCACAGCCGCCCCCTTCACAACAGCCCGCGCACACTCGCACACCCGAACCCGACCCCGCACACCCAAACACCCTCTGCTGCCGCTGCTCCAGCACCTAGCCCCACAGCCGCCCCCTTCACAACAGCCTACGCACACTTGTGCAACACCCCATACCCCCCAACCCGACCCCGCACACCCAAACACCCTCCGCTGCCACAACTCTAGCACCCAGCCCCACAGCCGCCCCCTTCACAACAGCCTGCGCACACTCGCACCCCCGAACCCGACCCTGCACACCCAAACACCCTCTGCTGCCACAACTCCAGCACCCAGCCCCACAGCCGCCCCCTTCACAACAGCCCGCACACACTCACACCCCCCAGCCTGACCCCGCACACCCAAACACCCTCTGCTGCCCCCGCTACGGCACTTAGCCCCACAGCCGCCCCCTTCACAACAGCCTGCGCACACTCGCACCCCCCAACCCGACCCCGCACACCCAAACACCCTCTGCTGCCACAACTCCAGCAGCCAGCCCCACAGCCGCCCCCTTCACAACAGCCCGCGCACACTTGTGCAACACCCCATACCCCCCAACCTAACCCCACACACCCAAACACCCTCTGCTGCCACAACTCCAGCACCCAGCCCCACAGCCGCCCCCTTTACAACAGCCCGTGCACACTCGAACTCCCCCAACCTGACACCGCACACCCAAACACCCTCTGCTGCCCCTGCTCCAGCACCCAGCCCCACAGCTGCCCCCTTCACAACAGCCTGCGCACACTCACACCCCCCAACCTGACCCCGCACACCCAAACACCCTCTGCTGCCCCCGCTACAGCACCCAGCCCCACAGCCGCCCCCTTCACAACAGCCCGCGCACACTCGCACCCCCCAACCTCACCCTGCACACCCAAAAACCCTCTGCTGCCCCCGCTACAGCACACCCGCCCCTCCACGAGACTCCCCACGCAGAGCCTGCCGCACCGCGTACCCCCTTCACAACAGCCCGCACACACTTGTGCAACACCCCATACCCCCCAACCTGACCCCGCACACCCAAACACCCTCCGCTGCCCCCGCTCCAGCACACTCGCCCAAAAACGACCCCCGCCACGGGACGGCTGCCCCCCCTGGCGTCAGCCAAAGGCAAAAGCCTACAGCACCCGGTATTCCCAGGCGGTCTCCCATCCAAGTACTAACCGGGCCCGACCCTGCTTAGCTTCCGAGATCAGACGAGATCGGGCGTTCTCAGGGTGGTATGGCCGTAGGCAACAGCCAGCCCCACAGCCGCCCCCTTCACAACAGCCCGCGCACACTCGCACCCCCCAACCCAACCCCGCACACCCAAATACCCTCTGCTGCCCCTGCTACAGCACCCACAGCCGCCCCCTTCACAACAGCCCGCACACACTCGCACCCCCGAACCCGACCCCGCACACTCAAACACCCTCTGCTGCCACAACTCCAGCACCCAGCCCCACAGCCGCACCCTTCACAACAGCCCGCACACACTCACACCCCCCAACCTGACCCCGCACACCCAAACACCCTCTGCTGCCACAACTCCAGCACCCAGCCCCACAGCTGCCCCCTTCACAACAGCCCGCACACACTCGCACCCCTCCACCTGACCCCGCACACCCAAACACCCTCTGCTGCCACAACTCCAGCACCAGCCCCACAGCCGCCCACTTCACAACAGCGTGCGCACACTCACACTCCCCAACCTCACCCCGCACACCCAAACACCCTCTGCTGCCCCCGCTACAGCACCCAGCCCCACAGCCGCCCCCTTAACAACAGCCCGCGCACACTCGCACCCCCCAACCTCACCCTACACACCCAAACACCCTCTGCTGCCCCCGCTACAGCACACCCGCCCCTCCACGAGACTCCCCACGCACAGCCCGCCGCACCGCGTACCCCCTTCACAACAGCCCGCACACACTTGTGCAACACCCCATACCCCCCAACCCGACCCCGCACACCCAAATACCCTCTGCTGCCACAACTCTAGCACCCAGCCCCACAGCCGCCCCCTTCACAACAGCCCGCGCACACTCGCACACCCGAACCCGACCCCGCACACCCAAACACCCTCTGCTGCCGCTGCTCCAGCACCTAGCCCCACAGCCGCCCCCTTCACAACAGCCTACGCACACTTGTGCAACACCCCATACCCCCCAACCCGACCCCGCACACCCAAACACCCTCCGCTGCCACAACTCTAGCACCCAGCCCCACAGCCGCCCCCTTCACAACAGCCTGCGCACACTCGCACCCCCGAACCCGACCCTGCACACCCAAACACCCTCTGCTGCCACAACTCCAGCACCCAGCCCCACAGCCGCCCCCTTCACAACAGCCCGCACACACTCACACCCCCCAGCCTGACCCCGCACACCCAAACACCCTCTGCTGCCCCCGCTACGGCACTTAGCCCCACAGCCGCCCCCTTCACAACAGCCTGCGCACACTCGCACCCCCCAACCCGACCCCGCACACCCAAACACCCTCTGCTGCCACAACTCCAGCAGCCAGCCCCACAGCCGCCCCCTTCACAACAGCCCGCGCACACTTGTGCAACACCCCATACCCCCCAACCTAACCCCACACACCCAAACACCCTCTGCTGCCACAACTCCAGCACCCAGCCCCACAGCCGCCCCCTTTACAACAGCCCGTGCACACTCGAACTCCCCCAACCTGACACCGCACACCCAAACACCCTCTGCTGCCCCTGCTCCAGCACCCAGCCCCACAGCTGCCCCCTTCACAACAGCCTGCGCACACTCACACCCCCCAACCTGACCCCGCACACCCAAACACCCTCTGCTGCCCCCGCTACAGCACCCAGCCCCACAGCCGCCCCCTTCACAACAGCCCGCGCACACTCGCACCCCCCAACCTCACCCTGCACACCCAAAAACCCTCTGCTGCCCCCGCTACAGCACACCCGCCCCTCCACGAGACTCCCCACGCAGAGCCTGCCGCACCGCGTACCCCCTTCACAACAGCCCGCACACACTTGTGCAACACCCCATACCCCCCAACCCAACCCCGCACACCCAAACACCCTCCGCTGCCCCCGCTCCAGCACACTCGCCCAAAAACGACCCCCGCCACGGGACGGCTGCCCCCCCTGGCGTCAGCCAAAGGCAAAAGCCTACAGCACCCGGTATTCCCAGGCGGTCTCCCATCCAAGTACTAACCGGGCCCGACCCTGCTTAGCTTCCGAGATCAGACGAGATCGGGCGTTCTCAGGGTGGTATGGCCGTAGGCAACAGCCAGCCCCACAGCCGCCCCCTTCACAACAGCCTGCGCACACTCGCACCCCTCCACCTGACCCCGCACACCCAAACACCCTCTGCTGCCCCTGCTACAGCACCCAGCCCCACAGCCGCCCCCTTCACAACAGCCCGCGCACACTCGCACCCCCCAACCCGACCCCGTACACCCAAACACCCTCTGCTGCCCCTGCTACAGCACCCAGCCCCACAGCTGCCCCCTTAACAACAGCGTGCGAACACTCACACCCCCCAACCTGACCCCGCACACCCAAACACCCTCTGCTGCCCCCGCTACAGCACCTAGCCCCACAGCCGCCCCCTTCACAACAGCCTGAGCACACTCGCACCCCTCCACCCGACCCCGCACACCCAAATACCCTCTGCTGCCCCTGCTCCAGCACCCAGCCCCACAGCTGCCCCCTTAACAACAGCGTGCGAACACTCACACCCCCCAACCTGACCCCGTACACCCAAACACCCTCTGCTGCCCCCGCTCCAGCACCTAGCCCCACAGCCGCCCCCTTCACAACAGCCCGCACACACTTGTGCAACACCCCATACCCCCCAACCCAACCCCGTACACCCAAACACCCTCTGCTGCCACAACTCCAGCACCCAGCCCCACAGCTGCCCCCTTCACAACAGCCCGCGCACACTCGCACCCCCCAACCTGACCCCGCACACCCAAACACCCTCAGCTGCCCCCGCTACAGCACCTAGCCCCACAGCCGCCCCCTTCACAATAGCCCGCACACACTTGTGCAACACCCCGTACCCCCCAACCTGACCCCGCACACCCAAACACCCTCCGCTGCCCCCGCTCCAGCACACTCGCCCAAAAACGACCCCCGCCACGGGACGGCTGCCCCCCCTGGCGTCAGCCAAAGGCAAAAGCCTACAGCACCCGGTATTCCCAGGCGGTCTCCCATCCAAGTACTAACCGGGCCCGACCCTGCTTAGCTTCCGAGATCAGACGAGATCGGGCGTTCTCAGGGTGGTATGGCCGTAGGCAACAGCCAGCCCCACAGCCGCCACCTTCACAACAGCCTGCGCACACTCGCACCCCTCCATCCGACCCCGCACACCCAAATACCCTCTGCTGCCCCTGCTCCAGCACCCAGCCCCACAGCTGCCCCCTTAACAACAGCGTGCGAACACTCACACCCCCCAACCTGACCCCGCACACCCAAACACTCTCTGCTGCCCCCGCTACAGCACCTAGCCCCACAGCCGCCCCCTTCACAACAGCCTGAGCACACTCGCACCCCTCCACCCGACCCCGCACACCCAAATACCCTCTGCTGCCCCTGCTCCAGCACCCAGCCCCACAGCCGCCCCCTTAACAACAGCGTGCGAACACTCACACCCCCCAACCTGACCCTGCACACCCAAACACACTCTGCTGCCCCCGCTACAGCACTTAGCCCCACAGCCGCCCCCTTCACAACAGCCCGCGCGCACTCGCACCCCCCAACCTGACCCCGCACACCCAAACACCCTCTGCTGCCCCCGCTACAGCACTTAGCCCCACAGCCGCCCCCTTCACAACAGCCCGCGCACACTCACACCCCCCAACCCGACCCCGCACCCCCAAACACCCTCTGCTGCCCCTGCTCCAGCCCCCAGCCCCACAGCCGCCCCCTTCACAACAGCCCGCGCACACTCGCACCCCCCAACCTGACCCCGCACACCCAAACACCCTCTGCTGCCCCCGCTACAGCACTTAGCCCCACAGCCGCCCCCTTCACAACAGCCTGCGCACACTCGCACCCCCCAACCCAACCCCGCACACCCAAATACCCTCTGCTGCCCCCGCTACAGCACCCACAGCCGCCCCCTTCACAACAGCCCGCACACACTCGCACCCCCCAACCTGACCCCGCACACCCAAACACCCTCTGCTGCCACAACTCCAGCACCCAGCCCCACAGCTGCCCCCTTCACAACAGCCCGCACACACTCGCACCCCTCCACCTGACCCCGCACACCCAAACACCCTCTGCTGCCACAACTCCAGCACCAGCCCCACAGCCGCCCACTTCACAACAGCGTGCGCACACTCACACTCCCCAACCTCACCCCGCACACCCAAACACCCTCTGCTGCCCCCGCTACAGCACCCAGCCCCACAGCCGCCCCCTTAACAACAGCCCGCGCACACTCGCACCCCCCAACCTCACCCTACACACCCAAACACCCTCTGCTGCCCCCGCTACAGCACACCCGCCCCTCCACGAGACTCCCCACGCACAGCCCGCCGCACCGCGTACCCCCTTCACAACAGCCCGCACACACTTGTGCAACACCCCATACCCCCCAACCCGACCCCGCACACCCAAACACCCTCTGCTGCCACAACTCCAGCACCCAGCCCCACAGCCGCCCCCTTCACAACAGCCCGCGCACACTCGCACACCCGAACCCGACCCCGCACACCCAAACACCCTCTGCTGCCGCTGCTCCAGCACCTAGCCCCACAGCCGCCCCCTTCACAACAGCCTGCGCACACTCGCACCCCCGAACCCGACCCTGCACACCCAAACACCCTCTGCTGCCACAACTCCAGCACCCAGCCCCACAGCCGCCCCCTTCACAACAGCCCGCACACACTCACACCCCCCAGCCTGACCCCGCACACCCAAACACCCTCTGCTGCCCCCGCTACGGCACTTAGCCCCACAGCCGCCCCCTTCACAACAGCCTGCGCACACTCGCACACCCCAACCCGACCCCGCACACCCAAACACCCTCTGCTGCCACAACTCCAGCAGCCAGCCCCACAGCCGCCCCCTTCACAACAGCCCGCGCACACTTGTGCAACACCCCATACCCCCCAACCTAACCCCACACACCCAAACACCCTCTGCTGCCACAACTCCAGCACCCAGCCCCACAGCCGCCCCCTTTACAACAGCCCGTGCACACTCGAACTCCCCCAACCTGACCCCGCACACCCAAAAACCCTCTGCTGCCCCCGCTACAGCACACCCGCCCCTCCACGAGACTCCCCACGCAGAGCCCGCCGCACCGCGTACCCCCTTCACAACAGCCCGCACACACTTGTGCAACACCCCATACCCCCCAACCTGACCCCGCACACCCAAACACCCTCCGCTGCCCCCGCTCCAGCACACTCGCCCAAAAACGACCCCCGCCACGGGACGGCTGCCCCCCCTGGCGTCAGCCAAAGGCAAAAGCCTACAGCACCCGGTATTCCCAGGCGGTCTCCCATCCAAGTACTAACCGGGCCCGACCCTGCTTAGCTTCCGAGATCAGACGAGATCGGGCGTTCTCAGGGTGGTATGGCCGTAGGCAACAGCCAGCCCCACAGCCGCCCCCTTCACAACAGCCTGCGCACACTCGCACCCCTCCACCTGACCCCGCACACCCAAACACCCTCTGCTGCCCCTGCTACAGCACCCAGCCCCACAGCCGCCCCCTTCACAACAGCCCGCGCACACTCGCACCCCCCAACCCGACCCCGTACACCCAAACACCCTCTGCTGCCCCTGCTACAGCACCCAGCCCCACAGCTGCCCCCTTAACAACAGCGTGCGAACACTCACACCCCCCAACCTGACCCCGCACACCCAAACACCCTCTGCTGCCCCCGCTACAGCACCTAGCCCCACAGCCGCCCCCTTCACAACAGCCTGAGCACACTCGCACCCCTCCACCCGACCCCGCACACCCAAATACCCTCTGCTGCCCCTGCTCCAGCACCCAGCCCCACAGCCGCCCCCTTAACAACAGCGTGCGAACACTCACACCCCCCAACCTGACCCCGTACACCCAAACACCCTCTGCTGCCCCCGCTCCAGCACCTAGCCCCACAGCCGCCCCCTTCACAACAGCCCGCACACACTTGTGCAACACCCCATACCCCCCAACCCAACCCCGTACACCCAAACACCCTCTGCTGCCACAACTCCAGCACCCAGCCCCACAGCTGCCCCCTTCACAA
Source organism: Dromaius novaehollandiae (assembly GCF_036370855.1). NCBI lineage: Eukaryota > Metazoa > Chordata > Aves > Casuariiformes > Dromaiidae > Dromaius > Dromaius novaehollandiae. The sequence continues at coordinate 28,591,568 of NC_088106.1, read as the reverse complement.
CAGCCCGCGCACACTCGCACCCCCCAACCTGACCCCGCACACCCAAACACCCTCTGCTGCCCCCGCTCCAGCACCTAGCCCCACAGCCGCCCCCTTCACAACAGCCTGCGCACACTTGTGCAACACCCCATACCCCCCAACCTGACCCCGCACACCCAAACACCCTCCGCTGCCCCCGCTCCAGCACACTCGCCCAAAAACGACCCCCGCCACGGGACGGCTGCCCCCCCTGGCGTCAGCCAAAGGCAAAAGCCTACAGCACCCGGTATTCCCAGGCGGTCTCCCATCCAAGTACTAACCGGGCCCGACCCTGCTTAGCTTCCGAGATCAGACGAGATCGGGCGTTCTCAGGGTGGTATGGCCGTAGGCAACAGCCAGCCCCACAGCCGCCCCCTTCACAACAGCCCGCGCACACTCGCACCCCTCCACCCGACCCCGCACACCCAAATACCCTCTGCTGCCCCTGCTCCAGCACCCAGCCCCACAGCCGCCCCCTTCACAACAGCCCAGGCACACTCGCACCCCCCAACCCGACCCCGTACACCCAAACACCCTCTGCTGCCACAACTCCAGCACCCAGCCCCACAGCTGCCCCCTTCACAACAGCCCGCGCACACTCGCACCCCCCAACCTGACCCCGCACACCCAAACACCCTCTGCTGCCCCCGCTCCAGCACCCAGCCCCACAGCCGCCCCCTTCACAACAGCCCGCACACACTTGTGCAACACCCCATACCCCCAACCTGACCCCGCACACCCAAACACCCTCTGCTGCCCCCGCTACAGCACCTAGCCCCACAGCCGCCCCCTTCACAACAGCCCGCACACACTTGTGCAACACCCCGTACCCCCCAACCTGACCCCGCACACCCAAACACCCTCCGCTGCCCCCGCTCCAGCACACTCGCCCAAGAACGACCCCCGCCACGGGACGGCTGCCCCCCCTGGCGTCAGCCAAAGGCAAAAGCCTACAGCACCCGGTATTCCCAGGCGGTCTCCCATCCAAGTACTAACCGGGCCCGACCCTGCTTAGCTTCCGAGATCAGACGAGATCGGGCGTTCTCAGGGTGGTATGGCCGTAGGCAACAGCCAGCCCCACAGCCGCCCCCTTCACAACAGCCTGCGCACACTCGCACCCCCCAACCCGACCCCGCACACCCAAATACCCTCTGCTGCCCCTGCTCCAGCACCCAGCCCCACAGCTGCCCCCTTAACAACAGCGTGCGCACACTCACACCCCCCAACCTGACCCCGCACACCCAAACACCCTCTGCTGCCCCCGCTACAGCACCTAGCCCCACAGCCGCCCCCTTCACAACAGCCTGAGCACACTCACACCCTCCACCCGACCCCGCACACCCAAATACCCTCTGCTGCCCCTGCTCCAGCACCCAGCCCCACAGCTGCCCCCTTAACAACAGCGTGCGAACACTCACACCCCCCAACCTGACCCCGTACACCCAAACACCCTCTGCTGCCCCCGCTCCAGCACCTAGCCCCACAGCCGCCCCCTTCACAACAGCCTGCGCACACTTGTGCAACACCCCATACCCCCCAACCCAACCCCGTACACCCAAACACCCTCTGCTGCCACAACTCCAGCACCCAGCCCCACAGCCGCCCCCTTCACAACAGCCTGCGCACACTCGCACCCCTCCACCCGACCCCGCACACCCAAATACCCTCTGCTGCCCCTGCTCCAGCACCCAGCCCCACAGCCGCCCCCTTCACAACAGCCCACGCACACTCGCACCCCCCAACCCGACCCCGCACACCCAAACACCCTCTGCTGCCACAACTCCAGCACCCAGCCCCACAGCTGCCCCCTTCACAACAGCCCGCACACACTTGTGCAACACCCCATACCCCCCAACCTGACCCCGCACACCCAAACACCCTCCGCTGCCCCCGCTCCAGCACACTCGCCCAAAAACGACCCCCGCCACGGGACGGCTGCCCCCCCTGGCGTCAGCCAAAGGCAAAAGCCTACAGCACCCGGTATTCCCAGGCGGTCTCCCATCCAAGTACTAACCGGGCCCGACCCTGCTTAGCTTCCGAGATCAGACGAGATCGGGCGTTCTCAGGGTGGTATGGCCGTAGGCAACAGCCAGCCCCACAGCCGCCCCCTTCACAACAGCCTGCGCACACTCGCACCCCTCCACCCGACCCCGCACACCCAAATACCCTCTGCTGCCCCTGCTCCAGCACCCAGCCCCACAGCCGCCCCCTTCACAACAGCCCGCGCACACTCGCACCCCCCAACCCAACCCCGCACACCCAAATACCCTCTGCTGCCCCCGCTACAGCACCCACAGCCGCCCCCTTCACAACAGCCCGCACACACTCGCACCCCCGAACCCGACCCCGCACACTCAAACACCCTCTGCTGCCACAACTCCAGCACCCAGCCCCACAGCCGCCCCCTTCACAACAGCCCGCACACACTCACACCCCCAAACCTGACCCCGCACACCCAAACACCCTCTGCTGCCACAACTCCAGCACCAGCCCCACAGCCGCCCACTTCACAACAGCGTGCGCACACTCACACTCCCCAACCTCACCCCGCACACCCAAACACCCTCTGCTGCCCCCGCTACAGCACCCAGCCCCACAGCCGCCCCCTTAACAACAGCCCGCGCACACTCGCACCCCCCAACCTCACCCTACACACCCAAACACCCTCTGCTGCCCCCGCTACAGCACACCCGCCCCTCCACGAGACTCCCCACGCACAGCCCGCCGCACCGCGTACCCCCTTCACAACAGCCCGCACACACTTGTGCAACACCCCATACCCCCCAACCCGACCCCGCACACCCAAACACCCTCTGCTGCCACAACTCTAGCACCCAGCCCCACAGCCGCCCCCTTCACAACAGCCCGCGCACACTCGCACACCTGAACCCGACCCCGCACACCCAAACACCCTCTGCTGCCGCTGCTCCAGCACCTAGCCCCACAGCCGCCCCCTTCACAACAGCCTGCGCACACTCGCACCCCCGAACCCGACCCTGCACACCCAAACACCCTCTGCTGCCACAACTCCAGCACCCAGCCCCACAGCCGTCCCCTTCACAACAGCCCGCACACACTCACACCCCCCAGCCTGACCCCGCACACCCAAACACCCTCTGCTGCCCCCGCTACGGCACTTAGCCCCACAGCCGCCCCCTTCACAACAGCCTGCGCACACTCGCACCCCCCAACCCGACCCCGCACACCCAAACACCCTCTGCTGCCACAACTCCAGCACCCAGCCCCACAGCCGCCCCCTTTACAACAGCCCGTGCACACTCGAACTCCCCCAACCTGACCCCGCACACCCAAATACCCTCTGCTGCCCCTGCTCCAGCACCCAGCCCCACAGCTGCCCCCTTCACAACAGCCTGCGCACACTCACACCCCCCAACCTGACCCCGCACACCCAAACACCCTCTGCTGCCCCCGCTACAGCACCCAGCCCCACAGCCGCCCCCTTCACAACAGCCCGCGCACACTCGCACCCCCCAACCTGACCCCGCACACCCAAAAACCCTCTGCTGCCCCCGCTACAGCACACCCGCCCCTCCACGAGACTCCCCACGCAGAGCCCGCCGCACCGCGTACCCCCTTCACAACAGCCCGCACACACTTGTGCAACACCCCATACCCCCCAACCCAACCCCGTACACCCAAACACCCTCTGCTGCCACAACTCCAGCACCCAGCCCCACAGCTGCCCCCTTCACAACAGCCCGCGCACACTCGCACCCCCCAACCTGACCCCGCACACCCAAACACCCTCTGCTGCCCCCGCTACAGCACCTAGCCCCACAGCCGCCCCCTTCACAACAGCCCGCACACACTTGTGCAACACCCCGTACCCCCCAACCTGACCCCGCACACCCAAACACCCTCCGCTGCCCCCGCTCCAGCACACTCGCCCAAAAACGACCCCCGCCACGGGACGGCTGCCCCCCCTGGCGTCAGCCAAAGGCAAAAGCCTACAGCACCCGGTATTCCCAGGCGGTCTCCCATCCAAGTACTAACCGGGCCCGACCCTGCTTAGCTTCCGAGATCAGACGAGATCGGGCGTTCTCAGGGTGGTATGGCCGTAGGCAACAGCCAGCCCCACAGCCGCCCCCTTCACAACAGCCTGCGCACACTCGCACCCCTCCACCTGACCCCGCACACCCAAACACCCTCTGCTGCCCCTGCTACAGCACCCAGCCCCACAGCCGCCCCCTTCACAACAGCCCGCGCACACTCGCACCCCCCAACCCGACCCCGTACACCCAAACACCCTCTGCTGCCCCTGCTACAGCACCCAGCCCCACAGCTGCCCCCTTAACAACAGCGTGCGAACACTCACACCCCCCAACCTGACCCCGCACACCCAAACACCCTCTGCTGCCCCCGCTACAGCACCTAGCCCCACAGCCGCCCCCTTCACAACAGCCTGAGCACACTCGCACCCCTCCACCCGACCCCGCACACCCAAATACCCTCTGCTGCCCCTGCTCCAGCACCCAGCCCCACAGCCGCCCCCTTAACAACAGCGTGCGAACACTCACACCCCCCAACCTGACCCCGTACACCCAAACACCCTCTGCTGCCCCCGCTCCAGCACCTAGCCCCACAGCCGCCCCCTTCACAACAGCCCGCACACACTTGTGCAACACCCCATACCCCCCAACCCAACCCCGTACACCCAAACACCCTCTGCTGCCACAACTCCAGCACCCAGCCCCACAGCTGCCCCCTTCACAACAGCCCGCGCACACTCGCACCCCCCAACCTGACCCCGCACACCCAAACACCCTCTGCTGCCCCCGCTCCAGCACCTAGCCCCACAGCCGCCCCCTTCACAACAGCCCGCACACACTTGTGCAACACCCCATACCCCCCAACCTGACCCCGCACACCCAAACACCCTCCGCTGCCCCCGCTCCAGCACACTCGCCCAAGAACGACCCCCGCCACGGGACGGCTGCCCCCCCTGGCGTCAGCCAAAGGCAAAAGCCTACAGCACCCGGTATTCCCAGGCGGTCTCCCATCCAAGTACTAACCGGGCCCGACCCTGCTTAGCTTCCGAGATCAGACGAGATCGGGCGTTCTCAGGGTGGTATGGCCGTAGGCAACAGCCAGCCCCACAGCCGCCCCCTTCACAACAGCCCGCGCACACTCGCACCCCTCCACCCGACCCCGCACACCCAAATACCCTCTGCTGCCCCTGCTCCAGCACCCAGCCCCACAGCCGCCCCCTTCACAACAGCCCAGGCACACTCGCACCCCCCAACCCGACCCCGTACACCCAAACACCCTCTGCTGCCACAACTCCAGCACCCAGCCCCACAGCTGCCCCCTTCACAACAGCCCGCGCACACTCGCACCCCCCAACCTGACCCCGCACACCCAAACACCCTCTGCTGCCCCCGCTCCAGCACCCAGCCCCACAGCCGCCCCCTTCACAACAGCCCGCACACACTTGTGCAACACCCCATACCCCCAACCTGACCCCGCACACCCAAACACCCTCTGCTGCCCCCGCTACAGCACCTAGCCCCACAGCCGCCCCCTTCACAACAGCCCGCACACACTTGTGCAACACCCCGTACCCCCCAACCTGACCCCGCACACCCAAACACCCTCCGCTGCCCCCGCTCCAGCACACTCGCCCAAAAACGACCCCCGCCACGGGACGGCTGCCCCCCCTGGCGTCAGCCAAAGGCAAAAGCCTACAGCACCCGGTATTCCCAGGCGGTCTCCCATCCAAGTACTAACCGGGCCCGACCCTGCTTAGCTTCCAAGATCAGACGAGATCGGGCGTTCTCAGGGTGGTATGGCCGTAGGCAACAGCCAGCCCCACAGCCGCCCCCTTCACAACAGCCTGCGCACACTCGCACCCCCCAACCCGACCCCGCACACCCAAATACCCTCTGCTGCCCCTGCTCCAGCACCCAGCCCCACAGCTGCCCCCTTAACAACAGCGTGCGCACACTCACACCCCCCAACCTGACCCCGCACACCCAAACACCCTCTGCTGCCCCCGCTACAGCACCTAGCCCCACAGCCGCCCCCTTCACAACAGCCTGAGCACACTCACACCCTCCACCCGACCCCGCACACCCAAATACCCTCTGCTGCCCCTGCTCCAGCACCCAGCCCCACAGCTGCCCCCTTAACAACAGCGTGCGAACACTCACACCCCCCAACCTGACCCCGTACACCCAAACACCCTCTGCTGCCCCCGCTCCAGCACCTAGCCCCACAGCCGCCCCCTTCACAACAGCCTGCGCACACTTGTGCAACACCCCATACCCCCCAACCCAACCCCGTACACCCAAACACCCTCTGCTGCCACAACTCCAGCACCCAGCCCCACAGCCGCCCCCTTCACAACAGCCTGCGCACACTCGCACCCCTCCACCCGACCCCGCACACCCAAATACCCTCTGCTGCCCCTGCTCCAGCACCCAGCCCCACAGCCGCCCCCTTCACAACAGCCCACGCACACTCGCACCCCCCAACCCGACCCCGCACACCCAAACACCCTCTGCTGCCACAACTCCAGCACCCAGCCCCACAGCTGCCCCCTTCACAACAGCCCGCACACACTTGTGCAACACCCCATACCCCCCAACCTGACCCCGCACACCCAAACACCCTCCGCTGCCCCCGCTCCAGCACACTCGCCCAAAAACGACCCCCGCCACGGGACGGCTGCCCCCCCTGGCGTCAGCCAAAGGCAAAAGCCTACAGCACCCGGTATTCCCAGGCGGTCTCCCATCCAAGTACTAACCGGGCCCGACCCTGCTTAGCTTCCGAGATCAGACGAGATCGGGCGTTCTCAGGGTGGTATGGCCGTAGGCAACAGCCAGCCCCACAGCCGCCCCCTTCACAACAGCCTGCGCACACTCGCACCCCTCCACCCGACCCCGCACACCCAAATACCCTCTGCTGCCCCTGCTCCAGCACCCAGCCCCACAGCCGCCCCCTTCACAACAGCCCGCGCACACTCGCACCCCCCAACCCAACCCCGCACACCCAAATACCCTCTGCTGCCCCCGCTACAGCACCCACAGCCGCCCCCTTCACAACAGCCCGCACACACTCGCACCCCCGAACCCGACCCCGCACACTCAAACACCCTCTGCTGCCACAACTCCAGCACCCAGCCCCACAGCCGCCCCCTTCACAACAGCCCGCACACACTCACACCCCCAAACCTGACCCCGCACACCCAAACACCCTCTGCTGCCACAACTCCAGCACCAGCCCCACAGCCGCCCACTTCACAACAGCGTGCGCACACTCACACTCCCCAACCTCACCCCGCACACCCAAACACCCTCTGCTGCCCCCGCTACAGCACCCAGCCCCACAGCCGCCCCCTTCACAACAGCCCGCGCACACTCGCACCCCCCAACCTCACCCTACACACCCAAACACCCTCTGCTGCCCCCGCTACAGCACACCCGCCCCTCCACGAGACTCCCCACGCACAGCCCGCCGCACCGCGTACCCCCTTCACAACAGCCCGCACACACTTGTGCAACACCCCATACCCCCCAACCCGACCCCGCACACCCAAACACCCTCTGCTGCCACAACTCTAGCACCCAGCCCCACAGCCGCCCCCTTCACAACAGCCCGCGCACACTCGCACACCTGAACCCGACCCCGCACACCCAAACACCCTCTGCTGCCGCTGCTCCAGCACCTAGCCCCACAGCCGCCCCCTTCACAACAGCCTGCGCACACTCGCACCCCCGAACCCGACCCTGCACACCCAAACACCCTCTGCTGCCACAACTCCAGCACCCAGCCCCACAGCCGCCCCCTTCACAACAGCCCGCACACACTCACACCCCCCAGCCTGACCCCGCACACCCAAACACCCTCTGCTGCCCCCGCTACGGCACTTAGCCCCACAGCCGCCCCCTTCACAACAGCCTGCGCACACTCGCACCCCCCAACCCGACCCCGCACACCCAAACACCCTCTGCTGCCACAACTCCAGCACCCAGCCCCACAGCCGCCCCCTTTACAACAGCCCGTGCACACTCGAACTCCCCCAACCTGACCCCGCACACCCAAATACCCTCTGCTGCCCCTGCTCCAGCACCCAGCCCCACAGCTGCCCCCTTCACAACAGCCTGCGCACACTCACACCCCCCAACCTGACCCCGCACACCCAAACACCCTCTGCTGCCCCCGCTACAGCACCCAGCCCCACAGCCGCCCCCTTCACAACAGCCCGCGCACACTCGCACCCCCCAACCTGACCCCGCACACCCAAAAACCCTCTGCTGCCCCCGCTACAGCACACCCGCCCCTCCACGAGACTCCCCACGCAGAGCCCGCCGCACCGCGTACCCCCTTCACAACAGCCCGCACACACTTGTGCAACACCCCATACCCCCCAACCCAACCCCGTACACCCAAACACCCTCTGCTGCCACAACTCCAGCACCCAGCCCCACAGCTGCCCCCTTCACAACAGCCCGCGCACACTCGCACCCCCCAACCTGACCCCGCACACCCAAACACCCTCTGCTGCCCCCGCTACAGCACCTAGCCCCACAGCCGCCCCCTTCACAACAGCCCGCACACACTTGTGCAACACCCCGTACCCCCCAACCTGACCCCGCACACCCAAACACCCTCCGCTGCCCCCGCTCCAGCACACTCGCCCAAAAACGACCCCCGCCACGGGACGGCTGCCCCCCCTGGCGTCAGCCAAAGGCAAAAGCCTACAGCACCCGGTGTTCCCAGGCGGTCTCCCATCCAAGTACTAACCGGGCCCGACCCTGCTTAGCTTCCGAGATCAGACGAGATCGGGCGTTCTCAGGGTGGTATGGCCGTAGGCAACAGCCAGCCCCACAGCCGCCCCCTTCACAACAGCCTGCGCACACTCGCACCCCTCCACCCGACCCCGCACACCCAAATACCCTCTGCTGCCCCTGCTCCAGCACCCAGCCCCACAGCCGCCCCCTTCACAACAGCGTGCGAACACTCACACCCCCCAACCTGACCCCGCACACCCAAACACTCTCTGCTGCCCCCGCTACAGCACCTAGCCCCACAGCCGCCCCCTTCACAACAGCCTGAGCACACTCGCACCCCTCCACCCGACCCCGCACACCCAAATACCCTCTGCTGCCCCTGCTCCAGCACCCAGCCCCACAGCCGCCCCCTTAACAACAGCGTGCGAACACTCACACCCCCCAACCTGCCCCTGCACACCCAAACACACTCTGCTGCCCCCGCTACAGCACTTAGCCCCACAGCCGCCCCCTTCACAACAGCCCGCGCACACTCGAACTCCCCCAACCTGACCCCGCACACCCAAACACCCTCTGCTGCCCCCGCTCCTGCACCCAGCCCCACAGCCGCCCCCTTCACAACAGCCCGCACACACTTGTGCAACACCCCATACCCCCCAACCCAACCCCGTACACCCAAACACCCTCTGCTGCCCCCGCTACAGCACCTAGCCCCACAGCCGCCCCCTTCACAACAGCCCGCACACACTTGTGCAACACCCCATACCCCCCAACCTGACCCCGCACACCCAAACACCCTCCGCTGCCCCCGCTCCAGCACACTCGCCCAAGAACGACCCCCGCCACGGGACGGCTGCCCCCCCTGGCGTCAGCCAAAGGCAAAAGCCTACAGCACCCGGTATTCCCAGGCGGTCTCCCATCCAAGCACTAACCGGGCCCGACCCTGCTTAGCTTCCGAGATCAGACGAGATCGGGCGTTCTCAGGGTGGTATGGCCGTAGGCAACAGCCAGCCCCACAGCCGCCCCCTTCACAACAGCCTGAGCACACTCGCACCCCTCCACCCGACCCCGCACACCCAAACACCCTCTGCTGCCCCCGCTACAGCACCTAGCCCCACAGCCGCCCCCTTCACAACAGCCTGAGCACACTCGCACCCCTCCACCCGACCCCGCACACCCAAATACCCTCTGCTGCCCCTGCTCCAGCACCCAGCCCCACAGCTGCCCCCTTAACAACAGCGTGCGAACACTCACACCCCCCAACCTGACCCCGTACACCCAAACACCCTCTGCTGCCCCCGCTCCAGCACCTAGCCCCACAGCCGCCCCCTTCACAACAGCCTGCGCACACTTGTGCAACACCCCATACCCCCCAACCCAACCCCGTACACCCAAACACCCTCTGCTGCCACAACTCCAGCACCCAGCCCCACAGCCGCCCCCTTCACAACAGCCCGCGCACACTTGTGCAACACCCCATACCCCCCAACCTGACCCCGCACACCCAAACACCCTGTGCTGCCACAACTCCAGCACCCAGCCCCACAGCTGCCCCCTTAACAACAGCCCGCGCACACTCGCACCCCCCAACCCGACCCTGCACACCCAAACACCCTCTGCTGCCCCTGCTCCAGCACCTAGCCCCACAGCCGCCCCCTTCACAACAGCCCGCACACACTTGTGCAACACCCCATACCCCCCAACCCAACCCCGCACACCCAAACACCCTCTGCTGCCACAACTCCAGCACCCAGCCCCACAGCCGCCCCCTTCACAACAGCCCGCGCACACTCGCACCCCCCAACCTGACCCCGCACACCCAAACACCCTCTGCTGCCCCCGCTCCAGCACCTAGCCCCACAGCCGCCCCCTTCACAACAGCCCGCACACACTTGTGCAACACCCCATACCCCCCAACCTGACCCCGCACACCCAAACACCCTCCGCTGCCCCCGCTCCAGCACACTCGCCCAAAAACGACCCCCGCCACGGGACGGCTGCCCCCCCTGGCGTCAGCCAAAGGCAAAAGCCTACAGCACCCGGTATTCCCAGGCGGTCTCCCATCCAAGTACTAACCGGGCCCGACCCTGCTTAGCTTCCGAGATCAGACGAGATCGGGCGTTCTCAGGGTGGTATGGCCGTAGGCAACAGCCAGCCCCACAGCCGCCCCCTTCACAACAGCCTGCGCACACTCGCACCCCTCCACCCGACCCCGCACACCCAAATACCCTCTGCTGCCCCTGCTCCAGCACCCAGCCCCACAGCTGCCCCCTTAACAACAGCGTGCGAACACTCACACCCCCCAACCTGACCCCGTACACCCAAACACCCTCTGCTGCCGCTGCTCCAGCACCTAGCCCCACAGCCGCCCCCTTCACAACAGCCCGCGCACACTTGTGCAACACCCCATACCCCCCAACCTGACCCCGCACACCCAAACACCCTCCGCTGCCCCCGCTCCAGCACCCAGCCCCACAGCCGCCCCCTTCACAACAGCCCGCGCACACTCGCACCCCCCAACCTGACCCCGCACACCCAAACACCCTCTGCTGCCCCCGCTACAGCACTTAGCCCCACAGCCGCCCCCTTCACAACAGCCTGCGCACACTCACACCCCCCAACCTGACCCCGCACACCCAAACACCCTCCGCTGCCCCCGCTCCAGCACCCAGCCCCACAGCCGCCCCCTTCACAACAGCCCGCGCACACTCGCACCCCCGAACCCGACCCCGTACACCCAAACACCCTCTGCTGCCCCTGCTCCAGCACCCAGCCCCACAGCCGCCCCCTTCACAACAGCCTGCGCACACTTGTGCAACACCCCATACCCCCCAACCCAACCCCGCACACCCAAACACCCTCTGCTGCCACAACTCCAGCACCCAGTCCCACAGCTGCCCCCTTCACAACAGCCCGCGCACACTCGCAGCCCCCAACCTGACCCCGCACACCCAAACACCCTCTGCTGCCCCCGCTACAGCACCTAGCCCCACAGCCGCCCCCTTCACAACAGCCCGCACACACTTGTGCAACACCCCATACCCCCCAACCTGACCCCGCACACCCAAACACCCTCCGCTGCCCCCGCTCCAGCACACTCGCCCAAAAACGACCCCCGCCACGGGACGGCTGCCCCCCCTGGCGTCAGCCAAAGGCAAAAGCCTACAGCACCCGGTATTCCCAGGCGGTCTCCCATCCAAGTACTAACCGGGCCCGACCCTGCTTAGCTTCCGAGATCAGACGAGATCGGGCGTTCTCAGGGTGGTATGGCCGTAGGCAACAGCCAGCCCCACAGCCGCCCCCTTCACAACAGCCTGCGCACACTCGCACCCCTCCACCCGACCCCGCACACCCAAATACCCTCTGCTGCCCCTGCTCCAGCACCCAGCCCCACAGCTGCCCCCTTAACAACAGCGTGCGAACACTCACACCCCCCAACCTGACCCCGCACACCCAAACACCCTCTGCTGCCCCCGCTACAGCACCTAGCCCCACAGCCGCCCCCTTCACAACAGCCCGCGCACACTCGCACCCCACAACCCGACCCCGCACACCCAAACACCCTCTGCTACCGCTGCTCCAGCACCTAACCCCACAGCCGCCCCCTTCACAACAGCCTGCGCACACTGACACGCCCCAACCTGACCCCGCACACCCAAACACCCTCTGCTGCCCCCACTACAGCACCTAGCCCCACAGCCGCCCCTTCACAACAGCCCGCACACGCTTGTGCAACACCCCATACCCCCCAACCCGACCCCACACACCCAAATACCCTCTGCTGCCCCCGCTACAGCACCTAGCCCCACAGCCGCCCCCTTCACAACAGCCCGCGCACACTCGCACCCCCCAACCCAACCCCGCACACCCAAAAACCCTCTGCTGCCCCCGCTACAGCACCCACAGCCGCCCCCTTCACAACAGCCCGCACACACTCGCACCCCCGAACCCGACCCCGCACACTCAAACACCCTCTGCTGCCACAACTCCAGCACCCAGCCCCACAGCCGCCCCCTTCACAACAGCCCGCACACACTCACACCCCCCAACCTGACCCCGCACACCCAAACACCCTCTGCTGCCCCCGCTACAGCACTTAGCCCCACAGCCGCCCCCTTCACAACAGCCTGCGCACACTCACACCCCCCAACCTGACCCCGCACACCCAAACACCCTCTGCTGCACCTGCTCCAGCACCCAGCCCCACAGCCGCCCCCTTCACAACAGCCTGCGCACACTCGCACCCCCCAACCCGACCCCGTACACCCAAACACCCTCTGCTGCCACAACTCCAGCACCCAGCCCCACAGCTGCCCCCTTCACAACAGCCCGCGCACACTCGCACCCCCCAACCTCACCCTGCACACCCAAACACCCTCTGCTGCCCCCGCTCCAGCACCCAGCCCCACAGCCGCCCCCTTCACAACAGCCCGCACACACTTGTGCAACACCCCGTACCCCCCAACCTGACCCCGCACACCCAAACACCCTCCGCTGCCCCCGCTCCAGCACACTCGCCCAAAAACGACCCCCGCCACGGGACGGCTGCCCCCCCTGGCGTCAGCCAAAGGCAAAAGCCTACAGCACCCGGTATTCCCAGGCGGTCTCCCATCCAAGTACTAACCGGGCCCGACCCTGCTTAGCTTCCAAGATCAGACGAGATCGGGCGTTCTCAGGGTGGTATGGCCGTAGGCAACAGCCAGCCCCACAGCCGCCCCCTTCACAACAGCCTGCGCACACTCGCACCCCTCCACCCGACCCCGCACACCCAAATACCCTCTGCTGCCCCTGCTCCAGCACCCAGCCCCACAGCCGCCCCCTTCACAACAGCCCGCGCACACTCGCACCCCCCAACCCAACCCCGCACACCCAAATACCCTCTGCTGCCCCCGCTACAGCACCCACAGCCGCCCCCTTCACAACAGCCCGCACACACTCGCACCCCCGAACCCGACCCCGCACACTCAAACACCCTCTGCTGCCCCTGCTCCAGCACCCAGCCCCACAGCTGCCCCCTTAACAACAGCGTGCGAACACTCACACCCCCCAACCTGACCCCGCACACCCAAACACCCTCTGCTGCCCCCGCTACAGCACCTAGCCCCACAGCCGCCCCCTTCACAACAGCCTGCGCACACTTCTGCAACACCCCATACCCCCCAACCCAACCCCGCACACCCAAACACCCTCTGCTGCCACAACTCCAGCACCCAGCCCCACAGCCGCCCCCTTCACAACAGCCTGCGCACACTCGCACTCCCCAACCTCACCCCGCACACCCAAATACCCTCTGCTGCCCCTGCTCCAGCAGCCAGCCCCACAGCCGCCCCCTTCACAACAGCCTGCGCACACTCACACCCCCAAACCCGACCCCGCACACCCAAACACCCTCTGCTGCCCCCGCTACAGCACCTAGCCCCACAGCCGCCCCCTTCACAACAGCCCGCACACACTTGTGCAACACCCCGTACCCCCCAACCTGACCCCGCACACCCAAACACCCTCCGCTGCCCCCGCTCCAGCACACTCGCCCAAAAACGACCCCCGCCACGGGACGGCTGCCCCCCCTGGCGTCAGCCAAAGGCAAAAGCCTACAGCACCCGGTATTCCCAGGCGGTCTCCCATCCAAGTACTAACCGGGCCCGACCCTGCTTAGCTTCCGAGATCAGACGAGATCGGGCGTTCTCAGGGTGGTATGGCCGTAGGCAACAGCCAGCCCCACAGCCGCCCCCTTCACAACAGCCTGCGCACACTCGCACCCCCCAACCCGACCCCGCACACCCAAACACCCTCTGCTGCCCCCGCTCCAGCACCTAGCCCCACAGCCGCCCCCTTCACAACAGCCTGCGCACACTCGCACCCCTCCACCCGACCCCGCACACCCAAATACCCTCTGCTGCCCCTGCTCCAGCACCCAGCCCCACAGCTGCCCCCTTAACAACAGCGTGCGAACACTCACACCCCCCAACCTGACCCCGCACACCCAAACACTCTCTGCTGCCCCCGCTACAGCACCTAGCCCCACAGCCGCCCCCTTCACAACAGCCTGAGCACACTCGCACCCCTCCACCCGACCCCGCACACCCAAATACCCTCTGCTGCCCCTGCTCCAGCACCCAGCCCCACAGCCGCCCCCTTCACAACAGCCCACGCACACTTGCACCCCCCAACCCGACCCCCGTACACCCAAACACCCTCTGCTGCCCCCGCTACAGCACCTAGCCCCACAGCCGCCCCCTTCACAACAGCCCGCGCACACTCGCACCCCCCAACCTCACCCTGCACACCCAAACACCCTCTGCTGCCACAACTCCAGCACCCAGCCCCACAGCTGCCCCCTTCACAACAGCGTGCGCACACTCACACCCCCCAACCTGACCCCGCACACCCAAACACCCTCTGCTGCCCCCGCTACAGCACCTAGCCCCACAGCCGCCCCCTTCACAACACCCGCACACACTTGTGCAACACCCCATACCCCCCAACCCGACCCCGCACACCCAAATACCCTCTGCTGCCACAACTCCAGCACCCAGCCCCACAGCTGCCCCCTTCACAACAGCCTGCGCACACTCACACCCCCCAACCTGACCCCGCACACCCAAACACCCTCTGCTGCCCCCGCTACAGCACTTAGCCCCACAGCCGCCCCCTTCACAACAGCCTGCGCACACTCACACCCCCCAACCTGACCCCGCACACCCAAACACCCTCCGCTGCCCCCGCTCCAGCACCCAGCCCCACAGCCGCCCCCTTCACAACAGCCCGCGCACACTCGCACCCCCGAACCCGACCCCGTACACCCAAACACCCTCTGCTGCCCCTGCTCCAGCACCCAGCCCCACAGCCGCCCCCTTCACAACAGCCCGCACACACTTGTGCAACACCCCATACCCCCCAACCTGACCCCGCACACCCAAACACCCTCCGCTGCCCCCGCTCCAGCACACTCGCCCAAAAACGACCCCCGCCACGGGACGGCTGCCCCCCCTGGCGTCAGCCAAAGGCAAAAGCCTACAGCACCCGGTATTCCCAGGCGGTCTCCCATCCAAGTACTAACCGGGCCCGACCCTGCTTAGCTTCCGAGATCAGACGAGATCGGGCGTTCTCAGGGTGGTATGGCCGTAGGCAACAGCCAGCCCCACAGCCGCCCCCTTCACAACAGCCTGCGCACACTCGCACCCCTCCACCCGACCCCGCACACCCAAATACCCTCTGCTGCCCCTGCTCCAGCACCCAGCCCCACAGCTGCCCCCTTAACAACAGCGTGCGAACACTCACACCCCCCAACCTGACCCCGCACACCCAAACACCCTCTGCTGCCCCCGCTACAGCACCTAGCCCCACAGCCGCCCCCTTCACAACAGCCCGCGCACACTCGCACCCCACAACCCGACCCCGCACACCCAAACACCCTCTGCTACCGCTGCTCCAGCACCTAACCCCACAGCCGCCCCCTTCACAACAGCCTGCGCACACTGACACGCCCCAACCTGACCCCGCACACCCAAACACCCTCTGCTGCCCCCACTACAGCACCTAGCCCCACAGCCGCCCCTTCACAACAGCCCGCACACGCTTGTGCAACACCCCATACCCCCCAACCCGACCCCACACACCCAAATACCCTCTGCTGCCCCCGCTACAGCACCTAGCCCCACAGCCGCCCCCTTCACAACAGCCCGCGCACACTCGCACCCCCCAACCCAACCCCGCACACCCAAATACCCTCTGCTGCCCCCGCTACAGCACCCACAGCCGCCCCCTTCACAACAGCCCGCACACACTCGCACCCCCGAACCCGACCCCGCACACTCAAACACCCTCTGCTGCCACAACTCCAGCACCCAGCCCCACAGCCGCCCCCTTCACAACAGCCCGCACACACTCACACCCCCCAACCTGACCCCGCACACCCAAACACCCTCTGCTGCCCCCGCTACAGCACTTAGCCCCACAGCCGCCCCCTTCACAACAGCCTGCGCACACTCACACCCCCCAACCTGACCCCGCACACCCAAACACCCTCTGCTGCACCTGCTCCAGCACCCAGCCCCACAGCCGCCCCCTTCACAACAGCCTGCGCACACTCGCACCCCCCAACCCGACCCCGTACACCCAAACACCCTCTGCTGCCACAACTCCAGCACCCAGCCCCACAGCTGCCCCCTTCACAACAGCCCGCGCACACTCGCACCCCCCAATCCGACCCTGCACACCCAAACACCCTCTGCTGCCCCCGCTCCAGCACCCAGCCCCACAGCCGCCCCCTTCACAACAGCCCGCACACACTTGTGCAACACCCCGTACCCCCCAACCTGACCCCGCACACCCAAACACCCTCCGCTGCCCCCGCTCCAGCACACTCGCCCAAAAACGACCCCCGCCACGGGACGGCTGCCCCCCCTGGCGTCAGCCAAAGGCAAAAGCCTACAGCACCCGGTATTCCCAGGCGGTCTCCCATCCAAGTACTAACCGGGCCCGACCCTGCTTAGCTTCCAAGATCAGACGAGATCGGGCGTTCTCAGGGTGGTATGGCCGTAGGCAACAGCCAGCCCCACAGCCGCCCCCTTCACAACAGCCTGCGCACACTCGCACCCCCCAACCTGACCCCGCACACCCAAACACCCTCTGCTGCCCCCGCTACAGCACCTAGCCCCACAGCCGCCCCCTTCACAACAGCCCGCGCACACTCGCACCCCACAACCCGACCCCGCACACCCAAACACCCTCTGCTACCGCTGCTCCAGCACCTAACCCCACAGCCGCCCCCTTCACAACAGCCTGCGCACACTGACACGCCCCAACCTGACCCCGCACACCCAAACACCCTCTGCTGCCCCCACTACAGCACCTAGCCCCACAGCCGCCCCTTCACAACAGCCCGCACACGCTTGTGCAACACCCCATACCCCCCAACCCGACCCCACACACCCAAATACCCTCTGCTGCCCCCGCTACAGCACCTAGCCCCACAGCCGCCCCCTTCACAACAGCCCGCGCACACTCGCACCCCCCAACCCAACCCCGCACACCCAAATACCCTCTGCTGCCCCCGCTACAGCACCCACAGCCGCCCCCTTCACAACAGCCCGCACACACTCGCACCCCCGAACCCGACCCCGCACACTCAAACACCCTCTGCTGCCACAACTCCAGCACCCAGCCCCACAGCCGCCCCCTTCACAACAGCCCGCACACACTCACACCCCCCAACCTGACCCCGCACACCCAAACACCCTCTGCTGCCCCCGCTACAGCACTTAGCCCCACAGCCGCCCCCTTCACAACAGCCTGCGCACACTCACACCCCCCAACCTGACCCCGCACACCCAAACACCCTCTGCTGCACCTGCTCCAGCACCCAGCCCCACAGCCGCCCCCTTCACAACAGCCTGCGCACACTC
The DNA here is from genome assembly GCF_036370855.1 of Dromaius novaehollandiae. Lineage (NCBI taxonomy): Eukaryota > Metazoa > Chordata > Aves > Casuariiformes > Dromaiidae > Dromaius > Dromaius novaehollandiae. The sequence continues at coordinate 28,573,390 of NC_088106.1, read as the reverse complement.
GCACCCCCCAACCCGACCCCGTACACCCAAACACCCTCTGCTGCCACAACTCCAGCACCCAGCCCCACAGCTGCCCCCTTCACAACAGCCCGCGCACACTCGCACCCCCCAATCCGACCCTGCACACCCAAACACCCTCTGCTGCCCCCGCTCCAGCACCCAGCCCCACAGCCGCCCCCTTCACAACAGCCCGCACACACTTGTGCAACACCCCGTACCCCCCAACCTGACCCCGCACACCCAAACACCCTCCGCTGCCCCCGCTCCAGCACACTCGCCCAAAAACGACCCCCGCCACGGGACGGCTGCCCCCCCTGGCGTCAGCCAAAGGCAAAAGCCTACAGCACCCGGTATTCCCAGGCGGTCTCCCATCCAAGTACTAACCGGGCCCGACCCTGCTTAGCTTCCAAGATCAGACGAGATCGGGCGTTCTCAGGGTGGTATGGCCGTAGGCAACAGCCAGCCCCACAGCCGCCCCCTTCACAACAGCCTGCGCACACTCGCACCCCTCCACCCGACCCCGCACACCCAAATACCCTCTGCTGCCCCTGCTCCAGCACCCAGCCCCACAGCCGCCCCCTTCACAACAGCGTGCGCACACTCGCACCCCCCAACCCAACCCCGCACACCCAAATACCCTCTGCTGCCCCCGCTACAGCACCCACAGCCGCCCCCTTCACAACAGCCCGCACACACTCGCACCCCCGAACCCGACCCCGCACACTCAAACACCCTCTGCTGCCCCTGCTCCAGCACCCAGCCCCACAGCTGCCCCCTTAACAACAGCGTGCGAACACTCACACCCCCCAACCTGACCCCGCACACCCAAACACCCTCTGCTGCCCCCGCTACAGCACCTAGCCCCACAGCCGCCCCCTTCACAACAGCCTGCGCACACTTCTGCAACACCCCATACCCCCCAACCCAACCCCGCACACCCAAACACCCTCTGCTGCCACAACTCCAGCACCCAGCCCCACAGCCGCCCCCTTCACAACAGCCTGCGCACACTCGCACTCCCCAACCTCACCCCGCACACCCAAATACCCTCTGCTGCCCCTGCTCCAGCAGCCAGCCCCACAGCCGCCCCCTTCACAACAGCCTGCGCACACTCACACCCCCAAACCCGACCCCGCACACCCAAACACCCTCTGCTGCCCCCGCTACAGCACCTAGCCCCACAGCCGCCCCCTTCACAACAGCCCGCACACACTTGTGCAACACCCCATACCCCCCAACCTGACCCCGCACACCCAAACACCCTCCGCTGCCCCCGCTCCAGCACACTCGCCCAAAAACGACCCCCGCCACGGGACGGCTGCCCCCCCTGGCGTCAGCCAAAGGCAAAAGCCTACAGCACCCGGTATTCCCAGGCGGTCTCCCATCCAAGTACTAACCGGGCCCGACCCTGCTTAGCTTCCGAGATCAGACGAGATCGGGCGTTCTCAGGGTGGTATGGCCGTAGGCAACAGCCAGCCCCACAGCCGCCCCCTTCACAACAGCCTGCGCACACTCGCACCCCTCCACCCGACCCCGCACACCCAAATACCCTCTGCTGCCCCTGCTCCAGCACCCAGCCCCACAGCTGCCCCCTTAACAACAGCGTGCGAACACTCACACCCCCCAACCTGACCCCGCACACCCAAACACTCTCTGCTGCCCCCGCTACAGCACCTAGCCCCACAGCCGCCCCCTTCACAACAGCCTGAGCACACTCGCACCCCTCCACCCGACCCCGCACACCCAAATACCCTCTGCTGCCCCTGCTCCAGCACCCAGCCCCACAGCCGCCCCCTTCACAACAGCCCACGCACACTTGCACCCCCCAACCCGACCCCCGTACACCCAAACACCCTCTGCTGCCCCCGCTACAGCACCTAGCCCCACAGCCGCCCCCTTCACAACAGCCCGCGCACACTCGCACCCCCCAACCTCACCCTGCACACCCAAACACCCTCTGCTGCCACAACTCCAGCACCCAGCCCCACAGCTGCCCCCTTCACAACAGCGTGCGCACACTCACACCCCCCAACCTGACCCCGCACACCCAAACACCCTCTGCTGCCCCCGCTACAGCACCTAGCCCCACAGCCGCCCCCTTCACAACACCCGCACACACTTGTGCAACACCCCATACCCCCCAACCCGACCCCGCACACCCAAATACCCTCTGCTGCCACAACTCCAGCACCCAGCCCCACAGCTGCCCCCTTCACAACAGCCTGCGCACACTCACACCCCCCAACCTGACCCCGCACACCCAAACACCCTCTGCTGCCCCCGCTACAGCACTTAGCCCCACAACCGCCCCCTTCACAACAGCCCGCGCACACTCGCACCCCCGAACCCGACCCTGCACACCCAAAAACCCTCTGCTGCCTCCGCTACAGCACCTAGCCCCACAGCCGCCCCCTTCACAACAGCCCGCGCACACTCGCACCCCTCCACCCGACCCCGCACACCCAAATACCCTCTGTTGCCCCCGCTACAGCACTTAGCCCCACAGCCAACCCCTTCACAACAGCCCGCGCACACTTGTGCAACACCCCATACCCCCCAACCCAACCCCGCACACCCAAACACCCTCTGCTGCCCCCGCTCCAGCACACTCGCCCAAAAACGACCCCCGCCACGGGACGGCTGCCCCCCCTGGCGTCAGCCAAAGGCAAAAGCCTACAGCACCCGGTATTCCCAGGCGGTCTCCCATCCAAGTACTAACCGGGCCCGACCCTGCTTAGCTTCCGAGATCAGACGAGATCGGGCGTTCTCAGGGTGGTATGGCCGTAGGCAACAGCCAGCCCCACAGCCGCCCCCTTCACAACAGCCTGCGCACACTCGCACCCCTCCACCCGACCCCGCACACCCAAACACCCTCTGCTGCCCCTGCTACAGCACCCAGCCCCACAGCCGCCCCCTTCACAACAGCCCGCGCACACTCGCACCCCCCAACCCGACCCCGTACACCCAAACACCCTCTGCTGCCCCCGCTACAGCACCTAGCCCCACAGCCGCCCCCTTCACAACAGCCTGCGCACACTCACACCCCCCAACCCGACCCCGCACACCCAAACACCCTCTGCTGCCCCTGCTCCAGCACCCAGCCCCACAGCCGCCCCCTTCACAACAGCCCGCGCACACTCGCACCCCCCAACCCAACCCCGCACACCCAAATACCCTCTGCTGCCCCCGCTACAGCACCCACAGCCGCCCCCTTCACAACAGCCCGCACACACTCGCACCCCCGAACCCGACCCCGCACACTCAAACACCCTCTGCTGCCCCTGCTCCAGCACCCAGCCCCACAGCTGCCCCCTTAACAACAGCGTGCGAACACTCACACCCCCCAACCTGACCCCGCACACCCAAACACCCTCTGCTGCCCCCGCTACAGCACCTAGCCCCACAGCCGCCCCCTTCACAACAGCCTGCGCACACTTCTGCAACACCCCATACCCCCCAACCCAACCCCGCACACCCAAACACCCTCTGCTGCCACAACTCCAGCACCCAGCCCCACAGCCGCCCCCTTCACAACAGCCTGCGCACACTCGCACTCCCCAACCTCACCCCGCACACCCAAATACCCTCTGCTGCCCCTGCTCCAGCAGCCAGCCCCACAGCCGCCCCCTTCACAACAGCCTGCGCACACTCACACCCCCAAACCCGACCCCGCACACCCAAACACCCTCTGCTGCCCCCGCTACAGCACCTAGCCCCACAGCCGCCCCCTTCACAACAGCCCGCACACACTTGTGCAACACCCCGTACCCCCCAACCTGACCCCGCACACCCAAACACCCTCCGCTGCCCCCGCTCCAGCACACTCGCCCAAAAACGACCCCCGCCACGGGACGGCTGCCCCCCCTGGCGTCAGCCAAAGGCAAAAGCCTACAGCACCCGGTATTCCCAGGCGGTCTCCCATCCAAGTACTAACCGGGCCCGACCCTGCTTAGCTTCCAAGATCAGACGAGATCGGGCGTTCTCAGGGTGGTATGGCCGTAGGCAACAGCCAGCCCCACAGCCGCCCCCTTCACAACAGCCTGCGCACACTCGCACCCCTCCACCCGACCCCGCACACCCAAATACCCTCTGCTGCCCCTGCTCCAGCACCCAGCCCCACAGCTGCCCCCTTAACAACAGCGTGCGAACACTCACACCCCCCAACCTGACCCCGCACACCCAAACACTCTCTGCTGCCCCCGCTACAGCACCTAGCCCCACAGCCGCCCCCTTCACAACAGCCTGAGCACACTCGCACCCCTCCACCCGACCCCGCACACCCAAATACCCTCTGCTGCCCCTGCTCCAGCACCCAGCCCCACAGCCGCCCCCTTCACAACAGCCCACGCACACTTGCACCCCCCAACCCGACCCCCGTACACCCAAACACCCTCTGCTGCCCCCGCTACAGCACCTAGCCCCACAGCCGCCCCCTTCACAACAGCCCGCGCACACTCGCACCCCCCAACCTCACCCTGCACACCCAAACACCCTCTGCTGCCACAACTCCAGCACCCAGCCCCACAGCTGCCCCCTTCACAACAGCGTGCGCACACTCACACCCCCCAACCTGACCCCGCACACCCAAACACCCTCTGCTGCCCCCGCTACAGCACCTAGCCCCACAGCCGCCCCCTTCACAACACCCGCACACACTTGTGCAACACCCCATACCCCCCAACCCGACCCCGCACACCCAAATACCCTCTGCTGCCACAACTCCAGCACCCAGCCCCACAGCTGCCCCCTTCACAACAGCCTGCGCACACTCACACCCCCCAACCTGACCCCGCACACCCAAACACCCTCTGCTGCCCCCGCTACAGCACTTAGCCCCACAACCGCCCCCTTCACAACAGCCCGCGCACACTCGCACCCCCGAACCCGACCCTGCACACCCAAAAACCCTCTGCTGCCTCCGCTACAGCACCTAGCCCCACAGCCGCCCCCTTCACAACAGCCCGCGCACACTCGCACCCCTCCACCCGACCCCGCACACCCAAATACCCTCTGTTGCCCCCGCTACAGCACTTAGCCCCACAGCCAACCCCTTCACAACAGCCCGCGCACACTTGTGCAACACCCCATACCCCCCAACCCAACCCCGCACACCCAAACACCCTCTGCTGCCCCCGCTCCAGCACACTCGCCCAAAAACGACCCCCGCCACGGGACGGCTGCCCCCCCTGGCGTCAGCCAAAGGCAAAAGCCTACAGCACCCGGTATTCCCGGGCGGTCTCCCATCCAAGTACTAACCGGGCCCGACCCTGCTTAGCTTCCGAGATCAGACGAGATCGGGCGTTCTCAGGGTGGTATGGCCGTAGGCAACAGCCAGCCCCACAGCCGCCCCCTTCACAACAGCCTGCGCACACTCGCACCCCTCCACCCGACCCCGCACACCCAAACACCCTCTGCTGCCCCTGCTACAGCACCCAGCCCCACAGCCGCCCCCTTCACAACAGCCCGCGCACACTCGCACCCCCCAACCCGACCCCGTACACCCAAACACCCTCTGCTGCCCCCGCTACAGCACCTAGCCCCACAGCCGCCCCCTTCACAACAGCCTGCGCACACTCACACCCCCCAACCCGACCCCGCACACCCAAACACCCTCTGCTGCCCCCGCTACAGCACTTAGCCCCACAGCCGCCCCCTTCACAACAACCCACGCACACTCGCACCCCCCAACCTCACCCTGCACACCCAAATACCCTCTGCTGCCCCTGTTCCAGCACCCAGCCCCACAGCCGCCCCCTTCACAACAGCCCGCGCACACTCGCACCCTCCAATCCGACCCTGCACACCCAAACACCCTCTGCTGCCGCTGCTCCAGCACCTAGCCCCACAGCCGCCCCCTTCACAACAGCCCGCACACACTTGTGCAACACCCCGTACCCCCCAACCTGACCCCGCACACCCAAACACCCTCCGCTGCCCCCGCTCCAGCACACTCGCCCAAAAACGACCCCCGCCACGGGACGGCTGCCCCCCCTGGCGTCAGCCAAAGGCAAAAGCCTACAGCACCCGGTATTCCCAGGCGGTCTCCCATCCAAGTACTAACCGGGCCCGACCCTGCTTAGCTTCCGAGATCAGACGAGATCGGGCGTTCTCAGGGTGGTATGGCCGTAGGCAACAGCCAGCCCCACAGCCGCCCCCTTCACAACAGCCTGCGCACACTCGCACCCCCCAACCGGACCCCGCACACCCAAATACCCTCTGCTGCCCCTGCTCCAGCACCCAGCCCCACAGCTGCCCCCTTAACAACAGCGTGCGAACACTCACACCCCCCAACCTGACCCCGCACACCCAAACACCCTCTGCTGCCCCCGCTACAGCACCTAGCCCCACAGCCGCCCCCTTCACAACAGCCTGCGCACACTTCTGCAACACCCCATACCCCCCAACCCAACCCCGCACACCCAAACACCCTCTGCTGCCACAACTCCAGCACCCAGCCCCACAGCCGCCCCCTTCACAACAGCCTGCGCACACTCACACCCCCAAACCCGACCCCGCACACCCAAACACCCTCTGCTGCCCCCGCTACAGCACCTAGCCCCACAGCCGCCCCCTTCACAACAGCCCGCACACACTTGTGCAACACCCCATACCCCCCAACCTGACCCCGCACACCCAAACACCCTCCGCTGCCCCCGCTCCAGCACACTCGCCCAAAAACGACCCCCGCCACGGGACGGCTGCCCCCCCTGGCGTCAGCCAAAGGCAAAAGCCTACAGCACCCGGTATTCCCAGGCGGTCTCCCATCCAAGTACTAACCGGGCCCGACCCTGCTTAGCTTCCGAGATCAGACGAGATCGGGCGTTCTCAGGGTGGTATGGCCGTAGGCAACAGCCAGCCCCACAGCCGCCCCCTTCACAACAGCCTGCGCACACTCGCACCCCTCCACCCGACCCCGCACACCCAAACACCCTCTGCTGCCCCTGCTACAGCACCCAGCCCCACAGCCGCCCCCTTCACAACAGCCCGCGCACACTCGCACCCCCCAACCCGACCCCGTACACCCAAACACCCTCTGCTGCCCCCGCTACAGCACCTAGCCCCACAGCCGCCCCCTTCACAACAGCCTGCGCACACTCACACCCCCCAACCCGACCCCGCACACCCAAACACCCTCTGCTGCCCCCGCTACAGCACTTAGCCCCACAGCCGCCCCCTTCACAACAGCCCACGCACACTCGCACCCCCCAACCTCACCCTGCACACCCAAATACCCTCTGCTGCCCCTGTTCCAGCACCCAGCCCCACAGCCGCCCCCTTCACAACAGCCCGCGCACACTCGCACCCTCCAATCCGACCCTGCACACCCAAACACCCTCTGCTGCCGCTGCTCCAGCACCTAGCCCCACAGCCGCCCCCTTCACAACAGCCCGCACACACTTGTGCAACACCCCGTACCCCCCAACCTGACCCCGCACACCCAAACACCCTCCGCTGCCCCCGCTCCAGCACACTCGCCCAAAAACGACCCCCGCCACGGGACGGCTGCCCCCCCTGGCGTCAGCCAAAGGCAAAAGCCTACAGCACCCGGTATTCCCAGGCGGTCTCCCATCCAAGTACTAACCGGGCCCGACCCTGCTTAGCTTCCGAGATCAGACGAGATCGGGCGTTCTCAGGGTGGTATGGCCGTAGGCAACAGCCAGCCCCACAGCCGCCCCCTTCACAACAGCCTGCGCACACTCGCACCCCCCAACCCGACCCCGCACACCCAAATACCCTCTGCTGCCCCTGCTCCAGCACCCAGCCCCACAGCTGCCCCCTTAACAACAGCGTGCGAACACTCACACCCCCCAACCTGACCCCGCACACCCAAACACCCTCTGCTGCCCCCGCTACAGCACCTAGCCCCACAGCCGCCCCCTTCACAACAGCCTGCGCACACTTCTGCAACACCCCATACCCCCCAACCCAACCCCGCACACCCAAACACCCTCTGCTGCCACAACTCCAGCACCCAGCCCCACAGCCGCCCCCTTCACAACAGCCTGCGCACACTCACACCCCCAAACCCGACCCCGCACACCCAAACACCCTCTGCTGCCCCCGCTACAGCACCTAGCCCCACAGCCGCCCCCTTCACAACAGCCCGCACACACTTGTGCAACACCCCATACCCCCCAACCTGACCCCGCACACCCAAACACCCTCCGCTGCCCCCGCTCCAGCACACTCGCCCAAAAACGACCCCCGCCACGGGACGGCTGCCCCCCCTGGCGTCAGCCAAAGGCAAAAGCCTACAGCACCCGGTATTCCCAGGCGGTCTCCCATCCAAGTACTAACCGGGCCCGACCCTGCTTAGCTTCCGAGATCAGACGAGATCGGGCGTTCTCAGGGTGGTATGGCCGTAGGCAACAGCCAGCCCCACAGCCGCCCCCTTCACAACAGCCTGCGCACACTCGCACCCCTCCACCCAACCCCGCACACCCAAATACCCTCTGCTGCCCCTGCTCCAGCACCCAGCCCCACAGCTGCCCCCTTCACAACAGCCCGCGCACACTCGCACCCCCCAACCCGACCCCGCACACCCAAATACCCTCTGCTGCCCCTGTTCCAGCACCCAGCCCCACAGCTGCCCCCTTAACAACAGCGTGCGAACACTCACACCCCCCAACCTGACCCCGCACACCCAAACACTCTCTGCTGCCCCCGCTACAGCACCTAGCCCCACAGCCGCCCCCTTCACAACAGCCCGCGCACACTCGCACCCCCCAACCCGACCCCGTACACCCAAACACCCTCTGCTGCCCCTGCTCCAGCACCCAGCCCCACAGCTGCCCCCTTAACAACAGCGTGCGAACACTCACACCCCCCAACCTGACCCCGCACACCCAAACACTCTCTGCTGCCCCCGCTACAGCACCTAGCCCCACAGCCGCCCCCTTCACAACAGCCTGAGCACACTCGCACCCCTCCACCCGACCCCGCACACCCAAATACCCTCTGCTGCCCCTGCTCCAGCACCCAGCCCCACAGCCGCCCCCTTCACAACAGCCCACGCACACTTGCACCCCCCAACCCGACCCCCGTACACCCAAACACCCTCTGCTGCCCCCGCTACAGCACCTAGCCCCACAGCCGCCCCCTTCACAACAGCCCGCGCACACTCGCACCCCCCAACCCGACCCTGCACACCCAAACACCCTCTGCTGCCACAACTCCAGCACCCAGCCCCACAGCTGCCCCCTTCACAACAGCGTGCGCACACTCACACCCCCCAACCTGACCCCGCACACCCAAACACCCTCTGCTGCCCCCGCTACAGCACCTAGCCCCACAGCCGCCCCCTTCACAACACCCGCACACACTTGTGCAACACCCCATACCCCCCAACCCGACCCCGCACACCCAAATACCCTCTGCTGCCACAACTCCAGCACCCAGCCCCACAGCTGCCCCCTTCACAACAGCCTGCGCACACTCACACCCCCCAACCTGACCCCGCACACCCAAACACCCTCTGCTGCCCCCGCTACAGCACTTAGCCCCACAGCCGCCCCCTTCACAACAGCCCGCGCACACTCGCACCCCCGAACCCGACCCTGCACACCCAAAAACCCTCTGCTGCCTCCGCTACAGCACCTAGCCCCACAGCCGCCCCCTTCACAACAGCCCGCGCACACTCGCACCCCTCCACCCGACCCCGCACACCCAAATACCCTCTGTTGCCCCCGCTACAGCACTTAGCCCAACAGCCAACCCCTTCACAACAGCCCGCGCACACTTGTGCAACACCCCATACCCCCCAACCCAACCCCGCACACCCAAACACCCTCCGCTGCCCCCGCTCCAGCACACTCGCCCAAAAACGACCCCCGCCACGGGACGGCTGCCCCCCCTGGCGTCAGCCAAAGGCAAAAGCCTACAGCACCCGGTATTCCCAGGCGGTCTCCCATCCAAGTACTAACCGGGCCCGACCCTGCTTAGCTTCCGAGATCAGACGAGATCGGGCGTTCTCAGGGTGGTATGGCCGTAGGCAACAGCCAGCCCCACAGCCGCCCCCTTCACAACAGCCTGCGCACACTCGCACCCCTCCACCCGACCCCGCACACCCAAACACCCTCTGCTGCCCCTGCTCCAGCACCCAGCCCCACAGCCGCCCCCTTCACAACAGCCCGCGCACACTCGCACCCCCAACCCAACCCCGCACACCCAAATACCCTCTGCTGCCCCCGCTACAGCACCCACAGCCGCCCCCTTCACAACAGCCTGCACACACTCGCACCCCCGAACCCGACCCCGCACACTCAAACACCCTCTGCTGCCCCTGCTCCAGCACCCAGCCCCACAGCTGCCCCCTTAACAACAGCGTGCGAACACTCACACCCCCCAACCTGACCCCGCACACCCAAACACCCTCTGCTGCCCCCGCTACAGCACCTAGCCCCACAGCCGCCCCCTTCACAACAGCCTGCGCACACTTCTGCAACACCCCATACCCCCCAACCCAACCCCGCACACCCAAACACCCTCTGCTGCCACAACTCCAGCACCCAGCCCCACAGCCGCCCCCTTCACAACAGCCTGCGCACACTCGCACTCCCCAACCTCACCCCGCACACCCAAATACCCTCTGCTGCCCCTGCTCCAGCAGCCAGCCCCACAGCCGCCCCCTTCACAACAGCCTGCGCACACTCACACCCCCAAACCCGACCCCGCACACCCAAACACCCTCTGCTGCCCCCGCTACAGCACCTAGCCCCACAGCCGCCCCCTTCACAACAGCCCGCACACACTTGTGCAACACCCCATACCCCCCAACCTGACCCCGCACACCCAAACACCCTCCGCTGCCCCCGCTCCAGCACACTCGCCCAAAAACGACCCCCGCCACGGGACGGCTGCCCCCCCTGGCGTCAGCCAAAGGCAAAAGCCTACAGCACCCGGTATTCCCAGGCGGTCTCCCATCCAAGTACTAACCGGGCCCGACCCTGCTTAGCTTCCGAGATCAGACGAGATCGGGCGTTCTCAGGGTGGTATGGCCGTAGGCAACAGCCAGCCCCACAGCCGCCCCCTTCACAACAGCCTGCGCACACTCGCACCCCTCCACCCGACCCCGCACACCCAAATACCCTCTGCTGCCCCTGCTCCAGCACCCAGCCCCACAGCCGCCCCCTTCACAACAGCCCGCGCACACTCGCACCCCCCAACCCGACCCCGCACACCCAAATACCCTCTGCTGCCCCTGTTCCAGCACCCAGCCCCACAGCTGCCCCCTTCACAACAGCCCGCGCACACTCGCACCCCCCAACCCGACCCCGTACACCCAAACACCCTCTGCTGCCCCTGCTCCAGCACCCAGCCCCACAGCTGCCCCCTTAACAACAGCGTGCGAACACTCACACCCCCCAACCTGACCCCGCACACCCAAACACTCTCTGCTGCCCCCGCTACAGCACCTAGCCCCACAGCCGCCCCCTTCACAACAGCCTGAGCACACTCGCACCCCTCCACCCGACCCCGCACACCCAAATACCCTCTGTTGCCCCCGCTACAGCACTTAGCCCCACAGCCGCCCCCTTCACAACAGCCCGCGCACACTTGTGCAACACCCCATACCCCCCAACCCAACCCCGCACACCCAAACACCCTCCGCTGCCCCCGCTCCAGCACACTCGCCCAAAAACGACCCCCGCCACGGGACGGCTGCCCCCCCTGGCGTCAGCCAAAGGCAAAAGCCTACAGCACCCAGTATTCCCAGGCGGTCTCCCATCCAAGTACTAACCGGGCCCGACCCTGCTTAGCTTCCGAGATCAGACGAGATCGGGCGTTCTCAGGGTGGTATGGCCGTAGGCAACAGCCAGCCCCACAGCCGCCCCCTTCACAACAGCCTGCGCACACTCGCACCCCTCCACCCGACCCCGCACACCCAAATACCCTCTGCTGCCCCTGCTCCAGCACCCAGCCCCACAGCCGCCCCCTTCACAACAGCCCGCGTACACTCGCACCCCCCAACCCAACCCCGCACACCCAAATACCCTCTGCTGCCCCCGCTACAGCACCCACAGCCGCCCCCTTCACAACAGCCCGCGCACACTCACACCCCCCCAACCCTACCCTGTGCACGCAAATACCCTCTGCTGCCCCCGCTACAGCACCCAGCCCCACAGCCGCCCCCTTCACAACAGCCCGCGCACACTCATGCAACACCCCATACCCCCCAACTGCTCCCTACACGGTACGCTTGCCGTGCATGCCCAAACATCTTGCACTCCCCCCCGGTTCAGCACAGTCGCCCCTCCACAGCGGCTGCCGCCACCACCGCCCACGCATAGCCTGCCGCACTGTGGGTGTGAAACCCACCCTGCACCGCGCCTTTGCCCAGCAGACCGAAACACCCTATACACACACTTTCACACACCCGACACTCTCCTCCTGTCAGTGCTGCCCTACTCCATGCACGCCTTCTGCCCTCTCCTCGTCTCTTTTCTGCTGTCAGCCTGGAAGACTCTTTCCTCTACAGAGGAGGCAGCAGTCTGAGATCCTCCATTTTTGACCGCACCCATCAGGCCCATGATAACGACAAGATGAGGGTGATTTTACAAACAGGACACCTGGAAGCACATTTTAAACTAGATGGCACCATTTTATCATGCATTGAGATCACGCATCCCCAGAAGAGTCTCAACTCCGTGCTTTCCTCTCCGACGCGGAGGAGTCACGGCGTGGGGCTGGGGTGGTGACCGCGCTGGTAGCTTCCCCAGCCGCAGCACTGCACGGGGTCCCCGGGGACAAGCTCCTGGGTGAGACAGTGATGAGCACGTGTGATGGCGGGGCACCCCCAGGTTTGCACTTGAGGGGGTGGTACTGCTGTCCCCAGCGCAGGCGTCGGAAGGGCTGAGGTGCGGCTTTGCCATCGGGGCTATCCTAGGGCGCTCGCTTAGAGCCAGCCGATAATCCAACAGCTACATCCTCCTCCTCACGCTGGAGTCGCGAAAGCGTGAAACATGCCTCAGACACGGACCTGCCCCTTGGCTGCGTACCTCTCTGCCACCAGTGCTTCTCCTCAGGCCCGCATGTCCTCGTGCTGTGGGACACTGAACCACGGCCACAGCGGACGCAGCTGGAGCCGAAGCGACCGTTTCGGAGAGCCGCGGCTCCACCCGCTTCCGCGCCCTGCCCCACGCAGTGCCGCTGCCACGAGGCGCGGGGCCGCTCGGCTGGCCCCGGCACGGCCCCGTGCTGCCCTGCGGTTTCATCGCCGCGTTTCTCCTTGCTGCGGTAGGAGGTCAGCCCTGCCAGCGTCGGGGCCCTGCGGGCCGTGACAGTGCGGGGGTGACGGCCGCTCGCCCCGCTTGCGTTGCCGCCGACCTCGCGCCCCGCGCGGAGCCTCCCACCGCAGGGCAACCCGGGCGCGTCGCAGCCGGCCGTCGCCCCACAGCTGCACGCCCGGCCCCGCCACCCCGCAGCGCGCCCCACACCTGGGCCCCCACCGGCCGGGGCAGGGACGCGGCTTCGCTCGGCCCGGGCACGAGCCGGGGGCAAGGCCGGGCGTGCTGCCAGCGAGGGCTGGCCGAGGCCTGCTCCGCCGAGGCCGTACCGCCCCGCTGCGCCGCGTGCCGCCGGCCGCGTCCGCCCGTGTAGGCCCGCGCCGAGGGGACAGGCACGGGGCCGCCGGGGCCACCTCGGAGACGTGCTCGTCGGGCAAGCAGGGAGGCCGGGCCAGGAGGGAGGAGGCCGGGCCAGGAGGGAGGAGGCCGGGCCAGGAGGGAGGCCGGGCCAGGAGGGAGGAGGCCGGGCCAGGAGGGAGGCCGGGCCAGGAGGGAGGCCGGGCCAGGAGGGAGGAGGCCGGGCCAGGAGGGAGGAGGCCGGGCCAGGAGGGAGGAGGCCGGGCCAGGGGGGAGGAGGCCGGGCAAGGAGGGAGGAGGCCGGGCAAGCAGGGAGGAGGCCGGGCAAGCAGGGAGGCCGGGCCAGGAGGGAGGAGGCCGGGCCAGGAGGGCGGAGGCCGGGCCAGGAGGGAGGAGGCCGGGCCAGGAGGGAGGAGGCCGGGCCAGGAGGGAGGCCGGGCCAGGAGGGAGGAGGCCGGGCCAGGAGGGAGGCCGGGCCAGGAGGGAGGAGGCCTTCGGGAAGCGCTGCACCTGCAGCACCCCCTTCCCGCCGGGGAAAACGCTCCCATGAGGAACCTTTACAAAGTCCCTCTTTTGGGGGCCCGCGGCGGGTCTGCCCAGCACCGGCCGCTGCCGGCTCGGGTGTCTGGCACACGGGCAGCCGGTGCCCCGGCCTCGCGCGCTTCGGGGCGGCGCTTCGGGGCGGCGCTGCCGACGCCGGGCTGCGGGGTGACGCTACCGGCGCCGCCGCGTGCCCGGGGGAGAGGCCGGGCGGGCAGGTCCCCTCGGCGGCTGCCCCGAGCCGCCTCGCGCCGGCATCAACGGCCCGCTCGGACACGCGGCGGCCGCCGGCGCCGGGGCAGCGGGGCGGGGCGGGGCGGGGCGGGGGGCGGGGGGCGGGGCGGGGCCGTGAGGGGGGCGGGGGGCGGGGCGGGGCCGTGAGGGGGCCGTTGGCGCGGCCGCCCCGCCCCCCGCCCCGCCCCCCGCGCCGCCCCCCGCGCCGCCCCGCCCCCCGCCCCCCGCGCCGCCCCGCCGCCTCCAAGTGAGGGAATAAAGTTCAGGGCCGGCGCGGGCGGGGCCGGTGGCGGCAGTGGGGAGCGCGGCGGCGGCCGGCCATGGCCTCGGAGGAGCTGGCGCGGAAGCTGCAGCGGCGGCTGCTGCTGGAGGAGAGCGGGCCGGGGGCGGCGGGGGAGCCCGGCGGGGCGGCGGGGGAGGGCGGCCCCGAGGAGGAGCAGCAGGAGCAGGAGGAGGAGGAGGGCGGCGGCGAGGCGGAGCGGAGCTGCCTGACGGCCAACGCGGACTCGGAGCTGAGCGCCAAGCTGAGCCGGCGGCAGGACATCAACGAGGGCACGGCGCGGCCGCGGCAGGCCAAGGTCTTCAACCCCTACACGGAGTTCAAGGAGTTCAGCCGCCGGCAGGTCAAGGACATGGAGCGCATGTTCCGCCTGTGAGTGCCCGGCGCCGCGGTGAGGGGCGGCGCTGCGCTGGGGCTTGGCCGCAGCCCCGGGGGGGGGGGGGGGGGGGAAGGGCTGGGGCGCCCGGGCCGCGGCGGCAGCGCTGCTTCGGCCCGGCAGCTCGGACCCCTCGTCCCCAGCGCCCGCCCCGTTCCCCGGCTCCGGTTCCCTGTGTGCCCCCAGCGAAGCTCGGGGCTGCTCCCCGGGGCGGGGGCCGTGTCCCCCTCCCCGCAGGAGGCTTGCGCTAGCCGCGAGCTGCCGGCGGCATGCGGAGAGCTGCCCGCGCCAGCGGAACGACGATGCTCCAGCCCCGGTCCGGGCGGTGCCTGGGTGGCCCTGACCCCCCCGGCTGGTCCCCCGCCAGCGCTACAGACCCGCGCTCCCGGGGAGCGAAGCCCCCCCGGCTCGGCGAGGGGCCGGCGGGCAGTGTGCGCGGCTGCGCGGGGGCACGAGGCGGTTCGGGCACGGGGGAGCCGCACGGGCGAGGTGCAGGAGCCGCTTCTGCCCGCCGAGGCGAGTGCTGCGGGCTCTCCCCGCTCCTGGCCGGGTCCCCGCCGCTGCAGCACCCCGAGGGCTGGGCGCGCTGCAGGGAGACCCGGGTCCCCCGCTCGGCGGGGCCGTTGCCGCGGGAGGCCTGGGCGCGGGGCCGGGGCCCTTCGTTGCGCAGGCGGCCGGGAGCTGGGCTCCGCGCCGCGCTCTCCCGTGCCCTCCCGACGGCCGTGGAAAGGGGCCGAGACGCGGTGCCGGGAGGGCGGGGGAGGCTGCAGCTCCGCGGGGCCGCGAGGAGGAGCTGGGAGCGGGCAGTGCGCTGCCCCGGCAGGGGCCGGGGAAGGAGCGGCGGTGGTTTGGGAAATAAAAGTGGAAGAGCCGAATTACAGCTGAATTTTTAGACAATGAGCTCATTAAATGCAGGCCTTGCAAGTGGGAAACCTAGGCTTTGCAGTTGAATGCTAATCAGCTGTTCAGTGTAGCTGGGAGACATTGCCCGCCCTGTGAGGACTGTTGCAGCTGAGAGCTGGCCGGTTGTGCCAAAAAACAAAGACGCTGGGCTGTGCGCGCTCGAAGGTGGCCTGCCGGGCCGCACGGTGTAGCGGTGTCCTCCCCTGCGCAGCAAACCTCCCCAGCGAGCCCTGGCCTTGCCACCAGGCCCACCTGGAGCTTGTCACCCCGGATCAGGTCTCTGCTCCACCTGGTCCCGGTGGCCTGTTCCGAGTATCGGGGAGGAGAGGAAACCTTCCCCTTAATTCATGCCAGTCAGAGCTTGAATTAAACCTTGCGATTAAGGCTCTTATTCTTTGTACGGCTTGTTGGCCCTGGCTACTACAGTGCAGGATCTTTCTTAGTAATATTAAACAAACACTTGTCAGACAGGGCTATCTGCCCTTTGCCACAGGATGTCAGGTTTCTAATGTCTAATTTCCTGTCCGCAATTGCTTCTCATCAGTTTACAGCGACTTGTAACTTGATTGGGGTATCTGCTCGTCTCTCTTGGGAGGGGGCAGGGAGAACAGAAAATCCTGATCTCCCCTTAGAAACCTTCCTGTCTGAAACTGAGCTGGAGATTCACAGCTTCTCTGTGAGCAGGACAGCCCTATTTTTCCTTTCCTTCCCTCTTTTTGCCCCTTACATAGGCTGAAAGGCTCTGAACGACCGTTCTCCCTCCCCTTGTGATCCCCTGCTAGGAGAGGGGATCGTGCTTGGTGTTGCAGACTTGTGTCAGGAGCGAGAGCTCCTCACTTAGGAGAGTGCTGGTGAATCTGTAATTCAGACTTGCGTTGTGACGGCGGGCAGCGAGTGTGCCCCGGGGCGAGGTGGACTTGCTGTGGACGGTTGGTAGCTAGGACTGCCCCGAGCCAGGGTGGAAGCGAAGGGCCGACCTGCCTGTGGGACTTTCCTTGCTCCTTGGTGCTTTGCTTCACTGATGTGATGCATTTCTTCTGGGGATGGGACTTCCCTGTGACTAATGTTGAGGCTGCCGGTGGTGAGGATCAGCTCTCCTCCCCTGAGCAGGGCGCAGGTAACAGGCAATCCCCTCCAGTCCCGGGGGCCCAGCTCCCCTGACCTCCTTGGGGTCTTTCTCCCCATGGCAAAGTCCCATGTTCGGGTCAGGTCTCCTTGAACCAGACCCAGGGTGGAAGGGACTCTCACTGGGGGCTGCAAGATGACCTTCTCCATTCGCCTGCTTGGTCCCTAATCCAGGCTAACTGGGGTTGTCGGTCTGGCCGGTGGTGACCGGAGCGGTTCAGGAGCTCGGCTTCAGCCCCTCTTTGGTGCCCTCGCCGGCACTGCCTCGGCCGGGCTCGTTGCCCCCCGGCGTTGCAGCGCTCCCCCGGCACCGCTCCGGCGTGTTGTCCCTGTGCCATGGAGGGACGTGCCGGTGGCTGCCCTCGGCCCTGCCGGGGGCTTGGGGCTCCGCGGTGGCCCCAGCTTGGCAGGACGCGCCGGAGCCAGCCGAGCACTGCCAGGCCTCTGGTGGCCACGGGGGCTGTCGGGGCGTTTTTTTCCTTTCCTTGGCAGAGGGACCAGGAAGTCTGCAGCTCAAGCTAATTATGCTGTGACCTAATTAGCTGCCTATTCTGGCAGTGTGCGGGGACCGCGGTAGCCATGATAACCTCTCTTCCCAAAGTCCTGCGAGCAAACTCTCTGGGGCTCTGGAGTCTTGCAGCTCACCTTGGTGCCAGCCCGCCCGGGCGAACGGCAGCCCGGGGCAAGCGCCTGGGCAGGGGGTGAGGATGGGGCTGTGCCCTGGGGCGTGTGGGGAGGAAGAAGAGATCCACCGGATTAGCTTAATCTGTGGCGTGGGAGGAGAGCCCTGAGGGAGACTCAGCCACCCTCGGTGCCGAGCGAGGTCTCGCCCAGCGTCGTGGGGGAAGTCTTTGCTTGGCGTAGGAGACGCTTGTCTTGCCCTCGCGCCCCTCCAGGAGCAGCGGTCCTGTGGGGCTGTGCGTGTCCTCCCTAGGGCCGAGCCCAGCGGAGCGGGGAGAGCTCCCACCACCCGCGCTGGGGGAGGAGAGGGAGCTGCGCGTGGCCGAGGAGCCCCGAGACCCCCGCTGACCCGGGGAGGCCGTTCAGGTCCCCAGGTGCCTGGCGGGGAATGATTGCTTCCTCCCAATGAGAGGGAATAAAGTGCTCCTTAGAAAGGATTTTGAAATATTTAAGATGACATTATTATACGTCAGCACTATTGCTCTGACTACTTCATTTCCAAGCCTGTGTTGGGCCATTGCAGCATGCAGGAATGGCAGGTCAGATGCACAGTTGCCCACAGAGAGGGCAGGTTCTTCTGCCAGCCTTTCTCAAGGAGGGTGGACACCTACAAACTGCCCTTTGATCCTCCAGGACTTGGGATTTCCCATTCAATTATGCTTTTTTTGCCTTTGGTGTTTTTCAGGTTGTTGAGGAGGGGGTTGCCAACTCAATACTGGTAATGCAGTTCTTAGCATTTCCTTTTTCCTCCCTTCCCTATCCTTCCTTTTTTCTTCTGAGGTATAAGACTGCCCTGCACCTGCCTTTGCACTATGTAACACCACCGTCAGTCCTGAACACCCTGGTCACTGCTCTGGTGTGGAAAACCCGTTCTCTCTCCCGGGGAAGTGGCTTGGGGTATTTCTTGGGCAGCAGTCGTACACAACACACTTCTTGCCCTTAAGCAAGTGTCCCCTCTTTCCCTCCCTCCCTGATTTCTGCGGCGTCTCTCCTTCCCCCAGCACTTCAGGAGCTGGGCACGCTTTGCGGCCGGGTGGAAGCCAGCCAGCGTGGGAATCTGGGTGCATCCTGGTTGCAATGGATTTTGGCAGGCACTGGGTGTCTTATCTGCTGCCAGGAATGTTGATGTGGCTGCGCTGCAAACCCTGATCCCACTGGCGGTAGCGCTCGTAGCCGCGTCCTGGCTCACCCCAGGGCTCCGACTGTGCTGTTGCAACCGGCAGCCCTCCCGTCTCCTTTGGGGCCAGCCTGGGTCTCGGCACCCTGGGCTGAGTTTGTGCTGGAGTCGCTGCCCCGTCTCCTGGGTGCCTGAGGAGCGAGACGTCTCTGCCAGCTCTTCCTGCCGCCTGTGCTGCTGCGGAGGGCTGACACAGTCAGCAGCGAAACAGGTGGAAGTGGTGCTGGGGGCTGGATACGGCCCAGGCCCACCAGAGGAGCTCCCGAAAGGCGGATCAGGGGATTTCGGTGGTGGCAGGAGCGATGCTCCTGGCTTCGGTTGTGCGGCTGGAAGTGCAGCCGGCACCGTGCTCCGCTGCTCCGAGTGCCTGTGAGAGCACGGGGCAGGGGCGCGACGGGGAATGAGTTACGCTTTCTCAAGGCCTATAAATATGCCTCTCCCTAAATAGTCTGGCTGTGCAGCTCCGCGGCGGTCGGGTGGATGTATCGAGGTCCTAAAATACTTGGGCTGTTTTAGGAGGCGGATGGGGGCGGGGAGGAAATGCAGCAGTTTGCAGGGTGAGGGTGCTGCTGCTGCTCTGCAGGGCTGGCACTGAGGGCCCACGTCCTCTCCATCTGTCTGTCCCCCCTCCTGTCCCTGACTGCGAGGGACTCGTAACTCCGCTCTGGGGCGGTTCTTGGTGTCTGCTGTCCCCAGGAGCTCTTCTCCCACGCACGCGGTGGCCCCGGTGGCCTGCCCAGGGCTCCTGGGCTGCGGCGAGCCCTGCCCCGCGGCCGCCCTGGCCCCACGCGCTGCGCGCTATTGTGCGGCTGGTGCAGGGCGCTGCTCTGCCGCCGCGGCCCACGAGACCCAATTTCTCACAATCCCGGCTTTGTGCTGCCTCTGTGCTGGGAGGACAGAGCCCTGAAGCCGTGCCTGACGGCTCGGCGCCGAGCGTGGCCGGTTAACCCCTTCGGGCAGCCTGTTTGCCCCCAGGCAGCCTCAGTGCCCTGGGGAGACCTGGATGTGCCGGCCCCAAACAAGCGCTAGCTCTTGGGGCCAAAAAAGCCCTAAATCCCAAGTTCTTCCCTGCCACGATATTCTTTGCTTCTTTAGCTGATAAAAGATCACATTGCATTTCTTTTAAGTTTGGGAGGAAGGGTTGGGAGTTTTTCCCCTCTGAAACAAGGCCGATGCGGAGGCAATCTGATGATTCAATACGGGAGCGACTGCACCCACGATGTTTTGGTGAGGCCTTGAAAACGCGGCTCAGTGCTGGGCTGGGTAAGGGTGCTAACACACAGCTTAAAATTAGCTGGCTTCTTCCTTGCGGCAAGAAACCTAGTGCCCTTCTTTCCTCTGACTTGTGAGGTCTGTGACCTGTTTTCTGCTCTTACAGCGGTGTTTCTACACTCCACTAGCTTTCCAAAATGCTTTCCAACCTGGTGGGCTCACGTATCTGCTGAATGCGGAGTGCATCAGGCAGGGTAGTAGTGGGGGGGGATGAGCCAGCCTGGTGGTAAGGAGCTTGCGAGGGAGGTTTTTTCCTGCCATTGCGGGTCACTTGCACCTGGGACATTGGCCCCTTTGAAGAAGAAAGAGAGGCACAGACAGTCCAAAGCTGGTTTTGGAGGTGGTGGGGCTCTCTGGAGAAGCAGTGATGAGGCTGGCTGCAGCCCCAGCTTCTGGAGAGGGGTCGTGCTGGGGTCTCTTGCCCCAGGCTCTGGTGTGGCACCTCAGAGGCCGCCCCGGCCTCGAGAGCAGCGTGCTGCGTCCCTGCCATCCCCAGGACTGGGGCAGGGGACACTCTCGGTGGTGGCCCGGCCTCACGCTGCCCATGCCGGCAGGCAGCTCCAGGGCGTGCGGCTGCGTCCCTGCCCTCCTCTGCCGCGGCTTCCTCTGCGGCCGCGAGCTCTGCCAGCTGGAAAGCGCTGCCTTCCAGGGGAGCCACAAACGTGCCGGTCTCGGTCTGGGACGGCCACAGCCGTCGCTTTCTTCGGAGGAGGAGAGCTAATAGCGAGTGAAAGATGACGGGTGGGAAGGTCTGGCTGGCTCCTGCCAAAGAGGGAAGCTTTAACGCTGTGCCTGGGGTTGCCTTTCCCTGTCGTCGGAAGGATTTAGTTCTGTTCGGAGCAAGGTGGGGGTCCCAGCGGGGAGCCGGCTGTGCCCCAGAGCTGAGCTCCGCTGTGGGGCTGTCCGCTAGCAGAGCACTCGCCCCGTGGGACCCGGGAGGTTTAAACCCCCGTGGATGTGAAGTGCTGGCGGCCGAACGGGCCGGGGGCTTCACTTGTGCCTGCAGGAGGCAGCCGGGGAGGGCAAGGTGCGGGGTGCAGGCCGAGCACCGAAATCCTTGCGGTGTTCCCCTTTCCCATGCGAGCCACTCCTGCCTGCCGTCCTCTGTGGGCTTAACCTCGTAACCAGTGCCGGCCCTGCGTCCGGGAAGGGGGTGGGCGCCTGCGGTACAGCTGTGAGCGCGAAGAGGCGCTCCTGCGGACTGGAGCCGTCCCAGCGGCTCGCTGGAGAGCGGGTCAGAGCCCCGCAGCCGAGCACCCCTGCGGCACGAGCCTGCCGCCCGCTCGGAGCGGCGCTGCCTCCCTGCTCCCGTCCCCTCGGCAGGACCGCTGCTCGTCTCGGCGCTGCCGGGAAGTCGCTGCCCCACCGGTTGCAGTCTTGCGTCTGCTCCAACAAGAGACTTGCTCTTCCTCTGCCTCCCCCGGCCCGACCTTTGCTCGCTTCTCAACGAAGGCATGTTATAAACGTGCTTGTTCTTCCCTCCCCCTCCTGCTCAGCTTTGCAGACGCTCTGCTGAGGGTCACTGCCTCCCTGTTCCTGAAGCACGAGCGTGGGTGATCTGGTGGGAAGGCTGCTAGCAGTCCTTGCAGTCCTTCCTGGTCTCGTAGGAGCATGTTCCTGTTCCTGTCCTGCTCCTAACGCCATCCCCCTTCCCAAGGTGGGAGCGCTGGTTTCTTCTCGCAGCACAGGCCTCCCATGCAGTCCTCGGGCACCAGCCAGAGCTACCCTGGAGCACTGCGCTCTCCCTCGGGCTCCCTCTGGGCCTGCCCTTCTGGAGAAACCGCTGCCCTGAGGCAAAGCACTTGCCTGGTAGAAAAGCATTTTGGAGAGGAAAGATCTTAACAGCTAGACAAGGTGTATTGTGGTTACAAACAACGATATCCCTTTTCTGCTGGGAGGTCCCGGTTGGTCCGTGCTCCCTGTTTCTCCTCTATGTGAGCATGAGACAAAGCGGTAGCTGGCTCTGGGACGCCTGGGCCCTGCTGTGCTGGTGCATGGCGTGAGCTGTGTGGGAAGTAACCCTGGTACCAGCCACGCAAGTGAGGAAGCAGGAATCCCGCCAAGATGAGCGGGGTTCCCCCATTCTCCCCCTGTGTGGTGGTTTGGTCTTGAGCGCTTCCCCCTCATGTGAAACTGCTCTGAAGGCTGCCTGCTATTTCCCTAAGCTTAATATACTTCAGCACCTGGTTCTGTTGTGCAACTTCCCCTCTCCTCCAAGCCCTGAACCGCCCTGTGACTATCCATTTTCCCAGTTCCTTTTCTGGGAAGACCCCCTTGCATTGCTCTGGATGGGGTGTGCTGACGGCTGACGCCCTCCCCCTTGCCCCCCACAGGTACGACTCGGGACGGGATGGCTACATAGACCTGATGGAGCTGAAACTGATGATGGAGAAGCTGGGCGCCCCGCAGACCCACCTGGGCCTGAAGAACATGATCAAGGAGGTGGACGAAGACTTCGACGGGAAGCTCAGCTTCCGCGAGGTAAGGGTGGCCACGGGGGCAAGTGGGGATGGGGCTGTGGACTGGCAGGAGGAGGCAGCCAGGCTCTGTGCTCCAGCCATAGCTGCGTCCCCTCCACGTGTGCAGGGTGAGAAGCAGGTGAGCTTCCCAGTGCCCGTGGTGGGACGCACCACGAGGAGCCCTGGGTGTGGAGCACTGTTTGCGTCTGTCTCCGTGTGGCAGTAGTAGTACCAGACACTGAAACGCTCCAGCCTCCCTGCTTGCTTCGGGAGCACGTCTGAGCTGTGCTGCAGCTGCTGGGCAGTGCTGGCAGCTGCCTGTTCTGGTGGGAGTGACACAGATCTGGCATGTTCCTGCAGTCACGAGGCACTGTTGTTGGGCTCCTGCGATACAGTGGCTCAGACCTTTCAGGTACAGGTGAGTACTGCTTGGAGCAGTCAGCCTCACAGGGAGGCGTTGAAGGCTTCCCCAGGCCTTCCAGTTTATTTTGGGTGGCTCTCTGCATCGTGCAGTGCCTAGCTGCTGCAAGCTTTACGAAGGTGGTCATCTCTGTGTGCAAAGAGGTTTAAACTTGGTGATGCCACGGTTGAGTACACAACTCTGGCTCAGCAGGTGCACAGAGCTAACAGGTCTGTTCCTTGCTGCTGTGCTCCGGGGCTGCTGGGATATCAGTCATGTACAGGGGGCAGCTGAGAGTGGCATGGGCAGGCCGGGAATCGCTGCTGTATAGAGGAAGAGGGGAAATCTCAGCAGCAACCTGTATGTGGTCAAGTGTACCCAACCCTTATCTCAGCAGCACGAGGGAGCCTGGATGCCATAACAGCCTGTTCCATCATCTTCCTCTACTAGACTTGCATTGCTCCCTGAATCAGTGATGTGCATAATGTGGTGGCTTTCTAAATTAACTAATAGTCCCTTAGGCAAGGGACAGAGCTGCTTATGCCCTGCAGTTTTGATGGCTTTACTGCTGCACTGCTGCTTCCTGCTGCAGGAGGCTGAGATGAGCCCTGAGCAGCTGGGCTTCCTTGTTTCTGAAAGGGCCGTGCTCTTGCCATGCCCCTCACAGAGGGGATTCAGTTGTGCAGACAAGGTGCAGGGCCCTCTGTCTTGGACAAGTTTAATTTTGGGATTGCCAACAACTTTGGCAGTGCCTGAGAGGGGGAGAGAGCAGCCAGGCCCCAGCAGGGCACACGGTTGCTCTTGCTGGGCTGGTCAGGGCTGTGAGGGTGACTGGCAGTTCTCAGAGCTGCTGCGTCGCTTCTCTGTGCTGGTGTGTCAAACCAGCTCCCCCTCTGCTCAGATTCTGTTGCACTGTGGCCTGCCTGGAGTCCTGGTTGTAAGGAGTGAAGGAGAGGGAAGGGAATCACTGGGTTCCTGGTGAGGGGAGAGGAGGATGCCGCTGCCTGCCCTCTGGAGCAGTGAAGCCAGCCTTGGTGAAAGCCCTTACATGCTCCCGTTCTCCTGCGCTCTTGCTTCATCCCTGCTGCACTCTGTGCTCCTGCTGTTGCTCGGAGGAGTGCTGCCAGCCGCTGTGCCCGTCCCCCCAGGTGAGGGCTTGGAGACAAAGGCTCGATGCACGGCACTGCACGGGAGGTGGGTTAGCTGGCACAGCGGCTGCCTCCGAGGAACCTGCTCTGTGACCAGGCGCTGAGCGAGCTGAAAGGCTGTGGGAACATGCAGGGCCACGAGCTCCAGTTTTGCTATAAGAAGTTGGCAGTAGAAGACAAACAGACTCTGATTTATGGGGCCAGGATACTAGGGGGAGAGAGAAATCGGAGAGGTGAGAGTTTGTCGGTTTATGCTAGCAAAGCTCTAAGCCAGCAGCTCCCCTGGGCAGGCACGGATATGTGCCTAGTCCGAGGTGAACCAGACTGCTCCGGAGTCAGAAGCCCTCCTCGGGGTAGCGAAGAATCCAGTGGAGCAGGAAGAGCACGGTGTCCTTGGCCCCAGGTCAGGCTGGGGGGAAGGTAAGTGCAGGAGGCAGCACAGATATCGGTGCAGATAGGCAGTCTCCACTGCCGAATCCCTGCGTATGCTGGAGGAGCCCCCTCGACCCTGCTGCGTGCGCCTGGGCCTGCCTTCCCGCACGGAAGTGCTCGGGACTGCCTTGGCTTTCTGAGCAGTGCTGCAGATGCTCTCTCCTGTGAAAGAGAAGTGCCTTTGTCCCCCAGGGCTCTGGAAGATCCTGTTGTGTCCTGGCAGTGCTGCGCCGCACAAGTGGCAGCGTAGCTCCTCTTCTGCCGCCACCTGTTTGGAGCACAGTCTCCGGCGTGGCCGCCTGTCAGCCAGGCTGGGCTAAGCGTGCTGCCAGCCCTTGGCGTGCTGCACGCGGCAGCTGGTGCTGTTGTAGCATCCAGCCAGATGCACAATGATGGTCAAGCAAACAAGCTTCAATGGCGCACGGCTTGGAATGAGGCAACGCCACTGGCGGAGCTCTGGGGACAAATTACACTCTGAGCGCAGCAGCCTTGGCACGCACCCAAAGCTCCCCGCGGTAGAGGAGCAGGATGCTTCTTGCCTTGCTGCAGATGTGCCAAGCCCAGCTCCGCTGTTCAGGCAGAGGAATGGCCAAGAGGCAGCTTCCTGGTGGATGCAGAGGGCTGAACCAGCTGCCACAGCCCTGTCCTGCTCGCCTTCCCTTCGGTGGTAACTAGCAGGCCTGGGGAGAGTGATCAGACTGACTTGGAGCACTGTGACAGCAAAGGAGAAACCCTGGCTTAAACGAGTGCCTGAACTCAGCAGGGTGTAACTGAAGCACTGGAGGCCTCCTCCCTGCCTCTCCCGGGGACAACAAGCCCTGACGTATCTGCCTGGAGATACGCTTCTCTCGGCCCGGCCAGAAAATCACTGGGATCTCTTTCGTTTGCAACAAGTCACCTTTTGTTGTTGCTCTGAGTAGTGCTGGGTCCTCCCTTGTCACGTAAGCTGGAAAGCAGGCTTGTGCTGGGCTGACTTACTGCTGATGAACTGCTGGCCCCTCAGGAGAGCTGACTTCTACTGCCGACCTTTCGGAGTCCATCAGCACATCATCAGTCAACTGCACTAGACTCTCTCCGTGGGTTGAGTAAAACAGTTTAGGCTTAAAGATCAGGTACAGTGGGGAAAAAATGTGTGAATTTCTCTCACTACCACAGGAAACTATGGTTAATTGCTGTAATAGGAATGTCTAACTTTAGCTGTTATCTAAACCCATGAAAATCCACCCACGCTCCCTCGCACCCACACTAAAGTGTTTAAATGCTGACCCACGTCATGTGTTTGCTAGCAGGGTTTGTGCAAACCACAGTTTTGGGTGCCACTGCTTTTCTGGCAAGCTGTCGCAAGGCTGCTGCCGCCAGTCAGGCTCATACCTCCCCTTGCGCCCCTAAGGGTGCATGGTGCCCTGTGGGGCTCTGCAACCGGAGCATTGCTTTGAGACCTGGCACTGCAGGATAGGTCTCAGACCACTGAGGATGCAAGACTGGCCTGATACAGACAAGAGATGTATCCAGTTGGGTGGAAAGAGCATGTCCTGCTCCTTTAGAGCAAGGTTTTTAGAAGTACTAGTGTTATTCACTGTGGCTTCTCTGACATTTCACTGAGGCTTTGCTCTGTGATGTGTCTCAGACCCAACAGGGGATGTGAAACAAGAGTTAGGAATAGGAGCACATCTGCACTTTGGTTTCCTGCACAGTTTGGGAAACTGAAAGCAAATCCCTGGTGCTCCTCATTTAGGGAGGACTGATGCCTGGAGGGCAAATAACCAGCAAGGTGGGCTGCAGGCAGTGAGCTGGCATGGAAGGGGATTGCTCCCCAGCTCCTGTGCAAGGCAGTGTGATCCCGCCTGGTCCTTGGGCTGCCTCGGGGGGTGACTCAGCTCCTCGTGCCTTTCGGCGCAGCCCACTCTTCCTGGCTGCAGCAGCCCGTGTCGGCCAGAGGAATGCTGCCCCGGCCAGAGGAATGCTGCCCCGTCCCCTGGTTTCAGGATGATTCATGCACACTTGTTCTTGTGACTGGGTGTTTCCAGTCCCTCCCCATGTGGCAGCTGCACCAGACCTCAGGATTGCTCTGCTTCCACTGCCCTTTTTAGATGCCAGGAAGTGGGACTTGGCAGGGTGGAGCAGAAGCTACAAGGAGGAACCATGACTAATGCCAGCCTGGCTGCAATGTGTCTCCGTTCCATGGTGGAGGAGGAGAGGAACTAGCCTGAACCCAGCAGATCTGAGCAGAGCAAGGGGCTGTCTTGGGGAGTGTCTGGTTTCCTTGAGTAGGCTAGTCTGTTCAGCAGAGCATCGTTTAATGTGTTGCATGTGTTTGGAGGTGGGGGGGAAGCCGCCTTCCCCAAGTAGCCTGCTTTCTGGCTGCTCTGTGCTGAGCGTGCACGGGTCACAAGGCTGCTGCACAAAGCAGGGCCCGGTAATGCTGCCTCTGCGAGAGGGCAGCCAGGACTGCTGTCATCTCCCCACCCTTCCTCCTGGGAGGCCTTCCCAAGCTCGTGCATCTCCATCACTTCTGTAAGCTCCTTGAAGCAGGAAAGTGCGTTGGGGCTGGCTGCAGTGTGGATGCTGCGACTCTGCTGCCCTCCTCTGGGATGACGTGGGCTCTCCAGGGGAACAAGCAAAGTCCCAAGCTGGGCAGTTTGGGGAGTGCAGCGCTAGGGATGTCAGACCCCCCCGTGCAGGTGGATTTCACAGCCATCCTGCGTGGGGTTTGGAGCCCTCCACGCTGGACTGAAGTAGCGCAGTGAAGCATCTTCATTCCTTGTATTCCTCTTGTCCCTTCTCCATCACCCCCGTTCTTTCAGCGCCGTGCCGAGCGGTGAGACCCCTTGCTAGAGGGGGACAAGAACAGCAGGGAGAGTTACAAGACCTCTACAATTGGGAGGATTTAAATCATCCATATCTTATCTTGGAGTTCAGTTATCAGTTGAAAGGTGGTGTAAAGATCTTTATTTTTAAGCAGGCAGGTCTTGTCCCTACTGTAGAAAATGTGCTTTTCTGGCCTGTAATATAGCTGGGGTCTTTTGTTCCCCTTTACAGTTCACTTGCTGAGATGTGCTCTGCTCTAGTGACTTATTTGTTCAGTGCAGGACAAAGGTTTCAAAACAAGTTGCTCTGTAGACAATGATACTTGTTCAAGCCATTGCTGACTGTCCCAAGGGTATGCATCTGTCCTGACCACTGACAGATGTGCTAGAGAAGCTCTCTTATGTGTTATTTAACTGACACAACAGAAATACAGAGGCTTTCCCAACTTCAGCTAAACAAGTCTGGGCTCCCAGAGCAGACTGAGGCATAGCTCCAAGGACAGATTCAAGTAGCTTCTCCCATGTCCTAGACAGGGCGTGAGTTGAAGTGACCACCTTCTGTTGTCTTGGTGTATTTGACCTTAATTTTCTTCTCCCCTCCCATACCATGTGGACCATGAGGCTTGGAAGGACCTAAGGCAGGGTTCACAGCCGAGGCAGCCCCCAGATCCCTCTGCAGTGTACGTGCTCGAATTGCTGTCCTCTCCAAGAGGAATGCGCTGGCACTTAATGCAGCTGGTCAGGGGAGGCAGGAGTTGGGTTCAGGTTTGTGCCAGGGCTGGCTTCGTTCTCCTGCCTTTGTTGTTGTAGGAAGTGATCTGATCCCACAAAATGCTAGGGAAGCTGGTGGGAGGACAGGGACACAGCATTAGACAGGTGAAGAGATGGCTGCATTTCTCTTGCTGTCTAAGAGCCTAGGCCTGGTAGGAGCTGTGCTCCCACCATGGCTCTTCTCTATAGGAAATCCCTCTTTTCCTTTGAGCTTTCTGCCTCTCGAGTCCAAAAACTGTGTACTGGAGCACAAGTTCCATGGTGCCACTTGATTTATATGGACCTGCTTTCCTTTGCTAAGAAATGCAAATTCCTACCCCACAGGTGAATGTCAGTACTGTTTGCATTTTAAATTGTTTGAGCCTCAGTGAAGAACTGGAATGTTTCCTCTCTGTTTTACTAGTTCCTGCTGATTTTCCATAAAGCTGCAGCTGGGGAACTCGAGGAGGATAGCGGCCTGATGACACTTGCAAAGCTGTCGGAGATAGATGTCTCCATTGAGGGAGTCAAGGGAGCCAAGAACTTCTTCGAAGCTAAGGTATGGTGTGGCACAGAGGAACACGAAAAAGCTCTGTATGCAGGCCCTACTCAGGACCTGACCGCAGACCAGCTATTCCTCCTCCAGCAGGCAGTGCAGTGTCACTGAGGCACTAGCCCTGCTTGCTTTCCAGTAGAGGATTCTGCCAGTCTTCTTCCTAGCTAAGAGGATGAGTATATTTCCCCCCCCTCCAATCTCAGCCCTTGCTTTTTCAAACGTGCACGTTGTATTCTAGCTACAACATTCCTCTGCGGATTGGTGAATGCTAAAACGGCTTGCTTCATCTCAGCAGTAGGTCTGACTCTGCTAGGGCTGACTGGCCCACCTGTGTCTCTGTGGCTGGGAGCTCTCCATGACTAGCTGGCTGACTGCTTTTAAAGTTAAAAGCATCCTGGAAACTAATGCACAGGGACTAACTTTCTCATTTTGCAAAACTTCCCTTGGTTGAGACACTCTGAGTTTAGTGCTGAATGAAGTATTTTGGAATACAGAATTTCAGCCATCTCTTTCTTGAGCAGCTCTGTGTAACCTTTGGAATCGGAATTACTGCACAGAGTCCTGGGGTTGGCAGAAAGAGCTTTGCACCATTTGAAGCTGACAAAGCATCCTTTTTGAAAGCTCTCTTAGAAAATAATCCAGCCTGTTTATATAAGAAGTTTTTTCCCAAGAGCATAGCACAGCTATTGCACAGCAGATGTACTGAGATGAAAGCTGGAAAGAAAGCTGGAAAAATAGCCAGCAAATAAACAATGTCTCTTTGATCTGCAGATTATCCGTGGTATAGTACAATGTTCTCAATTTTGCCTGTGATTCAGAACTGTTTTCTGCAGCAGTTTCTATCAGTGTATACTCACAGCTTAAGCTATGCTGGCTGGTTACAGAAAGAATGTATTTAACCTAATACTGATGGCATTATTTTGGTCACTTGTTAGTGACTTAATAGTAAATGACCTTTCCTGTACTGATGTCAAAATCAACTGAGCTAACAGGTCTTTGGTGTAAATACCCAGGTGCTGCAGTGCAATTAACACTTGACCCATCCTGACAGAGCTTCCCAGCAAGTGGCAGAAGGTGTGGCAAACAGTCCTGCGTGTTCCTCATCTGGGAGTAGTTCAGGCTCTGATTCTGCCTCTGATGCAAGGCTTGACACTTTTATTTTCTCTCTCTCTCCTAAAGGTTCAAGCCCTTTCTTCAGCCAGTAAGTTTGAAGCAGAGATAAAAGCTGAGCAGGATGAGCGAAAGCGGGAAGAGGAGGAAAGGAGAAACCGCCGAGCAGCTTTCAGGGAGTTAAAGTCTGCCTTTAGCCAGTAGCAGACCGGCCAATACGCGCTCTGAGATTGCACATGACTTGGTACGTTTCCCAGATCAGGGTTCTACCTGGAGAGTACTGCCTGGATCCTGCCTAAAACCCGTTACAGCTTTGCTAGCCTTCCTCTCCTGAAGATCCTTCTGAATCGCTAAGGACACAACTCTTGCAGTTACTATGCACTCATAACGATGTGAATCATAAGAGCTGTGTACATGCTGTTTGCTCTGAACCATCAGGAGCGCATCACCCTGAAGCAGAAACAGCAAGTAGCGAATCACGGGTGAGCACTGACAAGTGTTGTTTGCCTACTTCATTCTTTCCTCCTTTTCTATACATCACTCTCCTCTTAACTCCTTATTAATTCATTCCTTGCTTACAGGCAAGTAGTGAGGTCTTGTGTAAATCAGGGTGTACAAAGTACAGATCCATTTCCTGTATGTTTGTACTGCTGTTGGGTGTTGTCACACATCCTTGACTTTTCTCTTGTCTTCCTCAAAGGCCTGTGCCACAGGCACTGTGAAAACACTGTGAAGAGACAGTAAGATAGTTACTAGGGACATGGATCAAATTAATTATGATTTCCTGTAGATTTTTCTGCTGCCCAACAACATGTTGGTGTCTTCCACTTTTTCTTCTCTGAAGTGCCATAATGACAAACCTTTCAATAGGAGGTGAGATTTTTTCCAAGACTTTGAAAGCAGGAAGCTGTCTCTCTTAAACAAGGAATAGAAAACTGAGTTGCCTGACCATATATCTTCTTTCACATTCCATCATATTTAGTGTACTGTACAACTTCACTGTATTTTCCAGCCTTAGACTTCGAGGAAGCAGGTTTTTAAGGGATACTGCTAGATGGACAATGAGACTGGATGGCACACTGGGTTTTTATCTTTGGAAATCTGCTCATATCCTGAATCATAAAGGTGACTTTGATTTCATTAAAACCATGACAGATAAAACCAGCCCAGCATCCTGAGCAATCCCTGCTCAAGAAGGGAAGAGCAGACAGGTTAGAGCATCTAGCTGGATTGAATTTAGAAGGCTTGCACTAAACTTAGCCATTTTCTTTCACAAACGCAGGAGACTTGCCCACAGATATTAAAATGCCATAGACGTTGTAGGTCACGACAAAGGGAAACAGTGTCCCCTTGGCGAGTCCTTTCTCTAAACATGGATTGGCTCAAGTTCTGCCTCTGCTATTGCCCTGGTTTGTGCATTTCTTTTCCTTCCAAAACAAAACTCACCAGTTGTCTTTTCACTTGTCTGTTTTGCTTCTTAAACTGTGAGCACTAAACTGTGAGCATGGAATAATAAATAGAAAAACCTCTACTCTTTAATGTCAGGTGAAAGAATTGCTAAACAATTAAACTGTGTATATACCTTCACAGATTATATTTTATAAAATCACGCTTTTTTAGCTAAATATTTATAATTAAATGTTTTTATACTTTACAACAAAGCAGATAACTGCATCTTCAATTATTTCTCCTGTTGCTGAAATGTACAAATAAAGCATTATCTCCAGACTTGCCTGTGGTTTATTTTAGGTCCTTGAATATACTATTTTGTTCAAGAATTACTGTAGCAATCCCCACTCCTGAATCTACCTCAGTTTGGTGTCCTGACTTGGATAAGTGGGGAAGTGTTCAGCCCCTTCTTGATACGACTGCCACTCCTATACAGCAGTTGTGCTGTGAAAAGCCCTAATGTTTGCATTCCTTCCGAAAGGGACATGGCTGTGTAAATATTTGAAATACTGTGCACTGCAAAATGTTGATATCTGAACACTGTCAGCCTTCCCTTATCTTGAAGCAGACGCTGTATCTCAGCCCCTAGTAGTGTCCCAGCTAGGAGCTGGGCAGGCTGGTCTAACTACATGTCTCTTTGTTATGTATGTATTTTTCTCATATAAGGACAGAATGATGAAATGCAATCTGCAAATGCTTCCAAAAATCTTGTTTCTGCTGGTGCTGATCTGCTAAGCTTTGCTGGCACAGCCAATGTGGAGGGCTAAGGAGGAGGCCTAACCAGGCATTGTTGCAGGCATGATCCAGTGATGAAATGGAAAACATAAATGCTGTGTTTAGTGCAGATCTTCAATCTAGCACTCCCCTGTGAGCTGTGAGTCCTCAGGTCCCTGGGGTCGGGTAAAATTGGGGTGAGTGCTCTCCATTTCCTTTTTGCAGCTTCTGATATTCAGCAAACGCTGCTGCCATGGCATAGCAATTCTGCAAAGTGCAGCAGGTAACATGCAGCTGGGTGAGGAGCCCGGGGGCAACAGGAGGGGAGGGTGGAAAAAGGACTTCCAAAGTCACCATTTTAAGAGACTTGAGTCAACTCCAGCTGACAAGTTTCAATAGGGAAATGAGCCGGGTGCCCGGCCCTGGTGTAGCTTGGGTTGCAGAGCCGGGAAGGTAGGGATCCTACTTCTAGCATGCAATTGCAACGTGGGTGAGTCAGCGGGGACAGGGAGAATGTGCAAATGGGGGAAAAGGGCTGCTGAAGTTGCCCACCAAGGAGAATAGTAGTAGACCTTGAAACTTGTCATCTGTCTGTAGTCAAGACTTTACTCCTCAGCCCTTGTCCCGAAGGGCGGACTCTGCTTGTTAGCCCTTTTCCCAAAGGGTGCCCAGTCTGTCTGCTGGACTAATTGGATTTTTTTCTCAGCCCAGCTTTCCTCTGTGAGGTTTGTCTTCTCTGGCATATGCAGGACAATCGTGTCAGGTTTCTTAATGTTCAGTTTTCTGCTAGAGTAGTTTTATTCAATTCAAACAGATGCTGTTAGCTGGGACCTGTACTTAATGCAGTGAACAGTATGTGCTTTTGGATGTACAGTTTTTTTTGAAGGTGCAGCAATATAAGTTTTGAAATTAGCTTTATAAGAACTGACATTTGGAAATTAATTGCTCTTTAAATTGTTCTGTTTGGCTCAAAACTATTGGACTAAATAACATAGTGTCTTTAGATTATGCAGAACTGCTTTAAAAAAAACCCAAAAAACTGCCTAGCTAAATCTCCCATCCAATACTTATTAGCCCACAGGACCTATTTAATCTTACTTAGCTGTACTTAAAATGTTGCAGTCTTTGATACTATGTCCTCCCTCGTGTTACTTTGTGCCTAATGTCACCACAGGTAGCTCTAATAGGTCCAGGCAATCCCAGCTCTGGCTTCTGATACCTGCTGGTACATCAGTACCAGTCTGGCACTACTGATGTGCTCAAAGTGACTCTCTGTTGTGATAGGGAGGAGAGGTCTGAAGGCAGAAACCCTAGAGAGTTGCTTGACTGAAGGAAAGAAAAAAAAACTGTTATGGATTTGGGTTTTTCTGAGAAGGGAGGAAGACTTGCCTCAAATTGCTCATCTAAAAGCTTGGGGAAAGGGAAATGGTATGACTGGGAGTATCTTGTCTTGAGGTTCCTCCTGGATAAGGGTTCAGGCTTTAACTGTGAGGATTAAGGTGACCAAACTGAATTTTAACCTTGTGGGAGTGTCCGAATAAACCCCTTGGCAAGACAGATTGAAGTGACCAGAGTGCTTTACTGTTGCCTTTCAAACTTAGTTTGCAGTGTGTGAGAAGGTCGTCTCAAAATAACCGGGTGCTGCACAACTAGCAGCTTATTTGCGGTAGTCTGTCTTTCAGCATGAGCTGTCTGAGGTCTCAGATGCACTGAAATGACTGACTTTAAAAGCTGTGGTTAGATGTTCACTTGCCTGCCTTGTCTGTTGCTTTTATTATTATTTTTAGGGACTTCACAAACGAGGACTGTTCACCATGGAAGACAGAGGCTGTTGAAAAGGTATTGACTGTTCTCAGACAAAATGCTTGGTATATCAGCAGAGTAGCTGCCTTTTACAGTAACTAAAAGAGGGAGTGGGGAGGGGAGAAATGACAGACTGTCACATCTTCTGAGCTGCTTTATGATGATTATTTACCTTTTCAAAGCTCCACTGTGTGTTCCTAGCTCCACTGCTACAGTAAAGTAGGCGGGCTTTTGCTTCCAAGCCAGGATGAGGTGGAAAAAGTTGGTCAATAAGGATGCCTTTTGGCTCATTAGAGATGCCATTTCCCTGCACCTGGGATTTTAATAGTGCAGTGGAATTGGCATAGCATCCCAGAGGACCTTAAAGTACATCATGCCTTCAGTACCCTACTAAATGTCAGACCAGCTGGTGACTTGGTTTCATACCTAGAGTACATCAGCTGAAGTCAGGTAGTTAAACCATGGAGGAATATAATTCCACAGATACACTCCTGTATTTTCATGACCATCTCACTGTTCTGCTTGAAAGAGTGTTATGGAAGACTTAAGAGGCATCTATTATTACGTAAAAATATCATTTGAATTTCCTTGAGATATTTTAGAAAAATGCTAAGTTCTACAGATGAGACATTTTCCACTCTCTTGAAATTTTCTGCTCAATGATGTGATGTTTGTGCTCACTGGGGGGAAAAAAATCTCTGTAAGTTTTAAACTTCTCCCATCTTGGATGCAGCTTGCCTTAGAGGATGTGAGAATATTTTTGAGTGCTCCTACTCATGTTCAACAAGCTGAATAATATGGCATAGCCACTTCTGGAATGAAGTTGAAAGGTCTTACTGGCAGCTTAAAATGCACAGCTACATCTCTTCCTACCTGTATTGTTACTGATATCAGCTCAAGCTGTGTGGCAAGAACTAGAGGAATGGAAATCTAGCTTATCGTGGGCCAGACCTCTGATAGGGAGCTTTGCTTTTTCAAACCAGCCTCCTAAAGGAGAGTTTTCACTCTAAGATTTTGGGGGGAAGTAGTCCTGTCTTGCTCTGAGCTAAAAATAAGAGCAAGGAATGATGAACTTCCAACCCACTATCCCAGAGGAATCACTTGTGTTCACTCTTGCATCATCTTTGGCGCATGTTCAGTGCACAATGACAAGTACTTATTCACCTAGAACAGGAGAGAAAAAGCTAAATGGACTGCAGCTGAAGTCACGATTGGAGTGAACTTGCTTCAGCTGAAAGCGGTTATTCCTTCAACAGGTCATAACAGCTAAGAATAGTTTTTTAGGCTGAAATAACCACATGGGGCTATTCTGCATCATGTACTAATAGGGGTTTTAGGGCTAAAAATAAAGCAGTATTTTTAGCTGAAAAAGCTTGCCCTGAGCTCCTGACAGTTTTTCCATCAGGAAATTTAGTATCAGAATAGATGCTGTGCCACAGAACGCCTTTTCTCTCGCTGCCAGCGGCAGCAGGGCCCTCCAGCGGCCGCGCGCCGACCCGCTCCTTGGGCAGCCGGCGGCGGCAGGCCTGACACGGCAACGCCCTGGGCAAACGCTGAGAGCGCCGCCAGTTCCCGCAGCGAGACAGCACCGGGCGGGTTTCTAACGCCGCCGATAAGATGGAAGTACCCCGGGGTTAGCCAAAGGCTTGGCGCAGGGTCAGCGCAGCAACCGCCCAGTGCCGCCTCTTTCCCACAGCGCTTTGCGGCGCGGAGGCGGCCGTTGGCACCCGCCTCCGGCAGGCGACGCTCGCGCCGCCGCGGGGGGGAGGGGCAGGTGCGCGCGCACGCGCCTGGGGCCGCCCCCGCCGGGCGCGCGGCGCGGTGTCGTCACGCGGGCGGTGCTTCAGCGAGGGTGGGGGGGAGACACCCGTTTCCCATCCGGGTCCCTGCGGCAGAGGCCGGGGGGCGGGGCCCGGGCTCACGTGACGTTGCGTGGCGGCGCAACCGCCATCTTGTGTTGTTGGGGCTGAGGAGTCGCTGTGGCCGTGAGGGACTCTCCGTCCGGGAGCGCAGGTACGGCCGCCTCGCCGCCGCCGCGCTCGCCCGCCTCGCCGCGCCCCGCCCCGCCTCTCTCCGCCCCGCTCCGCCGCGCCCGCCCGCCGCGCCGAGCCGAGCCCCCGCGCCGAGCCCCGGCCGCGCCGACGGCCGCTGTCCGCCCAGCGCCGGGGGTGCCGCAGCCCGGGGCGCCCTGCGGCCTAGCGGGAGGGAGGCCGCGCCGGGCCGGGCCGGCGGCGCGGGGCCCCCCGGGGCCGCCCCCGCGCCCCTCCGGCTTTGCTGGGCCTGGCGCCGCGCTCCCCTCAGCGTGCGGGCCTTGCCCCGTCCGTGCGGCCCCTTGGCAGCCGGTCCCGGCGGGGGGACGGTGCCTGTCAGGCAGCGGTGGGGCGCCGCGTCGCCTCGCAGCCTGCGGGGTGGCAGCTGCGGCCCCGGCGCCGCCTCCCCTTGCGCTGACCCGTGTGAACTCGCTCGTCCCCTCCCCGCCCCGCGGCGCTGGGCCTGTGTTTTGGCCGCGCCGCGGGCAGGTGCGCCCTCACCGAAGCCTCCGTGCTCTGCCCCGAGCATGCCCGGCCCTGTCAGGTTACACGGGCTGAGGAAGGAGGGAGCCGGTCGCGCACTCGAGCCTTTCCCCTCCCAGGCAGGAGGGTGCTGGGAGCAGCGATGACCAGCAGTGTTTGACTGGAGAGGCCTTGGCAGGCTGAAGAGCACATCAATCAGGATTGTGTACGTTTGGTATTGATCCAAGACAAGTAGTTTCAGTGTCAACAAAGCAGTCTCCGCTCTTTCAGCTCTATAACTGCACTTTGAAGTGGGGCAAGTTGTAGGCCAAAAGGGGATATTGCCAAGTGACGCTTATGGAATAAAACCTACATTTTCCCTAGTAGTCTTCAGCCCACTGTCCTTGGTTTGCTG
Source organism: Dromaius novaehollandiae (assembly GCF_036370855.1). Classification (NCBI taxonomy): domain Eukaryota; kingdom Metazoa; phylum Chordata; class Aves; order Casuariiformes; family Dromaiidae; genus Dromaius; species Dromaius novaehollandiae. The sequence goes on along the minus strand of NC_088106.1, from coordinate 28,536,684 downwards.
TTATAATACTGCTGTCTTTTACCATAACTCTTATGTATCCGTTTTCTTGGGGTGGAGGGGAGCAAACTTCTGAATTCTGCTTATGTTCTTCTGTCTAACTTCTTGCTGCTCATTCTATTTTCTTGCTTCAGGAGCTGACTTGGGCAAGTTCCTGGAAAGTACGTGTATTTTTATTTTTCTTTCCCCTTTTCCTGTAACTTTTCTGGTTGCATTTTGTTTTTAAGTTACTTCTTAATAAACACAGATTCAGTTGTTGCTTTTTGAATAGAATATTTGGTAGATGTACAGACCGATAATTTGGACCCTTTGTAAACAAAATTGGTTGCTCTAGCCCCTACCAAGAGCTTAGTTACCAGTATTTTTGAGCTCTGTTTTTGAGCAGTGTTTGTAAAAGATACTAGTAGCTCTAGTATTACGAGGTATTGGTGTTATTAGCATTCACTTGACTGGACCTTCTTCGATCAGTTAGCTGATGCTGAGGTAAAAATGTATGCCCTAGTCAATCCTAGTGGTATCAACAGAAATGCTAGACTGCCTGTTGCCACTTCTGCACGCTCTCCACCTCCCAGCTCATATAGACGTAAGTCCTACAGGTTAGTTAATGTCTGAATTCACATGTGTCAATGTTAATTCCTTACTGAATGCGTGATTGAAAACAAAGACTCAGTATAATGGCTAACTATATTAAAAAGAAGGTAGAAGTTTATCCACAGAAGTTTAGTGTCAGCTGTCACCTTCAGCAAGGCCCACTCTCTGTGTTGAGACTTTTTAACAGCCCCTTTAAATATCTGACAATATTGTGCGTGAACACTAGGTTTTCTTAATGATTTTAAGACCTGCTCAAGCTCTCGCAATACCTGGGTTCATGAACATGCACGTGGGGAAGTTTGTCACTATATTTCTTCTAGGGCCTTTTCTGAATGATTTCTTGAGTCCTTGTTTTAAAGTAAGGGTATAGAAATAAAGTGCAGAGTAGTCATATTGCAATGATAACTTATTCTTCAGGATGCCCACAGAAACATTTTGATACCTCAGTAAAAACTCTGACTCTTGCAGGTCTTCATTACTCATGTTGATCTTAAGAGGACTTTAAAGTATCCTCAGATACTTAGTGGTTTTATTGCCTTCCTAAAACATACAGTAAATGAAAAATGAGATCTTCCTACTGACAGAAGTGAAAAAGCTGCTTATAAATAATGAGTTGAGGTTTTACCTTAGTTTTTGTAATAAATTCACTTCTTGATTGATGGAAGAATTTGGTGTCAAAGGGGAGTTAGAAAGGGTCTGCAAGGAAGCTTTTTTAAGGCATTCAGAATAAGCAGCAGTGTTTCTCTTCTACTCTTGCTGTCTCCTAAGGTCAGTTGTCTAAATGGAGCTGTATCAGAAACTGGAGGTTCTTAAACCTGAATATGAGAAAAAAGGTGGCAGCACTTCTAGGATGTATAGATACTTCATTTCTAAAACAAACTAGATGTCAAAGTCTTACAGAGCATCTCATTGGGGTAGCCACATAGACTGGCTGAAGAGGTTGTTTGCTAGTATGTACCTCTGCTGAAAGATCTTTGTAGCTATTTAAATATACAAAGGAAAAACAGTTGGCAAAATCGGTTCATCGTAATCTATGAAAATGAGTTAGGCACGTTGAGCATGGTCTTTTCCTTCCCTTATTCACCGTTCTTTAAAGTGGTTCAGGCCTCCAGCTCTTTGGGGTTTTTTTTGTTTGAAGTATCAAGAATGTGAAAATTGATTCTGCCTACTTCTGTCTGATCTTGTAAGCTCAACTAACTATCAAATGCACTTTTCGTATTCTTGCATTGAAGTCCTTAAAATCCCTTCCTAGTGCTTTTTAAAGTATGGAGCTGAATCTTCCTACAGTCTGATTTAAACATTTCTTTCCTTAGCATTTTTTATGTATGCTTTTGTCTTTTTCTTAGTGCTCCTGCTTAAAGATGAATGGAGATGAACTATATTTAATTTACAGATAGAGATAGGCTGAGGTAACGGAATGAGCAACAAAATTTCAGATCATAAACATCAAAGCACGAGCCTGATAGGTTTTTTCTCCTTCCTACATAGGTTGCTGGAGATCTGTTGAATGTTTTGATAAGGAGAAATCCATCTCCTTCTTATTGAAAAAGCATTTGTTTTGAAAGGGGTCTCTTCCTTTGTATGGCTTTCTCATTTATTTTAATTCACTGACTGACAGTTGAAAACTTAGGTGTGTGACATGTTGCAGAGGGGATGATACTATGTGTTTTCATGGGAGTTAAGTCAGTTATCAGCCTAGCTTAGCCTCTCTTTCCTTCTTTGCAGTCAAGTATTGAACTCTTTGGCTGCAGAAATGACCTGGCTTGAAAATCATGAGAACTGAGAACTGTCAACAAGTTTGCTCAAGGTGTACTTAAGTTATCCATGGAACTAAGAAGAATTAAGTGTTTTAAATTACAAGGTCTATACAATTTTGGCCCTCTTGTGGTTGGTTGTAATGTGTGCGTGTGTATATATGTGTGTGTGTTTGTATATATACACACACACATGCCCATGCAACCAGGTAGTTCATCATAGTAACATTCACTTTTCCTCCTTTAGGTCAGATGGTACTGGAAGACTGTAAGAGAGAATTTCTTTGCATTGCTCTGTTAGTAGCTGAGATCGCCGCAGTGTGTTGATTACAAAATATGTCCAGTTCTCGCTGTTGCAAAGAGAGGGCTGTCAATCTGTTCTTTTTAAAGGTCATTAAACATTCCTTGAATATAGAAACTCTGCAGCAGTGGTTTGATGCCTGTGAGAAACTAGACTGCCATTGAAAATTTTATGTGTCTTGCTTATTTTTTTGTATAGAAAGGATACATAGATTGTTTTAATATATCTGAGGTTTTTGGCAAATGTGAAATCAAAGTATGTATTTTCAGGAATACTCTTTTTTTGAAGTCATTAATGCTTGTAATATATAGAAGCTGGTTATCTAGACCTCAGAGGATTGTAGAGACAAGCAGAAAGGATACCAGGAGGTCTATAAAGCTAGTGGGGTCTGTAGGTCAATGAGACATTTTGCTGGGCATTTAGAAGATGTATCTAAAATGCTACTGTGTTGACAGTATCTTTTGGATCACTTACTAGCTTTTGATTTCCTCAGCTAATTATTAATGGTTATGCGTTGCGGGTTTGTTATCTTTTTGGCCATATGTTTTCAAGAATCTAAGCAAACAAGAAAGTGGTTATTTGCTGCTCTCAGCAGTGGTTTTTGTATATTTAACTTGTCACTGTAAACAGGTAAGCTGGCCTACATATAACATGTTATGAAAATAAACCAATCAGAAAGTTATTTTTGAATGTTGCACAGCTGTTATTGAAGTGAAAGTAAGCATGACACATTGCACTTTGAAAATGAATGTTCTGCAATTGTTTATTTGGTCATTTTCATTCAATAGGAAAATAGTTATTTCAGATTGTGATTACTATGAAGAACTTTCTCCTGTCGTTGATGACAAATTGAAATCTCTTTCATGGTATTGATAGCATTTTATGATGAAGATATTAGTTTGTGGAACTGGATTGTTGTGACGCTATAGATCTCCCTATGTAGGTTAGATTGGATGAAAGTAGATTTGTGGTCTATATATGGTAGTGTGTCTTTTCTGGTGAGAAGAAATAGGAGGAAAAAGTGTACTCTTGATGATGAATGGATAGCTGAATTTATGCAGCTTCAAACTTCAGTCAAGATATAATGTGGCAAGGAGTTGGTGAGTAAAGGATGTATAACCTGTGATTTGTGAGCAGTGTATGGTAGAATCAGGATAATTTAGGTTGCAAGAGATCTTTGGTCATCTGCTCCAACCTCCTACTCAAAGCAGGGCTAACTTTGGTGTTAAATTGTTAATAAGGCATATGATAGTGAGTGAGGCTGATCACAGAAACAGCATATGGCAAGGTTTGTAAGTATAAGCAACTAATAATTTGATTAAAGAAATCAGAGACCTGGTTCAACTCCCATTAAAACCAATGGAAGCTTTTACATTAGGCTCAGTTAATGCTGAATCATCTATATGTGTGATTTTCTGTATTGTTTATATTATAGTAGGTTTTAGAATAACATCGCAAGTCAGTTTACAGAGATATGATTCTTCTGTCAGTTTGTAAGATGTGAATGTTTAACAATGTTGACATAAAGAGAAAGAGCGCTAATAAGCTATTAAAAAGTGTTGTAATTCGTATGTAGTAGCAAGTTAATGTCTAACTTTGCGAATGACTAACATAAGCAATCTGATATGCATAGCAATTTTCTCTCTTAAGACTTCTTAATAGACACCCTTTCTCACTGTTGGATGTTTGTTTTTTGAAGTGCAGAACATCTCAGAACTGTCTGCATGGGAAATCTTAAGAAAGGGGAGAGAGAGAGAATTTCTACAAAGCCGAAAGAAGCTCCTTATATAAATGATATTACAAAAAAACCCAAGAAACCACAACAACCCAGCTGTGTTAATTCAGCGCATCTTCTCAGTAAATATAGTCTGAAGCTTTGTTCTGCCATTTTGAATATACCTATGGGCTGCATAACGCGATGTGACAACTGGGAGAGAAATGCTGCAGTGAGTTGTTGGTTGCAGGCCTGTAGTCTGACTACCGGCAGCGAAGCCCTAGTTCAGAAACTCGGCGCAGCGTGCAGGTGGACAGGCTCAGCGTCCTAATCTGTAACGTTGTAGAATGGCACAGACTAATAAATATTTCCCCACCAGTAAACTTAGTATTTACAAGCTACAGGCAGATTTGAAAATGACTTTCAGATGGAAAAGAGCAGAGTGCTGGCAGAATTTTGGGACAAGATTTTTCAATGAGCAATGGTTTGTGTTCCAGCCAGCGACAGGGCCAAGGGTGTGGTCCCCTGACTCCGCTTGGAGCTTAATCGCTGGTGTCTACCTTTGGCTGGAAGCCTTGTAATAAAGGTGGAGGTCATGCTGCTTTTTGACTGAGAAACTGGGAAAAGCTTGCGTGCTTGCTTGTGTTCAAGTGAAGCAAGGCATGGATAACTTCTGCACGTCTAACCACCGAGTTCACGATAGTAGGTAGGAAAGGAGGGAAATATCTGGAGATGCGGTATTTCATGTTTCCAGGTATGCAGGTTTCTCCTGTTGTCCTGTCCCAAAAGTAGCTTCAGTGCCTACTACTTACGTTTGCCATTCTGGACTGCAGCAGAACATGTTGCAAGCTGCAGTACTCCATAAAGTTTTAGCTGGATCTGTAAATGTGAGCAGAGGATGGGCAATTTGCTTTTGCCATTTGAGAATGCTACAGACAGTAATTCCAGACCACAAACTGTTGAAAGACTGAAACATTTTTGCAATGATTTGAGACAGGAAAGTTACAATACTTTAATAGAAAGCTAAAAATGTAACTGAAATACAGGCTTAGATTCTGAAGAAATGCATGGCTTAGGCATTGTCCCTTTAGGGAGAACTCTTCTCTTGATGAGTGGGTAGATAGGGCTTGAAAAATTTACCAACTTTATCAGAAAAAGGCTTGGTAGGCCCAAAGGCACTACTGTGGCTTGTCTGGCATCTTCTGTAATACAAATAATAGATTTTTTTTTCCTTGATTAATTTTCTCCTTAAACTAGAACATACTTTTTAGAAAATCATCTACTGTTGACCTGAAAGCAGCTTATTCTTTTGCTTATTTCTGAATTTCTTGCTTCAATCCCTTCACTGGTAAACCTGGGTCTTCAGGCCTTTTTACCTGCATAAACATTTACAGAAGAAGCAAGATGATACTTAAACTTTTTCTTGAAACTCAATAAATAAAGCTCTGGTATTCTTTTTTTTTTTTTTTTTTTTTTTTTTTTTTTTTTCCCCCCCACTCTACTTTAAAGTTTATCTGTCATGTTTTATCAGTTTTTGAACATCTTCTGCTTTATCAACCTTACAGACAATAGAACTGGGCACAGTACCCCTGCAGCAATAAAATTCGCTCTATATTTCCTTATTTCTCTATCCAGAGTCAGCCTTTCTAGTCAACGTTGCATCATACGCTCCCATTCAGCTGATAAATGTCATAAATCTCATATTGTTTTCAGGACTATTCCCCCCCCCACCCCAAATATTTTCCAGAATAGTCTTGCATCTGGTGTGTATCACATTATATTTTCACGAGTCTTTTGATTGTGTGCTTGGCCTTATTAAATGTGACCTGCTATACTGGGCTGAGTAATTGAATAATTCATAATGGTTTTATTGATGATATGTCATCTCCATTATTTACCATTTCCATTCTTGTCATCTACAGGTTTTAGAAGTAATGTGAAACACTTATAGATTCCATAGAAGTAGAGGATACCTTCTTACCTTTGTATTTTCTGTATGTTTTGAGAATATTTTCCTTCTGAGATTGGCTGTTGTAGATTCTTTTGAAGAATGAGTTAAGAGTTTTTTTTTAAAAAAGTCCTTTTTAGCATTCTGCTTTCTAATTGAAATCTCCTGCAGAACTTGAAATTTTTCACCTATTCACTTGAACAATGAAATGTCCAATCTTACAAAAGTATATTTTGATTGGATGTCTTCTGTAAATCCTTGTTGATTGGCCTTAGTTATATCAGTGTCCTTTAATCAGTGTTGCCTTTTTTAGCCAATGGTTAATATTGAATAGACTAATAATATAGCTACCTGAGTCATCTTGTGTACCACTGTGTCAAGATTTTAAAAGGTAGTTTCCTTACAGTTCTTCCTTAATATATAAAGAATTATAGAAAATCAGCATTAATGATTCAGTCAACTTGTTTTAATGTGTTTTTAACGCAGTTACTGGCACTGATGATAGCTAGCTCTGGTAGCTGTTGTTGAGTGCTCTCTGCAGTCACCTGTGGAACATAAAGTAGTATCGTCTGGATGTAATGTTGCTGTTGAGTAGTGGAATGCTGTTGTTCAATTCCTGTTCCAAGTTTATTTAAGGAAAACCCAATTCCTCATTCTTAAATCTGCTTGCAGTAATTTTCCATTGTGTTTCTTGTTTCTCAAAAATTTTCAGCCAATTTCTAGGTTAAAAGGGCTGTTTCAAACCTACAGTAGCAAGAGAGCTCCCTTGAAAGGGAAGGAAGTGATACTGTTCTTCATAAACATCTCAGATCAAACAGTAGACTGTTTCAATACAAAATGGCTTTGCAAAAGAAGGATCAGTGGTATGTTTTCCAAGTTAATAAAAAAAAATCTAAGTGTAGCAGCCCCAAAGCTATAAAACACGGTGACAGAATCTAAATATTCTTTTTTTTTTTTTTTCTTTTTTTTTTTTTTTGGTCTGTAGGAAAGAATGGATGGGAAAACCTGAGTGCAGTCCTTGTTTAGACTCAACTTGGGATTCTAAGAATCAGTTATAATCCCCACCCTGCAAACAGTTAGCAAAACATTTTGGTGGGCTGCACAGTCATATGCTATAAATTAAAATAATTCTGTAATGGAGATATAAGGTCTTAACATTGTCTGAAAATCTAACTCAAGTGCCTGTGAATAAAGGACAGTTCTGTAAATGATGATCTTGTGTAAATCCTGAGGTTGTACAAAGTCTGGAGAACATGGCAGTGCGGATCTTTCAGAGTCTCCTAAAAACAACTTCTTGTCTAGATTGTTGTTAAATAGTTGTACATCTTAAAAGAGCAGAGCTTGTTGAAATGTGCCATGGTAAATGGATTTTTGTTATCAGAGACCTTCTCTTAGATTTTTTTTTTATCTGAAATATTTTCTTATGCATTTTATAACATAAATTTAGCCAGTAGAGTCAAGTTTCAACCTGTCTGAAGCATATTTTTTGTGGGCTTTAGTAGACTTGTCAGGTCCTAGATAGTCAAACTTAAAACATAATTTTAAAAACTGTAAGCTAGCTGAAATAAACATTGTACCTAAAGCAAATCAATGAAGGGAGTGTTGCTGATAGCAACCTCTGTACTTACCATGTTACCTGTTAATTTTGAGTGAAAGCCACTTAAAGACTTAACTTTATTGGATTACATTTTGTGTGCTCAGAGGATGGACTTCTGACTTGCAAAGTACTAAGCTGCTGAGAAAATAGAATGTTTTTTTCCCCATGCCAGTCCACAGGTTGGTGATGGGCTGATGTGATTTCTTATTTTTTCAGCCCTATATGCTGATAGTGGGTCTGTGGCTGCAGTGCCACCCCAGGAAAACGGGGTCTCAATTCCAGTTTATGAAGCAATTCCAGTTTATGAAGTTTCTCCCGAAACTGCTGTGGAAAACTGCATGTGTTTGTAGGGTTGCAGTGGCATCTTGATCAAGGAATTGACCTGACTTGAAGAAAATTTTGGAGAAGAGGGGAAGGAGTGGTGGGAAATCCTCAGGTAGTATTCTTGCCCACGCAGTAGTTCTAATTGGATATTTTCAAACTATGGCCTCAGTTTCTTGGTTAAACTTAAGACTCTACCTGTGTGCTCTTTGCCCATGTAAAATTTGCGGTTGTGCAGATTACTCAGACAATAGCCATTATTTTGTAGAAAGTCTTACTTTACAAAAGCCTAGCAGTTCAGGAAGGGACCTTTCCTTCAGGATATGATTTGATGACAGTAATGAGGTATATATTATTCTTTATGTAATTTGCTATCCTTGATGAATATGGAGGCAGCAGTGTAGATTTAAAAAAAAAGATCAAAATTAACATTTTAATTATTAATATTGAAGTTTAGATCCTAAGAAAGTTAACTAGATAAAGATCTGACAGCTTCGTACATTTGGCTGGGCCAAAATACTTAAAAGGGAACAAATGATCAGGTCATAAATTTCTCAATTCCTCAGCCTTTTTCTTGCTCCACCCTGACTCTTTCCTCTCGCAGTGCAAGCGTCCTGTAGTCCATCCCAGCTTGCCTTTCCAGTTAGTACAGCTTCTCCTTTATACACTGGTTGACTGCTCAGGGTAGTCACCCTCAGGTTCCTCTCTGATTTGGCATTTTGTCTTATGGCCGCTTCTTTGCGAGCCTCTAGGAGCAGCATCAATTTTTGTTTTCCCTGTCTTGTTTGCTTTGACATGGCTAATGTGTTCTCCTTGGACACTTGCTGTCTCTGCTTCCTTGAGTCTTTCTTTTTCCAGTTCTCACCCCCAATTACCTGTTTCTAGAGTGCTTCCTTCAAGGTCTTTCTCTCAGCTCCGCTTTGCCTGTAATTTCTTTTTCATGCATGTCTTATTTCTGGGTAGTATCGCCTGTCAGGGTAAGTTCATGTGTTACTTCTACTCAAATCTGTAGATCTGATTCTTTTTCAGCTACAATTTCAGCCACTTACAGGTATCTAGCTTTCAATTCAAACTTCATATGGAGTCATAACAACTTCCAGGGAGGTAATAAGTCTTACTTGAATGCAGCAGAGAAGATGGAGCCAGTGAAGGGATGCCAAGAGAAAGTGTCATGGTGCAAATGAGAGACAAGGAAAGCTGTTTTGCAGCGTGATGGGATGAGATTAACAGTCTTTGTGAAGATGCTTGTAAGCACTGAAGGGCTTCTGAGCCTGGTAGAGAAGGGTGAAAAAGTATCCTCAATTGTTAGGAAAGCAGCCCAGAGGCAGAAGAGAGGTGGGGGCCAGTGGGTCCATAACTAATAAACCACTCTTGTAACCATTATTTTAGTGCTTTATCCTTGTATATGATGCTTCTGGTGTCCATTTTCGTTGTAGTTTAATGTTCACTGTCAACCTTGCCAGTATTACTGGTACTAAGTTAGCTTCTGTATTGGGGGAGCCAAGATCGCACGTTCCCTGGTGATTCACGTGGGGATTGCTGTGGGTCTCAAAGCATCCCGCCCCTGCCAAGGCATTATGGCCATTGCAGGAAGCGATCCATCCGTGAAGACAGCCATCCATTGAAGGCTATTAATAACTGTGTGGTAGGCTTGTTTCTGCCAGAGTGCGCGTGGTGGTTTGCCCGACTCGCCCCACAGTATTTTCACATGTAGCTGCTATATTTCCTATCCTTTAGACACCTGACTTCACCTCTGTAGTTCGATTTGCAGAACTGATGAATGGATATGCCTTGAATGTGCTAATGAACCATCAGCTGTTTAAAAAAAAAAAAAAAAAATCAGACCAGAATCTTCTCAAATTAGGCCTGTGAAACTAGCTGGGTATTTTCATTTTGATCTTTGTGTATTACTTTCTGGTGCATGTAATGGGGATAATACATTTCATTGTACAGGGTTATTGAGAAAATAAAATTATTATGGACTGTGAATAAACTATATTGAGAGCACAGGAAAAAATTAATAGCATATATTCAGTAAAGAGCTTGGAAGGCGTGTAGTAAAAATATGTGAGCCAAGCATTGGTTGTTAGGTTTAGGCTGCTGGGAGTTTTACAACTGTAATCTACATGCCCAAAAGATAGTTTTCTAACTCAGGCTGTTGATCTTTCTTTTAGTATAGTTGCTTGTGTGATAGATATGTAAGAAACAAACCATTTTCGTTTGTCTGGTCTTGTCTGTTTTTCAGAAGCCTTTTCACTTTTATCTCCCCATGTTTTTTGTTCCCTTTTCTGTCACCCTTTCACGCACAGTATAGACAACCTTACCAAGCTCCTTGTTCGGTCCTTGGGTAAATTAAGGTACAATGTTCTGATACAGGAAAGCTCCTTACCATCAGTCTTTATGGTTTCTTGAAGTCTAATCAACCAGTTTCAGTAGGTAATGCTTCAAGTCTTTGTTTGGGCTTTGCCTACAATGTATTTGATCTTGAAAATATTTCATTCTCTTCAGATTTTTTTCTGCTGTCGCTGGTAGGAAAGAGGAGCTGTGTTTTCCAAATATAAATGCCCCTTCTCCAGAACTGTCTGGCTGGAGTTGGATTTGGTTGGGAATAGTGAAAACTTCATAGCCTTTGCTTAGTCTCCTTCCTTCCCTGCCCTATGGCTTTGTCTGCTGTTGTCCATATACTCTTGATATATAGGAACTTGACTTGACCTTCGGTAGTGCCTGCAGGAATTTGGGTAATAGGAATGAGAGTAACTGAAGTCTTAAACTGTGCTCTTTCTGCTTCGTGAAGCCAAGAATGAGAAAACTACTGAGTATCTGCCTGCAGACTGAGGAGGACATGACTGCATTGGATGTACTCGACTTTTAGGAGGCTTATTATTCAAGAACGGATGGTGGAAATTGAATACTCTGCCACTCGACTGGCGAATCTTTCTTGCTGTATTCTAGTGTCTTTTTTATCCTCTTGTAATTGTCAGAAAGCTGCAGTTCTGTTAATTAAGCATTACTGTTCTTACAGAAGAGGATTATGCCTCCAGTTCTCCATGTTTGCTTGTCTTGTAGTCACTGATTTGACAAGAGACTGCTTGTACAAGTTGTTTCTTCAGACTCCCTACTCCAGTGTCCTGTTTGAGCTATTAAGAATGATTTGGGGCAAGAGATCTTGATAATTACTCCTATGTTAGTAATTTAATGTGTGTTAGAGAGCTGAAATGAGTTCCTTAAAAGATCCCACTTAGTCAAATTTCCTTTTCAGTTCTTTGCCTGAGCTGGTGTACTTTCGTATTGGGAAGAAATTTGTGAAGGGCTGTATTACTCCAGTTGTTTTCATAGTAACCATTTTTGTGTTTCAGGTTCACGCATTTTTAAAAAGAGGAATAGAACAGGAAAAAATGGCAGCAGAAACTCAGACACTTAACTTTGGGCCTGAATGGTGAGTTTTTTTTCTGTTTTGTGAAATTCTGGAACCTTATCTGAAATTTTTGAGAATTTATGTGTTTCTGTGCTTGGGGGCTGAACTGGTTATAAGACTGAATGGGATATAATACCTTTTTTGTTCCTTACTGCTGCTTCTCAGTCCCTGACCTGTGACTGAAAGCAATATTCATATTATAAAGTTAGCCCTCATTTTATAATTTGGCACTGTGTACGAAATGAGTTGGATTTCATGTTACTGTAATGTGTAGTATTTGCTTTGCTGCAAAGGACCTGAGAGGAATAATGATTCTTGTCTCTGAAGTAGACACGAAGTAAGTGAGCAAGAGAGCTTATTTGGTCTTCCCATGTGATAAGTATTAATAAAGAAGTTCTTATCCTGTCCTTACTGGATTTAACTCTATAGCTAAGTAAGTTTTCTCTATCCAGTGTTGCAAAAACCCTTTATGGAATATGTTAAAAGTGTATCTGTTCAGCTCATCAGCTACTGTATGTGCACACTGAAAAGTATCAGGAAAAAAGAACTGTTTTGTCAGTGGTACTCCATGGCATTGTATCACCTTGCATCAGCTGCTAGAAAGCTTTCCAGCTTAGCTGACATGCATTGTCCTGGCTATTGCTAAAATACGGAGGGGTGATTATTCAGCATTTTCTCCAATTTCTTGGTGACTGTGAGGTTACAAACAGAGATTTTTAGCTGGTGTGGTTTCTAGAGAGAAATGTGACCCTTAAAAGTGTAAAAGGGAGTATGTAGTGGTTATAAGAAATATAATTGCTCTATCACATGTGGTAGGACTGTTACTGGAATAACACATTCACTTTTGCTGACACATTTTTATGTACATCTTACAAAAATTGGAGAGTATTCAAAAAAAGAAATAAAGCATGACTTGTGGCCTGGAAGATGATAAGAGAGCTCAGTCTATTTCGTTAGTTTGAAAGAAGGTTAAAGAATGACTTTATCGCTGTCTATAAATATACCCACCAGGCAGATATCTTATGCTAGAGTGCTCTTCAGTGTAACAGACAGACATGATTAGATCCATTGATGGATGGAAGCCAAAGTTATGTTAAAAAAAGAGAAGGGGGAAGGTAACTCTAAAAAAAAAGCACACATTTTTAACAGTAATTTAAGATTGCTGTCACAGTGAGGGACTTTATAGTCTCTGTTTATTTTTAAATCCAGATTAGATTATGTGTGAAAGTGTACGTTTTATTTCAATGAGTTGCTGATTTTGGTACAGGAATAATGGGGTGAAATTCTAGGATTTATAATTATTCTTCTGGGTTGCGGTACACTCAGGTCTGTCGCGTATGCTATTATATCACTTGTTAATAGTGAGACTCTCAGTCACATCTAATCTGGATTGGAGTTAAACATTACATTGAGCCATCTAATCCCTGGAATAATGCCTCTCCAGGTATTTTTGATTTGGAAGTGATATGTAAAGAAACTGCCACTGGGTGGCACCAAACTAAAAAAATCAAATACTGTTGAAGTGACTTGCATGTTACTTTCTCCTTTCTATACAATTGCAAGAACATAAGTAAAAAAAAATTAAAGAATGTTTCAATAATCGGGTGAAAAGTAGCCTTTGAATCAATATTGTAGTTTAGAACACCACCTTTTGCAAACATTTTGTAATTGTTAGGAATAGTTTTCATTGATTTCCCTGTTTGGGATGCATATCAAGGAGGGTGTAGGCAAATGGGCTGTTCTGTCTCTTGACCCACATCTTTTTGTAAAATATTCCTCAAACTTAAACTAGGATAGTTAGACAGCTGAGAAAGTGGTTATATAAAATTAGAGACTAATCTGTGTATGGATTGGGAATAGCGTCATATAATTAATTGTAAGACAACAGTTACCTGCGAGAAGTGACTAATCTTTGTGGGATGGGACCAAATCTAATAGCGTATTTATTTGGAATTCTGAGTTACCACTTGCAACATCTGTAAAGTGGAGAGAGGCTCTGCACTGTACAGCTTTTGTACTGACATGCTAAAATACCTTAATGATGTATACACTTTGCAAAACATGCTGTTAATTTCAAGCTCTGCACAAGTAATTTGGAGTCAAATAAAATTCCAGAGATGACAGTCACAGAGGAAGAAATCTCATTGTGAAATTTGCTGTCTGTTACTGTTAAGCATTTAGCAAAGTTTAACAAAACTTTTTCCTTAGAGCAGATTCACTTTTGCTGTGCTGTTTGTAGTGTTGTAAGAATTTTTCTTGTGAGCTAGGAGAAAAGAAAAGCTATTGGCATTTAATGTCTATGCAAGGTATATTATACAAATGAATTTCCTTAAAGTGTGTTTGCAAGTATTTTTTTTCTAGTCCCTCCTGCTTGTAGGAAAAATGAGAGATGCTATTTTTCTTTTTGAAGTACCAAGTTTTAGAGTTTTTAAGTTAGATTATGTAAATATTTCTGCTTTCCTTTTGTCACTGGATTTTTTTTTTTTTTTTTTTTTTTGCTTTGAATCTCTAAACAAGGTGCGGAGGGAGGATAGCATAGGTGAAGACACATTATCCTCAGTTCTGTTTTCACTGTTTTTCCGCTTTATTTTAGGCTGCGAGCTTTGTCTAGTGGTGGGAGCGTGACATCCCCTCCTCTGTCTCCGGCTTTGCCAAAGTATAAACTAGCAGACTATCGCTATGGGAGAGAAGAAATGTTGGCACTTTTTCTAAAGGATAATAAGGTGAGCAGAAAGAGACAGAAGACCTGATGTCTGTATGTGCACAGTCTTATGATTAGGGATTGTTATTTGTATTTTGTGGATGTATATACATATACTAGGTATCCTTCAATGAAGAAGTGAAGAAGTCTAATTGGTTTTTGTGTGTCTATTTGATCCCACTCTTAGTGTATTTGTTATGTTTAATTCTTTTGGCCAGCAGTGATTTTAGAGGCAACTTCTGGTACCCCTCTGAGAACAGGAAAACCTGTTTGCTATACTCAGTCCCATTGCCACAGATGATGGAGGGATAAAGTCTCCTTGCAGCCCTGCATATTTGCTTGCCTCTGTAGGATTTTATTTAATATAGTTAGAGTAGTCCTGATTCAGCTTGACATTCAGGCAATAAATTAGATTAGCAGATCATCTGAAAAAATAAGAGCTCCTCGTTTGTCCTGACTCAAGGCAGTTCACTTAGCAGGTTTTCAGCCCAATTAGAGCAGTCCTCAAACTATCTGCTTATCTGGAACTCAAGTCACGAATACAAGCTAGCCAATGTAATACAAAAGAGCAATACAAAAAAATAAAGCAAGAACTTTGCTCTTGTTTAATTTCAAAGGAGGGTTCTCCATGATGCAAAAGTGACATTTCAGACCTCTGTGTGAGAGCATTTCAGGTAGTCATGCATTCTGCATTTATAAACTTTTTTTTTTTTAAAGTAGATGGTGTAGAGGTTGGTTTATTGTTGCAGCAGGCACATAATAGACTTGAAGTCTCAGTGCCTCCTAGAGCCTTACCCGCAAGTGCAGAAAGGAATGCAAGAAGTTTTGCAGATTGTGCCTTTAACTATGCATATAGATGTGCATGCACACCTCCATCTTCTTACTCTACTAAGAGTGTGCTGACGTGTTCACGCAGTGCTGGGGGCCCTGCATTGCTTATACTATGCAGATTTGGGGCCTTTGGATATCAAAGATTTTTCAGAAGCCTTGAAGTCATGCTTTAACATACAGAATTCTCCTGCTTTACTTTGAGGAGTTGTGATTTAAACTTTGATGCTGTGCTTGAGTGAGTGAGTCTGTCAAAGGTAATTGTTTTATACAGTTTTTCTGTGTTGTGTATGATGATCAGTTACTACTGATTCAAACAACCTAATTTCCTGTTTTTAGAGGGAGCTTTCCAATGGTTATGAATGGTCCAAAAGATCACTTCCCCCCCCCCCCCCCCATACATGTGCTGGAAGGGCTTTGTTATTGGAGCACAGCATGCTTTGTATTAGGAGAAATGGATGTCTTGCTTCTGATACTCATTTTCTGTGGAGTTCAGTAATTCTAGTTATTTAGACCTGAGAGGCCTCTTGACACTGTTTATGGTCAGCTACCAGATGTAATGTTCTTAAGCCTGTGTTGTAAACTACCAGATGTAATGTTTTTAAGCCTGTGTTGTAACTGGCAACCTAATCTTTTTTTCACTGTGTCATCATGGTTCTTTGCTGGCTCAATGTTAGGCAAAGTTGCAGCTCGGATGAAAATGTATTCTGATTAAAAGCAGGAGGGTTTCTGTTAGTGTATACCCAAATGGAGGAGCAGGGGGGATTAATTTGCTTTCCTTGAATTAAAATTGGAGGAAGGCTTTATCTTTAGTATTTTGGACTAGATGTTCTTGAAACAAAGTTCTCCATTGGCATAATTAGAGTTCAGTTGGCTATAATTGTAGCTGCTTGCTTGTGTGCTCAAGGTCATGTCTGCTAGAAGGTGGAATGATTAAAAATTAGTGTTCAAATTTATTTTGACTTAAATCATGATTTTAATACTTGCACCCATGTTCCCTGTTTAATAAGTACTATATAGTTTCATTTTACCTGATTATTTTTTGTTTCATTCTCATTGTTGGTTATCATAGGAAATACTGATTTTTTTTTAATTAAATATAAAACCTCTATGCATGCGCGCACACTCTGTGTGTGTGTCTATATATATATATATATATATGGTAATTCTGTTAATATATTACATATCTGAGTAAAATTGTACATTAAACTTAGGAATGCAATACTCTTTCTGGACTTATCAGATGAACTTTCACTTGGTTCAGATTTGAGCTGCATTGGTGTGTAAATGCAAAATCTGTTTTATGAGCTTGGTACTTTACGTGTGTAAGTTTTGGGTGATGGATGTATTGGATGTTTTCTCTCTGAGAATTTTTTTCTGGGGAAGTAAATTTGCAATGGATAACTTCCTCCTTCCCCTTCATCATCCTCCCCCCACTCATTGTTGCTGGAAGTACTGGTGTACTAGGTAGATGGAGAGAGATTTGGCAGGATGATCCAAGTATATGGCATCGTCCCCGGAATGTTTGTTTATACCTGTACATCAAGTGTTTCCATGCTACTCTCCTTTCATACAGATACCTTCAGACCTTCTGGATAAGGAGTTTCTGCCTATTTTACAAGAGGAGCCCCTGCCACCACTGGCACTTGTACCTTTTACAGAAGAAGAACAGGTTTGTATTCTTACAGAGATATAGTATTCTTTTTTAAAAATCTGTAGGTTGGCATTAGCACAAAGGCAAAATAAGGAGTATGTTTCAGTAGGTTGGTATTAGCATAAAGACAAAATAAGGAGTATGTTTCAGTTTAAAAACATGAAATTAGCAAAAATCCCAAATTTAATATTGGTAGACTCCAGGAAAGAAGTTCTAAAAACATGCTGTGTTAGCATAAAGTTTAAATTTTAGCCATACTCAATGATTATCTTAAATCTGACCAAGTATTTTTCATATGATGGACTGTTCTGTTGATATCAAGGCATTGTCAACTCATCAAGTCGCAGATTATCAGAATCTTCTGAGAAGTATTACGTGTTTTTCAAGCACACAGTACTTTCAGATCTGTGAAACTTTTTCTTTCTGCAGTTTTTGTGCCACTTTCTTTTTTGTGATAGAAGTATCCAAGCTCTGAAATGTCAGCTTGTGGTCTTTGGAGAGGTGTTAGATTTTTGCCTGCCTTCCACATTTCTTAGGAAGGTGCATTACTTTCTGAGCTACCTTCTGTGTAAGCAGTTGCTTGATTGTTTGCTTACTTGATTTCTGTAGTTACGTTATCAACTGGTGAACAAGATAAAAGCGAGAACAGGTAGTCCATGAAAAGATTTCCATTCTGAGTGTGGCTGATCTAAGACCTTTGAAAGCCCTTCCTCTAGAGTCAGTTCCTAGAGGAAGCTGTAGCAGGGAGGACTCTCTCAGCCTTCCAGTGCCTCTAACTTTTGACTCTGAATTGATTCCCTCTTTATGGCTCTTAAAACTTCTGATCGTGCAGTTGCTTTCTGGTATGTCATGTTTCCTAGCACCTGCCTGACTTAAATACTGTGGTTTGTTTGTTTTTGCTGAGAGCAGAAACCCCAAAACTGTTTTCACTGACTGGAGTATAATTTGATTTTTGGCAGGGGGCTATCAGTATATATGTTGTATCTTTTTAGGATGTTGTCCCCTGACGCAAGATCCTAATAGATCAGCTTTAAATCATCTTCAGATGAAGACACTGTTGGTACTGCATGTCATTGTTCTAGTCTTAAAAGGCAGCTGAGAAGGAGGATGTATTCTATGTGAATCCTTGCCCAGAGTCTGTTCACCAGTGGAAACAGGAGGGTTCGGGCAGCAGGCCCATGGAACGGTCAGCCGGACGTGCAGTAGCACACACCAATCTTGAACCTTAGTGTTAAATGCCTTTAGACATTTTTTTTTTACTGATGTATAGTGGGGTCCTTCAGGCAGTAAACTACAAGACTTTTATGGTCAAAGGAGACATCGCCTTCTGGTGATTGCAAAGATTTTCTCCAAGGGGTTGATGTGAGCTTAAGGCTATGTAGCACTGAGTATGTGCCGAGTAGCCTCTTGGTGCAGGTGAGATATAAGTGCTGCTGAAGCTACAGGCATAGGTAGTACTCTGCTGCAGTACCCAGTGTTTCATCAAAGTCTTAAACTTAGGAGCATTTCTTAGGAGCGTGTGTGCCTGTGTCCCTGCTTTCTCCTTCTGCTCACTTTCTTTTTTGATCTTTCAGCAGTCTTGATGGTGGGCTTAACAATTCTCTCCAGTCTGAACAGAAGTCTTTATCTGAAAGAAGAGGTCCATATTCCTTTTCTAAGGAAGTCTTATTTCTAATGCTTTCTGAGGATCCAGAGGACATGAACAATCTTTTTTTTTTTTCTTGTCTGAAATGAGTTTGGGTCTTTTCCCCTCATGACTAATTTGTTTGAGATGCCAAGGGAAGAGCAATGTTTAAGCTAACGGAAATTTTGGTGTTTGTACCCCATGACATAATAAACATTGCTTGTCATCAAGAATCTGTATGAGATGTTCGTAAGTGATCATGAGTGAAAACTAATGGCTTTGCTGCTAGTTGTGGCACAGGGAAGCTCTTAGGTGAAAATGGAGAGTTTAAGACGTGTTTGTGCCCTTCCATGAATGCTGCTGGTAATAATATCCTGTGAACATTTGAGACAGGGAGATTTCAGGGTCTTACAGAGGACAGGCTGATCAGATTGAATGAACTTCAAGATAGTTGTGCTTCTTGTTTGTAACCTGAGTTATGCTCCCGATGGCATTACAGTTGTGTGTGTAGTACCTCAGGAAGAACTTGTGCTGGTCTGATCTCTCTCCAGCTGATTTAAAGATGCGTTAGGTAGATGTGGATGATGGATAGTATCAACTATATGAATTTAAGCTTAAATATAAGGATTGTATCTTCACCACAGCGAGCTCTGCAGATACAGAGAAGTGGTGGAGGGAGTTGTTTTGAGAAGTTTAGGTAGACATAATCAGACAGGGGAAAAAAAAGGGAAGAAGTGATATTGCTGGGTTTTTTTCTTACTGGAAAAAATAAAGCATGGAAAAGCCAAGGAATCTTATGTGAGACGGTGAATCTTGTCAATGGCTTGAAGTTACTTCTGCATTTTTGTAGTAAATAGTGTATGTGAACTATAGGTGTGCTATACACTTTAGATGAGTAGAAACTTTCATGCCCAGTTGCCGCAGAGCACATGCTTGTGCATTATGCCCTGCCAGCAAGTAATACATTTCACCTGAGAAGTTTTGGTGCTTAAGAAAAAAAAAAAAAAAAAAAAAGCACATTTCAAATGGGTTTTAGAGTTCTCGTAAGCTTGGATGTACCGGTCATAAGATAGAGGGGTTTCTGAGAAATACATTTGTCTCTTATCTGTCCAGATTTTGTATAGCTTTACCCCTGATGATGAGCTGCATCATCAGCTATTAGGCTTCTCCTGAGGAAATCCAAATCTCTTTCCATACTGCGTGTGCCTAGGACCTTCAAGGTCTTTTTGAGAGACCTGCTATTCCCAGCAAATGTATAGTTTACTGTGAACTCTCTCATGGTCACATAAGATGTATTTGAAATATTTGGAAAGGTAAACAGAGCACTCACTCTCATCAATGCTTGTGTTATTTAGCTGCAACAACTGCCAAGCCCATCTACCTCTGGCTAAAAAACAGAAAACTGTCTGGCTTAAATGTCCCTGTTGATCTGCTTTTGGGTCGACATGCAGATTTTCGTGTCGAAAAGAGAAGAATAATTAAATGATCGTTCAAGATGTATGGAGTATAAATTAGATCACTACTTCTAAAACACAGCACTTTGTAAAAATTGTAGGTAATGAGATTAAAATAAGATTTGTTTCCTTAGTGATTTTTGAAGGTTCTGGGGAAAAATAATGAAAAGCTGCTATTTGTATTTCACTGCTTTACAGAAAAGTGAACGTAACAGTGAAGAGAGGGGTTTGTTTAGAGACACAGGGGAGGTGGTTCACTTAATGCCAAAATGGTTGCTTTAAGAGTTAGCAGCTGTGAAGAAAAAGTCGGACTTACTGGAGGCCGACCTTGCTTTTTTGCTGTGCACGACTGGATTTTTTTCTCAAGTCAACTTAATGTTACCGGTTCTCTCTCGAAGGAAGCTCCATTCTGTAGAAAGAATGTATCAAGCAGTTTGACTTGCCTCTGGAAGGCACTAACGCTCCTTCAGATACCTGTTGGTTTTGATGTTAGCCGTTTAGATTTTGAAAAGTATCTATTTGCTTGTCTCCTTGTTCTTTGGAAGTCTGGGGCCTTCAAAATCGTAGTAATATAGATGTGTTCATGTAAGCAATCTGCCTCCTTTCAGGTCCTATCAAGAAGCCTGACAGAACAGCTCTCGAGTCTTTTGCATGCTACTTATTTAAAACTTGGATTCAGAGAGTGTGTGTGACTTCAGGTTTGGTTGTTAATGTTTCAGAACAAGCTTCTGGATTCTTTGGCCTAGTTTTCCAACTACTGGTGCTCAGAGAATGGGGACAGAGTTCATTATAATCAGCCATGCTTTGTTGAAATGGCTTTTTCTTTAGTAATTCTTACTATAATAAATTTGAATTTTACTAGTGGTTATTGCCTTACTAAAATGAGTATCACTTAAGTGTATTTAAGGCTTCTGAAATTTAGTTCCCCCGCACCTATAATACATCTGAAGAAAAGACTTTTGTGAAGGCGAGGGGTAAATATAATCTCATTGAAGTCTTGGTCATCGCACATGGCTGCCTTGCAGAAGAAGTCAGTTTCGAAGCAGTGTTAATGCCTTGTGCAGAGTGTAGGTGCTAACACCTTTTAGCAGCTGAATGGCTGTGGAGATGGAGCTGATGATGTTATAGTCAGTCCTGTGCTGGAATCATCTGATAAAGGAGTTAATGCTTGTTTATCTGAAATTTTCATGCTCCAAAGGTAGTAAGTAACTCAGGAGCACTAGTCCTTTTCCTTCTTAATTTTGGCCCATCAGTTGCAGAGAATGTGTAACAAACAGAAGGAAATCACAGCTGATATTAAGCTAAATTTAGGAGAAGAGGTAAGTTTGGCTGTACTGTGTGGGGGGGTATGGGGTTTTTCTTTGTTTTGTTTATTTTTTGTTTAGTAAAATCTCACTTTGGCTCTTTCTTTTTGGCAGAGAAATTTCTCAATGTCTGTAAACAGTGCCGCTGTCCTGAGGTTGACGGGACGAGGAGGAGGAACGGTGGTAGGGGCTCCTCGAGGTCGAAGTTCCTCTAGAGGTCGAGGTGAGCTGTTAAGACTGGGATGTGTTACAATATATGAAGATGAGATCCAGGTTAAAGCCTCTGAAAAATGTTGTATGTAACTTATTTTTCCCTTAAGACTTTAACAATTGCTTATTAGCAAGATTTCAGAGAATGAATACTGCATTTTTGGTGATCTTTCTGTGCACCTTCTTAATGCCTATCTGGTATCTGTGTTATATGACTTCCACAGATTAAGTGTGGGAAAAAAAATGAAGGTTATTTTTGAGGTGGAATAGGAAACTGCTTGCTTCAGAGTTGCTAGAAATAACATTAATAGAGGTATAAAACCAACTTACAGGGAAAGAGGAGAATCCACAAACCTATTTAAAACATTAAGACTGTAATAGATAGCATTCAGTGTTCTGAAAAGTCATTTTATCTATTAACATCCCTAGTACAAACATGAAAAGGTTAATGGAGAGACATAACTTAATTTGGGAGAAATTTGAGTCTTGCCAATTTTAGTGCATTGCTATAATCGTTGTCCCATCCTGGGTCACTTCAAACATTTGGAAATAAATTGAGAAAATGTCCTCAAGCAGTATCACTAGATTAAAAGCAAGTTGTTAATGCCAGAATTTATTTTGGCAGTTCCCTTTCAATGTGTGTATGACTATGAACAGTATTCTGAGGTTTTTTTATATATGAACATGCTCTTTTAATGTATAGAATACTAGGAGCTAGTAACTTGGGAATATCTTCAGGAGTAATTAATAATGTAACCTCTGTCTTTGCAGGTGCTTAGATGAGGCTTTTCTAGGGGTCCTATCTAATTGTAAATGTCCTTACATGGGGATATTTTCATTAACATCTTTGGAAATTATTGCCATGCATAATTAAATGCTTGACCAGAATTTTGCTTTCATTTAATTTGTATTCTCATTTCTGTTCTCTTTCCTTAATCCTGCTCCATTCTTTGCTTACGTCTTTTAGATATTTGTAGATTGCCATCTGCCCCCTCGTGGCTGTTACTTAGCCAAGGCATATGCATTTAACTTTTATAGGACTATCTCCTGGTTTTCTGCTGTTTCCCCTTCTTTATTTATCATTCTTTGTTGCTTAGATGCTCAGGGCTTGATTAAAAAAAAAAAAAAGAGGGAGAGAGAGAAAATGTATTTCTCATACAGGTGTGGGGAGAAACTCTTACTTATCTGCACCTTGTTACATTTCTGTTGTATGTTTGAAAACTCTTGGGTTTTTGCTGTGGGCCTTACATGTGCGTATTGCGTTGCTACCATCCATGTTTCACTTTCCCTATGAACACATATACTATCTATTTATTTTTATAAATGTTTGAAGGCTTAGTTTTACAAATGCAATGAACACTGCTTAAAATTTGGTGATTTGAGCTTGTATGAGCCTTTGTGTGCTCTCGTGTCGATCTGAAGTTGTTTCATTCACTTCTAATTTACCTAACTCCATCTGTTTCTTTTGTCTAATTCGTTTTCTCCTCCTTTTGTTGCTGTAGGATTAACAATGATCGTCATCCTTGCTCAGTGAGCAGTGAGTGCTTTTTAATGCCCCCACTAGTTTCAGTGAGATCGGAGTTAAGTGTGGCAGAACATGGCTCCTAATCCAGTGATTCTGTCGTCAAATTTATAGATTGAAATTTTGTTTGGCAATAACGTTTGAGTACACTTCTGTGGACAGAATTTATATTATCGAGACTTTTGGAAAACCTTTTCTGCATATATTCATGTTTTTTCATACTTCTTTTTTAAGGTATATTAAAAACAGCTTAAGAACTTTGCAAAATTCATCTGTTGCTTATTTATTTTAGTTTTTATCCTCATTTGATCTTTTTCTCTAAATTTGTATGAATCTTTGCACACTGTACTTGTTAGGCTACTTTGTCATTCTTATCTCCTGCTAAACTGTAAATGACACTTTCCAAGCCCTTGCATCATTCACTTTTTGTTCTTGATACAGTTAAGTTATAAATTACTGAGTATTCCCTCTTTAAGCAATCCGGGTTGCTGCTTGTTTCTTCCCCTCTTCCCCTTTTCTTTCTGTGATCAATTAAGGTTTGGCTTTAGGCATGATGAGTCTTCATGAAGTTTCTATAGCTCAGCAAACAAAACAGGATTTCTGCAAGGACCAAACTGTAGATTTTTGACAATTACACACTGGCTGTTCTTTTAATTAAGGACTTTGTGTCTAATAGTTATTTATGAGAAGCTCTGCATAGGACTGATGACATCTAACTTTTTTAAAAGTAACACTTCGCTTCCAGCAAGCTTTAAATGTAGTTCTGTTTTGGCAAGTGAGGATGAAAACGACTTGTGGAATTTCTTCATAGTTCATTCACTAAATTAATTGCCTCACTTAACAATTGGAAAGCATTTTTATTTGTAGCCTTGCAAAATCGCCTGGGTTCGAAAGGTTATCTGGTGTTTTTTGATGTTTACATCACTGTATACAATAAAGCTGCTGCTGATCAAATTCAGGCTTCAGCTGTACCAAAACAAAATTGTTGTCTTGAACAGACTTGCACAACAATAACTTCAGGGAAGAATTTGCATGTAGGATTGGATTTGTTAATTAAGTTCCCTCACTGAGGCACCGATCACAGAACTGTATTACAGTGTTTAGGAGGAGACGGGAAGGAATCTGGGACACAGATTAGTTAAGGGATGACTGAATAAACCACTGGTAAAGATTATTATTAGAACTCAAAATGTGACTTCAGTTATCACTGTTTAAAAGTACGAAGTAGCATTGAGTAAATACTTTTCTCAGTAGTCACCCTGAGTCGTTCTGACAGCGAATGTATTTTTGACATCTAGCTGATGTAAAAATGACTGCTGTGGTTCCTAACATGGAAGTTCCTCTGACCTAATTTAATTTTTTTATGACAGTATGCTGAAATAGAACTTAGTGTTAGTGTTGAAAGCGTTTGCAGTTTGAAACTGTCATCACTAACGTTGTATGTGTTTTGCGTGGGGACATAAATGCCAAACTTTTGATTTAGTTGTGAAGTTATATTCCCTAAAGGAACCGAGTACTTGCACGTGACCTCTTTTTCTAATAGCCTTGTTTTCCCGGGAGCTCCCTGTGGCGCGCAGTTAAGCCCTGTGCTTTGTGCTCGTGGGACTGGAATGTCAACGTTCATGAATAAGAGCCTCAGATGAGGAGAGATTTAAGTACCCTTTGGACTGGATTGTAAGCTTACAGATACCTTGTTTTGTAGCTGTTTTCCTCTTTGGTTAAGGCCGTTATGAGGGCAGTTTTGCTTCCTATTAGAGCTTCCCCCCCCCCCCCCCCCCCCCCACACACACGGTGTCTTCACTGCGCTTTGAAAGGGTCTGAACAATGTGAAAGTGAAAAGTTCTAATACATCCCCAAATTGCTGTACTTCAGCTACAAGTATCCTGTATTGCCACATACTATTAGGACTGTGATAGTAGATCCTAAACTGCAGTCATGCCGTAATTGCAGGAATTTGCTTGTCACATTGCTTTGTGTAATGACAGCTAGAATGGCAGCATATGCTGCTACTCACCCTCTTGCTTGTGTCTCGTATACTTAAGTTCATGCTTGTCCGTTTTTCAGGTTAGAGATTTTTGGCTGTGTGCTACAATATCCAGGGGAATGAGGTCCTAGGTCTGAGGTTTTTAAGGAATTCCTGAAACACAAATGACACAGCCACTCCAGTCAGGTCCTCCGTGGTTTATTGACGGGTACTGACTTTGCATTCGATGTTTTGCTTATTCAGCATCTACATTTAGACAGTTTGCTCTTCATATGTAGACATCTTTTGGAAGTGGCATTCTGTTTAAAATAAGGATATGATTCTAGATTTATTAGCCACAAAAATGTCAAATAGTGCAAAGACACAGGGTGACAAACAGTGTGCTTTTGTGAAGCTTTACCCTCCCTGCAAGCTTTGCCTTTTTCGTATGTTCTGTTACCAGTATTAGCTGTGTCCTAGTGTGTACTTTCTGGTCAGGCTAATCTACTTAATACTTGCTGAATAACTCTGACTTTTATACACCATGGTTTCCTCTGACTAGCTGCCTAGTTTTCTGTAGCTCAGTAGAAGCTGTTTCAATGCGCAGTGTGGTTCTACACAGTGGTCTACTTGCTTTCTGCTGTAGTTGTACATGTACCTCATACAGGGTGCTGATGAATGGCCGCATCCTGATGCTGCACCTAGACAGTGTCCCTTACTGAAGGCAGGCAAGGAGGGTGGCAACACAACCGCGGCTTTCCTGGTATCCTCATTGGCAAAGGTGGCTTAAATAGGTCCTGCCCTGGGCTGTGGGGTGTCAGTACTGCTGGGAGTTGTGAGCAGCAGGGCCCTGCAACCAGCCTCAAAATGAGTTGCTGAGATCATTTGATGTGAGATCATCTTTTAATTCAGACCATTTCAAAGGTTGATTGAGCACAACTGAAGCGATGTTGAACTGTGACATATAGAGGGGCGTAGGTGGAAAGAGATTTCTTAAGCTGTTGTTTCACATACTTTGTAAGCTGGTATAAGCCATGCTGCTGTTAAAACAAAACAACTCTGATTCTATTCTTATACGTGGCATTTGCCTTATTTGCTGATGAAATCTCCAAGTCACCAGCCGTCCAGATCTGTTAGTTGTGTGATTGTGATATTAGTAATCAGTGTGCGTTCATGCTTTCTTACACTGCAAGGGAGCACTACAAATGTTGCTTTGTCACTCCCTGTAAAAACAGGAAAGGGCAACTGAATTTGTTTCTGGTGGAAAAGTGCATGCAACTTTGTCTCCCCGACCTCAGAGAAATGAAGTGAGTCAGTGTCTTCATTCTGCTTTGGCTCTGGCTGCCTGTGGCTTTCTCTTGTGAGCTGCTTCTGCGTCTTCTGCTTCATTATCTTCTATGAAAGGGAAGACGAGAGCTCTCCTGTAGTGTCGGAACCAGGCAAAGGTTGATGCTGTGTAAGATGAGTAAAATTTCCTGGGGCTCATCTGTGAGGAATCATAGCTGAGTTCTTTCCCAGCACCACAGGGGACCCATAAATCCATAACTGAATAAACATCATGCTACTTTTTATGCTGTATCACTTTTTCTTACTGTATTTTGCCATTAAAACTTACTTCTCACTCATCCTTATGGCCAGCCTTGCAGTATTGGATTTCCCACAGTGAAGGTATTCATGTTTCTGACTAATACAGTCATAGGCCTGATACTAACCTCCTCTTCTGGCTTGAGTACAAAGTCAGCTCTTCTGTCTCCGCCTGGATTTGCATAAGAATAGCTGTGCTGAATCAGGCAAAGGCTTCATTTGAACCAATCTTTCATCTCCAGCAGTGGCCAAAAGCAGATGCCTTGGCAAGAGAATAAGACATGGGCAGAAATACCAAGGTGGCGCTTCACATAAACTCGCAGCTTCTGAGTGTTTGCAGCTCAGTGCATTTCCCGAGCCAGGTGTGATTTCTCTGTATCTAGTAAATCTCAGTCCATCTCTCTTTCATGAGCTTGTCTGGTCATCATCTGGGTTTTTAAACTTTAACCATCTGCAGCGCCCTGTAGCAAGGAAGTCTGCAGCTCTGTGACAAGGGGGTCTATGGCTGAACTCCTTTGCTGATGCTAGGAACAGGATAGTTTTGCCTAAAGAGGATGTTTAAATCCAGTTTCTGAAGCAGAAGTAGGTATTATGCGGACAATTTTATGCAACTTTCTCATCCACCTGTGACCTGGGCTGTCTGCTATGAAATTAGTATTTATTTGAGGAGCCAGCTTGGACCATCTGTGGATCCCTGTTCTTTTCCTCATTGTCTAGAAAGAAGCTTTTATACGAGAGGTTTGGTATAGGTTTACAGAGAAACTGTTGCAACTGCCTTAATTCTCTGCATCATTTTCAGAGGCTCTTCTCATAAGACATTGAAATAAGGCGCGATCCTTGATGCGTCCTGAGGTCTTTGGATTTTAGATGTAGAGGCTTGTTATTGTTACTTTCGAAGACTAACAGGATTGGAATCTGCTCTCAATTTGCCCAGGATGTTTGTTTCATGTTTCATTTTGTCATTCTGTCTTGTCTTCTTCCTCCAGATCCCAGGATTTGCACCTCATCCTTTGAGGTGTTGTTTTCTTTGAGCCAGAAGGAAGTGTGAAAGGTGTGTGATAGTTTCACAGCTAAGAATTCCCTTCACCAGGTGTTCTTTAGGTTCCTGGACTTTGAGTCCGACAGTAGAGGCTGCGTATATACGTAGGCAAGGAATTATCATGACAACCAGCTGATCAATTTGTTTCACTTGATTAGTCCTTCTGATCCTTGAAGTGGTAACCTAGCTGATGAAAGCCTCCTACTTTTGCTGCTGCAGCTGTAGCATTTTGAGGCAGTGTTATATGCCTTTTTCTTAGATCTGGATGTTTACCCCAGCCATTAATCTAAGCAGCGCTGGAACTTTCCCAGCAGCTCTGGGGATGTGTGTGCGCATATGGCTTTTTTTTTCCCTTTAACCAGAATATGCTCTTCTCTCCCCACTTCCCCCCCAACACTGAAGATGTGCCTCAAGGTCTTTTACTTGAGGATACATCTGAAAATCTGGCTTGAGGTTTGCTACTTGGTAGCAAATTTCTTGAAAAAGTGAGGAGATGAGTTTTTATTCTGTAGTTACTGGGATTCTTCATGTCTTCTTGCCAGTATGCGTCCTGTGATCCTTCTTTTTTTTCCACTGCTCCTGGGGGAGATTTCTGCTGAGGATCACTAGAAATGGAAGGACTAAGTGGTGAAGCTTCCTTCTTCCCTCTTAACCTTGGCAGCAGTAGTTACGAGACCATCTGTAGCACAGGTACCATTATTCTGGATGCTGCTATTAGAAGGGATCTGATTTTTGTGAGCATTAAGTGCACGCATACCCACCATGGCAAATGTGTGGACACTGTGTGAACAATGCATCCTTGTTTGGTAATTTCTGTAGGGTAAGTATCTGTTTTATGTTTTTCTGCATAATATTTATTACAGAATTGTTTGCCTGTTCTGTCTGATCCTGTGCTTCTTGATAAGAATTTTTACATAAGACTCTTGTGTCAGTCTTTGTTCCTTTTTCCCTTTGCCCCAAATAATTTTACTGGGGCTTACTGTCCTGAGATCAGTTCACGTGGACTTGTGAAAAGGGAAACCTACCTGATTCTCTCAGCTTTTATTATTATTTGTTCAAATACTTGTGTTTTTTGTCTTTTCAGGCAGAGGCCGAGGAGAAAGCGGTTTCTACCAAAGAAGTTTTGATGAAGTGGAGGGTGGATTTGGGCGAGGAGGGGGCAGGGAAATGCACAGATCACAGAGTTGGGAGGAAAGGTAACAGAAAACTCCAGATTTTTAAATTTTGTACATGCATCTGCTCAGCTTCCATTTGTACCTTGTGGCTTCATAAAAACATCTCAGGGAAGGTGCTCAGGAATACCTGTGAGCGAGTGTGTGTGAATTTCTGAGGTGGTGCCAACACAGTGATATTTCTAGAAACTCAGGAACAAGTTAAAAAAAATTTTTTTTGTTCTTTTGCAAAGAATCTTTTTTCTACTGAGTTCCTGGAAAGAAGGAACTGCTTCAAGAGAACATAATTTAAGGGAGCTACAATAGAAATGGATAATCTCTGGGTGAAAATATGTATTGCTAAAGGATTTACTTCAGTTTTAGTCCTGACACTGTGTTGATGGTATTTAGGGTACAGTTTTGAAACATACCTAGTTGCCAAAAGTTGCCTGAAAATTTTGGTTGACAACTTAGACCTTTAAAGATTCTGTCTATCAAGGTCTGATTGGAAGAGGAAAAAAAAAAAAAAAAGAGCCGTACCTAAAACAAATGGAGCAGTTCCAAAACCTTTTTTGAAACTTTTATTCTGCCTTTCTAGGGGAGACAGACGCTTTGAAAAACCAGGGCGAAAAGATCCAGGTACGGTTTTGTTACTGTATGGGCAGGAAGGGGGAGGGAGGAGCAGGGGTGTGTTTTGGGGAAGGGGCCTATATGTACGTAAACCCTCTTTCTTACTGCTCCAAGTCTATTTATTGATGTAAGATTCATGGTACTGTGCCAAGTTACTCTGAATGTATTCTCAAAAGTGTTGGTTTTTTTATTTGTATTGATTTAACAATTAGGGATCTTAATGTTTTAGAGAAGAAAAATCAGCAGAAGGTAGATCTGCTTATTCAATTAGTGTGATATCCACAGTTGGAATTCAATTCCTGTACATTTGTGAAAGGAGACTTTATTGATTAACAGATGCTTTGTGGGAATTTGCCTTTTAAATGCAGCTTTTAAGCATGCCTGGGGTCGGCTATTTTGATATCTAGGACTACCTGGCCATGTGAACTGTTCAATTTTTTGAATGCTTACTTGTGTGAGGTAGATCCTAACAGCAGCCTCTTGAGGTTCCTGTTCTTATGGAATTACTGTCTGTCAAATATGTTTCTTAAGTCATCATACAGATCTTCTGTTCAGTCAGGTTCTCATCTGTTCCCCCTATGTCCGGGTAAAGCTGAGAGAGTGCACCGAGAAGTGTACCTGCCAGGTGTCTGATGCTGTGCTTTACATATCTCACATTGGCCACTTTCAGGCACAATACGGGATCCTTAATTTTGGCCCAGTATGTATATTTGAATATTCACCTGAACTTTAGTTGGAGCTGATTGCCGTCTTGAAGATGGAACAGATCAATTTAGGTAAAATTTGTATTCTGTTAGTGGTACAAACATTCAAGGAAATTGTCCTTTATCAACTGAATATCTTGCATGTGCGGTGATTTTTTGCTTCATATGTTGGTGCATTGATTGTTTTCTGGTGCGACCTTGCTCTTTCTCTGTGGCATGTTTCCTAGTATGCAGCACAGCTGTGCTTAGTGAAAGGTTTATGTACCAAGAGAAACTTGCTGACCCTGAGGCTTGCCTTTTTAGGACCCAGAGGATCTCTTTTGGCCTTTGCTGATGGAGTCTTAGCTAAACATTCCTTGTCCTTTACTGAATGTGTGGGTAAAGCGTAGGTCAGAAAAGACACTTGCAGCTTGGATTTCAAGACAAACAAAAACACTTAAGGAGATTGAGTTGCAATTAGAAGTTGATAGGAACATGTTTAATGCTCCTGCTTAGCTGTGAGTATCTTTTTTAGGGAGAGTACTCTAAGTTTCTATTTTAGTAATTTCCCAGATTACCTTGATGGCCCATGCCTTGACAGTCTTATGTTGCCATGTCTGCTTTCAGAGCCCTCTGAATCCTCTGTGTGTGTGAATATTTTTGCATAATTTAAAGGGTGCTTCTATTTTTCTGCTTTTTAAGTTGAAAGATGACACAAAACCGAGGGACACTGCTAGTTTTCCTCACTGTCTGCTTTCCTTAAAAAGAAATTACTCCTAAAAATAACTTGAGATGATCAATCTTTAAATGCCAGTAGTGAAGCTTTCACTCTCTTTCACTGTCTTATATTTGGACATCTTTTGGAGGAAAAAAAAAAAGAAGAAGAAATAGGTAGTGTTGAGATTTCAGGACTGCTTTCCACCCCCACCCCAAAAAAGGGAAGCTATGTAGAAACAGTACAAGTAATGTCTACAACAGTTGACTTAATTTGATTTATCCCCTTCCTGTCCTGTTGCCAGCCTCTTCCCGTTGCAATAAAATTGCAACATTTCCAGATCCAGACTGCAGAATGTACTTAACTTCTGTGTAAGGTTGTGATTTAAAAATATTGCATGTCACTTTAGGATGAGATATATCTATCCATTGAAATTGCAAAGAAATTAAAGTACGCGAGATGTCTGTACTGAAGCAAACTTCTGCCAGAACATGGGGGTTAATGCTTAACTCCTACACAGCATGTCTCACTTGTAACAGCTACTAGTGATCAGGTCTCTGGAATGCGTTTTCTGTGCGCAATCTTCTGGATAGTGTCCCCTTGTGTTTTGGAAATCCTGATTCATTGTGAAGGGTGGGGTGCTTGTTCTCTCTTGTATACTATCTGGCTGCTTCTGCAAGTCTCTTACTCTATTACTCTAGTTGGATCTTGGCTAAAATCTCTGTAGCACACAGTATGATAGAGGTGAGAGTTGTGTAAGCCTTTTGAAATTTTAATGTGAAAACTTTTAACTGTAGTCATTTAGGCTTGCTTATCACTCTGTTAGAGATTAATGTCCAAAAAAGTGGGAGGTCTTTGTTTCTCATGCTTACCTTCCAAGAGAAACAAGGTGGTGAACACACGAAGATTAACAGAAGATGTTGATCTGGGTTGGCTCCAGCTAGTTTAATAAATAGTTATTACTATGTAAATGTTTTTAGTGACAAAGTAATACCTTGGGTATAATATAGGGATATAGATATTTCTTTGCCTAAAGAAACCTGATGTTAATTCCTTAACATTAATATCACTGGTACAGCAGTTAAAGCAGAAAGGTCGAGTGAATAGAGGTGGAAGGAACTCTTTCTTGGCTCAAGTGACTCTTTACAGTTTAGGCTAGCAAGCTGTAGCAGATGCATGAATTAGTTTCTGTTATCCTCATTAAACTTAGGGATTTTAGTCCCTAACTGTACTGTGCTTCAGTTTCTCATTGCTTTTTTCATAGGGCCTTGCATTAGCCTCAAATCTACTGAGCTGCCAGCTTGTCCATATTCTTTGTTCTGGGTGAGCACGTTACGGAATTAGTAAGAGATCAAATGTGAAACTTTCATGGGCGTTCATAATGGATGGCAACCCAGGAAAGCCTCAATTAAAAATCATGACATTAAAAAGGAACAGACCTTCACTAGAGAATAATTTTTTGCAATACGATCAGTATGCTGAGTTCACAGATTCAGACTAAAGGTGCACAAAGTATTTGTGAGTTTGTTACAGAATGTCACGGTTGTGACAGGCTTCCTTGAGAACCCCGGCCTGCTTCTGGAAGGCTGAGGCCATTAGCTGAGAAAACGAGCGAGTTGTTTCCTTCAGCATGGATGTCTTTTAAGACCTGCACAAAAGCTGCTTATTTTTCTGTGCAACCTCTTGACTAATGCCAGCTTAGTAGCTGAGGAGATTTGATTAGTTACCAGTAATTATACACTCGTACTAAATAATCGTAATGTTGATTCTACAGGACATGTAAGGCAGTTATGGAACCTGATTGAATTCTGTTCAATGTGTATCTATCACTTAAGAAAACCTGAATATAAAAAGGTGCTCAAGTGAGTATAAAAAGAATGTTCAAGTCCTTTGAATTAAACTTCCATTTTCTTTGCCTGCCTTGTTTTCCTTCCCTCCATGAATAGCCAGAAATACCAGAAATATGCCTGAAGAAGGTTCATCACTATCTTGCTCTTGCAATGTAAGTCAAAGCAGAGGATGCAGTTTTACTGCATTGGAGCTGATTGGCAATCTTTCTAGGCTTGCATTCTGATTTGGGCTGTGGCGTATCTCAAATACTTCATGAAACATCCGCAGTTCATCAATTCTGCAGACCTGTAAAAGTAATAGGGGTGTTTTGTCCAGCTCTTATTCTGCAGCTGTTCTGAAATAACTATGCATCCTTCTGTCCATATGTCTAATTTGCTTCAGTAGCATTCTTCAGCTGTACATTCCACAAACGTGATATTTGAAAAGTGAGTCTAAGGTATATTAAGCATAATCCTTTTATTTGTACTTGTTGCTTTAATTCTGTACCTGCCTTTAAACTAGATCTATAAATTGAAAATGATTTTAAAACAGGACAAATTTAAAGTCTCAAGAAGTCATTTAAAAACTGAACAGAGCAGTCTACCCTTTGTGATTAGACCTTCACTGAAATTAGAAATAGCTTTTTATAGCTTTGGCTCTAAATGGTGAGACTACAGTGCTGTCCTGTTGCATTGTGCAGCTGAATTGTAGAATAATTGGTTTGTCTGAGACTGGAGTATGTGATGTATGGAAAGCCACTGCTTCATGCAGGACACTGCTGCTCTTTTCTAAATGGGTATTTCAAAGTTGACACAGTAATCTGTTCTGTAGCCCTTACACTGATTCTTAATTCATTCTTTCTCAATGTGTAATATTGAGAGAAGGTGTGAAAATAAAACTATCATGGCAGATATTTGAAAATTGCTGGTACCGATATGAAGGTGGGAAAGGGACCTTCAAACTGCATGTGGATGACAAGCTAGGGAAAGTTATGAATGAAGGCAATATAACTTGATAATGTGGTGCTCTGCAATTCTGCACTATTCAGGAATGCTTTTATGTAAGATCTAATTCCAAAAAAGAGATTTTGAGAGTATCTGTACTAAAACCAAATCAGTCTAAGTTCTGGAATGTAGGAAGGCAGTATCTGAACAATTTTGGAACGAGTAGAACAAAAAGAGACGATCCATCTGCTTTATTCCCCTTCCCTCCGTGAAGTGGTTTTATGGGGTTGCTTCTTTCCATTTCCAAAGAAAGGATAATTCTGCAATGACTCGAGCAATTGCCAGCACCCAAAGGTTATACTCTACTTTTCCTCATCTTTTTATAGAGATTTGGAAGTGTGGATCATAAGACAAAGCAGCTTTTTGCTGCTCTCAGGTTGTCTGTGAACATGGTTTGATTAACTTAGTTTTGGGGCTTAAACACTTCAGTTAAACAGTGATAGCTTCAGACTACTTTTCTTGCCATTGGCCACTTCACTGAAGTTACGAGGAAGTCTGGTAGCGTATTATGCTTTCGTCAATGAAAGCTGGTGTTTGTCATTTTTGTTTCTGGGAAAAGCCTTTTATCTTTTGAAAGGCAACATCTATTTTATTTTGGTATTTGGTTATTCATGTATGAACATAGCACAGACATTGCTTCTCTCGAGAGCCTAGAAATAATTACTCCGCATTCTATTTATATTTTAGCTGCTTAAATTATTTAGGAGCTTCAGAATAGCTTCTTAATTGCAATTGGCTTTTGAGGCACTTAAATACAAAAGTCTCATTGTTTGTTTTAATTTTTTATTTTAAAATCGATTTAAGTGTCTCTTTGTAAATGATTTTTGTGCTGTGTGTACAGAAAAATATTAACGTTAAAGCATAAAATATGGATGCAGTTCTACTTGTGGATATAGTGCATCCTTCTGGGTCAGACCTACTTGAGACATGCAGTGCAAAGCTGAGTGCACAAATGTATTGTCCTTTCCAAAAAAAAGTACACTAATGTATTTAGAATGCTGTTTTCTATTGCTAAATAATTTATTTAGTGTATCCAAATACGAAAAAAATTTACACTGCAACATTTATCATATACTTCAAGATTTTTTTTGATAAAGTCTTTGTAGACCTGTCTTAAGATGATATATTCACCTCTTATTTGGCAGAATGAAGAACTACAGTTAGTATTTACAATTTCGCTTAATAAGCAAGCACAGCAGGAGTACTTTTTACTGCCATAAAAGAGATTGGCAGTACTTTCTAAGGGTAAATTCAGCCATCTGAAAACTGATAAAACCCTGTACTCCCAAAGGATTAAGAGAACAGGAAAAATTAGGATCTTGGGTCAACTTGTGTTGCTTATACCAAACTAATATATTTACTGAATGACCCCATTTTGGTTTTAAGTGAGATTTTTTTTTTCCTCCTTTATTGTTCCTGTCCATCTTGCCACAAACTGGTTAATTAGTATTTCGGTGAGCTTCGGGAGTTTTGAAGCTCCCTCCTTTCAGGGTCAGTGCAGCTTTAATCATAGTCTGGTGAATTCAGCAGGTAGCTCACTCAGTTTCCCAGAATTTTGTGCTGTGATTCTCGAACCTGACTTTGTTCAGCGTGGCTCATCCAGGCGCTCCTCGGTTTACACGGGCACGCTAGTTCTCTGTGCTCTGCATATCGTGTTGCAGTCAAAGGATGGGAGTACGGGAGAAAGCTCACTAGAAGATGGCAGGGCAGGGAAGGAAGGAAGGTTGTAAATGGAACCTGAAAGTTAAATGTAATAATAATAATAAAAAAAAAAAAAGGCACAAAGTTCAAAGTCTGTTCTGTCTATTCTGTCAGGCCAGTCTCGGAGAGCTGGAAGCTGTCAGCGTGCTGTCCGTTGATGCGGATCTCCTTGGCAGTCCTTTTTGGACTCTTTGAGTCAGCCGCAGCTGGGAGCTCTGGAATAGTCTTGTCAAAATCCTCCATCTTGATCTGGTATTCCCCTTTGGCACTGCGGGCTAGCGTGGAGGCAAAGCGATGGTACAGCATGATCTCTGAGGGGAGATAGGACGTCCTCCTCTGGCACATTTCTCCTGTGCCTTCCTGCACAGCCGACAGGAAGACCACCAGCTCGAAATGGCGAGTGGCCTCCCTTTGGAGGAGAGCAGCCAGGGGACTGGAGGGAGTGATAGAGTGGGAGTAGGTCAGTGGAAAGATGAAGAATGGACACTCTTCAGAAGTAATACTGTCCAGGTGGAAGTCAACGCTAGTTTGGTGCAGCTGTCCGTTTTCCTGCTCTTGGTAAAGAATAGCAGAGATCTGGACGCTGGTGAGGGGGCTGGAGCGGGTGTTGGCCACCTGGAACAGGAGGTGCGGCCTGCCCTCCGCCTGGCTGACGACCGCAGAGCGGGTAAAGCGGATGGAGAACGCTCGGTTCTTTGGTCGGGCGATCTTTGCCACGAAGGCACCTGCGTAATGGAAAAGGACAAACTGAGCACGAGTGTGGTGCCTGGGTTCGTCTCCTACTGCCTCTGAGCCGTCTGAGACAAACCGAAGGAACAGGAGGCTTAGTAAGGGGGATATGTTTTTTGGCCTCAGCCTGCATGTTTTAACTGCTAGACTTACAATCACTGGCATCACATTAAATCCACTGTTAAAAAAAGTACGACTTTCCTGAAACGCTTCTGTTGCTACACTGTACTAACTTACATTTGGAGAGTGAGCTGCTGTTATAGGAAGAAGAGTTTTTTTGCTTGTCCCTATTTACTCTTTAATTGGCAACAGTACCTAGTCTTGGTGTGCTACCTCTCGAGAAGCTCAGTAAACTAACTTCTGTACTTTTTTAAAGTCTATTGAAATATCTTAAACCTGAAAATAATTATGCATAACTTAAAATTCATCCAGTTACCTGCCAAATACCTGTGACATTCTAAAGATTTCCATTGCGTTTGGCTACTGAGGGGTACTTAAATATTGAATTAAAGATTAATGAGAATCATCAAAAAAAAATACTTCAGCTCGCTTTAAATAGACAAAAGTAAACCTTAAAAATGTTTATCAAAACAAATTTGACTTATAATATTATAACTCAGCGCAAAAAACTTGGGGAGATCATGGTACAATAAACAAGTGATTGAGAGTCTTCATCGAGGAGCCATAAATAGCAACCAGTGAATAGCGGTACTTTCTAGTACAGAGCTTAATATCATATAGCTTGCACTTTTTAAGAAATGTAAAGCATTGACTGCCTCTTACATAGCAGAAATATTACATTCCTTTTAGTAACTGACCTTAATTCTTCTTCTTTCTCAGGAAGATATCAATATGATCACTATTTATTTCAGGCTCCATTTCTTAAATATTACACCTATGCTATCAGAAGGATTAAATATGAAGGATTACCTGTGATGAAGGCTTCCAGCATGAGCCCCAGCACCATCTGTATAGCAAGCAGGGCAATAGCGCTAGGACAGTCCCCACTTGGGAACATAGTGCCATAACCAATAGTGAGTTGTGTCTCCAGTGAGAAAGAGAAGGCAGCTGTGAAGCTGGTGATATACTTGACGCATATAGTGTGGTTGTCAGGTGGAGCATCATGGTCCAGCTCCAGGTCCCCATTCATCTCAGCCAGTAAATACCAAAGCACTGCGAAGACTAGCCAGTGCATGACAAAAGAAGCAGAAAAGACGAGCATCATCCATCTCCAGCGCATGTCCATTAATATTCCCCATGCGTCGCGTAGGTATGCCAGACCTTTTCCTTGGGCACCGTCCATCTGGAATGTGCTGTGTCCGTCCTTAGTGACCATCCTCAGGTATCTTTGGGTTAGGAGGGGAGCGCTAGATTTGGTGTTATTGCTCTCTAACGTATCTGTTCTCATCTTCTGGAAAAAAGAAACAACAAAAAAAACTAATTTGATACAATCCGGCATACTTGTATTTTGCCTAATGTTCACAGATTTTGACACATCAGCAGGGGTTGAAAAATTGCAGCCAACAAAGGAGGGCTTATACATTGCGATCCAGAGAAGATTAAGTCAGGAGCCTGGAGTGGAATTTACCACTGTTTGTGGTAATACTTTGCTAAAAAAGATTAGGTTTAGAAATCTGACTACTTCTAAAACTTCCCCTGCTTAGTCATTTAAATACAATTTTCATACTTTACCTCTCTGAATTTACGTTTCAGTTGCATCTTTTTGTTCTTGTGTGTAGGTTTGGCACATTATATTTGAAAAAAGTAATTGAATTTTGTCTGCTTAATTTTGCAGTTTCTTGTCAGCAGAAGAGTATAATTGTTTACAAATGCTAATATGAAAAGAATGTATATTACATTATTTCCTTAACATGTTTATTTGTGCTAGGGGAATGCTGTAATTTTCCTCATTTCTACTGAAATGTATTTCCTTTCAGACTTTTCTAGCTCAGGAAATGACTGTTGTCCGTGCCCACCGTGTCCTGTTAAGCAGAATTACAGTATTGAGGGCAGAGCCGCTTCTGTGAATCTGAGGCCATTCATGTAAGGACAGGATAAAAAGAGGACAGGAGACCAATACTGAAAATATACCATGATATAATTTGATATTTAGTCTGCCTAAACAGTAAATTTTTTTATTAGTGATGAAATAAGAAAATAGGACAGCAAGTGTGGGAATTAGAGGGCAGGGAGGTAAAGCTGCAGATGTGGGAAGCAAAATGGAAACTTTTGCATGTACTACATGTTAGGCTCCTCTGTTTACTTTTTAACCTCAAAACAAAATGACCAGACTTTTCAAAGATGCTCAGTGACTTTGAACGGACAGTGGCCACCCAAATCTGTAGACAGTATAAATGCTGAATGTTTAAAAGTTCAGCTGGGACAGATGAAAATAAATAGGAGTTCACGTAAGACAAGAGAGTCCATAAAGTGTACAGCCCATTTACAGAGGCCAACGAGGCAGCTTGTGCATAGAACAATAAGCAGAATTTTCCCAATATACCTCAATTCTGCAAGTCAGAAATGTACATGATATATTTAGTCAATTGTGTGTACGTGTTTCTCATCAATTACGACCTTTCTCTAAATTACCATCTCTCAGTGTATTATACCAGTGTACATTCAGGCTACAGGAATCATAGATTTCTTCCAGGAATGCTGCCTTGGTTTTAACTTAAAAAGCATTAGATCTGAGAGTCCTGAACTTCAGAATGAATTGATGAAAGGTAAAAATGGTTCATATGATCTTTGATCTTGTAAACCAGCAGTTTTCATGACTGTTTACTTGATCTTTATAACAAATTTTAGTATGTAATAATTTCAGAACATTGTTTACACTTGTTTAATGCATATTGAAGTATAAAGATTAACATCACAGTGAATAAAGTTAGCTAAATTCTCATTTTTCTTTCCTTCTGTAGATTCTCAAACCATCAAATATTTCTCCTACCCATACTTTAATCAAAGGAACTAGAATAGTTCATTGCCTGAGTGGGATTCTGTGGGGTTTTTCTTCCTCCTTTTTTAGTCTCCCCTCCACATATCCTACAATGAATATTTCATAACTGCTCCCTGTGCCACAGGCTACCATGAGCTTTCTGAGTTTCTCCTGTTTAACAATACCAGGCTTGTTTTCTTGGAGAATTCTGGTCCTAGTCTCTTCATTTTACAACGTGAATCCTAACCCTCCCACACCTTCATTTGAGTTTCCTCTTTGGTCTCCTGTACCGCTCTCTGAATGACAATTTTCAGTCTTGCTGCACTGCTATAGCTTTTAGAGTAGCCTGAGTACGATTTTAAATGCTTTGGGTGCCAGGTGTTCAGAGAGTTGGAGAATGGGGATATCCGAATGGGAAAGGTGATGGGGACCATGTGCAAAATGAGCTGTCGCCGGTACCTCCGTTCTGTCGCTTTGGAATAAGCACTGTTCACAGGAAGCGCTGCCTTGTCTGAATAGAGGAGAATACAGAAAAAAATGACTTGGAGTGTAAATCTCATGCATTTTGGGGGAGGAAAGAAAAAGTCTGTGTGTATAAATTCTCAGTATTCGAGGGCAGTAACTCCTTCATAGCTTCCAAGTAATTTAGGTTTGCAGAACAGACATGGGCAGTGAGAATATGAATCCAGTACTGATTGGTTGTAGTCCAAAGCCTCTTTTACAGTGTTGTATACATTAACTATGGTTTTCTTTTTAATGTGTTACTTTTTTTGGATACACTTTATCTTCCACACATCTACCTTAATATAGCATGCTTAAGAGCAGCAGACTGCTCAGATCAAAATGCTGTCAGTGTTACAGGGTCTAACTTTTGATGATTAAGTAGCTTTCTAGGATGATCAACAATCATTTAATGTTGACTTAAAGCTCTGAAAAATTTGGTCAGTGTCCATCGTCATGTTTTGGATTTTTTTTTTTTTTCTTCTTGGGGAGATTCCATTACTGGCAGATTTTGAAGATACTTAAAGAGAATCTCCGTTAGCCTCCAGCAGGTGCTTCGCAGCAGTCTCATCTCAGTGCTCCTTGGGACTCCCCGCGGGGAAATCTGCCCGCTGAGGTTAACCAGGTTGCTCCTGTAGTCTGGTTCGACGTAGGCCTCTGCTTTGCTTTCCTGGGAGCGTTTAAAATGTTAGGTAGCTGATTAGATAGCAGTGATAGCTTTTTAAGTGTGTAAGTTCTGGTTCCAAAACTATTTTTTGAAAAAGCTGTTAATGGCTTTAAGAGCCACAGATCTAAACTCTTTTGAGGGGAAAAATGTCTGAGAGAAACCATATAGGCTCTGACAGTGATGCAGTTAGTTCAGAACAAGAGGCAAAAGAACAACCGTCCTGGGGAAGAGTTTGCTCAGGTTGAAGGAGCCTTCCTTGATATTCTCAAAAGCAGAGTCAACTTAGCAGTAGATATGATTTCACGTCTTTTAAGAGTATTCCTCCATATACTCATTTCCTTGCCCACTGGAGTAAAAAAAATTCAAATGTCTTTTCTTCTTCCTGTTAGTGATAAAATAATGATGTTGTAAAGTATAATTTGGACCCTCTGATTTGATCCCCTGCATAGCATGGGCCGTCATGTCCCCATGTTAATCCCTGTTTCGTATAGAGTATATGTTTTAGCACAGACATACAATTTTGACTTGAAAAATTCTGTGGTGTTGGGGAATATTTGACTCCACTGCTAAATATACAGTCTTTCTAATATAGGTTTGTCTAATGTCATCTTCTGACCTTTATTTTACGCTGTTTGTCTGTTTTTGCTTTTCTTAGTCCCTGACTCGTGAAATCATTGTAGCTTCAGGGTGATCCTTCCCTTTCCATGTGCCAGGCAGTATCCCCTGACTGGTACAGACAGGGACTGTCAGAAAAGACTTTTTAAAATCTCTTCTGGCCTGTTGACCTGTCTTTAACATGCATTCACTGTTTTTAATCCTTCCTGTTTCCAGTCTGTTGAAAACTAACTGATTACAACTAACTCTGTAGTGTGAATGGCAGTTGTAGTCTTAAGGGTTTTTTGGTGTATGTTTTGGGCTTTTTTTTTTTTTTTTTTTTTGCCTCTTTCTTTACCATCCTCAGTCTGGCTTCTCTCTTATGTGTGTTCTTCTAGACAGGTCAAGGAAAGGCGAGTACTATCTTCACAAATCACAGTCACGGTTTCCCTTTTCTAAGCAAGTTGGACAGATTCTAAACTAACATGGCTTGCTTATGATTTCTTCATGATAAACCTTGCCTTACAGCTCTAGGATATCACTTGCATTTCTGAAGTTCATGATCCAACACACTACTCTCCATTTTGGTGCTTATCACTTAGAGGATGCTGAACTGAACTCCCACACTCTGCCTTTTTGATTGAGGTCTTCTTCCTTGTGCTGTGATAGTTCTTTGAAGAAATACTGCCGTTTCATACCACCATGTTTCTTACCTCTTCTTTTGGCATCCTTTACTTAGCCTTTCTCTTGACAGCAGGAGCTCGGCTGTTAGGACTTTAGGATTGCGGAG
This sequence comes from Dromaius novaehollandiae, assembly GCF_036370855.1. Taxonomy (NCBI): domain Eukaryota; kingdom Metazoa; phylum Chordata; class Aves; order Casuariiformes; family Dromaiidae; genus Dromaius; species Dromaius novaehollandiae. Next base: position 28,495,230 of record NC_088106.1, on the reverse strand, counting down.
GACTCATTTGCAAGTGTCCTTTTTTGCTTTTTGTTTGCCTGCCCAATTGAAGGACATTGGCAGTGACGCTTCCAGACAGTCTTCACCTCAGTATATTAATGCACCTGCTTCCCTTTTAGGAGCTTGAATGCCCTTATGTGGAGCTGTGTTCCAGGAGAAGCTTTTGCAGTGCGGTTTCACCTGCCCAATTTCCACTCTTAACAAAATCTGTTCTAATTGACCTTGGGAAGGATTTGAGAAAGTTTATACTGCGCTGCTTCATTGCAACAGCAAAGTAGTCAGGAAGACTTGCGGTTTGCTGGGAGTATCTGCAAAAACTGGTTATAACGGTAGCATGATTTGAACTTTTAGTGTAATATTGAAGTTTGTTAGAGCCCTAGTAATGCTGGCGTGCCCCTTCCATGAATACGTACCTTCCTTCTTTACTTGACCTGGGTCCAAATAATCTTGTACCTCTTTCATATTTAAACACAATCTCTGTGCTGTAAGCTGTAATCGTTCAGGTGTGTGTCTACTTCTGGACTTTGCAACAGGAACAACCAAAGTTTATCTCTAATGGCGTGCTATTAAAACTACAGGATTTTTATTTTTAGATTCAACAGCAATCCTTGAGATGCTTTGCCATTAGTATTAAAAAATGAGGGAGGACACTTACTTTTCGGTATTGATGACATGACTGGATCATATAATTTACAGTAGGGGACAATATTAACACTGTAGGAGGTAATCTAGTTAATGGGATAACTGCTTTAGCTGAACACTTGTGCTACAACTATTAGTAGGATAGTTGACATTTTGAACATGTTTGTCCTTTAGGTTTTGAAGCTAATTCCTCATTGAGATGAATAGGAGTAGTTTGCAACAAAACTGCTCCCCCCCGCCCCCAGGTAGTCTACAGAATTAAAATAACAGTTTTCAAGACTTGTTACATTTATAAATAAAAGCCTTTTAAAAATGAGAGCTTTAATTTGTTGAGCCAAAGTGATACATTTCAAAGCGAATGCCACAAAATACAGGATATAAGAGCTCTTACTTCTGACCTCATGTAAGCATTTAACAGAATATGCTTCAAAAATATATATATATTTTTGCTTAAATGGGAGAAAATAGAATGTTTTACAGCATAAAAAGCAGGACTCCTTATAGATGTGACTTCTGGCCAGAACTGCAGTGTATTTTCACACAGTACAGCATTCTTAAAATACTGTGAGGATCAGTATGAACCCTAACTTGATCATGAAGCAGCATCTGAATGGATCAACTAGTCTGGCCATCTCTAGAGAAGCAGAAGAATGTTACTAAGACTTTGCTTACCTGGTATGTAAGGTTTTAAAATGTGCTAGTATTTTTTAAATTCTTTACAGAGAATACATACATGTCAAGTTTCAGGTATTGTTAATGAGGGAGTAAATTTAGGAGAATTAAGAGCTTGGATGTTGTGTGATGCAAGGCTGTAGTAATAGGAGTTTGCTGCCCATTTTTATGGGACTTGCCATGTTTTGAAGAGAAGTCCTGCCCTGGGTGATGCAAACTGTCGCAAGGCCTTGTCTAGAATGACAGATATTTTTCTAGGGCATTACAGTTCGTGCTCAGTGACCCGTGTGTGGTTTTCCTGAACAGTAGTGCGAGCTCACAGCAGTGCGTTCATAAGCACAAGCAGAATGCACTGATTGATGCAAATGGTAGAAAGTGTGAGATGTAATTACAAGTGGTAAAAGTGGGCTTCAAGAGGTGAAGCATACTTCTCTAATTCCTCATGGAAGGGAAGTTGAATGCCGAGTTACGAACGCAGCAAGAAGGTGAGGATGACTTTTTCCTAATACCTGGCGTTACCAGCTGAGAGAGCACTTTCCTTTTTGAGGAAAAACTACAGAAACTACTATTCTGTGATACTTAATTTGAGAAGCTTCAGAAATAAAGCTCTGTGCCCTAACAATAATTTGGGTTACTCTGATTGCAGAATGATAGGATTATTTCTAATTGTACAATCGGAACAGGAAAAAAAAGATAGCTTTGTGTACTTACCAGTGCCTGAAGAGCGTGTGTGCAGGAGAAGGGAGACGGATACCTGGCTTCCAGAAAAGGTGGTGGGCCAGTTGTGTGTATTGGTCCCAGCACTGGCAAGAAACTTCCCACAAGTGGTTGGTAGGAATTTTTTTTTTCTTTCTTTAAGCAGGTTTGTATGTCTCACTCCTGTGTTTATAATGCTGGGGGGTTGGTTTTCCTCTGAAGCTGATTCGATTGGTCACTTTGCCTCCAGGGGGGCCGGTTAACTCTGATCATGTGGAAAAGAATGCAGGTTTGTTAGGAGGGTTTCTTTACCCAACACAAGCCCTTTGCAGCCAAGGAGAAATCCTCAAGCGCTTGCTTGGAGAAGGGGTGCGCTCCCCCTCCCCTCCTTAGTCAAGATTTTTTTTTTCTTAGGTTTGTATAATCTTACTTAAAGTTTTACTTGCAAGTTCAAAAGGACAAAATTCCTCTAGAAAAGCTGAATGGAAAACGTTCTGTTACTGCTGCTGGAAAACACAAGCTGTTTTCTGATACTTTCTTCCTAACCAATGTCAACTAGCGTGTGTTTGGGTGAACGTGGAAACTCTCGGGTCTCCTTGCCCCTTCTCTAGCGCCCCTTCCTCCTCTCTGCGTTAGGTCCCGTGCTCCTGAGCGCGGGTGTCGACAAGCGCGTGGGCTGCAGCTAGCGGTGCAGCCTGCGGTCTCTGGAGGGTGGTGGAGAATTGTGGCGTAGTGCTAGTCGGAAGATGTCGACCTGGCCATGTTTGTTCCATCCCCACGTCGCTCCTTTGTGCAAACCTGGAGTTAATCTCAGGCTTTCCTTTAAGCCTAGCAATGAAACAATGCCAATTAGGTGAGTTGCTGCCCTTAAAGAGGTGGGGAAAGTGATTCCAGGCAGTAGATGAAACCATTTTTACTTGCATTATTTTCTCTCTCTCTCACTTATTAGATTAAAGAGCTCTTACAGGGAAGAAGTTTTAGCTGAAGGAATGCGTGGAGCCATCAGCATGCTGCCCTCCTAAAATGAACTACGAGGACAGCTTTGTAATGCAGTAGTATTTGACACTTTTTTTCTTGGTTAGCTGTTGATGTGAGGGCTTTGATCGAACGTCAGATGTAAGAGGATCTGAGAAACAAAGGCCGTGGTTGTTTGCAGTAAAACTGCTGAAGGCCTGCTGGGAAAATTATTAATGTAGACTTTCCTGCTTAGGAAACAAAATCCTCCCTCACTTTTTTCTTTAACCTTCCCCCCTGCCTCCGTCCCCAGTCCTAAATTACAAAACATTAATTCTTTGCTTCATTAGTATGGAGCATTTTAATACATGTTCAGGCACAGCACTGTAAGTTGCGATAGGCAGAGCGTGACCTTCAGAGCCAGTGAAAGTACCATGGTGTGAGGGGGCACCCACCACTCAGCCAGCCTCTAGGACACTGCGATTTGCCCTTGAACCTTCCCTGTACTCCGGCGAGGCTGAACTCCCACTACAGACAGCCTCTCTTACTCACTGTGACAAGTAGGTTGTGTCGTTACTGTAAGAAGCCATGTTTCGTACCGTAGAAAGCTTATGGTCTCTGGTCACATGTTTCTCATCTGATTCTGAATGGCTTGAAAACCTAACTCACACAGTAGGTGAAATAGTTACAGTATGTGATTTCCAGGTATCTGTAACAGAATTAAATGCTATTGTTAACTTCTTTGGATTTAGTGGTTCATCCATGCTCGTGCCAGTGGATGGTGGTGAGTTTAGTGGAAAAATGTGGAATGATATTTGAATAGTAGGTCTTTGAGACCTAGTGTGAAGGTTGAGGATTTGTGGAGGGAGAGAAAATATAGAGCTGGAAACTGGGGTCAGAACTTCTGACTTATGCCCCTGACTTTGGCCATAAGCAAGTCCCTTCGCTGTGTGTGTATTCCTATAGTGTCCGCAGTATACCAAATTCTGTCCAAATGAGAAGGTTGTCCTTCTTCGGAAACATTGTCCTAAGTCCATTTGTTACAGTTTTTTTTCTTCTGTAAAATGTGTTACTGAAGTATTCATCTAGGCGAAGTTATTTAAGGTCCTTTAAAAATACTAGGTGCAAAGGAGTTTATCTTTTTATTCTCCGGAGGAAATGTGTAGCATGCACCAGAAAGAAGAGAGCAAATCAAAGCACATAGTAGACTTCCCTCGTTTTTCCTGTGCTTAGAGGTAACAGTCTTGCTGTCAGTCATCACTTTCCTGTTAATTCTCTCCAAACACTGAACACGCCATGGGAAATGGGGGCTGACAGCATGGAGAACTGAAGTTATTTGTCACTTTAGTAGTAAGTCCTCTACATAAGCGTGTAACCACAGGGCTGCATCCCAGAGTCCTAGTCTTGTTCTTTGCCGTTAGTCTCCCCTCGACTCCACATTGCACAGCTGTAGGCTTTTTTTTTTTGGCTGGATACCGCTATGCTCTAGCTGAAGTTTGCTGTAAACACCATTGCTGGCTTTGTGACAGCCTTGAACAGAGGTGCCCTTTTACTGTTCCTTCTCTTCAGGAAGTCCAGTCAATTAGTCCAAGGCAAAACCATAGACTGCGTTTTAGATTTTTCATCCTTAAAACATGGCCAAATACTGATTTGCTGAACTGGGTTATTTCAGCTGAAAAGTGTTCTCAGGGCTAGGAACAACTTGCAAATTCATTGTATTAGGACTTCAGAAGTTATGAATTCATATGTAAACTATAGGAACATTCCTATATACTATTTTGCCTAGTTTTTTGTTTAGCTTGTGTTTTCTGAGCCTTAATCTGTGTGATTTGCATTTATAAAGAATTAGTTTTTTGGTTGAAAGTCATCTAGTGCCAAATCCCTGTTGACGCATACCTTGCTGTCTTTGTTTTCGGTGGTGTCCTGGTGCCAGAAAACTGAAGTATGGTATGATATACTGCGTTTTCTATCCACTTCCACAGAAGTGTGGCATCAGATCAGTCACTGCTGTGACACACTGCCATGCTCCTTTGGTTAGAAAGAAGGTTGCAGAATCACAGATTATAGCATCCTCAAATATATGTAATATTGACCTCTCGGTTGATTTCTTGTTTCTTAACTTGGTAATACCATAGAATCTAAAATGATTGAGAGAGGATTCAGCCTGTATCTGATCCTGACAAACAGGACTTGATAATGTTTGGTCACCTCTCTGGAGATGAGCACTTCGAACCTCACAGCTCAAAATGGGGATGAAATTTTCTACAAGTTTACTGCAGAGAACCTGGCTTCAAAAATTCAGTGTCAGTCTTGGGAGCAAAACCAACTGTATTCAAGGACCCTGTACCAGAAAATCTGAATTGTCTTCAGTACACCTGTGGTGTGTAGGTATCTGCAGAGGGGCTAGAAGCTCAAGCAGTGATATGGATATTCAGTGCCAAAGTAGACTTCACAGTATTCCTTGGGTAACACCTTTCAAAGGCTTTGGGAAAACCTGTATAGAGCAGTGGGCTGATAGCTTGCCAGGGTTAAGCAGCAGTCTCCTGAATCTTAAATGACCTTAATAATGGAAAGAAACTATGTCCTTTTTCTTACTTGGTAGGGTCTCTAATTGCTCAGAATAACATGGTTGTTATTGAACGAGCCTCAGCTAATAGCTGAATTCTAATCCACTCTGAAAGGAGTGGGTGTAGCCCTAAAAATAAGACACTTCTCAAAATAGCAAACTAAATTTTTCTGTTGGTTACAGTCTTTTTTTTTTTGTTGTTGGTAAAAGTGGAGATATGTCTGTTTTGCTGCTTCTAGTATTTCAAAAACGGCTTCAGAGAAATTGAGGCATGTGCCTTACCCTTTGCATCTAGTCTCATCCAGTCTGTTAAGATCAGATCGCAGTGCTCTTCCTGGGTTGCTCCCTCAATGATCTCTTTTGGTGTATTTTCCTTCCAGCTGGCTTGGCTCTGTAGCTCTCTGGCTCCTAGTTTTCCTCTATCCAACGAGCGGTACTGAGGTGCTTCCCTGCACTTGCTATTACTTCTACCTTACATCATGTGGAGATCTAAAATTAACAGTGTATTTATTTCCCAGACATGGGCTTTCTGCCTAGCTTGTTGTCTTCATTTATTTGCCATGAAACACATGGAAAAATGAGAGTAGTTAATCTGCAAAGATTTACTGATTCCAGATAAGAGATTTTTGCCCCCATTGCCCCTCTCAAAGAAAGAGGGTCGGGTCCAGTGTCTCAGCAATTTGGTTTTATTCAGAGCCAGTCTCACTAGAGGCTTCCCAAAATACACTGTTTAAAAACTTAGGACTCAAAGCCCAGCAAGTAAGCAGTTGTCTTTAGATGTTCCCTTCAAGAAAATAAATGTGTGTCCTGATTATATAAGGGTTCATAGGTCAGATTGACTAATATAAATTAAAACATATCAACAGGTAATGTGTTGAATGTGTAACTCTTTCTTTACGGGGAAATAAGAGTATTCCAGGGTTATCTTTCTAAGGTCCTCAAGTGAGTATCCATTTTTTGAAGAGCTGCATCTTAAACACTGGTGATACTCCCTTGCCTCTCCTGTCTGCTCGATTGGTCAGGGACACGCAGTCTTGAAAATCCACGTGGGAACTGGTTCCTGCAGCAGTGATGGAAGTGTACCTCGTAAACTTGGAGCACGGGAACCTTGAAACATCCTGGATTTTGTACATTGAGTTTAATTCCACCTGTACCCTTTCAGTGTGTCCCTCCCTAAAATAGAAACAATATAATGTGAATTTTTTGAGCCAGAGGAAGGAGGAGTTTTTCTCTCCCCCAGTTTTGAGGCTGTGGAGAAGGAATACTGGTTACTTTCCAGCTGTATGCGAAGTCCAAAGGCACGTCCTCGTTCTACATGTCCAGGATGCAATACCGTTGGGTATGAAGAACTTGTGAATTCTGCTAAAGAAGTTTGATAAGCCACCCCATTTTAGGTACTCTGCACTTCCCTTTTCATCGTATCATGCAGCTTTTTCAGCTGTCACAGGCAGAAAAAGAAAAAAAAAATCTCTCCTAATTGCCAAAACAAAGTTCTTTAGACGTTAACTTAGTTACTTATGCTTGTCATTTAAAGTTGTTTTCCACACCAGAAATCTCAGCGCATAGTCATGCTTTTATTTGCTTTTCATGTTTAAACAAGCGGGCATACTCTACAGTCTTCCCCAAATATAATTTCTTACATTTCTGGATATGTTTAGTACCTTTCTCTAGCACTGGAACGCCTCTTTGCAGATAGCCACCTAAGTTCAGATTAACAGTTGTTAACAGCGTCAGTGAGGAAGTGGCATTGTTGTAGTTCATGTGAGAATTTTGCAATTACGCGGCTAGACATACTGAAAGAAACACCCAGTCCCTAAGCTCAGAGTTAGTCCTACATTTCTTTCAGTGCTGGTGTTTCCTTGTCAGGGTGAGTCAACAACAAAAGCAGTAGGTCTGTCTAACCCGAGTTGTTGTAGTATAATACAGGCTCCTTTTCTAAAAATATTTACATCATCTTTTTGTGACTGCGTTGTTCTCCATTAAGCACCTGAGGATTTTATGATGTATTTTAAATATAACTTGGTATAAATTAGGAACTAAATGACAATCTAGTCTTCTGAACTTCGGATAGGTTCTTCCTTAAATTTGAGCTTTGTTACCTCTAACTCTTAACATATTGACCTTGGTTCTCCAGAAGACAGATTGGCAGGGTAATGTTAATGCAGCTGTGTTTTTCTTGTTTAATCCTTAATCCTACTGTAATCTTTCAGTCCTTTCTAAAACTGTGCACATAGTATTTGATAAAATGTATGGCCTTCCCTTTTTTTAAATCTTACTATGCATGTAGCAAATATGTTTTGTTTGTATGAAAGCGGTATTATTTACAGTTTTTAAACTCTATTCCCATTTTCCTTTGGCATGAAGCTTTTTATGATACAGCAGTTTCTTCCTTCTGTGCACTTTGGCCTCTTTCCTTTTATGCTTTCCTGTGTCTCTTAATTTGTCGTCTTTTCCTCCTCTCTTTCCCGTCCTTGTCCCTGTCTATATTCTCTTCCTCAGTCTTTTCATCCAAACATACACAGGGACCGGCAGGGATTTCTTAAATCTGTCTCTCTCCTCCTCTTGCAGGTAACGCTATCATATAATGCCTTATATATAAACTTCCATTGCTCTCCTAGGTCTATATCACTACTTACTTTTGGTGCATCTTCGCCTGTAAGGGAGCGAGATTTTACACTTTGTGTTTCCAGGTTCCTAGAGACCGGACTGCACGTTCACTTGTGCCTGTTTTCTTTGCAGTGAGACCAAACTTTGAGGAAGGTGGGACAGCAACAACAGGGAGGAAACATGAGTTTATACGCTCTGAGAGCGAGAACTGGCGCATCTTCAGGGAGGAACAGAATGGGGAAGATGATGATGGAGGCTGGCGACTGGCTGGGTCACGGAGGGATGGTGAGAGGTGGCGCCCCCACAGTCCAGGTGAGAGGAGATCCGGAGAGAAGTGCATCAGCAGTCACAGGGAAGAGGTCCTTGGGAGAGCAGAGGAAGGGGAGGTGGCATAAGGCTTGGGACAGAAATAGGTAATGTTTATGCAGTTTTGGTCACTAAATACTGCTTTAGCATACATAGAGCTCTTGGTCACAAAAATGTCACAGCGAACACAATAATGTGTGTGTTATTGTCTTCTTTAAATGTCCTCAAGGCCCTAAACTTATTTAAGGGAACAATATTGTTCAGACACGTGCTCGTCTGTGTTGTTCCAGGTGAGTATATGCCTGGTAAAATGAGATTTTTTTTTTTTTAACAGCATTATTGTTCTCTCCCCTCAGCTCTACAGCCACAGAAGTTACTCCTCCACATTATGTAGCATATCTAAGGCTATGGGGTGATACTGGCACTAAACTACTTAGGCTGTTGGCCTGTCCACTTTTCAGATGGTGTGGGGAAGGTCAAGGTGCCCTCTTTGGAAAATCTCAAAATATGTTGCTCTGTACATCTTGTACTTACAGGGTGTCTTGTCTCTTGCTAAATTTCAAGCATCTGTTTTGGTCGCTCTTCTCCTTCCCTGACCTGACAGAGTCAACCTCGTTCACTCGCTTACCAGCAGTATTTTGCCAAAGTTACAGTAGAAATCCAAAGCAGAGCCTGGTATTTAAGTAGTGTAGCTGAAACACTTTTTTACTAGTACTTTAAAAAGATCCTGCTTGCCAGGCATACCTGTTGTGGGATCTTGCTTTTTGGGCGTCTTTTGGCTACACTAGGCTTCTGGGAAACCCAGGAAGGATTATGGGTTTTTTACTACTGTACCCTCATAGGGAAGCAAAGGAAGTACAGGACATTTCTGTGGCTGAGGTAGACACTGCTTTTTAATTAAAACAATAAACAAGGCAAAAAATGCCTTACAACGGGGTGATCACCAGTTTTGACATCCCAAAGGATTTCTAGTACTATAATGTGAGCTACCGTTATGTCTGTCGATGGCTAGTAGTTGATAGTGACAGTCTGATGGTCACAGTCACTTCATTACTCTTTGCCCTCGAACAACTGTTAGCTTGTACTAAAAGTTAGGAATGGGCCCTAGGCTAGATTTATTACCAGATGTTTTCTATTTAGAGCAGGGCTAAGAGGCAAATTTTGAAGAATATCATTTTCTTTTCCCTGATGTTTGGTCACGATTGTTCGTTAGACGCTGCTGCTTTGTCATACAATTCAGATAATACCAAGCCAGCTGAAACAGTACCTCATGATGATCAGATGTAGCATGTTACTCAGGAGTGGAGTGTTCTGCAAGTACAAGCCTGCATACATTAGCATGAAAGGAAGCATAGAGACCTCGAAGTTCAGACGTTCGTGTATGTCTTGAACTTTTCTGGAAGATGTTCTAGGAAAGGTTTCCAATTAATTCTAATCCTCTCATAGGAAATATTAGTGCTTATTTGAATTTTTGCTGTAGTAGACTAACTTATTTCAGTTAGTTTAGTAGGTATAAAAGTCTGTTCTAAGAATTGTGAGAATCTGCATAGAAACTGCTAAATTTGAGATGGATGTGGAGTGAGTTGACAGCTGTATCGCACTAGTCTCAACTCAGGTCAGAGTTATGAATTTTTCTATTAGTAGTAGCCACCAGACCATGAAAACAGTTTTCATCATGTTCTTGATTTAAACAATGAGTTTAACTCAAATTGGCGTGATTTAAACTACTGCTTTTTACTTTTTCTGCTGTTAGGTAGTAATGCTGATCATGCTTCCTGCTAAAAACAGACAAACATCTTCACAGTTACAGTACTGTCTTCATTTGTGTAGCTGGACCTGGCTCTGCGTGCTGCCTACTAGGTTGCATGTTGCCTGCTTTCTCCGGGGTGAGAGCAGTTTAGAGAAGCGTAGCAGTTGTCAGGCTCAAGTTTATCATGCTCTGTTGGTAAGCAAAGAGTTTTTGGATTCCCACAGACCGTTGTTTTTTCCATCTTTTGAATTTCTCTATTTTACATGCTTTAACTGTGTTTATCAAGGGGTGGCTGACAAATCTGCTCATCTTCTATGGTTTTTTTGGTAGACGCAGAGAATTGAGAAGATGAACTAAGGCTGCTTTTATTAAAGCAGTCTTGTGTCCATAAGCATAGTTTCCAGATTCTCTGTGATCTGTTTTATTGAATCTAAAGTTAACTCCCTTGATGTGCATAAAGAGTTACCATGTTGCTATGTTGTGTTTAAACTGTTCCTCTGTCCAGTGGCTGTGCCTAAAATGAAGTGAGGGATCTTCTCAATATTGATTGTCAAGCAAAGAACGAAATTCGTTGATTTTCTCTTCACATGCCAGGGGAATCTCGACTCTAAGGCCTTTTTGCCGATATGTCCTGAGAGACTTCTTGGTCAGCATCGACTTTCAGTTTGTGTACGTTTGTAGTCTTGTGTGCTGCCAAACTTTTACAAAAAGCTTCTGTTCTCAGCCATTCGAAGCTTCATGGAGAAGTTAAATGGGTTTTGCTGATGCTGGAGTTCCAGCTCCTGTAGCATTTCAGCTATAAAACAGACATGTCCAACATTTCCCCCCGCACACCACTCTTTAATTCAGAAGGTTGTGAACTTGTTTGTGTTTGTTTATTGAAAAACAGCAGCTTCGGGTTAATGAGTGTGAAAATTGTCTGGATTGTATCAGTAGGCTTTTCTAGTCAGAATTTGGGATGTGGAGCGTTTGGTTTGGGCATTGACAGAAGGCATCGTCCTTTTTTGGCTTATACAGTGGAAATGTTCTGCTCCTTGTTCTAGGTAACCGTGGTACCATTCCTAGTGTAAAGCCCACGTAAGGTAGGCTGGGCTAGCTAGCTGTAAGAGGAATGTGACCATAGTTTTGAATTCACGGGCTGCTTCAGAGATCACTTGATCCTTTCATCCTCTTTTTTAATGATTTAGTGACTGCCTGCCTAAGATGCCTCTCTTCTGTGGATTCATACAGTGATTACTCTTTAAATCTACAAAGCAAGTTTATTTTATCAGGTAGAGGTAGAAACCTCTTTTGGTCGCAAAGCTAGTGAATGATCTATAGATGTTTTGACTTTTTTTGTTACTAAGTCATCCTTAAGGAATACGGATTGTCTCTTCTTGCCTAAAATTTCTTTCTGATACAATTTAGTCTTCCCTTGAGCAGCTCCACTGAAAGATATTTTTCCTGAAAGGTATTTTAGTGAGGCTTGTGTCTGTAATTTCATAGTAACATGTTTTTTGGCTGCTGCTTACTTGAAAGCCTTCTCAAATTCTTCTTGGTTTGCCTTGTTTTTCAGAATCAACTGCTGTAAATCAAGTAGACTTTTTAATGGCCATTGTGCTTTGTGCTTCTTGAATTTCATATAGCAGCTAACATATATTGGAGAATCTTGCTCTAGAGTTGAGCACAATAAAAATCAAGTTCGTATACAACATATGCTAATAAGTTAAACACGGACTGTTCCTTTGTGTGCTTTGCTGAATATTTACATTGGAAACTTCTTTCATAAATTCCATAATGTAGCTGTTAAGAGATAAATAGCTATTAAGAATTGAGAGTAAGGTGTGCTTGTTTCTTTTGTCATGTGGCCAGTAGTCTTATCTTTCACCTACAATGTCACCATAAATTGGAGTGGGTAGATGCTGCTTAAAACTACTTTTCCCAGCTTGGAATCTTGCTCATATGGTTGGCGCCTAATGATACTGCAGGGCCGAATTTGCAGCTGTTTGTGTCCTAACTGTTCGCTTATATAGCTTAATATAAGAATTTAAGAGGTGTCTTAACTTTGGCTTGCTTTAATGATTGACAGCCCTCTACTTTCCTGAGTTGTCAAAATGTTCTGTATTCTAACTATGTTTTTATAAGCTTTTGTTAAGAAACAAGTAGTGTGCAAAGGCCCACTTATCTCTTATTTTCACACCTCCCCTATCTCTGAAAGTGCTCAAGCTATGAAATGAGATACTGTGTGACTAAATCTTTCCAAACAAACTGTATGGTAAACAGAATCAAGGTGGCCCATTGACAGCTACCCAAAAAGCTCTTACTATGTCAAATTTTTCCCTCTTTGGTACAGAAGAGAGATGCAGAAGAGATACTCAGCTGTTTATGAGCCCCAGGATTGCAAATAGTCAGACGTTTTAAGCAATTAACTAGGGTAGGGAATAGCCAGGTTCAGGCCATCACTCTCTTTTGTCATGTGTTGGAAAACCTGATGCAGACACTGCTGGCTGCACTGAGGAGGTGTCTGCCAGTGGTTTTAATCAGAAATCCCTTCTGGATGTCAGAAACCTCTCCCCTTCAGACCTTGGAAAAAGCATTCCAGCGCCGAAGGAAGTCCTGGTATTTCTGATAGGAGTGAAAAAGTAAACTTAATATTGCTTCCCTTATCATGTCAGTGGAGTTTGAATGTCAGGCTTGTCCTTTCAGATACGCTGTGTTGTCCTACTTAGTTGCTGGTTATTCCCAGAGGTCCTGTCATTCTTTGATGACGAAACAGCATTTTTTGGTTGCGTATGTTCATATATGTGACTCAAAAACATGGCCCGGTGCAGCCTGCACTTTTTGAATGTGCCCCAAGTTGGAGGCCAGGAGTTGTGGACAGAGGAGCATAGAGCATCAGGGCTTCCAAAGACAACATCGGAAGTGGTTGTCACTAGAGCTCTCTGAAATATGCAGTCCATCAGTGCATCTTCAGTGAGACTTCATCTTTGCTTGCATGTTTTTGAAATATTCCTGGCGGACAAGAGGTCAGCATAATAGACCTCAGAAACGTTAAGGGCTATTTTAAAGCAGACTGAAAAGATGTGATAAGTACAAACTTATGGTGCCTTATTTCTTTCCTTAGTGACATTGAAAAGGTTGTATCAGAACATTGATTTGACAGTTTTGCATGCCAAAATGTTTCTTATTTGTTCTCAAGGCATTACTGAAAGATAGATTAAGCTATACAGCTGAAATATTTACAAAGGAAGCACGTGATACAGCAAAGGCCTTGTTGAAATTTAACCTTTTGTTTCCTTGATAAAAATGTAATCTAAAAACTTTCATAGTATTTCTAGAGGGCTGTCATGTTAAATTTCCTGTATTTGTGAAACAAAGATAGATTTTTGCAAGGTAAACATTAACACTTCAGAGAGTTGATGCCCCTTATTCGTACGAAGTAAATGAAACAGAGGACAATGTTTCTCCTCTTTGCTGCGATTTTTCGGTAGCCACTTGATAAACAGTGCAACTAAATGTTGATTTCCACTGACTGTTGCAAATTTTGTGACAGGGAAGAAAGGAGGGGGGAAAATTTTTTTTACTACTGACAAGTAAACAGCCAACATTAAAAGCACTAAAAGCTAAGCTGTTTTCTTTCTTACTCTGCTCATTTCTGATAAAGTTAGCTTCCACTGGATGGAGAGCTTTGAAAGCTGTTTAAAGTACATTCACTCCCAATTTTTTTCACCTAGATGCAAGCTCTTTTCAGTTTAAATAGAGAGTTAGCAATATTGCAAAGGATTATGTTAAGCTTGGTTGAATGAAAGATGTCTTCTGAATATATGAAAAATAGAAGCAAAGTAAAAGTTGTAGTTAGATTTGGAAAGTTTTTTCCCCTTCTCTTATGGATTAGCATTCCAAGTTTTAGTATCTCCTGACTAAAAAAATTACTGTTCAAGAGACCTGAAGAGTTGTCAGTCTGTTTTATGCACATATGCAAAAATGCCTCTGGGGGCAGGAGGGAAAAAGCGTGGGTGGTTTATTCAGGATGCAACTTCTGCAGATGATCACCTAAAAAGACAAGCTAACCAACTTTTTGGGGGGCATCTTTATATATATAAAAGTCAGTGATGGCTGGTTGAGGGAGACTGCTCAGTTCAATCAACATCTAGTTTTGTTGGTCCTATTTTGGTGTTGTAGTGTATTTCGGACTATGCAGCTCACCTTTCTTAGCCTTACTTGTTTTTAATGCTCATAATATGATTTATGTGGATATATATACACAACGGGCAACATTTGAAGATATCCTGCTTATTAGTAAGGTACTCCATTTCTCCACCACCACCACCCTCCACCCCTCCTTTAAGATGCCTGTTTATAGGTGGATTGTACCCTGTAGAGGCTTTCTGAATTTCTGTCACCATTTCTCACCTTTTCCCTGCCCCTTTGCCCTTCCAAGTAAGCTACTATCCCTTGGGACTGTCTTGTAAAGTTACTTTCCCCCCACCTTAGACGGCCCTCGTTCTGCAGGCTGGCGAGAGCACATGGAGCGACGGCGGAGGTTCGAATTTGATTTCCGGGAACGAGATGACGAACGGGGTTATCGACGAGTACGGTGTGGCAGTGGCAGTATGGACGACGACAGGGACAGCCTCCCCGAATGGTGCTTAGAAGATGCAGAAGAAGAAATGGGAACGTTTGACTCCTCTGGAGCATTTCTCTCTTTAAAGGTGAGAAGCTCTGTTGGTCCCGTATTCACTTTGAGCAAATGTCCTCTTATGTCCGGTAGATTATGGATGATCATGTTGACTTTGCAGAAGGTGCAGAAGGAGCCAATCCCTGAGGAGCAGGAAATGGACTTCCGGCCTGTGGAGGAAGGAGAAGAACGATCTGACTCTGAAGGGAGCCACAATGAAGAAGCCAAAGATCACGAAAAGATGACCAAGAAAGAGGGGGAGAAAACAGAGAGAGTAGTGGCAGGTAAGGGGGACTTCTGTTGTATCTGTTGTGTGCTACAGTATGGAATTTCTTTTAATTCAGTTAAGTAGAACCATTCAATATTGCAGAAACAGTGGAAGAAGCAGTTCGAACATCTTCACCAGCTGCCAGGTCAGATACCCCACCGAAATCCCAGCCTCAAGACCCACTGCAAACTAGCCTTTTTGAAAGGAAAGAAGAGTCTGTCCCAGAAAGAATAGAAAAAACAGAAGATAAAGAGAATCGAACAGAGAATACACCGCCAGCCAAAATGTCCAACAGAGGGGAAGGTAATATACTTGATGGACAAATTTAATAAGTTTCCCTAATTCATTGTGATTAGACTTGGTCTCTTAAGATGTGACGACTGAATTATGGTGATGAAAACTGAGTTCACCAACTGCTCTATAAATACAAATAAGATTTATTGGAAATGCCACCTCACATGCTTGGGATGTGCCTGTACTTCACTTTGCAACATAATCTGGAGAAACATGAGCTAGTTTGGATGTGCCTCACTGGGGCAGTGCAGATTAGTCTGGGCAAATGTATGTGGGCATGTGGCAAGGAACAGGATATGCTAGTCTGTGCAGAGTTTTGCACTGTTAGGACTAAACCACTTGTTCCTTGAAGTTAAGTTGGGTGTCTGCACTATAAACAGTACAAATGCATAGTCACGCTTAGATCCGAAAAGTGTTTTGCTTTGCTGCTAATTTTGAGTTGCTGGATGTTGTTTTCTACAAGGAACTTTGCAAAAGTCATTTTCATCTGTGTTAAAGATAATGAACTAATTTTAACTTTTTCTTTAGATTTGGCTTCTGTTGCTCAACCTTTGCCACAGATTTCTCCAGACACAGCTTCTCCTGCTCATCTTTCCCCTCCCGTTTCCAATTCAAATCCTGCTCTACGGCCAGTTCAGACACCTGTCACAGCTGCTCCAGGCATGGGCAATATTCCCACTGATCCAGATGATGAAGAGGGCCTCAAGCACCTAGAGCAGGTAAAATTCTTCAAATTCCTTTGCTATAAACAATTTTGAGACTGGAGGAATGTGGAATGCAAGATGCTTAGAGCTTATAAAAGCAAAAATGTAGCTTAGATTTTTAAATCCACAAAGTATACTGAAGCTATTTCCTTTCTCCCTCACCCCCCTCCCCCTCAGTTTTCTTGGAGAATAATTAAAGCATATGTAGTATTTATCTGAATAAAGGTACTGTGCCCAGTGTTAAAGAGCTGCAGATTCTAGTGCTTGTAGCCACTGTCAAGTAGCCTTAAAATTTTCCCAGAGACACCATAAAAAAGTGTAGGCCTGATGCAAAAAAATGTGCCCATAAATGAAGTGCAAACTGTGTTCATGAAAGTTTAGCGACTGCTGGGTGTAGAACTTTTTTCATGCTAGTATTTCCATACCTGTTTTGTTCCTCACCGCGATGGTACTGCATGGGGCCACCTAGGCAAGTTGTTTTAAAGCTTTACTTGAAAAGCACGTGAACCGTGGTTCTGACAAGATGGTAGACTGAGATCAGGGTTTCTCTTGTAAGTACACCAGTCCTCTAATTTCTGGTATGCTCTGGTATCACTGGATAGTTCAAGCCTGTTGTACTTGGCACGCTTGTTTTGGAATTTAAGCACATAACCAACTCTTGCATCTTTTTTCTTTTTGATGTCCCCTGCAGCAAGCAGAGAAAATGGTGGCATATCTGCAGGACAGTGCCCTTGATGATGAAAGGCTAGCAGCAAAAATTCAAGAGCACAGAGCAAAGGGTTCCTCTATGCCATTGTTCCATGAAGCAATGCAGAAGTGGTACTACAAAGATCCACAAGGAGAAATTCAGGGTAGGTCTGTGCCCTTTACACTTCCTCTTTTGCTTCACAGAACTGTTAAAGTCATCGCAAGCTTACCACCAACAGATATGGAAGCTTCCTTTTACAAAAGCAGCACAGGAAACTTGCCACTCTAGAATTAGGTTTTGAAAATGCATCCTTCCATCCATCACTGCCCCCATCAGCAGGCTCCGTGTCCAGAGTTCTGCCTTATTATGCCTGGGGTTTGCCATCACTTCATGCTTCTCTGAATTGAGGTTAGACTAAAGCTAGGTTTCATGTCAGATTTCCAAATAGTAAGAGAAACAAAAAAGTGTGACAGAGTAACTTGTTGAAAAAAATCAGTGAGAAACAGTGAAAGCAATTTTCCAGTCTCATCCCAGACACAGAGTACCCAGGAGAGGAGAATGTCTTTTTTTAGAGTAAAGAGAAAACAAGTTTTCACAAGCCCCGTACTTGCACATTGTTTCAACTGTGCTTGCAGCCAGTGTATTATGGGTTCATATAATGCCAGCTGTTTCACGTTTACAGTTTTTGCTTAAGCAATTTCAGACTTTTGCACAGAAATTTGGAACAGATCTTTCCTATAGATGCTTGCACGTTTGCTTTCATAAAAGACTTTTTTCTTTGGGAGGTCTCTGTTATAGCAGCTGCTGAGCTCCCTCCCAAAAAACACAATTAAGAAGCAAGCTCCTTACTTGCTCTGTTTCACTGTGTAGCAAAGGTTAATGTTGTTTAGTGTGGGTGACTTTCTAAGCTGTAAACTCCACACAGGATTGATGGGGATGTTACTTGTGGGATCTGTGTCGGTCTCTTGCCTGCAGGTATTACATGCCTTTAAACTTTAAGAGGTGAAAAGAAAACCCTCAAGTATGTTAAACATAAAGAGTTTGCCTTTGCTTCAAACTAAACATTAGTCACTACTGGATGCTTTTTACTCAGTGATGGTCTACCAGTTTTTCATCTCAGCAAGTAGTTCCTTGAATGTGACACCCCCCACCCGCAGAAGTGAAGGCTTCCTCATAACTTTCTCTTGGGTTCATATCCTCTTGGAGGAAGTATCTTCTAAAGATGCTTCTTATGGAGAAGGCAAGAATTACTTAACATTCTTGCTTTTCTGAAGATAGTATTTTTGCAAAACTTATTTTACAGTGTAAGAAACAGATAAACATGACCTTTTTCTTTTTTTTCTTTTAATCCTGACTTTGTCTCCAGTTGGGTATGTAGAATTAGTGTGGGAGACTGTCTCCTTTGATGGAAGTGACTGAAATGTTTCTCTGGGAGGGGGTGGGGAGAAGTGTATTTCTGGGGAGGAGCAAGGAAAAACTGCCTCTCCTAATTATCTTCAAAAATGTAATCTTGCAACCAGAGGGGACTCTGCTCATTTCCTAAATTCCAGAAGCCAGATTTCTGTAATACATGACTACTTCTGTTTTGAAGGCAAGACTCTTGCCTTCAAAATTGCTAATATTGAAATTGTCCGAGACTGTTTAACTATCTCTGCGGTTGGTGTGGGGAAGTAACAGTCATACTTTTAGCACTGTTAGCTAGTAGATCCTGCTGAGCTCTGAGGAAGGCAGGATGTATTTTAGCTGGGTTGAGCTCCACACCACGATGGCTCCTCAGCTTTCATCCCAGCGCTGACTCATCTCTATCCAGTGCAAAGTGTAAGCGGTCACATACTTCTCAAAGACCATATGGAGGAATGCCGTAGACACTCTAATGGTCCAGACTTGTGCGTTGGCGCTCCAGCCTTGAATGTAAAATGTTTTTCTGTTCGTGCAAGCAGATGAAAAGGGCAGAAACCACTGATGCTCGGTACTGTGTTTCTTTAACAAGAACCATGCTCTTCATTTCCAGTATGCTCATCTTGGCCTCCCTTCCCCTTCCCCCCATGTGTATTGGTTGATGTTGTTTCAGGTCCTTTCAGTAATCAAGAGATGGCAGAGTGGTTCCAGGCTGGGTATTTCACTATGTCACTGTTGGTTAAGAGAGCGTGTGATGAGACTTTCCAACCACTTGGAGACATCATGAAAATGTGGGGCAGAGTTCCCTTCACTCCAGGTCCAGCACCAATTCCACATCTGGTAATTATGTGGCAGTTTCACTACTCAAATGATCCTTTAAAATATATACAATGAATTATTTACATGTCAAATGCACTGTCTTGGAAATGTAGGTGCTCCAAGCACCAAAGTTCAGCCCTGTGGTAAACTATCTATCTATCTATAAAAATTAAGAGGAGAAAAGACGCTGTTCTAATTTAAGAATGTGTTTGTTTTGCCACATCTGTGAACATAAGATTTGGTCCTGTTGTCTTATATGTACAAATCCTGTGTATTTCAATTACATCTTTATGTACTCAAACTTTGTTTGCAAATGTTGAAGGTTGTTGAGGTATTTTTCTATTTTCTTTGTCTTTTCAGTGCAGAAAGTAATTTTTGTGTGGCTTGCTAGGCATTTACAATATACTACTGTTGGTATGTATATGCTGTTAAAGTAGAATAATGTTTTTTTTCTTAAACATAGGGCGAGCTGGACCAAGAGCGGCTGACTAGGCAACAAGAGTTGGCCCTGATCCAAATGCAGCACCTCCAGTATCAGCATCTTTTGATACAGTAAGACTGCCAGTCCCAGAGACCTTCCAGTGGCTGTGTTCTGCTCCACATTTTTAATCATCCGGGTTCAGCTTCTTGCCGTTGTTTCTTTGGGCATCAGGGCTGGGAATGCTGCACCTTCAACGGCAATAGCCTGCTTCCACAGCTGCCAGAGGTCCCGATAGCTGACAGGATTAGGCCAGAGAATGGTTATCTCAGGCACACTTTTCAGTCATTCTGTGTCATGCATAGCTATGCTGAGATTTGCTGTATAGGTAGCCTTTATGGTCAAACTGAGTCCCAGCTATCCTTGTAATGCAGTTCTGATGTTCTGGAGTCAGGGGAAGGATATACATCTCTGGAATTGGAGATGGAGAGCGCCATAAACTTATCTTGGTCTGTTTACTCAGCTTTTTGAAGGTCAGTGGTGGGTAACTGCTGGACAAAGCAGTTTAACATCCATTTTTGCCAGAGTTGTCAGCTACAGTTCAGTTCTGGGCAGCTTCTAACAACTTGTTTTGTAGGAGATCAGAGGAAAGAAAGCAGTTGGTAAACTACTTGTTTGAGTAGTATTGAAAACGCGTGCTGTGATTATGATTTTTGAATACTGATTATAAGCTTATGATCTGATAAAGCAAGAGTCTGCTGTTGTACCACGAAGTGCCTTGATATAGGAGGGAAGAGATTGATTTGTGTAGGTGGATAGATATCAAAGATGGATCAACTTATGAGCAATCTGTATGTAACTTACTGAAAAGGGAATTGGTGTTGCACAGCTTAGAAGAGAAAAATTGGACAACAATGAGTTGGTATCATTGAGGGAGAGAAGACGCTTTGTCTGTGTGGGCCAAGTTCTGGAATTCTTGTATTTTGATTCTTTCCAAGACCCTATTCTGTGGTTTCCTCTAGTAATTAGCGTGCACATTATATAGGTCAGTGGGCATTAGTCATGGAGAGTGAGTCTATGTGGAACTTCTGTGACTTGGGCATTATATAGATAAGAAAGTGAACAAATACCAGTGATTCTCTGCTTCTCTTTTGAAGACAACAATATGCACAGGTGCTGGCTCAGCAGCAAAAAGCAGCCCTCTCATCCCAGCAGCAGCAACAGCTGGCTATTCTCTTGCAGCAGTTCCAGGCCCTGAAGATAAGGTGAGTAGCCCAGACTTGAACTGATTACCATTCATCCTATACTCTGACTTGTACGTAATGATACTTGTAATCTTCTCTGTGGTCTGTCCCTTTCAAGTTAGTTCATTATGCTAGAACGTTACAGTTTTTTTTAAGATTGCATGAAAGTGAAACAGCTGTGGGATGTTGAGGGTTTGCTTTTGTGTAGCCTTTACCTCAGAGAACATGCATGAAAACGAGGAGGAAAATCTTCTAGCTGAAACCATACCTGCTTGACAAATCTATTGTGCTGGTAACAGAATGCCTTTGCTGGCCGAGTTCTAGCAGTATTGAATACTCATTGCTCAAGGTAGCCTGTGAGCTACAAATACAGAACTGTAGCAGTGGCTGACTTAGCCCTTGGCTTGTCAGCAGGAATGAGATAAGCAAGAACTCCTCAAGTAGTATTGTCTGCATCGTATTTTTGTCTTAAATAGAGGTGTGGAATGAGAGGAATATGTTACGAGTTACTGAATCTCAGTGCGTGTTCAGAGCGCTCCTCTCCCTGGAAGTGGCATGTTGACTCTTCCTGTTGGTATTACAGAATATCTGAACAGAACATGATGCCACCTGTAACAAGGTCTGTGTCAGTGCCGGACACTGGCTCAATTTGGGAACTTCAGTCAGCCTCACAACCTACAGGTAAGACACAAACATGATTACTTTTTGACATTTGGTGCAATTATTTCTGCACCAGTATTTTTAATTGATTCAGGCTACTTAGTGCTGCAATTTAAGTTTCCTTTGAGAGCTGTGATGAATATGGTAATCTTTGCATGGTCATCAGAAGCGTTGATCCAGAGGGATTGAGTGTTATGGTATAATGGTGTCTTGCCCAGAGGGGAGAAATTAGGATAGCTGGTTCTTGTGTAGAATTTTGTAGGAAGGTGCCTTGTTCCAGTGGGTAATCCTTGTTCTACAGGAAGATAAGGTGGCCCTCTACTGACTAAGAATTACATATTACCATAATTTTAGTTCACAGAATATAGTGACAGCCAGCATACACAAGATTTTCCCTTTTGAATTGGTTTTTGTTTGTGTGCTTACTGTTGCTTGTCAATGTTTGTTTTCTTTACTGTCCAGTCTGGGAAGGAAGCAGTGTCTGGGATCTCCCCATTGATACTGCAGCTCAGGGACCAGCTCTAGAACAACTTCAGCAGCTCGAGAAGGCCAAGGCTGCAAAGGTCAGAAACTGTTTTGTATTCTAAGAAACTGGGATCACTGTTTTGCAGCATAACTGTGTTTCTTGAGCCAGTGGAAGATTATTAGCTCTTTAAACTTCAGGTCACTCTGTGCAATTTTGATTGGGTCTTCATCGAAAATTCTATAAAGAGAATATGGTTATAGAAACCAGTTACGAAATCCTTGTGGACTGCTGTTCAGAAACCATTGCTATGGAGGTGCTATTGACCTCTAGACTAATAGTAATATTTTTACATTTCTTATAAAAACTCTTCACTAGCCACCTCTGTTTTAAAATGCGATCATCATGAGTTCTTATGCCAAACCCAGAGCAGGAGCCTGTTTGTCAATACTTCTCTTAATTCTTGCCTCTTTATGCCAGAATTGGTTTAGGGAGTAGTAGGAGCCCTAATTGTTGGGGCTGTTTCACAGTTACTCTGGTATCAAGTTCTTTTTCTAAGTTTGAACCTTTATGATTCTGTACGCTACCAGAAACTGATTATTTTGTGCTGACTGCACAGCAACTCTCTGCTAGCTTCTGAAGTCAGAAGTTACTTTAAGAAGCCAATGTAGAAAGACTGACTAGAGAGCTGATATTTGTTATAGAACAGAAATCGTCAGGAGTTATTCTAGACAGTACTGCAGGAATGTGACCCCAGCAGGCAACCAAACTCATAGGTAGAACTGCAATTAAGAAAGAGCATCTTCTAGATGCTTCATCATCTGTCATGTTGTTACTATAATCTCAGCAGGAGCTGCCGTAAGAAGTGGTGTAGGAATATGTTACCTGCATCTGAGTGTAGTTTTATATGAATTGTAGCTAGAGCAAGAGAGGAGAGAAGTGGAAATGAGGGCCAAACGAGAGGAAGAAGAGAGGAAAAGGCAGGAGGAGCTTCGGAGGCAACAAGAAGAGCTACTTAGGAGGCAGCAGGAAGATGAGAGGAAACGACGGGAAGAGGAAGAACTGGCCCGCAGGAAGCAAGTGAGTTTCCTCAGTGCACTTCATCTCTACTGCCATTTTGTAAACTCACTGTAAGAATCCTGTGGGGTCTAATTAATCTCTGGTAGGTGTGCATGAAGACAGTTCTAATACTTTTCATGCGAGTATATGAAATGATTTTTTTTCTGTTCTTGTTTAAGTTTGAGAGCCCAAACTGCAATGTTGAGAAATGGGCTTTGATTCACTTCAAGATAGGTTCTGATAGATGAGCTGAGGAGTTTTATTCCATATGGAATATTCCCTCCCAGCTCCTTAGTAGTAATATTAGATTTTAGTTAGTCACCCAATTATTGTATGTTAAATCTCTGTTCACCATTTATGCAATCTACTGTTTTGATAAGGGGATGTTTTAGAGTAGACTGGAAGTTGAGCAGGTTATTTCACCTGCAGAAAATGTAGGCAGCTATACTGAAAAGAATTAAACTGATGTAAAATCTACCTTATTTTTTTGCTGCTTGCTTATCTCTAATTTAGTAAGGCATTTTTGCTTGAGAAAAGATTCAGAGTTATGTCATAGGCTCCATGAGCCTTTTATTTTTGGGTTGTTATTTGGGAAGGGATGTAGTCTGGAAGTGCTGGACAAGCATGGTTGTTAAAGTGTTTTTATTGCAGTAAAAGTACTGCAACACAGGTTCTGTGTAGGAGGATGAATATAGGATTTGTAGTAAGCTCATAATCTTTACAAGCATATGAAATGGAAAGATTATTAGCTTGAAGTTTGTGGCATTTATTTCTGAAATCTGTATGGAAGATGAATTCCTTGAGTATAATAGGAGGGCAAGATGGTGAAAGTTGAGGTCACCAGTCTGCACATGAAGGGTAAGGGCAAACACATCGCTAAGAAGTTAATTGATAAACGCCCTGTAAAGTATCATTTGTATAATAGCAAAAAGTAGTAAATAATAAAAATAATAATTTGTATGTGCTTGGGTAGGTAGCTGAAAAGAATGTTTTCTGGTTTAAGAATCAGATATTTCTGGGGAAGCCTCTGAGATCTTTAGATTTATTAGTCATGGACCTTATTTATTCATTCCATGTTTGGGTTTTCTCACTGAAGATATATTTCAGTAGAACGTACTGTGATATGTAGTTAGCTTTTGTGGTATCATTAAGAACGGAGCCTATAAATAAATGGCTCCTTACATTAATATTTCATCTTCATATAAAGTAAGCCATTATGGTATATAGTGGAAAAGTATCCTCTAATGCTCAAGTTCAGGCTTTATTATATCATTCAAGCAGTAATATACTCAGAAGTTTAACTGAATTAAATTGTTTTAGATCTGTTTTAGTAGTAAATAACTTTTCAGCTGTCCACTTGGTAACTCAATGAGTTTCATCCATTCCGGCTTCAAATAAACCTTGGATTAAGTTTCTTTTCAGACTAATGGTTTTGCCATTGTTTATAACTTGTTCAAAACATCCATTAAATCCTGAAGTTTTTGTCCACTTTGGCTTTGTACACAAAACGGTCTCATTCTCTCCCTCTCTGAGATGTGACAGGAAATACTTGTTTACAAGGAGGAAGGAGAATGGGGTTGGAAAGCAGCAACAGCAAATGTCTTAATTCGTTACCAATGGAATAATTGCCACAATGCTTAATTCTGAGCAGCAGAGTTTTTAAAGTAGCAAAGTGTTTAGCTTTTCTTTCCAGAGAGGGGCTTAATATTTAATTATTTATTAAAAAGAAGGGAAACTGGTCTAATATTTGAATCTGACCTCTGTACTGGAAGGCATTGTAGAGTCAGTGATGAACTGATTTATTAGCACAGACTTATACAGAGGAGATGATGCTTAACAAATTTGATTAACTTCTTTTGAGGAGATGACAGTGAGAGCTGAGAGGGGTGAAGCAGTAGACTTAATCTGCCTGGACTTCAGGAAGGCTTTTGATGTAATACTGCATAAAAGACTAGTATATAAGGTTAGTAAATACACTGTTGATGGTGAATTTTTAAAATAACTGATAACTAAAAAAAATAACTAATATATCGATTAAATCCTGTAGGATGAACTTTCATACCAAATGATGTTGAATCCAGTTCTGTTCATAGTTTCCATCAGTTACCTGCACTGTAGCATTGCAAACAATAATATCCAGTTTGTGTAGCTCCTGGATGTGTGTGTGGGTGTTCGTTTTTTGTTTTGGTTTGTCACCCCCATTCCCCCTCCCCTGCCCCCCCCCTTCTGGTGTGATGATATTTTCTGTTTTTAATGATTGATTATTTTCAGGAACAAAATGTGAGGTTTAACATGTAGCTAATAATTGTTTTTCCTCAATTATATTTTTTAATGCTCCCCTTTAAAGCATCCGACCCAAAGGTGAAATCCAAGAAATTGGAAAATTTCTAGGCCTTAATAACATAGGGAAGCAGAATTGCAACTGTTACCAACTGCAAAAAAATCTGGAATATTTTATTTAAGAATCCAGAGCCTACTGAAGTAAGGTGTTAACCTGAAATGGGAAATGCTACCTCAGCATCTTGTGTGACATTATGGATATTTTAAAAGATCTGAAATAAGTTATGCATATAGCAAGATGTGTGTATTTGAAAAACAATTATTAGATAAAAATAGGCAGTTGATGCTAAAGAACATTAGGTTCTCATGTTGTTGACAGTCATGAATATGGGAGCAGTAAGAGCCGAAGGAACGAGCCTGTCCATTTTCCATAAAGAAAGCAGGAGACCTGGGGATGTTCTTGGTCACATGCTCAAACAAAACCACTGAACAACGGAAAGATATAGAAATGAATATTAAGAGAACTTTTTCTATAGCTATGAAGAAGAGCAGGAGAAAAGAATTACATGAACCACATGGTTCCCAGCTTTTCATGGTGTTGCAGGGTTTGGGCTTTTTTTCCTCCCCCTGTTTTATTACAAATCAGACTGTGTTCGTCTTTAGTTCTCTAGGGGAAAGAAGAGTCTTCCTCCCACCCCCTTTTTCATTCCTGGCATTCAGCAGCGTCTCTTCTGGCAGGCCTGAGGAAGGAGGAGATCTCTGCATCTTTGTTAATGGCACTTAGTCTCCTTTCCAAAAGGGAAAGTAGAGCAGAGATGGCAATGAACTGCTGTCACGTAGGAAGACTTAGTGGTTTTTTTTGTTCTTCTCCCTCAGGTAGTGCATGTTCTGCCAGTGCTGAGTGCCGCGCGTCCCCCCGGCCTGCCTTACGGTCGGGCGTCGCGAGCAGAGGTCCTGGGGGTGTGCATGGTCTCTGGTCAAGCAAAATGCAGGCTCGCGCACCCCCAGCCCTCTCGGTAGAATTTTCCATGGAAGAAACAACAAGCAGAAATTTTTCAGCACAGGCACGGGGGACACTTGATTATTGTGACTTGACTGCATGTGTCCAATTCCTCCAGTTACAGGCCCGGGTTACAAAAATGGTCCAGGCATTGAGTGCTGGGCTTGAAGCTTTTCTGAATATGAGAAATCAAAGCTTTAAATGAATAGAGAGAAAACGGCTCACAGGCTACCGCTAGTGGAAGAAGACCTTAATAATCGCACTTAAATTTCGTAGGGGGGAAAAAAGCCAGAAAAATCTTTGTCCTTTAGCATCAAACCACTTGAGTGATACATGAGTATGGATTATTTTTTGGCTTGCAGCCTGCAGCTCTTCAATCCCACAGGATTGGTTACGAAGGATGTTCTCTCTCTCTACTGGACAGTTATACTGTAAACAACCAAAGTTAGCCGTTGTCAGAGAGAAACCTGGTCCGGTTGCTCAGTGAACTGTATTGCAGTTAATCTATGCTATGTATATATGAAGGTCTGGTATCAGATCAGTATAAGAGTCTTGGATTTTGGAATTAACTTCCTTGTTTTAACAGAATTCAAAGTTTATGTCTCCATGCTGCACAACTAGCCTCTGTTATTCCTGTGGATAACACATTGCTCATGGAAAATGTAGGAGTAAAATTGCACAGTCCTGTCTGTCTAAAGGGAAATACACTTATGAATGCTTTAAAAATGTCCTTGTCCGAAAGGTAAAGTCTGAGCTGAGCCAGAGGTATAAGTCAGAAAGTGGAAAGACAGAATGAAAAGCAGAGTGGCCTCAATACAGTTGCTGAATTTCAGAAATCAGAAAAGGCTGCAATAAGCATGGCTATTTTAGGCAAGGGGAAGTCAGAAGCAGACAGAAAAAATGCACAGATGCTGCTCCTGTTTGACAACATAGAGGAGGCCAGAAGGCTGGTTGTGCCCTAATCCTCCAAAGAACAAGTAGCAGAACGGAATCATTAATTTTCAGAGCAGTAGGAAAGGCTGCTGATGTTTTTCTGTGTTGGGAACATAGATTCATTAAGAGAGGGAGGCAAAGTAAGTAATTTTACTACTTGGAAAACAAAACATAATTTATTGGAAAATATTTAATCTAGGGATAGCAAAAAATTAAAGCCCTCGAGACTTTTCACTGCCCTAGTTATTTAAATAATTTGGGGGAAGCCCAGTCAAAGCCCTTTCATTGAGTTCCATATCTCTCTCTGGGGCTTCCCAAGGTACCAGTGTCCTTGAGTACACTGGGCTTCTTCAGCTTGTTTCTGGCATCTGGAGATGCGGTTCGAGTTTTGTAGTGCACTTCGAGTAGTCAGTATATAGAAGTTCCTGGTGTAGGAAAAGTTTCCACCTCTAGTTGACACCTGAAAAAGGGATTATGGAGGCATCTGTGTATCAAAATGTATATGTTCAAGTGCAGTTACTATATACTGGAAAGAGGAATCTCACCCCTTAGTTGTTTTCTTTCTCCACCCCCTTGTTTTTTGTATAAAAGCAAAGATAGGCAATGATTTCCTAATTGTCTTCTCATGAAAAAAAATTCACTTACGTATGAAATGCACATTGCATCAGAAAGCTTCTTAACATGTGGGTCTTTGGTGTTTAATACTTTGGCGCTTAGCTTGGAGCGGAGAAGCTTTCATTGAGGCATTCACATGGCCAGTCTATGTTGTATTCTGTGTTCTCATGCAGTTCATAAATGAGTTTATAGATTGACATTTTGTTCCCAACTTCAGGAAGAAGCCTTGAGGAGGCAAAGAGAGCAGGAAATTGCACTAAGACGGCAGCGGGAGGAAGAGGAGCGGCAACAGCAGGAAGAAGCACTTAGAAGGTTGGAAGAGAGGAGAAGAGAAGAGGAGGAAAGGCGGCAGCGAGAGGAATTACTTCGTAAACAGGTGAAAACTGGCAAAAGAGATCTGTTATGTTTAATTATGGGGGCAGCCAGAACTGAATGAGCTTTGAAGCTTGCATACGTGTCTGAGAGAACACCAGTATTTGTGGAGAAATGCAAGGCTCATAGACAGTATCAAGTGAACATAAAATAGGTTGTCTACCTGTACCCTGATTGAAACGAAATCAGAATCTGATCTTGCCTTTGGAAAAGAGATGTTTGTAGAATGTGTGGATTTTCTTCACATATACGAACGTTAAGAATGGTTTTGCAGCATATTTTTAATCCTTCCTACATAAGAAAGGCAGAATACCTACAATGCTGTACTAGATTAATAATTTATGTTGCAAGTTGTCATTCTCCCAGTCTTTACCACGGAACTGTTATTAACTTTCCTCTGAGGTGATCTGTTTTGCCAGTCTGTCTGTACTCTGCCAAGACTATGCCCACTTCCAAAAGTTACAGCTTTTTTTAAGGTGGTTTTGGGTTTTTTTGTCTCTCCCCACACACTTTTTCTTGCCTTACTATTAACAGTTTTTTCCCTTGGGGCCAGCTTTGGAGTCCACACTGGATAACTTGAGCTTTCAGCTCCCTAATTGATCCTGTCACAGTCTCCTAATTCAAACTAACCTTAAAACACGATTAGCTTCACATTAATTTTCAGGTCCATTTCAGAATTGCCAGTTACTATTTAATTAAGAACTCATTTTTCAGCACCCTCCCTAACAAGACATTCGTTACCATTTCAGTCTCGCCACACAGTCATCTCCTTGTTAGCAAGAGCGTCTTTCCCTTTGCAGCTCTAGTGTTCAGCAGTAAGCCTTGCTTTTTGTCAGTTGAGCTCCCCCTGGCCCGTGTCAAATTCAGTCTAAGCCTTTTGTCCCTTTATTCCTGTCTAAGCTTTGTTCCTGTAACAGTACGGCAATGCTTGACTGTAAAATAAGCATATAGAAGAAGCTCAGACTGAAAGGTGGATGATTTCCAGAAGGAAGGTGGTTTGAAATTGGCCAGCCTGAACAAGGGAGATGCCTCTCTCTTTGCAGTCCTTTGGTGGAGCGATGCGAAACTTGTATTTTTAGGGAGTCTAGTCTAGCTTTTAGGGGCTTTTACCCTGAGAAATATAAATGAACAACACAGTCCAGGCCACAGATAAAAAGGCCCCACTGTGTTCTGTAAGGATCTCTAAATAGCAGAATTGAAGTAATTTAAATTTTCTAAGTCAACTTAGAAACTTTACTCTCCTTTGTGTCCTGGGAAGGAAGAGGAGGCTGCCAAGTGGGCACGTGAAGAGGAGGAAGCTCAACGGCGACTTGAGGAAAGTAGGCTACGCATGGAAGAAGAGGCAGCCAGGCAGCGGCTCGAAGAAGAGGAGCGAAAGCGCAAGGAGCTGGAACTCCAGCGCCAGAAAGAAATAATGAGACAGAGGCAGCAGCAGCAGGAGGCTTTACGACGGCTGCAGCAACAGCAGCAACAGCAGCAACTTGCACAAATGAAGGTAACATATCTACAGTTTAACCTCCTTCTTCAATTCAATATATTAAGAAAAACAGCTGCAGGATTCAGGGTTGAACAGAGCAGGGAGAGATGAACTATCTGGGGAGGGAAGAGAGTAAATTCTCTTTATCAGAGTGATGGGAGAAACAAGAGGAAGAAAAAATTGCAAAACAAATTAGAAAAGGAGCAGGTTCAGTCAAGAGAAGCCTCCTGAAAAGGGATTCACAGGTTAATATAGACTTTACTAGGATGAGGAAGGACCATTGCTAAGTATCAACTTATCCATTGCTATAGATCTGAAAGACTCAGTCTGCTCAATGCAGAGGTGCCCTCTCTGTCTTGTCCATCTGGTGTTTGACTAACACACCTGCTGAAAAGGCTTTTGCAGTTCCTCATCCTGTAGATTTACTAGAATAAATGTAACTTTGGGTTCTGGTTATTTTCTCCAGGAAAAGGCAACTGATGAGCCGTGTGTCTGTATCACATAAATGCCATGCTGCGTTTGAGTCATTTCTTCAAAAAAGCATTATACAGTTGCCTTGTATGTATTCCACAAAAAGCATGCAAACGCATAGTAATAACAAAAGTCTTTGGAATCAAAACCAATTGCTATTTTTCAGACCAGGGATGTGTTACCTTATTCTCGATATGCTGCTTCTTTGACACTGATGCATCAGACAGCAATTTCAAGAAACATACAGTTTATAATGAGTGTACATTTTAATAGTTTTATACTATTTCATACTTTTCAATATTTTATCAAAGTTTGAAGGTGACCTTTTATCTCTCTTTTCCTGTGCCCTGTGGGCTTATACTAATTTTTCATGTTTATACTTCAGCAGTATTCTCTGAAAGATTTTTGTAATTCTTATTGATGGTTTTTTTTGGCCCAGCTCCCTTCATCTTCAACATGGGGTCAGCAGTCAAATTCAGGAGCGTGTCAATCCCAGACAACACTGTCATTGGCCGAAATCCAAAAGTTAGAAGAAGAACGAGAACGGCAGCTTCGAGAAGAGGTAAATTCTGACGCTGCGGGGGTGTAACTTGTTAGTTAGAGTGGACTTGACAGAATGCCTGTTTAACTGTTGATTAAGTGATTGGTAGGAATGAGAATGATGATGAAGAATGTTTTTTTTTGAAATAGCATAACAGAAGTAAAAGTTAATCCTGTCCTTCAATCATAGATTCAATGGGTATTTATTTGAAGGTTTTTATAGCCTCTTAATGTAAATATTCTGCAAGGAGGGCAGGTGGTGCTCTTTTCTTTTAATCTTAGGAGTATAATGTGCTCAGAAACAATATTAAGTGGTTTCACACCTATGCTGTAATTTGCTTTGTAGATGTGCATGGAACCAGGGCATTTAAAAGAAAAAAAAAATGTAGGAGGAGAAGGTATTCCCCCAAGATCCCAAATGCCTGGCTAGCAACAGTCATAACAATTGAGCAAACTATTCTGTCTTAAGCTAGTAAACAGTTTCCCTTCAGTAGTCACACTTAGCGTCTCCCTTTTTGGAGGATCTGTAACAGCATTTAAAATAATCTTATGTCAGCCAAACTGCTACAGAAGAAATGGAAATCTGTTTAAAATCAATTTCCCTGCTGGAATTTTGAATAGTAATGATCTCCTGGAAGCATGACCAAGGGTTTTTCTTGCATACAACAGCAAAGGCGTCAGCAGCGTGAACTAATGAAAGCCCTCCAGCAACAGCAGCAGCAACAGCAGCAAAAACTGTCAGGCTGGGGTAATGTCACCAAACCAACAGGCACCACCAAGTCCCTGCTGGAGATACAGCAGGAAGAGGCAAGGCAGATGCAGAAACAGCAGCAACAGCAGCACCAGCAGCCGAACAGAGTCAGAAATACTACGGTATGAACAGTGTTTGTCTAATCAATATATGGAGGGAAACAGTACATGACAGTTCTCCATGTCTGTTCATTACTGTTTTGCCAGGTCTGGTGCTAATAACCAGGATCTCTTTGTTATGTTTCAACAGCACTCTAACCTGCACACCAGCATTGGGAATTCAGTGTGGGGCTCCCTAAACACTAATCCCAGCAACCAGTGGGCATCTGACCTAGTCAGTAGCATCTGGAGTAATGCTGATACCAAAAACTCAAACATGGGTTTCTGGGATGATGCAGTGAAGGAAGTGGGACCTCGTAACTCGACCAATAAAAACAAAAGCAATGCCAGCCTCAGGTAGGAATTGGGGAAGAAGCTTTTGCAAAGAAAGGCTACCGGTCCTGAGATGATCACTAAGCAATTATAGCATCTTCATTTATTTTCTTTTTTTGTGTGTCACTCAGGATCTGTTTTGACAACAAAAATAGCTAATAGGTGATCAGTCACAAATTATTTTGGCATCTACATGGAAAATGAGTTGGTTCTTAAACAGTGTTTGCCTCTTGTAAACTAGTGAGTGTTGTAGTGCTGTACTGTATACTGTACTGTTGGTAAGTCTAATAGTTTGTAACTGTAATATTGTCTATTTTTTCTTTATCTCAGTAAATCTGTAGGTATTACAAGTAGACAGAACAAGAAGGTGGAAGAAGAGGAGAAGCTGTTGAAATTGTTCCAGGGGGTTAATAAAGCCCAGGATGGATTCACTCAGTGGTGTGAACAGATGCTTCATGCACTCAACACAGCCAATAACTTAGATGGTAAGAGGTGGTCAGGAATGTCAATGCTTCACTGTGATGCTGCATGACAAAACAGTATCACGTTGGTCTGCTGAGCAGATAGTTCTGAGGAAAAGTAATGACATTAAAATAATTTTTTAATGTAGGCAGCAAAATGGTATAATTCCTAAATGGTGATCCTAAGAACTGCTATATTGTCTTCTCCATGGTTTTCAATAGGTTAAATACTGAAAATCATTTGGAATTGGAACCAGTTTTAAAATCCATCATCTAGAGCCCAACTGATAATTTTTCTTGTTGGTGGAAGCAGTATCAGACAGATGAATGAGGATCCAGTTGATTTTTAAGTGCACGCAAAATTATCATGTGTCCCTCTGTAAAGCTGGTGGTGCGTGTTGTGGGGTGGGTTTTTTCTTTTTCGATGAAACTAGTTGGTTGGAAACTGTGCAGGTCCCTGTGCTCCAGCATCCATGTGCTGCCAAGTCGTGGTTCTGTGGGGCGCTCGAGCCTGGCTGGAGAAACAAAGCTGCCGCAAGAGCTAGTGCTGCACCTCTCTATTCCAGTGCCATAGCTTCTCTCCTCCTCTGTAGCCCATATATGCTCAAAGTACCTTGTTGGCCCGATCTGTGATATACTAACTAGCTGTATCCAGTGTCTGAAGAGAGGCTGTGACTCTGCAGTGCTGTCATACATTTGCAGTGAGCTTCCATGCTTTCAGGGCTGTGTTGTGTGACGAGTGACAGGTTGTTGCCACAGTGTCTTCCTGGCTTGTGATTTGCTTTGCCCTTCTCCACGTTAAATAATCCAGTGCAACATAGGTATTCTAAGGACAAGAGGTGGTAAAGGAGGCTTGCAGGTGTGCTCACTGTTGAACTTCAGTTGCTCGCAGGTTAGGTCGAGCACTGTGGTCTGTGCCCTGTTGTGCTTCAGCCAAAACAGAAAATGTATTGAAGACTGCACTGAGGAGAGTATTTTCCATTTGGGCCTGGCATTAACTTTGAATTAGCTTCCAAACTGGCAGTGTCTAAAGCTAATGGGCTAATGTATCCTTAGGATTGTCAGTTTAATCTTTCTTCTCATCACATTAGCTGGCTTATTCCTGCTTCCTGTAAACGAAACATTGCGTTTTAGGGCTTTGCTGTAGGGAGCTTAAAAGGGCAAGCCATTTGCTTCAGCTGCTAGGTTGGCAAGTATTTGAAACAGAAATCCAAAGTGTGGGTTTTTGCATGTACGTGTTCACACATCTGCACGCATTCTCTCATGACCATCTTCTTCTTGCAGTTCCCACGTTTGTTTCCTTCCTAAAGGAAGTGGAGTCCCCCTACGAGGTCCACGATTACATCAGAGCCTATCTCGGAGATACTCCTGAGGCCAAGGAGTTTGCCAAGCAGTTTCTTGAGCGCCGTGCCAAACAGAAAGCCAGTCAGCAGCGGCAACAGCAGCAGCAACAGGTAAATCTTACTTGATACAGTCCATACAAGTAAATAGATACTATCTAAAGTCTAGATACTGTCTAAAGAGTCTGTATTCCTGCTAGTTTGATAGGAGGGTGAGCAGGATTTTAGAGGTGATTCGAAATGCAGAGAAAAATGCAAATTTCAAATATTTACTGCAGAATCATGCATCCTTTGCAACTAAACAACAGTTGAGGCCAGCTGCAGATCAGATAGTGACTTTTGCTGGCCAGGATGCTTTAGGGAGCTAGTGCTACTACACGTGTGATGCAGAAAGTGATTTGGGGTCTCTGAATGTTTTCAGTATAAATAAACAAAATTTAATTCCATCTTATCATCTTGTACTTGTTTTCTTTCTAGGATTCAGTGTGGGGGATGAACCACAGTTCGCTACATTCGGTCTTTCAGACCAATCAGAGCAACAACCAGCAATCCAATTTTGAGGCTGTGCAGAGTGGGAAGAAAAAGAAGAAACAGAAGATGGTTCGTGCCGATCCCAGCTTGCTAGGTCAGTTTTGTGTTTTGTTTTTTGGCGTTTTTTATTTCAAAATTATGGGTTTTTTGGGGGGAAGCCTTGTGGACTGTAGAAATCTTGTTTGTCTAAATGTGACCATTGAATTCAAACAGAAAAGGTGAAAGTTGAACTTTCTTCAGAGTCTGTATTTCAGTATAAGAATTCTTTTAATAATGCATCAGATTTGTGGAAAAATCTTTGTCTAATGCTCCTGTTGCTGCTGGGGGCAGTTTGGGTCAGAGTACGGTATTGTCTAGAGTACACTGATGTAAATCAGTGATTCCACTTCCTGAATAGAGGAGTCCCTTGTAATTTGTTTGCCCAAGTGCGGGCCGCAAAGTAAGAAAGAGAGTCTTCCAGAAGGCTTTAAAGACCAAGTTTTCATGTATTGGGAATTTTTGTTCTCTGATAGGGAGGAACCTGCCTATCATGGATATATGGCTATGTCTTCACATACCCTGGATATTTAAGGGTGCTGTTGGAACAAATGATGTTCCCAGATGTATTTGCCATTTATGGTAGTGTAATGGTGATAACTTACATTTTCTTATGATTAGAGAGCAAGTAAAGGTGGTTGGTAACATGAAAGCTTCTTGTATAGTAAGACTTCTTGCATAATAAGACATTTCACATTTTGCCCATAAAAAGCTCTCTATCTGCAGTGATCGTCTGCTTTTTTGATAGATAAATATAGATATATGGTTAATAATTAAAAGGAGATATTTGTTTGTTTTACATTTTGATCATGAAGAGAGCTATTTAATACCTTGGATGTGATCTGGAAACTTAAGTAGTTCAGAGATGTCAATTAAACTGCCTTTTCTGTTTTGAGTTGACCTATGCCTATCTTAACTGAATTCATGCCAAGTATTTTTGACATTTATATGAAAGATGTTTTTAAAAGGGAAGAATATGTTTTCTGTTTCTTCTTGAGGAACAGCTTCTTAAGGCTTACCTTTCTGTCTTCCTACCTTTTTACATGAACTAACCATCTTTAGAAAAGGCAGTAAAGCTCCTGGGTTGGGGGGGCGGACCAAATCTGGTCACACATCTTGAACTGGAAGCAATGAAGATGCTGACACCATTAGCACCTGCCCCGCCTCACACTTTAGTTTTTATGAGATGAGGATGACAGTTAATTTGCCCTTACAGCACAGACTGTCTGTTAATGGAAAACTGTTAAAACCTGCTCACGTGGCATTAATAAGAAATCACTAAATACAATTATAAATGAAGCTGCAACCATAAGGGAATTAATACGTGCAATTTCATAAAAATGAGTACTCTTTACTGCAAAACAATTCCAAAAATTTCTAGGTAATACAGTGCCGCCAGAGGGAGCCAGAAGTTTCCTTAAACCTATTGAACAGAGCACTCTGTATCCGTTGAAGATAATGGCTGTGAAAAGTGGTTTGTTCTCTAACACAGAACAAGCCTATGGAGCAGTCTCAAGACAATGATATGCCAATTTTGAGTTTAGCTATCGTCCACAGAAAAGACCTTTCTTCTTTCTCATGCTTCATATGGGGTTGGTACAACAAAAACAGAATTTCGTTACAATAGTTACACTTGATATAATAGTGAAATTTTTCCTTTGCAAAAGATATATTGGCTTTTTCTTGCTCATTTCTCATGTGTGTCATTTCTGTTTGCAATGTGCAGTTAAAATGTTAGGCAGAAGTTTAGGTATATCCTCAGCCGTCTAAGTAACCCCATGTAGCATTGTATCTTCTCATGTTGTACCCCTGAGCAGTGTTAGGAGATTGTAAAAAGCTTGGAAATGCATGGAATTTCCACTAAATTTCTTAAATACATACATTTAGATTTAAACTAGGGGTAGAACAGCTCCAGCTGGAGTTAATCATGCCTCCAGAAGTCTCGAGCATGGTTGACACTGGGAGTCTGAGTTCGCAAAGCAACCATTTTGGCTTCCTGGACCACCTAGGTACTGTGTTGGTAGGCACTTCCAAGTGCCGGTTGACTCAAACGTGCTCCCTTTCAAGATGTTGCTCAGCCGTGTCTCCACTGTGCCCAGCTACCATGTTAGCTCTGCAGATGCCATCTTTTAAATTAAAGTTGAAACTAGATTTCTGCTGATCTCTCTCTAAAGACCAAGTGATGCTTATGTCTAAATATATGATTGGTCATCTTTGATTTATATAAAATTTCAGTTTAGGTAATTCTATCTAGCCTTAATACATTTCCTTATCAGTTTTTGTTTGGTATGTATTACTTTATCTTAAACAGCTGCTGAATAAACAGATGTGTTGCAGCATATACAATATACCGCATCCAGATCTTTAACACAAATCGTTTTTGTTTTATAGGGTTTTCAGTGAATGCCTCATCAGAGCGGCTCAATATGGGAGAAATAGAGACTTTGGAAGACTACTGAGCATGTGCAAATCAACTGGCTTTTCCTGCATCTGTTAACCATGGATTCTCCGTCTTGGACACAGTACTCTCCACCATGCGTTCTTCTTTGCCTCGCAGTGAATCACAGAATCAATCATCTCAGGCTGCTTCCTCTAGCCCCAGCAAACCCTCTTCTGCCCAGGACTGCACAGGCGTTGTTCTTACCATCGGCCTATAGACGTGTGGACTTTGTTCCAAGTCCTGGGTGGGTGGGAGATAGGATTTGTTCACAACAAGGCTGATTTGGGCAGCAAGCTTTCACTGTGCTGTGATTTCTTCTGCTGACATACCTGGAAAAATTCAATTGGGATTCTGCAAACAGTTGCTTCCCTCTTCTGGTTACTCTTACCACATCCAACATGTGCAGTCATGGAGGGAGAGAGAGAGAGAGAGAGAGAGAGAGTTTGTGGTTAACAGATGTTGGTCAAAACCAAAATGCCACACAGATACTGACTTCCGCGCTCCATCAGGGCAAGAGGTGCTCTCCCAAGCCAGGAGTTGCATTCATAAGCTAACCTTAGAACTGGCAACAGCAGGAGAGGGGTGGTGGCGGGCACAGTTTAGCTTGGGTTGGTTTGAAGTTGCACACCCCCTGCCAGCCCTTCTCAGCACATTATTTTTGGAGGGAAAGCTCGAGTCTGTCTTCATTAGGTGGTGATGCTGAAGCTGGTGGAGTTTCCCATCGGCATACTCCAGCCTTCCTGGAGAAGTGGGGACTTCTGGGAAAAGGGGGGTGGCGTTTCTTCTCTTTCAGGTTGAATTTATCCCTTGAATGCTACCTTCTGAGGATTAGGACCAGTTTATTTTGAGCTTTTCTTCCTGCAAATTTGTCTCGTTTAAGAGACAGTAGGATCTTTCCATGTGGATCTTTAGTCTTTGGTGAGGGTGAACACTGGCTTTCAGATATATACCCGAGCAGTCTCAGCTAGTTGTCATTTCAAACCACAGAGCTTAGGTTCAAAGACAGAGGTGCCCTTTTGTAATGAAGAGAGACTGGAGGGCGAAGCTATGTGCAATGACAGCCCTGCTTATCTTCTACACCGTAAATTACTTCACACACCTTCACTTGGATCCGTAATGTTTAAGTATTTATGGAGCCATGAACCTTCCTCTCTCACGAAAAGATTTAACACCATCCTCCCCTCTCCACCCACCCCCTCACACCACAAAATAAAGAAAACTAAAACTGCCAAATGCACTTACTTTCAGCCCCCTGGTCCCATCTCCCATTCCCAGAGGGTTATAACCTGCCAAGGGAGATAAGCTACAGTTTTGGTGGAGGTGTATGAAGGTGTCTGTCTTTCTCTGTCATCACTGCCTAAAGAAAACAGTTCGAGTTGCTAAAGAGCAGTTTGGCTTTGGATTTTATTTTGTTTGGTTTATTCATTATTTTTTTGGGGTCACCTTCCCCTCCTCCTCCTCTCTCTTCCCCCTGCCCCCAAACATGTACAGTAACTATACAGAGACTGCTGCAGACTTGTATATAGTTTTTGGATCCAATAGCATGGAGAGACTTGGAACTGTTGGAAATCTGGTCTCCCTGTCTCCTTTGCTTTGTAAATTCATAAAAGGGGGAAGAGGGGTAGTTAAAATGTTTACAAAACTTTAAACTCCCTCTGAACTTTTGCCAGTGTGGGGGGGGGGAAAAAAGAGAGAACTTAAATAAAACCTGGTTGTATTATATCTGAGAGCAAACTTTCTGCTTGCTTTTGTCGAAGCTGAGTTTTGAGATAATTCCTGGTGCTAAAACTGACCCCAAACTCGACTCTCGTCAGTTTTCATCAAGAAACAACAAGCAAATACACAGGATGTGGAACAACTGCTGCTTTATTCCTTCCCTGGTGAGGAATACCGGTGGGTTTTTTCTACTTGATAATTTTAGAGTTCAAATAAACACCAGTAAGTTGAGATTGGAAAATTTTGACAGGAGAGCTTTGATTTCTTCCCCCCTCTCTGTGTACAGAAACATGTGCATTCACACTCATGTTGTTTATACAGGAGAGATCAAGCCGGGGCTGGTTTTCTGTTATTAAAAACACTCAGCCAGTAGTAAGTAACCAGTAGTCAGAAACCACCCCACCAGTTCCCTTCCCTAAATGAGAGGTTTATCTCTCCCCTCTACTGTGATGTCCACAGAGACACCTTGTAGGCTGCCCTTTCCAGACAAAATCCCATTTTCCTTTTTTCTATTTGCTGCTTGTTTTTTGTGTGGAAAATCCCAGTAAAGGTTGATGATAAATGTCCTTCTACCATTCCCATGTCCGCAAATACTGAGTCAGTAAATAACTAACCGATTCAGTTGTTTTGCATTATGTTTAGCTGCTGTCTTGGAGAGGTCAGTACATGCTTACGTTGAAAATTTGACTTTCTTTTAATATCTTAATTTGTTAGCATGTAAGTATCTTGCTCGTAGGTGCTTTCTGTTTTGTTTTTTTTTAATGGTATGATCTAACTTCTACAGTCTAATTTTGGAATACTCTTCACTGTGTAACAAGTAAGCAAAAGCATGCTGACTTGCAGCTCAGCTGGGGAGGATGAAAGGAACAATTTAGCACTTGCTAAATGGAAAGGTAAAAGATACAGGCAGGGAAAATGTGCAATAACTTGTCGAACCCAAGGGACCCTGCCTGGCTTCTGAGAGTTGTAGATAATGGACCAGTGCGGAAGATCTTGTTCTTAAATATTTTAATATTCTGACTCTGCTTTTAGTACGAAGGTAATATGCTGGTGTTTTCAGCCTGTATGCTCAGGTGTCAAGATGTCAAGAGTAGTGAAGGTTGGTTGGATCAAGAGGGATGGAAAAATAGAAGCTACAACTTTGCATCTGCAGCCCAGATATATTTGTGCTAGACTTGGGTCTGCTTTTCAGACAGGACATCAACCTGGGAAGCTATTGTGGCTGTGGCCACGGTTTGAAAGATAACGTTGCATCTGCTAGAGATCGCTGAGGTTTCTTTTGAGCACGTTTGGGCAAGTTGCTTCCTAACTTCATTTCACGGCAGTGACAGCGTTCTGTCCTCCTGGTTTTCCCGAGCTCCCCTCACAGCCAAGTGCTTTTGTGAAGGATTCAGCTAAGCAGAAGGCTTTAAAAGGACACCTGAGCGGTATCTGGCTGGCTGTTGGAGACAGCCAGAAATCAAGGAGATCTTTTACCAGAAAATCATGAATCTAAATTTTAAGACAAAACTTTGTGCCATGTTTTCAGTGTGAAGAACTGGCATTGGGGATGTTTATGTACTTTAATTGCTAATTCTTCTGAATAGAAAACATGAAGTATTTCACCCTCGTACCAACTTCTTAAAAAAGAAAACCCAAAAAACAAA
The DNA here is from genome assembly GCF_036370855.1 of Dromaius novaehollandiae. Lineage (NCBI taxonomy): Eukaryota > Metazoa > Chordata > Aves > Casuariiformes > Dromaiidae > Dromaius > Dromaius novaehollandiae. Next base: position 28,455,325 of record NC_088106.1, on the reverse strand, counting down.
ACTAATTCTTCTGTCCTGTGATAAACAGGAATGCTCCCCATATATACTTCATCCTTTCCCAGAACTCTTGTCAGTGCCAGTGTGATTTCAAACCAACCCCAGGTTTCTCTGCTGTTAACTCTTCCTTAGTCTCTTTGGAGGAGAGAGACAGATTGGCCGAGGCTTCAGGAAGAAAAAGTGTCTGTTCAGTTCAGATCTGAGGAAGGTGCTGGTCTTGTGCCTGGCAGAGGAGATTCTCCCGGAAGACTGTTACCAGGTTTTTAATAGGCAATTCTGCCAAAGGAGACCACACATGGCTTAGTCCACTGCTGTAAGTATTACACCCAGAAAACAAGGGTGCCACGGATCTGCTCTGGCTCCGTTTCAGAGCATTTTAACCTTAAAGATTGAGGCCCTTGTTCTTCCCCGATGCCCACCCTGGAAACCCACCGCTGCCCCCCACGCAGAGGAGACGGCAAAGCCCTCGAGCTGCGTGCCTGGGTTCTGGGTTAGCTTCTCTAACGGACCTTGCGGTGTTTTGTGTGCGCCAGGGGATGGCCTTCCTAAGGGAAGGAATTTCAAATGCATCCCCAAGTCCTTTGGGAAGGGCTCGGCAACAACCGCTAGTGTGTGCGCCGGCCTGGCGGGGTGGCGGGTGCCTAACGGCTCGGTGCATGTGGGTTTTGGGCACGAGCTGCAGAGGGTGGAGCCGGCTTCAGGAGGAGGTGTGCTCTAGGAGCCGGCGAGAGCAAGTCTCTGCTGGGCTTTGCACTCTCTCTATCTACTTGCTGTTGCGAAGGGATTTTTTCTTTTTTTTTTTCTTTTTTTTTTTGACCTGACTGGACAAAGTTTTTATTATACCAGTGAAATTTCCAAGTCATTTAATACTTTGAAGAGTTTTAAGAATTCCTGCCGACGCCTTTCCTGCAGAAAGCCATGCCCCACCGCAGAGCCCTTCGCCTGGTCCTGCTAACGCTGTGCGGCATCCTGGTCCCTGCGGTGCTAGCAGGTAAGGATCTTTGTTTGCTTTTAAAGTCCAAGAGAGCAGGAGATCTCTTACTAATCTGCCTCCTCCTCCTCCCCTTGCATACCTCCATCCTCCTCTCCCTCTCTTACAAATGTTCCTAAGTATTTATCAAGTTATAATTGAATTGAATAATGTAAACTAGCTCTGGAGTCCATGGCTAGCGTTGAGTGAGAATGTATCCCCATCCTGAGACCGCGTCTCTGTTAGGAAAATGTTATAAATCCTCTGCGATTTTTCTTAAACTGAGCAGCAATAGCAGCTCCGGGAGCGTTAGTGACAGTAGATCACAGCATGGGGTGCTCCCTGCAGTTGATGGGACAAGTTACCTGTCTGCTTTTAATTGCAGGAATAAGTTACAGTCATGAAGCGTTGAAATGCTTTCTCTAGCGAAGGCATGTGTGCCAGTGTCCGGTTCCTCCTCTGCTTTTTGTGACAGCAAAATACTGCAGCTGCAGTAAGTAGAAATGGATTTTGAGAAAGAAATATGGAAATGTCTATGAAAACATTTAGCTCAGTCGAAAGCCAGGTTGTGCATCTAAATTGCTCGAGTTTCCGTCTAGGAATAGGTATCCTGAGGCGCTCAGCAGCCCTGGAAAGGTGCTTCGTTTGGGCTCGAGCTCTGTGGTGTTTTACTTGCAGCCAGAGCAAAGAGAGGGGAAGGGTTAGCAGGAGAGACGCCTGTTCCGTCAGGCGCTGCCTCTTAAGGCGGTTGTTAGCGATTTCAGCCTTCTCTGCTCGTGCCTCAGTGCAGTTACACTGGCTAGAGGGGAACCGAGGGCCCAGCTGGCAGCGAAAGCTGTCTAGTCTGACGTGGGTTTGCAGGAGAGGGGAAACCAGCTTCCAGTCCGACTCCACGGACAGGCTTTGAACGTAGGGGTGAAAACTAGCTTCCTTCAGAGCCTCTTTCTTTAAATGCTAGTAAGGCATGAAAGGATGGCTCAGGCCAAGATAGCATGCAAGAGCACAGCACTTGTTTTCCTTAAATTCTTGCCCTGGCTTCCAGGACCCGGAGCAAGGCTGGATTGCCGTTCCCTTGGAGTTTGTTCTTAGCACCTCGCCTCGCAGGAAGATCCTGGCCAGCAGTCTCGCAGATGAAATGATTTCTTTTTGAAGGAGTTTTCACACAAGTAGGGGAATTCATTGCTGCACCTAGCAGGAACATCTGCAGGCACAAGAGCAGAATTACTGTAGCTGGTATTTCCCTCCCACATTCCCCTTTTAAGACATATTCTTGCTGGGGAACCTTTAAAGTAACTAAGAAATGAGCACTTGCAACTGGGTGTTTTCCTTCTCGGACACCGAGCTTTGATTTTTGTACGATGGGACATTAATCATTTAAGCACACAATTTCAGTTTGCAACTTGTGCTCACAGAACTCATGGCACTACTCTTCCCCAAAACCAGGTGAGGTTTTTTTTTCTTAACTGTTGCTCTCTACTTCCCCATGCAGAGATTGATTCACTTCTAGTGAAGCCTTGGTCTGCTTCCTCTTGGAGCTAAAATTTAACTCAGGTTATCTTCCATTTCCTAAGTTTGTCACGTCCTCGCTCTCAGACCCCCGCCTTGCCAGCGCTGCTGTACGGCTAGGCTTTGCAGCCATGGTTTGCACCGAACTGGCACTCAAGTTCACGTCATTTCTTGATCGAGGAGTGGGTGCAGCAGGGCCAGCAGCTCTGGAAGAGCCTGGTACTGACGACTGCAATATTCAGAAATGGATCCTGGGGCAGGGGAGAGACTCTGCTCCCTCTGCTCTCTTGTAGAGGTCTGAGGTCCTCTTAAGCTTGTTCTTCTCTGCTACCTCCAAGTAGGACATCAGGGAACCAGCGTGTGTTGTAAGCCATCCCAGGAGCAGAGCGGTTTGCTGCTGCCATAGAGTGAAGAGTTTCCTATCCCCAGTCCAGGGGCTTTTAGTGCGGAGTGGAATTTTTTCTGCATTTTGCCCCATTAAAAAGGAAATTTCCTGCCTTGCACCAACAAAGAAGGGAAGGGCATACAGACAGCCTTCTGGTCTCTGTACGTATACATGCAGCCCTGCCTTTCAGTAAACAAGTTTATTTAACATTCATCAGCACCACAGCGCTCTGGGCCGCTCCACGCTCACGCTTCCAGCCCTCGCAGCGTCACAGGCTGCGCTTTGTGCTCCCTATGAAGGCCTCCTTTCATCCCTGCGCTGGCCCCGTGCCCGGCGTGGCTACCTGGGGCTGGACAGCCCGTTGCTGGCCGCGGAGTTCACCCAGCCCCTGCCCGTCGGTGTCAGCACCTCTTCCTCTCCATCGCAGAGGCCTCCAAAGGAGTCAAGTGGAGTCTGCCTCAGACCCGGGTGCAGGTGGTGGCAGTCGTGCAGACCTGAGGTCCTCGGTGACTTAGATTTAACTTTGTCACGAGAGTGACTGAAAGTCACATAGCACCCAAAGCCTTTGTTAACTGCGTAGGAGTTTAGCAAGATGTGAAGGATCTCGCTGGCAGCGGAGGTCTCCCATCTGCGCGTGCTGTCAGAGCACTCTTGGGGTGCCACTGGGTTGTCCACCTTGATCTGGCTTCTTGCCCAGCCCATCTGGTTTCTGGTTTCTTGTGTGACCATGGAAAAAGTGAATTTCTCCAAGTTACTGAGCTCTTTCCAATATCACGTTTGTCAAAGATAGGAAAACAACCGAGTCTTTAACCGTAGTTGTCCACATCATCTAGGTGTGACAGAAATTACAGACCCAGATTAGGAGCTTTCTGCATACCCAAATCCTTCCTGCTTCCATTTTCTTCCAGACAGAAATGGCAGTTAGAGCTGCAACACAGCAGGACGGCGAAGAGTTGGTTTGGTTCTCTGAGCAAAACCAGTTTCAACTTGCACATAATCGGTTCAGAGCTCAAGGAGAAGCAGAAGTTAGTTAAAAAGCCTTTGCAAGGCCTGAACTTCAGAATCCGGTAGATATATTGTATCCAAAGTCTGATGTGGGCTTGTGAATGTCTTCATTTTGAGCTAACGTGGTTACGCTCCAGTAGCATTTCTCCTCAGGATGTGTGTCAGAAAAAAAGAAACATAGCAGGAGGTGGTAGTTGTTACGCGACAGGAGAAGTCCTTGTCCAAGGACAACTTTCCATAGTGCCTGATGCATCTTTGTTCCCAACAATAATAAAGTTATTAGGAAGTTTTATAGTTGAAGTGCTAGAACGAGAGAAGTAGTAAATCGGGCAAGTCAGGCAAATTTGTTTCTTAAAAAGATGAGGTTGGTCAATCAGGTCTGTCCAGACTTAGAACAAGTCTTAGTAGACCATTACTCAAACTTGCTTGGCACTGAGACTCCTTATAAACTGCTGACACTGGTATCACCTCCTGGCTGAGGTTATTGGGTTGGAGGTGGAGAGTTTGCTTCAGAAACTAAAGACACCTTTTGCAAACTACCCCCCGCCCCTGCACACTTTTGTAATGGTTGTAAAATAAAGCTGCAAAATTCTGTAGTTAGGAATAAAAGCCCCCAAGTTTTGAGAAAGATGGGAATTTTGGGGTATCAAGCTAACCTGTAAATGGTTGTGACTGAAGAAACAGTGCGCAATGCTCAGGTTACACCGTCAGCCCTCGCCCCCTCCCCTGGCACGTGAGGCCTCCTCTTGAGGCTCTGTCAGCATCAACTTGTTACCCAGTGGAGGAGGAGAGCAGAGTTATGTCCTGCTGATGGGCTGTGAGGATGATAAGGTGCTGAAACCAGCTTGTGTGAGGAAGAGAATTGGTCATGGCGGCTGATCTCCAGCAATGGACAAATGTTAGGTGGCCACGTCTGCCTATCTTGAAATCATCAGGTCTTGTGTTGTAACCACTGAGTATCTGAGCTACCATGGGCTACAACGTCACTGTGGATGGCTGACCCCAACGCCTTCTCACTGAGCAGGGAAATGGCAGCTTCATCAACTCGCCTTTGGGACCATCCTCTCTGCGCTTTGCTGCGGTTCATGTAGCTGAAGTCATGGCACATCCCTGCATCATTCAGAAAACTCATGATTTATTTCTTTGTAGTGTAGTAACTGATATTTCTCCCTTCCCCCTGCTTTTTTCTTCTTTTGGCCTCAACCATAACTAACCTGTGCTGTAGAGGGAGAGCATGTGCAATACAGAGGATATTTCCCTAAAATAAGACCGTTTGTAGCATCAACATATGGGAAGGATCGTCCTCCCGTGGCCTGTCATGAAGCTCTGGAGTACTTTTAGTCCATGTTTTTCCAGGTTCCATCTATGCCTTGTAAAAAAAAATAATTTAGATTTTCTTTTTCTTAAGTGCTCCCAAATGGTATTTTTTACCAAGTGTGTTTTAATGGTGCTCTCTGAGGTGGCGGTTACCCTGAATCTGTGCCCTGCTGCTGGGACAGGGGTAACTCTGGAAGCGAGCTTGTTTGCAGACTCACTGCACTAAGGAGTCCAATCCTCTCACCTGTCAGAGCGCTCTAAACCGTGGGCGTGAAGCCTCGGTGATGGTGGTGTTACTTGCGTGTGACAAAGCAGCTCCACAACCTCCCCTTGGTGACCACGTGCAGCCCCAGAGTTACTCCAGGGAAAATAAACCACCTGAGGAAGCAATGTGGATATTCCTAGAGATTGGACATTCCTCTCCATGCCAGCACAGCTAATGCATATTGCTATAACCCAAAAATAAGCATCTTGTCTCGTGATGGATGACATATTTTGGGTGTTTTTCTTGGTAGTTCTATTTCTTGCCCTTTCCTGGTGAAGGGCTGCTGTCTTGGAGAAGATGCGACTCGGAAGCGTTGGCCATAGTGCAGAAGCTGCATCTTGTCACAGTAAGGAGGGTCGTAACTACATGGGTAGAAAGGCCTGTGCTTTATGGTGCTTTTTCTCTTCTGGATCATCACATCCTTCACTTTTTTTAGGTCTGCTGGACTCCTGCATTGTGCACAGGCCAACTGAGCCCGGGAAGGAGAGCAAGTCATGACGGTTGCACAGAGGGTCGGCAGCAGAGCCGGGAGCTGAATCTCTGGTATTGGGGTGCTGAGCCTGCACCTACCAGCCTGTCCTGTCAGGGTACCAAAGGGGCAGCTAGAAGAGGCCCTTGAGCCTCTTGGGTCCCTGGATAGGACATGTCCTACTAATAGTGTTGTGTTTGTTGTCTTTTGACACCTAACACAAACTCAGTTCTTCCAATTTGCCTTTCTTGCTTTTACCAAAGGCCTAAAATGGAAGCGAGGCATTTAATACTGCTCCTTGAGAGGTCTGCTCTCCTTAGCCAAAGTCAACTCGGACACCGTCGTGGTGTTGAAGAGGGCCTGGCTTGGAGAAGCAGGCGTGACCTCCCTGATTTTTAAAGAAACCAGCTGGATGTGTGAGGATAGTTGGGTGGATGGTTGGGCTTTTTTTCAAAAGAGTGGGAATGGGGGCATGCAAGGACACGAGCTGTTAGTTTAGGAGGGAAAATCAAAGGCAAGTCTTTTGGAAAGAATACTACTAGCTAAAAGCAGACACCCTCCCAGGCGGCAGCAGCTTGCTCTGGAGAGACCTGCTGGCTGGCAGCCTTCTCCGGGACGGTGCTTGCTCGGTGCTTTGCGTCCCTTCTCTTGTGCCTGCAGCACACGTCCCGGTAGCACTGAGGTGCCAGAAACGACGAGGGGACCCTGTCAGTGAGCCTCGGCTGAGTAGATTGCTCTCGATATCGTTCAAATGTAGTATGTCACTTTATCGCTGGTGCACGCGCGTGGTTTTGCTGCTTGTCCCGAACCGATGACTGCAGTTAGAGAGGTGCTAGAAGAGACTGAAAGGAGGTGTGTTTCCCTTAGCCACTGAAGCGCCGTTAGGGTAAAACCACAAGAACTCGGGACAGAAAGCTCATGTTTAGCACACTCTGCTCTTTCTCTGAGGGTGAGCTGAAAGCGTGTTTTAATCAGATGAGAGAAATTAACCAAATACGTATCCAGAAGCTATCCAGGACTCTGTCCAGGTCTTAAAAATCACTGCAATCGTAAACAAATTAAACTATTTCCTCTTTACTTGGCTATTAAAAACAAGCTCTGTGCCCTGGTTTGAGAGAGTTGCGATAACTTTCTCGGGAATTAGCTGCACCAGGAGCAGGAGAAATGTTCTGTGACCGGCGGGTCTGGCTAGGAAGGAGCCGTCGCGCCGCGGTTCGAAGGGGTAGCGCTCCTAGACCCTTTGAGACCGGTGCGTCGGGAAGACCCTGTCTAGGTCCTCTCACCTCCTTGGGCGGTGTCCGCATCTGTTGTTTATTGTCTGAGCTAACACCTCACCGCGTGGTCAGATGTGAAGGTTACGCCTGGCTCTTTTGGCTTGGGAGAGAGAAACATTCTTGGGAAATGCAGCGATGACCTCCTCCCACCACGTCTCCTCCTCGCCAGGCGGGAACGGCTCCCGTGTTGGTGCTGGCCCCGCTCGTGTTGACACAGCGAGGAAGGTCCTAAGTAGAGTGTAGCTCTTCTGTATGGACTATTTCCACTTGCCAAAGCGGCCTAGAAATGGGGCTTCAAAAGTGTTGGGTACATATTGGTCTGTGCCTAAACTAACAGCCTCCTAATGCCACCATTGCTAACTAAATAGCCCCAAATCTGCTTGATTCCTTTCCCTGTTGATTTAACTACAATTTACCCACTAAATTCTGTATTTCCTCTTGATCTGTCCTCTGGTAGCCAAACCACAGGATTTGTAGAAGAGAGATCCACTGGAAATGGCACTTTCTGGAAGAGCCCTTGGATGGGATGGGAGAGCCTCCAGCGCTGCTGGCCGGTCTTGCAGGACAGACCGAGCAGGGCCCTGCAAAGGGCCCGGGTGTTTCTGGGGAGCCATCACAGCACCCAAAACTCCTGTGTGCTCGTACCGGCGGCCTGAGATGCCACCTCTGGTGCAGTGACCACGGGTGTACCAAGCTTGTGGGGACGTGGCTATGCGCTGCCCTTTTCCCCTGGGGACTGATGCCTTCCCCGCAGACGCCTGTGCTGCAGGGTCTCTATCTAATCCAGCTTCTCCCCTGGGCGAGCCAGCCAGCGGGTGCTGGTGCTCCTGCCTGCCCTAAGAACGGGTGCGGGCCTCTGAGCAGGTGCTGCTCTACCTTCGTTGTTGCTCTTTGGGCCAGCGTTAGGTCTGGCCGCTGCCTCGGTGAAAGTGCAGTAAACTATCGTTGTGGAAGGGCCTTTCCGAGTCTAGTGCGGAAGGCTGTTGTGTTCCTGCGTCTGCAGGCAGCCTGGGGTAGCTCCAAGAAGGTGGGAGCTCCCCTGTCACCGAGCCTTGCGGTAAGTCCTTGCAGTGGGTTTGCAGAGCCAGCAAGAGGGAGCGTTTCGGGGTCGGCCCTTCAGTTGGGCGGACGCAGGGCTCGCGGAGCGTGGTGGAGCCCGTTAACATGCGCTCCCCAGAGCTTCCTCCTCCCGCGAAGCGCTGGTTGATCACAGGAGAAGGGGGAGGACTCCGGCCCCATGAAGCCGGCGCTCAGACTGCCACAGCGTGCTGCCGCCAGCTCCCTCGCTGAGCCAGGGAGAGGCTGGGGCGGCACCGGGGCGGCCGGGCAAGGATGAGTCTTCGAGTGCGCCCCATACACCCGTGACACACTGCCTGGGTGCCTGGATGACCCCTCACCCCTCCACCACCACCACCCAGACCTGGTGTTGCGGGGTAGCATATCCCATGCCGCCTGTTCCCCCGGGCCAGGCGGTCGCCGCGCTGAGCGGGCCGGGGTGTGCACAGCCCCTGGGGCGGCCGGGCTGTTTGCATCCATCGTGTCAGTCCGCATGCCGTTCTCTTTTTATTAGTTTTTCACTTTATTTTTTTCCGCCCCAGTGCGACATTCCCGGCGGTTTCGGCAGGGAGCTGAGGAATGTCTCCCGCTCGGCCGGGGCCCCGCCAGGCCCACCCGAACAAGACGGGCATTGACGGGCAGCGCCGGCCCCGGCCGCACGCAGACAGGGAGGGCTCTCTGCTCCGGGCCCCGACCCCACAGCGGGAAGAAATAACAGGACGTGAATCGTAACGCCAAACGGAGCGCGGCTCCGCTTTGATCTCCCCGGCCCGCGCGGAGGCCGAGGCTCGGGGGTCCCATCCCGCAGGGGGGCTGCGTCCTGTGTCCCCGCCATCCTGGGTGCGTGTCACACTGCCCCAGGGACCCCGCTAGCCCAAACGGGGCTGCACGGTCGTGGTCCACGAGCTCCTGGGCAGCCCTTCTCTAGCCTCCAGCAATCCCAGCTCCTTTTTCCAGCCCTCTCCTCCTTCCGACCAGCTTCCTCCTCCCCTGCGGGCCTCCTGGTTTCCTGCCCCCCCGAGCAGCGAGCGGCAGGGGCCGGGGCTGGTGTTCGCTCCCGTTGTCAGCCGCCTGTCCACGGCTGTGCTCGGGGGCACAGGCATCGCCCTCAGCCGCTCCGGGTGTCGGTGCCCTGCAGCCGGCTCCCGCGCCAGCCTGTGCCCTCGCAGAGGGGGCTCTGCCTCTCCTCCGCTCGCCTGCAGACAGGGCTTCCCAGCCCCCAGGTCGCTGTCCGTCCGCCTGTCCGTCCCGGGCGCTCGGTGGGAGCTGTGCGTGTTCAGCGTGCCGCGGCCACCGCCCCGGGAGTGACGGCGCGCGCGCGTCTCCCAGCAGAGTACCCGCAGGGGCCGGTGCCCACGCTGTGGAACGAGCCGCCCGAGCTGCCCTCGGGAGCCGGCCCCTTCGACGCTGCCGCCACCACCGCCCGCCTCCCCGACACCACCGGCTTCGCCCCCTACACCGCCGAGCTGGAGCCTGAGGACACCACCCACCTGCACCGGCTCGACGCCGGCGACGGTACGTGGGCTCGGCGGGGGGGGGCACCACGGCCGGGGCAACCCTCCCCACGGGGTCGCTCCTTAGGGGCCTGTCACCCCCCCGGGAGGTTTTGGGCATTGTGGGTGCCTCGTCCCCGCCGTGGCGGCACGGAGACGAGCGCCTGTTTCACAGCCTGGCGCTGCCCCGCTGGGCTCCCCGATGGCCTCGGGGAGCCGTCTGGGCTGCGTGGGGAGACGGCATCGGGGTCTGCGTGGGCTGGGGGGTGAGCGGGGGCGATGCCCGCTGGCCTCACGCCTGCCCTGTCGCCTGTCCCTGCAGGGTCGCTGGGGCCCGGAGCCATCGGTGCCATCGTCATCGCCTCCCTCCTGGGTACCTCCGTGCTCGTGGCCTTGGTCGTCATCACGCTGCGGAAGTTCTCGGCCTCCTGAGCTCAATAAAGGCTTTTTCCGTACCACCACCCCCGTCTCCTGCCCTTGCCCGCGTCTACGCTCGCGGCTGCTCCCGCAGCTCCGCGGGGGCAAACGCTGCCGCCAACGCGGCCGCGGGTGTTTCCAGCCTCCGCGCCGGGCTGCGACGCCGCAGCTCCCGGGCCGCTCCTCGGTGCGCGACCCCCCGGGTGCCCCCCGCCCTGGCAGCCGCGGCGGGCGGCTCGGAGCCGGCAGCGCCCGTCCTGCGCTCAGCGGCTGCGATGGCGGGAGGCGCGTGGGGGCGGAAGGAGAGGCAGGCGGCGGCGCTGGTGCTGGCTTGCTCAGCTATATTTCATCACAAGGAAAACGAGACAACGAGAAGGTCCTTTCCGTCCGCTGAGGCAGCTGGCCGCGAGCCGGGGGCTCCCGCCTGCCCTCGGGGGCCCAGGCCCGCCCTGTACAACGCGTCGGACCACTGCGACGGGGGCCGCGGCCGAGCCAACGCGCTGGCTGCCGCTTGGTGCCTGAAAATGGCACAGCTCGTGCCTGGGCTTCGGAGCAGTAACAGGTCCCGGCAGAGCGAGAGGGGCCTGGGGCGGGGCTGGGGCTCGCTGGTGGGTCGCGGGGCAGCCCGGGCCCCCTCTGCGCCGGAGCAGTGCAGTGAGGCGCTGGCGACCAGCCTGGGACACCTGGACCAGCCCAGCGACCAGCCAGCGAGGTAACGCTCTGCCAGGCGAGCGACTGTTGGTGTACGGTGAGGAACACCCCGGACAGACATGGGGCTGCCGGGCCTGGGCTGGCGGCTGCTCTGCCAAGCCGGAGGATCTGGGATGTGCCGACTTCTCAGGTAACCTCAAGGCCTCCCTGCGGCGGGAGCTCCCCTGGGTCAGAGAAGCTGCAGCGGCTGCACCCCGGGCTGCGAGTCCCGTTGTACTCAGGGAAGCTGGCTGTGGGGTGTTGTTGGGGGGTGGCCTCATTTGGTGGCACGGACGTGGTGGCACTGAGCCGGGCGCGAGGAGCGAAACCCCTCAGCTCTTCCTTCGCTTCCCGGCAGTACAGCCACAGGGACGGCAGCAGGGCTGACGCTGCTCCGACTGTCCCCGGGCTGCGGCACCGGTGGGGCCAGGCCGGAGGGCAGCCGCAGCCCTCCCTGCCCCGCTGCAGGCTTGCTTGTCCTCCCCTCAGCGCACACCCCACCTGCGACCTCGCCAGCCCTGTCCAGCAGCCGCCGCGGTGCTGCTCCCACCCTGCACCCGCGTGGCGGCGGCGGGAGGGAGCCGCTCTGTCTCCGTCCCTTCTTCCAGCACAACCTCGCGCTGCCCGGGTGACCGAACAGCCGCGGTTCCCTGAGGGGCGCTGGCTGCAGCTCAGGACCAGCCCGTCCGCGGCTGCAGCTAAGAGGGGGCCCCTTGGCAGCGGCCAGGCGCAGGACTGTTCGAACAGCAGGCAGCTGCCGCGGGGCTGCTTCGTGCTCGGCCCGTCCCCCGGCCGCTCTCGGCGCTGCGCCCTGGGCTGCATGCGATGCTCAGTGCCGCGGCTGGCAGGAGCGGCCATCCGGCTCTGCTGGCGCCAGGATTTGCTTATATACACGGAGGTGAGGCCGCGCGCGGAGGTCGCACGCGCGGGCTGTGCGCACGGCAGGGCAGTGGGGGTCACACGCATGCAGGCAGCGCTTGCTGGGCCTTCCTGCCGCTCCCGGGACGGGCTCCTGGGTTGGCTTCGGCTCGAGCGGTCTCTCTGCAGCCCCATGGGCTGGTAGCGGCCCGGCTCGCTGTGGCAGCGGTGCGTGAAAACAGTTTGCACGAGGTTTCTGCTGCAGGTCAGTCGCCGAGGCGCGCCGGTGCCCCTCGGCACGCCCCGAAGTGGGAGACCCGTGGGGCGGCCTGGGGAGACGGGCGTGCTGTCCTCGGCGGTGGCTCTGGAAGGGGGGTGCTGCTCCGGGAGCCTCGAGGCAGTTCCCGGACGTGCTTCGAGGCTTTCAGGAGGGCAGAAACACGGGTCGGGGCTGCGAGGCCGGGCTTTGGGTGGCAGGGGGCTGCATCCGGGGCGTTTGGGAGTGTTTGACTGGCAGCAGAGAGAGGGTCGGCCCTCGGGAACGGGCCCCACGGCTTCGCAGAGGGACGGGGACCGGGAAGTGGGATTCCTGGGGGCCACATCCCAGCCACGGTGCTGATGGCCACTGCGAGACGAGGCGCGGCAGCTCCCCGCCTCACTTTCCACCCCCTAAAGTGCAGTGTTAGGAGGCCCCAAGCTCACAGGCGCTTCCCCAGGCGTAGCCGTAAGCGCTCATCCCGGGCGATGCTCTTCGGAGCTTTGCAGCACATCTGGGAAGGGGTTATTGTAGCCGGATCGAAGCACTGGTCTCCAGGGCAGGATCAGTGCTGCAGAGCGTGGAGGGGAGCCCAGGAACACGAGTCTGCTGGCTCAGGGGTGCCTGCGCTCAGCCTGGCACAGCAGGCCCCGTGCCACCGCGTCCTGCAGCGCCGCACCGCGCCCCCCCGGCCGGCAGCCTCTGCCCTCGCCCAGAGCCGGAGGCGCTCCAGCCGCTCGGGGACGCCGGCGGTCATTGGCGATTCCTGCTGCCCAGTTTCCTCCGCTGACTGTCATCGGACTTGTGCACCCGGAAGCACTCCTTCAAGTTCTGGGCTCGGATTTTGGGGTTCAGGATCTCCTCCCCCATAGAACTGGGGAACCAGCCCCTCTCCTGGTCGTGAAGACGCTCCCCGAATATCCAACCTGAGCAGAGAGAGAGAAGGGGCTGAATCGGGAAGGACCGGCCCTCGCGCCTGCGCTGGGACGGTCGCGCGGGAAGACGCCTCCGGAGCTGGCAGTGCTTTCGGGAAGCTGCCGTCAGCGACTCGGAGGCCTGTGCTGGAGCAGACCCAGTAAAGGCAGCAGGCGGCCAGCCTGCCTAAGCAGCGCCGTGTTTGGACAACTGGCTGAAGGGACGTGAGCAGAAAGCAGACGCTCTGCTTCCCGTGAGCCTGCTCAGCCCGCCCCTGATGCCCCCGGAGCGATCCCCGGCAGAGACCCCGCGTGACTGAGCTCCCTAGCCGGAAAAGCGCGTGCCGTGGGGACCGGCGCCGGGTGGCTGTGAAGCACCATCAAGGTGAGAACAGGCCAGGGCGGCTTTGCCGAGCGCCAGGAGAGGGAGCAACTCCCTCAGCTGCAACGCCGGGGTCTCCCCACGACTGTCTACAGCAAAGCGCTGTGCTCCGGCAGGGACCCCAGGCCTGGCCCCCCGCCCTTACCGTCGTCTGTCTTGTCCAGGATGTTGAGGACGTCTGCCAGCTCCAAGGACAGCTCGTCCGGCTGCTGGGCCACGTACGGGTGGACGCACTGGATCTGCGGGCAGTCTGCCGAGGGACAGGGCGAGAGTGAGGGACAGGCAGGAGCCCGCGGTGGGACCGCAGGGCCGAGGTGGGTGTAATGCCCCGCAAACCGCCCCTCCAGCCGGCCAAGGGCCCTGGAGGGAGGGTAGAGCTGAACCGTGGCGGCCAAGGGGTGTCCCCGCTGCAGGGGCTGGAGAAGCGCGTGGGTGAGCAGCTCGCTGGGAGCGAGTCTCCTGCCGCAGGGCACCCCAGGAGCGGTTTGGGAGGGATGGGGAGGCCTGGCTCAGACCTGCTGGAGGGGAGCGAGGTCAAGGCCAGGTGCAGGGACGAGCGGTGTCAGTGGTGGAAAGACGAGGGGAGCCCAGGGAGAGAAGGGCAGCTCCAGGCCCGGGGCTGGATGGAGAAATTGGAGGAGAAGGTGCCCTGGGGCAGGGGTGAGGAGCTCCCCAGGCCCCATGTCGTGTCTCTTACCAACAAGTCTGGATGTAAACGAAACGAACTTGGTTCTCCGGTTCGGGGCTAACGAAATCATCCAGCGCTTCATCTCGCTCCTGGACAGGGAAGACAAATGGAAGCAGTGAGCATGAGACAGTCGTAGGGACCCTGGGCTTCCCAGACAGCCCTGCACTCCTAATTCCTCCTCTCCCAGCCCTTCCCTGCCTGTTCCCCTGGGGTCCTGCACCCGCCAGTGGTGCTGGGCCCGCGGGGGCCTCTCCTGGTGGCCATTCGGAGGAGAAGGCCCAGGTTACAGCAGACGTGCCGGTGCCCTGCTTGGCTCCGCTGCTTTTTCGGGCCAGCAGAGCACGCAGGTGGGCTCGTGCCGCGGCCCCGGTGCGCAGGCCGGCCGGCCCCGCGGGCAGCTGCGGAGCAGCACGGCTCCAGAGAGCCAGCGGCAGCGAGAGCGGCCCGGCCTCCTCTGAGCCCTGGGCAGCGAAGGCCGCTCCTAGCTCGGCTAGACCAACGGGAGCTGTTTTTCCTGGGGAAACGCGGTTAGAGGACCCATCTATTCCCGCAGCTGCTGTGTGGGAACGTTTCAAGGGCAGAGCAGAGGAGTTCATTTGCAGACTAATGTTGCAGTACATCAAGGGTAGCACTCGCTTGGCAGCGGACGAGATGACAGAGCCATGTGAACGCGCTGCTAGCTCCAGCACGCTGTTATTAAATGCGAAACTCTGCCTGCAGCAGGAAGGTGAAGATTTCACACGCGTGGGAGAAGCCCAAGCGCTGGTGCTCCCTCGAGGCCTCCTCCAGCCCTGCCTGGAAACGGGGCAGTTCGCGTCCACGCGCTGCAGCTTCTGCCTCGAGCGGCAGCTCTGCCAGCCCGGGCCCCGAGGGAGCCACAGTTCTCTGCCTCCTTGGACGGCAGCTTTAACACCTGAACTTGACACACAGCTAAAGCCCCCGGAGCGTCCTCTGGCAGGAGGGAGGCCTGAAAGGGAGATGCGAAGGACGAGCACCGACAGGCTGATCCGCAGGGCCGGGAACACCTTGTGCTTCGGGCTGAGCGGCAGCACCAAGGACCAGTGAATCCCCCTGCGGCCGCAGTCGAGCGCAGCCCCTCGTGCCACGAAGACGTGCAGGACGAGGGCCCTGTGCGCTGAGCGGGGCCATGCAGAGATCAGAGTGACCGAGGGTCTCGTCATGGTCGTGGCCCCAGCTGTGGGCTGAGCTGGCGGCCTTGCACACAGCTCCTTGCAGGGCCCTTCAGAGCTGCCCTGTAGCCCCTGGCTCCTCTCAGCCCTGCGAAGCAGATGCACTAATCTCTGCGTGGCATCCATTTCCCTCTGTTAAATCCTCAGTTGTCTTTACCCAAACCACTGCTTTGTGCCCTGGAATAGCAGCCTTCAGCAGTTGCTGCAGCGCATCTCAGCACACAGAGCCCTCTTGGCAAGCCCTGTGCCGGACCTCGTACTCGCCGTGGCTGTCAGCAGAGAGGGCGCGATGCGGAAGCACAGAAATGCAATCACCTCCCCCGAGCTGAGACGAACCCCGGCCTGGTTTATCAGTCTCTGCACAGCTCAGTCTCACGGACAGCAAATGTGTTTGCCCTGCATAACGTGACTGACGGCTCTATTTTGAGTACAGCAAAGCTACATCACGTGTTTGGAGGGAAGGTGCAGTTGCTTGCCGTGCTGCGGGCTCGTCCTCCTGACCCAGGCGCTGCGCCGTGGTGAGGAGTCGGTGCAAGCCCAGGCCTGCAGCAGGACGTGGGCAAGGATCCCACTCGGGGCTGCCGGCTGTTCAAGGATGTGGCTGTCAAACACTGGCCTCTTGAGGGCAAAACTTCCAGCTGAGGGCATACATCATCTCCAGGAGCTGTGTAGCTGATGCTGCAGATGCACCTATACAACACACCTATATGGTGCAGCTATTGTGCCTGGAAAACCACGGGCCTCGTAAGAAACTGAGACCAGTGAAAAAGGCAGGCCCTGAGCTCTGAAACAATCACGTCTGTGTTAGCGCAGCTGAATCATTTGCCCGGTCTGAGCTTGTTGGAGCCTAAAGGGAAAAATCAGTGAGCCAAAAAACCCGTAGCCAGGGAGACAAGGAGGCCCCGAGCAGCACAAGGGCTGCTGCAAGATCGGGCTTGGCTGCAGAAGGCGCTGAGGAAGAGGCCTCTTCTCACGCCTTTGCCCACGAGCAGGAGCGGCTTTGCTTCACAGGGCTGACCAGGCACGACCTCGGCTCGACGGAGCCGCCGGCAGCGTAACTGCGCAGCATGTGCCTTGCTTGCTTTTACTCTCTGAAAGTGCCACAGGCTGCAAATCAAATGGGCTCCTCTGGGGGGGCTGATTGCTGACCTGCGTCTCGGAAAGCAAAGCGCCTGTCCTCACCAGGATGCCCCAAACACCCTGTGCAGGAGAAAACCCGCCTCGTTCAGCAGTGCCTTTCAGCAGGAGACTGAAGGCAGCTCAGGGCAGCGGCGCTGGGCAGAGAGCTTTGCAGGGCCGGCGGCAATGGCCTAAGCCCAGCTGCTGCAGGGGCATTTCTGCCGGCCTGACCCTGGCAAGCCCTGGAGGCTGGGCCCTGCGCAGGCCGGGCGCACGGGGGAGCAACGCCGAGTGCCGGCGGGGCGACTGCGTCGTACTCACTGGGACGAGGCCTTCAGCATGTAGCTGACCTCCCGGTCGTCTGCGTTCTCCAGCAGTCTCAAGATGAAGACGTTGGCCAAACTCTGCCCCTGGTCTTCCAGCTCTTCCACCCGAAGGAGCCCCCGGGGGGCTGAGTCGAACACTTGGTACTTGTCCCTGGGAGAGGTTAAAGAGAAGATTAGGAAAAGTCTGCAGTTACCGCAGGAGAGTTTGGCTTCAGCCACCCAGAACTGTACTGGGGACACAGAATGGGAACGTCTGCACGGCAGGAGGAATAAAAGATATCTTGCTACAGGCAGGGATAGGCTGGTGGCTACAAAACCCCGTCGCACAGCAAGAGACCCTCTCCTCGCTCTGCCATAGGCATCCCGCACGGCCTGGAACAGGCTGCTTGCTCTGTGTCTGAGCTCCCCGCGCACCAGACACAGATGGTGCTCCCTCAAAGGGCCCTGTAAGGCTTAATTCATTCCTACTTGTAAAATGCCTCTGTGTTCTCTGGATGTAAGCTGCCACAGAAGCAAAGTATTTCTAGGCATACAGACGCTGCGGCAACATGTTTATTAGAAACGCTGGACTGGTGAGATGCTCCCTGCCGGTGAGCCTCGTCAACGCCACAAAGAACGCGCTGTTCTCCGGGACCCGTCTGCTTGTGCTGCTGTGCTTCACCAACCTCTAGTTGCACAAGACGCGGTCTGAGGAATGACGACTTCCTCCTCCTGAGGCAGGTTACACCATGCTAAATACAATCTCTAGCCTTAGGCCTAAGCTTATACCCCTTCCCGCCGCTCGGACTTTCTGGCCTGCTTTCTTGGATGTTCAACTGACTAAATCTGAGTGGCTCTTCAGGCTAGCAATGAGTTTAAAAAAAAAAAAAAAAAAAAAATCGCTGCCTGGTAGGAAGGTAGCCCCTTGGGTCAGCCCACAAGCTCTGCAGAAGCTGTTGGATATGTGCTCGCCTACCCTGCTGGGAGACCCAGCCTAAAGTCTGCTAAGTCCTGCTTGCAGTAAAGTTTGGGCTTGGGAAAGCTGTGCCACCCGTGAGCAGCAACTGCTCACCAGCTGCGCTCCAAGGCGAGGGGACTGCTGACTGAAGGCGGCTGCACAGGCCAGGCTAGGCTGCGCAGTGCCTGCGGGCACAGGAGGGGGACACCGTGCCACTGCTTCGATAAACCCTTGGGCAAGCAGGACGTCTGAGGTGCTCCGTGTGCCACCTGAATCTTGCACTCACCCAGGAATTTGCCTGCAAATTACCAGCAGGTCATTGAAAAGGAACAGGTAGATTTCCCTGAAGAGCTTCTTGGTACGAAGCGTGCGCGATGTCTTTGGACCGTTCATTTGCTGCAGTTCCCCCTGCTTCAGGAGCCAGCGGGAGTGCGAGATGATGGGCACGGACTGGACGTGAGGGAAAGAGAGCAAAGATCAGAAGAGCAGCAAAGCCCCACGGGCCGCACGGTCGAGACGGAGACGGGGAAGGAAGGGCAGCGGGCTCCCACCGCCCGAACGCGCACTGCAGGGGATGGACCACGGCAGCGCAGAGGTCAGCGCGCGCTGCCACCCGCCCCTCAGCCCAGCACGGAGCCGTAACGAGCTCAGACAAGGCCACAGCTGAGGGGCCCAAGGACGATCGACTACCAAAGCGAGGACGGGGCTGCTCAAGTGCCAAGTGCTGGATGCAACCACCCCCTGCACAGCCTGCGGGATCCCACAGCTGATGAGCTGGGCTGAGCCTTTCCATCAGAGACACTGCAGCCTCCAAAAACCTGTATTTGGCCTTTTGGCTACAAAAAAAACAGGTTCCCACTGGTTAGGTCTGTCCCATCCAGGATCCGATTCCGTCCAAGCAATCAAAGCGCAACAGTGCTTTGGCTGGGGTTTTAATCACATAAATAATTAATTTAAAAACAAGAACCCCAGTACAAAGGTCATCTAGTATTAGAAAAACACTTCAGTTTCCATGACTGAAATATTGGAAAATATCAGCATAACTGCTGCCCTTTCCGCCTTCGCTCCCGCTCCAGGTTGATCATATGCACTGCGGCGCAATCTCTCACTCCATAGCATCTTCTGCAGGGGAGCCCTGCCGGCGCCAGCGCCCAGGGCAGACCCGCAGCGGGGATGAACCAGCCCCTGCCTGTCACTGCCGCCTCGGCTTTAGAAGAGGTGGAGGCGGTCTTGTGGCTTCCACAACCCAGCGCCATCCTGCAAACTGTGGTCTAGCCCTGGAGTCTGGAAAATCAAATTTTTGGGGTGCCCAGTGGGGCCTGCCAAACAAGCAGGCTCAAATTTTTTGTGCTTCAGTTACTCAGCTGTGTAAAATGGTTGCTGGGAAGCTAAATACGCTCCTTAAAGTTTGTTAAGCGCACAGATCTGAAGAGCATCCCCCTAACACTCAAGAAAAAAAAATCAGCAACTTTATACTCAGCCCTGGAGTTTCCTGGCATGTATTAAACGAGATCTGCTCAAACTCCCTCAATACTGATTAACCGAGTCATTAACTGAGCGGAGCCAGAATAGAGCATGAGCAGGTAATTAAGGGACTGTACATAATGCATATACACAGGGCTGAATTAAAATTATGTGACAGCCTCCATTTTGGTATTATCCAGCTTTGAAGTGTTTTACTTTGTAGCTTTAATCTGCCTTTAATGTCACTTGTAATGTAAAATGATAGCAAAAAGCTAAGCTGCATTCTGAAGAGCGGTAAGAGCCAGAGCCAGAACTGAGCGTTGGAGCAGGAGATACCCTACACGCACAGGCGCTTTGACAGCAGCGTGCCACACCTCTGTACGCGCACAGCTGGCTCCGGGGTGGCCTCTGCGGTGCACGTGCACTGAGACCACCCCCGCCCCCATCCTGGCGCACATACGGCCCTGCCCACGGCGGCTCCATCCCCTTCAAAAGCTCTGGAGCGGGACGGCACAGGCCAGGCAGGGCCCTGCCACCACCAAACGCTCACAAAAAGGAGCGTGACCAGGTTACTGCTAGTGCGTATGTGCACACAGTGCCCAGATGCTGTCGGTTCGCTCTGCAGGGATTACCAGCCCATGCTTATACCTTGATCTTAAATTCCAGTTTCTTCTGGATGCTGATCATCTGCTCTGTTCGGCTCATCTTCCTGACACCTTCATTGCATGCTTTCACCACCTGGGAGAAGGAGAGAGCAGCAGGATTTACCTCCAACAGCCTAAGCAGGCAAGTGAGGATGGACAACACGGAAAGGGCTGACTGTGATGGGGAAAGGGCAGATGTTAACGCGCTGTCTTCCCAGGTGTTTCCTTAAGGTTTTCATGAAACCAGCACTGGTAGAGGTTTGCATATTTGCTTATTTCCTGGCTGCACTGCGCCACAGTGGTTCAAACGTGGCCACGAGTGAGCAGACACTGCACTGGCAGAACGAGAAGGTACAGCAGTTGTAGGGCCCTTGTCTAGCTCCCCTTTGCGCCATGTATCTGAAGCTCGTCGAGGGTATCTGGAGACACGTCAGGGCTGCAGGAGCTGGGCTGGACCCTCCGGGAATGCCAGAGGGGTGCTGGTATTCCTCCCCACTGTCCACGTCTTCAGTATGGCCTGGAATGTGTGTTTTACCCGGATGCCCACGAGCTGTGGGAGCTGGAAAGCCCGGCGATACAGCCTAGAGGAGCCTTGTGACCTGCAGGCTCTGCACAGGACTGAAACAGGGAGCAGCCCTGGTGCGAGCTGACTACACCCGAGCTGCTCAGTAACAGGCACTGACCGAGCCAGGCTCTTCCAGCAGCACTATATTCTCATGAAAAAGAACAAAAGGACAGAAGGTGTTACAGCTGAAAGCTGAATGTCAGAGGACATTTTAGATGGCTACATTCAGCCATTGAACCGGACAGTATTAAGCAACACTCCTGGCTGCACAGCAAAGGGAACAGCTCATTTGCCAGATCCTGACACACCATGTATCTTCTCTTCTTTGTCCCCAACATTTAAAACAAGAAGCACACACACAGTATCATCTTCAAGGAGAGAAGGAAGCCAAAGCTTGTCATTTCAGCGACTGAAACACTGTGGTTCTGCCGAGCAGTGCCAGATGCCAGGGCTATGAAACCTCCCAGGGGAGGAGACGTCTGTGGTACAGAGTCCGGCTGTGTCCTGAGTACAAACATTGTACAAATTTGTACAAATCGACAAAAACGCAGCCAATGTGCAGGCAGTACCCAGTTGCAGGGACCTTAACCTAGATGCCACTGCCTGTTTCATAAGGATCAAATCTCTAGAGAACTGACTAGTTAGAAAAACCGTGTTGGAGAACAAGCTCCACCTTATGCATGCTGTGTTTCTGCTACTGAAAATCCACCAGAATACCAGCAACTGAAACTGCGCTCAGCTCCTACCTATCCAACAGGACCCTTACACAGAAAGTATGTACCAGCTGGCCTCTGCTATAATGCCTGTACCTAGCTGGAAGTTAAGCATGTAAACTTTAATATTTACAGATAAGCAGCCATGTGAAGGAATTTATGAAATGGTTGCAGTGAGTCATTGACAGATGAGTATTTCTCTGCCAGCAACTGTAGTCATCTGTGTACTGCAGTAACAGCCTTCCTCAGGCTTTTGACCAATGGAAAAACAAGTGGCTACCAGATATGTGACAAGGGATTCTGCAAACGCAAAGCAATGCCAAGTATTTATCATTGCTAAGGTCTCCTCCTCTGTCCCAAGCAATTACCAAAGCATACACGCTTCCTAGACTAGTTCAGGGCAAATCCAAGATGCCACTGATGGCTTTTTTGTGCTAGTACTTTGATCAGAAGCTACAGCCATATCCTGAGGCTGATGTTCTGCCACATTTTTTTCAACTTAAAATGTTTATATTGAACTGCAGGATTCAGGAGATGCCCCAAGCTCCTGATGAAGCAGGCTTCAAACACCTCGGTGCCTGCAGCCCCCTGTCCCAGCCCACAGGGCTGCCGCAGTTCCTCACCACTCAAACACGTAGCCTGGAGGTGGCAACACCCTGTCCGACCACGTCAGGAACAGCCTAAATGGAAAACACCCCAAACACCCTCCCAGTGTGTTGTGCACAGCATTAACTAGCACAACTGAATTGTGCCTGTATGCCACACCTACGTACCAGCTTCAGGGAAGACAGCTAAACACAGGCTTAAGCACTTCATTAAGAAACTGCTATTTCTTAGGTCAGAGGAGGAAGTGTGCTATACTGGAGGAAACCTGACACAGTTGTACTCTGCTGCCTGTTGCAGCTAATTACATCTCTCTGTGGGATCCATCACCTTCAGGTAGCTGTAAAAACAGTCTGTATTCTTGAACGCCCCAAGGGGAAATATTCTCTCTGCCCTTTCCTACAGAGGAAGCATATATGTCTGTTGTTAGCAGGGGATTCCTCACCACTGACATCTAACGGCTGCTAGACTCGTCCATCTGTGAGAGCAAGGAAGATGTAAAAGAAATCACTCCTGAAGTGCGGTGTCAGGATTCAATGAGAAAGCTCCAGGAGTGAATATGGTTTGGAGGTCTTTACTAGAAAACTGAGCATGATGGCTTATTTTTAATGGCCTTCATTTAGCTCTTTCAAACTTACCGTTTCCAGCTCCTTATGTGCATCCAGGGCAGTGGTTTCCCTCTCAGACTTCTCTTCCACTTTCTTCAAAATGTTCTGCAGGGGAGCAAAGGCTGTGTTAACTCTGATCCTCGTCTGACAGCACAGAAAAGTCTTTGCTATCCTCAGAGTTATTTCTGGCCATCAGCCTAATTACAGGGTGGGTGATGGAGTACAGTGACTTTCACCTCTTAGTTCCTATACTTCATTAAATGCTGCTCCCATCTGACCACTATCCCATTTGATCCAAAAGGAATACAGCAGGCAGACGCCTATTTTTTTTAAATAATATTCACTAGAGCTGGCACAGATAGTGTTATTGGTAATCCGAGTGCAATAAGATCATTTGGGAACTAGCTGTTGCCTATGTCCTCCAGCACAGGGCTTAGACATGCTGGCACAGCATAGGAGGAAGACGACTGCCGCAAAAGGGCTCGCCAATGCCTGGTCCAACCCACTATGAGGTAAGGTAGCACATATGGAGCGTTCCCCTGTCCTGCAGCTACTCTGCACTGTGCATCCATGTCCTACCAGCAGGCAGCTGGGTTAATGGGATCGTTGCTACCCCTTTTAGCAGCTCCATGAAGCTCCCTTCAGCTCTTTTGTTCAGTAAAAGCTATGTGGCAAATTCAACATCAATTTGGAGATAGTTTCTGGGGAACTGGCAACGCTTTTCCATAGTTGTTGAGAATATCTGATTCTTTGGAAAGGCTTCATCCAGCTCTAGGCTTGATCTTGGCTGTATCTAAGCCTTGCATGTGACTGCTGGGTAGGAGAGTTCTGGGAGTGATCCAGAAGACCCTCAATATCACAGAAGAGCAAAACTACCTGCACTAGCAGCTTGAGTCGAGTGATCCTTTGAAATGGCAGAATCAGGAAGGAAGAAAAGGACAGGCCTTTGCACTTGGGATCCAGCTCCAGCTGCGATATCACTTCCCGGAAAGCTGGCTTGTCCTGCCTGAAGACAGAAGAGAGGGTTTTCAGTGCTACCCTGCCTGTCACCGCTGTGTAGGTGGGGACTCAAAAGCAGCCTGGTCTCAGAGACATCATCTGCCAGGCCTCTCCCAAGAACAGAAAAGAGGGGAGGAGGAGACTGAATGCTTCTAGGTGTATTTTGGTTTTAACCCAGGACTATTTATAGTGTTGGGGGATGGAAAAAATAGACTTCTAATGTACAAGCCATGGTAGTGGGTTCACATGTGTAGCACATCTAGCTTAGCAGCATACGCTGTGTGCGTAGGTGTGTGTGAATGGGGTGTGTGTCCAAGTAGATGAGTCAGCGGCATAATTATATATTTTTTAACAGTTGGATTTCTGTGACAAGATGAAATTCACACAGTCATAAGAACAAGACAAGCCACAAAACAGCTCAAACTTGGCTACTCTTGGCTGCTTAGCAGGAGGATGGAAATCCTATCTGGCCTGAGAAAGGCACAGAAGAGCAGGCTTGCTGCTGGAAATCCACCTGGCCATCCCTGCGCCCTCCCCGATGGCCTTCACAGCAGGTGAGCGGGTTGCTGGGCTGCAGACAAAGCTGCACAGAGCAGTCTCGCAAGCCCCAGCTGCCTTAGCCAAAGGCAACACCTCCTGGCAATGGTGAGGCCCTGCCTGAGGAAGGCTTGCACTACTGGGTGGGGTCCTGGTTGGTGACAACAGCACGGAAGTGAGGACCTTACTGACTATGCAAAACCTCTCTTTGCTGTATGGGACTCGCAACACTCCTAGAGAAGTTGTAAGTGTTTCTCTCTGCTGCAACAGGTACTCGTGTCACTGTGCGACTCGCTAGAGCCACAGCAGACCGGACCGCGTGTGTCTAAGAAACACAGCCAAATGTGGAGGGAACGGTGACACATGTCACGGTTTGAGTTCAGCCAAGGGCTGCAAAATCCTTGTGCTAGCTGGGAGCCTGTGGAAAAGAGTCTGTTCTTTTCAATTTGATTTATGTTCTCCCTCAGATCAAGAAAATGCTACCCTCTGAATTCCTGTCCAGGAACTCCTCTAACTCCAACAGGTCCTTTTCAAGCTTGGTTAATCCAACCTATTGCTAGCTCACTTCTGAGTATTTATCTAATAGCTCTAGACAAACTTTGTATTCTGCAGCTATTTTGCTCACCTCTGACTCAGGAAAACCCTGCAGTACCCTGCATTTGAAGAGAACAGTTGGCCAAGTTCAGCAGAGGCTCCATAGTGTTTTTTGCCTCAAAAGCTGGAGAGCAGAGAAAGGAAAGGATTAGGGCTCATTACACTCCCCTGAACCAGCTGCTGCTGGAAAGGAGGGAAGAAGGGAGGAAATACACAGGGCAGCATGTGCAATGGGCTGTCCTGAAAAAATCCAGGACATTGTAACTGAAGAAAAATTAATTCTCGTGCTGAAAGACAGGCTCATAGGGCACTCTGTCTTGAGCTGGTAGAACAGAATTCCTACCGGACCAAAAGACTTGCTAAACTTGAACGATGCTGCAAGAATGTCTTGGATTATATCCTCAGGCCCAGGTAATGCCTGAAAGTGTACTACCAGAATGTGAGGAAAACAGGGTTGTGGGTTTGGGGGGTTGTTTGTTTTTGTTTTGATTTTAAGAAAATTTTGTTCTTCTGGAAAATAATTTCTCAACTCTGGGAAGGTCATAGGTCTTGCTGAGAAGCTCAGTAAAAGCAGTGGCTGTTCTTGTCATCAGAGAGCTATGATTATGTTCTTGGCCTTTCTATCTGTTGCCTCTACTTGTACTTTAAAAATACACGTTTCACAACTCTGTTCTCATGCACACCGTAAATATTTCCCACATTTAGGAACTGCTGGCTCTGAATTTACTTGCTATGTTACTTATGCACTATATCACCACACCCTTACTATAAAGCCTTTTAATTGTGTTTGCTTTTTATAGGTGCAGTGTAAAATCAGAGAAGGGGGAACCCCTGCTTCCATACCACTTAGCCCTTTCTCATGATATTCAAATTACAGGTAAATCTGTGGCCTATACAATTTTGGCAAGTAATTTAGCATCAAGCACTGGAACTCACAGAAGCTGCTTGTAAGCTCTCTCCTGGTAGGTCTGGTTGGAGACGTAGGTGATGTACACGGAGAAGTGATTAACCGTATGCTGGTAGACAATGTCACACACGTCTGAGATCACAATATTCTCCTCCACCCGCTGCTCGAGGTCCAACAGGAACCTAGATGAGAAACCAGAGCTCAAATTAATTATCACCTGCCTGTCCCAGGTAGTTTCCAGCAGAAGCCCCTGGGGCTGAAAGCCGTGAAGGTGTCCGCACCTAGTCAGCTCCTTCATTCCTCTACAAACAAGGTAATCTAAAAGGGTCCCTTTCAGCTGGCCAAAAATCCAGCAGCAGTTGTCTTACCGCTCGCTAACAGCCATGACATCAAGCACATTGGAGAAGAGGATGTGTGCCTCAGACTGATGTAAGATCTTTTTCAGACGTTCGTTCTCCATGAAGTGAGACACCAGCAGGTTCAGGCTCTTGTAATAAGAGGCTTCAGAAGTAACCAGCTCAAACATGGCCTGGGGGAGAATCCCAAAGACAAGAAATCAGCAGGTACTTTCTGCTTTTACAGAGAGGTACGTACTGTGTTAACGGGAGCACCTGTGCTGCACGCAGTCCTGGGCACCGCACGCTCCCCTTCAGGCCCAGCGTGCAGGGAGAGGCAAGCACACAGTGACATTTGCTCTGCGTTACATAGGACAGTGACCTGAGCAGGGAAGGAGATAGCCTCCCTCAGCCTTGGGCCCAAGACCTTAGAGACCCTCCATCTAGCTCCTCCTGCCTCCCTCCTAAGCCATTGGTCTGGCCACAATTCCCCTGAATCTCTCCAGTAGATTTCCTCTCTATTTCTCATGAAATAGTCTGATTTCGTGTGCATGCACACACATAAGTGCTTCTCGGGCTCTCCCTTCCCTCCCTAGTGTCACGCAGTAAACATCAGTTCTGACCCACGGCTGCCCCAGGCGCCGGACTCCCTCATGCTTGCCACTGTCCCTCATGTCCCTCCCCCTTTTGGGGGGCTCTCCCAGCACCCCCACACACCCTCCCTGCCCCTGCAGCTCATGGCAAAGCTGCGTTGTTGCTCTGCTTATCACGGCTGGTCATGCTACCCAGGAGGGTCTCCTTGCCCCGTCCACCCTCTCGTTTTAGAAAAGCTTTGCTGTAGGGTGACTACAACAGCCAGCACGCTGCAGTCCCGGTGTGCGACGCGCTTCTTGGCGCAGACGTAATACAGATGTACAGCTGTGCCGCTCCAAGGCCCTGTGCGTTCCCTGACACTGAGCAAACACAGCTATCACTGCCCCAGCGAGGGCTCCTGTCGACCCCAGGCAGGCACGTTTCTGTCTCCATTCAAGAAGGACTGGGAGAAGACGTGCTAGTCCCTACTGCTACAGTAAACCATAAATAACCTCCACGTTCTAGCACTGGCTTCTCCTGTTAAAAGAGAAGCTTTTGGTGAAAAGCCCGGCTTCCCCGGGCCAGGGATGCGGTCTGGGGAAGCAGAAAGATAAACTGATGGTTTGGTTCGGAGATAAATCGTAAGTTAATGAGACGAGGACGTAAAGCCTTCTGCCCTCAGCAGGCGCTGCAGGGATGGTCAGCGATTACCGCCCGGAGCTCACTTGCTCTCCAGGTAAGTGTTTGTTGTCTTCATGCAGAACAGATAAAGCAGATGACTACTGACCCAAATACTGACTCCAGTAGCTGAAGTATGGTTAAATTAAGTCTCATAAGGGCTTCAACATAGAAAATCATTACAGCTTTCAGAAATCTCTTGACAAAGGTGTGCCGTGGGCTCCTAGTCCTGGGGCTGGCCCATGCTGCCCTCACTGAAAGAGGAACCTTTGGGGAGATCAGCGAAAGTCTCAGGTCATCGAGCTTGAGGCTGCTTCGATCCCTGAGCCCAAGCCCCCCCACTGCCCACATCCACTCCGCTGTCTCCTGGCGAGGGTGGGAGCTGGCCCCCGCCTCCGCTCTGTCCTCCGGGCAGCGCGGGTGCCCTCAGGGGCTGCTGGGCACAGCCAGGGTCGAGGAAGTCCAAGGGAGCAGCAAGGGAAGACTGCGTTTTTTTTAATGTTGCACGTATGGAAAAACAGCCAGTCAGCTGTGGGGCTTTTTCTAGTTTGGCCTTTTTGTTTTTAAATAAATTATTTTGAACTTTCCACTTATCGTTTTCAGGGCTTTTCCAGAAAAGATCGCTATGCCTCACAGAAGGACCCAAGATACTGAGATGTGGGTTATATACCTGACGCTCTGCTACAGTCCAATATTTAGGAGGATGAGCATGCTAAGGAGGGACTGTTATCAGATCCAGAGCCACTAAAATTCAGTTAAACTGACAACTCAGTGAGCGACTTTTCTGCGCTAACTGCAGTTCTCTGTGGGGCTGGTAGCCTAAGACATCTTCTCGGTGGGCAGTAAGTCCAGATAAGTAGGTGGTCCTCTGCCGTGCCACAGGAGGAGGTGGTGCCCGCACAGTCCCCAGGAGGGAAACAGAGCAAAGGGTGCGGGTGGAAACGAATGTACTTGGTCAGTATACTCATAACAGTTGGCATTTACGGAATGAAAGGATGTTTTATTTTTTTCGAGGCCGGATTCCCGGTGAGGAAGGTGGAGGAGTACCAACTCGGCTTGTCTGAACAGCTTCAGCGGGATGCGAGAACCTATCTCTAGAGACTGTATCTGCTAAATGCACCATTTACAGGCTTAACAGTACGATAAATCAGAGGAGAAACAGAAGCAGATAAAGATGTGACAAAGAATAAGAGAGGATGGGCTGAGACAGCAGCAAGTCCCTTCCAAATATACTGGCACTTGACCCCATAAGTCTTTTTACACCTCAGCCTTCCTAATGCTCCAAGCCAGGACTTTTCTCCTGCCAGGACTCTAAGGGTGGGGTGACTGTGATAGTCAAGACCACAGTCTGCCACTCTACTGCAGCCTTTCAGCCCTCCGACAACTTGCTGAATCTACAAGCTTGTTTCCTGATCTGTAGCTGCAGAACACCCTCCATCTCCCCCCGCATCTACCTTCAAAGAAATTCATTTGTGTTGGCTGTCCACCGTGGTGGCGGGTCCTAGACCTGCATGGGCCTGTGCAGAGTGTAAGCCATACCAAAAATACCCGAAAACCCGTGTGAAAATGTCAAGGCACAGGGTTCAGGCTTAAAGGAGATGCCAGGGCAAGTAAAGAACATCTCCATTGATTGGGACATGCTGCTGGAAGTATTCACTATGGCACGTGCAAGATATGAATTTCCTGAGTTACTTAAGAGATCCAGTTTGTCCTCTGCAGTCCCCAAAGTACCTACTCAAAACAGCCCAGACTGTTTCCCTTTTGAATGGTAACCATGAACCACAAATCTCCTCAGCTGGCACCAAACATCCAACTGTGAGACTTAATGACACAAGCTCTGCAGAATAACTGAACTCTGCTGCCTCTAACTAGTCATTAAGAAAAAGAGCATGAGCTTCTGGTTTTGGAGTTGCAAAAATAACCAGAGAAAATCTGGACTAAATATCAATTGATGCAATATTATCTTCCTGAGTCTGCAACAGCCTGAAACTCTCTCTTGCAAACATGACCAATATCGTCCCATCAGTCCGCAAGGTCATGAACTTGAAATCCAATAGTCACACACATAAAAACAGTATTAATTATTTTCATTTCTTATTATTTTGGCAGAGAGACTGAGAAAGGGAAGGAAAAGTGAAGCCTAAAAAAGAAGAAAATGTAGAAGATAGGCGAGAGAGGGGAAAAGTTAGTCACCAAAGCCATGAGTAAGTAATCCTACAGATTAAATTCCTCTTGAGACAATATGGTGTTTTATCATCTAGACTGGAAACACTCATTCCAAACCAGCCCCGATCTTCCTGTAAACCGCCATGTAACAAGGGGGAATGCGGGTCTAGTTTAGGAGGGATGTTGTTCGGAGCGGCTGCTGCAGCATCGGCTGCGACCAGCTCTCAGGCCAGGCCGCCTTCACACCTCCTCCCGCCAGAAGCGCGGTCGCACAGGCAGCCCAGCGCGAGCTCTGCCTCAGGAAGGGCAGCTACGTCTCACAGCACATTTACAGGCTTCAAATCTTAGGTTTGTTCGACACAGGAGAGGAAATTAAATCTTTTTCTGGCCATTTTTGTGAAAACACGAGAGAAAGACTGCCTCCCTGCCAGTCAAACGCGCGCTGCAGCAGAGAGGCCACGTCACCGCAGCAGACACCAGGCTGAGGTCCCTGCCTTGTCTGAGCAGAGGAGGTTTGCAGAGCAGCGCTGCTCTCCGATCCAAATCCACGCCGGGCTACGCAGGTGCAGTTAGTCTGTCTCTCTGCCTCTTCTTCTAACCCCAAAGCAACCTGAGTCCAAATAACCCTCCAGCAAAACCTCTCAAAGCTCTCATATCTCAGCAAAAAATGGCTCATTTCAAAGACTGAGAATACTTTGCTGAACTCTTCTATCAATAAATTGTTTTGGGCAGTTCTGCTCAGCCTGTAATCTCCTAAAACACAAGACGAACCCAGTGTAGAAAAATCAATATAAACAGCAAGCAGAAGAAGAGGATAAAATGAAGAAACTATGTAGTATATAAAACAAGGACAAACTGAAAGGTAGAGAACTGAACAGGGATACAGGACTAAACTGGATCCTCCAAAAAAGGCTGTACCAATATCTAATTGAAGATTCATGCTGAAAGAAGCTGCACTGATTAAATGCTATTTCTTCTAATCCCTAGATCACCATCTCTTCAAAACCCAGTACCTCGATGACAGTTTGTTTCAAGCTACACCACACCTAATACAGGAAGCTTGTTCCCTCTGAGCCGCCTGTTCCTCCCGTTACAGAAACGCTGCCTGCCCTTTCTTCCGCACTGGTCCCATGTCGGCACCCAAGAGCTTTGCTTCTGGCTTGTTCCTCTCCGTTCCGTAGCGTTAAGTTATCTTCTATATAGTTACAAGAAAATCCTTGATGATTCATGTTTTGCTGTGTTTGATGCTCAACAGATGTCTGGATAATTAAAGATACCCTACCAGTGATTTAGTCATTTCTGATAATTATTCCAGTACTGTGTAATTTTTGTATTTCCCTGACCCCTATGGTCTGCTACACGTCCTTTGTTATTTCTTTTGTTCTTCCCTTTTCTGCACTTTCGCCCACGTTTTTTTTTTCTTTCTTTTTTTCTTTTTTTTTTGCTGTGACACTTCCAGTTATTTTATATTTTGCTACTCTCACATTGGCTTCAGATGAAAAAGGCTGGAGAGGCCGAGGCCATCGCGGTTTGAGTCCTGTTTCAGTTCCCAGGGCTAACAGGCCATGCTGCATTTTTTTTTCCCCTGAAACTCCACTTGCATGGCTCATTTGTTCCAACAGGGACAATGACAAATTGCCTTCCACGGCACTCTTCAAACACCCATTGCTCTTCCAGTGAAGTTTCTTGTTTTGAGGTCTAGAAAACAACTGTGTTTTGTTTTTATCCCATGCTAATGACCTGCTTAGTTATTTTCAGTCATTGCCAATAAGGATGTCTAGATTCCTCCTCTTTGCAGGTATCACCTTTCTTACTGTTGTCGCTGTTGTTCTGCAGATTGCTGCAGATGAGCAGCTGCTTCTCCGGCTGCTTAGCTCTGCTCCATCCCAGCAACGGCGGCGGTCTCCTCCTCAGCTAGGAACAGGGATTTTTTTGCTTCAACTTTCTTTCCATTCTTGCCAATGTATTCTCCACTCTTTCTGTTCAATATCCAGCCAATTTCACAGCTTTCTGGCTTTAGGCTATTTTACAGTCTCTTACAGACAATTCCATATCAAACAGGAAGAAAATTCCATCTCTGATAAATTAGCATCAGGGGAAAGTGCATCGCTTCTTTAAGGTAGCACTCTCCCATCTCCATCTGCCTTCTTTCTCTTGTTATTTAAGCAGAGAGGAAAATTCAGCACACTTAATGCTGGGATTCAGCACTACAGGGATTTTTTTTTCATAAAAGACCTACAGGTAATAAAAGTCACTCAAGAGACATGGCAGTCTTTCAAACCGATAATGCAAACTTTTAAGACAATATTTCTCTGTGAATTACTGTCTTCATTTCGAAGCAGAAAGAAGGAAGCGGGTAACTTTTCGGATGCCAGATTGTGTTTGTAATGCTGGCAGTTAGAAATACGGTGTTTTGCCACGTAAACAGAACAAATCTGACATGGAAATAACCAGCACAGAAGAAGGAGGAAAAGCAACAAGTCATTTTGGTCACCTTTAGCCATAACACTGACGCTCTAAGAGTCCGTACTGCCGGCCCAAGCTACCCTATGTAAACACCGGTCTCTCACGTTAAGGGTGTGACTAACACAGCTCTGCCCATCGTACCCCCGAGCTGCACAAAACGGGCCTTCTCTGGGTAGCAGTGAGGTTACAGCCTTGGCCAGGACGGGCGTGGGACTGTATACGCAAGCGGTTCATAAACTGTGACTGTGCAAATCCAAGTAAACTTCGAGGCAACTGCTCACACCCTGAGCAATTCTTCATCACTTCGGGTTCAACCACAACAGCCAGGGCTGAATCAATGCACTGGCAGGCTGTTCGCACCAGAAGCGATCCTGGCACAGGGGGACAGCAGGGCTCGCAGGGCCCAGCCCGCAGAGATCGTTGCTCATACTACAACGCACACCACACGCTGAGTAAGGCTTGTTCATCTCCACTGCAGGCTATGAATGCGGTGCTATGCATTGACAAAGAGTGCTCGTGCTCCCTACGCTATCCGAAATAGCAGCCAGTTGTAAACTGTTGTGTGAATGATGTTTTCATTAACTGCGGCAGCTACCCCCACCTACTCTTCTCACTGTTTGATCCAGCCATGTAAATTAACGGTACATGATTCTCGAATGGTGATGTCACTGCACTGTATGGCTAAAACGCAAACGTACTCGTCACTATTTTTGACTGAGTTTTGTATAAGAAAACAGCCATTTCTCTTTTAGAGACAACAGACTCCAAGTATTAACATTTAAAAATAAGGAAGCTCGTCAATCTCTGTCTCTTCCCTTTCCTTTAATGCCATCACTTTTAAGACAGATTATAGTCAACTGTTGAATTCTTGCAAGATTTCTGATGGAAAGTATGTTTCTTGCTAATAACGTTTGAAGAGGATCATCCTGCACTGCGGATCAAAAGCTCTGCTGCAAGAACCTCTTCGTTTTCTTTACCCTCCTTTGTAAATTGCTCCTAACGTTCATTCAGAAAAGGGAAAAGAAATTTCATTGCTACTTCGATGTCTAGCAGCAATAGCAAATATGACAACACCCTGCAATTTCAAAGGAAATAAGTAGCACTAAGCAGTATGACAGAATAAAAGCACTCAACAGGGCAAGACCTGCCTGTAACTGCTATGAAGCTTCTCTATTTTTAAATCTTGCTGATTCTATTTAATTCACTCATACCCTTTTAAGGAACAACCCAGTTAAGAAACTCTCCATTTTCCCTCATTACCTCCTGAAGCTTGATCTCATCTGGCTGGAGGATGCTAAGGACCCCACTGCTCCGGATCTCAGGAAGATCCTGCCATAAGTTGAACCGGGAGTTGGAGTTCCTCAGCAAACTGATCTGAGGTGCCGCTTTGCTTTCGGTTATACTTGGAGCTTCTGTTTCGGATGGAGTTTCCTCGCTGGCTGAATTCTCCTCAGGGTCTGTCTGTGAATCCTGCAGCCGCCTGGTTTCAATCTCCTGGCGTGTAGATTTATCTCGATATTCCTGATACAAGAGCCCTAGAAGGCAATATAACGGGTTACGTGGAACAAAAGAGTAGGAATGCATTGAGGGAACGGATATTTGTTCTGCATTAGTTCATCTCAGCAGAGGTGAGAGAGAGATCCCATCCATGCTGAGAGAAAAAGCCAATTATGGTATTCCAATTTCAACCAAAAGTAGAAAATAGAAATGGAACACCGTTTCTGAATCTAAAGTGTTGTCAACAATCTGCTGTCACCAAACATGTTAGTAACACAGTCAGGTGAATCCATGATCAGTGAGAAGACATGAAAGAAGAGTTGTTTTTATTTGCCAGGCTATTAAAGGTCATCTTTCAGTACTATTACGTTACAAGTTAGGTAGATAGACAGATAGATAGGTGTGCATGAGTGTTATGTCTGAAAAGTAATCCTGCGTACACTGAAATTACTTTAAAGGAGTATTTTAAGGCTGTGAAAATCCTTAAGGAGCAAACACTGAGCTGCTGTTAAGGCATTAGACAGGTCAAGCATCAGAACAGCAAAGTACTGGTCCTAGTTTAGGTCTGATTTCCTGGGTAGACTTAGACATGTTGCTTAACTTCGCTCTCTCTCTCTTCCTTCTCAGCTTCGCAGATGAGTGAAGATACTAAATTAATACTCAAAAGGTTCCTGAATGCCACAGCACCAAAGAAAAGGCTATGAATTCGTAACAACTTGCTGCCCATCAGTCACACAAGCTGTCTTCTGCGTTTCAAATACTAACTTCAGGACCAGAAGATACTGCACAGAATTTGTAAAGACTCCCAGTTTCAACTGACAGTACCAAAAAGGTAGGAATCCTGAAATTCCTAGGCCAAGTAGAGAAGATTTAAGATCCTCTCTCTCTCACATGGCTGCTGCTAACTGTCCCATTTCCCTTTCTGAGCCACCTGTAGGACCCAGAATATTAATTGCTAGAATCTAAAATTTGATTTACAAGATATGAAAAGACAGGAGAGTATAAGCCTGCTCCGAGTCACTCTATTCACTTACTCAAGTTGAAGGAACACAATTTATGTTGTCTCTCTTGGTTCATACTTTAATATCAGAAGTTGAATGAATAAATTTAAAAGCCCTAGATGTTAAAAAAATGTGTAACAGATTTTAATCTCTAACAAAACAGACAAAATAAATCTGGTCAAATGTACTCATGATACCGGATCTTGTAAGCAGATTTCATGTGTAATGAGGTGTGAGACAACTGGGTCGGGAGTTTGTTTAGGGAGGACTGGAACACAGCTGTCACCACCTATTCAGTCTCTGGACCAGCTTTCAGGAGGCTCAATATCAATCACCGTTCAAACTGTATCGCAGAAATATGCTGGGGAAAAGTGCAGGCACAAGGGCAGCAGTACCGCAGTCTGCGAGTGTATCCTGGTATCTGTTCTCCCTGGAAAGACGTTCAACGCTGGACTAAAATAGCAGTAAGGGTAGCTGTGCCTAGGAAACCATGCAGTCTTCTGCTAGCTTCCTACACGATCACCAAAGAGGAGACTTCCCCTGAAGTTTAGCATGCTGCTGCTACTTATATAATTTCTCTCTGCGTCAGCGAGGCTTATATGGCTTTCCTAAATGCTTCTGCCTTTTAATCAGCACCAGTGAGGGTGCTGAGCATGTGGTGGGGTGGAAAGGCTCTCTGAGGAACGATGCGGAGAACCTGCTAAATCAGAGCTGCTCTCGGCGGGACTGCTCATGCCTGTAAGCTCAGCCCGTGCTGAACGGCTCTGGAGCAGTAGGGCACTGGGTACTTGCTGCCCTACCGACCTGAGCACCGGCGAGTAGGACAGGCTGGGAAATAACACCCCGAGGCAGCATGGCCACTATTTTCAGGGGAAAACATACGGGGAAACTGGAGCACAATCTGTTATACCTGCAGCCTCTGATCACACAGCCACGTTGTGCTGGTGGGGCTGCCCTGCAAGTCCCAGGCAATTGAGGCCATTTTGTTTGTATTTTACGTAAGGGTAATTTAGTTTCTCTTGTGGAGATCTGCAGAGCAATCCTTTAACAAAGATCTCCGAGACAAATTCTTCTCTTGCTCTTAAGGAAACAAAATCCAGACAATGAAACCTTTCTTGCTGCCAGGTTCCCTAGCTGACCCACCTGACAGGCGAGACCTCCCGAGCCTTCAGCTCAGGCAAAGGCACATATTGACACGGAGAGATCTAACTGACTAAAGGCACCTACCACCACCACTTGTTCGGAAGTGCCAGCCAGGTAACACATTTTAAGGAGGGAGCTGAACAGAGACTGACTGAAGCCCTACAAAAGAGAGCAATAGCAGGAAGAAACAGGAGGGTGATACCAGGAGAAAGACAAAAGACAGGTAGATGTTCATGCAGAAGAAAGACAGGAAGGAACTAAAGGGGTTGTGCTAGCAAGGATAAAAAGACTAAATTTGATATAAAAGGTACATCCATACGCGGGTAACGAAGTTACAGTGGGTAGAGCATAGGCTTAGATGTTTTTACCTGCAGTCTTTTCATAGAGACAGAGAGAAGCCAAGATGGACAGAAGCCAAGCAAGAGCCTATTGCAGATGAAGCAAGAGATGGTGGTGGCAAAAGAGGGGTAACGGAACAGATACAAGGTGAGGGAACAGGGTTTTGACATGTGGAAAGAGCAACAAATGTGGGAACTGGCTAAACATGCAGAAAAAAGCTGAGAGCAGTAGTTAAACCTGACACTGAAGATTCGATAATTTAGTGAATGCTTGTGCTCAATAAGGGAACAAGTGCAGAATGTCAGGGAGAGCTGTGCAAACTCCATCTGCCGCTTAATGTCCCAACCTGCACTCCTGTCACCTGGCTAAGGGTTAATCGTGCAGTCAGAGATCGGTTTGGTGCGGTCCGTCGATTAAAAATTAAGCGGTTAACGCTAAGCTTCACACATGCTGATGTTTACATGGTTCGTATAGCGTCATATTAGGCTTTTACCTTTGTGTCTTATTCTGTTTCATTTTGGTAGCCGTCTCCCTTTCCAGCTCCCTGAAAAACTGGGAGGGGAACTGAAAAACCAGTTACTAATTGTGGAAAACGCTTGCCGCAGAGAATTTGCCGTGCCGTTAAAGTAAACGTTATTACACTGAAAGCTGTGCAAAATCTCAGGAGGTACAGAGGCGTTTTCTCCGAGATACTCTGCTCCAGTTTCAGGCAGAAAGTTTGTTTAGTGCCTGGGAGGCAGGAAGGGGAGCCACCTCGCTGCGGGGTCAGGGGAGGCAGTCGGGCTGTCGGCAGCCCGTCTTGGAGGCAGGAAGGGGAGCCACCTCGCTGCGGGGTCAGGGGAGGCAGTCGGGCTGTCGGCAGCCCGTCTTGGAGGCAGGAAGGGGAGCCACCTCGCTGCGGGGTCAGGGGAGGCAGTCGGGCTGTCGGCAGCCCGTCTCCTTCGCGGTGCAGCAGCTCTGCCCGCGCTGGTGCTCGCCGGGCAGGGCGCTCGCACGGCTTCCCGCTGATTCACAGCGGGCAGGGGATGCCCGGGCACAGGCATGCCCAGCACTGCCCGGCACCCCACGGTACCGCTTCCAGCGATAAAACCGTAACTGTTTAAAAACGAAGCCTCCCGATGCCCAACAGCAAAGAAGGTCAGCCGGGGGCTGGGGCTCACGCCGGCGTCGCCCCCAGCCCCCCGCGGCACCCCCGCCGTGCTCGGGAAGCAGACCCCTGACAGCCCTCTCCCCCTCGGCCGCCGGCTGACGCGGTGCTGCCCCTGCGAGCGGCCCGCGACCAACTCGGCGCGGCGAGAGCCCCGGCCGGTAACGCGGGTCCCGCGGCTCCGCCCCGGCGCCGGCGGGGCCCCTTACCGATGTGCTCGATGAGGTTCCTCCACGAGTCGGCGGTCAGCGGCTGCGCGGGCGGCGCGTCCCCGGCGGCGGCGGCGGCGGCGGCGGCGGCGCTGCTCTCCTCAGCGGCGGCGGCGGGCTCCCTGCGGGCAGAGCACCCTGAGCCCCGCGGCGGCGGCGGGCGCGGGCAGGGGCAGCGCGGGCCCCCGCGCCGCCGCCCCGCGCCGCCGCCCCCGCCCCGCTCACCTGCCGGGCTGGCCCGCCGCGCCGTCCTGGTCCAGGGCGCAGGCGGCGCTCAGCGCCGCGGCCAGCAGCTCCATGGCCGGCGGCGAGCGGCGGCTGCCGAGCGGCTCCGGCTGCGGCTGCGGCGGCGGCGCGGGGCTGGGGGAGCCCGGGCGGTTGCCACGGTAACGGGGGTAGGAAGGCAGCAGCCTGCGCGGGAGGCGGCGGGGAGCTGCGGCCGCCGCGCCCGCCTCGGCGCCCCCGCAGCCCCCAGGTCCCCGCGGAGCCCCCCCAAACCCTCCCCGTCGCCTCAGAGCCCCCCCCAAACCCCCCGGAGCTCCCCGCTCGGGTCTCCTCCCCCAAAGCCCCTCACAGCCCCCCCAAAGCCCCTCACAGCCCCCCCAGCCTCCTCAGAGCTCCCCAAATCCCCTCAAATCCCCTCACAGCCCCCAATCCCCTCAGAGCTCCCCCAAATCCCCTCGCAGCCCCCCAACCTTCTTCAGAGCTCCCCAAATCCCCTCGCAGCCCCCAATCCCCTCAGAGCTCCCCAAATCCCCTCACAGCCCCCCAACCTTCTTCAGAGCTCCCCAAATCCCCTCACAGCCCCCAATCCCCTCAGAGCTCCCCAAAGCCCCTCACAGCCCCCCAACCTTCTTCAGAGCTCCCCAAATCCCCTCACAGCCCCCAATCCCCTCAGAGCTCCCCAAAGCCCCTCACAGCCCCCCAGTCTCCTCAGAGCTCCCCAAAGCCCCTCAGACTTTTTCCCCAAAAATCTCCTCAGAGATCCCCAAATCCCCCCAAATCTCCTCACAGCTCCCCCAGTCCCCTCAGAGCTCCCCAAAGCCCCTCACAGCCCCCCCAAATCTCCTCAGAGCTCCCCAAAGCCCCCTGAATCCCCTCAGACTTCTCCCCCCAAATCCCCTCAGAGTTCCCCTCCCAAACCCCCTCACAGCCCCACAGAGCTCCCCCCAATCTCAGAGCCCCCCAAATCCCCTCAGACACCCATAGAGCCCCCAAATCCCCTCGGAGCCCCCCCAAGCCCCCTCACAGCCCCACAGAGCTGCCCCTCAGGCTCCCCCAGATCCCGTTCAAGCCGGACCCCCTCAGAGCCCCCCCGGCTCCCCATAGCGTTCCCCAAACCCCGCTCCCATCGGAGCCCCCCCGACTTGCCCCCCGACCCCCGCAGAGCCCTCGCCGAGCCCCCCGGCTCCCCTCGGCGCCCTCCTGCCCGACCCCCTGCAGACCCCGTCAGCGCCTCCGCAGACCCCCCCGGCTCCCCAAAGCCCCCTCGGGGAGCCTCCGCCGGTGGAGGCCGCGGGGCACCCGGCACCCCTGCCCCCCCAGCGACCTCCGCCGCGGCCCCCCGACAGGCGGGCGTCCCGGCCCCGGGGCCCCCCGCCTCGGCCGGCAGCCCGACCTCCTCCATGGCCCCGCTCTCCTGCGGAGGGGCGCCTCGCTCGGGTGCGGGGAGCCCCCGTCCCCATCGCCGCCCGCCCCGCGCGCCAGCCCCTCGCCTCCCCGCGCGCCTTCTCCCCCGCTGCCCCACACCAAGGGGGGCTCCTACCCTGGCGGCGACCTCTCCTCCCTCAGCCCTGGGGCACGGCTCGGCCCCCCGGCCCCGCTCCGCCTGCCCGCGCCCGGTGCCGGCTCTGAGGGAGGCGAGGGGGTGGCAGAGGGGGGCTTTACGGAGCTGCCTCCAGATCTGGTGCATATGGTGCGTTTCTCCCTCCGGGAATGAAACCCTGAGATGGAGGAAGGTAACTGGGAGGCTCAGCCTATTCCCTCCTGCCGGGAGCTGCACCCCTGGTTACCCCGCGGCGTTGACCCTCATCCTCCTCTCCTCCTCTGCAGGGCTTTGGACCCACTCGGTCGTTCCCCCTTCTCCCCTTCCTTAGCGTCGCTAGTTCCGCAAGGATATGTTTTCTCATTTAGGCAGTAAGTATCTCAGTACTCAATGGTCTATATCTGTCTTCTTTCAGGTAATTGTTTTTCCGCCTCAGGGATAAATCCTCTCGAGCTCCAGAGCACGGTTACACCCTCCGATCAGTGCGAGTGCTTGCGGACAGGTTGGGTGCAGCTCTTCCCTACGCGTTAGTAACCCCCAGCAAAAAACGTCATCTGTACCACATTGCAGTTGAGGAGTTAAACAGTCAAAATGTTCAGCTATTTCTGCTGTTAGCTCTCTCCCCGTTGCATAAATAACCATGCTTTTTTCAGTACCTCAGAATGTAATTTTTGCAGTAACATAAAATCCATGTGTTGACCTGTATATGTAAAATGAGTTCCCTTTTATATTTTTCGTATTGTATTTGCTAAATGAGATATCGGGATAGATTCCAGGTAGCACATGACTATATATTGAGAAAAACTCCCTCAGCTTGTTTGAACTAGATCTAGATCTGGCACACTGGAAGGGCTCAGACCTTATGTCATTAAGAGGCAGAACGGGAGAGAAAAACAGCTGGGAACGTTAATGAAGGAATTTGACCATTTGGATAGGACTGTCAGTCCAGTCCAATCCCAGTCCCGGACTAGGAGGTTGGAAAGATCTGACGGCCGGTGGGAAACACCAGGGTCTCGTCAGGGTGAGGTCTGAGAGATGGAGCCTGTTTTGTCGCTGACGGAGGAGGAGGACAGCCTGAGCGCTGGGGGCGGGGGGAGATTGTCCCGTCGTAGATGGTCAGTGTGGTATGAAGGTGTGCTGTCAGGCCATTAAGCGCTGGGGCTAGGGGGTTTGTGGAGACAGGTGACTGAAAGGGCAGCCAAAAGCTCCTAAAAGGGATAAAGCCTCAGAGACTACCTGAAGTGAGAGAACGGTTTGTCTGAGCTCTGGTTAGTGATTGACGGCTTAGTGGCTGGCTGCCAGGGCAAGAGTATTGTCAGGGGTTTTAGTAAGTGGGTGGGATATCAGAAAACTTATTTCT
This sequence comes from Dromaius novaehollandiae, assembly GCF_036370855.1. Taxonomy (NCBI): domain Eukaryota; kingdom Metazoa; phylum Chordata; class Aves; order Casuariiformes; family Dromaiidae; genus Dromaius; species Dromaius novaehollandiae. The sequence continues at coordinate 28,415,498 of NC_088106.1, read as the reverse complement.
CAGACGGGGAGGGAGATTATTAACTGTGCTGAACCTCTTCATTATCTTCAGCTCTGGAAAGATAGAGATGCTGCTTACTACTTTATGCAGAGATGGACCAAGAGAGGCAGGGAGTTCTTCCTTGTGTGCCAAGGGAAGTCAAGGCATAAGAATCTGCTAGAATCAATAGATATCTAAATATAACTTTTGTGTGTACCTGCTAACCATATCTTTTAGAAACATGCATTAGGAGGTTAATACATTCTAACTCCTCACATAACTTCACTCGCAAGGGTTAAATCTGTGGCAAATAGGGACTTCTTTTTTAAAAGGTGCCTGAGGTACAGGTATGAAAAACATTCATAAATAGAAAGCATCTTTTCAGGATCCCATAACTGCCTGTTAATTTGATCCTGCCTGTCTTTCCCTTTTCTTCAAATTTTCCAAAGTAATTTCACCTTTGGTCTGAGATGAAAACCTGAAATATGTCAGTAAAAGTAATAATGATAATAAAAAATGTTGGAAGCTATGAGGAGGTAAGAAGTCAAACTGAGAATGAAATGCCCCTTGTGGCCATGGGAGGTCACAGCTTGTATTTTTGTATCTCAGAAATCTGTTCCACTGTTTAGCCATGACTAATACGCTACTTTTTCTTCCTTTAGAACTTTTTATTTTTTTAATTGTGATTTAGTCTTTCTAAAATATTGCTCTTTCTTTCTCTCTAGGCTCATACCATGTTCTCATACTTCATGTTGATATATGGAGAAGAACTTCTGTAAGCAGAACAAGTGCCTGAGAAATACTTTTTCTCCCAAGTGAGGTGACAGCGCTTCCAGCACCCTGGGACTGGAGTAAAAAAGGATACTAAGTGAGAAGCACATTTTTGTCTTGCAAAAATTTTTGAGGTTTTCTAAAGCTTGCTTTTTTGTTTGGGGACAAAACAGAGAGCTTTCCAAGTTTGTCAGGAAAGGTGAAGGGAGGCAAACGAGTGATTCTCTCTCAACAGCCTTGTGGCTAGGATGTTCATCTTGGGTGTGGGAGATTGAGGTTGAAGTCATTGCTGTGTCATTCCCTCACATCCCTCATGCTGTTGCCTGTTCCAGGGTGGATCAGTCTCGCCTCTTGGAGCTCTTCCACCCTCTCTGGTCACTGGAACAGGTGCCCGAACATGTCTCTCCCTTCCTTCTAGGTGAATGCATTATTCACCAGGTATCACTTTAGGTCAGCAAATATTGAACTACTTCCACTAAATGGAATAGCACCAGCGTCGGTGCTTCTTTTCCCTTCTCTTCTTCCACGGTTGTTAGGACTGTCTCTGTGTTCAGTTTAGGCTGATCTACCTGCTTGATTCCACCTTTCATTCTGCTCCCTGAGGCAGATTTCTGCCTCTACTTTTATGCCAGCACTTGTGCTCATCTCCCCCTTGGTGAACTGGTTCCAGCAGCTAAACTGGTGGAAAATGATTCATTTATTTCTATAGAACCAGCCTGGTGTGAGATTAGCCCCCTGAACTGTCTCACGACAGGGTCAGCTAAATGCGCGTGCCATACAGCGGAGGTGGCAAGCACGCAGAGGGATGGCGGGACCAAGGCGGTGCCCCCTCGGATCACCTTAAACTGCTGTGGAGCTGCAGGGTCAGGCAGAAGTCCCCACCCCACCTGATCGTAACCATTTGGGTAGGAGTTCATATGGGGGGGGAGTCCTTGCTCTCTCAATGTAGTGACAACATACTTGATCCTGGGCCTAAAAAGCTTTTCCTGATTTCATCAAAATCAGTAAAACCTCGTGATGACACATCAGAGTTTTCTGGGCAAAACCACTATATTTCATCCTAAAATTTCCTGTCTAACTGAGGAGGGGAAAAAAAGAATCTGACTACTAGAGTGACTTATGTTAAAACAAATGAATAAAACTCCTGCCCCAGCACCACGCGAGTAGGACTGCGTGCCTTGCGCTCTCATGGGTGGCAGAAGTCATGCAGCACCATGACAGACTAAAGCCCAGTTTTCTCTCGAGAATTCTTAGGATCCCAAAGCGCACAGGCACTGGAAATTATCCTCACGACCTCTTAATGATGGTCGTGCTCTGGTTACAATGTTCAGTTCCCTGTGGGCAAAGGAAAGAGGCTGTGAGCTTGTGTATGCTCCGCAAAGGAAGAAGGGGGGATGGTGTGGTTGCAAAGTGTTCCCAGCTTCGCTGTGCGGCTGGTGGGAAACATTCTAGATGTTGGCTGGCCTGGTCCATGGCTGCATTAAAAATGTGATAATCGGTGTGAGTTTACAATTAGTTTATTACAATGATCTAATTTAAGTTTTGTTTGGAGGATGAATTTCCAAACTTGGCCTGTATTTTCAGGCGCTAATAATTTTGAGGAATGAGTAACTATTTGAATTAAGATTTTTTATGCGCATCTAAACGCAAAAGTACTCCTTAGAATAGAGCTGTGCAAAGAGCTTGCTTTCAAACTACGCTGAAATGCATCTTTTTATGGTTCTCGTATAGCAGTTTTTAGAAATTAAACTCCTCTTCCAGAAACTAAAAAGAGAAGATGCAGTCCAGCAGATCTTATTCATGAAAAATTCCCCAAACCCTTTTATTCAGTGGGAGTTTCACACTGAAAAAGGCTGCAAGATGAGGTAAGAAGAACTGTTTTAATCTGAGCTAACCAAATTTGTGGAGAAGTGTGAAGTCAGTAATAGATCTGAATAATGCTGTACCTAGTCAACTATATTTTCATACTTCAGGTTCATTCAGGTTCTTTCTGCTCACGTGTGTTTTTAGCAGCATTTTTGACAACGGATGTCTCTGCACAGTTTTTTTCCTGGTTTTGACTTTTCAGTGTGAGAAAAGTGGAACTCCTCTTCTCTAACATTTTTAGATCGTAAAGGCCAAGGGCACATCTGTTCTCCCGAACCTCCTTAAGCCTTCACCAAAGTACCTTAATTATATCTGTTGGGGTTACCAGCCTTGCCTGTAACTAAAAATGCTCAGTACTTCCTATTATGAGATCCTCACATTTAGGTACTTCTAACATTTCGATTTTCATAATTGTTAGAACTGGAACTTTACTTGCTGCCGTACTTTACTTGTCTGCCATAGATTGCTTATTTTTTATTTATAAAAAAGGCTCAACCATTTCTTGGGCTTAGGAAAAGATTATTGGATCCATGTTAACAGAAAACACAAAACCTGCTGTCCTGTCCTCTGAGAAGCTTTGGATCCTGCTGAAATATGACCTGGAATTTGGGGGTTGCCAGGGCTTCCTCTTTGGCACGCCTGTGGAAATCTGTAGAAATTATAAACCCTTCTGCACTCTATGCAACACACGTAAACTGTAGACTTAGATTTTAGCATCTAAAACCCCTGAGCTGCTGCCCATAGGGAAAATCTGTCCAGGGCTGAGTGAAGCACTTCTGATCCTGTAGCTGTGAGGAGTGCCTGGTGTGGTTCTAGGCACTGTGAGGAAAGGCTGTTTCTGCTGCGTCCTCAGTGATCCTGATGCTGGGTCCAGGCAGCACAGGGAGAAACCCCCGTGACTGAAAAGCAGAGGGAGCAAGACCCAAGCACGTCCTGGGAGGGGGCTGCTTTTGGAGCAGGAGCCTGTTACGAAGAGAGGAACTGGTCCACAGCTGGATGCTTAAGTAAATGGGGAGTTGGAGAGGACTCTAAAATATAGCACCGGCATCAGGAGGAGGGATGGGAGACTAAGACTGTATGAGGAACCAAAGGGTGAAGAGTCTGGGGAACAGCCAGGCACTGAGATACGAGCCGCCGGAGGGAAGAGAGGGGAATGATGTGTCTGGGAAATGGTAAGGCTGAGGAAACTGGGTGGGGGAAGTACAAGCTGAGGAAACACACAGTTTGGTTGAGGACCTGGGGGGTCAGAGTATGTCTGAATGAGGCAGATCAGACTGGGGGAGCAGGAGGGAAAAGCCTGGACGTTGCTGGGTAATGAGACCAGGACTGGGCTGAAAAGCCTGAGGAGCAGAGACTGGGTGGAATAGGTGTGCAGATTGGGGTGAGGATCCTCACTGGCTGCAGGCTGGAAGGTTAGCTAGGCAGTACTGTATGTTATTTCTTCCTGTTCCATATGGTCCTGTGAAATACGGGATTTTTGACAGTAATAACATCTTAATGTCTACGGTGGCTATTTTTACAGAAAATGTATTAGTATTTAAATTCTTCTCCCTGCAATACTGTTGCTGTTAGACTTCTTAGGACCCAGATTGTACAAAAAGAGGGATATAAAAATAATTATTTATCTGTCTCTACAAGAGAAATAAATTATTTTAGAATGACAAAATAGAAAGGTTTGATCAACCTGTGTTTGTGCCAGCTATGCATGACTTCACCACTTGCAAGCTGAAGCACCATTGGCAGCACAGAGAAGAGGTGACTATAAGAAATTTATTCCATAAGCAGAAGGAAACTGATTGTATGGTTTAGGACCTCTTGCAGTACAGATCTCGGCCTCTGCAGAGGCTTTCTCTGCTCTTCTGGCTGAATCAGAATATATAAGCAGTGCCCTCTGCTGCCCAGGACAACTAGTGCTGTGCTGTGGGAAGCTAACCCAAATTCATGCCAATATCCTCCAGTTATGCTATTTTTACATGGCTGGTGTCTCTAGTATACATGTTTGTATGAATTCAAACAAATTAGATTCCCTCTTTCTGTTGGAGGTGACTGTTTGCCTTCACTGTTGTGGCGCTTCTATTCTGTTAGCTCACATCAAACATAATCAACTGATTTTAGATGATCTTCATTTCTCTGAATTGGAGGTTTCATAACCAGAGAAAGAGAGAAATAAATTGTTCTGTGCTGTTAGACCAATGACCTTGCAGTGAGCTTTGCAACATGAAATTTCACACTGAGTTTCTTTCCCACTGTATCTAGTGGCCCATGATGAATACACATCACTCCTCAAATCTGTCTCGGTGGGAAATGATAGGTAAATAATACAATCATGCTGTTAAAGCATCTATACTGAATTAGATATGAAGAGACGTCAACCTCCTATTAGCTGATAATATAGGATAGATAATAATTGGTGAATCTCCTTCCTAGGGTTTAAAATGACTAATTTGCTGGTCTCTGTGGGAGCTGCTTTCAGCTGGGGCTGACGGTTGTGGATGCAAACCCTAGGTGGATGTTTTTTTCTGTGATGGTTTTCTGTGATCTCGACCTGCACAGTTCCTGCCACTGTCAAGCTGGACGGACTGATCACTGCGGGAAAGCGGCTTTTGTTGAGCTCAGCTTCTTCCAGGTCTTTGGCTCGAGTTACTCTGAAAACTAGAAGTTGTGCTAGAAGCTCAGCTCTGAAATGTTCAGGGCAAGTCAGCCAAGTTGTCAGGAAGGGGCTCATCATGTGAGGAGTTTGGATCTACGTACAATGCAGAAAACAGGGAGGGAGCCAAGGGATCTCGTGAGGAATGCTGATACTAGAGTGCTCGGGGGAGCCGGGCACAGCATAGGAGAGGTCATGGGGGAGAAACTCGTCTGAGAATAGCTAGGCATAGAGGTGCTCTTAAGAAGTATCTTACGCAGAGTATGTGGCAGATTTTGGCTCTTGTATGACTTTGAGCCTCTGTTGTCTATAGAGGTAGTTCTTAGACTCTTATGCTTGTCGCCCTGGAAAATAAGACATTGCTCTGTAACACTAACAATATCATTAGCAGTAATCTGAAAAACTGTAGGGTACAGTTTTTAGAAATCAGTGTGAACTACTCTACTTATCTCATTTTATTTATTTTTATAGACCATTCACAGAGCTTTGAATGAGACATAGAGCTAAGTCCCTGGTGGGTTTGAAGAAGGCTATGGTGCCTTTCCCTAGTCAGTGTGTTAAAGCCCTCATCCCATCCGAGTACAATTCAGACAAATATTCTTTCTACTGAGCTATTTGCTATTTCCTCCTGGCCTTTTCCTTCCTGCCCTAAATTATGTAGCATCTGTATATGATGTGGGATGACATCTCTACTTGCAAAGAACACATTCTTGTCAGACCTACTGGTTATTTGCATGTAAGAGGAAGGGATTGTGCGGGCCCAGCCTTAGCATTTGTACCGCTGCTGTCGGACGCTATTGAACGTGAAGAGATGCAGTGCTGACGCCCCACCTGCCCTCAGAGCAGTGGTGATCCTCTCCTGAGAGCCCCATGGACCTTGCCCAGTGCTGCCCACAGGCGCCTGTGCTTTCCCTTCTTCAGAGCTGCTGTCTCCTGCTTTCAGAAAAACTCCTAGCTGGCAGGTAGCATTTTTTTTCATTTGGGGAGAGATTAAATGCATTTCTTGAGACCCGGGATAATATCTTACATGTCTTATCTGTGCACTGGCCTCTTTTCCACTGCAAAATGGGGGAAACAGTGATTATTGCAAGTAATAGCAATATCCTTAGGTTCCTGCAGGCTTTTCACAATGCAAATTTCTAGCGGTTCTCTTATAAATTACTGCTGATCTTTTGGAGAAAGGAAGAGGAGGGTATGGACTCAGTTTGAGCTAAAACTCTGGTCTCGTTCCATGTCAAATGTCTTTGCTCAGTTGCAAGAGATGATGCCACTCAGCAGCACTGCCTGCTTTTAGCAGACACATGACTTACAACCTGTGCTGACCTGTCAAGCTCTGTGTGCAGCAGCATGTTTGATAAAACTGGCTCCCAGCACAGGCTCATTGTTTCCAGCTCCAGGGATAATCGGAATTTGCACGTTTCAGAGCTGCCTAAGTGGCGGTGTCAGGATGTCGGTCTGACAGTGATGATTATGCCGCAAGGAGAGGAAGACAGATGGGTTTGACATCTCAGCAGACCGTAGCTGTCTAGTTTCATATGCTCAGTTGAATGCCAAAGGGCAATCAATTTCAGCCAGGACAATTAATTTATTTAAATCTGACTTGACAGATTGGCTAAAATTCTCTATTGGAGTCCTCTTCATAAGGAAAGGTGCCTGGTAAGGCACTACGCATTATAACAACATGTAGCTGCACTCAGTAATTAAGACCACACAGTGCAGTATAATGCATGCACCTTTAGAGTGCAGGTATTTAATGCTTTCAGCTTGATCTTCTACAGAACTAATAGGGACTATCTCATGGTTTTACACATAGGAGATGAGGGGCATTTAGGGGGAATGCCTCAATCCTATATCGGAAAATGCAAGGCTAGGCAGCATCTCGGTCCAGACAAATTTCTTGTCCGTGTGCTGAGAGCAGCCTGTCTCTCTAGATGTAACACATCTGCCACAGGGCATATGAGATTTCCACTCTATATGGGAGTCTTGCGTGTATTTGTCAGTCGTGCCTGCACCCGCTCAGAGCAGCAGTTCACCTGTGGTACAGAGTCTGCCACGCTCCCCTTCCCCTGCAGTACCCTGGTTCCCTGATCCCATGATCCCTGATCCCATGATCAAGGCCTTTTGCTGAACGTAGGCTGTCGAGGAATTTATGCCAAAAAGGACTACCTCAGTAAGGCCTCTGTTGCCTATCAGTTCTTGAATGTTAGCAGCAAACAGAAAGCAAAAATGCTTTAGAAAACCTCTTTGTAGCTACTTCTTCAGGTATAAAACGCTGCTTTCTGTGCAGGCCTGTAAAACATTTCAGGAGAGCTCTTCCCTGGAGGCTGGGAATGGGCCTTATGTTAGGGTGTTGCATAAGGGAATGCTTGCAGACTTTCTTTTTTCTCTCGATAAGCTGCTTGAGGCAATCTGCAGTCTTTGCTTAACCCACTGGCTGATTCTACATCACATTTCCCCTCTTTTCAGTCTTCCCCACTGTCTTTTTGTTTCTCCCCTGCTTCTCCTTCACTTTTTTCTCCAATCTTATACAGATAAGGGCCTTTTGTACCACAGTTCTAGTATTATATGATACATAGCATTAAAATAAAATTGAAAATAGCACTGCAAGTCTGGGTGAGAAGGCATGGATCAATAGCTATAGCTTAGTCCAGCTGTCCTGCAAAAAACCAAGCCTTTTTGCCCTGATGCCGCTCTGCCTGTATTCTTCAGCAGAAGGGCATAGTGAGCACCCTGAGCGTGCGCCTCCTTACCTTTGGATCCATAGTTCTTCTAAAGCTTTCATATCAACATTTGCCAGAGGTGCCGATCCCTTCTGAGATAAAACCTCCATAGTCAGAGGCTCTTTGGCAGGCTCCTCATTTCTGAGTGAACCTGTGTCGGAAAAGAAAGCCAAGAGAGAGTTAAAACAGTCCTTTTTTTAAGGGTCATCTTTATTTGTACTGTAAATAGTGGTTTACTTATGTAAAAGGCAACAGGAAGACCACAGACACACAGAAGTCTGCGTTTGAGCTTAGATTTTTGAGCAAGATTTAAATGCTGTTAGCCCGTATATTGCATGATTATGCCGCCTTTGTCACCACTGCGTGTGCAGTCAAGAAAAGGTGAATGTAGATTTACTATATCAGTTCTTATAGGTGCAAGTGAAACTGGAAATTGGGCTTCAGCATTAGCGATTTTCAGTGCAATTTTTTAAGGAGAAAACGTTTAGCCCTGTGTGTCTGTGCATGCCAATATTTAGTTTCCCAAGGCAGGACTTTATTACTGCTCTGCTTTCAAGCACACAGTAGATGTTCAGTTTGATGGATAAATCAAGGCTAGATTTGGGTGAGACAGGAGCTTTACTTTTAATTGCTTCTCCACTTTCCCTCAAATGAACTTCTGATCCTTTTACAGGGAGCCAAAGTTGTGCTAAGTCCATGGCTTTCTACTGCAGTCCTTGGCAGGAGAGGATGCATTTCACTTTTCAGATGAAACCTCCTGTTGTTTGTGGCCTGTTGATAAATGGCCTTGTTGTTTTATTAGAAATATTTTGGTCTAAGTCATAATTCTGCTTCCATTGCAAACTGATGACAGCACGGGCAAGTCAAAGCTCTAGCTGACGCTGGTTTCTGATGTGCCCATTTAATCAATGCTACTGATTTTCAGAAGGAAAAGGTGAAATCCAGACTTCTCTAACTCCCTTAAGCAGTGCCAGGGGCTTATGAAAAACTAGTTTGAATTATTCTGTTTGCCTTTCAAATAGGCTAAACATTTTAGCCTCCTGTCAGAGGAGATTGTTTAAAAAAAACAAACTCTTTTTATAGTTAAAGGAAAGCATCTATTATGTTTTACAACGCTTAGGCTATAATCCAAAGGTAGGCTGGTGCAAAGGGTGCTCAGATGAAAGCTTTTCTTTTGCTGGATTTACATCCTTTTAGATTATTTTTCCTGTTCTCACTTCTTGAGTCTTAATTCTTCCCCTGTTTGGTATTCTATCCCGCATTTTCCCCTGCATCTTTCCCTCTCCTCCTTTCTCCCTTCCTCCCTCCCCCCCCCAGGTAATTTCCTAAGCAAAATGATAACAGGTTAACATTTGAGCTCAAGCCAGACTCTTGGATAGCTGCTGTTCAAATGAGTATGAAGTCAAGATAAAAGAGCTCACCCATCCCTTGTTTCCATGCACTTCAGCAAATGCTGTCAGAAGAAGTTCCTGCTACAAATGTGGCTGGTGTAAAAGCACCCGCTGTCCGGTTTCTGGGAGAGGGGATGGAATCAGTGGAGTAGAGGGAGGAGGCAGAAGAGCTGCTTACACAGTCCTAGCTGCATTTAAAAGCTGTAGCTCTGGGCTGGACTTGCTACAGTCATACTGGAGAAAGAGCTATTGCTCCCAGCAGGTCCTGCTGTATGGACTGGAGAAGAGAAACGCTGTTCCCCGTGTGTCCTGCTGACCAGTTGCGGATACGGAAGAAAAAACAGTTTGGGACAGATCCAGTTTCCCCAGTGGAAACACAGAGAGGGGGCGTGTGGGGGAGAAGCGCAGGTCTGCTGCTGTGGATGCTCTCATGAGCTGCTAAGAGAGAAGCCTTTCTTTTAGCTTGTCCTTCCGCAATGACACTGGCTAGACAGGAGGGATGTCCTCCTGTCCTGGAGCGGTGACGCCGCAGACGTATGAGTAAGATGCCTCCCTCAGTGCTGCTCCTGCTGCAGTGGCACCAGTGGCCAAGAAGGAGAGGGGCCTCCCGGCAGCGGCAGCGGTCCGGGTGCCGCGGTGCTCGGAGAGCGGGCAGAGGGGCGAGCTCCTGGGTGCTCGCGCTGCGGCAGCGCTCCAGAGGAGCCCGGAGAGAGCGGCACCGCGCCGGTGCTGCTGCTGCGCTGGCAGGGTGGAGAGCAGGTCTGCTCTGGCATAGGCAACGCTCCGTTTATCCACAAACCTCACTGACAACAGTAGCAGAATATTAAACAGGCGCTCTTTGCTCTGGTGCCGTCTGCCTGGAAACTTGGAGAAGGGAGGGAACTTTCCTTCTGTCCATGCCACAGGGTTGAATGGGCCTTTTTACTGATGAAGCAGCGTGGCTGCCTTGGCTGGGCAGGCAGGAGACACCTATTTTCTTGGGGGCATGTCCCAGACCTCCTTTATTGTGGGGTGGAGGATGTCTGTTCTTTGCTTTCTTAGAGAACTTGGGCTGCTTTCAGGGACTGAAGCAATGTGCTTTACTACTGCAGTACAAAATAATAGTTGTCAGCGGCTTGCTTAGTACTCAGAAAGTCGGGAACATTGTTATTTCTTTTTGACCTGTGCAACTAGCCAAGGTTCAGAGCCTGGTGTGTCGTTTCTGTTAGAGTAAACTCTGAAGAGTGGATGGGTCCTTCACTGCTTTTCCTTCTATTTACAAGGAGTTTCAAAGTTCGGTTTCTCTGGACACCTGGGAGGTCAAGCAAAGGGTGTTTTTCTGTCTTCACAGTTCCAGATTTCTCTCATTTAGTGTTTGGATTAAAACCACTTACAAATTTTTCTTGGTGCCCTGTTTCCAGGGCTTCTGAGTCTGTTGAGATAGCCTCCTTCCTGGCTCGCTCTCGGGCTCCTCACATCTTTCTCCAGTTTCTTTCACAGGCAGCTGCTCAGACAAGGTGCCAGCTCAGTGAAACTCCAGCCTTGTAGCCACGCTCTCTACAGGCCGTGTTCAGAGAAAGCCTTTTGGCCACCTCCTTCAACCTCTGGTCAAGCCATGCCTGAGTGCCTCTACGTTCTGGGTGGTGTTCCTGTTGTTTCAGCCCCCAGGTTTGTAGGGGAGCTGAGGTGTTTCTTACAACTGTCTTCAATGCAAGGTGGCAGTAACTGCATTTTCAGAGAAGTCGGGCCCCCCACTCATAATCCATCACAATTTTTACAGGCTTGATCCCTAAGCATACGGCTCTGTCTTTGCTAGTTATTTCCTCAGTGTGCCACTCACCTTGCCGTACAATTATTTGTATAAATCCTACTTTTTATCATTTGTCCTTTCTGTGTTCTAAAGAAGTATCTACTTTTTTGACTACTTCATGTGTTCCCTGCTTAACTTATTTCTCCCTCAGAGAGTGAAGGGGTTGCAGAGCACAGTCCCAAATTTGCTTGGATTTTCCACCATGAAGCATGTTTGAAGAACCAACTGTTTTGCATTTTCGGGCTGACCGGCAAAGGGAGGCACTCAGCTGCAAGCCGTGCCATAGGGCAGGGATGTTCTGTACTGTGGTGACCAGCCAGACTGTTTTCTATCTTCCCTGACCCTTTTGTAATCTCCCTGGCTGCTCTGATTCCTAGTCTCAGTGAAAAAAAGGAAGTGCAATGCTATCTGGGTCAGTACTCACCTGTAGCACGCCCCACATTCACTGTCTCTCTCGTAGCCTTTCTTTTCCCTCTGCTCCGCAGCCGCATGGACCGATAGTACGTGGAATTTCTTTGGATGGCAATGTAACGTGTGTGTGACTCTTCCTCACCTTCAGAGACTGACCCTGCCTCTGCTAATGCCTGCTGAGGAACGCCTTGCCAGAGCCCACCGGCAGAGAGCCCACCGGCAGCTCCTGCGCTGTGCCCGTCCATGGCTTCCAGAGCTTGTCTCTATGGCAACTGAGACGATCCATCAGCAGCGGAGCAGCAGAAGACAGGTAACCTCCATAACTCCATCAGCTTTGTCTGAGACAAACACACACAAACACAAAACAAAGCAGAGAAAAAGTTTCAGTTAATTCAGAGACTGTAGTGCTTCATCTATTCAGGGTAATGAAGACTTTGCAGGATTTTTTGTTTGAGATCATTGTGAGTAAGGAGACCATCCCACACCTTACAAGCCTTATTCACACGTCCTGAACGTTGCTTTGACGTGCACATCACTGTCCTGTCATGACATACTGTAGTATTCCAGGTATTACTGAGAAAATGGCTGTATTTGCTCATTTAATGACCACACCCTCTCATCCCTTGTGAGCAATAGATCACCAGTTGATTTAGAGTGGATACAGGTAATGGCTGTGTTCTTGTTTTTGAGGGTGAAAACTGAAAGGAATAGAAAGTAAAAGGTGAAGAGGAGGCTCTGTTAATGTGTCAGTTAATCTGTGTATTGCTCCCTGTACTGCAAGAATGAATCCCTTTTACAGGGCTCGGTGGTTTCCTATCACTTATTAACAACACTCACTCCTGTGGTGCAGATAAGTGAAGAAAAATCCATAACTGCCATGACACTTGCTAGGTAGAAGAGAAAACATTACATAGCAATGGGGAGCACGGAGACTTGATGTTATTTCCCAGAGATGCTCTCCTATGTGGGTGTATCCTCGTCCATGACGCATGAATTTCAGCGCAGGGGTCCTGCTCTGCTGTGTATTGGTACGTGGACTATGCCAATACTCCTGAGCATTTGCAGGAGACAAACCACTACGACAGCAGAACAGTAGCAGGTCCTTCTGCCTTTGCAAGACGGGGTTAAACGTGAACTGACTACTTAAGTGTTCACTGCTGGCTTTGTCTTGTTGAATTCTTACAGCTGTCAAAGCCTTTCTAAGTACGTACACGATTTTGTGACTGATGGTGCTAATATCAATTGTAGAAAGAGATGCTATATAGGAAATGTGAATATAAAATTGACAGTTCACTGAGAGAAGGGCACAAAATAGTACCAAAGATTAGTCATTAGATGCTGTTTTGAGAACTTACAGATAGCACTGGTTTGTTACCTTACAGAATATGCAATGCTCTAGAGGGTAACAGTCTCAGGCTTTGTTCTGGGTTTTCTGCAGTCTCTCTGAACCCCTGTGTGCCCCAAACCTTCCTCTTGCACAGGGAGGTCTGCTTGCCCACCCACGTTACTCCAGGTTAGTCAAATGGGACATCTTGTACGAATATTCTGTTTTCCAAAATTTTTGAGGCATTTATCTGTATAAGGGTGGGTCACAGCCTGAAGTCATGCCCTGGGCCTGCGTTGTTCTGTTTGCTGGGTCTACGGGCGACTGTTCATTCTGGGAGATTAGAGAGTCTGCTTTTTCCTTTCATAACCTGAACCACAACATTCGGCTCATAGCTGCTAAATCCGGATCCTGATTTCAATTCTGCCAAGACTTTTGGGCTGTTTGAAACTGGTGGTTGCTCTGGGACCATTTCCAGTGTTACTGGAAGTGTATGAAGGACACATTTGTTGGTTGTGGTGTTGAGTTTGGTTTGTAAATTACTCTGAGGTATAGAGATTCACTGAGCCTGTTTCTGTTTCTGTGGCTCAGTGGAATAGCAAAATGAAAAGAGCTGCTGTTAGGGACAGCTCAAAAAGAAAGAACAGGCTATTTCTTTTCCTGTGCCTTTCTTACTGTGCTTCTTCTTGTTCCAAGACTAAAGCCCCAAGGGCTCGATCCTGTATTAGCAACTGTAGTGGAAACAGTTCTGTTAACTGGACCGCAATTAGTATTACACCTTCAATCCTTCCTAACCCTAAACTCTAACATACATCTATTTTTCATTCATTTCTCTTCCATAAACTGTTTCATACCTTGCCAGCCATAGAGCTGAATCTGTAATAATATCCTCTATTTCAAAGTTCCTGTGTGCTTTGAACAGCCACCCCTTTCCCGTGTTAGTTAGGCTGGGGAAGAGACTTGTCTCTCTTTTGTGGCCTTTACAATGCTGACATCGTTCGCAGCTCTTAACAATTGCTCCTGGTGTCTTCCCCCAAAATGATTTGCAGCTTTCACAGGAGCTGCTCACCACACTGAGGAGTAATTTTAAAAGCGCCTAAGTCTCCAAAGGCATCATCAGCCAAATAGGGGCGCGCGTGTGTGTAGGAGTATACATGGGTGTGCAGAATACTGCTTTCCCCTTCCAGTGGCCTGGTGGACAGGAGAGCAAATAGATGTCCTTGTGGGGCTTTTATGAAGATATTTGGTAGAGAAGAGACTTTGTTTTTGACTAAGGGCATCTTGCTCAGCTGGGTGACCAAAGATGTAGCCAGGTGTTTAGTAGCACTATCGAAGCAGCAAAGTTATCTTTGCCAGATACACTTTTGTTTTGTCCAGCAGAGGAATGAAGGGTGTCCATCCTGAACAGGTGGGTTGCTGTTAGGCTACCAAATGGATATTAAACCAACAAGATGTTTAAACAGAAATGAATATAACAGTGGGTGAGAGAAAAACTTCCATGTTTTCTAGGAGAGAAAGGGGTGAGGAAGAGATTTGGTTATTGTGGTGTCAATAAACACTTTTTTTTTTTAATAAAGAGTTCCAGAAGAGAACTTATTTCTGAAGGCAATACTCCTGACTCCAAAAATGATATTCTAAGAAATTATTGAGAAGCCATTTACTGATATGTGAATCTAATATTATTGTCTTGCAGTTGCTTTACTTTGTTAAAATTAGGTATGGGTTTAAAGGATATGTTCAAATGTAGTATTAAGTTATTCCAGGACCAGTCAAGCTGTTGGGTGGCAGAGAATGAATGAGTCAAGCAGGTGTGGACCATAACTAGCTTTGTCTGAGTGTCTGCAGTGAATTTTGGAAGAAAGTATTCATCTCTGATAGTCACACGTACGTTCAGTGTCATTTCATTCATCAGGAATGACCCATCCCAAGTACACTCACGTATCATGCTGAAATCACATGTTTTGCTCCGGAGTCACCACCTACCTGAATTGGCTTTGCGGGCAAGCATACTGCCCTATAGTGCAAGACGAGCAAATAACAGTCTCTATGGAAAATGATTGTGGGTCAGATGACAACAGTAAAACCACCAGGTGATGCATGTATAGCATCACTAGAGGTACGCATTTTGACTCACACATAATTCAGCCTCCAGGAATTTGACAGATTAGAAGTTTTACCTGTCAATGTGAAAAATGGCATTTACCAGCAAATGCCATGAATTTGCTGTTGTACAAGAGCAATTGAGCTTGGGAACATTAGATAAAATGCTAATAAGAACTGTAAAAAGGACTGCGATTCCTAGAGCAGTATGGACACAGGTGCATGGATGCGTGTGGGAAACAGGGAAACTGCTGCCTCTGAGAGGGTGGGCCTGGATGTATTTAAAACACACGGTCTGGCTATGGACACCAGCAGCTAACTGCTGGTAACTGCTGTGCTACGGGGATGTGCTGGTCGGGATTCAAGGGGTGTGAGGTACCTAATCGAAGATGAGAACGACTGGAGCAGCAGGCCTTGCACCCTGGAAGCTGAGATTGCAGCTGTGTAGCCTGGTGGGTATTTCAAATGGGTTTAACCTGGCCAGGCTGTGATGGTGGATTTTAGTGTTGGTTGATCACCTTGCTCTCCTTTTGCTCAGGCGTTTGCTGCCTCCCGCAACACCCCAGCCAGCGCCTGCATGTCCCACGGTACCTGCTGCTCTGCACTTCTTGACCCCTCTCTCAGCTGCAGTTTTCCAGGACTCCAGCACAGCAAAGCAGGTAGCTGGATCATGGCAATTTTGCTGCCTCTGGTAATTCGCCACCCTGGGTAATCACCTAATTTATTGTGCCTGGTGCTGGTCCCAGAGTAACAGCCTTTGTCTCTGGGGGGATTGCTACCACCACAAGGCAACTGTTTGGGTTGTACCTGTACTCAGTCTCCTACGTGATATAGCGGTGCAGTAGCATGGGACAAGTGGCTCTGCTAGCTGGTGGGTCCATTGCTTTATTAAATTTCTGGTTCCCCTTTAAAATTAGGTGAAGTATATTGTCTTCCTGAAAAGTCTTAAGTCCTGTACTTGGTATATACTTAGTATATACCTAGTGATTTTGAAACAACAATAACGAAATGCTTAATTTGCCAATGTTCTACAATGTTGTTGCCAAGATTGGAAGAGCGATAAAGATTACTTGATTAATTTGTTGCTATATTAGAGACAGGCTGAAATCTCCAGCTGTGCAATGCAGGAACATTTTGAAGCAGGAAATAACAGGTATGAATATAACCTGACTGTATGGTTGTTCTGTATGGGGGCATACAGTCGCAGAAGGTGAGGAGCCCATATCTGATTGTCTAATGTGCTCATACCACCAGGGACAAGACAACAGCATTCCTGTGCTTGAGTGGACATTCAGAATACTCAAGGAATGTATCGGACCAGAATGAAGGCAGGTGCTTTTAATACAGAAGGTAATGAACCACTGCAATAAGTTACCTAGTGATGTGTTAGTTTTGCCATCATCTTAAATTCTGACATGAAGACTTTTTTTTGCATTTTGGGCTCAGTGCAGAAGTTATTGGCTTGGTTGTAGGGTTTTTATGCCAAGAAAGGCAAAAGAAAGGACCGTGTAGTCTTCTGTTCCTTCTTATATGTTCATTTTTCTTAAGTATAAGCCTTTTTAGTGACCTCATCTGGAAGGTTTTACACACTGAATGTAGGAAAGGAGCTTTCATGTCTATTTGATGAACTAGATGGAGTTCTTTTAAGATAATATTTTTTCTCCAACCCCTCAGAGTGGACGTGTTTTTTTTAGTATTTCTTCTTTAAATACTGTCTGAATGTACACGCAAATGCCTGTTTTGCTGCATTTTATCAGTTTCTTTCTAAAATGCTTTAATTATTTTGGAAGTCTTGTGCAAACTGAAAATAAACCTCTGCCTCCCACTGCCATCAGTCCCTTGCTACATCCTTGCTCATGTATTAGGCATTGATTCTTTTTTAATTGTTTTAATTTTTTTCCCCCTCTCTTCTTCTGTTTTAAATGGAGTGGAATTTCATCTGCAAACTATTTCACTGTGCATCCTAATGAGGCTAAAACAGCTCTATAAGGATGGGGCACAGTCCAAAATCCAGCAGCAGGTCTTACTCATCAGCTGCCGCTCTTGCTCACGTGGGTGCCAAGCCCTTAAGGAGTGCCACGCGCGGGTGGGCCCCGCTGAAGGCGCTGGGGCTCCACACGGGCTCCGGCCTGCGTCTGCACTGGGAGATATTTCTGTCTGAGTCAGGGGAATAGTAACACCCACAGACTCAGCCCTAGGCTCTGGCAGATTTAGCTCTCGGCAGATGTAGCTATGAATTCATTTAGCCTCATCAGTGGTTTGAGCCAATGCACAGACTTTAAACTGGTGAAGGTGAGGTGCTCTCACATGTCCTGTTGAGCTTCCCCTGCTACACGGGGACTAACTTGCATCAGAAGGATGCGTGGTAACTGCCTATACATGTATTTTTGTTTCCTTTGTTACTGGTTGGGGTAACCCCTGCTGAAAATGTTAACAATCCTGACTCTTCCTTTTAGATAGCTCAAAGAGGCAGTAAAGCACACGTGCCTGTCCAAGACAAAGTTATGTGAGATTTCACACAGGAATTTGAGTTATTTAGGTGCAAGGCAAAGGTATTATTTGATTAAGGCACGGTGGTGAGGAAACCAGGAGGAGCATGGGAACAGACTGACCAGAAACTAAGACAGAGACCAAAGAGTTTTATGGTAGAAGCCAGAGAAAAGTTGAGACTGTCTGGGGATGCTGGCTGAAAGAAATTGAAATTGTTCGATTCCACATGTTTTCAGAAAACAAATACTTTGCACGCAGTTTGTAAATAAGATTGAATTCTATCATCAGATTCTTCTAACTGAAGCAAACTGCAACCACCCAGATTTTGAGCTAGCCTTTCGGGTGAAAAGGGGCAATAGAATGGTTTTATTCCCATGATTTGGTGATGGTACCTTATTTATAGCAAGCAAAAACAAGAGTGAATTATGCAGTTCATTACACACTGGTGACAATAAAACCTTTATGTCTTGCACATATGTTACAGTGAACCTGTTTTAGAAACACTTCAGAGACTAAAAATAAATGCATTGGATTTGTTTTATATAGCCTTTCAAGCCATGTGCTTTAGACACCATGAGACTAAGTGAACAGAGTTTACAGAGAGAGAATAAAATAAAACCTGTACATTTAGAACAGCTAAAAATGACTCAGCTGGCCTTGCTAGATATAAAAATGTTTCCAAAATTAAGTCTGGCAACTTGGGACCTTCTATGGGTAGGAGCAAGTATACATGTGTAAATGTAGACAAAAAATAAGGGCATCTTATAAATGGTTACTTACATATAACAGGAATGGATACATACCTTCACACAACTTTCTCTGCGTGAAAAATGGAGTATTTATAGCAGCTACTCTGTATAAATTAACCAGTATATAGCAATATAGACTTAATGAATAACTTCAAATAGCAACATCTTTTTCTGCTGGCAGAATGATTTATCTTTTTCCACTGTTTGCTGATTCTTTACAAGTCAAAAATTATGATTTAAAATACATTCTTTCTTTTAAATGCCATAATAATTGTAGTCACTGCTCAAAGATACATTCGTTAGCTCCATGTATCTCGTAGTGGAGACACTCTCCCTCTGTGTAGGGAGAGTCAACTACATTTTTAAACTGCATGGAGGAGCAGAAGTGGAAATATCCAAGCCCTTCCGTTTTTCATTCTAAGCTGTTAAAACTAATTAAACAAAAACCTGACTTTAGTTTTATTCCTTTTTTTAAATTAGTGCACATGCCATGCCGTATATCCCTGCTTGAAGATTTTGAGAGAGTCTTGAAAAATGAAAGGTATAAAAACTCGCCCTGCTCCCCTGATATCACTGACACCTCTCTCTATCTACTAACAGGAGCTTCTGCCTCTGGAGGAAACCCCCCTTCCCCTCTCCTGCTGCTTATGAAGTATTGTTGCCTCTCTGATGCCATCCCATCCCTTACTTCTGCTTAGAAGATACTAGTGAAAATTGTCACTAAGAAGCCATGGTGTAAAACTCATTTGGTTTTCTAGGCTTATTCCTGGAAGGTAGGTGAATAATTAAAAACCCAGTCATCGTTGCTCCTTGGATGGTGGGACTAGACCAGCATCAGCACGGGGCCAGGTGCAAATCGCAGGACGTAGCCTGAGAGCACAAGATACCAACGTAATGTGCAAGCGCACCAGAAGGCCCTCAGCAGCCTGCTGCTGATCTGTCCTATTTTACAGGGTTGCACATGGGAGTTGTCAGTCCTCCTTCCTTTTCATTTGAACCACATGAAGCCTTCTAGTCATGGAAAGAATACGCAACATAAAGCTTAAACTTTGTCCAGAAATGTCACAGCCTCTAAAAATTGAAGGAATCTGGTATAGAAAGTTTAGTTTGCGAAGAAAGGGTTCATTTGAGAGGAGGATATGACAAATAACGTCCTAGGAATAACACCTCACTGAAAGCAGCAAGGTTTAG
The DNA here is from genome assembly GCF_036370855.1 of Dromaius novaehollandiae. NCBI lineage: Eukaryota > Metazoa > Chordata > Aves > Casuariiformes > Dromaiidae > Dromaius > Dromaius novaehollandiae. The sequence goes on along the minus strand of NC_088106.1, from coordinate 28,396,070 downwards.
TAATGCCAAGGTACATAGAAGATGGGATTAGCACATGTCTTGGTTGAAGCTTTTCAGGACAGACTGGTTAGCAGGCAGGCAGACCCCATGTCCCTGGGGCAGACAACACTTGCACTGCTCTTGGGAAAAAGTCCAGCTCTATCTACTTCTATTTCTAGATTTGCTGGTTGCATACTAGACGCTTGTTATGGAAGAAGTGAGCACGGATGGTTATTTGAACTGCAGAGAGGTAAGAACTCAAAGGTTTTTTTATTTGAAAGTATTCATACAGGAGCAGGTAAAGTAAAGGGCTGGTTTTGTTGATCGAGGAATAGTAGGGCACTCAGTTTTTCCTCCCTCAGTGGTCATTGGGTGGAGGGTGCAAGGAGTGTCTGTCTGGGGAGTCTGCCTGCAAACTCCTAGCTGCAAGGGAGCCAGAAGTCAGTGAAGACATTAGAAGCCTGTTAGACTGGTTTCTACTGGTTTGAAATGCCAGGTAGGTTTGGAGTGCTGCTGTGCCAGGCTATCCTTGCCAGCTGTATCAAGATAAATTTAAACCTGTTATCAGATGATGCAGTTTTTATGGCCTGACATGCTCTTTGCATGTGCCTTTAGTACTCAGGAAAAGTACCTGACTGACAGCTCTGGCAATTAAAGTCGGGAGTGTAGTGCACCAAACCCGCAGCAGCAGTGCAAAGCGCCCCTCCAGGAGGGCCCCCGAGTGACTAGGGAAGACCCCGGCAGAGAGGGGAACCTGCGGGACTGCTGCTCCCGGGGCAGAGCAGTCTCTTCTGTGGTGCTAATTCTGGCCTTCAGCAGCCACAGCCAGAAGCCCCACGTACTTGCCTTCATTTGCCAGCTACAGCATTAGACATGGTTGCACCACGAAAAAAGAATAAAAAAAAAAGGGGGGGGGGGGACCGTGCAGTGCTCTTTTGATGCATGTGTATTGTAAATCCACAGTAAGTCTCCACTGTGTGTCAAACAACTAATATCCCAAAGACACAGGCTCCTAAACCATAGCTGTTGATAGCTTCACCCTAGTCTACAATACTACTACAGTAGCTTGAACTGCATATCTACAGCTATGTAGCTAAGGATCAGTGTTTAGCCAGTGCGTTTTCCAATGGTTGTCGATAGTGCAGCATCTATGTTAACTAGAAACCAATTTCTCTGCTAACCGCTCGGTGTTCCCTCCAGCGTTGCCGCAGAGCGAAAGCTCACCCTCCTGCACCGGCCGGGGGATGGACGATGGCGGCGGTGGATTCTCCCTGTCAGCGTGATGCCAGCAAACGTGGCTGGGCTGGAGCGGGAGGCCGGCACAAACCGGACGGGCTGTGCTGCAAAAGGTTGGCAGACCTTTCCCTTTCAGACCTTGCTCACCAAGAGCAGCCGTTCTCCCCGCTCCATATGCAGTTTTTAGGCAGGGAGGGAGAAGGCTGGGTGAGAGCAGGGCATCTCATGACTGTGGCACTGAATCAGGTCCTGTGAGAGCCGTGTTCATTGCTCAGCTCTGCTGCAGTTCCCTGGGAGATCTTGGGCAAAGCAGGGATTTTTCTGGGTCTTAGTTTCCCATCTCTAGAATGGGAATAACATGCTGTGGTATACAAATACTCCTACATTTCCAAGTGAGCTCCTTGAGCAGGAACTCAGTATATGTGCAGAGCACGACAGGAGGGAGCCTTAGTGGATCAAGCACCTCTACACAATACTGTAATCAAGAAAAAATGAACCAGTTTGGGTACTGTCTCTTTTTTGATTTTTCATTTGGTATTTCCTGCATTTCTGCCCCCAAGTGAATATCGGGCATTTGGTATTTCCTGCATTTCTGCCTCCAAGTGAATATCAGGCATTTCCACTAGATTTCTAGTTCCTCACGGTCCCTGTTGTTCTCCTCAGGTTTTATTTGAGCTGACAGCAAGTTGCTGTGTTTGAAGGGGCCGCTATTTCAGGAACGGCCCCTTTTGCAATAGCAAAGTCCAAGTTTTGCTGATAATTCGGGCAACTTGCTAGACATGTTTGCTGGTAGACATCTGTTTCAAAGATGGTTTTGGGTAGGAAAGAGAAGAGAGGGAGGAGACAAGGTTGCTGAATTGTTTTCGCTTTTACTGACTCTTGTCAGTTTTTCTTATTTTAGACCTAATGGGGCTGCTTCCGTGGGGAGCTGCTTGGAAGCATGAAATGTTGCCTCAGGGCACTGCTACAGTAAAGACGATGATATAATTGCCTATAGAAATCACAGAATAAGCTACTTCCAAAAGTAGGATTTTTGTACAAACCCCAAGTATTGGCCACATATTCAGGCACAGATAGCGGTAATTATGAAATTAAAGCCTTTCAGATTGCCTTGCAAATGTCCTCTCCAAACTACGGTAGCGTGGGGCAATGGGTTCTCTGTCTCTTGGCACTTCTTTTCTGTCAATTGCTGTGTTGTTTCGTATTTACAGTTGGTATTAAAGTAGATCAGATTTATCAGTCCCAAAGGGAGTTTGGATAAAATCAGACCTGGATAAAATGTCTGTCTAGCTCTTAAAATGAATTGCAGCCAATTAGTCCTTTTTGCAGGCTCAGCAATGACATCCTAAAATCTTTTCTACCTTTTAGTGCAATTCTCTACTTTCAATGAGATCTGGAAGTAGCAGATCTGTTGAATCTGCCAATAGTTTGAAATCTCAGGAGGTAGCTTGTTCTTTAGAGGGTTGAGTCCCTGTTTGCTTTGTGCATTTAAAAATATACATAATTGCTGGGATGGAGTTCACTGCTGTGCTGGATGCACAGCAATTGGTCTCCTGAGGGTGAAAGGAAAGATCAGCTAAGGGGATAGATCAGGCTGCCATTAGGGGAAAAACAGGCTGTTTTTCATATTTCCTGTTTTTATTTTTTTTAGAGCAAGATCACACGTAAACAGTTGCCAGGAAAAATCACAACTTGTCCTGCCCCTGGAAAAAGGGAGACAGCTTGCTCGGTTGGTTTGGGGGATATTTGCTCTTTAGTTTGTCGCATTAATGCCCGTTTTGTGCAGCCTGGGTCTCCCCACTGACTAGGCTTCCTCCCGGCGGTGGTTTTTATGCCCGTCAGGCTGTGCCGGTGGTGTTTGTCTCCTTTCTGTTAGCCAGTGTTTCAACAGTGTCACTACTGTGCTGTGTCCGGGTTGCTCAGGACTCCTTCGGATGACTTTGCGCCCAGAGCAAAGTCGGTTCTTTCCCAGGCATTGGCTTTGTGCCTTTGTTTGTTGCCTGAGGTTTCTTCCTCAGACCATTTCTCTTCCAGCCTCCCCCCAGAACAGGTTTTTACTCACCTGGCAGTCTGGGTCTGAACCAGTCTCTCATTTGCCGTCTGGATGAGGTATGTCCAACAAATCTGGACTAAACTCCCCCAAGTTATAAGGAACTTGCAGTTGAGTGCTGGCTGCTGAGGCAGGTACGTCCTACTGGAAATCTGTGTCCTTCAGTCCTTGTGCTTTCTATCAGTTCTGATCGAAAGGGAAGCTTTCCCTCAGACTTAGTTTGCTCACTTTCCAGAGTCACAGCAAACATAATTTAAAGGAACAGCTTTCCCTTTATCCAGATAAGTTAGTATAAACATGAACTCAGCGTCCTTTGCACTGCTTGTGCCAAAGGTTTAATGACAGGCCTTTGTTAAACCTCCCATATAAATCTTTAACAACTGGGCGAAACTGTGGTCCAGATCTGCCAACTCACGTTAATGGAAACAGTAAATGGTATTTCCTTACACGTTTAAGGCCCGCTGGCTGAGCCGCTGCTCTTGCTTTACATTATTTACAGTCATTTGAGCTGAAAAGGCCTAAATGTTTATGACTATTTTTAGGTTGCCATTTTTTAATTTCATGGGTGTTCACATACCTGGGCATTGGAGTTGGATATAGCAGAGCCAGCCCGGTTTTATTTTAATGCTTTTTATATCTTTTCCTACCAAAGCCAATTGTAATTTTCTCCCCCGAAAACTTTGATTTCTTTTCCACATTGTGCTGACATTTGCTGTTCTCCCAAACGGGCTTGCTAGCTATCATTTGAATGTCTCTCTTCTGGGGTCAGCTTAGGGCCTGCTGCTTCAAACAAAAACAAATAAACCCATAATTCCTGTAGATAACTATGCAGTGCTATACTTAGGAGGGAAGTTTTCCCTCATCCTTGGATAACTCACCCAGTATTTTTAAGGCTGCAGTTTGAATGACTCTTATAAAACATAGTATGTCGCCTGCTGAAGTTGATGCTAGTCTTTCCCTTGATTTTTTTGAAGTTCACTGAACATGCAAAGTGTCGTATTCATCTCAAAATATTTCGGTTGGTCATGACATTACCCTATTCCTTTTAAAATCCAGACCTATTTTTCCCATGTCCAGTCTGCTCCAGGGAAGTCCACATGATAAGCGAGTAGAGCTGTGGCTCATCCGAGGTCAGTTATCATAGCTTCGTGGTCACCAGTGCGATAGTGTCCCATTACGTCAGCTGAGGGCCTGGCCTGGGCAGAGAGGGCCGTCAGCAATTAGTTCTCTAATGATTAATCAAGGTCACCATCAGACCTGGCTTGTGCTCCTGGTCCGTGAGCTGGAGGACCACGGGAGTGAAGGATGCACTGCAATTTGGGCTCCTCTCTGTCGCAAGAGTTGCTTCAGGGTGAATCTGGCAGCCTGGTGCTGCAGACTGGCCCGCGTGAGTGTCCCAGGGGCGGCGGGGTGCGAGGAGCGAGGGCCTCAGGTGTTACTGCATTTTTCAGGCACTGGAGTGCTCCAGTGACTCCTTACCAGCTTTGTTGTTTCGAGGGCTAAATAAATCCAGTTTCTACAATCCCCTTTTTGTATGTAAATCTCTCCACCTCCCTTCCTTTGCTTTCCTTGAATTGGGTCATTAATTTTGCTACAGAAAATAAACTATATATTTTTTTCCTTTCCAAATGAGCAGAGTGAATGGAAAAATGATATAGTGCCTATCATAGGCAGGCTGTCCACTGGACGCTGTGTTCACAGGCTATGGAAACTTCCCTGGGATAAACCTGAAACTCATAGGTGGAGCGTCAGAAGCATACAGATCATGCGGGGATGTCGTTGCCCTGTGAGTTGAGGGAGTAGATTTGGGGGATTTTGACCAACTCTTCCCACTGGGAGGAGAAATTTGTTTTAAGCGTTAGGCTGTTAGTTACTGGGAAAGTAAACACGGGGAACACTGCCCTTTGCTCACTCCTCCTGATGCAAATCAGAAGTAACTTAAGTGGGGTCAACGGAGTGCGAGATGGGTGTGAGCCCCAAGAGAGGCGAGCTCCTCATCCCTGCTGCTTTACAGCAGCTCCTTTGCCCTTGCAGCTGAGGAGGATTGTGAGATGGTGATTTCAAATGCAAAGGCTCATTTCCCTAAGCAGAACTGGAATAAAAACCCATCGTTTTTCTCCTTGTCCGGAAATCCAAATCTGCCTTGTCCAGTGAGCCCTGTGCCCCAAAGAGCTCTACCATTAGCACTTACACAGGCTACTTTCATTATTATTACTCTGGCTTTTCCTTGTTCTTTTTCCTGACAAAGCAGGCTTTCCTGCAGGTTGCAGGTCCACAGGGTTTAGGTTCTGCCCAGATGATGCCATATTCCCTGATGTCTAGAGAGCAGCCTGTAGCGGCTTAGCCGAAAACTTGCAGAAACGTGCAATTGCAGTCTCGCATGGCCTGGCTACCTGTAAGACCTCTTGATTTTAACTAGCTGCCTGACTGATGACAGCTGCTACACCAGACAGCACGCAGGCATTACCTGGGCTGGGCTTGCCTTTCTGTAGTTTAACAAAATGATGAATTCAGGCTTAAACTGCACAAGGGAAATTGCTATACATATGCCAGCATACAATGACATACCTATACAATGACATACATTGATAAATTTTGATGGACTAGATATCAGTCTTTCGTTAAATGTAACCTTTGTTGTTTTCCTATTAATCTCTTTTCGTGTACACGCGCTACCATGAACTTCTAAATTCTTTCTTAGCCTTCTTTGGAAGCTCTTGCTGTCTCTTTCCTGAGAGGTGGCACCCGAAACCGAACATGGTCCTCCAAATGCAAATGCTCCATTGTTCACTATTCTGTCGTTATATTATCTTCTGCATTATTTTTATATCCTCTTATTAACGCACCCACACACCCCATTTGCATTTTTTAACCTTTTTTAAAACATTTTCATTACAACAATCAGATATAAGAGCAATGAAATAAGCGTGGAATAATAGATGCAAAGAGCTTGCTTCTCCTCAGACCTATACCTATTTTAAACTTCACTGGTGCCATGATTTTGATTTACACCAAAAAGAGAGGGGGGATCAGACCCAGCACATTCACACTGAGAAATCCATTTTTTATAGGTAGCAAGGAAGGGCTCTATAAAATAGTTACAGCACACAACACGTTGCTTGGAGAAAGCACTTTTTCTTTTATAGGGAGGTAACGTTTTTGCAGGCGGAGGACTGCGGTACGGGGCAGCGTCGGAGGAGGAGTGCTGGAGGCCTGGTTGCTGGGAGCGCCGGGCAGCGGCCGTGCCGGGGTCGGACTGCTGCTGCCTATGCTCCGGCTGCGCGGTCGTCCTGCACGGGCACCGGGGCCTGCCGGGGTTGACCGGACAGCAGGACTAAGCCTGCGCTCTTCATTTTGGTAGCGTTTTTTAGCCTTTCTAAGCTGTTACCTTCTTCCCGCTCTAAGGAGAGAGACAACCAGTTTTACGCTGCAGCCAGGCAAGGTGATTTCTGTTAAGCAATTGAGCATTTATGGGTTGTCTGGCTGCAGAGGCAAAGCGTGTGAGTCAGAGTGCCACCTGAGTAATGCCCTGTTAGCCAGGGAGCACTGAAAAGGTGAAGAAATCCTCAAAACAATCATCCATATCTCACTTTTGGGCAGGCTGTACCTTAGCAGCCTCTTCAGCGTCTCTCTGAATTGTTTCCGTTGTACTCAACTCCAGCTTTTCTCCCAGAGTCACTGGTAAAAGTTATTGTCTAGTGTATACCAATGCCCTTGTCTCTGGAGGGGTTTTTCCTCGCATTGACTGTTGTTTGATTCCAGGTAGAGCAGTGAGATACAGGTGCTTCAGGATGCAATCCTTTAAATCAAAGTTCATAAACATAGGGTGTTGTCTTATGGTACAGCTGATAGGATCTAATGTCTAGCTCCCACTCGGAGATGGACCTGCTCCTCCTGACAACAGCTTCGAGCTCCTGCTCCCTCTCCTACTGCTGGTCCTGCTGCTCGTCTGACTCCTGAGGAAGCAGCTCAGGGCACTGACCCAGCAGAAAACTAGTCACTTTTTTTGCTGGATTACTTTTCTGCCAGCTTGACATCCTCTGATGTCTTGCCAAGGTAAGATGAGCATCACTGCCAACACAGGAAGGGATACAGGGTTGCTCAAGAGAGAGGGAAGATGGTAAAGCAGCAGCATCAAATTAAATTGGGTGGTTGTAAATCCACACCCTTGCAACTCCTTATTTGGCTTGCACAACTGCCATCAAGTGAGGGGGCTTGGTTTCCTCCCTTTTCCCCTGTTGGCAATATCTGGCTGTAGGATTGTTATTTAGTTTTTTGGGTTTTTGTTTTTTCCTGGGTTACTTAACAGCTAGATTACTTCAGAGATAAGAAGCATTAATGACAGCAATGGGAACACACGAGAGAAGAAGGGAAAGCAGGAGAAACAGCAAGGAATGGGAAAGGCAAGTCCATGTCTGACAGCAGCAGCACAACGTTGGATCTGTAGCCTAAGGCAGTCGTGAGACTGTGCTCCTGATTTGCTCAGGGGCTGCCTCTGAGCCGGCCGGAGCCTCACCTGGGGGAAGGTGCTGCCGTCCTCTTCTCCCCGAGTATCCCACCACAGGGCCCGTGCCGGCCCCTGGGCTCGTGCTCTCCTCTCCTTCCCCCTGCCCGACTCTGCTCACTAGCTCACTGACTGCAGCTGCCTGAGGTTTGTCTCCGGTAACACTTGCACGCGGGAGCGGCGGCTGCAGGCACTGGCAGGTCGTCCCTTTGCGAGTGGGGGGCTCCCGTGTTAACCCACTTCTTCATCTAGGAACAGTGTGCTGATGGGTGGGAGGTGGGCAGAGCCAGCCGGGAAATCTTTCAGATTATCAGAGCACCCTCACCTGCTGGTGATAACCGCTTTTGGGGTTCTTTTGGCAAACTTTCCTGGAGCTCAGGAGCCCTTTGCAAGGAATCCCTGGGAGTCCCTGTGCTGGGAGGAACTTCCCCCTTCTCCAGACAAGGGGATGGGGAGGTAAAGCGGCACACTGAGCTCCTTAACCATTAGCAAGAGTAGCTATTCCACCATCCTGTCAGCCGGTTGGTATATGCTGTTTAATTAGTGTGATCATTTAAGTCTTTTGCTAGCATTTGTCCAGCTCAGATGGGACCTCCCCTTACATGCAAAACAGCTTTGCTATTTGAATGTGGGCTTGTATATACATGCCAGCTGCTACCTCTCCTTGGGGAGCCAAGGCAGCTGACATCCCTGCCAATATAGATAATGTTTTAGGCTGGAGACTAGTCAGTAAGACTGCGGTGATCCTCCCTTTTATCCAGTCCAATAGGCCTGCTTTTTCCCTTTGACGTGACTTCGAGAAGACACAGAGTGGAAGAGGTATTTCTTTTGCTAAAACTTTTACTTTTCCATAACACCGGGCATTGCTAGGAGCTAAAAAGGTGCACACAATGTTTTGTGGGCTCAGTTAGAAGTGCAGTTCGTGCCGTCCGCCGCCAAATGTATGCTAAGAAAAATACTGCTGCTCCATGTAATGCCTCTGCATTGCCAAGAAAACCCTGTGCTTGAAAGCACGGGAACCACTGCCAGGCTGAGCCACAGCATTTTAAAAGCAGGACTTGGCTGATTATGTAGGAAAGCATGTACTGAGGAGGCTGAAAATGCCCTTGTAAGTGCTACTCTGTACGAAGCTTTCCCGCAAGAAAAACTTTTTGTTTCTAGTGAAGTTAAAGAGTTTAATCCAGTTAGCTGCTAGATCAAGGTAAATCTAGTTTTGTGCCTTCTCAGTTTTGAATTCTGCATGTATTAAAGAAATCCGAGTTTGCTGTTTGCAGGTCGCACTGGTAACTCCTTTCCGAGCTTACTTTGAGGGCGATTTGTTGGACGAGTGTGCTGTCTGTGGAGAGCGCTGCCCGCCCTTCCCGTGAGCTAGGTTTCGGGTAGGATCCGGTCCAGGGGCACGAGAAGGCTGGAGAGAAGCGTTTTTGGGTGCTGGGCTTCGGCAGAAAGGGGCACAGCCAGTCCGGTTAGCACGGGGGAAAGGCTTACGCGCAGGATTGCGCTATGTAGCACGTGTTTCAGGAGCAGACTGGCTCTCCTATGTGTTAGCCCTGTGCAACTGGAACGTGGCTTCTCCTGGTGCCCCTCTATGCAATATCCCAGTGGAAATGTCATCTTTTCTTTAGAAAAACAAAACAGAAAGTGTGTTTCAGCATAGTGTTCAGCCAACTTTCATCAGTTTGGAAAACACTATAAATCCCGTTGTGATGAGTGGAGAAGGGCAGGAGCTGGATTCTTGTGCTCGTCTTGCAGAGCAGGATTTTAATTGGGCTTTGCACTTGACGCTGTATTTTTTTCCTCCTCCAAAAAACCCTCCCTTGGGTAGGAGGTGTTTGTTTGCTTGGGATCTACCTGAATCCCTTCAGGAGCCAACTGACTCCCGCGCAGAGCAGCAGAGCGCTCGGATGGGGACCGCGGGAAGGGAGTTCAGCCGTTACCTCATTTCTGCCCGTTTGGTTTTAAAGGCATCCTGCCATCGCAGCTGGGACCCAAAGGTGTTAAGGACAGGTTTCTAGAGAAGCCAAGGCCAGTGAAAATGTTATCTTTTTTAGTCACTTTTCTTGGAGAGGGTTAAAGCAAATAAACATGCAAGGGCTGGTCCTGCTCTGTGGAAAAGCCCGCGTGAGCTGCCGTGGAGGGCAGAAGGGGCAGGAACAAGAACCCCCTCCCGGTGCCCGCCAGCTCCCACCCTTGGCTGCAGCTTGGGCTCTTTCCAGACCTCGGACCCATCGTAGACTTGTTTGTTGACAACTATATTTCTTTCAACTCTTCTCGTGTGCTGGAAACACACTGCTTTGGAAGTCACTGTAGCTGGATAACTTGCAAACTCTGTGAGCAATGTTTTCCTCCAACTTAACTCCCCCCTTCTTTTACGTATTTCCGCCTTGCCTTGCTTCCTCCCTGCCTGCGGTGAGGGGCTGGAGCGCAGTGCAGCAGCGAGAGGAATTGCAGGTAAACTTTGGTCTCCTTGAACAGGACACTTAGCAAAGATGAGCCTGGGAATTAAATTCAGAACCCCACTAAATACCATAAAACTGGGAGGAACACTAGTTTAATGGCTGATGATTTCCCTGAGTGATTTCCCTTCTCCCTACTAGCTTCTCTGTGGTCTGGAAAAAGGTATTAGCCATCTCTTTTTCTCATAGGAAAGAATTACCTTATCAAATCCTCCTTCCCCTACTAGCCCACATGCTAGACTCACAAGTCCAGTTAATTTTTTTTTCCTCCCCAAAAATGATCTGATACAGGTCTGAGCAATACATCCCAGCTTGTACACAGCTCTGCAGTCTCCTGTTTGTATTTCAGGCCTTTGTGTTCCCAAAGCTTTCTCTCTTTTTCCCAGTTACATCTCTTGGGCTATCGAAAGATATTGCTATGATCTAAGTGCGACTTGCCTGTGTCCTTAGATCGTCCTGGCTACAACACTACCACCTTCCTCCTTGCAGGCCCGCTGGTGGATGGCATTTCGGTCGGGCTCAGGAAGAGAGTAGCATCGTGGCCCCGTGTATCCCTTGGCAAGCGAGTTTCAGAGAGGACGGGCGTGTGCGATTTGAACTCCTGCAGCGCTCGAGTATGAGCTTTGGAACAGGCTTCCTGCGGCTGTCCTGCTGCTGATCTGCTGATTTATTCAGGAGAGGGTACCTAGTGTTCTTGCCTTTGAAAAGGGGCAGAGTTTAAGAGAAGGCTCAGTTCCTTTCAACTGGCCGGAAAAGCAACTAAGCCAGCACTAAAATTCTTTATATTAAGAACTTCAAGCTTATGTAAAAACTCTGCATTGTTGATTTTCTGCAAAAATCAGAAACTCTGTTGTGACTCAATCTCTTGAGGATTGAGGATCCACCTAGGAAGAAGGTAGAAGCAGCTAAATACTTTCTTTAAGCGTACTTAAGAAAAGACTGCAGAGTCTCTGCTCAGATGGATATATAGCGTTGTGTGTGAATATATACATATGTACGTAATACACGCATTGTGTGGAGGGGGTATATATGTGTATGTGTGTATCTATGTGTACACACACACTCTCACGTATCCCTGTATGGTCTCTGGATAGATGGCAGGGTCGCTTGGTTCTACCGCATTCCTCGGTTGTGCTGGAGGATGCCGTGGCCAGGAACCTCCGGCTTGTTTCTATGGCAGCTATTCCCAGCCTTATAGCATCCCACCTTCCCTCACTCCCCATTTGGCAACAAGAGGAAAAGAAGAGCACTGCGACACCCACGCTGAGCAGATCTGTGTTCCGGCATGGAGGGGCTAAGAGGAGGAGCACAGAAGATGGCTGCAGATGACAGGCTTGTACGGGGGGGACCTGGGTGCCGTACGCCGTTCCCCTCGCAGATCCCCGTGCTGCAGCGCTGTCTCAGAGCCTTTCCTGCAGCCTGGTCTCTCCCAAGCACCAGGGCTTTGTGGGGCAGCCCCAGGTCCTTTTTTTGCCTCTCTCTTGCCCTACCCCGTCAGACAGGGCACAGGGACCCAGCAGCACTGGGTGCAAACCAGGCACACTGGGATACAAGTCCCAGTGGGAGCAGGCTTGCAGTACCAGCATGGGTTAGGGAACCTCTATCGCACTAGGAAGAGACTGACTAATCTCCCTTTAAATAGCCTAGAAGCACTCTGAGCTTCTGTTACAGGAGCCGCGAGAACGCAGCCAAGACCATGGTCTATATAAATAGCCAAATGCATGCTGGTATGTGCTGTACAACCCCGCTATCTGTTCTAGGGAGGTCTTCCCATTTTCTTCATACTGCTGCATGGATAGCTGAGATCAATCCCTAGCAATATTTCTGTATAGGAGCGGTTCTGCTGCATTTTTTTTTTCCTTCAGACTGCTGTATCTTCAGTGACGGAGAGGAGGGAGAAGCTGCCCTTTTGAGACAGACCTCTGTCTCCGGTGGCTTTGCCTCTGGGTGACAACGGGCCTGAGCCTTGCTCCGGTCTGCACAGCTGGCTTTAGCTAATGCAACGCGGTTCAGAGTTTTTTAAATCCGTAGTACGAGTTCAAAAATCTCATTGATATTTATAGCATAGGAAAGGTGAAAGCAAGGAATATTGCTTTCTGAGCGCTTGCTGTGTAGCTGTGGATCTGGATCAGAGCATAATGCAATTGTCCTGTGTCTGGAGGCTGAACTTAATTCATCCAAGCTGTCCCAGCTCAGTAATCAGCACTGTAAAGAAAACATTGTTAGCCAGTTTATGTAGTTAGGCTGGCTGCTAATAACATCTTTTCTCTCTTGTAAAACAGAAGGGTGAAAAGTGCTCTCCAGGTAGATACACCTTCTCTGCAGCTGCATAAGTGGCTTCCAGTTTGCCTCCATCTAGTCCTGAATTAGCAAGACAGCCTTCAAAAAGGTAAGGATCTGACACATAGCCAGTAGCCACTGTAGAGCTTTCCAAGACTGAGGTAAACAGGAGAATCCTTAACTAAGAGCATTGCAAGTCTTGCCTCAGCTGAGGTAGGAGGCATTTGAATTTCTTACTCATAGTGTATTGTCATCTTCTCCCTGCCATCCTACCCACTCGATGCGTCAGAGATCTGAGGCTTGGGGTTTTGGTGTTTTTTTTTTTTTCCCCTTCTTCTTCTTCTTTTTCTTCTGCTGCTGAGCAGAGGATAATCAGGCCTTCAGTCTCTGGTGCATCATGTCAGAGATCTTTTTTTTTTCCTCTCAGCAAGTGGGTTTTTACCAAAGTAGATCAGTTCATGGGAGAGGCTTGCTGCAAGAGGACTTGGGCAGAGTGGGCCGGAGGGGAGGAAGAGGGACTGTGCAGGGCCGTAACACAGAGCAGGTGTGTGCAGCCATCTTCCCTGGTGCCCCTCGCCTCTGCCTCTCTCGCTGGTGCTGCTCCTGAGTAGCTGTACGAATGACGAGGCTCCCGCCTGACCAGCGTTCCCACCCAGTGCCTTACCCAGCACTAACTCCATGCAGTTGATCACTGTGTTTTCAAGTGCTGTGGGGCCCTTAGGAACCTGTGCTTGGTCCTGTGAGTCACTGCTTGGCTGCTTCAGGCAGGCGACAGTCCTTCCTCTTCCAGTTAGGAAATCTGCAGGGCCCAATCCCAGTTCTTAAGCCCAACACCTTGGGCCCTCACCTGGCACACTCAGACCTCTGAGCTCCAGCTGGTTGACACCTTCCCACTGGGACCATTTAGACACCATTAACGTCTTTCATCTGATAGGAGGGGGAAGAGAAGTGCTCTTTCTTTTTCCACACTCAGTGCTTACCACCTTTGAATGAGGGCATAGCTGGGGTCAGGAGTTGTCTGTGTGTGTCACATTTATGGGATTCAAAGCTCACATTTGGCAAAGCAGAAATTCCGTATTGGATTTTGGAAACATCATCAAAAAAGGACACTAATGCTCTTCTGAAGGGAAATACTATAATTTCTGATTATCAACAATCTTCTCAATTACAATGCAAACCCACAAAAATCCCAGCCTGTGAATTTCATTAAAAAAAAAAAAGACCACCAACACCACAGACAGCTTTTTCATTAACTGTATTTAATGTACTTACCTTACTTCATTCCAGTAAAATCAACCAGGTGGTTCCCAGGGTAAGTCTGGTCTGTGTTGTGAGCTAGTATGAGAACACGTGGGTTCTGTTTGGAAGGGCACAAGAAGAAAATGAAACCGAAAGGAGAGAAATTGCATTTCAGTGCAGGATAAGTCTCCTTGAGCAGGGAGGGCAAGAAGTGATGGAATCTGCCCCAGCCATTCTCATGCTTTGCTTGGCCAAGAGCGGGTCAAAATGCGGTGCATTTCTTCCTCTTTCTCTAGCACAATGGCTTCGCTTCCTGTCTTGGAGCAAGAGACGTTGTTCCAGAACGGCACGTGGAGCTATCGAATTCCGGCCTTGCTCTATCTGCCGCGTTTCAGCACCATCCTGGCATTTGCTGAGGAACGGGAGGATGTGGTGGATGAACATGCCAAGCTAATCGCCATGCGCAGAGGCGTGTATGACCCAACCACGCACCACGTTCAGGTACCAGCATGGGGAAGAAGTGGGGGAGACTGCCCAACCGTACTGCTCCCCTGTCCCCAGATGGATTGAATGTGTCTGCCCTCTGCGGTGTAGGTAAACAGCTCTCCTTCCCTCCAGATTTAGGAGTCAAATACTGCCTGCAAGTAATGCAAATGTATTATGATAGCCACTTGAATTCATCCCCACTTTTGGGCAGTCACTGGGGAAACAAAGCGGGGCAGCAGCAGTAGATTTTCAGGGGATATCTTTGACTATTGCTGCAAAGCTGGGGAAGCAGAGAGAGACGGACTGTGAGAGAGAGTGAGCGTGCAAGAGAAGGGAAAAAAGTCCTGTTGCTACAGCAAAGATGTAGAGGAGAGACAGAAATGGGGAGTATCATAGGGATGGGGAGGAGTGAATTAGCAACCAGCGATGATTTTTTTTTTTTTTTTAATTCATCCTCTGGGAACTGATTTCTAGTTTAAAAAACAATTGAGAACAGCTAGTCTCCCCACGCAAGAGTGTCGTCTGGTTTATCTGTGCCAGTGAATTAGCTACCTTATAAATCCACCAATTAATAATAACAGTTATCTTGCTGGGTGACTGGGGGTGGTAAATACTCTATTTATATGCATTTGCAAATGCAAGAAATGATTTAATGTTAAAAAAAAAATGTTTATATTCTTCTATTCCAATCTTTCATCAGTAACTGGTTGTCTTAGATTATAGACTCTTTAGAGCTGGGGTCTGCCTCTGTCTCACAGGAGCAGCCTCAGAGCCCACCTGCACTGTCTTATCATCCAGGTAACACCTTGTGTAACCCCCTCTAATTCAGTTAAGTAGAGCTCAGTTGGTCATAAACTCAGCAACTTCTGTTCATACAGTAGAGTTTCTTAAAACAGAAATATTAAATATCTCCCAAAAAAGAAATACTGGTTGAATAGGCAAAGAACAGACATGAGCAAAAAGGGCAAACAGCAAGTCAGGGTAGAAAAGCTAATTTACATAATTGCCACTTTTTTACCAAGCCAGAAACTCTACATAGGAATAATCTTTTTAATCGCAACAGAAGTGATAGAAACATGATTGTGCTGTATGCTCTTGCACATAAAGAAAGATAGAGGGGCAGGAGGAAAGATATACTTGCTCCGCTACTGATTTCCTGTGTGATGTCTGACAGCTCAGGGCGCAGATTTTCACACCAGACTGTGTGAAGCCGTGTGATCAGCTCCAGCAAGATACTGCACTGCAGGATGAGACGCCCATTCACGCATTGATCAAAAGGGAAGAGTAGGAGTCTCAATGGGAAAGGAATTTGTCTGCACCCAATGTACCTGAAAGGGCTGAGCGAGCTGGCTTCCTAAGAAGCACTCACACAGCACTGTGTCTATAACAGCGTATTTTGACCACTGTGCCTCTCTGTGTGTCCATATATGTGTGTGTGTACATATATAAATATATATATATGTGAGAATTTCTGAAAATTCAGCTACTGTAGTTTTCTACACAGCGTCATTGGGCACTGATCATGTTGAGAGACAGCACATCAGCTCCTCCATGAGTAGTAAATAAAAAGGAGATCAGCCCACCTATTCGGTGAAATGTGAAGTGCATGAGCACAGTGTTATCCGAATAATATCCATTTATTTTCATTTACCCTTGGTGATGCCAATATATCATCTTCTCATTTCTTGCTCTATCCACTAACTTGTTCCTTCTCTCTTGTTCTCATGCTCTGACCTGTAACTTTTTGTCTGGGCACCCTCCCTCTGTAACGTGGATTTATTTGTAATGGTGTGTTGCATTCTCGCCTCCCTTCACACGGGCCCTGGCAGTGGAGTAGGATGGAGACCATCGTCAGTGCGCAGCTGAAGGAGCACCGATCTATGAACCCCTGTCCTGTTTACGATGAGGTCTCGGGGAAACTCATACTCTTCTTCATAGCCGTCCCAGGAAAGATCTCTGAGCAGCAGCAGCTCAGGACAAAGATCAACCTGGTACGTCTTTGCCACGTCACCAGCTTGGACCAGGGCTGCACTTGGAGCGCTGCCCAGGATCTCACCGAGGGGACCATTGGCACCGAGTACAAGAACTGGGCCACTTTTGCCGTGGGACCAGGTCACGGATTACAACTGCTCAACAAGGCCCGGAGCCTTGTGGTTCCTGCCTACGCCTATCGCATCCTCGACCCCAGGCAGCACCCGTCCCCTCACGCCTTCTGCTTCCTCAGCTCCGACCACGGGGCCACCTGGGCGATGGGGCACTTCGTGGAGGAGGAGAGCGCGGTGGAGTGCCAGGTGGCGGAGGTGCGGGCGTGCGGCCGGCGGGCGCTCTACTGCAACGCGCGGGGCGGCGCGGGCGCCAGGGTCCAGGCCGTCAGCTACAACCACGGGGTGGACTTTGAGGGGGGCCAGCGGGTTGAAGCGCTGGTAGAGCCTCCCTCCGGGTGCCACGGAAGTGTCGCTGCCTTCCCAGCTCCCCCTGATGCCAGGTGCCAGGATAGCTGGTTGCTCTACACCCACCCTGCGGACCCAAAGGGCCGAAAGGATTTAGGAATTTGCCTCAACAAAAGCCCTTTAAATCCAGCATCCTGGACAAAACCGAGCATCCTCTTCAAGGGCCTGTGTGCTTATTCGGACCTGCAGTACATGGGGGTGGGCCCAGATGGCTCACCCCTCTTCTCCTGCCTCTTTGAGTTCGGGACCCACAAGCAACACAAGAAGATAATCTTTGTCATGTTCACTCTGAAGCAAGCCTTTCCATCAGAGACCTGAGCGCCAAACCTTTCCAGGATCCCTCGGAAATCCGCCTTTCCAGGATCCCTCGGAAAACTGCCTTTCCTGGTACTTCTCACTTTTGCTTCTTGTCTTTCAGCCAAAGGTTTTTCTTACTCCTCTTTTGCCCTCAGTTTGTTGTTGGCTTGCGACGTCTATAGATTGCAAAGTCTATTAAACACGCTGAAACTAAAAATGTTTGGTTTTGTTTTCCTTTGCCTGTTCTCCCTTCTCGCCTCTCCCTTTGGCTGCCATTTTAAGCATCTCGTCCTCAAAACAGGCACGGCTTTCGCACGAGGCTTTCGTGGGCCTCCGGCAGGCTTGACGAGGACGCGTGCGCAGACAGCGCGGGGCCCGCGTGGACAGAGGTGGCAGCGGCTTTACGCTGAGCTGCGCTTAGCAGGCTGCGGAGAGAGGCCCCCCCTCGGCCTGCAGTTACCTCCCGCGGAAAACGGCGGTGGCTGCGGTCAGGTGTGCTCCTCCGGCAGTCCTGCTGGAAACGGTGGCTGGAGGGGCTTGCCGGTCTCGGGCTGTTCCCTGCCCGCACTGCAGTCGGGGTTGCCTTCCCCAGTCCCCAGGCCCCTCGGAGCCGGATGCCTGTCCGGCTTAGCCTCTCCCTCGCTCCCCGTGCTCTCTGCTCTTGCCTCGTCGCCCTTTTGCTTACGCTGCACAAAGTAGCTGCAGCTTCTCGTGCGCAAGGAAACTGCGGTCTCACATGGCCCAGCCGTTCCTCTCCCGCGGCAGCGGGACACGCGCAGGCCGAAAGCGACGTTCAGGGCTGCGCAAGTGGCAGAAGCGGCACTTTGCCTGTGTCAGCAGTGCAGGATCGGGACAGGTCTGCAGAGGGAGCTCCCAATTTATAGTCAGGAGGGGAAACAGCTGCTGGTCTTCTTAATGCAAGCACTAAGCTATAGTCCGTAGAGAAACTGCTCTTAACTCTGGCAGTCCCATGTCTCGAAAGTACGGCTCCTGCTGTTAGGCCGCGTTATCGGCATGTGGGGCAGCATGTCCAGCAAATAACGTTGCCCTGCTTCCAGCAAGCTGCAAAGGCGTGAATGTGAGAGGAGGGGGCCCGGCCAAGCCCTGGGCAGCGTGAGAGTGCTCGAGCTGGAAGGCTTTCCAAAGCAGGCAGATTTTCAGCAGGTTTCCAAAGGAAACGGCTCCAATTCTGGTGAGAGAGAGCCTCTTCTGAGGCTCAGGTGCGCTCTGAAAGGAGGCACTTTAATGTGCTTTAAGAGCCAGTCTGTGCTCGTGTGCCGTGTGCTGCGTGTGCCTGTGTGGCAAAGGTGTGCGTCTGCTCTGTTGATGGAGGAGGAGGGTCCCTGGTTTTTCTCACTCATCTAGGTTTGTTGCAGGGCGCCTGGAGCTGCTGTACGAAGGGAGCGAAGCGATCTTAGAGCCCGCGCAGCTACGGCTGTAATTTGCCAGGCCTTTCCCAACAGCAGGTCAGTAACACGCTGGGCCGGAGTAGCTGCAGAGCACTGAGCATCTCACTAACCCGTACTTTGTGGCTATTATTCATCTGCTCTTTTGATGTAGACCAGAGTCTAAACACGCTTTTGTGGCCAATAGCCTGTTACTGATGCCTGATGAGGGAATGCTATATTTAGACTCCAGCACAGCCAAGGGCTGTGCTGTAGATCTAACTTCCCTTGTCAGGCATACTTCTATTTCATGGCATGCAAATGCCTCTTAGAGCACTTTTCATCTGGCCAAGCCCAGCAGTGCTCTTGCTGATACACTGCAGGCTGGATGTGTGGTGGGATGTTGGGTGACCCTGGTCCTGCAGACATTATGTACCAACTGGTCCTTGACAGGCTGCCGAATTCACAGCCAGCTGGTACAATACTGCCTGGTCGTCTGTAGCACACCCAGTTCAGATAAAAGCCATTTACTGCAATGTCTTAGAGGCATCTTCGGCTAACATCCCAACATAGAGAAAAATAATGTTTGCTTTGTCCACAGGCTGCCAGGGCTGCAATTTTTGATTATCCAGCATCAAAGTGTGTCGCAGTTCTTTGTTTGTGGTCTCATTCTTTCAAGTAAATTAAAATGAAATATTGCTGCTGCCGCAGTTATCTAGTAGATTCTGTTGAGTCTACCTTGGATTTGACTGCCAGGTCTACCTGTTATCCTTCTGTTTTATGAGGGGAGCCCTCACGCGGTGCTTTGTCCCAACTGGGGGATGACAGTATGTGCTATTCTAAGCGTATCCTATTGCCCCTATGGCAAATGTTGTAGCTCCCCTCTAGTTAACTCCTCTAATGTCTTCTTTCTCAGATCTCCTCCCCGGCCTTCTCCGACACAGGCACAAATGGAAAGAAAATGAATGGTGTGAGTATCTGCTGGAGAAGGGCCTCCTGTCCCTGTGCAGGACTGAGCAAGGTACATGCTATGCCTTGGGAATCAGGCTGCAGAGAGCGCAGGACCCTGTGGGATCAGTCTTTCCCCAGCGTCGCAGACTTCACGTGCTAGCGCCATGAGAAGTAAAACAGACGCTGTTTCCTTTTCGGGCAGTGCTGTGTGTGAGCCATTGGGGATCACACCGCTGGTTATAGGAGTGCACTGGGATTCATCTTTTGAGCACCTGGAGCTGTACTGCACTTTCTTTTAAGACCAAGAAATCCGTACAGAAACCAGCCTGCACATCTTAGTGCCACAACCATCACACGTGTTTGGTCCCATCCCCTTGTTTATAGCTCCAAGTTGAGGAGTTCTGTGCAGCTGGGCACAGGGTTCACACATCTGAGGGAAACAGCAGTAGCTTGCTGGATGCTGAAGCCAGTGGAGGGGTGGGTAGGAGTTAGGTGTTAAACATCCAGCTAATCGGTTTTTCGGCTCTCTGAACAAGCCTTGTACCCCTCTGTTACCCTGTGTTAATTTGCTGTAGGTCAGCAGAAGCTCTCCGAAGACAGTTTCATCCCAGGAGTACTTACCTTGTGCAGCAGCTCCGCTGGTTCTGCGTCCACATACGGCTCCGCTGCATGGAGAGCGCTGTGAGGTCAAGCAGCGCGTTGGTGTTCAGAGCTGCTCCGCTCCCTGCGGCAGCTATGCTGTAAGTGTCAGCCGTCACAGGTGAGGTTGGCAGCACACTGCAGTAGGGCAAAACCGTCAAAGTGGGTACACAATCCCCTTGCCACGTGCAGGCACTCTTCCCAGCGGAGAATGGGATTTGCAACCGTGCCGTAGCTTACAAGAGCCTACAGCTACTGTCCAGGTGGGGCTGTGTCATGGCTTTCAGCATCTGACTCCTATTTCGGCACCTAAATCAATGGGAGTTTGGTCCCCAAAGCCCTGCGTGGATCTGAGAGAAGCCGTCGCGCAGGTCCAGCTGGGCTCATTTTGGCCTGCAGACGGTGCTTGCTCAGCATGGACAGGAGGCCTCGCGCACGGCAGCTCTGCCCCATCAGCGGGGTCCTGCAGCCGTCCCACAGTCTTGCGTTCCGAACTCTGCAGTTACGCTGGTGCCCGCAGTCTAATCTCCGTGGCAGAAATAAAGTGGACGCTGCAGAGCAGATGTTTGGACAGCTGAAAGCACCAGCAAGGCAGATGGGGACATACACTAGGCTGTACGGGTTTGTGCAACCTCCCCATCCCAAGTTCCTGGCTCTCCCCGTGCGGTTTGAGGCTGCTCTCGCCTGCCTTGCTGCAGAGCGGCAGCAGTCTGCTGTCCCGTGTACGACCCACGTACCATGGCCACAGCGCTTCCCTGGCCCCGGGAGGCGAGGTTTGCATGGGGCTAGGAGCGCCTTTGCATCGCCCGGGGACTCTCCCTCGGTACTCGGAGCCCCAGGCAGAGTCCCCGCCTGGCAGCTGCTTCTGCTTAGAGCTCCGACGCGGCCGTGCAGAAGCGCTGCCCTCCGACGCAGCGTGGCTGCAGGCACCCAGAGGCACCCGCGTGTGCGGCAAGGGCAGTGCCCCGCGGCGGCGGCCCCGCCGGCTGCCAACACGCCTCTGTGGCACTGCCTCGGCGACGCAGCGCGGAGCACAGGCAACGGACAGATGTACGGACGAAGAAAAGGGAAGCGAAAGCCCCAGTCCTCCCCTCTCTGATGCAGGTTGCCAGAATGACTCTGCTCCATCCCGCTTTGGGGGGTTTAGACTGGGGAAGACCTTCGAATCCACCCAGCAGTAACTGTCAGGGGGCTTTGGTCACAAACTCCCAGAGAAATCAGCCTCTAAGCCTGTTCCCATGCATGGGAACACACAGGGGGAATTTTATGCAGTTCCTTCAAGTCCCCTCCTCACACCTAGCTCTATGTGAGGGCCACATAAGCCAGGAATGGGGCAGTCGGTGCTGAGGATCCTAATGCACAGGGTATTTCTGAGCAGTGTGGGATTTATTTATTCACCATGGAGACCTGCAGTGGGCAGGAAAGGCAGACAGAAAAAAGATGGAAACTCGAAGGGTCTGGTGACAGATCATAACTGGGACAGGAGGCCACCAAAGCCTGTGGGACTGAATCCGTCGGGGAGCAGACCGGATCCCCAGCTGGGACTTTTGGTGCAGACTGTGGGATGTGGAGGTGGAGGGAAAGGCAGGGAACCAGGGCTTGCTACTCACTTCACTCACAGCATGAGGAGAGCGAGCGGGGGCTGCAGGAACATGTCACGCTCACTCGCTGAGCTGTTTGAGTTGAGGAAGTTGTCCGCGGCTGAGTTTCCTTTCCCTCTCTGTACTATTGAAACAGGAAGCTGCTGAGCTGAAGCTGCTCGATCGTTACGCACAGACACACAGGCAGCTCTGGCAGCTCCTGTGCTGGCATTCAGGTTTCCTCCAGCGCCCGCGATGGATCAGTGCTGGTACCACGGCAACATTACCCGCTCCAGGGCCGAGGACCTGCTCTCCAAAGTAGGCAAGGATGGCAGCTTCCTCGTGCGGGCCAGTGAGTCCATAGCTTCGGCGTACGCACTCTGCGTGCTGTAAGTACAGCTTCACCCTCGCGCTTCAGGCGGGCGCCTTCGTCCCTGCTCGTGCAGGGGGCTGCCCCCGTGTGCTCTGCGGTGCAGAAGCGCAGCACCACTGGACCCGCCGGGAAGGTGCAGCCCACATCAGAGCACAGCCGGTCTGCCCTGACTGGGCCACAGCGTAGGGTAGGGTTGGGAGCAGGTTCAACAAACCCGTGTATTTGCTGCTGTAATAGAATAAACCACCCTCGTCTTGCTCCTGCTTCTGAAGGAGAGAATAATCCAAGATACTGTTGTTGCACTCAGAGAGAGAGAGAAAATAAGCTCTTGACCTCTTTGAGCCTGTTGGCAACTTGGCTATTTACATTTAACCACCAAAGCGCTGAGCTTGGCACCCTCCTCGGCACTTCCTCACTCTGGTCCAGCGTGCGCTTGCCCACCAGCCCGCGCAGTGCCGTGTCCCGCTCCGCACGGGGGCTGCGGCCGTCCCTGGAGCTGCGCGCGGTAAGCCTGGCGCGGCGGCGATTCCACCTGCCCCGCTGGTGGGGCTGGCAGGGGAAATGTGTCACGTAGGAGCAGGGCCAAGCCGGCAGCCCTGACCCCCAGTTCAGAGCTGGGGCTGGGAGCTGGGGCCTCCCGGCCTGGGTTTGTGAGGAGCAAGCGTTATCCCTGGAGGCAGGAGTGGCCGGGGCCAGAGAAGACCGAAGCCAGCGGCTGAGGTGAAGTTTGAGGCATTTGACTTTGGGTTGCGCAGAGACAACGCAGGCACCGTCCCCTCAGAAGAGATCAGGAGAGCCTCGGTGGGACCCTGTTCTGCCTGTCTGACTCTGTCTGCTGCCGTTGTGCAGCAAATTAATAAAGTGTATTTCACGCCCCCGCCTCCACTGAAATTACAGGCAGGTTTCTCAGTGTAGCTTCTTTCTGAAAGTTTAATTTCTCGCAGCGGCGAAGGTGCTGATGCTGTTTCTGACTCTGGTCTAACTGCTCACCGCTGAGGTCAGGCTTTTGGGGACAGCAGAGCCTACCGCGGAGGGCGCGTCTCCTGCAAAGAGCGCGGGGCGGGCTGGCTGCGCCGAGCGTGGGCGCGGGACTGTGACAGCTCCGTGGCTGGGGACGGGGGTGTTTGCAAGGCGGGGAGCCGCCGTGCCTGCTTGCTAAGGCGCGGGTGATAACCTGTGGAAGGGAAGAGTTTTGTCGAGGGAGCAGAGAAAGAAGGGCGGCTGCAGATGGGTAGCCAGGGCCGGCGGGAGGAAGGACGGGCAGTCGCGTTGCAGAGGCTCGGTGCCCACGTTGCCAGTCAGGGAACATGTTGCTGGAATAAAGAGTGTGGCTTCCACGGAGTGGTTTTTTGTACGACCCCTTTGATTTGTCTTTTAGCCAGTGGGTACACAGATAAAATATTTTTATGGGGTGACAGTGGGGATTTTGGAGAAAGGGAAAGTGCTGTAAAAATGTCCACTAACATGTATTGGCATAAGTTTTTCCATTGTAAATGTTTATGCAGCCAACTCTGAAAGCCTTTTGTGACTTGAGAGACATGGGATCAGGAAACAGAAACAATATCATGACCAGGATTTTCTGAACCGGGAGCCAAAGGTTATGTTCTTAAATCCATTCTGAAGTGGCTTACATGAATGGTTTAATTAAAGAAATGGGGAGCACCCAGCCTCGTCAGCCAAGAGGGCAGGAGCGGCGGTGGGAAGGCCTGGCATTAATTCCCGGCCGAGAAAAGTCACACGAACTCGTGTCAAAGTACACAGCAGGCTTTCCGCTTATGCTGCTGTACAGCTAGTCTGTGAAGAGAAAGGGTTAAAGGTGGTGAATAAGTCTTTCCCTCTGAATGTCACCTTGACAAAATGTACAGCTTTGCCGAAGCCGAAATCTTCCTCGGAGATATATCAGTTGCAGCCGTGCTATTGACTGGGAGGTGTTTGAAGTCTGAGCTCTTCAGTCGCTTCTTTCTGCAAACCAGGCGGGCTGGAGACAACGAACGCGAGAGGGAGAGAGGGGAATTGAGAGCCTGACTGCAAAAGGCTGTCTCACACACCAGGATTGTACGGAAATTGAGAAAATATGTGTGTAGAGAAGGAAGACAAAATACCATGAAATTTGCTCTGAAAAAGAAGTGTCATTTTCTACAAAGCACTAATATTTATCAAGCAGATCAGTCTAAAACCAGCTGAAGGGCTTATTATTAATATTTTTATGTTATAGAATGAAATAGTGATTTTCTTGCAGAGCTGTTTTAGGAAAATAGGGTTTGTATGAACACAGGCAAGCAGGGAAGGTGTATTTGCAGGGCATTTTACTGGCGCCTCCCCTCTTCTTCTGAAACTCGGAGCAGCAGCATTGGGCTTAGCAGAGAGCTGAAACAGCCAGCAAGTGCCGCGGGGACGCTCCTCCCCCAGCGCCGCTGTCCCCTGCCTGCTGGTCACACTGCCCCATAAAAGGCAAGAAGCAGCGTCGTTTTCCTCCTCCTTTTCTGGGCCTGGACCGTTTGACTTGCCAGCCTATGGACTAGAGATGGGCCCTCAAACGCACCCGGGGCGGCCTGCCTGGATCCTCAACTCAGCACCAGCGTGCCTGGCTTTTGCCAAGTGCCGCCCCTGGAGCGGTGTCACTGCTCCGGGGCATCCTCTGTCGGGGCTGCTGCGTGAACGCCTGCAGGGTTAGCAGCGGTGCAAGACCGGGCCTCAGCTTTGAGGTCCCTCCCGGAGGGCACCTCCCGTGAGCCCCCGGCGCAGGTGGGGACAGCCCCTCTAGCGTGCCCTCACGTAGTGCCTCGCCTGGCAGCCCCGTCGGCGGGTAGGATTTCCAGGCGCTCCCGGTTGCACGTTGCATCATCACCAGGGCACGAGAGTAGGTACCCTGGAAGAGGAGAAAATCCAGACCTCGTCCCCTTTGCTCCTCTAGTTGGCCTAGAGGACAGAGACGTGACAAAGTACTTGGGGACGTGTTTAAAGTGAGGCAGCTCTGGTATTTACCCCCCACATAGCCAGGCTGAACGATGATTGTGTGTTTGTGAACTCATACCCAGTTTTTAGGCAGGACCTGGAATGAGACTGAAATTAGGACAGGCAAAATGCTGAGGAGAGAGAGCCAAGGGGTAGAAACGGAGTAAGAGCCACAGGCTTTGCCACCCACATACGCCGGAGTTAGGGGATTGCTAAGGAGGATGCTTACGCTGGATCCTGGAAGATGCTCGTCCCTGTTCCTATCTCACCCCGCAGTCCTTCCTCACTTGCTCTCCCATCGATCTTGCCTGTCCTCAGCTTAAACCTGCTTACACGTGTTACGGCAGCTGCCTCGTAAGGCCTGAGCGGGGGGACTTTCTGCGAAGGGCGCTGGAGGGTCCTCCTGTGACGCAGGAGCCTGGAGCTGGTTTGTTTATCAGTTTCATAATCTCCGCACACACAAATTGTCTCTCATCAGCTGCATGAGCAGTTCTGCGCAGCTCTGTTTGCATATCAGCAGGAGGAAATGGTGTAAGAGAACTGCACTGACAGATAAAAACAAAACCTATACCCTTCCTCGGGGCATATCCTCATCTGGCGGTGATTGCCCTCGACTCAGTGAAATTAGCAGCGTCGCGGCAATACAAGGGGTCCGAGATCAGGCCCGTGACTCTCCTCTCTGGCTGTCTTGCGGTAGCAGCTCCGTGGTACGTGAATAGGTGCACGTGAAATGGTCTTACATCAGTTGGTGAAGTGGTACTGAGGTCTGGGGGTAGCTGTAATTCTTCCGAGCCCTTTGCGTGAATGTCATCAAAAAGATCGAGGTTCAGACAGATGTGTGACAAAATCCTCCAGACAACCTTGGAAAAACTCAGCTATGATTTACGAGTAATCTCCCTTGGTTTCCAATTGCTCTTTGTGACTCCCTGTGTAAGGTTACCTAAAATCTCTTGCATGGTGTGTATGATTCAGAAAGACTGGCCTCAGCCCACGCCTCAGGGCAATCCCATAGGCAACGCAGTGCTGCTGTTGCAGTCAAGGGAGCTCCGAGACTGGAGTTCAGTTTTTCCTTTGAGAGGAAGGGGTCGAAACCAGCATCGTTTGTTGGCTTAAAGCCATATTGCCAGGAGTGTTTTAACAGAGGAGTGCTTTGCAGGTGACTTGAGAGGTTTGATCAATCTCTTGTTCACTGGGTAAAAAGTAAAAATACATTTTTTCAGCCAACACTTCTCGGGCAAGTTCCACAAAGCTCAGCAGCTGCTGAGGAAGGTCATGCTTAGCACATCACTGCCCTGCTCAGGCTTCCCTTCCTTGCCCTCGGGCTGCTGCATGTTAATGTGGCCCTTCACTGGGCAAAAGCCACCCTCCCTCCTCCTTTAAATAAGAATCTGATTACATTTAACTAGGACAAAATGTTATTTATGGCTGATCTAAAGACACACACATACTGTGTGCATCTGCAGCAGGATCGTGTGGTCAGTTTTGATTTGTGCCTGCTGTTTAGATCTTGTACATGAAAGAGTGCCTAACAGTCGAGTGTCTTATTGTGATTTAGCTGAAATCTGTCATTTGTTTTTTCCAGTACAAGTCAATGCATCTAGTAAACCTTCGATTTACTCATTCATTGCTGATTTTGGCCCAGTGTCTTTTGAAATTCTGCTTTTTCATTCCTTCCTGAGACGCCCACTCTACTGACAGCCAGAGCCATTTGGTGTTTTCTTTCTTTCCGGCCAGAAGAGTTGAATAACTCACTCTGAGGCTGATTCTGATATCACTTTTTGCAGTGACATCTGCAAACATGTCTCAGTGACCGTGGACACTTCAGGTTTGTGTTAGTTGACAGATACGAGCGAAATGGAAAGAAATGTTTAAAGCCTTGTGCATGAAATCACCCATCTGTCTTGGGGTCTTCCACTACCTTCTCTCACAGGCAGGGGTGTCATGATGCGATTCCCTTCTGGAGACGGTCTTAACCACCTTTTTCTGATCTGTTCCAGCTTCCGGAACTGCGTTTACACCTACCGGATTCTGCCCGATAAAGAAAATAAGCTAACTGTCCAGGTAAGCCATGCTCTAAGCCATTCGCTCCCACAGAAGTGCACTTAAGATTGCTCGCTGCATTTTTTCACGGTAGTTCTAACACTAGGAGACAAAGATATGCAGAGTTCAGCCAAAGCGCCCGGCCAGCACAATGCTGATCTCCAGTCCGGTGCTGGAGCACACCCCAGCACACCCTGTAATTTGTCTGCCTTCAACTCAGTGGCACTGCCACGTTTCGTGTAACTGAGAGCCTCAGCCCAGGGAATACCTTTTGCTCTGAAGTCAGCTTTTTGTCAATGCTTGTGGATATTTTCAACCCAAAATCATGGCACAATGTACCTACACCCAGAGAATGCAAAGTGGTCTCAGGGTCCTGGAGGCACCAGGACTGAGAGAAGGACTTTCAGACCTTCTTTTTATTCCTGTTTTGCTCTGGGATCCAGAACAAGCCACTTCCCCTTTCTGTACCCTTTCTCAGCCCTTGTCTCCTCAATCTAGATCATGAAATTTTGGGGGGAAACTCTCTTACAACTGCTAGAAGTGGGCATGGATTTACTATGTAGAGGAACCAGAGCTGGCTATATGCTGAGCTGGAACGAATGACCCGTCTTTCTGGTCTGGCTCCGCACAGGGCCGGTCAAATACCTCCACACCATATGCTGCAAGCTTTTTGCAGTAGTGGTTGATTTTTTCCCGTCATCTGGTGTATCCCTTGTTGTCCCAAATAACCTGTTTTGGCATATTGTGCTGGTGTGCTGGTGTGTTGTGATGGTAAGACAGGTGTCTGGAAGGCAATGTAGTGTTTTTTGCTGATTACACTACTTTTAGGTAACTGCTGAGACTGGGGTCTTCTTGGGCTGGAAAGCTCACAAGTGAAAGACCCAAGTCAGGGAGAGCTTTGGAGAGACCTGAGGCCCGGGGAATGGGTGCGACTACCAAGTCCCCGCAGCTCCACAACAGAGCCAGGATGGGAGCCAGACCCTCCTAGTCATGTCCCTGCTCTTCGCGCTGGCGCTGTGATGAGGAGAGGAACTTGGGGAGCCCCTACTCCACTCGGGTTTGGGGTACGAGTTTGGCAGCTGCTTGTCTTTTAGAAAACAAGCACAAAAATGATCATAACGCTGGGTCAGTGCTTTCGAACAAGCAGAAAGTGTGGTCTCGTTCTGCTGGTGGAAACTGAGCGACTTTGAGGGAAGTCGGGGGAATCAAAGTGCCGTCAGTCAGCTCCGGCTGTCCCCACCGCACGCACCGCCTCCTCCTCGCCCCCCGGTTCTTGTCGAGACTTCTGCCACTGAAGCCAGACTGTGATATTAGGACTCTAGGGGATCCTTCTGAATGTAATCTTTTGAAATCCGCTGGATTTCTTCAGGAGAGGCGACCCACTAGAGGTGTACCCCAGCTAGCGTATGAGATTCCCTAGGGAGCCGTGGTCTGACAGCGAGGGATTTCCCTAGCAGCTACCTTGCGGGATGCAGAGGGGCTGTAGCAGCACACCTTGTGCGTTGGGGTTGCTGGGAGTTATGAGCTGAGTATCAGGAGCAGGCTCACTAAAGGATACTGTTAATTCCTGTTTTGAAGAGACGGCACCTCCCGCTTTGCTCTGCGCGGCTCCAGTTCTGTGGGAGAGGCAGGAGGGGGCTGGCTCCTGGCAAGAGAGAGACACGTGAGAGTTGTAACTGAGGCTTCGAGCAAAACAGTTGCATGTTGTTGGCTGCTGCTCTTGGCACGTTGCTCCAGCTGGGCCAGACTTTTTTGGATGCTTGTCCGTTGAGCTTTGGATAAAAAAAAAACTACTTCATCTGTATTAGGAAATCAGATTTTGAAAAGAATAGTTCTCCTGTGCAAGGTTGTAAAAGCTGTTGAGCAGGAAGGAGTTTGACTGTTAAAAAAATCCATTAGAAAGGAAAGAGTCTACTCATCTAATGGAGTGAGTACAGCTGTTAAATTAATAGTGTAACCAGTAGATGCTTCTCATTTCTGTGTTAAACAAAAAAAAAAAGACATAGGAAAGACGCAGTACTAAATCCTGAGATTAGCCTGTATTAGTTTCAAATCTGGGCCCTGATCATACAATCTGACACTTTTTTTTGCCTGCGCAGCATTCCTTCCTGAAGCTAACAACGTCGTCTTCCTGCCCCGATCAGGGCTGCTGTCTGTCAGACGGTTTTTTTGTGATGACAACAGGTTCAGAAAATGTGTAATATCACAGCTACACAGCACTCGTGGCACTGAATGGCAGTTCTCCCTCTGCCACTCTGTAGAGCTTTTTCACCTTTAAAGCTGTAAGTTGCTTCACATTTTCTGAGTATTGCGATTAGGTTTCTCTTTCCTTCTCTAATGAGAGCCTGGCATGGCACTGGTGGAATATTTACTCACTTCATGCCATTTTTTGCATGGTTAAATTAACTAACTGTTCCAGTACAGGTGGCCAGGTGGGAGTAGGAGAGGTGAATATTTTTGCATTCAGAGGTATATATTTTTGCATTCAGACTGAAGAAAAAATTATTTGCATATGTCCCTCCAGCATTTTGTGGCATGCTACATGGTCTGCCACGGGGTTTCTGCATCCCCAGTAGCTGTACAGTTGTTAGCACAGCCAGGGCTGCAACCCCTCTTGCCATATCTGGAATCAAAGCGGGCAAATAAGAGATTCACCCAAAAACATACCAGTCCCTAGTTCTTACAGTCATAGATGTCTTTTTTTTAATGCAAATATCTCCTTTTCCCCTTTTCTTGGACTGCTGAATTTTGTTCTTCCATTACTGGAGACTTCAAAACATAGGCAAACAGATCCACGTCTTGGATGAATCAAACTCGCATCCTGCTGATGAAAACATATTTAAGGAAGGGGGGAGGAGTAACCAAATACACTTGAAACACAGGATCTGTTACAGCAAATAGAGAACTTTGTCCTTAGGTTGAGAACAATTAGTCATCAAGATATCTCTGTTAACCTGCAGTGTCTCATCAGCTGTAGTAAAACGCTGATGACTGAGACAGGAAGAGAGCAAAAGATGTGCAGTAACAACCCAGTCCAGGAGCAGGGCCGCTGGGCTGGAAACCGGCTGCTCCCGTGTTGGCTTGGCTGCTACCTGCCTGTCTTGGGCAAGTCACAGCTGGGGTGCTTCAATCTCTGCTCTGCAGAAACAAACATGACTTCCCCGTGCTCCAGTGGGGAGGCGTAATTAGTGCAGACTTGTTGAAAGTTTGGGAACTAGATGAGCGTGACCGTGATTGTGCAAAGAGGGCTGGGGCAGCCAAGGAGTCCTTGGGAATCACAAGGTCAAATTAAGCACGTAACCTGACTGTCTTCCTAAGCCAGGCATCTATGGCCAGATCTTGCCGTAGAAGGTGAAACTTTCCCACACTGCCCCTTAAAGCATCTCAGTTACACATCTATCCCATATGCTCCTCACTGCTGCACAGCCTGAGTCCCTTGTGATGGCAGCACCTCCTCAAGGAGGAGGAGTGCTGTTGTTCCCATCTTACAAGCGGGGAACTGGATCCCCGGTGTATTAAGGAGGAGTTGGTTACCAAAAATTATTTGAAATAGCTGTCCCAAGATAATGTCCCAATAACTCTGCCAAGATCAGATGTGTGAGATATTTAGTGCCTTGGACATGGGTCTGCCAAGCCCCCGGCAAGTCTTAGCTTTCGGCCCATCCTTCCTTTGGGCGGTTTTGCCTGATGGTTGTCAGGGATATTGCCGTATATGCTGAGCAATAGCACTCGCACTGGTATTCATCTCCCCTAATTTTAGCTGTGTAGTGAAAGCTGTCACATCTGGTCAAGGCTGAGTTGTACCTCTGTAGTCAGCGGTGAAGAAATAGGTTGCTGACCTGGGTGGGCTGAATCACCCTCGGCAGGTCACGCTCGATACCGCAGTCTCGGCAGGCTGAAGCTAGAAGAGGAGATGCCTGTTGCAGCTCGTGCTTGTTCAGCGTGAGAGGGTGCCGAGGTCAAAAGCTGCTACTGAAAATCCATGGTACTGCCTTTGCCTAACGCTTTATCCTGTGTTGCCTTTATATACTATAACTTCAAAAGGTCACTGTGAAGATTATAACCTGCCTCCTGAGTGAGGAGAGAGCGAGGTCCACCAAGGACTGGGATAAATTTGCAAAGTTCCCTATAAGCAGCACCTACTGAGGATGCTTGAAGGGTGTCGAGAAGGGAGGAGATGCTGGAGCTGGCTGGTCAGGGAAAATAGACGGGTACGGGATAGTGTGGTGATGGCTCTTAACCTGTGGAGTCTGATCTCGCTAGGTTTCTGGTTCAGCTCAAATAAGGGTTCACAACTAGTGTATCTGATGGCTGTTCGGCAATCTAGCTGCTGCGCAACCAGTCACTGCTCAGGGGCAGCGAGATCGCATCTCACCTCATGCTCATCGTCTATCCGATAACACGTCCCAGGCCGGGCTGGCAGGTCAAGCCCTTACTGGATTGAAGAGTGGGGGATCCACTCTGAGGGACGTATGGCAGCATTGCAAAAATGGGTCTGTCACCAAGGATGCCCTCGGTAGGAGCCCCTGGAGGGAGCCAACCCAGTGGTTACGGGGGCAGCTCTGAACTGGGCGCTAAAGGTGAAGCCTCCTTGTGAAACCGGGGCGCCCGCAGGGCAGGCTTTGGGGGCCTGTGCGCTGTGCTCCCTGCGCATCCCTGCCCGTGTGGCACCGTCTGGCCTCTGTTTCTCTCCAAACTTCAGGAAGTCCTGCCCAGCCCCCAGTGCTTCCCAAGGACGTGCCCTGATGCTTTCGCTCGGTCATGCAGCATTTCCATTTTGGGATCCAGAACCTGAGCCAGGAGCAGGTGTCCTTCACCTCAGAGCGCAGTGAAGACCATGAAGACCATGCTTTGCATGGTGCATGCTCTGGTCTCCTCCTTTTTTTTTTCTTTTTAAGCTTTTTTTTTGGGGGGGGGGGGCAAACTGTCTGCCCAGCTCCAGGGCTTGGCAGTTCCCATGGGACACCCCGTCCTGAGAAGGAATCACAGAAAGCTGCCGCCTTCTCACACTGCAAAAGAAACTGTTACGGTATGGAAAACATTAGTATTCTTAAAGTTCCTGCCTCTCTTTTTCTTTCCACTGCACCTTCCCGCGCTGTCCTAGCTGCCCGACTCCTTGGTAGAAAGAAGCAGTCTGCATGCGTCTTGCTGCATTTTGCTCCATGCGTAAACCTGGGAGACGTTCACTTTGCTGTTGTAGGGCCAAATTGTCATTTTTGTGAGCGCTGCTTGTGTTCGTGCTGGAACTCGCCGTTGCTACAAGGGACTTTTTAGAATTATTTACCGTTTGTTGCAAAGGGAGGGTCTGATGCTACTTAGTTGCAGGTTTTTGCTGGCTTCAGTGAAAATTAGGGATGCCTTGCAAGTACTATTTTGTATCAAGTGATCATCTATCTATTTTTTTTTTCTGGCGATGTTTTTTCTAGTCTGATCCGAGGCTGTGTGCAACAGGAAACAAATGGTGCTATGGGAGCAGTCAGAAAGCAGGCCAGCAGCTGTGACTCACTGCATCAACCGGCACTGTAAAGCTGTAGGTTACCGGGGTACTTGCGCGTTGGCTCCCAGCAGGTGTGAGAGCCAGTGAACACCACGCGCGGGGTTTCCCGCTGGCAGCCTCCCTCTGCAGCCCACCTCCAGAAACACGCTGGGGGCACAACAGCTAGATTTGCACGCTGTCAGCGTACGAGACCAGACCCCTCTGCGCGGGGCCGGCCGGGAGGTACCGCGAGAGAGCTGCCTGCTCGCGTCAGCCCGCTGGCAGGATGGTCCCTGCCGCCGGGGGAAGCGCCCCTGGTTTCTGGCCGTGTCCCCTGCAGGGTGGAGCTCGGCGGAGGAGCCTCATCCGGCGCGGGGACCTGCGCCGGCGTCACCCGCCGGGGCGTGAGGGTAGGCGGGTCACGGGCTCCCGGTGCCGCTGCGGCCGTCCCCAGCGTCGGGGCTGCGTGGCGCGGGCACCGCCAAGTCCTGGGAGCCCCTCGCAGAGAGAGGCAACGGTTCTAGCCGTTTCGTCCTTTGCTGCTCCACTGTAACCCTGACTTGCCGTGCCGCTGTAGCACCTGGGGCCGAGCCAGCGGTTTGTGTAGTACGGGTTTTGTGGTTTGCCCTGGAGTTTGGTGACCTGTCTCTGTCTGATCAAAAACCGGCTGCTTGGACACAGCGCTCGAGCTCTGGTTTCGGGGGAGCTGACGAGAAGCCGAACCCTTTGGCCGGGGCTGATCCCTCCGCAGCACTGCAGCCACGGGCAGCTGCCGCGCGGCAGCCGTGCCAGGACGGGGCCCCGCGCTGTGGGTACTCCAATTGATGTCAAAACCGTGGGGACAGGGAGACCCAAAATGTCACCTGCAGGCTGCGTAAGGACTGTAGGACACGTCTGGTCCGCTTGCAGCCCGGAGGGGACGGGCGCTGTTGGCCTCCCTCGGCGTCAAACGGCAAGAGGAGACCAAGTGTCCCCACCACGGAGGAGATGCAGCTCTACTGGTGGGGCTGGGACGCAGCAGCCGGCGGTCACCCAGCGCGCTGATGTCCCCGGGGGACGATCAGCACCCGTATTGCTGCAGGGGAGGGGAAGAGAAAGGGAGCTTTGCACAAGGGACGGGGCACGGGGGGCTTGGAGGGAGCATTTCAGTAGGGAGCAGAGAGGAAGGTCACCGAGGGGGATGGAGAGAGCCAGGAGGAGCAGCCCTGGGTGAGGGCAAAACTGAGGGATGCCCACAACATTTTGGAGCTGGGGAACCCTGTGCTGAAGTGCCAGGAGCTCGTCAGTGCGCAGAGTCACAGCACACCCGTGGGAATGTGGGATTTTACGGTCCAGACAGCAGTAAACTTGGAGGCGATTTTAATGCTAGGAATGGAGTTGATTTCAGAACGGTGTCTTGAAACACGTTAGGGAAACACATTTCTAGCGCTCTCAAATACATAATCAAATCAAGCTTCATTTTATGACTGTAGATAGCAGCTATTCCAATTTGAAGCTTTTTCAGTATGTTTTAATGGTGTTTTAAATTAATCTGTAAAGCTCTCGACACTCTTTACATGCAGGGCTGAAATGAATCTGCAGTCAGGGCTGTGTACTTTATGTTCCTGTAATCTATCCGAATCTGTTTATACAAGGAAAATGTTCTTTCCGCTGTTGCATCTGAGGTAGGAATAAACATAATACATTTCACAGGTTTTAAAAAACTGAAAGAAGCAGCATTTAATGATCGAACACTCGGCATTTCCTGAAACATGCACATTCCCGCCACTGAATCTCTCCGTACACAAAATTCTTCATACAAACAATCCATATCCAGCTTTTGTCTAGCTTCAACCCTTCCAGAACGCGTCCAGTTTCCTGAAAATATCAAAAAGGTTCAGAGAAGATGGCGTAATTCAGGTTAAAGTTATTTTTTTGCCATCAAAAAAAATCCATCAAAAATGAAGTCAGGTATTTGAAAGCTAATGCATACCATGAAATGCAATCTTTTTCCATTTTATCTGGATGTGTTTTGAGATAAAATTAAACCTCATTTAATGCCAAAGACTGTCATCAATTTTTGTTACGGTTTGCCCTCCAGTAAATGCGTTGTGTCATCAGCTACACACACAAGAGCAGATTGTGCTAATTTTAAAACTGTACCTTAAAAAAAAATCTTAACAGATTTTGAAAGTAATATAAATAATCTGTTACTTGAAAGCCTTCATCACACTTAAACAACTGAAAATTGCAAATGGGCAATCCTCACTGAATGTACGAAAGTAACTTAGCGGCAATAGCTGCAAAATATTTTAAGATCCAGCAGATATAGGGCTGTTCAGCGGTCACGCGTTTAACGACTTTTGTTTCAGAAGAATAATTGTTTCACCTTTTTACCCTCTCGAAAGGCTCT
The DNA here is from genome assembly GCF_036370855.1 of Dromaius novaehollandiae. Classification (NCBI taxonomy): domain Eukaryota; kingdom Metazoa; phylum Chordata; class Aves; order Casuariiformes; family Dromaiidae; genus Dromaius; species Dromaius novaehollandiae. The sequence continues at coordinate 28,361,302 of NC_088106.1, read as the reverse complement.
GACCACCCGCTGCCACATCCCCGGCAGCTCCTTGCTCCCTGCCGGATGCGCGAGCTCCCGCGGAGGCTCCGGATGGGGGACGGATGGACGGACGGGGGAGAGAAGCAGAGATGCGTTGGGGTCACAGAGATTTCCAACCCACATCAAGTGGTTCTTTTAAAGGAAGGGGGTAGCAACCTCTGTTGATGGGCTGGGGTTTATAATAGGGGGGTTTGGTTTGGTTTTTGGCTTTTTTTTTAATTTTTGCAGATTTTTCATATCAGGAATGTGTGTGTCCCATATTGCAGGACATACCTCGACATCTCCAGGACTAGCAGAATGAAAAATTTCCTGTAATTCTAAAACTCGCCTGGCAGAGGAGGAAAAATAATTGCAGGCTCACACAACTTGCATTATTGACAGAAAATACTCTAATTTTTCATTGATTTGATGGATCTTAGCTTTAATGTTATCAGGCTCATAGTTACAGTTTAAAGCATTTGATTCTTTAATCCTGTTTATATTTTCAAAGAATTCCGATGAAGTTTCATAGCAGACTTCCAGGTCCTCAGGGAGACAGCAGATTATTCCCCTTTCAGCAGTGGGGTAATTCGAAACGTTTCATTGCTTCTGTGCTTTGAGGCATGATGGGTCACAGAGCAAAATACTCATTTTCAGGCAAGTCTGGAATTGTTTTCTTAATGCAAGAGAAGCTAATATGTTGCTGGTAATATGTGAGGCTTTTGTTCTTCTCCAGTAGATCAGGTGAGATAAGGACAAGTCTTGGGAAAAAAAATTGCTATTGAATTTGCTCTGTATAATGGCTGATGAACTGTAGCGTCGCAGGTCTCTCCCCGCCACGCAGACGTAGCTCGTACAGCTCATAGGTGACACGTAGACTCCACTTCGGTCCTGATCGCTTGGTCTGCTCTGCAGCCGTAGAGAACTGGACCCACAGACCCTACGTACGCTGCAGCTTGCTGCCAATATTTAACCCCTGAAAGATAAGAAGATGAAATTGCCTTTAAATAACAGCACGTTTATTGTCCTTGTTTTAGGTAAACTGCTCTCCGACTTGCATTTTGGTTAGTGAGGTTATTTCTGTTTAAAGTTTTTGAAGAAATGTAGAATCCTTTAGTTTTCAGGCTGCTGCATGAATGCAAAGTACCCAGGACTTGATTGTGAGAGACAGACTGGTTTGGGGAAATGAAAGAGCCGTTAGCAAAGACAGCGAGGAGCCAGGCTTTGCAAAGTCCCTCGGAGAGAATGAAGGCCCAGCACAGCTTTCAGCTGCTCCCAGGTCTTTGCCTCACTGCCCAGTTTCTTCAGTCTTCAAGCATTTGTCTTAACGTGCAAGATCCAATACGGTTTTCCATCTCAATTTTTCTCTGAAGATCTCGGTCAGTTCACTCCTAGTTGCATCCCAGGGCTCTACAGCTCTCCTTTTGCAGTCTTTTAAAAGATAACAACAGCCAGCAAAGCTGAGCCAACCCTGTGTGCAAAGGACAGCAAAGCGCTCTATGGGCTGAGGTTCTTCTATGTTAGCAGGCTGTTGAGCCTGAATCAAAATTTCCAGATAACTCTGGATTAGCCCTCATGCTCCGAAACGTGACAGGGACGTAGTGACCTATATTGCTGAAAAGTCTTATTCTGTATCAAGTGCTTTTTGTGATCTAACACGCCAGAACCCGTATGCAGCAAGCCTGGCTGTTCACAGAGTCGCTGGGGAGCTTTTCCAGAGGTTTGTCTTCACTGCATGCCACATCCTCGCACATGCAAAACCAGAAACCCAGGGTTGCGTCCTATTTTAGCAGGCAAAGTTTCAGACTTAAAGCCACATCCACTATTTCTGTTTCAGAGGGTGCAGTTCAGGGGAGAACACAGAAAGAGAGGGTTTGAAGGATTTATTTTGTTCGTTTTCAGCTTTGTGTTTAGTTTTGTTAAATGACGGTGTTTCTTCTGGATTCTGCAGCTGTTCCATTAGTCCCTACAGCTCAGTGTGGCTCTGCAAAGGTTTCATCGGTTAAGTAGGGCTTTGTCATGCAATAAATGAATGAAATAAGGCACAGTCCCTTGAAATAAAGTACAAGTGGTCATCTAGAGTGTCGTAAAAATAGAAAACAGTGGCTGAAGCTTGAAGATTAAGGAATTTTCCTGTCCGAAGACAGGAAATCGTAACACTAAGGTGCTCGCCCTTATCTGTGCGTTGCTATATGGTTTTTAATGACGCAATCCCGCAGAGCTGTGCAGTGTATTCGAACACGGTGAATGCAGCTGTTTTACGTGCTTGATCTGCCTGCATTGATTCCTTCAGCAGTGTATCTTCAGCAAATATGACTTTGTTAATGTTGGATTTTCTCTTTTGTGCTGGATATTTTACATAATTACTTTGTGCATATAGGGGATGCCTTCAGCCCAAAAGACGGGTAGGGAAAAGAGGGAGCCGATTATGGACCCTCCACGTTCTGCCTGCACGGGTTAGAGGACTCCCCCAGCAACGCAGCGCGGGAGTGTTACATGTGCTCTCTTTGCCTTGCTGGCTCTTGAGGACCCGCATTGTCAAGTTTCTCTCCGTAACCACTAGAGCTAGATGCTTTCTGAAGAAATGAAAATGGAAATTTTCATTTGACTCTGAGAGCTGAAGCTATAAAGTGGAAAGCCAAAAAGCACAGGACTTGTGATAAAATTACAGAAGTTGCCAGAAGCAGTGCGCTCCAAAACTTTTGCTAAAATTCTACCCACACGCTACAGAAGTGCTAAAAAAATTGCATCAGTTCCCCATGGCTTTGCAGTCCTTGCTCATTCATCACCAACTCATCTGACTTGCAGCCTGCAGCTAAATTTAACACCAGTCCCTCCTGTTCTGCCATGGAACCACACTGCTGGTTGCTCGCTGTTGCTATAAATCCTATTTATTATAAGACAGAAGTGCTGAGAGGGTTGGTTGTTCAGTAGGTTTCTGTTGGTGCTATGAGTTGGATCATAATATGTTGTGTGGTTAAAACATCTTGATGGCTAGAGTTTGAATGCTTTATTTAGTATGGAGGACTACCTCAAGTAAACGGTGTTGGCGCTTTCTGTAAATACCCGGTGTTCTTACTCGCTCGTATCTAGCAGTGTTAGTTACCTGTTTAGCTGTTAGCATGCTTTTGTGGGACTCGTGGAGTGCTGGAGCAGACTGGCGTCCTTAAATAGGATTATGTTTGGGACTTTTGTCTTTATTTGGTGTGGGACAAACCAGTTCAGAAGACTCCTAGAGGTCCTTTACCTTCCAGAGCTGCTCATAGCTGCTTTTCTTTAAGATGCAGAATTTTTACAGGGAACTTAAGATACTTTGGGAGCCAGCTGTACCCTACTGAAACTCCTATACATGTTACTTCTCTTCAACAGACTATTTTAATTTGCAAGTGTCCCAGTTCTGCCACGGGAGCACTTCCTACCCGTGAACATGGCCAATCTCCAGGCTGGCAGAACGAAGCCGGGGTGGGATCATGCAGCAGAAAGGTCTTGCGGGGACAGAAGGGGCCCATCTGGCAGTCAGGATCTTTTTAAGCTTAACTCAAATTGGGTTCACATTCCGTATCTAGAAAGTGCTGAGCATTTGAGATTAAATAATTGGGTCAAGAAACACTTCAGGTTTTAATCTAGATTTGCACTGTTTCAGGCAATTTGGAGATGAACTCAAGATTTGCCCTCCTGCCCTGTTAGCAAGGAAGGCAGAAATGCTTATTTGTACCCGGTTGACCTGTTTCCAGCTATCAGTAATAGGATTCGTATTTCATGCATATTTCAGGCAAGCAAGTAGGGTGCTGAACTTGAACAAATATTCTGTGCCCTCCAGTATGAGAAAGAGCAAAAATTCGTTAGCTTTCCCATTCTCTATACATGTAAGAAAAAAGGAGTTGTGATGCAGTGCCAGTCATTCATGTACAGTGTCTCTTTAGTCAGTATTATGCTTAAAGAAGAGAGCTTGTGGCAGAGGCAATAGGTAGCCACGTCTTTCAGTTACTTTTTAGGAACAGAGGGAGTTTTATAGGCTTGGCAACATGGTAATTTTCTTCATTTTTTTCATCCTTCTTTTAACTTGGGTTTTTGTTTGCGATGTCTGGTTCTTACCCAGGAACACAAGCTAGAAGTAATGCAGGCTTAGTTGTTACTACATGGCAGTTCCTTGTCTCCTTCTACCAATAATCTCCTCTTTCAGAACCTCTTTCCCCAAAGTCTCTGATTTCCATGATTTTCACCCAGTGTCTTAAATGTAAAAGGCCGCTATAGCAAAAGCGATGTGAACAAGCAAACCGGAGCATCAGGGCCAAACCGTATGTGCCGAAAGGGACAAGAACAGCCTCCGTCGTCTCCCGTCTCAGAGGAGCTGGGGACCGTTCACTTTCGGTTCTGATTCAGAACTGCGCTGAGAACTGTGCGTTTCTCCCCAAAACTCGTACGGTTTTTCTGGATGGGGAGGCACTGCTCCAGCTGCCCGCAGATGCCTCCCGTTGCCTCTCCCCTCGCGCTCGGTCCCGCTGCCGGGCTCCCCTCGCTCGCAGGGACCCACCGCCCAGCCCGGCCGGCTCCAGCTTTCCGCCCCTTCCCGAAGTCCATCCCCACTGCGCAGCCACGGGATCCCCGTCGTCGCCGGCTGCCCCGTCGCGCCTCTCCCGTCGCGCCCGCCGCTAGCTCCACGTTCTTCCTGGCATTCAAAGCAGCCCACGTTTCTGGGCGGCTCCTATTTTGGGAAGTGGCTGTTTCTCCCAGCTGCGATTCCTGTCTGCGGTGCCATTCCTGCGAAACGCTCCCAAAATTGCAGAGCACGATACCGGCTCTAAAAATAAGACATGTTTTCGAACAAAACAAAACTGAAACCCAACCAGGTTGCTTGAAAATGCTTTGCAAATCACTGAGCGGCAATTTCTGGGCTATTAGGCTCAGCTCTTTAGAGAGATAGAAAAGCTCGCCTAAATGAGAGTTGAAAGGAGATTTAAAAATGCCACCTAGATTTCCTCGCTAACAGAATCTTCAAGACAAGTTTGTTCCAAGCCAGGAAAACTTGGAAGATTTTTTCAAATCTAAAAGTAAAAAAGTTCCTGCCAGTATTTTGCACCAAATTAGAAGTGCCCTGATTTTCAGCCTTCATGGACGTCAGCGGGTATTGCAAGAATTTTGCCACTTTGCAAACCTATTGACTGTTGCTGAAATGCCTAAATATGGATTTCAGTACCTGGTTCAAGGCACTGTGGCTCGAAAAGATTGGCCTTAAGCAATATAACCAGATGACCAGTTTCCTAGTTCCTCCTTGCGCCTTGGCTCAGGAAAGGAAAACACTTCCTCTTCCTCCCGAGGGCCCCAGACTTCCTGTGCCATCTATTTATACGGCTGCTGTAATGAACCCCGCGTTAACCGCTTCCTTGCCTGGCTCAGCTGAGGCTTCACAGCTCTGTAATCTCTTTGCACGCCGTGTCTCTATGGCCCACCGGCTGGCTTCCCTGAAGGGGTGCTCGGGGGTGCCCCTCAGCAAAGCCCTTCCGGGAGCACCTTCGTCAAGGGGTTTCGCTGGCCGGATGAAATTGCCTGGGACTAATGAAGGAGGAGAGACTTAGGCTGGGGTGGCGTTTTGCCTGCTAGCATTTTCACGCCGGGTATAAAGGAAGAGTAGATGATCGGCCGTATTAAAACCTGTCAAAATGTTTAGGTAGACAAATTTGGAAAATGGATCACAAGATTTAGCCAAAGACCAGTGATCGGAGACTTTAGTAATCGTCATTTTCCCAAAATGGAGAACCCAGAAGCCCGTTTGGTGTGAACACGGGAACAGGCTATAGCTAACTGTTTTAAACCGTTGTGCGGTGAATTTAGAGAAGATGGAAGGGCAATCAGGGCCTGGAAGGGTCTGCAGGACGGAGGACAGTTTCTGGAGGATGGGAGGCACCGGGGCACGCTGTGGGAAAGCAGCTTTCCAGCCAAAAAGGCTGGAGTCAGAAAGCAGGTGGAAAACATAGATGGAAGGTCTGAGAGCCCATGAAGGGGCCGGGCTGATGGTGAAAAGCCAGGTCTCGTTCAGCTTTACCAGCCTTCTCCAAGGACGTAGCACGGTCTGGACGAAGAGGAAGCAGGCAGAGCCGACGAGGGCATCCTGCACTCACGAAGCGGCGCGGCTGCAGGACGGCTGGCGAGGTCTCCGAGTCCGGCGTCCGCCTTGTGCGTGGGCAGGGGCAGGATCCGGAGCTCGTGGGCCGGCCGCGGTGGCGCTGGGTGACCTGCGCTTGGCCACCCCGGGGCAGGGACTCGGCAGCCTCCGCGCAGCCTGCTCTGGGCTTTCGCCGCCTTTGCGTTTGGCGGCTTCTTGAGATCTAATCTAAATCCCCTCTGCTGCAAAGCAAGGCAGCCACAGCGGCTGCCCTGGTGGGACTTGCAGCACGGCTGATTGCCATCTTCTTTACAGGAGGATTCAAAACGATGGGGCTGCCATGGGTCCTCTGCAGGCTGTCCCTTTGCTAGACTGTTCCTGTCCTTTCCCTCACGCTTTCCGTGTAGATCATGTTTTCCAACTCTTCTACCACCCTTGGCATCTTTCTCGGGACTCCCGCTAATATTTTCGCTTCATCCTTAAAGTGGAGCCCCAGACTGGACGCAGTAGTCCAGATGAGGCCTCCCAGCACCAAGGGCAGGGGAATAGTTTCCTCCTGGGTCTCATATGACGTTCCCGCTAACAGATCCTAGAAAGACACAGGCTTTTTCTGCTGCAGTTTCTCACTGCAAAATTGCTCTGCGGTCTCCGATCCGCTCTCCCCTCGGCTTCCTTCGTGCAGTGCTGCTGTTTTTCGGCTTGTTCCCCGTACTGCGTTTGCTTTTTCCTCCCCGCGTGCTGTGGCCGGTAGCCGCCAGCAGCAAGGTGCCGGGGTGGCGGCGGCGATGCTGGAGGAGCGGCCGTGGAGCCGGCCGTGCCGCCTGGCTCCGCCGCCCCGCGCGCTCCTGGGGATGTGGTGTGTTGCCCTGGAGATGACACTTGCCATCCACGTTTGGTCGAAACAATTCGCGTCGCAATTAAAGCGAGATCTCGCCGGCGATAACCCGCAGGAAATAGTTGCTGGGTAAAAGAAGGCGGGGGGGAGGCGGGAAGCGGATTTCGGTGCCGTGCTGCGCTGGGTTGGCTGCAGCCCGCTCGCGGCCGCCGTGCCGCGTCCCGTAGGCCCGTCTGGGAACCTGGGCACCAGTACGACGTGAGGGATGGAGACAGGTTTCCCACGTCAAGCTGGTGCCGCGTGGGCATCGTCCCTGCGCTCCCAGGCCGGGAGCACCCCGGCAGCCTCCGTGGCCGGGAGGAAGTTACGGGCTGTTGCTCGCAAGCGCCCTGCACGTCCCACGGCGTGGCCGCCATCTCCCAGGGCGGGCGAGGACGTCTGGCGGTGCCCTGAACCGAGCGGCTCCGTGCGCAGCGCCCGGCGGGCAGCCCCCGGCGACCTCCGTGCCGGACGGCCGCAGCCCTTCCCGCGGGCTTCCGCCTTCACCGAGGCCCTGGCAAACTGTAGTTACGACACAGAAGGAAAGGAGCGCGAACGGCGCGGTGATCTCTGCTTTCAGACTCCTGCGGCGGCAGAGCCGGCGCGTGGCTTCGGCGGCGTGTCGAGTACACTTCGGGGCTCGGGCGTGCGCTGCGCCCGGCTCTGCCGCGCCGGGACCGCGGGCTTCGGGGCCCTGCTGAATCGCAGCGCGAGGAGTTAGAGGAAGGAGGCCTGTTACAAGTGTTTCTTCTTCTGGTTGCCACAGAGACTGGGACGGTTTCAGACTGAACTATCCTTGGCAGCAGAAAGTGCTAACTCAGCCTCTCCTGCCGTCGCCGGCAGGGCTGCGTGTGGCCTGCAGAGAGCCGTGCGGGGCAACCGGTTTTCCTGCCGGCGCCCGAGAGAGCAGCAGCTCGGAGGAAGAACGAGCCTGAGAGACGGCACTGGGGCAGGAGGGCTGCTGCGCCGGAGCGGGAACCGCCAAACCTGAGAGGTCGGAGCAGAGAAACTGTAGGGAGGGTTAACAGGGAGCCGTAAAAACAAGTGGCCAAACTCTTCCAGCTCTGTCCCAGTGCAACACCGTGACTTTGGGATCCTTTCTTGTTACGGGCTAGATCCCCCGCCTTAACGGCTAGCATCAAAAAGCAGAAGCATCTGGGAGGGCTGGAGGGTATTTGCATTCGTTGCTGTAAATTAGAAGTCATCCTGATCGCGCTGCATTTCCGCTGCTGAGACGGAGAGCAGGATCTGTTACGTTCCTCTGATGTTTTAACCAGCAATTTGTTTCAACACCTCTGGCCTCGCATAAATATAATCCCCCGTTTGCCCAGGCGCTGAATGCGACATTTCCACTGTACCAGAATAACAAATCTTGATAAATGCAGGAACACCTGGGAGACTGAAAAGCAGGCTGTGCAGGCGAGCGCTCAGAAACATCATGCGCGTTTGGCATGGAAATGTTTCTTGCTGTGCCTTCAAAGACATGTAGGTGTACTTAAAAAAGAAAGGTATTCTGACAGCAAGCCTGAGGTCATTGAAGACGTCAAGCGTGGTTCAGTATTCAAAGTGTCATCCTAATTTTTGGCCTGTCATTTTATTTTCTAAGAAAAATTTAAAAGAGATCTTGATGCTGGGACATTCACCTGCATTCTGCTCGCTATGGCTCATGCCAGCATTACTCCTGTTTCATCCCTTGCTTCTACCACATTTGCTTTTTAAACAAAAGAAGTTCACAGATAATAAGAGATCAGTCAAATACAAACGGCAGGTAAAGAAGCTTATTCAAAGTTGCATTAAAATTTCATGTATGTCGATTTTTACAGCCAATCATTGCAATCCAAAAAGAAGAGAAAATATCCCGCCTGCCTTTAGGCAGAGGCAGGATGTCCAAAGTCTGGCTGTGTAACAAGTTATTTCAAATTGCAGGCAAAGTTTTAATAACTAAACAGTAAACATCTCCTGTGTGAAATCTAGCTTCATGCATATAAAGTAGTGCATGTCGAGCCTGCTAATAGTGTGAGCTGCTGGTCCTTTTGAGTGCCCACTGTTGCTTTATCTTTAGATATAAATAGTTCCTAGTATTTCTCTTTTAAAAAACCATCTTGTGGGACTGGAAGACATCTAATCTGCACGGTTCTTCCCTGCTCCTTGAGGACATTTTGCTGCATGTGTAGACGGGGCCTTCTTGGGTTGGTTTCTCTGGGAAAACCCATCATCAAGAGAGCGTGCGGCCTGCCAGGAAGAGCAGACCCTGTGAACGGTGGTCAGAGCTGCTTTTGCCTGTTGCCATTGCCTTGGGGTTGGATAATACAGTTTTGGAGGTAACGCACAGCTCTTTCCTTTCTCGTCGGGAGGCTGTGCAGAGCCGTGACACATCATCTCTCTGCCGCTGGCGGGGCCCCTGGTAGAAGCAAACGGCAGAGGTGGCAGCTCGGTGGTCACCTGCTTGGCGCATCTGGCAGATTTACCATTCATGGCAACTTCAGATGTGCAGATAAAATCGTTCTGTAGTTTTGCCTCCGAAGCCTCAAAAACCTTATTCCTGCATCTGCCATCTGCAAGTACCCATTTCCTGATACCAGTGGCCAGGGCTGTGCCAGAAACAGGTTTGGTCGTAGTCAAAACGCAGCTGGCAAGCTCAGTGTCGTGACTGGTGCATTCACAGCCTTAGTTGTGTCCTGGGCCTCAGCTTCCTAAATCTTCAGCTGGGTATGTTTTGTGACGGTGAAAGTGCCTCGCTAGCTTGTTTCATTTGAACCTGGTTCTGAGCCGTTGAATCCTGGAAGGGACTCCAAAATCTAGATTTAGCCGTGTTTATCTTGCAATTCCACAGAAAAATTCTTCCTTGATACCACAAAATATAACATAGTCCAGGGTTTTTGCACTCAGTGAAAGAGGCAATGCAAAAAATAATCCGGGAGAATTCTTTGTTTTGAAGGACTTTCTCTGCTTTGAAGCCAAGCACACTGACTCAAATGAGAGCTCTTCCATTTGGCTCCACTGAGTCTCTGAGGTTGCCATTTCGCTGACGCTGGCTGGGACGTGCCTGCGTATCTGTGTCTGTTTGCACCGCAGGAGCTGTTCTGCACAGCGCCTGCGGTCAGATGGGCAGCAGGAGCTGGGCTGGCTTTCCCCGGACAGGGAGAGTGGGTTTTCCTCTCCCTCCGACTTTGTTTTTCCTCCCGTGAAGAGCAACAATTCTGTGGTAGCAGAGATCCCAGGCCACGACAACCTCTGTGTTTTGTGGGTTGTTTCAGGCATCAGAGGGTGTTCCCGTGAAGTATTTCGAGAACTTGGAGGAACTGATAGACTTTTACAAGCAGGAGAACATGGGCCTGGTGTGGCACCTCAAATATCCAGTGCCGTGGGAAGAGGAGGAGGCCGCAGATGAACCAGAAGAGGATGCTGGTAAGAAACCTGCAAAATGGCTTGGCGATTGGGATGCTTGACGCTTACCCTGGACTGCAGCCGGGGGCATTTGAGCATGCTGTGCAACCAAATGAAGCAGGGCACAGGGAGATGTGAGCAGGCAACACCTTGAGCCAGGAGGTCCCCAGGGCCCCAGGGCTGTACCGCACGTGGGGCACCGGACTGGCTCACCTGAGAGAATACGTTGTGGTCTCTGCGAGTGTATCGTCTCAGGTACGGGGCTGGCTAATCTTCGTCAGGACCCAAGCTAGTTTATGTCCAGCCATCTCGCATGCCTCTGCCCGCCTTTCCCTGCGCTCGCACCTGTGGGGTGCTGGTGGGCAGAGGAGGATGGTCTGCCTGGCTCGGTGGGGCAGATGCTCCCTTAGAGAGTCAAACGTGGGTGTCTGCAGCGCCATGCGCCTGCAGCCGCGGTGGGTCCTGGGCTGTCTGAAACCCAGGCCCCCTCCTCTGCTCCGACGTAGAGGAGGCTTCTAACAGTCATAAGCAGACAGTCTGGCTGTGCCTACGGAGGCAGGCATAGGATGAAGAGGTGTGATTGACATTATCCCAACTATTTTATGTGAAATGTCACAGGGGGTTCTTGACGCTGACTGGCCTTGGATCATCCCTTGGATTTTTCCTGGATCATCCCTTGGATCTGTCATTGTTCTCCTAAATCCCAGGGGAGGGTCATGCCCACAGAGCTGTCCTTTCTGGTGTCTGTGCGGAAATGCTGAGCATTACAGTAAAACTTGTCCGAAGGACACAGCCCCTGTGACAGACAGACAGGCATCTGCACTAAAGCAGATGTTCCTGTGCACATTTGCACAATCCAGTCAATCTCTAATGGGAGCTGGAAGATTTTGGTGTGAAATTCTCACAAAAAAACAGAACTAAATTTTGCAAAGCTGCTCAGGAAAGATGTTCCTGGTTTTTGGCCAGCTGCACTAAATCTCCTGCTCTCAGGGTGGAGGAGGGAAGTACAGCAGAAATAATAAGCAAAGAGGTGAGGAGCAGGGAACGAAGCTCTAGCCAAGACAAAGAGCCTTTAGGTGGAGAAATGTTGGCTCTTGGGCTGGGCCATTCACATACGGAACTGAATTTTGTCAGGCACTTTGGCACCATCCTCCTGGAGCCACGTAGGACCTATCGGTGTCTGGGTGGCTCACGCGTGGAATTGCCGAGGCGCCAGGAGCTGAGCACCCACTACCCTGCAGACGCATCGCCCGGCCGTGCCATTGCTCATGGCTGTGGTGGCTCTGCAAGTCGCAGCTAGGACCAGGATTCTGCTTTTCTCTTTTCTAATGAAAATTGCACCTTTAAGAAACAACCAGACGAAAGCTCACAACTCAACCAGCCACATCGGACAGGCATAGCAAAGTGCTGGAGCAGCAGGCGTGGAAAGAAAGGCAACCATAGCTGGGCTACATGGAGATGACTGCACTTCTCCCCCGGGGAGGAGGGGTAGCCTGCCGAAAAGCCTAACAACAGGGATCTGCAAGCGCAGGGAGCACTCCGAGCTCCCCGCTTGATGCCCACAGGACGAAGCAGGGGACTCAGGCCTGCTGTGTTGGATTATAGAGCATTTTTTCTCCATCTGTATTTGCTTACTTTAGCTGTCCACTTCTTTCCATTAGCAGCTTCTTGTGCTCTTTCCATCGTGCCCCCCATCCATTCTGCCCCAGCAGCAGATCTCAGGGATAACGATAATGACATGGATGAGGAACAGCCATGTTTCCAAAGCATTATATTCAGAGCAGCTAATTAGCCTTCATAGCTGCTCTGCAGATGGAGCGGTTGAAGCTACTTGGACGAGGCGAGGCTGCAGGCGCTGACTGCACCTGAGCTCCGAGCCCGCGGCTCAGCCGGCTGGTCTCACACCGCGGCCTGCCCGGGGAACGGGGTGGGCCCATGTCCCCAGCCGTGAAACGGGAGGCCCCTAGACGGGGGGGCTTCCTCTGCCTGCGGGCGAAGGGGACTCGGTCCAGTTGCCATGCTGGGGTGACTCTGCCTCTTCCTTCCTCCCTGCCAGACCTGGTTCCCACGCCGCCGATCCTGCCGCCCCGCAACGTGCTGGTGGCATTGCCGAGCAGCGACACGAAGGAGGTGCCTCCTCTCCCCGAAACCCCCAGGGCGGCAGACGTTAACAAGCTGTCCCTTCCCGAGACACTACTCCAGCGACTGCAGCACCAGGACACAAGCAGGTGAGACGTGGCGGGATCAGCCTTCGGCCCAGCTCCGCGCTCTCCTGGGCTCTCTGGCTGGGGACAGCTGAGCGCCTGTTTGATTTCAGCCCAACCGCTTCCTCACTTGTATCACCACACGGAGAACAGAATCAGACCTACGGTGCGTTGGCTAATCCTTACGGTAGGGCTAGAAAAAATCTAGAAAAAAGACTTTCTTGAAGTGTAAAATCGCTGATTGAGTTTCCGCACTGAGGTATAGTTTTCTAAGGTAAGACATGGTGATATCTGAGAGAACCTGGCCTGTTAGCTGTGTACCTAAACCCCAGACTGTATCAGAAGCCGGGGCCAGTCCTTAAGAAGAGTAAAGCAGCGTGTGGATTTCCAGGTGCACGTACTGACTTACTCCAGGTACAGCTCTCACTCGTATTGTCCTGTGTATGAGCTGTGTCAGATGTGCACATCCGCTGAAGCCCTAGGGAGATGCGCATAACATTTCGTGACCAGATCGGCGCGGCTGGAAGCTCCGAGGGCATGCCCGCGGGCAGAGCCCGGGAGGCTGCGTGAGCAAGCGGTGGCTGTGCCTGGCAGCACGGGTCCTGTGGCGGTGGTCCGCTAGCAGCTGGCTGACTGGGACAAATGCGGTTGTGGTCAGCTGCCTGCGGCATTTCATCTGCTGAGCAGCCAGGTGGGACTTTCTGCATTTGTCAGGCCACGGGACAGCCCATGAAAGAGGGTTTTCATCTCCCTAGAGCCCCCAGGCTGCCGGCTCCTGGCTACCACAGCAGCCTGGCTTTGCCTGCTGAGGTCAAGGGTCCCACCGTGGCCCTGCAGGGCCTCCCCTGGAGGGAGAGTTCAGCAGCCAGGGAGGAGAGGGTGTAGGGCGGGGAGAGGCAGAGGAGAGGGTGTCAGCACTGCCGTGGGGGGGCCACAGGCCAATTCCGAGAACTGCATATTTACACTGGAAACCAAGGCAAACTGCCCCCCGTCTGTCTGTGCTGGCTGTGGAGGTTTCAGAAAAAATAACAGAGCTGGCTGGTATTTGGGAACACAGAGAGGAATTGGTTTCTGACCCGTCTACGTCTTCCACAGTGTCTCTGATGAGCATCTAAAACTCATCCAGGACTACCTGCGCGTTCATATCACCAGTGATTTTGAGATGGTGCAGACTGGCTCAAGCAATCTTCCGCAACTGAAGAAACTACTTACACTTCTCTGCAAAGGGCTCTTCAGGTAACCAGAGGCTGATTTTCAGAGATGCCAGTATAATGCTGTAACACTGCAGTCTAATGTGGGTGCCACGTGCAGGCATTCAGAGCCTGCATTTCTGGCACAGTAAATCTGCTTACCCTCAAAAAAAGGTATATTTGGATCTCATGACCTGTGATTCTGGTCCAAAGATGTGAAATCCATGTAAAAGACACAGCTCTGACAGTGAAGTTTCCCTGTAGGCGGTTTCAGTTGATGGAGTATTTTTTTATGCTTTGTTTAGAAAGAAACAAAGCAAAAAATGCACTAACCGATTAACTGCATAATTTGGTAATGCATAGATGACACCCACAGAATCGTCAAGCACAAGTCGTTTATGGAAACAAGCACATGTTGGTGTATAGCTGTGTTTTAAACACTGATTTTCCTTCCCACTAAAGCACTGTGAACCTGGAGTGATTTCACTGTTGTCAGTAGAGGAGTCCAACTCAAAGAATAAGGCAAACCAGCCTAGGCTCTACAATTTTTATGTTTCCTATCTGTAGCCCTTCCTGACCCTAAACATGAAAACTCCAGTAGGGAACTAAAACCTTGCTGAGTTCCCCGTATTTTCTGTGGTGGAAAAATGTGATTTCCCCCCTTGCTGCTTTTAAGCAAACAAGGTTAGCCCACACTTTAGCAAAGATCTCAGGGAAAGCACTCTATGGCAGAGGGCCCACACTGCCACAGTTGTTTCTGTGGCTTGCAATATCCTCTCCAAGGTATTTAGAAGCGAAGCTGGTCGTGCTGCTGGCCTGGTCTCACACCCCTAGAGCTCACCAAAGCAGAAGAAAAGCAAGAGGTGGATGCCGCTGATTTGCTAAGCATTAACCCACGCATGGGAGGCAGGGAGTGAGCGAGGTCCTCAGCTGCTTGAGACCGCGATCGCTCCCCTGGGGCTACGGGCACTGCACACGTTTTACCAAGCAAAGGGCTAGGCGCGTGTGGCCCTGCTCCTTCTCCCTTCTGCCAGCCGCCAGCCTCCTCCAGAGGAGCCCCTGGCAGGACTAAGAGCCAGGTGTGCAAAGAACTGCCCTTCTTCTTCTGCGCCCTGCCAGAGCGTTTTGTTTCTCCACACCCACAGTGGGGGAGACCCAGGTGTCTAGCTAAGAATAAACCTCAGTAATGGAAACTAAAATCTAATGAAATCACAAGTGAGAGTTTTGTGTTACTAAAATATCTCCGGTACTTCTGTTCTCATGACGGCTGGCTTTTTCCATTTCCCACTTATTATTCTACTTCAGCTTATCGGGGTTCCTTACCCTTTTCCTCCTAAATGTATAGAGGATGGTATGAAGGAAGGAGAGGCTGCAGGTACATAATCCTCTCAGACACCAAGGCACCTCTTACACTTCTGGGTTTCCTGTAGGATTTTTGGTGCCTGGGCATTGCGAACACAGAGCAGAGCTGGGTCACTTCTTCTGCAAGTCTGCTGAGCCCAGGGGCATGGCAGCACCGCAGACACAGGACGGGACAAGCTGCCTGCCCAGCGCCCTTCCAGTTGCTCCGTGTAGTTATGGAAATGTATGTCCTTCTGCGGTTCTTCCTCCCCCAGGGGTTTCCTCCCCAGATCTGCGCAATCTCTGTCTTATTTCAGTTAGATGAAGCTGCCTTCTCCATTTTTTGGTGACAGTTTAATAGCTGCAGGCTCTTTCTTCTTTCTCTGGTTTCAGTCTCAGTCAGATTTCTCTGGTGAAGCTCTCCCTTGCCCTTTGGATTGTCCCATGAATCAGCACTGTCCAGCCAAACTACTTATTTGGCTCTTATTGGCTAATAGTGAGAGGCTTTGGCATTTAACTGTTTTCTGCAGTCTCCTTAGTCTCTGAGAATGTCTGCATTTTTAGCTTACTTCCCTTATCAGACTGCTGAACTCAAATTTAGTCAGTGGCATTGCCTAAATTTAGTTTTTCTTTAGCTCAGCTTCCTCCAGGCTGTGCAGAGATTCCAGCTGAACGTACAGGTACTTCACTGGTTGCTTCTCCATGGCTGTGTCCTGTTTTTCTTAACAACGTTCAATTTCTTTATTTTCACAATATTTGGGATTAGGTAGAAAAGCAACACAAACTGTTGATTGACACAGCTGGAGCCCTTTCACTGGAGTCTCAGCTCCTTCGAGCTGCCACTGCTGTGGGTTCAGGGTGCGCACGTGGACGCTCGCCATGGCTGAGCTGGCCCCGGCTCCCCGTGAGGCGTGCTGATCTGTGTGCATCCCAGTCTTCGTGCTACGCCGGGTTCTGGCTTCTTCCAGCCTCCCCGAGCCCAGCAGTGCCGTCTTGCAAGGTTACTTTCACACCCGGAGGATGCTGCCCTCGCTGCGAAAGCCGGGCCTCCCCGTGCCCTTTGGCTGACTCACCTCTGTGTCGGTGTCAGGCTCTGGGTAAGCAGCAGCTGCCAGTGTCGGCAGGGCAGAGAGGACACGCACTGGAGCTGTTCCTCTGCTGCGGTGGTTCACAGAATCACGCGGCGGTTGGGGTTGGCACACACCTCCAGGGACCACCTGGTCCAAGCAGCCGCCCAAGCAGGGTTACCTAGAGCAGGTTGCCCAGGACCATGTCCAGTTGGGTTTTGACTATCTCCAAGGGTGGAGCCTCTACAGCCGCCGTGGACAACCTGTTGCAGTATGCAACCATTAGGAGAGAAGAGCACACCATGGGGTGGGAGAAGAGCTGGACCAGTTGTTTGTGAACAGGGTGTCCCTTTGGCAGTGCACGCATTAGTCGCGGGCGGGTGCAGGCCTCATTTGGGACCGAGGAGCTCTAGCACAGCCAGGCTGCAGCAGGCGGGGAGCGCGACGTGCCGTGATCCCGTCCCCTCGCCCCCTTCCTCACCACTGATCCCCCATTAATTCAGCAAGGGCCAAACCCCAGCTTAGACAGATGGACAGCTGCTTTTAACTGTGCTGGAAGCTGCCACCACCTTCGAGGTGCAGCTGCGCAGGCAAGTGTGGCCAAAGGGGTGAGAGCAGCCACGTCACATCTTCTCGTGGGAGCCCAGGGGACAGGACAACCACTGCCGGCAGAGGCTAGTAGTTTTGACAGCTCATGTACTAAAAATGAAACAGAGCAGACACTTGCAAGGCTGACGGGTGCTTCTGTGAAGCATTCACTGCTAAAAATGTTGGCATACAAGAGTTCCCCTAGTCCGGGGACTCCTCTAGGGGCTGTGAAGCTGACTCACGGGGAGCTTGGTGCCAGCACACCCAGGGCGGGGACTACCCATGCGAGTGGACTTTGCTCGGGGTTTCCTACCAGCTTTAGGTGAAACCTATGCAGCTATCTGTTATTCAGCCTGCTGCTCGCCGAAGCCATCATTTGGTCATTGGTCGCTGCTCTGCGTGCTCTTGTTTATTCTCCTGTCTGGATGATTTCCACCCGGAGCTTTTAAAGCAGCTTTTCCAAGCGCTTCCGATACCCACGCTGGTGCAATCCTGTGTGGACACAGAGGTTTCTGACACTTCAGTGAAGGCCACTACATGTATTTCCCTTATACTATCAAGAGAAGAAAACAAAAGGAGTTATAAATGCAATTAAAACCACTTTGTGGTTTTGTTGCTTGACTGCCTGCAGATGCTCTTTCCCCAGCCTGACATGCACGGTGCAGATTGCACTGTGCAGTAAATGGAGGGCAGTTTCCCCATGAGAAATCTTTTCTGAACTGGATCAGGCAGCTGCTGCTCTGCGTTTTTGAGAGATGGGCTGTGTGTCCTGCAGTCCGTGTCACAGAAAATATCCCGTAATTCTTTTCAAATTGAACTTTACCTAACGCTCCTGCAACTGCCTCGCAACCTCATGGGGCCTGACTCCATGGCCACGGAAATGTCTTGGGTCTGGGGCCACAGCCGTTTGCAGCAACATTTGCCCTAGTTGATCCAAAGCCGAACTGTGGTGTAACGGGACTAAGCTCAGCAGCTCCAGATTCCTACCTGTGTCTTGCACTTGTATGTGCCCTGTGGCGAGTCTCTTAGAGTGAAATTTCAAACACGAGTGCTCAGTTTAGGCAATTAATCACCCATGGTTCAGCATCTAGACAAATATCTGATCTTCAGACTATCAGACATACTTTCACTTTGGAGCAATTTCCCCAATAAACAGGGAGTAAAATCCGGCCCGTTCAGACTGAGGAAAGTGAGGGAAATCATCAACGGCCACTGCTGACTAGGCACAGCGCAAGCATCCTCGCACGGCTCCCCACCATCGCCTTCCTTTTGACCTGCACTCCCTGGCGGCTCTTTCCGTGAGAAGTCTTGTCATTAGCAGAGTGCCGCTTCTCTGCCAAATTCATACAGCAGCGTTTTGACAAATGAGCATCCCGTGGAATCTAATTTGGAAATGTTAAAGGAATCTCACTGTAACCTGCAAGAGGTTCCAGTTCGAGAGATTCAAGGCTGGCTCTTCCACCCCCTCGCTGCGCCCAGCACCTCTCCGTCATGTGAGTTGAAAAGTCGAGAAATCAGTTTCCTCTTTGCCCACTGTCCCCAGCATCCTGCGGCAGCCTCGGCGGCTGCAAGGGCTGCGCTGAGCAAAGCCGCTCCGGCTGCCGGGGCGTTCAGAGGCACCAAACCTTGCCAGCCTTTGAGGTTTTCGAGTATGCTTTGACCTATGAGTTGGCGTCGCTGGCTTGATGCTGATTTTAGAGTGTTCTCTGGTTTGGCCCAGACTGGGACATCTTTCCAGGGAGATTTAAGAAGATACCATCTCCAGAGCAAAACCAGAAGTAGGTCTGTGCCTCAGCAAGGCAAAGCCAGGGGCCTAACTCAAAGCTGCCTTCACCGGCAGTACAGCTGAGGCACTCTGCAGTGAAGCGGCTGAGAAACGCTCTCACCTCCCGTTTCACCAGCTGAGAGGGCGGTAAGTGGCGGGGGACAAGAGCAGGGCGAGAGCAGGCCCCAGCGGGGACGTGTGCCTGTAGCCACTGCTGCGCTGCTGTGTCCAGAGGGGCCAAGCGCCAGCCTACCCGGAGGCCGGCCACGGCCTTAGACCTCTGCCATGTCTCTGTTCGCAGTGAAGCCTCTCGGACTCTCCCATCTCTGGAGTCCATCCAGAAGGTGTTTGAACAGCAGCTGCACCCTGGCATCCATCAGCGCTCACAAGTAAGTCGGGAAGGTGGGGAAGGAGAGCGCGGAGGCACGAGAGTGGCTGTCCGCACAGGAGAGGGCAGCGGGGAGGCTCTGCTCCCCGCTTGCTGCACAGCCGGGACTGGTGGGGTTTAGGCGACCAGTCACCGCTTTTGTTCTTTTTAGCCTCTTTCTGGCTTCAGTGCAGAGGGCAGGCGGTGAGCTGCATCTGCACAGCTTCGGTTACCCCACAGTGCGCTCTGCCTGCTTCTCCTCCCTGCCCCAGGGGGAAGGTGCAGCAACCTGCCCTAGGACTTCTGTCCCCCGTCTGCCCTCAGCCTGTGGGCTGGAACTGCACATCTGTCTCTCCATCAGCTCCAGGCCAGGACGTTCCCCTGCCAAACCCTTCCTTCCCTCAGCCCACCTGAGCGGGTAGCAGTGACCCACCCCTTCCTGCCAGTAGCCCCACAAGCCGGCAGCCCAGGACTTCTGTGTCCTGAGCCCCGGACCCGCGCACGCAGGCCCGTCCTCTAAGCAGCAGGCTGACTCCTTTGCATGCCTCGCTGCTTCTAACCTGTGCACGAGGTTTGCATGTTTGCCCTTCCGCCGGCCCACGTTTCTGCGTGTTCAGCCAGGCTGGGCTCTGGGGCTGCCCACTTCAGGCCGGCGTGGCGGAGGCGCCGCTGCGGCCCCTCGCTGGGGGAGGGCTGCGCGTGGGGCGAGCCTGCCGCGCTTGCGGGCCGGCTCTGTGCCCTCGGTAACTATGCCTCTCGCTCTTTGTTTCTATGTCGCGCATACCAGATGCTCGGTGAAGCTAGTCCAGTCAATATTGTATTGAAACTCAACCAGCTGATTTCTTTGCTGTCCTCCATTGAAGAAAAGGTAGTGTTTTATAGCTGTTTTATTTACCTTGTCATCTTCTTTTGCCTCTAGTTACGCTCATCATATGCCTCTTGTTCGTCATCAGTGCAGTTCTCTGCCACAATAAGACTTCTCTGCTCTGCCTTTACTACTCGCAGTGTAGTGTGGACCCACCAAATACACATCTGTCCGCATGACTTCTTTTACAGGTGAAAACACTGTTGATTGAAGGCCCCAATTCAACACACCGGCGCTCCCTCATCCCCCCTGTCACCTTTGAGGTAAATTTTACTCATTCAACAAAGCTTATCACAATGTGGAAGGACAGTAAATGCAAATGTATCTCGGTATCTCACTTGCTGGGAACTCTGCTGTGCTATCACAGAGATAACACAGCTATTCCTGGATGATGTTTAGCACCGTGCAAACGTTTAAGAGATGTCTAGTGGGATTGGCAATGATATGTGTCCATGAATTCAGTCAAGTGTTGCTTTTCATAATACATGTGACTGAAGCGTAGAAGATGGCTTATGAGAATTCTCTGTTTTCCGATAGGTGAAAGCAGACTCCCTAGGAATTTTCTCAAAAATACATCTCAAAGTTGATGTGGAAATGGGAAAACTGATTATCAAGAGAGCTAAGGATGGTCCCGAAGACAAGTTTTATACTCACAAGAAAAGTAAGATGCTTAAGGTCACAAATGCTGGACAAGACTCTTGGGGGGGGGGGGTTCCCTCTGGCCCGGGGGTGCAAGGTTTGGTGCAGAGCGCAGGGGTGTCTGCCAGGCCCCAGGCGTTGTGTGAGCCTCCGGTCGGTCTTGACTGCCTACCCCAAAGCAGAAAGCAGGGAGTCACTGTTGGGGTACATGCAAGGAAAGGAGCAGATCTTGATAGTGGATTTCCCTCAGAGCTGGTTGCAATAACCCCTTTTCTACTGACGTGCAATGTCACAGGAAAGAAACATTTTGCAAGAACATGTTAACGTCAGTGATGACTTTTGATGGTAAAAAGCCAGATACTCAGTTTCAGTAACATGCTTCAGTGAAATTCCCCTTGATTTTTGTTTTTACATATGAACCAATAGCTTTACTAATGAGCAATGCTAGTTTTGATCTATTTTTGAGTTTTGAAGGCCCAGTTCAAACAGTTCCCTTTGTCTCTATGACATTCCTGGACAGGCAGCTCTCTGAAGATTTCTACTGAGTTTTTTTCCCTTTTCCAACTCTTCTGTGAACCCCACTACCAAGAACATTAGGATTTAGCAGAGAGCAAACTACGCCTTATGCCTCTCTCTGCACTCGGGAAATGACCTATTGCTGGCAGCGATTGAAAAAATTAGCTTTCGTCAGTGGCTTCCTCCAGCTGCTTTTCATAGTTGCTTAGCTGCTACTTCAGATAGGGAGGAATCACCTTTACCGTCAAATGAGGTTTTACCTGCTCTTTCGCAGGCAGAGGAGGAATACAGGTAGGCTGGTCAGGACAGAGAGAGGAGAGCTTGCCCGTAGGAAGTCAAGGCTTCACTTCAGACTGCAGGGCTTCATATGGACAAAAGCTCCAGGCAGAAGGAGTTTTGGGGGCCTTCTGCATTTCAAAGTCCAACTGTATTCCTACGGGGAACAGGAGTAAGCAGCACTAAAACATAGCTAGGCAGGGCAAAGGGAGCCTCAGATGCAGAAGACTGTGCAAGTCCTGAACCTGAGCGCAGCGTCCTGTTAGTTTTGGTGGGATTCTAGTTTCAGTGACTTCGGCTCGTGACACCCAGTCTCTGCTTAGTCTTGCAGCTTATCAAGTCCCAGAAGGTCCCTAACAAACTGGTGATTGTGCTGGAAACAGAAAAAGAAAAAACGCAGCGGAAAGAATATGTTTTTTCTGATTCCAAGGTACCTACACAGCATTTCCTTCCTACTAACCTGGGCGGGAGGAGTACGAGGGTCGTTCCTTCGGAGAAAGAGAAGCTGCTGAAGGATGGCGGCTGGCTTTGCAGTAGTGAAATTTCTCCTTTGCTCTGGAAACAGCCAGGAAATGAACAAGTGTACTGGGTGAAGGAAGATGCTGGAGAGGGCAAATATAGCCAGGGGCTGTTGCTGAGGGAGGAGGACAGCATGTCAGCAAGCAGCGAGAGAGGCAGGAAAGAGTCCGAAGAAAGGGCAGCTGCAAAAAGGTGCATACAAACAAGAGGAAAGTCTAGGCTTTCTTCTGACCAGCTCAGCACATTAATTAAAGTAATGAGCAGCCTAAGTGCCTAAGAAAGTACCGCAGGAAAGACAGCCTCTTTGAAGGCTTCAGGCATATGAAGAGCTGATCAGCTCTTCAAGTGTGTTCCCCGGTTCAGCTAGTTTTTCAAGAGGTCATGTTGGTGGAGTTAATCAGCTCATTAATTGTCTCTGCTCCTCCCTGTTAGAAGAGAGAAGGGTTCTGCCAACTTCTGCAGCAGATGAAGAATAAACACTCTGAGCAGCCGGAGCCTGATATGATCACCATCTTCATCGGGACCTGGAATATGGGTATGGGCTCACTTCTGACATGGGCATCGCTCCAGACACTTGCCAAAATGTCCTGTGCTCACCTGCCGTGACTGGCTCCAGATACTGTGCGTGTTCGGTAGCGGACCTGTACACCAGGGCTGTCTTCTGCTGGGACAGGGGCAGCTGCTCACGACACGTATTCTTGTGTGCGGTTTGACACTTTCCACGGTCCCAGCCAGAGGACCGCAAAGCTGGCCCTGAGGGGTGCTGCAGGATTTCTCTAGGGACAGGAAAAGGTGGCCGGCACGAAGCTGGCGCAGCAGCCCCCGGCACCCTCCGCCTTGCAGAGAGGGCAGGAGCAAGCCAAAAACTGCGCATCAGCTGCTTCTGAACCTGTCCAGAGACTGTTTGCATCCAGCCTGGGGAGAGAACTGAGTATCTGGGATATTCAGAGAGGGGAGCAAGGAGTAGTTGAGGACAGTGGAATTAAAGCTATTGTTCACATCTGGGGAGAAGGGTCTGGTACAACCACTGCACACTGAGCTGTCTGTGCTCACCAGCAGTAAGGGGTAAGGTAAAGGCGGTGGCACGCTGATACAGGACAAAGTGAATAGGAAGCCTGCTATTTCTCTCCCCATATGTGTGTAACTAAGTGGGTTGTCTGTACCCTGGGTGTGACTGAACATACTCTGACTTACTTTGGTGTTGGATTTGTTGATAAAAGGTGCTGCACCTCCCCCAAAGAAGATCACCTCCTGGTTTCTTTCCAAGGGGCAGGGGAAGACCCGGGATGACACTGCTGACTACATTCCCCATGACATCTATGTGATCGGCACACAGGAGGATCCCCAAGGGGAGAAGGAATGGCTGGAGACCCTGAGGCAATCCCTGCAGGAAATCACCAGTATCAGCTTCAAAGTGGTGAGGGAGTTTTCCAGCTATTTGCACATAACTCAGAGATACGAGGAGAGCGTGTTTGGTGCAAAGAAGAGAGACAGAGGATTAAATGGCCTTTTGCCCACACCTCCTCCCCTTCTCTCCCCTTATTGCCATCACCTTGTTTGAGTGAGAACAACTGGATGTGTTTGTGGACTCCGGGATCCCCCCCCGAGCTGGCTAGATGGGCATATTGCTATGGACAGCACCCTCCCACTGCCCAAACGTAGATCCTGCCATGCAGCTCCCCTGCCTGCCCGGCTGGGAGCAAAGGACGGATGCTGAGCACCTGACTCAGATGGTGGTGATGCTTTGACCATGTGAATGTCCTTCACAAAGGATGTGATTGCGAAATTCTGTAACCTAGATCTCAGCCTAAGCTATTGCATTTCTAAATCAGGGTGTAACAGCCCATAGGCGCAATCATAGAAAAGACTAAGCCCTATTAAGACCAGGTTTGGCCACTACTGAGTTTCAGTGATGTCAAAATACAAATCTAAACATACCTGGAAGGCCACAGGAGAGCAGGGCTTATATTAATGACTCTCCTGGTGATTGGGAAACATATTTTGTGCAAGCAAGGCAATCCAAGGATTACATAGAAAATAGCACCAGAAAATAGGCAGGTCCTTCCTCCCACCTTTGATTAAAATAACTGAGAGCAGGTCCTGAGCACAGTAAGAAAATTTGTGTAGGAAAAATACCGGAGGAGGAGTCAGGAAGGCTGGAGCTAGAGCACAGCTTGCAGGCCTGGGCAGAAATATAACCTCTAGCCTTCCCGTCCTTCAGATAGCAATCCACACTCTCTGGAACATCAGGATCGTTGTGCTGGCCAAGCCAGAACACGAGAACCGGATCAGCCACATCTGCACAGACAACGTGAAGACAGGCATCGCAAACACACTGGGTGAGGCAACAGCTCCAGTCTAGTCCAAAGGACTGAGATCTGTTCAGTCTGTGCCTACACAGTCTCTTGGAATGAAACAGCTGTCTCTACAAGACTCCTTTGACTACATTTGTGTGACACTAGTGTTACTTAAGCTGTATCCCACTGGCACTGATTATATCTTACTCTGTAAGAGAAGAAATCCATTTGTGTGTATACTCAGCTCATATATATATATATTTCCAGCAAAGGCCTTCAATTGGCTGTTGGATTGCTCTTTCTTAGGTTTCAGAAGGAAACTGCAATTCTTTCACTTGAGCTAATTTTTTAGCATCCTTTAGGAAATGTGTTACCACACTCTGTGCTGTAATTACTAATTCTTTTTGTGTGATTAAGTCAATTTATTTCTCTTCTCCATCCTCCACTTCACTTAGATGTGATAGTTGCTTTATTATCTTTCCTAGAGTCAGCTTGGAGCTGGATTGATTTCTTGATGTTTTGGCTTCTCTTTTTCCAGGTAATAAAGGAGCTGTGGGGGTGTCATTCATGTTTAATGGAACCTCCTTTGGCTTTGTTAACAGCCATTTGACTTCAGGAAGCGAAAAGAAACACAGGTAAAATACATCTGCCCCTCTCAAAAACGGATGTTGGCCTGGGGTGGAATTCTCTAGGCCATACGTGGAAGGAGGGCCCACCAGCGGGTCACAAGCATGCCGTCATGGCAGTAAAATTCTATTAAATCTCTCCTGGAAGGGCAACATGTGCCAAAGACCCTGCTCATTCTGTCACCATTTAAATGAGTGACTTCTGCTACACAGCCATAGCACAGATGAGGTGAAATGGACAGCAAAATGGTTTCAGAGCCAAGCATAAATATCCTGCCCAAGACTTGTGTGACCTGTCATGCAAGCCCAGTACATGAGGAAGACAGTTCCTTGAATTGCAGTGTTTTGGACAGATGCTGGAAGGCTTTTCCCATCCAGGAATAATGCGCTGAAGGAGGCCGTCTGCCTCCTTGCTGCGGGAAGCGCCGTGAGCGTGGGAGCTGCCCTGCCCTGAGAGCAGCCCTGCCTGGTGGGGCACGCCGGGAGGAAGACCCGGACGGAGGGTGTGGAGCCCGGAAATGTCGGCGGGGTGGCTAATTCTGTACACCCAGCTGTAAAATGAGTTTCCATGGTCTAGGCAGGTTCTGTGCAGCACAGGACCGGCAGGCAAAGGTCCTGACAGCGGTGGGAGATCAGCCCACCCTCCGGGAGCAGCTGGAGCAATTGCAAGGAACTGTCCTAAAAGCAAAGAGGAGCTGAAATGAAAAGGTTGGCTTTGCCATCTTTCCTTGATCAGGACCCAGAAAACAGATGGCATGGGATTTCTGCACAGGGTCTTTGCCACTGAGGGAGTTAGCTTCTATGAAAGTGTTTCCCAGTGCCTGGAATAGCTGCCAAAAGCTAGTTATGTATTTGCTGATGAAAACTGATGGCAACAGTCTAACGCTGGACTTCTAGGAGACACAGCTCAGAAAAGCACAACCCCAGGAAGCGACACAGGTGGCTTTAGGACAGCTTCTGACCCCTTGAATTCGGGTGGGAACAGCCTGACACCCAGGGCAGAGCAGTGAGGGGCTGCTGCAAAGGCGGGTGTCCCCTCCTCAGGGAGGGCTGCCCTCCTGCCCCGCCAGCTCCCCAGGCTGCACGCGACACGAGCTGCGGCGAGCGAGCGGCAGCCTGTGCTGGCCACGCGCCCCCGCGCCAGCTCCCCCTCCGCCACCTGCCCGCACCGCTGCCGCGCCGGGGGTGGCTGCCTCGGTCGCCGGTGCTGCGGGGTAGATTGGGTCCCCTGGGGACGCCCGGCACGTCCCCCGGGCCTGTCTGCTGCGGCGCGGCGCGGCGCGGGGCGAGCGTGGCAGGTTCTCCGCTTCCGATCTGCTCTTCTCTAGGTGTTGAGCCAGATCGGTTCCAGCCCGGTAGAGCAGCAGCCTCTGCCAACCCAGGCACTGAGACATCGCGTGGTAATTGAGTTTGTCAGGCAGATGTTTCTTGTCTTGACAGACGCAACCAGAACTACACGAACATCCTGCGCTTCCTGACGCTGGGAGATAAGAAATTGAGTCCATTTAACATCACTCATCGCTTCACTCATCTTTTCTGGCTGGGAGACTTGAACTATCGCGTGGAACAGCCCCCAACGGTGAGGGGCTCTGCTCGAATCCATGGAGAGACAGAGGCGCTACCTTCTTTTGATCCGGGGCAACATGGCATAAAAAGCGGCATGAGAGGGGAGCAGAGGGGATCCCCAGGGCATAAGTGTGACACCCTCTGAGGGAGAGTAAGGCAGTCCTCTGTGCCCGCTCCAAGGATTAATGGACCCAGGGCACACCGGGAATGCCATCTGGCACCCTTTCTTTCTCCAGGCATCATCGCTTCCCCCAGTCTCCACAACCCCGCTTCCCACCCTGAGCGAGCATCTGTCTCTGAACAGCTAGATCCAGAGATTGCCTTTCTGCTCTGTTTGGTTAGTTTATAATGGCTCAAAATAGGCAAGCCGGAATAAAAACTGAATAGGCCTCAGCGGGTGGGAGACAACAGCAAGTCTGGTGTTGATGTGGATCTGGTAGTTGTGTGTGCGTGCATGCTCGTGTGGGGAGTGTGTGGAGATTTTGACGCCGGTTTTGACAGACAAACATCCAGCAAAAATTAGGGCTTTTCAGTGAATGGAAAAGTTGAGAAGTGGCAGGGAGTATGGCTTTGCGAAGCAGTTCAGGAGCATTTGCCGGCTTACCAGTGAGAGAGTATTTATAAGAAGGTTTTGCATCATCTGCAGCTCTGCTGTTTCCCTGTTGGCAGGAAGCAGAGAATATTATCCAGAAGATCAGGCAGCAGCAGTATCCGGAGCTGCTGGCTTTCGACCAGCTTCTCATAGAGAGAAAGGACCAAAAGGTGTTTCTGCAGTTCGGTAAGATTCTGAATTTCTTCAGCAGGTTCCTCTCCCATTTGCTAGCAACCTCCCGTGCCAGAGCCGCTGTTGCGGGACGGGGCGTACGGAGCAATGACCGTCTTGCCCAGTTCGGGGTTCTCAAAGGGCCAGACTGTAACCGAGCTCTCTGTCTGTTTTAGAGGAAGAAGAGATAACTTTTGCTCCAACCTACCGTTTTGAAAGAGGTTCCCGGGAGAAGTATGCTTACACCAAGCAGAAAGCTACAGGGGTAGGTGAAAACTGATTTCCAGCTCTTTCCTTTCAGAAATACATGCCAGAGCAGGGAAAGTAACTCCTACAGAAGACAGTGACCTAAACCAATCTCTCCATCTTCTGCTCCTGTAGTGTTTTGAAAGGAGTCAGTACAAAAAGATTTGACGCAAATACATGGTGCTTGGGCAAGTGAGTTTCCTGTTCTTCTTGTGAACTGGTCCTTTCCCTTCTTCTTGACATCAGTTCTCCTTTGGTTTGCAGATGAAGTACAATTTGCCATCCTGGTGTGATCGAGTGCTCTGGAAATCATACCCCATGGTGCACGTTGTGTGTCAGTCCTATGGTGGGTAGATAACAGATTGTAGATAGCAAAGCAATCAGTCTGAAACGGAAATGATTCAGAGCAGAGTCTGTAGGATCTCCCTCCACTGCCAGGCACTCGGCTTAGAGGGACCTGATGTTAAACCAGGCACACTGGAGCCAAATCTCTCTGCCTGTAACCTTGCAAGGCTGGAAATTAATTCTGTTATTCTTTTATATGCAGAATATCCCTTCAGCAGCTGTAGCTGTCCAGCTCTAGGCCACACTGTAGGATCACTTTATGCCAGTTACTTCTTGGCAACGACAGCCCTCTTTTCCCGTGCCGCTACCAGCAGGAGCTCCTCACTTGGTGCCAGCAGGGCAGACCCTATAAAAGTGGTGCAGTCGGCAGGGCCTGGGGCTGCAAACACCTCTCTTCTGTCAGCTCATCTTGCAGGAGGACTGTGTGGCGCCGAGAGAGCTTGCCTGCTCCCCTTCTTGCTGAGAAGAAGCGTCACAAAAGCGCTGTGCTGGGAAGGGGGGAAGCCCACAAAACCTCTTTAAAAAATACCCACATACTAGTTCCTGAAATTTCATGGACTATATCTGCGTCCAAGCAGCTGAGTATAATGCTGATGATTTCCTCTGCATGGGAGTGAGAAGAGGGCTATTAGAAGTCTCTTGAGGGATAAGACGGACTGATTTGATCACAGAGCCTGTGATGATGAGATGTGTGGTTAAATAAGCACCTCTAGAAAGCCTGGCCTCTGCCTGCACTGTTCTGTTCAATGCACTGGCCCGTCTGGGAGTCAGCGAATGCTTAGACCACGTCAAGACCTTACTCACCCCGCTGTGAATCTTATGCCATGCGTTGCCCTGTAGCACAGAAGTAGCACTGGCGTATTCCTACACAATTTCCTGCCTTATTCGTGCTTTAATTAGCTGTGCACATTGCAGAGGGGAGCGAGGAATCCTGCAAGTGCCTTTCATACTGGGGCAGTCTAACACTGAGAGCTGCTTGCAAAATGGGCTGATAGAGTTACGTCCCGTAACCAAACTTCATGTATTCTTACAAAGTAGTGATATTCCTGTGTACTAACACAAGATTATGCAGAAACACCTTTGGCTAGAGACAGTTACCACAGCGACAGTTAGGTTTTCTGGAAAACTACCAAATAATATTTCTATTACAGTGATCTCACTGGAGCAGGGCAGGAGCGCAGGGCAGTAACTATGCTTCCTCTCTCGCTGGCAGGCTGCACCACTGACATCACGACAAGTGACCACAGCCCCGTCTTTGCTACCTTCGAAGTCGGAGTCACCTCGCAGTTTGTTTCAAAGAATGGTTAGTCAGGCTGAGGGCAAGTGCGCTGCCTTCCCCTGCCGATAGAAAATGCAATGCTGAAAGAAAAAGCTAACTTCTTAAAAAGCCCGCTTAAAAATGCCCTCTGTTTATCTCCCACTGAAAACATAATCATTTCCCCTCCTCTTTCCTAGATTCGAAGTACACGGACTCCCAGGGGGAGATAGAGTTCCTGCACTGCTACGCGACCCTGAAGACCAAATCCCAGACCAAATTCTACATCGAGTTCCACTCTAGCTGCTTGGAAAGTATGGCTCTGCCTGTCCTTACTCCTTCTGTCAAACTCCCCTGCCTGCTTGGATCAGCTCCCCTTCCTCTTGATTTGACCTAAATAGATGGCTGTGCAGATCGTTTGTGTGACTGCAAAAAAAAGGAATGTCCTAGAGATTTGTTGTAGTTTGCAAATCATCTTATACTGTCAGAAATATAATCCAAACAACACGGCCATTTAGCTGTAATTCATGCTTAGACATGTAACCTTGTGCTGTGTCTTCCATCTTGTTTGGCAATCTGATCATCTCTTTCTCTAAAGAGCAACCTGTGTTGTTCTTGCTTATCACATAACAAAAATCTCTATTTAGCAAACCCTCGATTGATTGAATTTCTAATCATGCCTGCTGCAAGTGATTAGGTGCTTTCAAAATAAAGGATGTGCATTATGCTCATAAAAATTATTTCCTTCCCCTGGTTTGAAAAGAATAAATCAGAGGATCACCCTAGAGTGAAAGGAAAGACGGTGAGATGATTCTGCAAATGGGACTGTGTATCAGTGCTACAGAACTTACTCCCTGTCCCTGTGCTGCGGGGCTGCGTCTCAGCTGTTTATGTAACGTGAGCCTACATGCCCTTGCTGTGTTTTTTTTGAGCGATTCCCCATCACAGGACTGCTCCTGTAAGTGGGACAGCATGCCTTTGGTGTATGCTTCATCACATTATCGCATGTCAGAGAGCTGTGTCAAAGACAGTTCCATAAAAGATTATTTTTTGGCTGTATCAAAATTTGCATAAATTTCTATGGAAACAGTGTATTACGAATCTTAAATTAGAATTTCAAAAGTGTGCTATCTTGAGTGGCGTAGGAAGAGCTGTCATGTTCTTATCCTCCAGTCCATGCATGCACTGAGCTTTTCAGTGCCAAGTTTAACTGTTAAATAAAACCATTTAACAATGCCCCAGTAAGATCACTCGTAAATCTACTGTGTAAACATTCACCCAAAGCTCAATCCTTAAACACCTTAATACTTTTAAAACTTGTGTGCAAGTGGGAAAATAATTGTAGCTCTTTTGGAGATCTACCATCTGAGAAGGGATTTGTAGCCAAGTTCTTGCTGTCTCTCTTCTGATGAACTCCTTTCTCATCACTCTGTAGCTTTTGTAAAGAGCCAGGAAGGAGAAAATGAGGATGGGAATGAAGGGGAGCTTGTGGTAAAGTTCGCTGATGCTCTTCCAAAGGTAAACTGAGACTATGTTTCCATATCTGTATGGGAGAGAAGCCTTCCACCTGTATGCCATAAGCAACATTAAGTCTTTTGCTTATATAAATACTAGTTTCAGGAACAGAGTTGTGGTCTTGTTTACTCTTTTAAGAGTTCGTAAGAATGCAGGATGGGTTTAAGCTAAATGGAGTATGTTATACGAAGGAGAGGACTTTTTTGCTAGTATACTTATATCTGTATTGGGAATTTTGCTGGCATGATTATGTTACTCAAGAGTGTAACTTTTTTCTCACCTTTTTAGTGAACATAATTATGCTGATAAATCTTTCGAACCAGCTTGGGTTTTGTTTTAGATGGGAGATAAAACAGCGTAAGGAGTAATTCTGTCCCAAGGTTTCTTTGCCCTGTCAAACAACGTTTCTTCTTGGTATTTCTGAGAAAAGTTAACCGAATATTTTTTACCTGTGTTAAAAAGACCATCAGTGGTCAGCAGTAGTATTCTGTGCTTCAGTGTCAGAGACAAGTCCTACCCTTGAGATCGGAGCTGTTCTCCATTTCCCGGCATTCTGGGAGCTGGAAGAACTATCAGAGCTCTTGGGTTTGGAGCAAATGTACATGTCGGTACCTTTCCGGATAGCCCAGAAGAACTGCTGACTCTGGAAAGAGTGCCATATACATGTGGTCTGGTGAAAGACTCTGCAATAAGTCACTGTAACAACAGCCAAAGAGCTCTTTGGGAACACACTGTGATCAGAGTCCAGACCACATCCTTCTAGGGCAATTTTCAGTACTGCACTGTAGGAAAAACCTGCAGCTCAGCCAGTGTGAGTGTTTGATTTGTAGCGTCCTGTCCGTCATGCTGGGCGGGAGAGTGGGGGTCTCTGAAAAGTGTGCAGCATTCTACCATCGCCCTCCTAACTCCACCAGTGATGCCGAGCCTGGGCTTGAGGGTCCGTCCAGCTGCGTTTTGACCATTCTGGACGGAGGCACAAAGGGAGAACTTTGCTCACGTAGACCTCCACTTGTGCTGACCCCCATGAACTTGTCTTTGCAGCTGACTCCAATTATTTCAGACCCAGAATACCTACTGGATCAACACATTCTGATCAGCATTAAGTCATCAGACAGTGATGAATCTTATGGTAAGTGTTCAGCTCTGAAGTTCTGGATGAGTCAAAATCTACTTAGATTTTTCCAAATCACTGAAAGAGTGGGAGAGAGCAGAGCTAACTATTACAGACTGAACATCTATGATGCTCTGGATTCTGATTTAGAACTCAGTACATACAAAAATACATCGTGGGCAATATTTTATGAGGTAATGATGAATAGAGGACTGTGAAGTAGAGGCCTCATCTATGTAAGCTTTACCAGCCCTAAAAGAGCAGCGACTTAAAAAGAAAGTACTCTGCTGGAATTAAATGAGGAGTCGGTCTGTTTAAACAGGTTTATTCAGGACATGTAAATCCTGCTTCAATTGCACTTCCTTGAAGCATTTCTCCTGGCTACAGAGCATTCATTGTCAGTGCTGCTTGCTTCCAAATTTTAATCAGTCGGGGACTGCAGTCCTCGTCCAGAGAAGGCTCTTTGCTGAAATCCCATTAACTGAAATGGCAGTCACAGGCCCATGTTTTTCTTACCAGTAATGGAAGCTCCGAACTCTGCAGTCACCTGCTGAGGCCTGAAATGCCCAAATCCTTCTCACATATGTGAAGAAATAAAGTGAATGCCCCTTATTTCCCAAGAGATTTTACAGTCCTTACTGTGATCCAAAGCAGATTGTCTCCAGTAAGCTCAGCGCTGTCTGCACAGTGATAGTATATGAGTGACATGAGAAAGGGATTGCAGTGCTTTGTTTCTCAGTTCCAGACTTATTCTGTGTCTTCCAGGCGAAGGCTGCATTGCCCTGCGAATAGAAGCAACCGAATCCTTAGTTCCCATCCACACTGTGCTGACACACCATGGCGAGAAAACCGGGGTCTTCCAAGGTGAAATCAAGTTACAGACATCACAAGGAAAACAGAGAGAGAAACTGTATGGTAAGGAACTGGATCATCCCTGTAATGGTCACTCTGGAGTATTTCCATCTTGATAACGGCCTCGTAATTGTCAAGGAATTGAAAACTACCCTTGCAGTGCTTTTGGTTCCAAATAGGCAAGAGCTTTTGACGCCGACTACCAAGGTGTAAATATCATTCATTCTCAGGAGTGTACCTGGGCTTTTTCAGAAAGGCACAGCAATTACATCTGGGTTTTTCTTTTTCATCATTCAAGTAAATTCAGCGGACTGCGAGAGCCCCCTGTCTGTCACTGACACTGCACTGATTTTCTCGAACTGTGACACCTTATTTCCCCTTGCAGTGGCTATGTGGCAGGGTACCAAAGGGCTCCAGGCACCTGGGGAGCCTCTGCAATGAGCATGCGAGACTCTTAAGCAGCAGTTCCTCAGCTAACAGATCCTAAGCCTTGCTTATCATCATCCGTTGCACTCCTTCAGAATACAGCAGTTAATGTGGGTTTCCTCAGAAACGAGAAACTGTTCTCTGACTGTCAGCTGGACACTAGCTGTGCCAAGTGACCAGCTACTGTAATCGCCACAGACAGAATAGGAAGGCTTTCTAATCCACTCACATCAAAGCAGCAGACATGCTTTCTGTTGCTGTCAGTTCAGGAAAACACCATATGTGCCTCACATGGTATTTTCTTGATACCACATATGTTTCAAAACCATAATATAAAGCCAGATATCACTGAAATCATTTATTTCTAAGTGTCCCTTTGATGGTGGGTTGCTGAAGCCAGTCTCTCAAGAAAAGAAGCCCTACTAGGGTTTTATCATTGAATAATTCCTGCTTCTCTAGAATTTTATGTTCTGAAAGCATTTATTAAGAATTGTTTAGTTCTGAGTAGCCTTCCGAGGTAGGATGTAACACTCAGACTGACTGCTTTGTTGCTGTTCTTGAGGAAAAGTCTTCACTAAGCATTTTTACTCAGACAATTTTTCATCAAACACTTAGAATAATAACACCATTTAAAGTGGCTGAGTCACTATGAAGGTGGATTAACCTAACACCTCCTATTTTCCAACTGGGATGAGCTAAGAGTACATTACGGCCAGTTACCACGGGTCAGCTAACAGGACTCATTAGTGTTGCAATGCAATTGCTTTGGATCACGTAGCCCTAAATTTTATGAATGTGCTTAATTTTACCTGAGTAGCTTCATTACATTCACAAGTAGTATGCCTGATGGTAAAATGACCTGTATGTGACTGTTTGGGGGATCATGGCATTTGTCTGTGAGTACTTCAGGGCAGACTTTGTCTTTCCTATGTCAACAAAGCATGATATACACTGATCAGCATTTGAAAATATAATGCCAACAACACTGTTTAAAACCAGCTCCCTGACATTCTGATAGACAAAGAGAGATGCCTTAATACAAGTAGTAATATGGAAAATTTAGGGAACCAGAATCTGAAGCCACCAGAGCACTCTTTTTATGCCTTTTCCTTTCTTCCAGACTTTGTCAAGATTGAACGTGATGAAATTGCTGGGCAGAAACCAAAGAACATCAGTAATTTAGAACTTAACAAAGACTGGGATCAGACTAACAGGTAAAGGGCAAGCAGGTAAGTCAGTTGCGGAAAGGTAGTTGGCTCCATGAGTGCCAAGCTGGGCTTGCTGTGAGAGCAGTATTAATAGGCATGGTGAGCACTGGGAAGCTGCCTTTGTGGCCCTTTGGTCAGGTCTGCTCAATGCTTCTGGGTCCAAAGCTTCAGAAGGTGAGAGTGCGTTAGTCAGACTGGGTCTCTGCACCCCACTTACACCTCGTCTTAAAAAGGACCCTTTTATTTCCAACAGAAAATCAAAACCTACTCATCCGATGGCCAAAGAGGCAGCAGCCATTGCTCGCTATTGGGGGAGTGCTACCTCTTCTCCAGACACCCCAGGAAAGGATAATATGTTACGGTAATCTTGCTGCTTTACTTTTGCCAGCTTGGGGTGGGAAGCAATTCTCAAACTGCCTGCCTTTTCCTTTCCAAGAGTTACAGGACTCTTCTGGGAAAGGCTGTCTTTCCACTCCAGTTTCAGTGTTTCACAGGGTGCATTTCTTTCCAGGCAGCTTCTTGCCTTCTGCCTGCTAATCTATATGGATGCACCTCAAAAGGCCAAATGTCTCTCCTTGTTGTTCCAGTAGCATATTCCTACCCTGCACAATGCTACCAGCACCGTAATCTGCCTCTTGCTGGGAGCCATCCTGCTGTAGCTGCCAGCCGAACTGCTGGACCCAGAAACCTGTAAAAGGATTGTTAGATCCTGTACGTGACTGCAGAAACTGAGTGCTAATATTCCCTGCAGCCTGCAAATGGAAGCGTCTGCCACAGCCGCAGGAGCTATCTGGGTTTGGAGGAGGTGGCCTCGACCTAGCTGCTTCCTCTCCAGGGACCCAGGGGAGGGAGGCGCTAACAGGACTCCCACTTACTCTCTTATTCTAAAGCAACAGTGACAAAAACCCAGTAGGTGATATTGAATCAAGCAGTCAGTGGGCACAGACTCCCTTGTAGTTGGCAGGGAGACAGAAGAAAAATGTATTTCTGCATGTATCTTCCTAACAATATTTCTTCTCTCAGCAGCTCCACTCCCACAGACATCAGCAACCCCAACTACATGGGAATGGTTGCTTTCTCTCAGCAACCCTCTGCAATGAGCCAGCTTAAGCAGATACCTTCACCGGACCAGCCATCTTCTCTCTGGAGCTATGAGCAGCAGCCCAAAGAGAACACCTCTGTAGTGGGACAGAGAGAGCCATCCTCCACATCACCCTCCTTGTCGCCCCTATCTCCAAAAACATCCCTCCAGCCTACAGTAAACCGAAGCATTTGTAGGAGTCAAGAGCATCTGTAAGTCTTTGCCTTTTGCACTGCGGCTATTCCCCTTCTCTCTCGCCATTCTGCACAGTCACTGTTTCATTATCTGTATGGAGATTTCAAGGTGCAGCTTGTTGTTTCAGCCTTCTACCTCTAGAATCAGGAAAAGATAAGTGAAGGTCATGAGCATACGTCACATAGTCAAAGGAAACCAGTGTAGTACCTCCTCAATCTTTTGTGAACGGAAAGAAAAAAATATATGTGTATGTTTAATTTTCTACCAACTGGATTCTAGAGAGAAAAAAAAAAGGGAAGGCGGCTACAGAGCTGACTGTAGTGACACAGAAGAACAGGGAAGAGTATGGCATAGCCCTTTCCACTGGGCGGGAAGGAGAGCTCCTTCACATGTCATATGTGGAGTACTTAAACCAAATTTCTACTTATGCTACTATAAAAAGGTCCAGCTTGCTACAGAAGTTAGTATCCATGTGCCACATCTGTCACAAGTCTTGATGCAAAATTTCAATTCAGCCATATATTGAAATATATCCCTTACCTACCAAACGTGATAAAGGGATGAGGATACTCTACTCTCGTGCTTGTATGCAACCAGCATCCTCATTCCAGACCTCTTCCTCAAACTGTTAACAGCTTGTCTGAGCCCGGGCTAGAGTTCACTGGTAAAGAAATCTGATACTCTATAAGCCAGAATTTGCGGAAGTCATGGCTGCAAGCACTGCCTCAACCCGATATGCACCTGACAGCGCTGCTTCATCACGCTCTCAGCAGTCTGCTCCTTCATGTAGAGACCTCCAGTAGATCACTTGAAGCAAGGAGCCCAGCTCATTTGAAAACACCCGAGAATATGTGCTACTCATCCCTATTCCGCTCCGTTCAGTGATACTGGGGCTGATTGTTTAAGTGTTTTGGCTGTTCCCCAGAGGAAAGCCTTGCCAGTTCAGGTGCTCTCGTACAAGAACCACCAAACCTCCCTCGTCCCGTTGCACAGCTGTGCTCTCCTTCAACTCGGAGCCTTCTATTAATATGCATTCAAAGGGCTCAGCTCTGCACACACAGTGTTTCTCTTAGCCCACAGTAAATAGCTATTACTTACATACTGCGCATTTGGGTGCATCAAGGAATTTATTCCTTCCCCAGGAATACTGTGTGGCACTGGTAGCAAGGGGAGATTGAGCTACTTGTAAAATGATATAGTATGATGTGAGCTCTTATGTTAACTGTCCAGACAGCCATTTCAATCCTCTCTGCCAGATCTGAAGATTCTTATGAATATTTAAATTCAGATTTGTGCCTGTAACAGAGCCATCACAGCACTGGGCACAGTTTGGCTCAGTGACTGATACCTGTTTAAAGAAAAGCCAAGTGTCATGTTGAGCAGACTGTAGTCCAGCAGGCAGTTTGTACAGCACTAAGTCTATCTGCTCTCAGTTATCATACGAATAAAGATTAAACAAAGCAAAATAAAAACCCTACACAATTCTCTTCTATCCCCCCAGGTTTAATGGTTATCCTGTTATCCCTTTGCATGCTCAGTTTAATTTTATCATGCTCATTTCCTATTCATTTTCCCTTTAAATCAGTAAGTGCCTCTTGCCCGCTCTTTACAAGTCTCCTTTTTGCACTGCTTTGATGACTGTAGGCCTCCTGAACTGGGGAAAAGCCCAGCAGAGCCTTTGCTTCAGGAGGAGGGACAGCAAAAGCCCGAGATGTTTGAGAACCCACTCTATGGCTCCATGGGCTCCAAGGGGAAGGTGGCATCGAAGAAAGAGCAGGACTACCCCAAGGCCTCGCGAAAAGAGCAGCCGTCCCTGCACGATCCGAGCTTTCCTCTCACAAAACTACAGGAGTCGGAGAGCAGCAAGGCCTCCAGCAAACAGCCGTCGCCGCCTTTCCTGGTGCCCACGCAGCGATTCCGCTCCTATACCTGCTCCGGCCAAACCGAGGAAAAAACCACGGGTGAAAAGACTCAAGGCAAACCGAAGGTGACTACATCGCTGGAAAACTCAGCACCGCTCAAAAAGCTCATCAAGCCATCGCGGTCTGAAGTCAGCTCAAGCGTCCAGGGGCAGCTCAGCAAGCCACCGCTTCCCTCGAAGAGCCGGGCGGTGCTGGACATGCAGAACTCCAAGGGCCGAGACTATCGGGACAGTTCAGAGCTCCCTCACTCCGGGAAGCATCGGACGGAAGAGGGGCCGGTGGGCAGGACAACCACACCGGTGTGTTTCTCCTGGGAGTAAGAGGAGCGGGGGGGGAGTTTTATCAGACTGTGGTTTCACAGTAGAAAACACGCAGAGCAATACTGGCGTCATCACCCTGCCTCCGCCGCGTATTTCCTGACCAAGCTCAGAGCCCTGTCCCACAAACCTGCAAGGGCTGCGGGGCGCAGGAGGCACGGGAATGTCTTAGAGCAGTACTGCTGCAGAACATGTCACGTTGTGAAACCACGGCCTCAGTTTTGCAAGAAGCTTTAATTTCTTCTGGACTGTTTTAAGTTTGGTGGCCGAAAGAGGAATGCAAACACTCAGCTACTTGGTTGCTGCTTTGATTCATACCGCATTATTTCTGAGAACGTCAAAGCTTGGCTTGGCACAGAACACAGCTCTGCTGTAGGCTGCTAGATTTGCTTTGCCATAATTAATAAAAAGATAATTAAAAGCAGTTAGCTATGGAAAACACTTATCAAATGAAAACAGTGTTGTCCAAAAGGATCGCTGTTGAAATAATAAATGCTGTGCCATTCAACAGCATTCATTTCAGTGAATTCATGAAACTCTCACCACTGTTTTATTATTATTTAAAACGAAAAGGAAATATCTACTTTTCTGGGCTGCTTTTTTTTTTTCACCAAGTCATTAACTGGATTAGAAGGAGTAGGGGAGGGTTTAATATGTGGGTTTGGGGCAAAAAGGGAGCCCACGTGGACAAGCTGTAGTGATTTTTTCTTCTCCATAAAAACGTAGCGAAGTGGCAATAGACAAGCTGATGTCTTCTCTTGTCTCTACAGTGAAAACAACACGGCAGATGTCACCCTAGGAGAAATCCTGATGGGAAGAAAGATGGAGATTACTGCTTCGTTCACATTGATATCCTCCGGTCTGGTGCTGAAAAGACTGGGAATTTTTATTTTGAGAGTGTACCTCTCTCTCTCTGATTGTGAAAGTGCTCTAGCCCTACGTTGCTCAGACCAAGAGGAGCCAGGACCACAGTAACAAATGCAAGTTAGCCTTTTGTAGTGTCACTTTGGTACTTCTGTTGAGAGGCAGATGGTTAATACACACATTAGTAAATGTTTTGAAGAGGAAGGTACGGTATAAGGACTAGGAGACGGAAGAGGTGTATTTAAAGAGTGCCCTGTATACAAAAGCAAAATTTTTATTTTGAGTTACGGAATTCCTCTTACAGAATGATAGACATGTAAAAGAAAGCATCCTGAAAGCGGTACAGCTCCAAAAGCATGTCATATCCATGGAGCAAGGAGTCAGGGGAGGGAGGGAGTCGAGCCTGAATAGCAGATACTGATGAATGTCGCACACTGTCGAAGGAGCCAGCTTTGCCTCTTGCGTGGGCTCCCAGGCTGCATACGTGGATCCACGCTGAGCGTGAGGGCTGGCCCTTGGCACTGTAGCCCTTTTTTCCTAGCAGGTAGTGCTTTCTGACCCCTAACAAAGTGAAATGGCAGAACTACATACAGAAATGGGAGAGAACTGGCCGGTCCGTATGCAGCCTAGGAGCACAGCTGCCTGAAGGGACAGCAGTCATTCCAGCCCATCTTACGGCAAGGACTCTGCTTTTGAAGGACACTGGCTGGTTTTGTAGCATTCTTAATAGATTAATGCTGACTTCACTGTATACTTTTGTTCATTGACTGAGAATGAATAATGTTAACATACTTGTAATTTCTATTATATTCATGTTAAGTATTAATGCAGTGGTTACAATGAGGCTACGCCCGTTTGTGACTTGATCCTTGCTATTGTTTCCATGTTGATTACTTAAAAATAATAAAATAGTCACCTTTCTAATCATTCCTTATTGCAAATTCAGAACTATCTGCCACATGATTCAGCTTTAGTCCGATGTTACACCAGGTCACCTAGAGACAGAAGTCCCTGCCCAGGAGAAACGCTGAAGGCGCGGAGGAGTGCAGGGCAGCCGCAACAATGCCGCTGCGACTGAAGATGCACGCGCCTGTGTGCACACACCCTCTGTGGATACAACTGCTTTAGAAACTGCAGCACCTGCTAGCAGGTATCGTTACCCATTGTATGTGTATGGAAAACGGCATATGGAAAACTACTGAGTTTTCCTAGCACGGAAGGGGCCGAGCATGGGCTTCTGAGAACGGGTGGGAGAGGACAATCTCTACATATGAACCATTGCGGAGAGAGATTTTTCTACCGTAGAGATGGGCATTTCAAGG
The DNA here is from genome assembly GCF_036370855.1 of Dromaius novaehollandiae. Taxonomy (NCBI): domain Eukaryota; kingdom Metazoa; phylum Chordata; class Aves; order Casuariiformes; family Dromaiidae; genus Dromaius; species Dromaius novaehollandiae. The sequence continues at coordinate 28,321,690 of NC_088106.1, read as the reverse complement.
CACCCCTACTGAAACACCTGCAACCTACCAGTCAACAAGACAGTCTATGAGCTTACGTTCCTCTTGCTTTATTCAGCAGAATCCTCCCTGTGTAATCCTAATAATTCAACAGCTGTGGCACTTCCCTGGCCCTAGGGAGGGATTCACTTTCCTATTTCAGATTCCAGAAGAACTGGTACGGCCACTGAGTAACCTTCCTGGGACAGGTGAATTTCCCACTAGTACGGAGAGCTAAGTCAGCTCCTGCTGAATTCTGTGTGTGTTCATGTATCTTTGGAGATGAAAACACGTGACGGATTTTCTGCAAAAAGTTTTTAACCTCTCAATAATTAGACAGGCTCAGCTTCTCTGTGATGCCAGTGTTTTTCCACTGACTTCTTAAGCTGTGAAAAACAAAGTATATTCCCCAAAGTTTGTAAAGTAACAGCTTGACATAAAGCAAAGATAGCTTCTTCTTGCAGAAATATTCTCATAATTGGGAATATGGTACCAGTTTGGCCCAGATTTACAGATGAGCAGTGGACTTGCTGGGGTGTGATGGAAATGTATAATATAAAATGCAGTTACTTGATTTGGCCTGTCCTTTAGAAAGGCATATTGCCGGAGGAGAAGCGAGGCTCTTTGCCAAGCTTGCAGAAGGAAAAATGTGTTACTGTTCAGAGGCTCAAGAGTTGGATAAGGATTATCACTTGTGGCACCAAAGAGAGTCTGAGCTATTCTCCATGACAGGAATGATGGCCAATGCCACCGACCTCTTGCAAGTAGAAAATGGTCAGAAGAAGACTCTGAAAGAGCTTTCTCAGGGCTCTGTAGAAGAGAGACTTTGAAGGTGAGTAGCTTAGACATACAGTGGCAGAAATGGGCTGGTGCAAAAATGTAGCGAGACTGCATAATACTTTTCTTTATGGCAGGACTAGCTATATCTGGAGATGACAGAGTTGATATACCAACTGTGGGAGCTTTCCAGATGTGAATATTATGAAATTAAATTTAACAAACAGGTGCTTATGGGTTTGTTTGTTTGTTTCTGTGAGTGTTCATAGAGATGCTTCAGGACACAGATTAAACTGATGGGGACCAAATACAAGCTGCTGCTTTCTCAGACAGCCCTGGGCCCATGACTTTCTCTTCCCAAACCAGGCACACTATTGCTTTTGCTACATTTTTCTTCCATATATGTTACTGTCCAATTAAGCTAGTACAGATAGTGCAAGTGCAAGGTACGAAGTGAAGGGTGTGAACTGTCCAAAAGTTGACTGATTTCTCCTAGATGCAGCTCCTAACCTCAACCTTCTAGCTTCGTTAATTTTAAGGTCTTAAAATAGCTGCAGTCTTAGTGTACTTATTTCCATGGAGACCCAGCTGTCAAAAAGGCTTCAAGTATCTAGCTACAGGATATAATGTTGTAGAACACAGTGACTTCTTAAAAGCCAGGTTCCTGCCTGAGCCTGCTGCATCTGACACAAGCTTACTTGTTCTCTCAACAGTAAAACCATCATAGGGAGCTGTTAGGGGCTTTTCTAAAGTGTTGCAGTAGTCTGTAGATTTCCTTCCTGGTAAAGGTTAGGGTCTTACAGAAAATGGCTTGAGGAAGAGTGAAAGCAGAAGGAAAAAAGAAAGAAAGGTGAGTTAGTCACTACAAAAAAAGCAAGAGGATAATTTGAACATTGTCAGAAGTCATGTTGCTTAGGCCTCTAGTCTGCTGGGACCAAGCACTCTTTTTAACTCTACTAGTGATTTTCTGTATTCCTTAAAGCTAATTATTTAGTCACTATCCTCCCCTTTGTTTTTAGAGTGAAAGATTTGATAAAATTTTTACCACATTTCTCTGTTGTCCTTGTAATTTTCCTATTCAGTTAGTCCGTATTATGAGTGAAGGGATGTATTGTCCAAAAATGCACTGATTTCCTCCAGGTACAGCTCCTAATTTTTGTAACTTTTTGAAGGCTCAGATATTTTTTACAATGAGACTGTGGATGTCAGGAATAGCTGACTAGCCAAGATGACCCAGGGCGATTCCCAGAGGTCCCCTCCTAACTAATGGCTCCAGGTGGCAACCATCATTGTGGATGGCCATAGGTGGCTGGGGTTGGCTGGAAATGCACAATATCCAAATACTTATTTTTTATTTCCCTAACCTCTGTCAGAGAAATCCACACTTTGCACTCGAGGATACTTACTAAAGGGTCTCCATCCCTACCCCGATTCGTTGTATCCCGTAGTCTTAACATAACTGACAGCTGCAGCAGGAGAACGGTGGATTGTGTAGTAGGAACGCTGAGTGGAAGGTGAAGGCTTCTCCTGAGCTGCAGTAGCGATCAACAGTTGGGTGCCATAACACGTGCCAGTTGCATCTGCGTGATGCTTGTTTTGTTGAGGGTGAAGTACTTAATGAGGGAGTCTATGGCTTTCCCTATTTTTTGTGCACAGCCTACGAAGAGCAGAGTGCAGCTGGAGGAGCGTCTCATTACAGCAGCTGCTCACATCTGCCACCGCGGAGGGGGTACAGTCACCTGCGCGCGCTTATGGAGGGGACTCATTATGCAAATGGTAGCGAATCCAAATAGTCGTTTTAACATGCCAAATTTCCCCAGTGCAGAAAAGGTGTTAGCTGTAGAGGTACAAGATGTTCTTTCTATATATATATAAGCAAACATCAGATTATTATTCACATGAATATGAAAAAGATCTCTTTATTACTTCTACTGTGTGCGCAAGATGTTGTTTCAAATGTGGCTCTTAATGAGAAGCATTTTAGGATTGCATTTGTGTTAAGACTTCTGACGTCTTTCTAAGATTCCTCCACAGTTGAATCCCAGGATAACAGAGGAAAGATTTTTTTTTAATCTACTTTAAATTGCTTTATTTTTATGCTGCATGATAAAACAAAAATGATGACTTCTGAGTACAGAATATCTGTGAACTTTTGTTCTCAGTTAATTACTGTTATCACCTTGTATTAATTTTATTTGCACATCATCTTTGTACTAGCTCCCAAGGCAGCTAAACAAAAGGTGCACATTAGACATGCAGGGGTTAATTCACCTTTGCAGAACTATCTGCTGGTTCGCAATGTGATCTGTATGAATCTGCTCTTAATTGCAACCATGGGGGGTTTTATTGTCACAATTCTGCTTAATTTGATTTCAGCTACTAGAGATGAATAAAATAAAGATCTGCCCAAAGAGACTCAGTTGCTGCAAACATATGTGGAAGGGCTTCAACATATCCTTCTTGGTGAAAACTAATTGACACTCTTCTGCAGCATTCAGAGAACTGTAATCAAAGCTGTAGTCTCAAAAATCCAATATTGCAGGAGGCATCATGAAGACTAGACATGAACATTTGCTGTGATTTAGAGGGCTCAACTAAATGGTCTCCAGAGGTCCCTTCCAGCCTCAACGATTCTGTGATTCTGCAATTATATTTCAATGAAAGCATGAAGATTCTATGTCATTGATGGTAATCTGCTACACATGTAGCTTATTATTACCACTTTATTACATTTTTTCAAGGTTTGGACTCATTACATGTAGAGTAGGTTAATCTTTTGCATTATAAAGCATTAGCTTCTATCATAACTAGTTGAAATAAAGACGGCAGACAACAGGGTTGTAAGCGTTGGGCTCCGAAGGAGTAGATGAACGGGAATGGATGAAGGAGACGGGGCCCAGGAACAAGCAGAGAGGTTGCAGAAAATCAAGTAGAGAAGGAGACTGTGGAATGAGGCATAATGAAACAGGAAGGAGGTGGGTAGAAGCAGTCCCCGATACACACAGGGTGACCCAGGGAAGAGAAGAAGAAAAAACATCAGAGAAAATGGAAAAGAAACAAGAGACCTTTGCAACAAAAAGGATAAATAGTTAGCACTGAAATTATGGCTGCTCAGTACTTCATAGCAATTTGCATCTTTACAGTTATAGCTTGTAAACACAAAGAAAACAGCCACATGTGGGAAATGTTCACTCTTTTTGAATGTAAACGTGAAGATCCAAAACAAAGCCTAATTTGAAAATGGACCCTAAAAAGTGATATAACCCATTCATCATACCAGCAACGGATAAGCTCACATTCTTTGCAGAAGAACGCTCTTGCTCACTGCGGTATACACCTCCAGCGCTGGACTTTCTCATCGGCCTCAAGCAGCCTGTTCTACAGCTTCGCTAGCCTTAGCAGCTTTTCCTAACGTCTAATACGCATTTTTTGCTGAATTATAAACCCTTTTAGTCTTGTCTTGTCCCCCATGAACAAAAAGCTTAGGTTATTGTCTTCCTTTTCTGACAGAGCATATGGTCATTCCTGCTAACCCACTGTCAACACTGTCTAGTTTTCCTACATCTTTCTTGAAGCGTGCCAGCTAAAGCTGGACATGTCTCCAGCAGAAGCCTTGCCCTTGCCGATTAAAGGGGAAGGATCATTTCACGTCTCTGCTGACTACAGCGTCTCTCTATTAGATGAGGTCTGCCTTTTTCCTGACAGTACATGGTAGATTTTGTATTTGTGTGCTCAGTTATTCCCGCCTGAGAAGTAGCTTGCACCCGTCACTGTTGAACAGCAGCATCCCCTTTGTCAAGAGCATTTTGAACGAGAAAGCTGCCCCCCAACATACTTGCAGTCTTCAATTTGCAACATCCGCAAGCTACCAGGCACACTTGCTATTCCGCCTTCTAGTTCAGTAATGAAACTGCTGAACAGGACCAGCTGTAGGAATAGGGCTTATTTGCAGCACAGAGAGGCGTTTGGGGCATTCTTCAGTGCGCAGGGTCAGTACTTCCCTATCGCTGTTTTAAGTGCTTATCTCCTCCAAGAGCTGGGATGCCCTTTTCTAGCACGTGAGAGAGTGAAGTCTGCCACCGGGGTAGGAGTCAGAAGCGCTGCGGGAACACGCACGGTGTGCGGTGCCTCCTGGGAGGGCTGCGCTCGCACCAAGGCGGGCGCAAAGAGACGCAGCGAAATCCTTCCGAACACCAGCTGCAGCATGCACTTCCCTTTTCGAGTGGCACTTGCTGGCTGATCTAACACAGTGCTAGGCTGCATTTAGATATTGCTTCTTCTCCATCTCCCTGTAATAATTAAATACAGCAACTGTTGTAATCTGGGGGTAAGATTACATCTTTAGAAAGACACTGTGCCCCAGAGAGGTTTAATCTGTTTCTTAACCTCACAGAATACAGGTAGGGTCTATAGACTGAAACGTCTATTAAACCAGTGCTGGTGAACATGTGGCATGGCCCTGCCTTGCAAAGAGGCACACCTGGGTGCAGAAGGACGCAGTCCCGGCAATTTTTCTTTTTATCAGAGAGCCTGTGATGGTCTTAGTACTGTACGCATTTGAATCTTCTGCCTGGCTCCATTGTGAGCCTATCCAACAGGCGTTTAATGGTACCTGTCATCTGGTAAAGAACAGACCGTACTGGCAAGGAGACCAATAGCTGTTTTGGTATTAGCCTTTTCTGTGTCTCCCTGCAATCTTGCATTCTTGGTGCAAGTATCTCTTCCTTTGCAGCTCTCGACATCTGAAATTGCCTCCCTGTGTTTCCCTCTATTTTGTATCTGCCAAAAAGGGTTTTTCCTCCTTTGCCTATTTTCTCACGGATGCATAAGTACCAAACCCACAGTAGGGTTTGTATGGGAAGCAAAGAGACAGCCTCTATGGATGTAGAATACAACACAGTCTCATCAAAGGTATAGTTTTTACTTTTCACCGCAGAATGAGTTTTCCAAAAATTATGAGATTTGTTAATTGTCTTAAATTTTTATTCCTCAATTAGGCTATTGAGGAAATTGGTGGATCTTAATGATTATGGTAGCAGAAAGGCCCTTGAAACAGAGAAAGCCACCTTCAGTGCAAACAGGATATTTCATTGCGTAACCCATGTTAATATAAAAGGAAAGCAAGACTATGATGACAGGGAGCAGGCATGTATAATTGGAGAGGCTGCCAGAAGCTTAAGCTGCATTTAAAAAGAAAGAGGAACTTTGTGCTTGGAGTGCAAAAAGCAGTGTTAGCAGGTATTGTAAAAAAACCAGGATGTCCTGCCTACTACGGAAATCGCGGATTACAGAAAGGCAAACATTTTAACATATTGTGATTCTTCTAAGATTCACACATATACAGATGACAATTAACTGAAAACCTTCCCTTGGAACAGTCTAGTTGTCATTTTAAAAAGTAAAACATATACAGTGTTTCCAGTAATTCATCCTATGCTTTATACCATTTCTGCTCACACTGATTCCTTTTCCTAGTGTGTCCTGCTGAAAGAAATAGTGGACAATTATTTTCTCTCACAGTTTTAGTGAGAAAGGCCCACTCTCGATGATGGGCTGAAGAATTCTCTGAAACAGAGGCAAACTTAACCTGTTTCCCCCCTCAAGAGAAAGAAGTGGACCTTGATTTGGCTAGAATTTTTTTTAAGAGGAAGTGTAAGCTCCTTAGAGTCTAACATGTATCTTCTTAAGGGATATTCACAGTTGTGATGCTGGGGTGAGAGAGAAACTGTTTGCAGGCTGTTGGGAGCACATCATTTAGTTGGATTAGGAAAAACATAGAGGGACATTTACAGAGTCTTGGGGCATTTGCTTGCCGCTAAATATTATTGTGGTAGGAAAGGGGACATTTCTTTCTTGTTGGGGAGGCTGAAAGAAAGCAGGTGGTTGGCAATTCAAAGTGGAAAGGGAAAAAACTATATACTCATGTAGGCGGTGAGAGCCTTTGGGGCTGATAATATATTAAGGCCAAGGTACAAGCCTCAGGAGAGAAGTAATCGAGTCTGATCCCTGTCTTTCTGTATTTTTTTTCTCATATTCCATGTCTGGTTTCCTCCTTTTCTGAAGAGGATTAAGACACACACGTAGAGAAGAAGCTCTGAAAGGGTGAATTTCCCTCATCAGCACCACCCTTCAGGAGTCCAGTAACTATATCGGTAGAATTAGGACTTAAGTTTGCAATTACAAGCAGTTTTACATTTTTAAACATCTAATTTGGCTCTGTGATTTATAAACAGAGAAAAAAAGTAGGCTGTGCATTCACACTTGACCAAATTAGTTTTGCAGAGCACAGGCATACCTTGTGTATGCAGCGTGTACGGGGCGAGGCAGAGCTGTGGATGAACTATTAGTAGCTCAGCCAGCAGTGCTCCCTCCCTCAGTGTCATAATCTAGTGAAGCACCTATTTCATTTTGTTACAATTTAATAATTGCATCCCCACTCATGTACTCGAAAGCAAAACAATTTAGGATAGTCCGCAACAAAAAGCTTTACAAATCCTGCACGGTTGCAAATTAAGTTACAATGATGTGGTTTCCTAACACATTACTTTGAAAGCTAAATGGTTAAAAGTCAAGCAATGCAGCAAGACTTCACTTTTTTTTACATTTGCCTGAAAACGTGTGGTTTCTTCACGACTGTGAACAGGATGTGTTCGTTCAGTGAAGGCTGCCTTTACACTTTACTCCATGTCCCAATAACTTTGCCAAGCCATCGCATTCGAAAGCCCCGAAGCCACACGTCGCCTCGGCCCCCCTGACCCGCGGCCTCAGGACTGAGCCGCTCTTTGTGCACAGCAGGAGCCGGAGGTGGGCTTGGAGACGCGGCAAAAATTACCCCAAACCCAACAAAAACAGCGTTGTAGGTCTCGTCTCCTATTCCGGGCTATGCAGTACCTAGCTGGCTGCATTCGTTTTAGGACTGTTCATCCATGTTAACACGAAGGAGGAAGGGGAGCGGTGCAGCCCCGAGGGGGCCGGGATTTGGGCACCGCTGCCCGAACCGGGGAGGCCTCAACGGGCGCAGCCGGGCCGCCGCCTCCGTGCTGGGCCGTGGGTGCCCTCCTCGGCGCGGCGCTGCGGGGGCGGCGCCCCAGGCCAGGACCCCCGTTCAGTTACGGGGGTTTCTAACCCGTAATTCATTTTTTTAGACGCGATTTTACAAAACCCGCCCATTTCTCCGATTTGGGTGACGCAAACTGTGGCGCTCACCGCCACGGCGCGGGAGGCTCTGCGCATGCGCCGCTCGCAGCGCTTGGGGGGGAGCCCCTCTCAAGATGGCGGCGCGGTCCCGCGACGCTCCTAAGATGGCGGCAACGCGCCTCCCGCCTTCCGGGACCGCGCCCCAAGCGGCGCCGCGGCGAGGCCCCCTTCCCTTCCCCCACTCCCCGTAGGGCTGCCCGGCGCGGCCGCCTGACGGCTGGAGCGGAGTTGCGCGTGCGGCCAGGCCTCCTCGCGGCGCTGCCCGGCGCGGGGGGCGGGCGGCGGCGGCGCGAGGCAGCGGCGCGGGCAGCCGCTGTCGCCTTTGCGGCGCGCCGCGGCGGCTGCGAGGGCCCCGTGACACAAGGCGGCCATGGCGGGCGCGGCGCGGGGGCTGCGGGCCGGGCCGGCGGGAGCCCGGCGCTGAGCGGACGCGCCCCGCCGCCGCCCCCCTTCCCCCCCCCGCCGCTGCCCCCCTTCCCCCTCCCGCCGCTGCCGTCTCCCGGCGCTCCCGCTCGCCTCGGCGATGGCGGCGGGGCTGCGCGCCGCCGGGTTCCCCGCCTGGAAGCGGCACATCGCGGCGGAGCTGCGGCGGCGGGACCGGCTGCAGCGGCAGGCCTTCGAGGAGATCATCCTGCAGTGTGAGCGCCGCTCCCCCCCTCCCCCCCGCCCGCCCCCCGGGCCCTCCTGGCGGAGGCGCTGTGAAACCGCCCCCCCCGCGCGGGGCCTCCCGGGAGCCGGGCCGGGGCCGCGCCGCGCGCCCTCGCTCGCACGTGCTTTCCTTTCCCCTCCGGTCCCGCGGGCCGCGCTCGGCCGCGCCGGGGGCAGCGGCGCCCCTGGGACCGCGCGGCGGCTCCCGCTCGCCTCCCGCTGTCGCTTCGCCCGTCCCGCGGCTGCGAGGGAGCGGGGGTCGCGCCCGGCGGCGCCGTCGTGGCTCCTGGGAAGCAGCAAGCAGGCCCCGGGCGGGCCCTGCGGCCTGGTGCTCCCCGGGGCGGGGGGGCCGTGAAGGGCTTGGTCTCTGAGCTGAGCCTCCTCGCAGGTGTCAGTGCGCCTCAGCAAGGGCAGCCTCTCTGCTGAATTTTTGAGGGACCAGAGCCACACCGCCTCTGGGTTTCGGAGGAGTCCGTGCAGTTACAGTGGAGGGCTGCCTCAGTCTGTTGATATCGGAGGCGCGCGCGTTACTGTGGTAGAGGCTTGCCTAATGTTTTGTTGTGCCAGAATAATTAAAACACACTAAAACTTTGGCTGGATCAAAAAAAAAAGTGGGAATCTGGTTTTGCCTTTTGGCTGTTTTCTTAATTGCCCTTACTGCCTTTTCAGATAACAAGCTACTAGAGAAGTCGGACCTGCATGCAGTGCTGGCTGATAAGCTGCAAGCAGAGAAATATGACATGCAAAGCAGACATGAGATCAGGTACCCAAAATTCCTCTTCTGGCAGTCAGCTGTCTGCCGCGCACGCTGTAACCCACAGGCTTGATTGATACGTTATGCAGACAGCGTCTAGGTTACTGCAACAACTTGGAGACAAACAGACTGGGAAATCTAGTGAACTAAAAAGTAAAAATAGATTATAAATAGCTCTAAACATATGGTGAAGTTGCAATCCGTTTACGGTATACAGTGGAGAAGGATCTTGGAGAAAGTTTTGGACAGAAAGTAGTTTATCACAGCCTCTGGGTGTGGAGATGGACCAGCCTACACTTCTGTACAATAGTCTGACATGTTTGCCTTGTAACGCTCGTTATGTTTGTCTGCTGTTAGTACCTAATGATTTTGATCTGGCTTTTGAAGTTACCTGATCTCGTAACACTCCAGCACAGGGAGAGACTGTCTCTTTAGTTTCAATCTGGAGACTAGGTTATCATTTAGAATTGGGAGAGTGGAGAAAATGGAGGTTGTGAAGTATGAGTGTTTTCACTGTGTAATTTTACAGCCTGCTTTTAGCAGGGGGTTGCCAAGACGCTTCCTTTCTAAGCTGGGAATAGCACTCTAGTGCTACAGGCGGTGGTCATGTTGCTTATTGTGTTGGCATTTGAATCCATGGTAGGCTGATAGTGTGCTCTTTGCCTGGACAGCGTGTAAATCCCAACAAGTAAAGTACTGTTGGCTTCTGCTCTTGGTGTTACTGAAGTAGAGGCAGGACAGTCACTCAGAACTGCCAACTTCTTCTGTAGGAGTTGCTTCCTCTGTTGAAGCTCTCTGTGATAATATAATGCAGCACTGTGTGTGTGTGTCTAATTTGTAGGCAGAACATACCAGTATGGTTAAGGCTGCTGTGAACTATTTCTAGTAAGGAATGAATAATTCCTGATCTTGTAGGAATTGCAGGCAGAACTTCAGTAAGTAGGATGGGATCTCCTGAGTTAGCACTGCGCTGCAGGCTGGAGTTAACCCCCGTCTGGAAGTATTTAGAAGTTTTCCAATGACTGCAGTTGTCTCGAATCACCTTTAGCTGACAGAAATCTCATTCTGGTTGAACACCTACTCCAAGAGACATCTGGGAGTAGAGGAGGATGAGCAGAAATGCATACAAACAAAAAGAGCATTTTAAAAGTAAACTTTAAACCAAACTCTGATATTGTCATCAGATATGACAAAACTTGTTGAACTGGAATGAATCCCCTAATCCTGGGTAGCTGAGGAAGAAAGATTTTTGCTTACTTTAAGGACTAGGGGGAATATCTAGTTCTGGTTTTAGACATACGCGTATAATATAGGATGCATTGGATATTACTACAGAACTTGGCTTTTTACACCTGTTTGAACATGTAGTTTTCTGGAAATGCTCTGTCTTCTAGTATAACATTGGTTTATGAGGTGGGAGGGTGTTAAGACATGCTCAATTATTGGTACCACTTCCCATGTATCACTAGGAGACCTTTCAGCTTCTGAACAGATTAACTGTTTCCCACTGTAGAAAGTTTCTTGCAATTTCCTAGTCATGTTTACCTGATACAATAGTGACTAACAGAATTATTTTTTGGAAAACTGTAATTTAAAACAAAGTTTCTAATTTCCTTGAAGTGTATGTGCATGTGTTTTATATATTGTGAGTGTGTGTGTGTGTACACACGCACGTACACTTGTTTAAAAACTAGCCTCTGGTGCTGTCTGCGTGCTTTCAAAAACATGAATGATACACATTAAAACTGTACTTGTTGGGGGAATGTTATGTATGTTCTTCTGGTTTCTAGAAATTTGGGATAATGTGATGCCACTGTATTAGAAAACAATTTAAAAAAAACCCTCAAACCTTCACACCGCGAGAGGCCAGAACGTAAATGAGAGAGATTGGAATGAAGGAGATATGATCGTAACGTCTTGGGCTGTAAGCCCAAGGGACTGGGAGTAGGACTCTGATTCCCATTATGCTGCCTCCAGATATTCAGCATCTCCAAGGTCCACCAGCTCCCTGCAAAACAAATTTAAGTTGGTAAAACGCTTGCAATTCTTCCAGTATTTGGAGAGTTTATTTTTAAAACTTGCTTGTCTTGGTGTATATTTAACCAAAGACTAGTTATCTTTCATTTGAATTTGAGTTATGTTTTAGAAATGTACGAAAGTGTGAATTATGTCCTCTGTAAATTTCTTTTTTTACTACTATATAATGGCTTCTTGGCCGGTGAGAAGTGTGTTGTGGTGGAGCTGGCTGTCAGACAGTTCTATGGTTTAGTTCATTATGAATGAGCTGTGTGCTTGATGTAGTATAGAAAATCTTAGGAAGATGCTGTTCTGAGACTAACTGGTCAAAGGCACAGAAAGAATTGGATTCAGGTTTGAAATCGCTTCTTCCTTCTTCCCAACTCCAGTCCAGGACATGATGGCACATGGAATGATGCTCAGTTGCAGGAGCTGGCCCAGCTGAAGATAAAGCATCAAGAGGAGCTGACAGAGCTGCATAAGAAACGTGGCGAGGTTAGAAAGCCCTCTCATGTTCTGTATGGTTCATATGCGGTCCTCTGCAAAAATTTACCAAGTTTATTCATCATTTTAATCATCAACACGGGTTGCTTAAAAAGACTGTACATAAAATGAAAGGTACAGCCTTTTCAAGCAACCCGTGTTGATGATTAAAATAAGCCAGAGGTGGCTGGTTCAAACTGACAGCCAGGAGATAAGAATACGCATTGTCAGCATAGCAAGGTTTTTAGGAAGTGCTTAATTTTGTATTTCATGGATGTTTTTACTGTAATGATTATGGGGAGAAGAAACTGATACAGTTCACAGTGCTGCCCATGAGCACCAATTCTGCATCGGAAAGATTTTGAATGAGCAAAGTGGGAGTGAGAAGGCGGGTGGTTGTGTGTGGTTTAATTTGGCTTTTTTATTTTGCAAGACCGTTGCTAGATATGAATAGACAAGGCAAACTAGCACGAGCAAAGGCTGAAAGCGCTATGGGGTTAGGCCGAAAAGTGAGCACCAGTTCTTTCGTGTAGATGCTCTTGCTTGTAGTGTTCGAGTGGCTCCCAGTCAGAGCATAGATCAGTCTGTTTGTTGTCCAGCTGACATCCCTGTGTTTCTTAATGTAATTCTCTTCCCTCCCTAGTTGGCGCAGTCTGTAATTGATCTGAATAACCAAATGCAGCAGAAAGACAAAGAGATGCAGATGAATGAAGCTAAGTGAGTAGGAACAGTTTCTTCTGTGTGGGTGGTATGAGACCTAGACTTTTGGTTGGGTTGTTTATTTGTATTACGATATTCTCTAGGAGTCCTACCCGTGGGCTAAAAACCCCTTTGTTAGACATTATACAAATAGCACAAAAAAAGATAGTGTAGGTCCCAAAGGAAGGGCTCATTGTGTGTGTTTTTGTTTGTTTGTTTTTGGCCTTTTTTTTTTTTAATTGTGATGTTCTTCCAGGATTGCAGAATATTTGCAAAAGATCTCTGAGCTGGAAACAGAGTGCCAGGAATTGCGTAGCAAGCTGCAAGATCTTGAGCGAGCTAATCAGACACTGAAAGATGAATATGATGCTCTCCAGATCACCTTCAATGCCCTGGAAGAAAAACTGAGGAAAACTACTGAAGATAACCAGGAGCTGGTCTCACGCTGGATGGCAGAGAAGGCACAAGAAGCCAATCGTTTGAATGCAGAAAATGAAAAGGATTCAAGGTGAGACTGATATCATCTATTTGACAAGGTACTTCCTGACATTTCTTTCTTACTTACAAATGCATATGATAAAAACCAGAATCAGCTGTGATCTCAGACACTGTTTTGATTCTTGCACAACATAAAAAGACTTCAGAACTCTGTGTTCCTTCCTCTGGCCAGCCCAGGCAAATGCTTTGTGAAAACATTCTTGTCTTTTAAATGAATAAAATGTGTTTTTAGTTTCTTGAGCAACAGTGAACTGTGGTCTAAAGATCATAGATCAGACACTTTTTCTGCTGGTATTAAGTTTGGACTTCTCTTGTCCATGTTGTATCTTGTTTCTCCTAGTTTTATCTTTTTTAACCAATTTAAGGGCGTTTTTAGTGTTTTGCGGAATTGAGGCACTGTCTTGAGAATGCGCTATGTGTAAGAGCAAATAAATTGTCTTATTCATCTGAATTCCCTCAACTTAACAGCTAGCAGTACTGAGAGAATAAGAACTATAAGACAAGTCTCACTGTAGGTGGTATTTTTGTATTAGCTTCACTAATGTAACCGTTATTTTTGCAAGTTCGTGCAAGTATTTGCTCTGAACAAATATGTTTTCATGTGGGTCATAGAGAGCTGATGCACTGCAGGTATGCCGTAGTTGTGCTTTGTCTTACTGTGTCACTGGACTATTAGTTCTGTCCTTAGCTATTCACAGTAATAAAATGCCTCTTCTGCACCAAGTATCTGGAAGACCAGGATAAATTTATGGCAGTTGTTCAGTTTTGGAAATATGAAGCCCATCAGAACTGTGCAGGGTAATCTTTGGAGTAGGATTAAGGAAGATTTCTGAAAATAACCTCATTTCCTTTTCTTAGGAGACGACAAGCCAGGCTGCAGAAGGAGCTAGCAGAAGCTGCCAAAGAACCGCTGCCTGTTGAACCGTAAGCAATCTTGATTTATAGAGCCCTTCTCCATCATCACTTCATGCTTTGGTTTTATGGAGATGCATGATAAATGGCATCTTCATTATTTCTAGATTTGGTGATGTAGAGGAGTGCTTAAACTTTGGTGTAAAGTCAAAAATGTGCAGTAACGCTCCTTACTTGAACTTCTAGAAGAGGAAGCTATGTTATGTCTAAAAATAGATACTTGGACTGAAAGCCCTAAGAATGCTTCATACAGTGAATTTATATTCATATCTCAGCAGAAAAACATTTGTTATGCAGTGCCTTTAGCCTTCCAAATAACTTTCATCACAGAGTAATATGCTCCGGAGAGGCCTACATTTTTAAATGTTAGGCTACACATAACTGTGTGTTAGGATTTTCTGTAGGAACAGGTACTGATTCACTTGAAAAGGGTGAAAATGTATTGATTGCTTCCATACTGAAATGGTTTTACACTGTAAAAAAAAAAAAACAAGATGGATGTGGAGTTACGTTTCTCAGCAAGCCAGAGAAGCATTTCTACTCTGTTGTCTTTTTCAACAGCTGCATTGATATTGACTTCTGTATTTATTCCTGACTGGTCTTCTCTCTAAATCAGCTGGCTGAAATGAATAGTTGATGGTATATATACTTTTTACCAGGTTGATGAGGTTATGAGAACTTGTGTTAGGCAAATCCAGAATAACTAAGCTGGTATGCTGTTACTAGAAAACTGAAAGAGTCTTCAAAATACAGTGGCAGAGCAGCATGCAGACATTTTCTTCCTATTCATTGTCTCTGTATTAGAATCATGTAATCTCTGTACTGCATGTCCTTGCACATGATAAGAACAATATATGTGCTCTGGAAGAGAGGCTGTGCAAAAGTCTGGGATAGGAAGGGCGTATGTAAGGGGAGCGTGGGAGAGCCTTTTTGCATTTGGAGGGAAAACTGAGAGTGTACAATAACAGTACAACTAGTTAGTCCAGTTTGGTTTGCAGCTTTTTAAGAAATACTTAAAAACTTCCATTCCCTTAGCTTACTGAAGTGTGACTTTCCATGGCAAGTTTACTACTGGCCTCTCTATCCCAGGCCAATGGACAATCTTTCCAGTTCATAAGAATAGGGATTTCCCTCCACCTTTTCCTCCCTTTTGTCCACAGTGTTTGATGTAAATATGTGTGGAATAGTCTAAATGTTAAATTCTTCAGTAAATATTACCGCACTGAATGAGGAAACCCACAGGTAGTATATTTATGGCCACTTTTTCTGCTAAGATTCTTCCTCCGCGTTACTCAAAGTGAGACCTTCCTATTTTAGAGCTGAGCTCAGAAGTAGCTGTGGTACAGCAGCTTGAATGTTCTTACTTTCTCTGGTGGTGGCGGTGGTGATGGTCTGAGTTTCATAAATCATTTGATTTGAGACACTGAAGTTTGGAAGAAGCCTGTTAAAAAAAAAAAAAAATTCTGAAAAAGAATTGCTTCTGTAAATTACTCAAACTCTGCTTCACAGATGTTTTTGATCCTTTCTTTTTGATTTTATTATTTTACAGGATTTGTATTGTTGTACAAGTACACTGCTTACTAAAAGGCAAAACTGCAGCATTTCAAGAAGTATGTCCCGGGGTTTAGCCACTTCAAAATTACGTTACGTTAACCTGGAAAGTTCTTTTGCTTCACAGAATTTTAAAAGCTTAAACTCTGTATTAAAAAAGAAGTCGTCTCAGCAGTTAAACTTGCTAGCATTTTAGAGATACCAGCCTGCTACTTTTGGTCGTAGTATAGATTTTTCTGTAGCCTTTTCATGCATACCGTCCTCCAAAATTTTAGAATTTTATGTGCAAATGTATTTTGAAATGTCAGATTAAAAATGCTCTGTTGCAGCTGGTTTAATCCTGTGTGATGTCTTTCATGGCAGGAATTGGATTATTCTTACTATTAATGCTGAATTTAAACTTCCTGATCAATCAAAATGGCATCATGCTGACAAAGCATGTTTACAGACGCAAGTGTGTTTACTTGCAAAATCAACACTACTTGAAGGAAAAATGCCAGACTGTCGGGGCCCATGATGACTAATGGGGAAAAACCTTTTGGCATAAGCCGAGCAGTTTAGCTGGATTAATTTATAGTGTAAGCATTGGATCCTCACAGTTCTGGTCAGTCTTTAAACAAAAGATGTGAACTTAGGTGTTGCACACTCTGGTTTACAGACAATCTATTGAAAGCGGTGTCTCTGGCAGCAACAGCTAGCTCAATGCTCATTTTGTTATCTGGGATGCACCTGCACATCAGTACAGTTAAGAAACCTAGGTGTGGGTTGGGGGTGAACACTGACAAATCCTGGAACAGCAGCTTCAGTTCAGTTCAGAGCCATCAGTGGGTACTCTCCATAAAAAGTTCTGTTTGGCTGGTTGAAAAAGAGGCATTTTCTCTCACTTCAGCAGGGATGATGATATTGAAGTGCTTGCAGATGAAACCTCTGACACAGCTGAGGAAACATCTCCACTGCGAACTGTCAGCCGGACGTCCAGGTTTGTAGACTCGGATGGTTTTGTACCGTAGCATTGAGGAAGAGCGAGGGGGATGAAGGTGTTGGAACAAGTGAAGGAACAATATTGGGGATGTTACTTACAATATTTACTTGCCTTTAGCTGGAACACGGTTCGGTACTCCTGCCAGAGCATTGTAAGGTTTATATTACCTGCTGTGTTCTCTGTTACCCCTTTCTAGATTTGCTCTGTTTTTAATCTGTGTTCTGTTTAAATTAAATCAAGCTACTGCCTGAAATTCTATATCTAATCTTAAAAGTAGAGTTAAAGGGGTTTTTTTTAAGACAATAAAATGGATTTTGCAGTGTGTGTTTAATACATCTCTGTAACTATACAAGCTATCAACATGACTTTGCAAGTACTTGCATTTTTGGATTTAATGGACAATACTGAAAGTATCTTCACCTAGCCTTAAATGCAATTTCTTCTTTCTGTAAAATAGCAGTGAGTGGAAAGGTAAGAGGTAATTATGAGAGCAAGGATTAATTTGTTTGAAACTTCAGACCTGGCAAACTGTTACCTCTGAAATGAGTAATTTTGGGGCTTGGAGGTTCAGGGGAAACAAGAAATTTCACTTGAAAATTATGTTCTGAGTTGTAGTTACTGGTGACTTTTGTACTGATGCCTTTCTTTGGTGTTTTCTGTCTTGGGACTGGGTCTGCAGGGGAGGGAGTCTTCCCAGAGGCTTGCTGCTATGAACTGTGTTTGTGTTGATCTTTGTTTGGAGAAGCTATTCACAAGGTTTAAACCTGTCCTCCCCTCCTTTAGTAAGCGACTCTCCCAGCCAGCTGGAGGCCTTCTGGACTCTATCACTAATATCTTTGGGTAGGTTAGAACACTTTCACCTCTTTGTTTTGTGTATCGGTTTCAATGTACACCAGAATCTTGGTGGTGCAGGGAATACAAACAAATAATTTCAGCCTTTCTTCTAGCTTCTGCTCTTCTTTTTTTTTTTTCTTTTTTGTTCTTCTCCTCAACTTCCTGTTTCTTCCATCTTGCCGTGTGCTGACCTCTGACCTTTCCCTCCAGTCTGTCTGAGTCTCCCCTTTTGGGACATCAATCTTCTGATGCTGCCAGGTGAAAACGTTATCTGCTCTTAGTCCAGCATGTGAATGTATTCGATTGAAGTAACATGCAACCCAGCTGCATTATCCTGATTAGATTTCAGATATTGGTAACACTGGCTAGAAACTTTCTGCAGTTAGAGATGCAGTGAACAAACATGAGTTTTGTTCTCATTTTCCGCTGCACTTTGCTCCTTTAGTAGCGTTATTTAAAATAAGTATGTGGGGTCTGTGCTTAATATCCAGAGCGGAGCCAGTCCTTCCAAGTCAAGCTCTGCATTAGTTGGATGGCCTTTGCTTAAATGATGCAGTCGAGCAGAGCGTTTTGCTGCCCGGAGTGTAGTGCTGCAGTGGTGTTCAGTCTCCCTAGACACAACGATGGAGTTGCAGTCTCTCCAAAACTCAGCTGCAATCACTCCCTTGTTTCTCTTTCATATTAGAAAAAAGATGACTGCTCAAAATTGAGGTCAGTAGTCAGTTCTGATAACTTAAGCTGGAATACTGTGGAATATTTAAAGCCACAAGTGAATGCAGGGCAATATGATGAATCTACTTCTTGAAAGGAGGGAGAAAAGAATGTAAAAACTCCCATTTTTATCACTCTGTCGTGTAGTTGAGTTCATCCAGATCTGTACCTATCACTTGAGAGAAGTAGTGTTCACTTCTGTTTCTTAAATATTTTTCTTTTCTGTCTCAACTCAGGAGACGTTCTTTGTCCTCATTCCCTGCTCCCCAGGATAATGCAGAGCCACATCCAGGTTCCAGTAGAGAAGTGAGGGTGCCCACTACTGCTATGTGTGTTTTTGTAAGTATGAAAGGAATTCTCATTTCTGCTGCCCTTTACTGTCTTTGGAGGAAGCAAATCCTAGGTTTATTTTGGAAAGCAGTTGCTAATTGATCTGCTGAAACTGTTTCAATTAACGGTGCCAGACAAGAAGGAATTCTTGATTTGGTAGCGTAGTTCAGCCCATTTAATCCTTAGCCTGAATGTTTCTTGGAGCCAGTGCTCCCCCGGCTGTGGTTGTGTGTTCTGTCTGTAGTTGATGTGTATCTTACTGAGGTCGATGATGATTAGTAAAAGGTCTGAGGGCACAGGGGAATTACACTCCATTACCCTCTTGGCTCCCAGCAGTCCCTGTTCTGTCATGCTGTAGCAGAGCTGTGATGGAGGAAGAGACTGCTGACAGTTTGGGATTAATTCGGTTCCAGTTCTCCACAGTGAAGGGAGTTGTGGCACTGAATGTCATCCAACAGAATTGCTTAAGAGGAGCTCGCGGTACTGGAGTGTCTTCATTTGTTGTGTGTGATCTAAAGTTTTCAAGCTGAGACCTCCTTTATGTGTTGTTTTGGCTTCACAAGGCCAAACTTAAATTTCTGTGAAGGGTTTTTCCTTTTGAAATTGAAGATAGTGTGGTAAATGTGTCTTGTAAAGCAACTACTTATTTGAACATTCCTCTAACTCCAAATTCTCAAGCAAAGAATGAAGAGCTTTCTCCAGTGCTAGCATGGGTGTAAACTGCTGTGAGCTTTGTAGCTATCCTGACTGTAATTCTGGCTGGGTTTTTTTCCCCTCTTGTCTTCCTCCTCCAGAATAATAGAGTGACCATACTGTGGCTGGCTGCAGCCTAGAGGCAGCCTAGCCTGCCCTGTTATCTTCAGTGGAAGTCAGTCTTGGGGTGGGGGAGTAGCAGTGTTACCCTCAGTGAAAATAGGGCCATAGCCTCAGCAACAGCCTGGAGCTGGCTCGAATGGGGAGCTTCACGGGAGGTGTTCGTGGTTGCGGTACCATGGTACAACCCCTCTCCGTCTCCAGCTATATTTGGCAAGCACAGCTGGTTGATAGATACAAATCTTGGGTAATTTTGTCATGCAAGGTAATGCAAAGCCATGTATGTAGGGGTTTCCAGAAGCATGTGAGATGTGCTGTTTTGACCATTCTGCTGATCACCTATAATATCACCTGAAAACACAGTAGACCGTCTTAACCCATGGTCTTGGCAATATGGGGATGCTGCCCCATTCCAGTTCCCCATCTTGGAGCAGGAACATGGGCAGTTGATAAGGCTGTCAGACTGCAGCAGGACAGAGGTGATGTTTGACTAGCGCTGCAATATTTGAAGGAGGACTTCCTGCCCATTTCATGTTAATGTGTGTGTTCCTGCTGGCGATCATCTGTGTTACGGTTTAGTTCCTGCATCTAGCCCAGGTGGACAGTGGAGCAGGGGTCCGGCAGGTGCCGGGAGGCCGGGATCCCAGCGGGCAGTACAGGCTCCTCTCCGAGGAGGTGAGACTAGAACTGGTTTGGGGAGGAGGAGAAGGCTGTGACTTCAGCCAGGATGCAGCTTCTAGGAGGGAGTTTTGACCACATTTGTTCAGAATGGCTCATCTGCACT
The DNA here is from genome assembly GCF_036370855.1 of Dromaius novaehollandiae. Classification (NCBI taxonomy): domain Eukaryota; kingdom Metazoa; phylum Chordata; class Aves; order Casuariiformes; family Dromaiidae; genus Dromaius; species Dromaius novaehollandiae. The sequence continues at coordinate 28,301,704 of NC_088106.1, read as the reverse complement.
TGCAGGAAGATTGGATTTGAAATGTTGACCTCTATATATGATCTGGGAAACCAGGTTCAAGGAACAAGTTCCAGAAGAATACAAGTATCCAAAAAAAAAAAAAACCAAAAAAAACCAAAAAAACCAAACCACCTGATCTCAAAAAACACTTTGCTGAAAATGCTTAACAAGGAATGTGGCAAATGAGTTAAGAATGTGATACATGGAAAAAAATCTGTAAGAAGTATAAAGCTGCGAATTTAACAGGAAAAAAAAAGAAGGAATCTTGATACTGAAGTTTTCATAAGTTTTAAAACATTAAAATTCAGTAATAAGTTGTCAGCCCAAGCTTCAAAACATGAAGCTGAGAGAGACTAGGGGTGTCACTGCTCCTGCAGGTAGGAATCATGGCTTAAGCCTGAGTTTCCTGTCAGAGAACTGCCATTCCAAGTCACAGCTTTTCTTTTAGTACTTAATCACCAAAGTAAAGCTGCATTATCTCCAGTAAAACAAAAGAATGTGCTTGATTTGTTATACTGTTTTGAAGCAGGCTTCCTTAACTTAAGCCTGACTTTGGTGTTCTGTGGTTGCATGAACTGTTTGGATCTCGTTCCATGGCTGGCTCTAGATGAGGAAACGAAAAGTTGATTTCCTTCTACAGCATACCACCTATTACTTTTTTCTGTCCTCTTCTTCCCTTAACTTTTTTCTGGTCTAACTTAAAACTAAACGCCTTAACTTACAAAGGCTAAACTTAAGAACCATTCTAAGGCCTCTGGCAGTCTGTTAGCACTGCTGAGTCTTGCTAATGTTTTCTTTTATATGCTTTCTGTTTCTTCTTAAGATAAGGATCAGTTGTCTTGCTCTGTTTATGGAGCATCAACAATAGCAGAGTTTCACTCTGGCTTTGTTTCCTAGGTACTGCTGAAAGACCTACAGCTGTGGTTCTGTGTAGTCTAGTCTTTAAATTCTGTAGCTTTCTAATCTGCGGTTTTGGGGTTTATGCTAATTCCATTTTGGGTGGCTGTTCTGTTCCTCCTGCTCCTCAGGATGCACATGATGGGGAGGTGAACGCAGTACAGTTCAGCCCTGGCTCCCGGTTACTAGCAACAGGAGGCATGGACCGGAGGGTTAAGCTTTGGGAAGTCTTCGGAGGTAAACGTTTTTGCGTTGGGGTATGTTGGGGTATTAAATGAACTCCAATTATAGTTCACTTCATGTTAGCGTCTGTTCTAATCTATTACTTAAGTTTTGTTTGTCTTTTTCTGTGCAGATAGGTGTGAGCCCAAAGGTTCCCTCTCTGGTAGCAATGCTGGGATTACAAGCATAGAATTTGATAGTGCTGTGAGTATCTGTACAATATCTATTGTTTGTAATTGGAGATAAAAGAATTGAATTGTGTTGTGCTCTGCTGCCAGTTGCCATCTTGACACTTTGAAAAGCTACCTAAATATTTTAACTCAGTTCTTAGGAGAGTAGCTGCAAATAGTTTGAAGTTCTACAAAAAGATCCTTATTTGGTATGCTGCAGTCTGTACCGCATTTCATTGTCTTTGCTTCAAAATTCAGAAGATCAAATGCAATTTATGCATTGGCTATTTTGATAAAATTGTGATAGAATAGATTAGGTTTTGTCTAAAGTAAGAAATTAGTCTTCAGTTTCCCGCTGAAGCTGGCATAAGAGCGCAACAGAAGCAAACACACTGAGATTTTTATATTTCTGAGGTTCATACCTGTAAGTGTTTTGTCGAGGTCTGTGATGAATAGTAAAAGGTCTGATTATCCTGAGACTTGTACTTCCATGACCCTGGCTCCCAGCAGTCTCTCCCCAGTCATGGCACAGTAATGGTGTGGTTGGCAGAGTGCTTGCTGACAGCTTGTGATGTGTTCAGTTCATGTTAACCTGAAGTACTGGAGACATGACTGTAGTCCACATCCAACAGTCCTACCTGAAGGAGTTTGGGGTCTTGGTCTGTTATATCTGGACATGTGATCTGACTTTTCTGCTGAGACCTCTGCCATAACAACGCCTTACTGCATGGAAAGTAGAGCAAGCCTGAAACAATTTCTTCAGTTTGGTGATTTTACGTGCTGACTTTTATTAATACACAGCCAAAAGTATCCCTCATCTGGGCACCGACCATCTTGTTAGAGACTTATCAGTGCTGTTAATCTGCTGGAGAAACTAGTTCTGAATTTTTTCAGATTGCTTGAATGCATTTCAGGTGAGAACTGCTTGAGGTGAGATGCGCCTGGGCTTTGGTTTCTGCTTCAGAAAAGTCTTTTGAGGTGGACAGGAGCACGAGCATCAATCCTATGATGAGCATTCTCCATCAAGGGTCACTTGGAAGAGCTCTAAGCCTGAAGCTGTGATCTATCCACCTGTCATTGAGCAGATCTCATTCTTGGAATCTTCACTTAAAATGTTTGAGTTGTCATGAAAATTACAGGAATTGGACTAATTCTACTCTACTAATTCTACTCTGGCAGGCCCACCTAAGCAGTGCCGTGGGGGCCTTCTGTGGAGAATCAAAAAGAAAGAGAACAGATGAGTGTGAACTAAAACCTAGTCCTCACTGCAGCAGCTGGGGGCAGAAAGCGAAGGAGAATGGTGCATTCTGGTCTGCTTACTATTATTACTTTTATCTGTAGTCATGAGTCCACAAATTGACATCATGTTTTGGGAGAAGAAAAAGGCATAGCCATACTGAAAGTTGTTACACCAGTATTCCTTACTTGTATGTTGGGTTTTTGGTTTTTTCTTTCTTTTTCCCTTGGCAATATAGCACTAATATGGCTTTACTGACTTCCTGGAAATACTTTGAGTTTAATAATCTGCATAATGACTAACAGAAGTAGTTTTAAATTATTCTTGTTTTCACAGGGTTCTTACCTCTTAGCAGCTTCAAATGATTTTGCCAGCAGAATCTGGACGGTTGATGACAATCGATTACGGGTGAGTCCCTTGAAGAAGGCAAAGCAATGGTCAGGCTGTTCCTGCCCTGTATTCCCCAGTCTAATGGAGGTTTAGTAATTTTGGAATCTGCATATTTACAGATGCAGATCTGCAACACATTCAGCAATTCTTTTTGTGAACCCAGTCTTTATTTCTTTACAATTGAAGAGTCTTCAATGCAAGAGAAAAGACTAAAATGCTGTGTTGGTCTTTGCATATCCTTGTAGGACACTCCAGTTACATCATATTTTCATACTATGAACTTTTGCGTCCCTTTCTGTGGAAACTGTTAAGTGTTTCTTATGGTTCTTGAACTACTTAGATGTTATACCCTTGTTTTAAGGACTGTCGAAGCAGAGCTTGCAGCAGACAGGAAGATTTTCTTTGTGTCAGGGGTAGCATTTTTGAAAAGTGGTCCATGGCCTAGCTGTAAAAAACAGGCAGGCCTTAAAGTGCTTGAATTTATTCTGAGTATCTTGCAAAAGATTCCTCCTGTCCTCCCTCCTTTGCACTCGCATTCATCTCCACTCCTTTAGTTCCTGTTTAAAGAAGAGCTGTAATCTACCAAAAGACAAGTTTTCAGCTTTCCCAGAGGTTTTGTTTATTCTTGTTCCTAGCTACACTTTCCCTCAAAGTTTTAGTTTAGAAAGATGCTACTTGGAATGATCTGAACCTTTTGGTCTTTCACATGTCAATTATAATTTTAATTCACTGAGTAATTCTCAGTGTGGAGATGTCAGCTAATTTAGGAAAGTAAGCAATGTATCAGTTCTTTTGCAGGTTTTTTTGGCCTGCAAATCATACTATTTGTTGTAAATTATAATGCATAAGAGTTTAACAGACTATAAATTACTCGGTGCAAAAAGTTATCTCTGCAAACATCCACCTGGCTTCACAATATCTTCCTGTAATTTTCCAGTATCCCTGCTGACTACCAGCTTTGGGTGAGTGCAGTCACTGTTCACTGAGATAAAATAGTGCATTCTTTGTTTTGAGTGTGTGTGGTGTGGACTTGTCATTCCTTGCACATGAGCAGGCAGCAGTGAAGCTGAGGTAATGGTAAACTTTACCACAAACTCCCTACTTAAATGCAAGTATCAATATATAATGACTGTGCAGCAAGAGCAAAAAAAGGATGCAGAGGGAAAGTTTAGATCCTCCTTTCTAGAGTTTGTATGTCCTGTCTTAAGAACAAGGGGTCTTTATTGGATGATGCTTTCTTTCAGATTTTCAGTGGTATGTATCAGTTTTTCAAACTTTGCTCCCATTTCTTTCCAATTTAAATGTTTGGCAGGTTTTGTATCTCCCAAGCCCAGATTGCTTTGTGTAATTTGATCATGCTTTGAGAATTAAAAGATGTGACTATATACTTCAGTCATGCATTATCTGTTTTGTGATTGGCATGCAAATATTCAGCAATTTGAAGTGAGTGCAGTTCATATTCTTAACAGTGTCCCCTGTGCTGGATGCAAACAAAAGCAGTTGTGAAAACTGCTCTTGGAAGTCTTTCTGGAACAGGTGGTTGTCTCAGCTTTCAGGCTTAAAGATGTTGAGACTAGATGCCCTTTCATATCCTTGAGAGGAGTTCGTTATAAAAACCTGAAGGCACCATTTCCATTTTCATCCTGATTAACCCCTTCTCAGCTTGTGTGCAAGGCTCTGTTGCAGTTAACATCCTTCTATGAAAAGCAGGTGCAGGGAGTGTAGTGGAAGAGAGCTTGCAGGCTTCACGAGTAGCTAGAGAAACTGCAGCTGAGGGTGATGTGTCTCCCAGCTACTGGCTGAGCTCTGTGGTACTTAGCACTGTTGGGAGGGTTGATCTCTGTTCAACTATAATGGATTTTTTTTCCCTCCCAGTAATGCAGTAGAGGTACAAATTGCAGTTTCTAAGACTACCTTTAATAAGTTGCTGAACAGCAGAGCTAGTGAGCTATGAGGAAAGGAGCTGGTGGAACTTGAACTGTTCATTTATACCATTTACTTCTCTCCTCAGCACACCCTGACAGGTCACAGCGGTAAAGTTCTCTCAGCCAAGTTCTTGTTGGACAATGCGCGCATTGTTTCGGGAAGTCATGACCGGACCCTCAAGCTTTGGGACCTCCGCAGCAAAGTTTGTAAGGAAACCTAAATTCTGTCTTCCATCCAACTTCTGTGTTTGCTAGCGAATGTAAACGGAAGTCTGACATCAGCCAGATCACTTCATCTTGCTAGTCTAAAAAAGCAGAAAACAGCAACCGTGTTATTTTCTGTTGCTGTTCAGGTAATCAGGCCTGATTCGTTCTGCCTGTTACCTGAAGCAACAATAAGAAATGGTGTATGCAGGAAGCACTGTTAATTTAATAGGCAGCTGTGTTCTGAGAGCTCTCTTTGTTCTTCAGCCAGTGGGGTGGATGTTTTGGTCTTCCACTTAAAAACTTGGGGCCAGGTCAGCCCTTTTAACCTCGAGCTGGATGCAAACGTCTCTTGGAAACTTCTCAAAAACTTCTGCATCTCAAATGAAAGTAATGCTAGGATTTTAGGTGGTTCTTTGGGAGAAACAATTACCTTATTTTCTTGGCTTTTGTTCCGTTGATAGTTCTTCAACCTATTGGCCTCGAGAGGGAAGTCAGGATTCCAAGTTACCTTGATACCTGAACTACAAACAGAGGTCATATAGGCAGTTTCTTGTTGCTTAACTGTTGCAAATTATGGCTGGCTAAATATGAAGTGGAGGTAAAGCAGCTGTCCGGGGAGCATTTAAAGGGATATTAGATAAAGCAAAGGAGATTGAGAAGGGCAAAGGGGTTGCTGAAGGCTTAAGTCAGGATTATTCCAAGACACTGTCTGCCCTCTTACGCTTCTTGGGCACTGCTCTGTATCAATATGTGTGCCAGTAAGCGAATACAATATGTGTGTGGCTTGTGATTGTTTTCTGACTGTTTTCACCAGCTTGTACAGTATGAATTCCCATGTGTCACCATTGATTTATCCTTTTTAGGTATAAAAACAGTGTTTGCAGGATCTAGCTGCAATGACATCGTATGTACTGAGCAGTGCGTAATGAGTGGACATTTTGATAAGAAAATTCGTTTCTGGGACATCAGGTAAAACCATTTTGAGAGAGTTTATAGTGTAGGAATGGTTATGGAATTGCTGTCCAAGGATAATCTGAACTGGGACACTTTTCTTCCTGAGCTTGGAAACTGGAGAGATTGTTATAAGAGTCTGAGAAGAAAGGCAGTGAATAAGCCTTTAATTATTAGATAGTTGATTTGTTGGGTCAGTTTTCTTTGTGGTCTTTTTGAGAGCGGGGAGGGGGAATTGTTTTTAGGATGCCTTTTCTGAAGAGACAGACTGCTTTAATGTCGATATTTTATATTGGCCAGTATTTGCCTTTCAAGACAGTGTTTAGTTTTTCAGAGGGTGGGGCTGTGAGGAAAACAACGTCTGATTGTTGGCTGTAAACATTATCCACAAAGTGAGTCTTTCCCAAACAAGATCTCAAAATGTGAAAACAAAACAATAGTTCTTTCTTCTGTTCCTGTGCATTGGGACAAGTCAAAGTTTTGATGCATTGACTGGCTCCTGGACCTTGGTTTACTTCTGATTTTCCTTTTTTCTGTCTTTAGGACTGAAAGCATAGTAAAAGAACTAGAACTGTTTGGGAGGATCACAGCTCTGGACCTGAATTCAGAGCGAACAGAGCTTCTGACCTGTTCTCGTGATGATCTACTGAAGATCATTGATCTACGGGTCAGTGCTGTCAAGCAGACATTCAGGTGAGTATATTCTCCAGAGGCCCACAAGAACATTTTGGATTTCCGAACTTTGGACTGCCCGTTGTCCTCAGTGTTTGAGGTTTTTGCAGTATCTGCATGAAGAAGGCAGTCTCCAACTCTATCTTTTTTGTTGTTTTTGTTTTTTGTGTTTTTCCTATGGGGGTAGCAGGGTTCTCTACAGTCTCAACAAAATCGATCTGCCTTGGCGGATCATGTCATTTGCCTCTCTAAAGAAGATAGCTTGTCTTAGAAGCGTTAGGCCTAAGAGGCAAGAATTTCTCCATATGTGGTTGATGGAAGGTGTATGAGAAATGCATTATGATAAAGGGCTACTGGAGCTTATTCCCCCAAATGTACAAATACTTATTTTGCTCTTTTGTAAGAACCTGGAAGTCCATCTCCTTATAAACTAAATTACAGTTATCTGATTCTAACTTTTCAGTGCCCAAGGATTTAAATGTGGCTCTGACTGGACAAGAGTTGTGTTCAGGTAAGGTCAGATATAAGCAAGATATCCTCTGATAAATCTTTTCCCCAGCAAAAGTAACAGTGCTTCAAGATGCTTGGTTGTATTGTCCCCATTTTACAAGTAAAAAAACTGAGGCAGAGTTTGTGGTTTGCCCAGAGTCAATTCTTGATCAAGACTGATTATATGAGGGACAGAGCATATCTGTAAATATCATCAGAAAGTTTGAGACAGTTTGATTTTTAAGTGCTTTAACTTGTTAGTGTTAACAGCTGGTGATGCTTAACTTTTTTATAGAATATTTAATGACAAATTGCTTGCTTAGGAAGTTGAGGGTGGAATAATGACATGTGGTGAATAATTGCTAACTTTGAAGAAAACTGTTCTCTCTGCTGCTGCTTCTCTGATCTTGTAGCCCTGATGGTAACTATGTAGCTGCTGGTTCAGCTGATGGGGCCCTCTATGTCTGGAATGTGCTCACTGGGAAATTGGAGAGGACGCTTGCAAAGCATCACAGGTGAGGGGGGAGCTGGCCAGATGATCTGATGAGGGGATATGGGCTGTGAGTCTTGCTGAGCTATGAAAGAGTTGTAGTCTTACAGCTTTGCAACTTATATTGGTGTGCATGAATTTCTTAATGCAGAGTCCATGTGGATTCATGTCAGTAATCTATAAATTGGAGTAAGGCTAGATTTATTTTTGTTCATCTTCTCAAATTGGCATGTGATTCTAATAAAGTATATTTAAATATTCTGATGAAATCATATCCCTCTTAGGCTTGTAAAAACAGGAGTCTTCTGAGGATGGAAGTGCTTGTTCTTCTGTAGCCAGAGTACTATAGTATTTCATTCCCGTGTTAAGTGCTGTTGTGCAATTTGGCTTTTTGTAAACTTATACCTGGCTTCCGTTTCAGTTCTCCTATCAATGCCGTCGCATGGTCACCAGCGGGTGCCCATGTGGTCAGTGTGGACAAAGGAAACAAGGCTGTGCTGTGGTCTGAATTTTGACGGGACGGAGGGTGAGAGGCAGAGCGTCCAGCGCCTGTGTGTATGGCGGTGCTGGTCCGTGGCTGAACAGAACGGAGACCCGAGCCCAGATCCATCATGAGCGGGTATTTTAGTGAGTGCATGGGCTTTGCTTTCCAATGGGAATCTCTGAAGCGATGGAGAAGGAGCCTGAGTCAGAGACTTCTCGTGGCTGTAACCGCACTGTGGCATTCGGACTCAGCAAGGGAGTAGCTGATCTGGATGGAGAATGCTACTTAGTCATGCCTTTACATGCAGTATCTATGCACTGAGCAGAGCTGAAGATACTAGTGGGATTCCTCACCAGACAGCTGTGCCAAATACCCTGTCACACAAATGTATCTACAGCACTTCTAAGTTGGAAATGTTGGAAAGAAGTTCTGTGTATTCTGACTTGTCCTGTCTCCTGTGTTCTGTTCTTGTGGCCTAGTTTAGGCATGGGGTGTGAAAATCCTGAAATATGGACACGTCCTAGGCAGTCTGTTAAGTGTTGGAACAGCTTTTAAAGAGAATCTCCTATGGCTCTGACAGCTCTGCCTTTGAGTTATCAGCTCAGTTCAGAGCTGCTCTGATCCTTACGCGGGTTCTCCAGCGCTGTCAGCTGAACTCCTTGTATCCATTTCGTCTGCCTTTCAGGAAACTGTCCGTTCTTCAGGACTTCTGCACCATTTTGTTAAAATGCCCTTCAACAGCTTGGGTACCACAAAATAGGGGACTTTTAATTTTTAATTCCACAGCCAATTTGGTTACCGAGTGTGAAGAGAGAGAAGTTCAACTTCTGCTGTGCTGCTGTGATAAGGAATGTAGTCATACTGTGACTCCAGTACCAGAGTATAGATGTTTGGTCCCTTTTTCTGTTCATCCGTCCTGTCCTGGAGGCTGTCAGTAGAACATGGCGGGCGGGGGAAGCAGTGGGGTTAAAATCCCAACTCCAGTGTTTTGGTGCTGGCAATTCCAGGCCACTTGCCCCCTTTTTGAGCACACGTGCAATATGCCTGTCTGCGCTGGAGCCCTCTCTGTGCTATGGAGCAGTGTTCTGGCTCTGTGTAAGCATCCAAAACCATGATGTGGCTGGGTGTGAGCTAGCTGGCATAACTTTATCCAGCCAGACCTTTACACATCACCTGGCCCTCGAGACAAGCCACCAGCGTTGTACCGCCTTTTTATTTGCACTTTATTTTCTTCTTTCTGATCGAGTTTTACTAAGGAAGCGTGTTCTTTGGAGGGGCCAGGTTTGGGGGCAGCTGCCGTGATGGGCATCTCTCTAACCTAGCCTTTTGCTCAGACACCTTCTGCAGAGGGGAATTAGAGTATATAGGGCAAACTTTTTATTTATTCAGCTGCCCATAAGAACTTGACTGTAAATAAACCTGTGTTCTGCTTTTAAAACCCCACAATGCTCTGATTCATTTGTGTGTGTTTGTGTGTGAGATCTTCTGAATAATTGAAGAAGGGGACCTAAAATGTGACCCTCTGTGTTATGCTTTTCTGATGAACCCAAATCTAGGATTCAGCTGCATTTGTGGGGTTTGGTGTGGAGGAAGAAAGAGGATAGTGGTGTTAGCTTCACGCTGGACATCCAGCAGATGCAACCTGGTCTTGTCCTGTCTCAGGCGTGCTGCCTACAGACCGAAGTTGAAGGAAGCTTCACCATGTTAAACAAGTGCCACTATCCTTGAAAGGGTTGGCGTATTCTTGGATGTACTGGATAAATTTTTGAACTGAGGAAATTTTGTATCTGTGATATTTCAGACATGGTTGAAAATAGAAGGTTTCTGCTCCTGTAGTACTTTGAGTGCTGCTGTGTTAAAATTTTAAGCCAATAATAGGAGCTGCAAATTACTGTAGGAAACACAAACTGTCTTTGAAGATAATGCTCTGGATTCTGCTTCAGAGTGATGAAGCAAAGCCTTCGGCTGTTTTTGCTATAATGTACAAATTTCATACGTAATTAAGAGCTTTCACTGACCACCCTCCTCTTTTCATGAGAAACTCTCTGGCCAGCTTTTGGAAATAAGAACCATAGCAAAGATGAAAAAATACTAGTTGTAATTCTGAAGCATTTCAGAAGACGAGCTCATTTGTCTTCCGCCTGTTGCTCGAGCAGAAGGTCCTTCTGCAAAGGCACCTGCCCAGAGTCCAGGTGACCTTGGCTCCTGCAGGAAAGTAGATCGTTACATGACAAGTCAGCATGATGGAAGATTATTGGGAGATTAAGCTAACGTAATAAAAACTCTGCAGGCTCTGCTGAGGAGGATCAGAATGGGTTTAGGATGTTTATAGTTTAGGCTGCTGCACTCGTGTTTTTCTATAACATGGATGCAGATTCTTACACAAAAGGCTTTGTTTTGCCTGTTGATGCTGTTACAAAGTAGGTTAATGTTCTTCAACAAACAAACAAGCGTAATGGCTAGCTAAAACCTTAAGCATTTTGGATTAAAATTCCTTAGGACCAAGGTATCTGGGAAATACTAGTGATAATCTTAGTCTAATTTTTTTTGCTATAGTTCATTTAATTAATTTTATTGCTCATTTTCTGCTTCAAACTGCAGAGGTTAAAAGCAAAAATGAAGGTATCTACTGTGCCAAGGTGGCTGTTGCAGTGTTTCCTTGCTAAAGCTGGAACTGTCCTGCTAGCAGTTGTGGGGGGACGTCTCCGCTCTCTCCAGGCACAAGGCGCGCTAGAAAGTCTGCGGGACGGAGACGCTGCCTCTAAGCTCTCCTGGAGATGTTTGCAAGGGCATTTGTGCCCACAGTGCCCAGCCCTCGGAGGAGCAGCAGGTATGATAGCAATGCTCACTGCTCTTCTGAGGAGCTGATTATCCCTCGGTAGCAACAGCACAAACCCAAGGGAAAGGAGGGGGAAAAAAAAAAAAAGCTTTTTTGGTTTTGCATTGTGTGACTGAGTATAATGTGCTAATGCTGGGCTACTATTTCTGGGGCCTCTTCCTTATTTCCTACAAAGAGGCTAGGATCTAGCTTGCTTTCAGGAACTTGGGCACATGCACTTTTTTTTTTTTCTTTTTTTTCTTTTTTTTTAGGGCTGGCTGTTTTGTGTTTGCCAGACTTCATTAAACAGGGTAGTGATTAAGCTCCCCAAATATTTCACCTCTGGTCCATAAAACATCACTGGAATTTGGAAGAAGTGAGGAACACTGTTTTTGTGAATGTTTTTGGAATGATTTGTGTACCCAGTCCCCTATATCCAGTCAAATGTTTCTGATTGTTTGCAGAGAGCGAGCTTGATGTGTGAGTATGCAAGATCGAGACAGAGAAAAACTACAGCTGTTTTTTGCAGCTTGCAAGCCATAAATTCCATACATTGTTGTGCATAACATCAAGGCAAAATGCACTGGACAAAAAGCTATTCTTGGGACATTCATAAACAGAAAAGCTGAACTGATTAAAGTCTCTGTTCATCTGTCTTACATCTTAGATGTTGTGCCTAACTTTTTATAAGTAAGTTGAGGAGGGGAGGTGTACCAGCTACCAACATGTTGTTTTGCATCAGCTTGCCAAGGGGCTGTTGGTGGAGCAATAATAGAGAAACTGCTTACTGATTATTAGAAAAATACATTCCTTGTAATGCTTCGGAGTCCTTTCTGATGGTCTCTATTTATAGAGGCTTGGTTTGGTGTTTCATAAATTCCCTTTCTCGTAAACGGCTCTTCTGTATTCATCTTCTTACCCGGCTGGATGGCTTGCAACCCTAGGAAGGAGAAGATGGAGAGAGCTTTAGAATAAAGCTGCTTTCAGTAACCATCCTGCTCCATATATATCTTTAGTCTTTACTAAACATGTGAGGATGACATTGTAGACCAGCTCATTGACGATCTGGGCTTCCTTAGGTAATACTTTACATTGCTGACTTAACCACTTTCCTGTTGAAACTTAGCCCAAGTAAAATATTTGCTCTTGGACAGGGATTAATTCTTGAAATCCTGGACGGACGCAACTAGGGACGTGTTTTCAAATCCCCTACAAATTGCCTTCCTTGTTTGCTAAGAGGTTAGTGATACTCTCCGGTAGATAAGCGTAGGACAAGTCTGCGGGGAAAATTTGTCTTTCTTCGCTGGTTTAGGAGTCAAGTCTTTCACCTGTGGCAGCTCCTGTGGCATTTGGAACACCGCAAGGTATTTAAGTTTATTTATTGGTTTGTTTCTATGGGTCTGCAGCATGAGTAGGTGTCTGTTCAGCAAAAAATACTATTCTGGACTCGGAAAACTTACTCATCCTTCAGAAAATGGAAATTTTTAACCATGTCTAATGTCTGTCTCTAATCTTTACCTTCCGATTGCTCAAGCTTTCTGAGAGGGGAAGTATTCTCTTTTTCCAGTGTTTGTAGTGTGCAAATAGGCCCTAGAAATGGTTTCTACACTCCAGAACAGTTTCAGAGTGGAAAAGCAAGCAGAAGAATAGCTTGAAAGCAGATCGTAAGGACAGTCCTACATTGTCAGACCAAAGGTTTGTCCAACCCAGGATACTGATTCCAGGAGCATCCAATAGGGAAAAGTGTAGGAACAGGGAGAAGTGCAAGAACAGGGCTCACGAACCTTTGTCCTTTCCTGGTACCACCTCCTGTGCTTCAGAGTCTTACGAAGTTGCACCTGGATCATCCTGTCCAATATCTGCCACAAATCTCCCTGTGACCGTGCCTAATCCAGTGAATTAACTCCTATCGGTGATCTCACAGCCTTCTGCAGTGACAGACCGTACTTTAGCATCTTGCGTTATGTGGGGAAATGCTTTGTTTTGTCTTGAACTTGCTCTGTGGTCACTTGATTGGATGCCACTAGCTTTTAACTCATGATAAAATGAAAAACTAATCTCTCTCCGTTGTGCTTGTAGCATTCAGGTTTTCTGGGCATCTCTTGTATGTCCTTTCAGTCCCACCCGCCTTCCTAGCCTGAAAAATATTACTCTGTCTGCTTTTCCTTGGGTAGAAGTTGTCCTTACCTTGCTGCCTTTCTGGTTGACATACTGATTCACTAATACCCTAAAACTAACATTGCATTCAGTTCTGATTTGGAAAATACAGCGTACGGATGAGTTCTCATTTTCGGTTTGGTCCAACTCCTGACCAACTTATACCTTTCTGGGTCTTACAAACTGCACACGCCGTCTCCAAGATTTGGACGCACCAGGGGTTGTAAAACGGCACAAAGAGCATACTTTGTTCTTGATTTATTTCCTAATAATTTCCCTGCCCATTTCAAGACATTCTTCCTCAGTGGTAAAAGCTATCACTGTGCGTGTCCAACTGGGGTTGTCTTTACTGTCATAAACTCCAACTTTATGCCAGCTTTATAGCTGGCTTCATTTTGGAGAATGCAGAGTAGGTTCGTATCTGTCGCAGACTGTTAGCTCCTCGTCCAGGCTTCTTTCCATTCATTCACTATTACGTTCAACAGCTGATGTCCCAGGACAGATGACACTGCTCCGTACACTTGCAATGTTAAAAAAAACCCAAACCCCCAAAGCAGCCAAAACCTACATGTATTGCCAGTCTTTATTTCTAATCTTTCAGCACGTTATTAATAAGTGAGATTGATCTTCTTTTTTATCTTGTGACAACTTACTTAGAGCCTCTGATGACAAATCTTGAGGCACTTTTTGAAAATCTAAGTATGTCGTGTTGATCATATTAGCTTTATCTGTGTGCTCATAGATTTCTTCCCAAAATGACTGAGGCGCAAACTTCTCTTTATACAGACCAAGCTAACTCTTCCCATTCAGATTTTTCTATTAGTCTACTAATTCTTTGAATATGACTTAAAGACTTCTTGGTCTTTTGTAATATTTCCAAAGAGTTGTCTTTTAATCTTTTTTCTTTTTTTTTTTTTAATGAGGAATTGATAAAATGAAAAGAAACCTACCCTCTGAGTTAAGCTTGAGTTTCCATCGGAACAGTCTCTGTTTGGGGAACTATACCACGGGGGCAGAAAGCTACAGCCACCAGGCATAATTGCACTTTAATCTTATCCCCCTATTTTTTCCTGACATGTCTCCCAGGAACCCTCGTGGCAGAAAAGCTTCATTCGCTCACAGTCGCAGACCCATCTTTGGCCATGAGCTGCCCCGAGTCTCAAAAGGCAGCAAGTGAGAGTAATGCCGATTCCCCGCAAAAACAAGTTATCTTCAAGAAAAGCTCCCGTGACAAAGCTGTAAGTACCATAATGATGGGTCTACATTGGTTTTACTTACAGTCAGACTGGAGATTTACTGTGAAACTCGCTCTGTCCCCTTCATATTTTTTTCTGAAGAAGGACCATGATTTGTAGTCAGTGCTAAGCCAGAGAAGAATCTATAAACAGAGTTTATAGAAGGCAAACTTCTCATGTATTATAAAACAAAAGGTCTTGCATAGGAAGGCAATCCCTGTTTTACTCCTCCTTGGTTGGCAAATGTTTAGGTAAAGGTGATTTACTGTCTTCGCAATCAGAGAGCACCAAAAATCTTTTAACTTCATAGTTCTTTGCCATGTGTACAAGTATTTGTGTTGTACTTTTGGCACTTGCTCCACATCAAGTCTCTGATCTCCTGAAGTGTGTGAACAGGCCTGCTGAGTTTAGTGGGGATTTTATGTTTGCTAGAAAAAAAAAATATATGTATATATGCATATATAGAATTTTTCTGTGCTCTACAAGATTGATAGTTCTCCTTTTTCTCCCACCTAAACACGCAACCATCAATGCTTTGTTGTTCAATCATGGTCATCTTCTCCCTACAGCTGACTGTCTACCTGGGAAGGCGCGACTTCATCGACCACATAAAGAGTGTGGATTCTGTCGGTAAGTCTGCACGGGTTTGCGCTACCCTTCCTGGTCCTTCAACCCTGATTATCCTCTGTTAATGTTTTTTATTTTTCCTTCCTTTCAGATGGTGTTGTATTGGTGGACCCTGCACTTATCAAGGAGAAAAAAGGTTTGAGATCTTATGCAACGTTCTTTTCAGAGATTGTTAGTCCTCTTTTCAAGTGAGACGCTGAAATAAAACCTTTTCGCGTTGTTTTAAGGATGCTAATGTAATCTTCTTCCTCAATGGACAGGCTGCTTCCTTAACACAGCGTAGGTCCTCACAGATAGTATGAATTCTGTGGGGGTTAGACAACCCCAAGGGGTTTCCCTGACTCTCTAGTGCAGGAGGATTTGAAGTCCCACGCTGGCTGCGTTGTCAACCTGCTACGTGCCTAACCTGCCGTGTGCTTCTTCTCAGTGTACGTGACGCTGACGTGCGCTTTCCGCTACGGCCAGGAAGACATTGATGTGATTGGCCTCACCTTCCGCAGGGACCTCTTCTTCTCTAGGGTCCAGGTGTACCCGCCTGCTGACAAGCCAGGGACGCTCTCCCACTTGCAGGAATCTCTGTTAAAGAAGCTGGGCAAAAACGCTTACCCCTTTCTTTTTACAGTAAGTGCTTCATAAGAGCCTCGTAAGACCCTTTTCTCCTTGGCTGCTATTACCAGGCTGGTGACAGTGACAGACTGAAGACAGTTAATAGTGAATCCATATTTTGCAAAATTCCAGTTTCTAGTGAAAGGCAATATGCCAATTTTTTTCTTACCATTCCAAGTAGTTAAGAGCAAGAAGATGCTAACTGCTTATGAAAAAAGTCCTTGTAAGAGACAGAGAAATGTGCAATGGCTTTACTCTAGCCAGAGCCCCACAAACCTTTTTCTTTTTTCTTTTTTTAAAAACTTCCCCACTCCTGAGGGGCTTGGAATACTTTATACCTTTGTCCCAGTGCTCACAAAGATAATGCTAATTTCTTACTTTTAAAAAAATTCATGGATCAGACAAGCAAATAACAAAACCTAGTCTTGCTCATTAACCAGGGAGATCCAGGTTTGAAATCCGCATCTTCTGATACAGGAACAAATAGCTCTTTAAATGATTCTTGCCTTTGCTTTTGTCTGGGACTTGCTCATAAGGGCAGGTGTAAGGCTCGGTATATGAAGGCCTTTGGCTCAGCCACAACTTCTGAGGGTTACTGCATTACAAGTGACCTGTCGTCTTCAGGGTTGTGTTTTGTGCCTGTTGCAAACAACATGTTAATTAGAATATGCAGAGTTAGAAATCTGGGTAATACTGTTTTGGGTTGTTTTTCCCTTCTTGCTCCCACAGTTTCCCGATTACCTGCCTTGTTCAGTCTGCTTGCAGCCTGCACCTCATGATGTTGATAAGGTGAGACCGACGGGACACTTGTACTTATAATTGTTGAGGAAAGTTGAATGGAAAAAGAGCTGTGAATTTATTTGGCTGGCTTGAGAGTTAGAATACAGTGATACTAGGGTTTGCTGTGCTTTGCATGGTGGCTTCTCAGGAACCTGGCATTTAAGAGCTAAAGAGAGCGTCACAGAGTTGAAATTTAGGCCCTCAGAATAAGTAGCAGCAAGACTGTGCTAAATCTGCAATGCTTATAGTTTCCTTAAGCGACCCACATGATCTGTGGGTTGGACACAGATAAAATGCTTGTAGCTGTCAGGCAAGCTAGTCAGTCACATTAGAGAAGAGGAGACTGAAATTTCATTGATCACTATAAATACCATGTGTTAAGACTTGCTTCTGAATTAAAACACATGCAGAAAAGGGCTGTCTTGGACATGTGTGTGAACAGAACAAAAACCCTGGAGGAGAAGTAACCAGATAATGAGAAGTTCTGCAAGGTTTCTGACATTGTCTAAAATATTCCTTTTATACTTCATTTTGAATACTTCTCTGAACAGCTGGACTAGACTAACGAGCAGGCAAAACTGGATGCAGACTCTGAAATCCAGTGCCACAGAGACAAACTGTGTTTGCCAAGCAACAGTATTCTAGCAAAAGTTTCCCCTACTGCTATGGAGAGAGATATCTGGCACTTGGCCGGATGCACCATAGCAGTATAAACCATTAAAGCAAAGGTCAGCTTGGTCTGATCACTCCCAATCCACTGGGAAATAAAAGGGTTGATCCTGAGTTGGATGTTGACATTACAAAGCTATTTGGAAACCCAAGGCAGCCTGGAGAGCTTTGCAGGCTGATTAGTCTTGTAACCTGAAGGGTGCTACGAACTTTAAGTGTACAGCAGTACTGCTACAGAGGGCTTTTTAGGAGCAGGGATGTCACCCGTCGCATGCTGGGAATTAAGCCTTACCGGGAGCATGGAGCAAGTGGATGCTGCCACCTCAGCTGGCAGGGATTTCTACTACAAAGGTTGGAGGCAAGAGCAATTTGCAACTGGCAGGAATCTGCTCGTGCTAGCTGTAGAGAGGTGTCTAAGCATCTGCAGATGTGCTTGGCTTGTGAAACACTGGTTTCACAGCTGTCTTCTCTCTCCCTCTGGCAGATCTGTGGAGTGGACTTTGAGGTGAAGGCTTTCTCGACAGAGAATGTGGAAGAGGACAGGATTCACAAGAGGTAACAGGACATCTGTGCGTGTGGCCGTCTCCATCGGTGCCCTCTGTAACGGGGGGGTGGGGAGTGCAATAGTGCATCGTGGTGGCTTGTTCAGCTTCACCCCTCTTGTCAGCAGACCTCCGGGGTGTAAGTAGACATTAACAGAGAACTCTTGCCACTGCCAAGCAGAAATAAGTGCCCTGTTGTCTTCTGCTGCTTCCCAGGAACTCGGCGCGCCTGTTGATCCGTAAGGTACAGTATGCGCCGGAAGAGCCAGGACCCCAACCATGTGCGGAGACCACCTGGCAGTTCTTCATGTCCGACAAGCCGTTGCACTTGAAAGCGTGCCTCAGTAAAGAGGTGAGGAGCGTGCCCGGGGGCGTGGACATCATAGCACTTCAGTGCCAATATCCATTTTGCTGCCCAAAGCAGCTACTTTCAGTGTTGTTCAGGCCCTGTTTCTGCTGGGACTGACTTGTCCCAGCGCTCAAGGGCTTTAAGGTAATTTCTGTCCATAGCTACTGCTAGGGAGGCTGGGACTCCTGTACCAGACTCATTTGGGGTCAGTGGAAGCTATTGGGAAGGGTTCTCTTGCTTTCTCTGACCTTTGGGAGGAGATTTATGGTGGGGGGGACTAGAGGGGTGCTAGGGCTTGGGCGAAGCCTCACGCTGGGGCTTTTGTGCACCAACCCCCTCCTAGGTGTACTACCATGGTGAGCCCATTCCAGTCACTATCACCGTCACCAACAGCACAGAGAAAACAGTCAAGAAGATCAAAGTGACAGGTTTGTTTTTACTGTTGCTTGGGATTCTTGGAGGGCAAGAAGACTGTGTGATGGGAGGGCTCAAAGAGGGCCAGAAAGTAGCGCTAGCAGCTGCTTAAGCAGGCGGCACGTGCAGGTCAGGAACTTGTCTCTCTCCTTGTTCCTGTGCTGTTTCTCTACTGCTGTTCCTGGGGTGAAACATTATAGACGTTTTCCTGTCTCTCGGTTAGTCGCATGGCTTAGTTTCAGGTACTGACATCTCCCCTCTAGGAAGCAGAAAGGGACGGGCACCTCCCATGGGCAAGGCAGGGGCTGTGGGGAAATCCCCCTCTGCCAGGAGGCCAGGGTGAGGGGCCCTCCTGTGGGCGCGATGCCCCCAGGGCACATGCAGCTGTGTCTGAGGTTTCAGAGACATCTGAAAGATGTCAGTCTGGGAGACAAAGGATGAGAAAGAGAGAAGAGAAAGCAGGAGGAGAAGAAAGTTGTTGAGGGTTTCACACAAGTCCATCATGGAGAAAGCCAATTCAGTGCCAGTCTTTGTAGTCTGGTACACTCCCCAAATATTGTTAGCCTCTGTCAAGCTTAGAAAGACCTCGTTGTTCCCCAGATTCTCTCCTCATCAGTGTTTCAGTCGGAGGTACCCTATGCTTTTTGGTGTTTGACTAGAGGATATAAGACACTTACGGCAGTCTGCGGACGGCAGTTTGGTATGCAGTCTGCTTGGTGATGATATCCCCTCAATGCAAATGCGTTGGCAATAGATATGTGAGAGATACCAGTGACCAGAGACAAAAGCAGACACACTTAGAGAAGAAAGAGGCAGATGTTAATAATGGAAAGAACAGGCTCCCAAGGGAAACTGTGGGTTGTTGACTTTTTGTCATCTTCAGATCATGGCTGGATCTCTTTCTGGGAATACAGACTTTGGCCACATGCGTTATATTGGTCTGTAACCAAGTCATGCTGCTCATCCTTGTGGTCCCTTCGAGTTTTAAGGTTTTCCTGCTGCCTTCGTAGGGTCTTCCGCTCCCGAGCTTCGGTGGGGCGGCTGTGTTGTGTTTCTGATGCCTGTGCACAGCTGATTGTCTCCTTTCTCACTCAGTGGAGCAGGTCGCCAACGTGGTTTTGTACTCAAGTGACTACTATACAAAAGTAGTAGCTGCAGAGGAAGCACAGTGAGTGTCTGAATGCTGCGTTTATCCCTTCTTACTACACTCCTTCACACCCTTTTAATTACCTCCCTCTTCAGAAGCAGGAGGAGACTCCTAGCTGTCTTCTGGCAGTTAGTTGCCTGCTGTTACAGAGCTCTCTCCTCTCTCCCTGCTGTGTGTCCCCCCACACCTCCCGTTCCCTCTGAATGCGGTTGGTCTCCTGTTTCACAGAGCCAGCAAGTACGCTGCTCCTCCGTGCAGGGACCAGGCGGAGGCTGCAGAAGAGCTCTTCTGTCTGAAGAGTAATTGCCTACTAGAAAAACTTAGCAGGGACTGTGGAGGGCTCCCTGTTGCTTGAAATCTTTAAATGGAGCTGCAACCTTTTTCTAAAAGGTGTTGCTATTTAGCTGGAAGTCAGCCATGCTCTTGCTTGAGGTCAGTGTGTTTTATGCCATTTCAGTTTCTTCTGGCCTTAAAAAAAGAAAAAAAGAAAGAAAAAGATAAAAAGATAAACTTTGAGCCTGTTGATGGTGTGGGGAACCACCCGCTCTTGTGCACTGCACTGTGTTAGCAGTGCACTGAACCTTGCTTTGTGAGGAGGGTTGGACCCACCCAGAAATACTACATTTTTCTGCTTTTTGCTCTGCAGCATAGGGGCAGGTTTTCCTTTGAGTGCTGATCTTCTAAACTAGGATTCATTTTGTCCAACTTTAGAGGTCTGCAGCCTAGTTTGCCCTACTTTAGATGTCTGCCTTAATGTGAAATGAATCATGTTCTGCGAGTGCTTGTTTCTGTCTGCTAATTACAAAGAGGAATATAGACATCTGCATTGTAGACATCTAAATCTGGGCAGAAAAATCCCGCTCCTTGTGGATGGCTTTGTAACCTGTTTTGAAATTCTCTTACCTGGCTTTCTAATTTAAATCAGAATGTATTTCATTTTCCTTCTCTCACCTGCTTGTTATTTTCAGGGAGAAGGTGCAGCCAAACAGCAGCCTCACCAAGACGCTGACAATTCTGCCCTTGCTAGCAAATAACCGGAAGACCCGGGAAATAGCCCTGGATGGAAAGCTAAAGGATGAAGACACCAACTTGGCTTCTAGTACCGTGTGAGTAGAGTTTTAAATGGTCCAAGCTGGCGGAGGGTTAAAAAGAAGTAGGGAGGATAGAGGAGACTAACCTGTCAGGAGTTTGTACCTGTATCCAGCCAGCTACTTCTGAATGTGTAACGTATCCCTGTCACGTTCATTCGGATTAAAGGATGATCACAGACCTGGAGAGGTATTAGCTGTCCTAGAGACTCTAACATGTTGCTTTATCACTTTTGTGAGACTGGGATGTTCACCAACCTCTTACTCCAGCCATATGTTGTGACCTCTGCTGTTGCACTGTCTAACCCCACTATGTGTTTTTCTCTGGTAGCCTTAAGGATGGAATAGACAGGACGGTGATGGGGATTCTGGTTTCCTACAAGGTCAGAGTGACGCTCACTGTCTCAGGGTAAGAGTAATAGACCTTTTGCTGTATCTGTGTAGAATTAAGAGAATGGAGTGTATGAACCCTATTGGAGAATGGGCAGGACAATTCTCTTCCTTTGTAACATAAAAATATGTCAATGATTTGCCTAAAGCATGTGATAAAATGACTGCTGCCTTCTGTGGTCCCTTGGCTCGCTTTGTCCTGGTCCCTTGGCTCTGAGGCCCTTGCAAAAAGAGCCATGCTGACACTTGTTCAGAGGTTCAAAAACTTGGACTCTTTCTGTGGGAAGGACGTGAAAAATGAAAATCACCTTTTTTAAAAACAAGGTTATTTGGGTGTTTGCTTTGTGGAAAGTGGAGAAAAGGATATGGGGAAAGGACCAGGGAAAGTCATTTCAGTAGTCCACCAATAAAACAATATTTGCTAGAGCACTGCAATGGGGAGATGCTAAATATGCTTGGGTTTTTTTCTTCTTGTTTCCTTCTGTAGCATGCTGGGAGACTTCACCTCCAGGTAAAGCAGTTACATCTTCTTCCTTTTCAGATCATACAGTCATAGTTGTTAATTTGTCCTTTTACCCTCTTTCCTGTTCCCCTCCTCACCTCCCTAAAAATAAGAAACTACCCCTTAAGCTGGCAGAAATAAGAAATCTGCACATTCAGCTGTGAAAATGGGTCAATTACAAAGATGTCTCTGATTTATCTACATGCAAGTAAAATAATACTTCAGCACGTAATAAACCCAGCTTATTAGAGTGGATGTGCCCGGGATTTTTGTGGAGATATGAGTTAAACTTTTTCTGAGGGAGAAGTTATGGTTAGAAAAAAGATGAGATAATGGGTTAAGTTGAACTTCAGGGCTTGGGTTGGCCTGAGCTGGGAAGGGAAGGGGACTAAACCAGGCATGAATGGGTCTGTAGATCTGATGCATTTTCTCTTCTCCCCAAAGTAAAGTGAGCACAGAGCTGCCATTTCGTCTCATGCACCCCAAACCTGAGGATAATAACACAGCAGGTCAGTTATGCCTCATTTTTCTTTTATTGCTTATCAATCCCAGGTGAAATCTTGCCCCATTGCAAGTCTTGCGGTGATTTATTCTACAGGAAGCCTTTAGAGTCCAGAAGAGGCCAGCAAGGGGACTGCTATATTTATCAACCCCAAGGCACACATAACAGGGAGAAGGGATGCTAAGATGAGAGAAGGTGGAACAGGATCCTGCTCCTTTTTTCTTTCATCTGTGGAATCACAACTGCAATCGCAGGGCCTCGGGGAAGCATTGCACAGTTAAATCTCACAACTACCATGCAAAATGTTCTGAATGCAGCTGTTAACAATTTCCAGCCAGATTCCAAGATAGCAAACAACAGTCTTTCACAGAAAACACCTAAAACACATGAGCATTTTAAAAAAACAGAATACTTTTAAGCAGAGTTAAGAGGTGAAAAAAAATGTTGGTGGTTTTGGACAAAAAAAGTTGGACAAATAAAATTACCGCTATGCTGATGTTGCCTTGACCACAGTGTCTATGGTGTGGTCCTAATATTAAGTATCTGTGTGTAGGTATCTGAGAGCAATACCTGTTCAGCGCCAAGTCAGTAAACGGAAGTGTAGGATCTTTAAAGCTGGCAGGAATCCATCCTGAGCCCAAATTTACCTGAAGCTGCTGTATCTAAGAACATGACCACTAGAAAAAGATGAAGGAGCCTACAAAATGAGTTATCCAGAGATAGGAGCTATGTTCTGTACTGGAAGCCAGGCATTAAAAAGGGGTGGCCCTTAGTCTTGGTTGTGTGAAATTGTTGGAGGAAACAAATGTGAATAATGAGGAGAGAAGACTGAGGGTCCTTTCCCCACTCATGTTGCTCTGGTTGGGAATCAGCGTTTGCTAATTATGGAGGTGCCAGAGCAGAGAAAGGTAGGTTTCTTCACTGCCCTTTGAGAATTGCAGCACAGAAAATTCCCATTTCCATGGGGAAAACCTCTGCTGTGAGCTGTGCCAGCAGGGCCTCTCGGCAGAGACCCAGCACGTGCTCATGGGAGAAGTTTTCTGCACACATTACACCCCCATCAGAGCAACGCCAGGAGTCCATGGACAAATCTGTCCTCCCTTCCCTTCTTGCCCCCTCTCTGCTGTGGCTGCGGAGGAGACAGCCATGTCACTGGGGAGCAGCACAGGATGCCCCACAGCCCGGGGCGGCCTCTATCCCGCCCCAAGGGAGGGGCAGGTTGGCTCCTCAGTTGGTCCGTAGCCTTGGGAAGGCTGGACCACCTGGGAGAAGCTGCTGCAACACAAACACTTTTGTTAGCGTAGCTGTGTCCATGTTACGCATTTCCCTTTCACGCTGCTGGCCTGTAAAGCTGCACCAGCAGAAGGGGGACACTACTGCGCACTTGGTCATGATCTCCGGTGTTGACTTGGGGTTGGTAGGAGAGCAGCTTGGCAAGGGTCTTGCCCCCTGCTCTGGCAGTGTGTGCACACTGAAGTGTTTCCCTCAGACTTTCCTGTAGCAGTTCCCCAAGCCCAGGAGGCTGGAAGGGCTGGGGCCAGCACTGGTGTTCCCAGGAAGGTAGCTGGTGAGGGCCATCTAGTGTCAGTGGGGAGCCTCATACCGCAGAGGTGGCAGGGCAGCTCCAGGCCCCAAAATCTGGAGCTTTCATGGATTCCGAGGAAAGCTGGAAAACTTCAAACAGGGACCGTCCAAAGACTCAGGCATCTGTAAGGAATTTTGTGTGTATTTTTAGTGTGGTGTGAATTTTTTTGTCATGACACTATGTTTCAGTGTTAACAATACCCCAACCCCCTTTTTTGCTACCCTTGCCTCAGGCAGATAATTCTGGCAGAAGCAATTGGAATATGAAGAAAAATGGAAGTCAGGCAGCTCTCCCCCCTAAGATCATTTCAAAGAATGGCTGATATACTCTCTTTTATATAGTGCACTCCGAAGGATGTGAGCAGAAGACTTCACAAGGGAAATAGAGAACTGCAGTACTTCACAGATCACTTCCCCCAACACATCCTCTTACTAAAGACGCAGCCCACATATTGTTTGCAACATCAAAGTCATCTAAGAGCTTGCTGTCAGGAGAGAGCTGTGGTTCACGCCTTTTGTACAAACAGAAATGGCAGGTTTCTTCTAACTTGACAGAAGCCGGGTAGTTTCAGGAGCTATCCCATGGGAAAGCCATACAAACAGTTAAGTTTGGAGAAACAAATGCTTTCTCTTCAAAAAAGGAAAGTAGAACCCAAAGGCAAATTCCCCTGAAGCCTGTAGAGCTGATTTGAAAACTCCTCTGAAGTGTGGTGTCTGAGCTCACTACGGAGAATAAAACAGCCTCTCAAATGAAGCTGGTAAACTAAAAATCTTTCCGGCTGTATTGGCTGGTAGTTTTCCATGCTCTGTGTCTAATCACTCTTCTCGGTTGTGTGTTCATGCTTTGGAGATGCACTTTTTATTCTATCGGCTTAGTACATAAACTCTGAGAGAAGATGTGCTTCATTAGTGAAATAACATCTAATTTGGAATCAAGTGAATCAAGACTTAATTGCAGAGATGGAGCTTCAATAAGCAGTGTTCAGACTCTTAAAGGCCCCACAAGTTAAAATACTTCTTTTTCCATTTATTCGGCAGCCTCGGCAATGGATGTAGGCAAGGGTGCATGGCCAGGGGATTTTGAGATCACTCCTTATCTTCTTTTTCCATTCCCTTTTGTTTTTACTGATGAGTCAGTAGTAACAAATTTGACTGTTGCACTTCCCTGCTTATTCTACTGCCACTTCGTCTTAAGATACAGCCAGGAGAAAGAAAAAAACGTCAAAGCGACCAGCTTGTAGAGCCAAAGGTAAAGTGGGCTTAAAAATATGCCTGCACATGAGACAAGGTACCACATATTATGGTTTATTCCCTGCACTGGGGTAATCCCCCTTTTCCTTCTCTAGTCAAGGTGATTTATGGCAAGAGTAAATAAAACATGTTTAGCATTAGTATGTTTAATTGTGCAGAGCTGATTTGAGTGTAGAGAACCTCAGACAGAATGGAAGAAAATGTAAGTGTTTCAGGAACATGGTTTAATTTTTGCAGGGCCGTACTGGGGCAAGCGCGATCCACTGCACTGTGCTTTATTTCACCACAGATTGATTTACCCTTTTTATATGCCTGCGAGTGGGATCGGAAGCGTTCGTCACTCGGAGTGAAAAGCGGGTTTGTCAGAGTGCATGGCTATCACAGACCGCTTGCTCTTCCTTTTCTGTTGCTGGAGGAGACAGAGAAGGAACTGCTTGCTACCTTTCCTTTCGCAGGTTTATTTATAGCTTCCTTGTCTTGGACTTCTTATAGACCGACATTAGCATGTTTCGTGTGTGCTGGTTTTGCAACTGCTTTTGGACCCATGTGGTTCGCAGGTGTTTATTTGTAGGAGAAACAACAGCTCCTGTCACATTTATGGTCTGCCTGTTGACAAAAATGAGTGTCTTTTAAGATGGATTCAAATGGGGCCGCGTCTCTCCATGCTTCCAAAGCCTTTCCCATGGGTCAGCAGTTAGCCCAGAAGCTCCTGCTGGGTTTTTCTCCAGGCTGTGCTCTCAGCGTGAGTTCTGGTTGGGGGGTTTCCTGCCCTTCTGCTGATGTTTTACAGTGTGGGGGCCTTTGTCTTGGACCCTGGCCTTTGTTTTGGCTGTTAGTCTACAAATGGTCATTTATCTGCTCCCGTGTTAAACGTGCAGGAAAGGGCTGGTTTCAAGGAACTCCCCAATGCTGTGTCCCTTTAACACGAACACTATACCTGCCTTGTGTTGATATTGTAACTTTTTGAAATTAGTGAATTTTTAAGAGACTTGATTGTCTTGGAAAAATAACACAGCCTACTCTTTGGTTTTTTCCATAAAGTTAGAAGAGGTTAAAAGCAAGCTTTTAATGAAATTACCATATGTCACAACTTTAATTATATGGAATCATTTCTGCGGCTGCATAATAAAAGCTTATAGAAAACCTTCCGCAAAGAGGATGATGACATTCTGGAGCCTCATCTGTGCCCCCTCCCATCCCAACCCTCAAAGCAATTGCTGAGATGCCAGTTTAAAAAAGCAAAAACAAAAAGCCTACCCATTTTCAGGTCCCTGAGACTTTTTCAATGTTATAACGTTAAATAAGCCACAGGACAGCAAGAGAACAATGTGGAGTGGGCTCAGCTCCTGCTAGGGTTTATTAAACTTCCATTTAACAAGCCTACGGGAGGTAGTATAGCAGCCTCAAGTCCTTGCACCTTTTAATGTAATCTTACCTCTGAGGTATATGACAGGCTTTACTGCATCTACCACAGTATCTACCTAGGTATTGATTCATTAAGTATTCATCTGACAAAATGGTATATGCCTAACTGCAACAATACCTCTTTTTCCCTGAACTGATTCTGTAAAATCAACTTCAAACTGCATTGGTGGTTATCACTCAGCTTCGCCCACATCACTGATGTCACTGTTCCCATAGTAATGAATGTACTTCAAAGAGAGGGAAGAGAGCAGACTATTTAAAGAACAAAAATTGGAGGAAAAATAAGATGAGAATAAGATGAGAACAATGCTTCACGTGTTGGAAATTTTAAGAGCTGCATTCTAAATATTTCATTTCAAATTCGTTTCAATCAAGCATGGACGCCCTCAGACTGAATTTCCAGACTTCACTTCAGCCTCCGTGAGCAGAGGAAGCTATCCGAGTCTGGGTAGACACCACCATGAATGCCTTTACAAGGTCCATTTGAGACATTTTGGCTATGGAGTGCCCCATTAGACACACTTTTAAGGCTCATTTTTCCAGCAGTGCTAGTCACCACTTGTTCGCCTTGATGTCAATGAGCTGTGGGTGGGAATTCTCCAGCTAGCGAGTTTCCAGTCACTGAAGCATCCCAAATCCCTGCTGACTTCTGTAGAATCATGGCCTAGTTGCAGTTTGTTCCCTGATTTAAATTCATGAGAAATAAGACAGTGAAGCAACTGTTACTTGATAAGCTAAAGTAACTATGAAAGCCAAACAATCCCTGCCCCCATTTCACAACTGCAATACCATCTGTTCTGCTTATTTTGGGCTGCACTGAGACACCTTCCCAGGAATCCTGCTAGCAAGCCTGAACACCGCTTCATTGCAGTGCGCTTAGCAAAGATCCCGCTAGGGAAACACACGTACCGAAGGTCTCAGGATAACACCTCAGCAAGGGTGAAATCAGGAGTATTGCCTCCCGTATGCATAAGGTGTCCGAGGAGAGCCTTCCTAGCCCTTTCTGTGTTCTGACCTCTTTTTGATTTCAATACCTTCGTGCTTATTGAACATGAGTGTCGTCTTCTGATCAACTGGCTACTTAAAGCACAGTGACAGATCAATTAAAAGCAACATTATGTCACGCAAGCGCTGTCATCTCTGAATAGCAGTGTGTGCACAGATGTCTCTCACAGCTGCAGCTGCCAGCAGCCTAAACTGCATCTGTCCTTGTTTCTCAGCCCTTCTGATGTCTTGGGTGATGTTGCTAGAGTGCTTTTCCGATAGGGAGATTGAGTTTTGCTTTATCAGGTGCATGTTAAGTTTTCCTGGAATTCTCCCTGTATTGCTGCAAATCCTGCTACTTGTCACTGAAGCTGTTTTATCTCCTCACTTTATAAATATTCTGCTGTTCTTAGCATCACTGTTCTAACTATTCATTGTGTCTTTTTTCCTCCTTTACTGCCTCTTGATAATTGCAGGGAAGGACTGGTAAGTTTCTTTTAATAGTATTTTACGTTTTGGCTGCAATCAGAGTTGGTTCTCTTTGGAAATTCCCCAAATTTGTCCAGAAGTCCCCAGGGCTCCCAGAGTATGAACGTAAATCCAAAGTAAGTTACTGTGGTTTGACAAATTACTGCTATCAGTTGAAGGGCAGTGACTGACCATGTGAAACTAGTTTAAGTGAGCTTGTTTTGCTTCCCAATTGCAGAGAATCAGCTGATGCTCTATAGCTCTCTAATTTTCAGGAACTCAGTTTGTTCAAGCGTGTGCTCATGTTTTAGTACAGAAGAAATAAGGATGGAAGGTTTCCCATTTTAATCCTAGACAAAGACCCTTTCAAGCTATTTCTGGCTATTCAGCTAACTGACAGATACTCAGCTGGGATGGGCATGATGCACTACCGATAAAAACCTCCTCAGTTTGTGTCCTGACTTGTTCAATCAAATGCTGTTCATGCTAGCTAGGACAACGCTGATCAAGATAGTCTGTGGGACTTGGATCCAAACCGCTCTGAAGACAAAGAAAACAATACCAGAGTATGCTCCTGGCTTTTCTTCTTCGTCCTACATGCTGCCTTTGGTCTGATAGTATTAAAAAATTGCTGGAAACATTTTGAAAGGCCTGTGTTTCTTCCATTTCAGTGATGCAGAGCTGGTATTTGCGGAGTTTGCTCGTCAACAGCTAAAAGATATGCTCGATGATGAAGAAAACAAGAATGTTTCTTCAACTGATGAGTGACTAGAAGAACAAGCTGCCAGAGAAGCTATGTAGTCTGGCATCAATTAGAAATTTAGGACCTAGGTTTCTAGTAAACTACAAGTTCTCAGTGTATGTATTGTCTCTCAGGGAGCAACCCTGCCATCCATGAAAGCATAATCCATAAAAGCGTGAATCTGTGTTGCTTATTAAAAGGTCCATAAGAACATAGCAAACCCAAAATCTGAGGCTTACTCTAGCTACCAGAGGAGGACAGGAAGGCTGCCATGAATGACCTCTGCTTTCAGGGCTATCTAATAAACCGGCTGGTTGCTTTCACCACAGGTGAGAACTTAAATGAAAATGTGTTTGTGCAGCCTGCCCAGACTTACCTGGGGTCAGAGAGCCCCTGCCTTTGAAATGCTAGTGAACCAAGTCCTAGCTTGAAAGGCTGGCTTGCTGCCTTTGGTGATCTGTTGAAGATTCTCAGTGGACTACACAAACCTGGTTTTATTTCCTTTTGGTTGCTTTTGCATTTATGCTTTATCAAACTCACCTAGTGAATATTTTCAGTGCTTGCACTGACCCCCTCTGTGGCTTACATCCATTTTCTATACCATTAAATGTCTCACAGGTCTTCTTCCACAGGGGCTGTAATGCTGAGTGAGGTACTATGCTTGCTTTCTAACAGTATGCTTCACAGTTAAGTTATTAAAGATGAATGAGAGAAATGTGCACTGTGCATGAATTCCTTAGCAAAGGTCACTATATAAAACACCCAGCAGAGAACTGCTAGCCCAGACTGATCCTGTATTTAATTTAGTTTCCTGTATGCAACAGTGCTTCAGAAGAAGGCGCAATAAAATTAGGGAGGAAATTATGGGACAACCTGCCTTGAGGAGCTTTTCCTAACATCCGTCTGCCGGAGGTTCGTCTCTGCCCTAAGAAATGAGTTTGTATTCTTTGCAAACTTTGGTCTCGCTTATTGATCTGGATATTCTTATTATGCATGTAAATGTCTGATCCTTTCATGACTCTGGCTGAAGTGAGTTGTATGAGCTAATTATATTTTGCATGTAAAAAGACAGGTATTTTCTTTTTCTTGCTTTCTGCTCTAACTTGGCTTTACTGTGCCTCTGGTTTAAACTCTCCTGCAAAGCCTGAATGCAGGGCCTATCTCCATTAATATAAAATTGTGTTTCTCACCCTACACACAGGAGAATGGAATTTAAAAGCTTCCCATTTAGATCCTTGCTAACAGCAACGGGCCCTTAGCACAGAAGAAAACCAGGGAGACATTTTAGAGCCGTCCATTTCCTCCCAGCAGGAGTAGGACTCTTCATGAAAGCTTGCTGTAAGCAAGTTGCACTTCCGTCCTGCTCAGCCTGCAGAGGCTACGGCCACTGAGCTTGCCCGCTCTCTGGCTTCGGTTTCTATTGATAACTATAGTGAGCTAAAGCAGCCTGCTCTGGAGAAAGCGGGGGCTGCTCTCGGGCTTTTCTGCAGAACCATTCTATATACAGGCCTCATTTTTCAAGCAGAGGTTTTCCTCTGTCTTATTGTCATCATCATGGTTGCAAGCCCCATTTTACAGATGGTCCAAAGGCTTAAACGAACAGCTTTACATGTGGCCTCTAACACGTACAAATAGGTGGGTTAAAAGCAAAGCTTTCTCCTGTTTTGCTTTATCGTGTTCTCTAAACTGGGCTTGATTAAGATGCTGAAAGCAGTGAATTAAAGACCACAGATGATTTTGCAGTTTGATCAGTGCTCTCACTTAATACCACCTGTTAGGCTGTTTGGCTTCATTTGTCACAGCTGTCTCATCTTAGATGAAGTTGCAAGAGGCAGTATGTTCAGTCTCCTCTTTCTAAGTGTTGTATGTAGCCTTTGCTGCTAAAGAAATGCTGCAACCATTTCCAGCTATTCTCAGTCAGTATAATTTCTGTGTGATCTCAACTTTTGACTTTGAGGGAGGGTCAGGCATCTGTGCCTAGGTTTCTGGAAAGGCCTGTCTAATAATTGCTCTAGTATTTTTATTATTAATTTTTTGGTTACTCAAGAGAAAGACACATTGATGCCGTAGGGTTGAACAAAAGGTTAGTAGCAAAAGGTCAGTAGCAAATATACTGGCCTCAGAGAGGCCGGTACTCGGGAAAGCATTTAAAGGTATTCAGAGGAGAAGGGCTGGATGGTGTGTGACAGTCTTCCCAGTCTTATTCAGAAGTGCAGCTTCCCCCGCAAAGGTTTTTCCTTCAGTTTTCCTGGCTACTAGAGCTGTAAATATGGGATTAATAAACTAAAAGTTTTTTTGGTTTTGGATTTTTTTTGTATATCAAGCCTGTGTGGTACCTCTGTTACTACTTTCCTCTTGAATCCATCTGTGGCGATGAGTTCTGTAAGCTAATCGTGTAACAAAGTCACAATGTGCCATGCTGCAAAAAGAGGTGGAGTCGCAGTGGTTAAATCAGTGCTTTTGAATTAGCTTAGAAAAGCAGTTTCAGACATTTGACCATTAGCTTAGCCCTGCGTTGGCCTGTTTGCTCACTTGCCCAGAGAGGGAGTGAACGCTTTCTGCTGGCTCCTTCATCTTCTCTTTCTGCGAGCCAGGCTGGCCTTTTATTCCCCTGCTCTTTAGTCAACAGATGCTGACCTTTGTCAGCAGAAAAGAGGTCTTTAGCTGGAACTGTTTGCCTTTTATCTTTCCTTTCTTCTGGTTCTGATGTTACACGATCCTCTAAGAAGTCAGACCTGTAGCCTGCTAGTCATATTTACAGCTGGAAGAGAGTAATCCAATTTCCTGACCCTCTGCCTTTGATGTGGTGGGAGCCCATTTATAGAACAGGCCCCCAGCCCGCGGAGAGTGATAAGGCCCGAAAATGATAGCATCTATGAAACTGCCTATTTTGAGCAGGACTTGCATCAAATATATCGCCTCAGTGCTTAAGCTGTCTGCTGAAGGTACAAGTTTGGTGACAAATGCTTTTTTTCCCATCTGTCTCCATGAAATCCCAGCTACGTAGCTGTAGCTATGGGATACTATAAACCAGGCAGCTCTCCGAAGGCAGCTTCTCCTGCCTTTCCCGGGGATCCGGGCGTTAGAGAGACAAGTGCTTCAGGGCCGAGTTACCTAATGCTAACAGTACTAATGAGAAATGGCGTGTGGAAAGGCTGAGTCAGGCAAGAATGTTTCTGTATTGAAAAATAAAGTGTTATTTGGCATCAGGAACCTGCTTTGACTGTGAGTAGGTGGGAGACAAGAAAAGCCAATTGCTCTCACTTAGCAGTGTCTGATTAAACAGATACTAAAGTCAGATTGTCAGGGGCCGGTGGACTGTAAGACATAGTGGGTGGAAAGTACCTTTTTTTGCAGGAGGCTGATTAAAACAGATCCTAACTAGGGGCAGAAAGGAAGCACTCTAACTTGCCCCTACATGATTTACCCTACAGTATTTTATTAAAAACAGTGGAAGAATTGACGAGTGGAAACAACCCCAAGAATCAAGGAGAGATCCCAGCTTTTTGGCTCACCTCATCGAAGCTCTAAGCTGAAATGCTTTATTTGGCCCCTAATAAAGACACCATGGTGTTTGGACCAAGCAGGACACAGGGTGAACAATGCTGTGGTGAGATGGCTTATTTCAGTTTGCAACGAAACTTGCTTAGGCTCATGCAAAGCTTTAATATCATTCCAAGGGCTGCATTACTTTCCTGTATGCAAAAGCCATAAACTCAGATGGGGGAACAATCCTGCAGGAACCTGACTGAAAAGGCTGCAAGAGCTCGGCTTGCGAGGGCTGAGAGCGTCCCTCAGGCCGCAGCGACGAGAGGTGGACTGCCCTCGCCGCACCAAGCCCGGCGCCCCCCATCCCTGGTGCAACCGGACATATTTGTGCTTCACAAATGATGCTCTCCTGTAAACGCTGGTGTTTCCACAAAACAGAGCGGTTACGGTTTCTCCAGTGAGCAGCGCAGGGGAGAAACGGCTTAGTGGGTAGCGGGGGGGGGGGGGGGGACGGACGACACGGCCAGAGTGCCTGAAGGGCCGCGCTCGCCCCCAACGGCTGCCCCCAACGGCTGCCCCCAACGGCTGCCCCCAACGGCTGCCCCCAACGGCTGCCCCCAACGGCTGCCCCCAACGGCTGCCCCCAACGGCTCGCGGGGCGGGGCGGGGCGCGGCCGCCGCCAGGGGGTGCCGCCGCCGCCGCGCGCGGGCGGCTGCAGCGCGCGGCGCACGGCGGGAGAGGGCGCCGGTAGCGCCGCGCCGCCCCGCTCGGCTCCGCTCGGCTCCGCTCCGCTCGGCGCCGCTGCGCTCGGTGCAGCATGGCGGCGGCGGGCGCCGCGCAGCCCCAGCCCCAGGCCGGGGCGGTCGCCGCCGCCGCCGCCAGCGCCGCGGCGGACGAGTCGTCGGACAGCGAGCCGGAGCAGGAGCCGGGCTCCCCGCAGAAACTCATCCGCAAAGTCTCCACGTCCGGGCAGATCCGCCAGAAGGTGAGCGCGGCGGGCAGGGCCTCGGGCTCCGGCAGCGCTGCGGCCGGCTCTGCCGCTGCTGCTCCCTCCGCGCCGCCGCCTCCCCCTCCTCTCCCGGCCCGGCCTGCGTCGCCGCCGAGCCCCTCGCGCCCCCTCAGCCTTCCCCCCCCAACCGCCCCTCAGGGACCTGCCTGTGACCCTCCCCCCCCCAACCGCCCCTCAGGGACCTGCCTGTGACCCTCCCCCCCCCAACCGCCCCTCAGGGACCTGCCTGTGACCCTCCCCCCCCCCAAACCGCCCCTCAGGGACCTGCCTGTGACCCTCCCCCCCCCCAAACCGCCCCTCAGGGACCTGCCTGTGACCCTCCCTCCCCCCAACCGCCCCTCAGGGACCTGCCTGTGACCCTCCCCCCCCCAAACCGCCCCTCAGGGACCTGCCTGTGACCCTCCCTCCCCCCAAACCGCCCCTCAGGGACCTGCCTGTGACCCTCCCTCCCCCCAACCGCCCCTCAGGGACCTGCCTGTGACCCTCCCTCCCCCCAACCGCCCCTCAGGGATCTGCCGCACCCCTTCCCCCCCCCAAACCGCCCCTCAGGGACCTGCCTGTGATCCTCCCTCCCCCCAACCGCCCCTGAGGGACCTGCCTGTGACCCTCCCCCCCCCCAACCGCCCCTCAGGGACCTGCCTGTGACCCTCCCTCCCCCCAACCGCCCCTGAGGGATCTGCCGCACCCCTTCCCCCCCCCCCCCAAACCGCCCCTCAGGGACCTGCCTGTGACCCTTCTCTCCTTCCCTAACCGCCCCGAGGGACCTGCTGCACCCCTCCCCCCCGCAAAACCACCCCTCGGGGACCTGCCTGTGACCCCTCCCCCCCCCCAAACCGCCCCTCAGGGACCTGCTGGTGACTCCTCCCTCCCCAACCGCCCCTCAGGGACCTGTCAGCGGCCCTCTCCCCCCCAACCCCAAACCGCCCCTCAGGGACCTGCTGGTGACCCTTCCGCCCCCAACCGCCCCTCAGGGACTCGCCTGCAATCTCCCTGCAAACCACTCCTGGACATGCCAGCAACTCCCTCCAGCTGCCCTTCAGGGACCTGCTGGCCATCCTTCCCCCAAGCTACTCTTCAGGGATCTGCTAACAACCCATTCCCCAAAACATCCTTCGGGGCCTGCCAGCACCTCTACCTCCCCCCACCAACTACCCCTTAGGGATCTGCTAACAATCATTCTTCACCCCCCCCCCCCAAATGCTCCTCAGGGACCTGCACATCCCCCCCCACCCAGGCATGCTTTTCAGGGACCACCTTAACAAACTGCTTCTCAGGGGCCTGCCAACAACTGCCCCCTAAATGCCCTTCACGGGCTGTCAGCGACCCCCCCCCAACTGCCCCCCCCAACTGCTCGTAGGGGTTTCTGACAGGTCCCTGAAATGGAGCTTCCACCACTTGGCAGGTTTTCTCCCCAAGCTGCCTTTTTGTGACCCTGTAGGAACCTCCCGAAATAGCTCTCTCCAGTTACCCAGCTTAGACCCTCTTTATTCCAGTGTCCTGGTTCACACCTTCCAGGAAGCTCCCTCTTCCCAACTGTGGTCAGTGTGCCCAGGCTCAACAGGATACTGCCTTACCTTTTTCCCTCCTTTCTGTCCCTTTCCCTGTAAAATTTTCTTACAGTTCTGCAAGTTGGATTAGAGTTCCTGTCTCCTATGACTATCCTCCATTATCTGATGTTTGACCCCCCCCCAAGCACATGTCATCCCTCTCCATCCCCTGAAGCTGCGTCTCCCTTTTTTCCCCCCACATCAGAGTTGTCAAGGGTCCCCTCCTCACCTCCCCATGCCATTCCTGAGGGCCCCTGCGTGGCCTCATCTCCCTCTCGCATTGTGTCCCCCTCCCTTATCAGTTTCCTAAACCCCTCTTCTGTGGCTCTTTTAGACGTTCTGCAAATCATTTGTCTCACGTTCACAGCTCCTGTGCTCTGAAAGGTGCAGCCCTTGCTGTCATCCCCTGGATGACACCTCTTTAATGGTTGCATCCCCATTTTCTTCATTCCATCCGTTGCTATTGTTCCTTCCTGTAGCCCCATAGTGATGTTGTTTAGCCTCCTGTCTGGTCTAGCGCTGGTGTCATGGCTGGTTCGTCTTTGTTCCCAGCCCCTGTTTCTGCCCTACTTCACCTCCCTGGTTGGCCAGCAGGCCTTTCCACCCTGACTCCCTTGGCCCAGTCAGGCTGTACCCCTTTTTGGCTTGTTCTGGACCAGTTATGCCATTGTTAGGGGCAGTGACAGTGTTCTGCTCCCCAGGAGGAACTGTAGTTGTAGTTCCTCTGCATTGTTACCGTAAGAGAAGATGTGAAGATTTCCCTTAGCCTGAGGCTAGGAACCACCCATAGGGAGTTGCCCTCTTCTGTACTATTTTTACTATAGCTGCCTGATTTTCCTTTGTAGCTGTTAAAATACTGTAAAACCCTTGGGTTGTTGTGTGACATGTCTTAGAAATAACAGGCTAGTTACTCTTCTGCTGTCAACTTACTGTTGTCTCTGAGGCACAGGGAGACGCAGTTGCTGCTGTGTGGGTGCAGAAGGCTTGTTCAGTGCTGATACTCCTAGCTCAGTAATGCTTATCTTGTATTCACAGCGAAGGAGAGAAAATGTCTCTTTGCATGATGCAGTGTCTTAAGCATTATTGATAGTGATGTTTTTTCTGCTGGCGAGCCTGCCATACTTTCACACGTGTGCGCATCATCATTCTGCTGCTTGCGATCATTTTGTTACGTTGGTCCCAGTACTGAAAGCCCCCCCATAACAAAGCACAGTCATGTGTGAAAACTGTTTGCTCACGTCGTTACACATGGCGGAGTTACTTCCTCCATCTGCTACGTGTTGCTGACCCTGTAATTTATTTCTTGAATTAAGACACTGAGGGTCTGCGCTGTGTGGGTGAGATGGTTCTTTTGGCTACAACAGGAAACAGTGAAGCCCTCCAAATGGGTTAATGCTCCATGTGTCAAGCACATCTCAGCCATGCTGTAGCACCAGGTGATCTGATCTAGTCAGTTCATCTGCTTTAAAAAAAGAAGTCTTTTGAGGTCTTTTCCTGCACACAAGTGCTGAATATCAGAAATGCTTCTGCAGGAGACTGGATGAACCTTGTGGTTTCTTAATACCATTTGTGGCAGGGGTCCCATGTGAGTAGGGAGGAAGGATGCTGTTGTCTACTTTAGTATCTATGTATTGTCAGTGATGAGAGCAAGGACAAAGACTTTTTCAGTGGTGGAATGGGAACTCTTGCTTGCAACAGGATGTTGGGATGCGAAGGTAAAAGGTGTATTGGATTTTACTTTTGTTTGAATGCAGCCGAACACATCCCTGCGTCTCTACTTAATCATTTGCTATGTTTTACATCATTTCCTGCGTCAGCATGGCTGGAAAAAGCTTAAACCAGTCATTTGTACTATGCGAACATAAACATGTTAAGAACAAGGATTATAAACAGATATTGTCCACAGCTATTAAGCCTCCTGTGTGTTAATCTGCAGAAGACCTTCAGCTAAACAGTGTCAAATTTTCCAAGTAAACCCAGGTATTATGGTATCAAGGACTGATTTGTTTTGTTACTGTTGATTTCTTTCTGTTTCATCATCTTCTCTTCTGCATGCTGCTGCATGTATGCTTTTTCTTGTCCTTAAGGCAGGGAGCAAGATAACATTGAGGGTAATTAGGGTTCTGATGAGGCTTTGAGAAGCTTGCTTCATCTGTAAAGGCAGACCTCATTTTAAATTTAGCTATTGAATGACAGAGGGCAGACTACCCGAAGTTGTTGAAGCTGTTGGGCAGGTCTGTGAGGGTGGCAGTAAGAGATGCAGGGAGGCTTTTACTTCACCTGAGGATGTAAATCTCTTCCAACCACATCTTTTGCTGCAGTTAGCTTGAGACCATGCCTGTAAGTACAGTTAAATCACTGTAGGAGCTTACTGTCATCACAGCTTGAGTACAAAATCTGCTATAACCATGCAGTTCCTCTGAATTTACTTGTTTGTCATGGTCCATCTCAAACACTTTGAAGATACGTTTTGCTTCCTCTGGTCCTGTCATCTGCTTTCCCAATAAAAACTGTGAATTAAAACTTCTCTTACAAGGCCCTAAAACTTCAGCTAACTTGTTGCTGAGCTCACCGGTTGCCCAGCTGCAACACACTGGTAATACTGTGGGGCAAATAAAATTGTTTGGGATTATAGGTATAGGGACTTCGACATGCAGTGTCTGAAGGCAAATCATAGTTAACATCTGTTTAACTGCTGTTGTTGGGGTCTGAGCTGGGAAACAAGTAAAAACTGCATGCAGTGCTTGATCAGCTGTTTTGAGACCTGTCAGACTTGTACCAGCATCAAACTTCTTAGAAAACTGCTTTTAGCCCCTTTCCTGGTCTCAGGCTGGCACTGGTGTAGCAAGAGAAACTCTTGGTCACCTAAGTTAAACTATTTTTGAACAGATGGGTAAAAGGGAGTTAGGAGAGAAGAAATAAAATAGAGAGGGATGAAGATGTGTGTGAGGAGGTAGGGCAGAGGGAGCCCCACTCCCACCTTCTGAGCAGTGTTTGGGACTCAGCTGAAATCAGCTGAGTGGTAATATCATCTTAATCGTGACCTGGGTCGGGTGAAGACACAGTAACATCAAAAGTGGTCTTGAGAGACAAGGGTGCGGTGTGCGAGAGCCCTGCTCCTCGCGTGGCCTTGACAGTAAAGCTCATTTCTTTCTATGCACGTGGCCTTTCATTGTAAGTGCCGCGTTACAAGCCTCAGAAAGCAGGAGAATGAATGGAATAGGCAGTCCTCTCATTTCATTCATCAGATAGGTCTCATTTCCAGCATGCCGGCTTTGGCATGTTGAGATCTCGTTTTGTTTACCAGACAGGATTTCAGCAGTGTCCTTGGGTGGCATCGAGAGAGCTTTTTGTTTGGACTAATTCAGTCTCAAACTTTGTTTACTTTTATGAGCAATTTTTCTGTAATGTTTTGGTTTTTATAACCATTTGTCATTACCTTGAACTGTTTTAAGACAAACTTGCAGTATGTATTCCAACAGAGTTGCAAGCAGAGTGAACAGCTCTCCAAACTTTAACGTAACTATCTGGGATGTTGGAAGCTGTCTGGCTCCAGTAGCAGAGCGATGTCAGATTAACTTATACTATGAAAAGCAGGATACCTTAACTGGTACTAACCTTTACGCTGTGATGAATAGACTTTTTCAGTAGCTGAACGAGCGAGTTTTCAGTTGTCATGCTGTGTAACAGCCTGTGGTGTAGCTGGACTTTTGCACCACGAAAGGTTGTGATTCTCGTTCTGATTAGTAGCGTTGAGATCTGGTAGCCAACCTGAAGAGCCCAAGCAAGAAAAAACAAGTACTGCCTGTTTTTCATTCTCTTCTGAGCAAAAAAAAAAAAGTGGTTTGCATGAGTCTTCTAACACTAGAAGCCCTGCTGCAGTCCTACTACCCATTCATCTGAAACACTAGTTAGTATTGGGGACTTTGAAAGAGAGAAATATGCTGCTTGAGGCTTAAAAATAGAAGAAATACAAACCTGTTGCTTCTGTGGTGTTGTCCAGTGAGGTGATTGGGGGGGGGGGGAGTGGGATGTTTCTCCTCACCTTTGTGCAAATTTCCTGAGCAGACTAAACTGATTGCTGAAACATATGGT
This sequence comes from Dromaius novaehollandiae, assembly GCF_036370855.1. Taxonomy (NCBI): domain Eukaryota; kingdom Metazoa; phylum Chordata; class Aves; order Casuariiformes; family Dromaiidae; genus Dromaius; species Dromaius novaehollandiae. The sequence continues at coordinate 28,263,149 of NC_088106.1, read as the reverse complement.
AGGCAGCATGAGCGACCGCAGAAAGCTCGTTTTATTTCTTCTTTTATGCCTAATAAATAGAAGTGTTCTTTTTATAGATAGAGAAGTGCTATTTTTATTTCTGGAGGGCAAATCTTTCAAGGCTCTCAGATGAGGTTAGAGTGAGGAAACCGAGCAGTTTATTGGTTTGGTACAAATACTGAAGTAAGTATTTTGATGAAAAGCAATGCATTTCAGTAAAGAAACACTGTAGAAGAAATGTGCAACAAATGAGGTGGGAATTTTCAGGAATTTATGGTTTATTTCACATTCTGTCTGTGGTTTCCTCCACTAAAACATATTAAAATGTCTATATGTTTTTGTTGTGCTATCATCTAAGAGAATGTTTAAAAGAAGACATTTTAGGAACTTCATGTGTTGTGAATTGTAGTGGCTCATGCTTTAGTCCAGATAGAAACTAGGAACTTTTCACTTAAACCAGAGGTAATTGTTCAGTTTGGATCACAAGGACTGCTCTTTTGCAACATCTTGAACACAGGTTTAAGGCCATCGGCTTTCTTGGATTAACACCACAATCAGACTAGTTCTTTCTCTGAGCACTGAGGAAAAGATGGGGTTTTAGTCTATGTTAAATTGCTATAAGAATGTTTCTGTCGCTTAACTCAAGTCTGCGTTATGTTTTACGTACTCTTTAAGACTCATCTGTTCTGACAAAATTTGGGAAGCCTCCCAGTGCTGTATTACCATTGGTGTATTGTGAGTTTGCCTCGCTGCTGGAGATTTTTGGATGCTATGTGAAAGCAACAGCTGTTACTTCCTTTTTAAAAAAAAACAAAACACAACACAAAACCACACACACTTGTAGCTTTTCTCATTCCTTCTAACTATAGTTCAGGTTCCAGGAACTAAAGAGCTAACATTAAACCTTTGCATGTTTTGAGAACATGGATTTACTTAGACCACATTGCCAAAAAGTACATTGTTGGGCTAGTAATTGTTCTCTCAAATAAAAATAGATATAAAATGAGTATTAAAGTGTGCTTGAATGTATGTTACTACTGTCTTTTCTCTCTCTCTCTCTCTCTCTCTGTTCCCCCCTTTCTCTCTCTCTCTCTTTGTCTCTTTTTAATAAAAATAAGATATTTAGAGCACTTCCATCTGCTCAAAACCTGTAGTAATAAAAAAAAATCATTAATGTTTTACTTTGGAAGAGTACTGGATCATAAATGAAAACTGTGAAATGTCTATCTGCATATTACCATTTTAGAAAATCTAGTATACCATTTAAGGCACTGCGTTAATGTACCTTCTTTAGTTACAAATCCAATCCTGTTGTTTCTAAAATAGCAGATATATATTTAAGAGAAAGCAGAAGCAAGATCAGGAGAGGTTTTTCTGTTCTTAGTTTCTCTGAAAGTTTAAGATGTACACTAGATAGCAGCATCAAAAATTCCAGAGCAAAATGCTGTTCAAGTGAAAAAACATCTTCCTTGTGGAATATATTTTCTAAAGGTTTCCAATTCACAGACCATTATCTGCAGGAATTTTACTTAGCTTTTCCACTGAAACTATTTGTTCCATGCTTTTCCCCCCTTAAGTGGTTACTGCTTCTTGTTTTGTTAAAGTGTCCCTTACGGAAGAGCATGCTTCTGGCTGGTTCTGCAGCGTGCAGGCCAGCTACCCAGCCTGTGGCCTGTCCTAGGGACAGCTCGGCTTCAGGCCGATGCATAGGTCAGGCAGCAGTAGTGCTCCACTTCAGCTGCCATCTTTCTTGGTCCCTTCCTACATGCTTTATATCACTCCTGAAAGCAGTGAGCTTGTTGTGCTGCACCTCCACAGAAGTCTAGTGCTTCCTCACAGTACGGGGCTTAGTGTCTGTGCAGTTTCTGGGCTACGCGTGGGCAGTAAAGCAGTTATGCAGAAAAGGGGGACCAAAGCTTGCTGCCCTCCTTTCATCTGGAGAGGAGGTAGGTGACTCGCCTGGCCAGAAGCACTGCTGAATTAGATGATTGATTAATCCACTGTTACTCTGCTTAGTTTTAGAGGAAATCTTACTGCCTCACAATCTTGTTGCTAAATTAGAAAGTTTTATATCTGATACCTCTTTTGATGTTGTGGTTTGCTTTTCTAAAAAAGAAAGGCTTTCTTGAATACCTAAGAGTCCGGGTAGAAAATAGGAACTCTTCATTAAAACAGAGGTAGTTGTTCAGTTTGGATATCCATGAATACAGTCTATCCATCACATTATATTTAAGTCTTGCAAGTTTTAATACTTACTCTCATAATATTCTAGTGGGGGGAGGTGATACCATCTCAATTTCCCACACAAGGAATTGAGGTATGTAGCTGTTGTATCAGATGCATGAAATCACACAGTGTGTCTCCAGCAGAGCTGGGAACTGGGAATTTCAAGCGCCAGGGTAATGTCTTGCCTCCTGGGACAGCTGCTTTTACTGTTTCTTGAAAGACAGAAGCATGGCTGGTGCCACAGGAAGAGTGCGTTGCCTGCTTTTCAAGCTGGTCTGTACTGAGAAAGGTCACAGCGCTGTTTCAGAGCATGTAGCTCTGTTGCTGAGATTTTATTAAAAACTGGTATTCTGGGAACTCATGCCAGGCCCTTCTGTTCTGGTTTGCTGGCTCTGTAGCTGCAAGTTAACAAAACGGAGTTCCCAAGGCTGTGCTAATCTCCCTTGTTGCTGGTGCTGATCAAGATGTCTTGATGTGGTTAAAGGTATTTGCGGGACACTAAAATAGGGATAATGGAAAAACAAGCTTAAAAACTTTGGAGTTTCCTTTAAGAGCTATGTTAAATGCATGAGGAACAAGAAACTTAAAAGCATATGTTGTCTAATACATAAATAAGGAAAATCTGACAACAATTCTTACAGATGAGAGAAAAATAAATAAATCTTAAGATACCTTAGGTATTAATCAAATGGCTGAAGGCCAAAAGCTGCTTTTTGCTCTCAGTAGTGTAATCCCATTGGAATACCAGTTGAAGTAAAAGGATCAGGATTTGGCCCTGCATCTACCAGCCACTACCAAATAAGGCTCCCTGCAGAATTCAGTAGCAGAGTTGATGGGAATCCAGACACAGTGGGAGGAAGCTGTGTTCTTCTCTGAGCCGCCTCGACACGAGGGCAGAGGATTCAGTTCGCCTCCTTGAGGTATAACTTTCACTTTCCTGTGTCCTGAAGTTCCCATACCAGGACTTTTTTGCTGGCTTTCCCCTCCTGCTTGGCCAAGATCTCCATGACATTTAGCAGTATGGGAAGGATGGGGTGGTTATGTTTCTGAGGATGAGATCCCCAGCTGTATTCTGGATGTGCCTTCCCTCGTTATGCTCCCTGTTCTTGTAAAAGCACTGATTGCTCCTTCCCAGCCTGATACTGGTATTTCAGATGGCCCTGAAATGTCGCTATGGTAAGTGCCTGGCTCATTTGAGCTGCCGGTGGAGTGGGTGGGTGGACTTGGATGGACAAGGGTAATGATTTGGCTCTCTTTGGGCGAGGGAGAGCGTTATTTAAGTTCTGGTGATACGTGCTGTAGCATTACACGGTTCCGTGTTCAGTGCTGTGATTCAAAATAAGGTTATATTGCTGGCTTTCAGCAGCAGAAGCAGTGTGACTCTAAGTTAATACCAGAGATTTTGCAGTGCTGCTCTGTAATTGTGTGTTTGACAGGCATATCTCAGAGCTGAAGGCTTCACAGGAGGTAATGTGTTTTGAAATTTTTTGTGTGAGAAAATGCAGTTTATTAATCTAATGCCTAAGGAAGGGATGTAGTTTTGTATGTAATTTAAGGTGGCAGAAGAAATAACAGCATATTTCTCATGCTTGTCCTTAAAAAAAAGTTCATGTTTAATTAGTACCCTGTAAAATCTTTATTTCATTCCAAAGTCTTCAGGTAACCTTTAAACTGCTGCTTTTTGGCTTTGGCTAGCTTTCCAGATGGATTTGAGCCCTTATCTTTCGGTCTTGTTCTAGTTTGCTGGGATGATTTGAGCGTCATGTTCGATTGCCGCCTTTGATAAATGTGTTTGGGAAGGATGCCTGGAGCCTATGGAAAGCATACTGAGGGCTTAAGCAGTTACCGTGCCAGGAGTTGTCCAGCTACTAACTCATCCTGAATCAGACTGTATTGGTGTGCTTTTTATCCTCTCTTGTAAGTAGCTGACCAGAGTATTCATCTGTTTTAAGTGCTTTGCTTGGAGCTCTCTGAGCTCGTTTTACCAGGGAGCTGCACACTGGTATGTCGTGTTTCCTTTCCCATATACCTTTCTGCATGCTTTCAGAGTTGGTTTTTTACATTAATATGTTCACTTTAGGTCTATGAATGCTCATCCATTTTAAAACAGAATCATTTGCAATAGTAGCACTTGAATAGTGTATTGAAAAGATGCTGTTTCAAAGACCTATTCTTCATTTACTTGCTGCAACATTAAATAGTGAAGAATGAAAGTGTTTCAGCCTTTTGTTTATCTGTGGCAAGGCAGATTCTAACTCGAGACTGATTTCAGGATTTTATTTGGTAGAAACGCCAGTTTTTGCTGCTGATGCAGAGAATAAGTTTGCATTTCCTGTTTCAGTGACATCTCAGCTACGCTGTCCCCAGCTCGCACGCCCTGCTGAATTCGGCTCGTCTGCGTACTCGTCGAGAGGCTGTGCTGAGAAGTGCCCAGCCGGCTGGCAGGGCTCCCCGCTGGTCTCTCCCTGGGTACACAGAGTGCAAGTAATGGAGCAGAGCTGGAGGTTCTGAGAGGGGGTAGAAAAGATGAATGTTAGGGGAGATTTTGCAGACCTTCCCATGTAGTCGTCTAGAGGTCTGTGCTGTAACCTGACATGGGTACTTCTCAGTTTATAAAACACTGATTATTATCATTTTGTTTTAATAGCCTATGTACACTAGAAGCCTGGACAATACCCCCTTCATCAGTGGAGAGCTTGGCTTCTGTCACTGGACCACTGACTCGCAGCCCTAGCTTCTGTTTTGACATTTGATTCCTGTGGCTGACCTCTGATTTTCTTCTCTTTTTTCTCCCTCTTTCTGGAATCCTTTTGTTGTAATGAGTTCACATAATGCCTTGGCCTTTTCATACCCATGGAAGAAGTCTTTTGTTGGATAAGTGTATTTAATGCAGAATCCCCAAGCAGGACTAACAGACTAGCAAATTCCATGTTCTCTCTTATATATCTGCATAGCTCTCCATATGTCCCATTCTTCGAATTGCTTTACTGGTGCAGATTTCCCCCCTCCGAGCTTCCTGGAGTTAGTTTCCAGGGTGTGACCACTGTCTGGTGGAAGGATGTTGCTTTCGGATTAGCTTGTTAACCCCTAGCCTTTTGACCTTTCGTGTCTTGTTCTACATGGTTAGTTAGATTTATTCCCTCAGTTTCTTTGTTGGATTTACTGTATTTTGTTTCATTTGTAAATAATTATTAATTCTGTATTTATGACCACAAAGAGGTTTTATAGAAGCAGCTACTGAAACAGTTTTACCTGCAACAAGCTACAGCACTCCTAATTTGTACCTGCCCTGGCTTGGCAAGGCTGTCTCACCGTGTTTAAAGTGGCCGCCGAGCTACTCCCATCTTTTTGCAACATCTCACCTGGAGGCAGGGACTAGATGAAGTTGCTTGATCCCTGGTGATCATCTGCCCGTACCCTTACAGAAATGGCTTAGCTGACATAACTAAAGATAGCTTATCAGTTCTGCATATATGTTTTCTTTTTGCTCTTTTTTCTATGCGTTTGGTTATTTCTTTCGTCATTTATTTGTTGTTTGACATCAACACCCTACACAGAGAAACACAGATGATGAGGACTTTGGTATCTGGGTTTCTTTAGTTGCTGTTTAGATAGTTTTGAATGATTTTGCTTTCACCTTTTGTACAGTTATTTTCTATAAAACTTTGGAAAGAAGTATCACTGGAGCAAAATTCTTGTATCGGATATGCCAAACTGGATAACTACCCCTAAGAATATGCCATGACCTCAGCTGTAAAATAGGCTGCATTGTTCGTCTTTCTATATTGAACACAATTTGGAGCCTCCCTGTGCCAAAGGACACTTGCCAGCCTGACAGCTGGGTACAGTTGATAGTTGCCTTCACTCTGGCTAATGGGATCTTGCTTTCCAGATTAGGAATTTAGTTATATGAAGGGCCCTACTTCCAAATGGGGCCAGTGGCTTGTGAATGGATGGAAAAGGTTGGACTGCTTCTGTGCTTCAGATAGTGAGTATTACTGTGTGCAAGAGAAAAAGGGAGCAGTTGAAATGTGCTGGGATCACTCTTATCTTTTCACTAGAATCATTCATGCTATCAGTAAAAAAGCAATTCATCTGTGTAGGCTGGTTCTGTCATCTCCTGATATGACTTACTGGATGCGGGGACAGCTCAAACATGTAATGCTGCAAGCAATACTATGTCTTGCTAGATTTACGTATGACTGCTCTTAGTCATTTGACTTCTCGTTCTCATGTGGTGGGACTGTGAGACGGGGAAGCGCTGAAGCAGTGGGCTCTCGCAGTCTGAAGGCCTTGATGCAAGTTCTCTGAGTTGTCTGAAACCATTCCCGTTGAGGTCTGCAGCAAAACTCTTTCTTTTGTCGCTTTGTGATTAGGCCTAACCCTCGCATCCTTTTTGACATGAGAAATCTGAGAACATGTTATTTCTCCTCCTAAGCGGCAAGTTTAAACGGGGTTGAGCGTGTGCGGGGAAGGGAGGGTTGTGTATTGCTAGCTGCGAAATGGATTTTTTTCTGCAGGAAGTCACTTCTCTTCAGGGCCAAAGATAAATAGTGAAATGCTAGAAATTTCTAAGACTCTGCCTTTCAGCTGTCTGATTGTGTTCTTTGCAGTGATGTTTAAGGCTGTCTGCTTTGAGCCTTGTTGCTTTGAATCACCAGTTTGTTAGTAACCTTTTTATGCCGTCTTGTAACATGATAAAAAGGGTCACTGTTGAAACAAGCAGCGAATCCTCCTAGGCTAAGTACAAGAAGATACTTTGTTTTTCAAAGTGCTGTCAGCCTATGGAATGGCATGCTACCGCACGTCAAGCTGGACAGAAAATAGCGTGGATAATTCTGTCATAAACAAAAATATTTATGTTCATCCTTGATAGGATGCACCTAAGCAAACCTCATGGCATGTCAAATGTCATGGGAAAATGATTAGCTCTTCTTGTAGGATCCGCTATACAACACGGAAGAGCAGATTCAAGCTTTTTTTCCTCCATGGGAGAGGCGATTTCACTTTTGTCTTGAAGAACTGCACGGCTAGTAATCTGGTCAGAGTAGGTCTCGGATTAAAAATGCTACAGAGGCTGGTGAGAAGAAACAACTATTCACCCCCCCCCCCCATTTGTTTCATTCAGTGTCACTTTGCTGTTGGCTTGAGGTCCTCTGCCCAGTTCAATTTCTTCGGCTGCATTCCTCTGCAAGTAGCAAGTCCCTTGGCTGTAAAGTTAAAACAGAGGAGCAGAAAGGCAGCAGCGATGTCTGAATCATTTTATAAAGTCATCTTGATCTTATCTCCAGTCCTTTCCGCCCAAACCCACCAAACTCTTTACTGAGCTGTGTGTCTATAAATAGCACGGCAGCTCTCGTGCGGAGATGGGCAGCTCTGAACCAGAGGCTTGTTTTCTCTGAGCAGTGCCTGCATACGAGAGCGCGAGAGCTCGCTTCTTACTGGCCTTTCATGTCTGAGTTATGTAGCTATGAGGTTTTCTATAGATAGAGACTGGCAAGTGACATAAACTGCTACTTAGGGAGGGGCAAGGTGACCTCTGGGATTGTTGCCTTTTGGCTTAAAAAAAAGAGAGAGGAGGAAAAGGGAAAAAAAAGGGTGCTGTTTAAAAGAGGAATGGAGGCATGCATGTCTTGTGCAAAGGTGAGTGACCCTGCCGAGGCGAAGGGAGCAGCCCGCCGTGCGCGCCGGCAGCAGAGCCTGGGCAGCAGGACCGAGCGTGGCAGGCGGGAGCTGTGGGAACGGAGGGAAAGCGGAGGCAGTGTTTTGCTGCGAGCTGCTGTGCTGGTGGGCTGGGCAAGAGCCTGAGCAGCCAGAGCGCCGCTGCCGGAGCGTGGGGAGTGCGGGGCTCTGGCTGACCCCAGCTGAAGTATTTCTTTGAAAAAGCATAGCAACAGAGCTCCGAAACATCCTCCTGAAGTGCTTTTGTGCAAGTTGCTATTTTTTGATCAGGCTTCTGGCTGACTTGATATCTCTGGGCTTTGCATCCCGGGAGCCTTCCCTAGGATTTTTAATTCCTCTGTTCAGGGCACAGTTCAGGGCTTTGCAGAATTCAATTGCTAGTTTCTCGGTCTCATTTTCTAATTATATGTGTGTCAGTCCAAGGAATGCAAAGAGATCCCTCCATGTTTCTGTCTTCATCTGGAAAATCTCTTGCCACTTTCCCACTTCCTTCCCTTCAGGCTCAAGTGAACTGCAGAAATGCGTCATTTCTTTAGCAGAGCAATGCATATGCTTGCTGCTTTACCTGTAGCTTAGATACCCAGGTGCTGGAGCTTAAAGGAGCTCATCAGATAGGCTATATATATGCCCACAGGACTGCACAGAGCTGGCAGTACGGTTTGTTCCATTCAGCGGTTGGGAAATGGAGACACAGAGGGTGAAAATGACTTTTGGGGAGCTCGTAAGAAGTCTGTGGGAGACTGAATGCACGTTTCCCAGTCCCAGATGAGTGCCTTTAACCGTGGCCTAGCCTTGGGGTTTGGTTCGGCGGGGGATGCCATTGAGTCAGTCCGGGTGCTCCGTCTTCTCTTACCGGGAAGCCTCAGGTTAAGATCATAGCGGAGTTTCAGATCCTTGCATGGCGGCATAGAGCGCCAGCTCTAAGTTACCTTGCAATCTTGTTTCTGAGCATCTCTACAGCGTGTTTAACTTCTGGATGCCAAAGCCACTCCCAGATGCTGTATGTGGCTTCTAAGAGTGTATTCTTAAAGCCGTGTCCTTGCTGTGTCTTGTGGAAAATGGATTCCAAAATGCCTTTCCGTTACCACTTCAGAGGTGTGGGGAGCTAATGTGGGAGCTGGTCATTTTTGTTATGAGCTGACTTTTCAATCATACATTTTCTTAGTCTCTTTTCATTCTTTTGAAAACACTGTAAAATTTTGCAATTCCTGGTTGAACCAGACACACCAAGTCGGTGTTTGCCTGCGAACTGATGGGTGGCTTTGTGAGACAGGACGAGCGCTGTGAAAGAGCGAGATTTGGGGTTCGCTAGCCTTGGAGAGGGCCAGGTGTCCCAGGCTCCGAGGTAAACTAGGTTTATTTTGGAGGAGATAAGGGAGCTCCTGCTCTCTCCTCTCTTCCAACCCAGCCGAGGAAGCTGTGTCATGGCTCCGAAGGCCGTTAATCTTGCATCTTTCTTTCGGGGCTCGACTTATGCGTGACCTCCCCCCCCCCCCCCCCTTTTTCCACCTGGTCTGTGAGTGCTGGCATCACTGTGCTGGTCCAGGCCCTGTTATCTGTCAGGCCAGTTTGAAGATGGCTCAGTCGAGCGAGCGAGAGACATGTACTGTCAGACGGATGTTTCTTCTTATAGTCAGCACTTTCTTTCCAAGTGCTTTTTGAGGAATCTTTGAGCTTGGCAAGGAGCAGCGCGTGTGGAGAGTATTAAAATCTGCAGCTGTTTCAAAAAGGAAAGACCCGCATTAGAAATATATATAGCATTTTAAAAGCAAGTTTAGTGCCCTGGAAAGGATTTCTAAAACAACCTAAACCCTTTGGATCAGTAAGAGCATTTATTTTGTGCTCTTCAGTAGCCTGGCAGCGTATGTGTAATGCTGTGTTTGTGAATTAACTGATACTCATCAGTTGAGCTGACTCTTGTTATGAACCTCAGCTACACTGAGACCTCTGGTACATTAAAGCTGTGTCATTTTCCTGGCATCAAGATACCGAATAACCTGTCTTACAAGATTGTCGGACCGTTTGTTCCCTGTGTTTTAACTGTGTGTTTATGGCATGGGGCTCCCTCAGTGAGAAACAGGTTTCTGGGGACTGTGTTTCTTGGGAGAAAAGTGGTTTTCTTGAAATACTGGGGCATCATGTAACGCCGCTTGCTGTTCTTAGCAATACGTTCAATCGGTAATTTGGGGCTCAACCCTCAGCTCTGGATTCTCTGCCCTTTGTCCTTCTGAGCTGCAGTTTTTTGAGATTATTCTGCTGTAGCTGTTGGTGTTCAGTATCTGTCCTCAGCAAAGGTATTAATAACATGTATTTGACGAAATAGGATGGAGTGTGTGTGGATTAAATATATACCCCTACGTATGCATAGTATGTGAGTGAGCATATGGGACTGCATATGCTAGTGTGTCAATCTAGTTCTAAAGCACTTAAAAAAAAGAAAAGAAAAAAGAAAAAGGCAGTGTGCGTAGACAGTTTTGGCACTCCAGCCCTGGGAAATGGCAGCCAGCCAGAGAGTACTGAGGCAGGGCCAAGACTAGCTGAAGAATACCAAATGCTGAAGTTGCATATAGCTCCTTCTTCCCTCTAGTTTCGCTCTTCACCCCGTGTGCCTGCTGCTCACCAGTTTTGTGCCAGGTAGATACTGCTAATTTCACAAAGCAGAACTGGAGACAGGGCTGGTATATGGTGGTGTGTATGTGCTTGTCATCAGATGCTAATTAAATGAAAGGCAGGATTACCTGCGACTGAAATCTGACCTCGGTGAGTTTAACTGTTACGCTTCCCGCATCATTGTTGAACCTTGAGAAGTTCATTCAAACAGTCACAAGTTATTTATCTTCTTTTCATATCACGATAGCAGTGGAGATGAGAATAAAACCCCACCCCAGTGTGGGTTGTGTGTTGCGGTAGTTTAATCTTGATAAGTTTGCCTGCTCATTTGAATGAATTTGTTAGGCATTTCCAGCAGAGGGCACTCAGATTATTGTTCTCAAACTCCAGTCTTTTTTGATACGGGTGTAGAGTGGGAGAGAATAAGAGATGCCTGAAAACAAAATTCACGTTTCACCCTTCTCCCCTCCTTGTTTTGTAGACTATCATAAAAGAGGGGATGCTGATGAAACAGACCAGCTCCTTCCAGCGCTGGAAGAGACGCTATTTTAAGCTGCGTGGACGAACGCTCTACTATGCAAAAACTGCAAAGGTGAGGTCATGACAACGTGTATGAGCCCAGGGGAAGACAGTCAACCTTGGGTGGTTAGAGGCAGGTCGGCCTCTGTGAGAAGGCAGAGCTCAGTCCAGAAAAAAAAATGCTCTGGAAGCTTTTGTCTTCAGGTTTTGTCACTACTAGAGGTTCCCTGTTTTGCCTCACACTGTGAAATCCTTGTTCTTTGAGTAAAACATTGTGTAGACCTGTGATACTAATTGTTCTATCCTTTTTTTCCCCTCCCCAATTTGTTTTCTTAGGGAATGGGCTCTGAATCAGTAGAAACTGAAATAGAAGGAGAAAATATGAACAGAAAGAGGACATGGTGGGGGCAAAGAAGGCAAGAATTTATAAGTCAGAGCTACCCTACATCTGGGCTAGGGCCTTGATAGACAGTCTGCTAGATATCAGTCTGGCTCCTTTCACAAGAACCAAGCCCACAAAATTATTTTTAAAAATAGTCCCATAGTAAATGTAAAATCATAGTGTTCCCTAGCAGAAGACAGAGGCAAATATGAGTACCAGTGCATGGAACTAGGCTCCTTGACTACTAGAGTCCATGTTGTTAGTGCTGAGCCTTTTCTTCAGGTCACAAAAGGCTCTACTGGAGCATGCTACGCAGACATACCGACATGTCCCTTTAGGTCTGCTGCTTATACACTGGTTTCACTAGTTCATTAGAGTTTTGAATTTTTTCTTTCCAGTCCATTATTTTTGATGAGGTGGATCTGACAGATGCCAGCGTGGCAGAATCCAGCACTAAGAATGTCAACAACAGCTTCACGGTAGGATTTATTGCATTGTTTCCCATCCTTCTTTAATCTTTCTCATAATTCCCTTCTCCTTAGTACAATTTAAAAACATCTAAGCAATCTTTATTGCCTCTTTCACTTGAGAAAATTCATTTCAATGTGTTTATTTTAAGAGACATTTACAGTTCTGATTGAATGTGCAAAGACGGCGACAGTAACTAGTAGCAGATCATGCATGCTTTGATTTCTGGCAGGAAGGAAGCAAATCAAAGAATTCTCCCATTTTGTCCTGCTGTGGGCTTGTCTAGGGTCTTTGGAAGGACCAGCAGAGGTGAAGCTTCCAGTTTTAAACTAGAAGTATGAGGAGTGCGGCATTATGACTGAACTTCCACAAGTCAGCAAAATCTTAAACATATGTTTCCCTACAGCAATCATAACTGATCTCCATGCACATGGAAAATGCATTGGGTTGCTATATATGGTGCTAAAGCTTTGCCTTCAGGGATGTTCTTACCTTCAAGCTACTGGGTTTGACAGAATCCATTTACATAGTGGTACAGAAAAATTTGTTCTGCTGAGGGAATTAGGGGTGATATTTGTGATTATGCTGGAGGTCTGGCTAAAGGAATTTAATGTTCCCTTCAGGCCTTAAAATATGTAAACTTCTTTCTCTGATTTTATTTATATGTGGATGTGTGTGTGTTTGTATATGCACACTAGTCTATATATAGTGGTAAAGCAAAAGCAGTAACTGAAAGGAGTTGCACAGAGGTAACTGTCAAATTGGTTTATGGTATTTGTTAGATACGGAAAACGTGTTCTAGCATTTACAGTCTGGAGAGGTGGTGGTGTCACTTCTTCATTTTCTCCAGTCTTAGTAACTGGGAGAAAAGCTGCTCATGTTCCTGGGGTGCAGGTGTTCCCTAAGCTCCGTTTTGGGGAGAAGCCTCGTGTGCAGGAAAGGACTTGGCTGTCCTGGCTGTTCTTGGCCCCAGCACACTACCGGTGCTGCTGCCATGGATGCACAAAACCTGTGACAGTGGCCATGCTGGGCAATGTCAAGCATCAGTGTGAGCTTGGAACTTAGCTAACCGCAGTAGCCTCTCTGCAGCCTCCCAGAGCCAAGAGGAAGGGGAGAGGAGTGTGAGAAGGGAGACAGTGTTGGTCTAAGGCAAGGTGAAGGAAGAAGCAACCCAGGGAGAAAGGGGAAGCTGATCTTGCAGGAGTCAGTTGGTGACTACTAAGACTAAGCAGTGCAGCTTCCTCTATAATAGCAGTGACCCATTGCTTTAAACAGACAAATCCAGCAAAGGATATTTCCCTTGTGTAGCTGTAGCTTTTGCTTAGCAGTATCTGGACAAAGCAGCCATGGCACAAACCCTATGTCCAGATTAAGCCCCAACATTTTCTCAAAGTTTGAAAATACTCTCTGGATCAATACTTGGACAAGTAAGAGGCCCAGCTGGTTCCAACAGTAAATATTGATGTCAGATACCAGTGTATGCGCACAGAGACGAGGATTGTGCAGTGATTTCTGCAAGGGATACATTTTCAAGAATATGAAGTTGTTATCCTGTCATTAATGCATTTTTATCTTTGATCTTGCTTCAGTTTTTCCATACGTAAAATAAGACTGATTTTACGGGTAAGCAGGTCTGAGCTATGATTGACAAGTATTGTGGAAGTAAGTGTTACTGTTTTGCTTATTGTTGTAGTTGGGAAACATCTAATCTTTGTCAGAGACACTAGATGCATTGTAGGGACAGGAGGAAATAAATAATCTGTTTGCTCCTCAGATTGCCCCGTCTGAGCCCAGCGGGTTACTTCCGTGACTATGGTATCAGGTTCTGCCACTCCCCCGCCTTCCCTAGGGGTAAAGGGTATAGGATTACTTTGACGCTCAAGAGGCAAATACGCAGTTAGCACTGTCTCTGGCTCATCACTGTATCATGAGTTCTCAGGTAAACTTCAGGAAAAATGCCTGTGCTCTCCTAATTTGTCTGCTCTGCCTGTCATGGCTCATAGAGGGGTTTGACTGTGGTTTACCATGAGCTATAAAAATACTTTGCAAATCAGAAGGTCGGCTAGTTTTGCTGCTGTTTGGTCTGCCACATCACTGCCGTCAGTGCTTTGGATTCCTTGCAGTCTTGCAATTTTCTCTTGTGAGCACTCTGTTTTCCCCCTTATCTTCCCCGCTCAGTTCCTCTCTAAAAATCTGAGTTCTTCGATGCAGGTTTTTTTCCTGTTTCATATCAGTGGGATTCACTATTGAGTTTTCATCTGAAATCTGAAACATCAAATATTTGTTGTTTGTAACAGACACAGTTATTCTTGGGTTCCAGATGTTTTGTTTTTCTTTCTCTTTCTGTGTTTTCTTAATTGGAGATTGGTAGTTTTTGATTTAGGAAAGATTTGTTTCTTTCAGAGGAAAGTGCTCCACTGCATCTATACTGCTTAAGGACAGAGGTGGTAAGACTTGGTTCAAGAGGTGGGACAAACTCACACTTAGTGTTGTTGCCCTCTTATGTCTGTTGTCCAAGTCACCTATCCTTTACACTAAAATAATCTGCATTAGGCAGACGCTCTAAGGTACGCTTTTGATTGTTGAAATCTCATCGCTATGACTAATTCCTTTTCAGTCCCCGGGAGTTTCCTTGGTCAGTTCTTGATTCTACTTCTCAGTTCTGTGAGAACTGCATGAACAGCACTCCTTAGCTGCTAACAAAGGAGGTGGTGAACAAAAACATTAGAAAAAAAAACACTTGAAAACAATGTGGATCCAAAGCAAAAAGGTAATTAGGGCTGACCAGACAGGAGAAGCTAGGGAAAGGGCAGTGAGGAGAGAGGGGAGACTGCGCTGTGAGAGAAGAAAACCGAAAAAGAGTAAAAGAAGGTAGCAAGAGTGGTAAGAATAGTTGTGACAAGAAACTCTATCATGAGAGAGCTCTGGAGTTGGGAGAAGAACCTGACAACTACAACTGCTAGCATAACTGATCTTGCTTCTCATTTGGGATGGAGACATTTCTGAGAGAAAAACAGAACTTAATTTGATTTAAGGAGAGAGGAGAGGGAGCACCATTCTTTAATCACAGCATACGAGCAGAGAAATAGAAGATGCGTTTTAATGTGCTCGTAATCATAGGATGGTATGTCTGGAGAACAGAACGTGGAATGCTCGTGTGAATAGGCGAGGATTAGAAGAGGTAGGAATGAAGTTTAGGATTACAACAGAGGCAGGCTTTCAGTATGCAGCAGTGGCACAGAGCCAACACATGTCATGTTGCATATAGAGAGGAATAAGGTTCAAAAACATAGATGCCAGTAAGCCTTTTACGTAGGAAGAAATCTGACAGCTAATTGTTTGCTGTCAGCAGGTAGGAGAGGGAGAAAAGTGAGTGTATTAAGACACAGACCTCTTCCTCTCAAAAGAAGAGTATGTAATATGGGTTCTGCTATTGTTTACTTAGTCGGTCTTGCATAGACTTCTTCAGTGAATGTATCCTGTTTGCACTAGAGCTAGTCAGGACAATTTTTAGGACTGCTACTCAAAGTTAAGGGATTCATGACCATAGGATGGGTTGGGAAAATGTGACTGGGGCATCTCTGAGCTTATGATGTTGTGCAGCTGCGTCCCATGCGAGGTGTAAGGAAAAGCTTTATATTTAGCTGTCGTTCCTTTTAGGTCAGGCAGTGCGGCTACAAACTTTTTTAGCATTAACAGGAAGCCTCTAGGAACAAATCATATAGCAGCCGAGTGATAGGCCTCTTTTCTCTCAGGAGAACTTGAGTTGTAATATTTGCTGCTTCTATTACTTTTCTGCCATCTCCGTCCTTCAAAGACATCTGTCTACAAGGTTAATCTTCTTTGGAAGTCTGGGCTGTAAGTGATTGGTTCTTTCCATGTACAGTCCCTTAGTATCTGTTTTACAGGTCTCTCACCAGTGGATTTTCCTCGGGCTGCTGCCTTTCACAGGGCCTTTGACGGGATCTGCTGTGCTATAAAGCAGATGATAACCACCTTAGACATCCCAATCTTTGTGGTGGCACCAGAACAGTCTTCCTAGTGAATTTTCTAAGGAATAGTGCATTGTAGCCAGTACCTATCATGTACCAGAGGTAGTTTTCTCTTCTTTGGGCGGCACTGCTAGAATTGTTATGATATTCTCCAAACACTAAAGGATGGTTGCCACTTCTGCAATTTGAGAATCAGTGTAGTGAATTATTTTGCACTGCCAGACTCGCCTAGTAGTTTATCCAGACCTTGGGCACCACGTTTTCGTCCTAAGTGAGAAGAGAATGGAACTCTGTTTTGGTTACCAGCATTCTAACACTTCCTCGCTTGCTGCAGAGACCTTCAGTAAGTGCCAGATCCAGCGTGGCTGGGAGCTCTCGGTTCCCTTACCCTTTTGTGGAGACAAGGCAGCTTCTGTCATTTGTGGTCCTAGTTTGGTTGGACATGCTGATGTAAAACTTCTGCCTTGTTTGTATGGATTTCATTTCTTTTGAGAATGTAGGGGGAAGGTTGGATGGTTTAAGACCCAAGTGGATTACATAGCTCTCTCATGTGCTGTGGTATTGGATTGGTTGAGAAAGGATCCTTGGCATATCTCTCTGTTGCAAAGTTAAATCACCACTGCCTGAACTTTTCTTGTTTAGTATTTTACAGCTATTTTTGGAGCAGCCAGCTGAAGCACTTCTCTAGGTACTGAAGCAAATATTTGGCCCATGATCTTAGCCAATCTCCTCTGTATCAAATGTTCTCTGATGGCCTGGCATGAGCCAAGTGCAGCACTGGGAGCTGGGTCCACGCTTGCCCTGTGTGACAGTTCTGTAGATGAACAGTTTGCTTGGCTTGGACTTCATTGCAAAGATGTTGCTAGCTAGAGGTCTCTTCACTATAGGTAGTTGGTCATAATATGAATTCAAGGTTATTTTTCCATGTATTAAGACTGGGAAAAGCAGAATGGTTGTATGTATCCCAAAAGCACACTGGTCAGTTCTGTGCCCAGTTTGGGAACCTGTAGAAAACTTAGGATTTCCTGAGCTTCCCTCTAGTAGTAAGTCTTTCATAGACTTTTGGGCCATATTAGTTATCTGTTTTCTGGTCTGTCTTCACTTCAGCAATCTAGATCAGGACATTGGTCTGAGGAGGAGATCTCCAGCTTCTCTGGTGTCTCCACAAAGTGCTGGCAAACTTGGTCCATGTTTATCACATAAACCAGGGTATGGAGAAAGTTCCCCTTGTTCTTGCCTATTCTTCACCACTGAGGTGCTCACCGCCTCACCACCGGCTCACTTGCATAGGTCTTCATGCTGTGGGTGCACTGTGAAGAGATGGTCTCCTTTGGGAGCCTAGAGTTCAGTACGTAATGCCAGATGAGAGTTCAACTACATGTTGTCCTAGCACCCCGGATGCATTTTTCTTAAAAGATGATGGTGAACTTTTTGCCTGGGTTTTTGCCATCACTGTTTGCATACACTTACACTCCCTGTGAGCATGGGTGAGGGCTCAAAGCCTGACATTAACTCTGAGCAGATCTTTCCCAGCCACACCCTCCAAAAACCCCACAGTTTTTAAAAAGCTGAAGCTCTGGGCTCGCACTGGGCACATTGGGTCTTCCCAGTCAGACTTCAGCTTTGTTCTTGAACAGGAGTTCTTGGACAGTGTAATTTCTCAGTAGCTTGAAGTTTTCTGGATGTGCCTGCCTGACATACTAGCTTGCAGCAGCTCCAGGAGCATTAGGACAAATCCCCCAGGAGGATGACTTCCGCTCTTTGCATCAGGAATTGTTGTGCCACTCCAGCTGCCACAGAGATCCCACAGGGCCTAGATCATGACAGCAGGCCTGGCTTTTGGGGCGTACTTTTCCCCAAATGACTGTTTTATGTGTCGTAGACCTGAACAAGCCAGCATGCCCACTCTCCCTAACGGAACCTGTGCTGCGCTGGTTCAGGAGGGCACCGATTGCTCTGTTGGTCTGTTGCTCATGCAGGTGCTTGGCCACCACAGCTGATCCCTCAAGAGTCCTTGAAAAGACTTGGGATCAGCTCCTTAGGCCTGCTTTTGTAAATCTTTGTCTGGCAAACAGATTCTTGCTCCTCAGGCTGGTATGTTGGCTGAACATCTGCTCTTTCCTAAAACTTGCCATCTGATTTAAGCCTGCTGCCTTCAATTCAGTAGGCACAGCTGATGGAGTCCTTACTGGTTCATTGACCCTATCCTGACCTGTGCAGGATTTGTATACAGCTGAAGGGGAAAAAAATCTGTGTTTTCTTTAATAATAACAAAGTACCTGCCATAAACAGGAGAGGGCCTTGGAAGGACATCAGCTCTTTCCGGGTGCAAATTCTGTGTTTCCATATAATTTTCACGAAATGTTTTTGGAAATGCGTTCCAGTTATTTCTCATGAACGGCAGTGTGGACTTTCACTCCCATTCACGTAACATTTTACATGGATTTCAGCACTCACTTCCCCTCCCATCTTATTCAGAGCTTTGAGATTCCGTAGAAGAAAGTTCCTCTGTGCGGAGCTGTGAGTAGTTTGACTTCTTTCCAGCACTTTTGTGAAAGTGAAGCTCCGTCACAGCGCGTTATTAGGCTGCCAGGAGCCATGCTGTTGACCCCTCCTCCGTAGTTAAAGTCAGTTCAGTGGAGGAGGTGGAGCTTTAACTCCTGTGCTCCTGTAAACCCTTTTCTATTGGGAAGTACCTCTCGGCTGTGCCGCAGACAGGAAACAGCATACTAGTACAGTCAGCGCCTGCCTCTCGACTTTGCTGCCGGCAGAAGGAAATCTGTCCCAGCTCCTCCTCGAGCAGACAGCTAATCAGCTTGTGGCAAGTGGAACGTAGCTCCGAAAGACTGACCACAGAGGGGACTAATGCTATTAATTGCATGTCAGTCTGTTTAGTTTTCTTCTGAGGGAGTAGGCTGCTCTGGACACTAGTTTAGAGGAAGATTGAACGCAAATGGTAAGAGCAGAAATCTTAGTTTTCTGGACTGGGCATTGAGAAAAACAGCACCTGTTCCAGCGTAACAGATCATCAGGATACAGATCCTTTGGAGTAAGCGTGCTGCAGGCTCTCATTATTCAGGCGATGATCTCTGCTGCTCTCCGTGGCTGTACGTAGAGAAATTCTCCAGAACTGGTGTAAAGGGAAATATGCCTGCAAGTGCTGTCGGAAGTGCTGCGCCCATCAGTTAAGAAATATTATTTACTAACTGATGATTCACTGTAACCAATGTCACAGGAGAGAGGAAGGTTCAGATTAGGGTAATATCCCTTTCCTTCAGAGTACTTGCATGACTTGAGGCAATGATAGCACTGGTAGATTGAGGAATATGGAATTGCTGGGGCTCCTGGATGAGAGCGTGTTGCCACCTCTGAGAGGTGGCATGCGCGTCGTTCCCCAGCTGCGTGTGGAAGCCTGAGGTGTGACTACCAACTCCTTATTAGCACCTTGTAATTTAGGACTGACTTCATTCAGGAGCAGAGATGCCAGCCTCTGTCTTGTGAAGTTGTTTGTGCCTGTGTGATCTTCTTCAGATGGTATGCTTTTTCCGTGGTGTCCCAGGGCTTGTAAGGGCGGGGGAGAAATAGCGTGAGTTTTAATTTGGGGGTAATTTACCTGTCCTGAAAATGCACAGCAAAGTGCTTGAAGTTTAACAAAAGATAAAAGTGCTGAAGGTGGTTCTTGGTGGGGAGAGTATGTTGTTGATGTGTGCAAATTTATTTCATAATGAAATGAAAGTGCCTTTGCCTTTTCTGTGGTTTTGTGTCAAGTTAGATCATTAGTGTTAGTGCTTTTGATGTGAAAACATATCCTTTTTAGCAGTGAAAACAGTGAAGTCTTCTCTGAAAAGTTTGGCATTGACTGAGTGAATAGACAGGACTGTTCAAGCTACATCTCAGACAGAAAGTCTGCTGCATGTGTTCAGTTCAGTAACTGTGGACTGTAAGGCACTGTTGAAGCAAGAGGAACCAGGATCAGGGGTTACTTGTGCTGGTTTAAAATATAAGCTTCAGGAAAGAACATGTGACTAATTTTTATCAGGAGAAAGAATATAAGAACTTTTGTTACAAGCTGTTTGCAGAAAGTCAGGCTTGGACTTCGAGCTTGGGCTGATACGGGATCAGGGAAATCCCTGCGGCTTGACACTTGCACAGATTCCCCAAACCACCCCATGTGGCCTCAGCCCCTCTAAAAAGATGTGCCTGGAAAGTCTCCTTTGGGGAGTAATGGGCTTCCTAGTGAGGGAGGGAATCTTCTGCTTGGGCGTGGTAGGGCCAGAGGGTAGAAGTTGGCTCAGAGAATCGGGCGAAAAAACTTCCTATTTTCAGGATATACCTCCTTGTACATGTAGGGGAGTCACCAATCTCCCTGGGAAGAGATGGTTCCTCGCTCCGTTCCTTTCTCCACAGACAGACTTGGATTGCCTTGTTAAGGTTTTATCTGCCTGTGAGAAGAGAAAGATCAGAAAAGATGGTCTTGTGAAAGGGACGATTCTTCCCTCCTCTCTCCACCCCTTTCAAGTGTCTTCTCTCTCTGCTGGGGGTTGTTGTCTCTTCCACACCCCTGTGTGTACACGTTCAGAAATTGTGCAGTCTCTGCTAGTGTACATATTCTGTCTGTTTATATTGGCAGCTCTCGGAATTTCCTTTATTAGCAACTGAAAAGATGGGTTGAGTCTAGAATTGCCATGTCCAGAATCTCGCTGCCCCCCCGCCCCTTCATTAAGTGCCGTTCGTCCCCATTTCCTGTCAGAACCACTGCAGTTTCAAAATACTTTGCTATTTTAGTAGTTTGTAATCCAGGCTTCAGTGCAGTTTTTTTCTGCTTGAGGAAAGGCCCTTTGGTAAACAGACCACTCTGAGTCACTGTTAGTCAGTGAAAATAGTCATTTAAAATACTTTCATGTCTAGGACTTTAGGACTCTTAATCCAGTCTCCTACAGGATCTGGTCATCAGTCTGCTCACACAAGAGAAGGCAAAGTCTAAGAGAGGACAAACATGGAAGAAGAGTTAAAGTAGAAGAAGAGTCTGGTGAAGTTGCTCTGGGTGGAGAGATCTGGTGATTGTTACTGTACATTACAGAAAGACCCAAAATATGCTAGGAGTTTTTCGAAAAGATGAAGCTCCTGTAAAAAAAAAAGGTCAGACTGAAATAGGTGAATTCTCCTATGGAGACAGGGATAGGTAGGGGGATGGAAAGTGAAGGTGACTGTTTGTGAGGAGCTTTTGTTTCCCTAGGGGACGGTTTACTGCTCTGAAATTATTGTCTGTTATTGCCCTTGTGCCTGAACACTAGTGGCTCTTGTCTGCTAATGTTTGTTCTTTGTAACCTTCGCACGCTGTTCAGTGTTTAATCTACCTTCCGTAACAGGTCTGCAAATTCCAGCATCTTTCTTCTGCTTCCAGGTGAGGACACAAAGGCAGAACAATTCTGTGGTAAACGAGGTCATTTGAGAGCACATGTTGGGTTTAATTTTACACAGGAGTTGCTGTAAAGAAGACGACTTCTTTTTATGCACATCCTTACTCCAGTCTTTTTGACAGGCAGGGAAAGACTTGCTAGTAATGTTCGCAGAAATGAGATCTCTCCAGTTGCCTTCCCTGTGATGCTTGGGATGGTTTCAGTGTTGCCGTATGTGAAACAGGACTGGTCTTTGCCTGCTGACCCAGTGTGAAAAGCTATTGGGTTCATCAGGCTGCTGACAGCTACTACTTTCCTCTTGTTCTAGCTACCAGCCTCTTCAACACAGCTGAAGTTAGGGGGCCGTGAGGAGCTGTTGCTAACAATAAGCTGTCAGTAACAGGTCATTTTCCTGTCATAGACCAGACCTTTTATGGCTCAATTCAGTAATTTATTAGCTGTTAGCCTTGCTGTGTGTGAGACCCCTGAGAAAGCACCTCTGTCACCTGAACATTGACCTGCCCCTCTGTTCTTCATGGTTTTGCTTCTGTTTGGATGAGTGGGAAGGTTTTTCAGAAATATCCTTTACTTTCCCAGTTGTGCAGCGCTTTCTGAATAGTGTAGTTCTGTTTGGGAACTCTTTTCCGGGCAGGACAGCATCCTTTGGAAAACAGGTGGAGAAAGGATGCGTGTGTGCTTCCGCTGCATGGAGTGGAAGCAGAGCGGCTAACGGAGCTATATTAAGATGCTTTGGCACTTGGAATGGCAGCCCTATCTGTTCCCGTTTGGTGCTCCCCTTGCCATACATCTTGAGTGATTAATATGCATGAATTACCAGAATTGTCTGATTTCATACCTGCTAACCGTAACAAAGACCGTCTTGCATATTCAAGGTTTTGACAGCTATTAACTGGTTGCAGAAGTCCTAGAATCTCCCCTCGTCTGTGCTCTTCTTACCGATTGCCAAGAACAAGAATGTGCCTTGTTTAGGAGCAGAGTTTCCAGAAGCGTGTAGGAATGTGACCCTGGTAGGAGAGATGATCATTTTCCCAGGGAACGCTCTGTCTGGCCAGCTTTCCCACTGCAGCATCAGGGAAGATAGAGACTGGGAGAAAGCGCAGATGGAGGGTCGGCACGAGTTGAACTTTATCTGTGGGCACAGTGTAGCAGCAGTAAGTGTCAATGACAGTGCTCAGAGAAGATGTGTGCTTTAGAGGTGCAGACACCTAGGAAATGAGGTATGTATCACCAGATAAATCAATGTAATAATGTAAAAATGGTCCTAAAAAAGACAAAACAACAGCATACCTGTTTTTCTGTGGAACTGAGCTGTCCTGGATTTTACAGTCAGGTTAAATACCAGGTGTGGTATAGCCAAAGGTTTGGGCACTTAGAGCTTTTGCGAAAATCTTGTTGTTGGTATTAAAAAAAAAAAAAAAAAAAAAAAAAAAGCAGGGTTTGGCACAACTATGAGAACATTAACCATTTGTTTCATTTGATGGAGATGAGAGTTTCCGTAAGTGGAAGATTGTCATTTTAGCAGGGGAAAAAAAAACCTTGAACTATAAAAATGTATATAAAACTAGTGCATTCCTCCAGTCTTGTATGAAGACCTTCTTTTTCTTTTGCTTTCAGGGAAGCATCCAGGTTTTGACTAAAAACAGTTGGTGCAAATTGGGTGTGTGTTGGTATTTACAAATATTCTATGACACTGCTAGTTCTGGGGAGCTCTAATTGGTTTCAGCTGTGAGTTATCAGGGCTGAATTTACTGGCAAAACTGGGTGAAGGCTGAACTGCAAATCAAAAGAGGGCTGTTGTGCATGGAGGAAAGCAAGCCTCAGTTGCTCGCTGACTCTGAACATTGATGCTTCTTAATATTTTCTCTTTCTTCCAAACTAGAGTCCTGCTAAAATCGCGCCAGCTTGCTGTCCTAGGCCTTGCCGTCCTAATGCTCAGCTCCAGATTGTTTCAGAAGATGTTTCAGACATCAATGACGCAGGCTTAAAATTTTAAGCGTAAAGGACTGATTTGAGTCTGAAACTCGGACTTTAATTTTGCTTTCTATTCCCTTTGTCAAAGCTTTGTTTTGTTTTCTTTTGGTCTGGTAGATTTGCGGAGGGAACAGCACTTGCTTAGTCCACATGCTCCTGTTTGGGAGCATTTTGTCCTCTGCAAGTTTAGCAATTGTGTGTTTGAAACATGTGGTGGCTTTGTGGATTTGTGGATCTTGCTGATGAACACAGGTGAGGCATTTTTACCTTTGCTGTTGTTCACTTAACTACCACTGTTGCTGGAACTGGAGCCAAAGTAGATAAATGGCTGGGTCCTCGTTATTTTCTCACCCAATTTTCCTTTCTGAGTTTTTGGGCTCACGGGAAACCAAGAGCTTGCTCCAATATACAAAAGTCAATATAGTAGTTAGCTACGGTTAGTGGACGTTTTCCCTAGTGGATGTTTCTCTGCCATGTGTGATCAAGCTGAAGTTTTTGCCTGCACCAGTAACACCTTCTTATCCTGTTGGCTCTTTTATTTTTTCTAGTTGCAGTTTCTTGGTCTTTTGAAGCCCCGAAATTCCTGCTCTCCTCGTACCCAAATCATCAACTGGTTTAAATACTCCAGGATCTCTTGGAGGGCTCTAGGGCTAACACCTTTGAACACTATACTGTCTTTGAACAGGATGTGAGTAAAAGGAAGCTGTCAGAATGAGCAGGTGTTCTCATACACCCGCTTTTGGCTACTTTGAGAAATGTGTCACATCAGAAGAACTATATTTAGCAGAGTTGTGTGCTCCCCTCCGCTCCCAGGCTTTCTTCAGCCAGCTCTGTGATTGGGCCAGCGTGATCTTAACTTGTTTTGCTGGCTCTTGTGGTCACTGAGCTCACCAGATCCACTCTGATAACAAACAGTCTCGCTGCATGTTTGGCCAAACTGCCACTTTTTTGCTGAGAAGTTTCTGGGCAGCCCAAAAATCTGAAAGGAGGAAATGAGCAGAGACGATAGCTTCGTCTCTGATAGCCGTGAGAGCAGAGAGCAAGGCTTATTCTCCCGCTGTTGGGTGGAGGAAGGTTGCTCAGTAGAGAAAAACACCACAGGGTGAAGTATAGCAGATTTCTTTTAAAAAGTTGGTCTAATACAAGGAGTCTTTTTTTGGGCTGCCTTTCTAATCCAATTATTCACAGCTGTTTGTTGGGGAAGGACATCCAGGGACATCCAGTCCATTTTTAGAATGTGAAATTAGAAATTTTCCTTGGTTGGCTCTATTGTTCGCCAGCTGGCCTGATTCTAAATGTCAGTAAATTTGGTGTTAGTTTTGGACAGGGGAGTATGTTGACCCGTTAGTAACAGTGTTTGTGTCCAGAAGTGATACCAGTATTTGGAAGAGGGATTAGCAGCCTGGTAAGAGGGCATGTACTGTGCAGAGAAGAGCCAAAGGAGATGAAGCTAAATTTCTGAGAAGGGCTGGGGATTATCAGTATCTGCACAGCTTTTGTAGATGGTTTGGAGTGAGCTGGCTTGAAAGCTGAGAGTTTCTTTGATAAACTTGAGAGGTTCCTCTGCACAGAGGGCATTTAAGTGTCTGCAAAGGAATGTCCTAGTTGGTAGTTGTTTGTCACCATGATTCCCACAAAATATATTTCCAGGGTTTCATACGCAGTGAGGACTTCATAAATTAAGCTGTGTGTACTTTTGAAATGTCTTTAAACCTTCCTACTGTTTCCATCCATCCTAATGGCTCTTCAGGATTGACTGCATAATGGGCAGCTCTTTTTTTTTTTTTCATGACTGTCGAGCTCTTCTGCTGGGCAGCGTTAGGTCTCAGTAACGTCAGCCGTGTGCCGAGCTCTGACCTCAGCTGGGAGTGGGGTATCTGGGCATCCAGTTCCTACCGAGGGGCCAAATCCGGAGAACCACACCCAGAACGCTCAGTAGCACTTGGGATCCAAGAAGTATGCAAGTTTTTAATATTCCCTTTTTAGGAAGAACAAGCACTTTTAATTTATATAATTGTGCATATCTAGATAAACTTCTGAGCTGTTTCAGGGCAGGAACACTCAGAGTTCTGCCAATCCCCAAACAGGCCAAAAATGTATGACATTATAAATAAACCTTAAGGGTTTTTTTTAATACTCCTAGCAAGGCAACCCCCATTTTAGCTCAAAGGCAATCAGACTGTTGTTTTTGTGCTCTCCCTTTACATGAGAACAAGAGGTCACTGGATGACATTACTGCTCGGTAAATTTAGAACAAATAAAAGGAAATGCTGCTTCACCTAGTGCGTCGTCATCCTGTGGAATATACTGTTCCAGGATGTTAGTCAAAAGCTGTAGCCGGAACATAAAAAATAGCTGGACGGCGATCATTTCAGGCCACGTTTTCCAAAAGGGATAAGCGAGCCTCGTTTTCCAGAGCATCGGCTCATTGCGGCTGCAGCCAGGAGCAAACACCCAGGACTCCTTGCCTGGGAAACAGCAGGTTTTCAGGGGGAAGATTGCTGTGGCTTCTTCTGGAAATGGCAAAAATGGCTTTTCTGGTGTGGGACAGTAGGCCGACCATCAGCCTGATCCAGGCAGCACGGAGTGCGTAATAGTCTTTCTCCTCTGACTTTGCTGGCAATCAGCAGGTGGATGCCTGGAGTTGAAATTACCCGCTGAAATACAAGGAGATAAAAGTGATAGGATGAGTGTTTTTCTTTCCCTGTGAGAGAGAGCGTGTTTCTGTTGATCTCGGTTCTCCCCTTAGTCGGGAACAGTGTTGCGACTTGCCGGGTGCCCGAGAGGCCGGTCCTGCGCTCCCTGCGAGCAGGGAGAGCGCCGAACCCGCGGTGTGCCCTGCCTGCCGGGTACCCCGGACGGCCCCTAACGGGAGCGGGGCGAGACCTAAGGCGAGAACTGCCGAACTACTCCGAGAAGGAAATGTCTCTAGTATTGTGTTTCTGGATTCCTAATTATCCTCATCAACATTTTTTAAGAATATTTAACTGTATCGCTGCTGCAGGTTAATCAGAAGCTAGTTGGTATGCTTTCTTAATTTCCCCCAAGAACTGTTTAACAAGTATACTAAAATCTTATCTGCCCTTCACGGTGAAGTCTGAGTTGTCCCAATTTGTCCTCCTTGCAGCAGGAGTGAGGTTTGAGGTTGCATTCTTTTCTTTTCTGCCTCTGATGATATTGTTAAATCCCAATACAAATGTTGGTTTAGAACTGGCTAATGGGGAATTTTCTCATTAAAACTGTCTTGTGCAAAGTTGCCGTGTAATTGCAGCTCTGTAGTTGTACAATACACCCTTCATTTTAATTCTGTGACTCCTCTCTGGAGGATTTAACTCTGAAAATATTTTTGATGTCTTTATTTGTCCTCTGTCTTATCATCTGTCACTTTACTTGTTGAACCTAGGATTGTCCAACACTGAGAGCAGGGATTTTTAAGACCATGCAGTAGGTGACTTCAAAAGGAATTAGTGATTTCTATACCGGACAGCCTCTCCAGTGGTTCAAGAAGTGCGCAGCCTGAGAAATGAACTCTTGTCAAAGGAGTGTCCGCACTTCTGTATTTTATGCCACTATTTTCTATTTCATGTCTTCCAAGATGACTTGAAAATGATAGTTTGCATTTTCCCTTTTTAGTGAAAAGACAGAGAAAGAAGAAAAAGCGCACCACTGAACAGGAGTGCCTTGAAGTGGGATCCTGATGATAATCAGTTAACTTTAACAATGTTTTAAATTCTTTTATTTTTTTCCACCGCCCAAGAGTGACATGTTGAATGAACAGACAGTTCCTCCTTGCCAGTTTTAAAGTAGCAGAAGGTCATTTTACCGGGTTTGGACTTTCCATAGGGCACTGTTGTACGTACTGTCGTGTTTGCTCTTGAATGCGCAACTGTTCCTGGCTTTGCAACAAGGAAAGCGGGGCTTTTCTGCACTGTCTGAGCAGCTTATTTCAACTTGGGTTTACTTCCAGGGAAAAGGCTGCTTCCTCCTAGCAGGGCGTCAGAGATGCTGCAGGTTCATCTCTAACTTCACACTGATTTTAGCGGTACTCTGGTAGGTCTCTCTGTAGAGCAGCCTTTCTTACCTAGCTAAACTTCTGATGAAAATACATCTAACCTCCCATTTTTCCCAAGCAAAAAGGAAGACTCTCATGCTTTCCTTCTTTGTGAACAAATTTGGTCGGAATTGGAATTAAAGGAAACTTCAGGGGAGACTCCTTCAAAGTTTTGTTTTTACAAAACTGCAAATATTTATTTCTGTTTGTTTGCAGTTGGTATAGATCAGATCATTTAGTTCAAGATAGGCTGTTGCATACCGGAACTGCGTTTCTGGCTATGTAGGGCCACTCCTTGCTTTAGAAATGTATTTAGCTCCAGGCGTTATGTCTGCAACGTGGCTGTAGGGCTCCTTGCTAGGTGCTGGGGTAACGTTTGTGTAATTGCAGATGGATGCTGCGATCTGTCCTGTAAAAAGGAACATTTTGAAAATGGGAGAGCTTAAAGCAGAACTTTACAGGTGTATCTTTTTTGTTGACATTACACAGGCATTTCTAGGGAAGGCTGTGAGACACTGTATCAACAGGAAGTTTGATGTTCAACTTCAGAAGTGTTTATTTTTAATCTGTTTTATGAATCATAATGAGAGAAGTGGAAAACAGAGTGGCAAGCGGCAGTTAGCAGGGGTCATGTATTCAGGTGATGTGTGTATATTTTTGGTGTTGATTAACCAAACGTGGGACTGTAGTGCTTTGATTACACGCTGGCGAGAGCTGCACGGGCCTCGTGAACCTGACACGGTCCTAGTTTGTTGTAATCTGTTGCTTCAGATGGTGCAGCAGAATTTGCTGGAAAAGCAGATGATCGAGACAAGTTGTTGTGTACGAAATCCAGAGAGGCACAAGAGACTCTGGGCTGCTGGAAGTGTTAGAGTTGACATAGAGGTGGTTTTTTGTTTGGTTTTTTGTTTTGTTTTGCTTGTTTGTTTTTGGTTAATGGTGCTCAACCTTAATGCAGCTTTTCTTATACCCAGATCTTGCAAGCGCTTCCATATCGGTCTAATCGAAGGCAGTTGGATGGGAATCAGGACAGAGGTGTACACAAAGAGATAGTGGTAGTAAGCCAAGATAAGGAAACTCAGGTGTGGGCAAGAGAGACTGTTGTTTTAAGAAGAATAAATACTGGTTTATAGTCCAGTCTGGATCCCAGCTGAATGGAGAGGCAGGTCAAAGCGGGCAGCCCTGTGGACAGCAGACGTGGGCCTCTGAAGCCCAGGAGCTTTCATTTCTCTCTGCTGCCGCCGTCTGACAACGGGAGGGCGCCTGGCTGGCAGGCTGCGCAGACTTGTCCGCCTTTCCGGGCCGAGGGGAACTCCTGCCCCGTGCACGTCTGCTGCTCGTTTGTTAGAGCGCTCCACTGCACCGTTCATTCAGGGCAGCTAACACGTGTGAGTTAGCTCAGGGTAGAAACACGCTGAAGATAGAAGTTTTAATGAAAGGCAAACTAGCCACGATCCCAGGCTGCTAGTGGAGCATATGTTGGAATCTCTTTTATGTAATAAACTTAGAATAAGCATTCAGGAGATGGGTTAAAATACGGTAATTTCTCTTCTAGATTATTTATTTGGTTTGATTTTTTTTTTTTTCTTTTTCCCTGCTAGTCCTGACTCTAAATGGTAGGGTTTTAATCTGCTGGTATGGGCGGTGAGAAGAGTGGGAGTCTCGAGAGAGTTTGGGTGGGCTGATCATTAAAGGCAATTACAGAGCATTAGAGTTTATGAACTCTTCAGTCACGCTATAGCTGCGTACGATACAGAATACTTAAGTCAAGAAACAACGTAGGTTAGGGAACACAAGCCAGCCTGCAAGGAAAACAGACCTTTTGGGTTATTCTTCTAACGAATTAGTCACTGATCTGATGAAACATCTGTTAATTTGTCTGCCAGTTTTAGGATATTTCTCTCTTAAATATTTAGTGCTGTGCAGTTTAATTTACCAAATATGTTATCTAATTTATTATTGGATAGAAATGAGTGTATTATATTGTTAACAAAATGTTTTAATATAGTTGCCAATGTTGCCAATTTAAAACATCATGAAGTACTTTATGGTTCTGTGCTTGATTTCTATGTTGTGCTCTTATTTGGCTATTCAGAGACATTTCCTAACTCAGGTCAATGTAGGGAATGAGAGAGAAAATCTCTGTGGTTCTGTAAACTTAGCAAAGGAATTCAGTTAGGTTATGATATAAAAGAAATACGGTTGAAAAGTGTAAATGACCTCTGTTGCAGCTCATTGCCTCTGAAAGTAGCTTCAATAGACTAGGTATGTAGTAACGTGTTCTCTCTCTCTCTCTCTCACTGACATGCCCAGAACACATGCGCTTAATTTTTTTCTTCCCCCTTCAGATTATCACTCCATGTCGGAAGCTCATTCTTTGTGCTGATAACAGAAAAGAGATGGAAGATTGGATTGCAGCACTGAAGACTGTACAGAACCGCGAACACTTTGAGGTAATGAGAAAACTTGCTCTTTTGCACTATGTGCACCATCTCCTAAATTATCACTTGTTTTATGAGATTAAGTCAGCTTCCAGTGAAGTTAATAGAAATCACTTTTATTGACTGTGATGGGTATGGCATTAGGCCTTCTGTAAAAACCATCCCAAATACACTGAAATGGTTCTCCAAAGAGTGCTTGTTACTGTGTACACTGTCCCTGGGGTAACTTTGAAAGCACTTTGCAGAGTGTGGGGAGGGTATGAAACACAGTTCTCTTTTTACTGCTCGGTTATCCTCCCTGTCCTACCTCATAGCTCGCTTGCTTGCTATTCTGCCTACCTCAGTGCTTCTGTTTGCTTCATGTGTACCCTGCCCTCTGTGGCTGTACTCACACCAGCGCTTTGACCTGTCACTGCCACCAGGAGCAGCTGTCTTGCATTCTCCCCACTCTGATGCCTGTCTCCCTCTTGTCCCCTCCCTTATGCTGGCACAAGCATTCCTGTGCTAGGGAATAAATCAGATTGCAGAACTGATCCTGCTGAAAACTAATGCAACCAAAAAAGGGAAAGGGAAGGATGAGCTCCCCAGCAGGTAAGTTTGTTTCCCTACAGAGCTTCATAAGCTTGTGATAAGACAAGGATCGAAGATGGCACCAGAGCGGGGAAGGTGCGACTCCTTCTTCAAGCAGTCTGTGCTGGCTTAAAGTATTTCTTGAGCTACAGCTGCTGTGCATAAACTGCATATGGCGTACTCTTCCCTAGTAAAGAACATTCTGTTTCTGCCTTTTCTGACTGTTATGTGAGAGTCTTAGTTTTAAGGAAAAAAGTCTTGTGCCTCTATTTTAGATTTTACTCTGATATATTTACTTTAGTCTACCCAGTACAGCATGGACCATTTCTCAGGGATGCATAACTGGTACGCCTGCTCACATGCTCGGCCAACATACTGCAATGTATGTCGGGAGGCATTATCTGGAGTCACATCACATGGGCTCTCGTGTGAAGGTAAGAGTGATTTTTGTGTCTCTTGTTTTGGGAGCATCATCTTTATAGCTCAGTGCCATGTTCCAGAGGTGATTTAAGAGAAATGTTATTAACAGTCTGCAAAAAGATGTAGTAGAAAAGTGCTGCCTAAGAAACTTCAGAAAGCTACTGGCCGTGTATGAAACGAGATCCTTTCGAGACCTGATCCTGAATCCCTTTGTTGCTGAACCCCTTTTGGCTTCACAGAGAATTTTCCTGTGGATCAGGTCCTTGGCATTTTGTAAAAAGATAATAGAAAGGGTGTTGTTCTCATGCTGGCTTTGGAGTTGGACCTGAAAGTGATGTGGATGCTCTTTTTTTTTCCCCTTCTGTGTACCCAAACAGTGCCATCCCTTACTAAAATCATACTTCTAAACTGAAGAGGTGTCCATTTCTGAGGTATAAAAGACAAACAGCTGAAGGCATTACTGACCTTACCTGCTCAGCCTATTTGCCTGTGTAGGTTACCTCCCATTTAGCAGAGGCAACAGCAGGAATGGACTCCCCAGTGCCAGCGAGTTCTCAAACTGGCATAAGCCAATATCACTTTCACATTACATTAACGCTATGAATGGTGGTGACCAAGGATCTGGCACGTATTTGCTTCTACCATTCCTGCTCCGAAGGCTGTAGCCTTGGAACATAGGAATATAAAAATGGAATATAAGAATATTCCTTTTCATAAGAATATTTCTTTTTAGAAAAACATCCCTGTTAAATGTTTGAATGTCAGCAGATTTTTCTTATTCAGCTTTAGCATAGCAGACGTGCCTGCCTACTCGCAGCTCATACCTCTCGTGTGAATGAGGTTACACCCACACTGTGTAAAAGGATGTAGGAGCATATGACTATATAAATCCTTCAAATGTAACAAGGTGATAACTAAGCTGTGTACAAGCAACTGGTAAAAGTGATGAGGAAGATTTAATAGCTAGCTCAATTTACCCAGTGTGTTTGATGGTTTTGGCAGTGCTAACAAGGGCAGTGAGTGCCCATACTTTCTTTTTGAGCCAAATACGGTTGCTTGGAAACACTTCTGCACAGACTGCCACAGTGCATGTTCTGAGACAGGATTAATATATTCTTTTCTTCCTCTCTAGTGTGCAAGTTTAAAGCCCACAAGCGTTGTGCTGTGCGGGCAACCAATAACTGCAAGTGGACAACTCTGGCCTCTATCGGGAAGGATATCATTGAGGACGAAGATGGGGTAGGCTTAGTCTTAACTCTTCTAGCCTTACCTTGATGTGGAAGCACTGACACATGATCCGTACAGCTTTCTGCACTGTACAAACAGCAGATTCTGCCTTTATGGGTTAGTGAGGTGGGAAAGGCATTTACTGTCAGAGAATGAGACTCTGTAAATAGCCCAGCCAGGGTGCTGAGGTTCCTTAATAGCAAGAGACACTTGCAGAGCAATGGACCAGGGGTTTTGAGCTTAGATTGTTTGAGGCATAGGGAACCTGGTCTGAGTTTTTGCAAAAGAAAAATGAGTCAGTGGTTAGAACGTTTTCACAGCATATGGGATGTCTGATGCAAGTCCATGTTCTGCTGCAGGCTTCCTGTGTAGCCTCGGGTAAGTCCCCTGGTCCCTTTGTGTTTCAGCTTGATGTAAAATGCTGTAAGTGATGTAAAATGAGATACTTAGGTGTTTTCTAGAAATTGTCTTTGCTATTTTCAAACAGTGCACATGAAGACCTACATCTCTCTGTGTCTCAGTGCCACAGTACATCCTGTGCTCTCTGAGTTGCTCTCTGGAAAGTCCACATTGGTTGTCTCCCTCTGTACCGTTTGCAGATCTCGATGCCACATCAATGGTTGGAAGGAAACCTGCCTGTGAGTGCCAAGTGCACTGTGTGTGATAAAACCTGCGGCAGCGTCCTACGTTTGCAAGACTGGCGCTGCCTCTGGTGCAAAGCCATGGTGAGTTGAATAAACACAATTGTTTCAGTAGAAGGACAGTCTTTGATCAGCTCTGTGGTGTGTTCTTTTAATGACATTTACCTAAAATGAAATTTCTTACCACGGTGTCAGTAGTTGCCGTCAAGGGCTTTATTGTTCTTTCTCCAGATGATAAACAGCCTGCAAAAGATATATATATGCGTGTGTGTATGTGTGTATGTATATATATGTGTATATACGTATATATATATTTGTGCTGAGAAGTATCACTGTGATGCATAAGACCTGAAATAAGTATCCGGCTTCTCTACAAGCTCATTTTCTTTTGATAGTGAGCTTTCATAGAAGGATCTAATCACACTAGATCTGAATCAATGCCTCAGATGTTGAGATTGAGAAAATACAACAGAGATGTTGCATTTTCAGGAGACATTATTTGTCATTTCTACAAGTTGAAAAGATACTACAAAAAGATGATAAAGAATATTAGGCTGTTTTAATAATGGCCATTTCCCTTCTCACTGCACTGGTTTTCTCTTGCCTAATCACTTCAGCGGTACAGATCTTGCTATGTTTCCAGTTGTCTGTAAGTTTAATAAGGAAAGAATCACAACATGTGAGTTTATAATGTGGCGGAAAAAACCCCAAACCTCAAACCTGAGGCAGCCCAGTCTCTTGGAGTCTTCATGTATCAGAAATGAATGAAGTGCCCAACTCTACTTTGTGTTTACATTTTTGGGGTTGCTTTATTACCTGTTCCTTCTTTCTCTTACCCCTTGTGTCCCTTATGCTCTGGGTTTTGCTTTCTTGTTCTCTTAAATTCTCAGCTTTTTGTTTTGTACCTACTTTTGGTCTCTCAACTTAGGCTATGATTTTGAAAGCAGAGTGCCCGAAGGCTCTTAAAGCCACATAATCTGTTATCTGGTCCTGTCATCACTGAAAGTACTAGTCTCATAAATTCTTATGGCATAAGAAGCGTACATTAACGGAAAGAGCAGAAGCAAAGTAGTAAAAGACTTGTTAGATCTTTCTTTAAAATAACTTTATTGATTGACACTTGTTTGGGTTCTCCCCCTCTTTTTTTTTTTTTTTTTTTTTTTTAACCCTTTCTTTAGAGCTTCTGATTGGATGGGTTTCTGAGTTGTACAACAGTGCCCAGAAGGGTTTAACTGAATTTTTCTTTTATTTCTCTTATTTCAGGTACACACAACATGTAAAGAGTTGTTGCCAACCAAGTGCCCTCTTGGGCTGTGTAAAGTATCTGTTATCCCTCCTACTGCTCTCAACAGCATTGATTCGGATGGTAAGTATCACTTGTGAGTAGTGCTTGCTTTCTCTTCCTCTCAGTTGCAGTTCTTTCAGCTAATGCTATTAACGCCAGATTCTGTCAGCTGAAAATTCTACTTCTGGTGTTGCTGAAATTCCAAGTTGGAAGATCTTACGGAAGCATGATGATGGGCTGTTTGCTTTGCTTTTGCATTCAGTTTATTACCCTGTAACATCAGCATTTGCTGAGCTGCAGCTGTTAAAATTTATCGTGAACAACTATATTGCAGAAGCAGTTTGGGAAGATTGGGAAACTGAAAATTTTGGCAAACTGCTAGGAGATAAGTGTGACATTTGGCAGCATGAGGTGTGGTTCATGCTGGATTCAGGGCTGTACGCGTTTGGCATTTACCCTGTGAGCGTCAGAAGCACAGGGAAAGTATTAACTTCATTGCTGTGTGGGGTGTTTTTTCTTTTCTCACCCCATCCCCATGGGCAGCTTCACATCTCTCGGTTTCTTCTCTCTAACCCCACCTCCCTTTGCCCAATTTAGGTTTCTGGAAAGCTACTTGCCCCCCGTCTTGCACAAGCCCCCTCTTGGTCTTTGTCAACTCAAAAAGTGGAGACAACCAGGGAGTAAAGTTTCTACGAAGATTCAAACAGCTACTGAATCCAGCCCAGGTCTTTGACCTCATGAATGGAGGACCTCACCTTGGGTAAGCAGATAGTCTGTGGAGGCATATGTTCCTTGTAAATACCAGAAAACCGCAAGTGATTTGATTATAAGCCTGTCTCAGCCTGTCCTCAAATATAACAACGAGCCTAACGAGCCTATTCCTCAGAGGGGACTGGATACATGCAAAGTTTGGAGAGGTTTTCCCCTCTCTGTGTTTACTATTATTGACTAGCTGAAACCAAACTTGTTGAAAAAGATTATTATTTCTATTCATCAGTATTAGCAGAACAGCCTGAGGGATTTGGGGGAAATTCCAGAAATGCCCCCCTGGAAGAAGACCAAGCATGGAAAGCTTGAATCCAGAAGAAAACTTGTCAGCAAACAGACTTGCAGGCATCCTGATGTACTGTTAGAGTGTTAACTTGAGTTACATCAAGTGACCAATCAAATATTGTAGGTAGCAAATGAATATTGTGAAAATGAGAAATCAGAAATAACTTACCTAGGAAGTGTGTGAAACTTTCATCTCTGGAAGATGTTATGACAATGTTGGAAAACCATCTCTCTCGAATGCTTTAGGTATAGTTGATTCTGTTTTGGGGACTAGAAATGGACTAGATGACATTTCAAGCTTTTTTCCCCACAGTTCATTGGAATACCTGTGGATAAAATAATCACAGCTGTGGAATAAATTTCTTTACTGTATTTCTGCAACTCTGGTCTCTAGTCTGCTCCCTAAACATTTCTGTCTGCTCCTTAAAGATTTCTCTGTGGCTGTTTTGCCACATCAGACTTGAGTAACCTTCACATGAATGAATGCTTCTTATAATAAGCACCAGCATAAGTTGAATCTTCTTGATTTTCTAGATATGACTCAAATGTAAGACCAAGATCTACAGGTGCAGAGTCCTAGATCTGGGAGTGCTGACTTCTGCACCGGTGACTGTTAGCATTTGCTGAAGTTGCTTCTTGCCATAGTACATTGCAAAATGCTGTCCTTTAAAACTGCAGCATGCTGTCCAAAGGATGCATTTGGCTAATGAATATTTTACAGAAAACTTTAAATATTTTTCCTTTCGCCCTCCCAATTTGGACTGACTGTAGAATTTTACTTTTAAGCAGGGGAAGAGAAAGAATTATTTTCTCAAATTGTAGTGAACACTTCTAAAATAGGTCTTTCCATTTCTTTGTTTTAAAAAGTAAATGATGGTACAGGGTAGAGGCTGCTTCTCAATAGTTTGTCTTCTAAACTTGTTCCAGTCAAACTGTACCATAAGATGTCATCATTTCTGATAGCTCTCTTTCTTGTGTCAACAATGCTTGAAGAAATATGATTTTTGTATGTTACTGCAAATACTGTTTAGGTAATAAAAACCAAATGTGAATATATACAAAAATAAAATAAAAGCAGGCAGTAAGGAGCACAGTTTCAAACAGTTTAAGGAGAGGTTGCTTTTACATTCAGTATTCTGTAAAGAGTGAATAGAGAAGATCACACTTGTCTTGCTGGTGAGTTGTTTGCCTGCCTGCAGGACAGACAAGGCGCCAGAGCACTGATTTATGTTGCCTTCCAAGAAGAACTAACGCTTGTGAGGTTTTGTATCCTCTCACAGTTGTCTGCTTACTGAATGACTGTGCAAAGTTCTCGCTGTTCAAGTTTTGCTTTAATTGGTGTGGCTTTGAATGCGGCGAAGTGACATCAGAGCACTCCAAATGGTGACAAATAACTAGTGTTAGGCTGAACACAGCAAATCTGCAAAAAGGAATTAATTCAATGGATGATCAGCTATCACATGCTTGTTTCCTCTTCTGCTCAGACAAAAGTGCCCTACTTTAGAAGGGGAGAATGTCTGGGACATATTTCTCTAGTGAATAGCCATTGTAATTTGCATAGCTGTATTTGTAATTCCTTATTTATAATCATGAATTTGAATTCACTTGTAATCTGACAGTGGCTTGTATTCACTGCAAAATCAGAGCTCAGTTTAAGCAAATCTGCCATGGTTATAACCTAGATTGGAATTGTTTATCTTTCCTTTCTTAAACAGCTGATTGTTCTTCTCTCTTGGTTTTTTTATTCTTTCCCCTCTCTGTAGTTTACGCTTATTCCAGAAGTTTGACACTTTCCGGATTCTAGTTTGCGGTGGGGATGGAAGTGTTGGCTGGGTTCTCTCCGAAATTGATAGCCTCAATCTTCACAAGCAGGTACGTGTCTAATGAGCTTGGCTGGATGTAAGACTGAAGTAACATAAACAGCAGGGTTTGAGGAGGACTCTGAGCCTACAGATGTAGTTTGCCCAGGACTGAAGCTGCTGAAAAGTTACTAGTAATCTTCTGCAAGAAGCAGGACTAGACTAGTTATCCCTATCTCCAGTGCTCTTCCACAACTCCCTCTTACGAGCTGCAGCAGGGACTTGCACTGGGAAAAGATCTCAATTAGAAAGCCAGGACTTCCACAAGGATAGTGCTCCTAATCTATTCCCTTTAATTCTCATGTTGTTGTTTCCAAGTCCTGGGATAGCTGGAAACTTTGTTGGAGTAAAGGTATCATACGGTGTTTAATTCGTTTCCATTTTGTCCTGGAGTTGGCTATGGTGATTTGACAGAAAGGACGATAGCACCACCTGAGGGTTACGTGGGTACATTGCAGTCTTGCCATCCCTAGAAAGAGTTATTTTTAGCGAGGTGCTCAAGAGGGTAGCTGTAATACATTCTGCTCTCAACAAACAACTTAGAAGCAGAGGGAACTTTTCTCTTACTTGTGTGCTCTTCTGACTGTTTTCCCCATCCAGTTGCTTTCTTCGCACTTTGAGACTAATTACATCTCAATGACTGGTCTTTGTAAGGAATCCATCATGTTACTTTGGGCTGTTTGCAGCTTGTGTTTTCCCATTTGAATGTGAATTTTGTTTTCCTTTTCTGTGATGCAGTGCCAGCTGGGTGTGCTGCCCTTGGGAACAGGAAATGACCTTGCCCGTGTGTTAGGCTGGGGATCTGCTTGCGATGATGATACCCAGCTCCCACAGATCCTGGAGAAGCTGGAGAGAGCCAGTACCAAAATGCTGGACAGGTGAATAACCATTACTAACATCCTTCCCTGCTCAAGACTTTGTGTGAAAATTGCCTTCCAGGAGAACTGGGTGGTTCTTGATTCTGCCCACCTGCTGGACTTCTTACTAGATTAAGTTATTGTTTTTCTTTGATAATCCTCTGTCACCTTTTATCAACAAAAGGCAATCTTGCATTGTCTGTCACTTCTGCGAAATAGTAATGAGTGAAATTGTCACTCTGATGTCCAACACGTTCTCTTGTGCTTCAGAGTTCTTGTCAGTTGAGTTTGGCAGTCTTACAGTTGTATTTTTTTTTTCCTTTTTAAGCTAGATTTTCTCTTGGTAAGTTTGATGTAATTTATTTTGAGTTTGGCTTAGAAAAGAAAACTGGAAGAAGAAATGGGCATCTTTACCATTATTATTTATATAGTCTGTATGTCTTTATACATTTAAAATATTTCTTGTCTTTAGAGTTGCATCTTGGCAGCTGTCATGTTGGATCAAGTAATGCCCATAATATTTCTGTGAGAGAAGGAAGGAGGACAGAGAAGGTCCTTGTGCTGTAGGACGCTTGCTCATAGTGTCATCCCACCCTGTTCCAGCCTCTGCAGTTTCCATGCATCGCTGTAGCTTCCTTGTATCAGTCACGCTCCTGCTAAAGTGTAGTTTGCTTTGCTTGAGGTTTTATGTTCTTTGAATAAAGGAGGATATCATCTGCCTTGTAGTGACAGCTATGATACCTCTTTTTCAACAGGTGGAGCATCATGGTGTATGAAACCAAACTCCCTCGTCAGGCCTCCACCTCTACAGTCACTGAAGATTTCAGTGAGGATTCAGAGGTATCTAGCAAGATGCAGAGGGCAGGGGACTGAGTGCAACAGCCTCAGAAAGGGTGAGATAAAGGCTGTAGTTGAGTTCAAATGGAGAGAGGCTGAGCCATGATTTGGATGTGGTAGGAGCTACAAAGATCCTGGGACTTTAAGTTACTGAAGGAGGCTGGGGGTGGGATTACCAGAGTCAACGACTGTAATAGGGATGAGAGGAAGATGAACAGAACAGAGAGGAAGATAGATCTGACAGAAAAGTGGTTGACTTCTCTGCTAACATGACATCATGTTGCTGAAACTGTGCAAAGCTGCACAGTAGTCACAGGAACCATAAAAGCCCAGTGTTTCAGATCCCTAGTTGATGAGAGACTCTAAGATCTAAACTGCTGATGATTCCTAGGTTCAAAATTGGTTTCTTCATCAGATTCAGATCTTCAGTGGGTAACTGAGTCCTGAATCACAGAACTTTTCCAGACCAAAAAGAAACTATAGAGTGATAGATACTCTCTGGGAAGCCAGGGATACATAGCGTCATAATGTGGGGAAGCAACATTCCAGTGGTTTGTTCCTGAATGTCACCAGGTGCAGAAGATTCTCTTCTATGAAGACTCTGTGGCTGCTCATTTGTCTAAAATTTTGACTTCTGACCAACACTCAGTGGTCATCTCCTCAGCCAAGTGAGTACTCACGGGAGAACCACTCTAAATGACAGTTACACTGTGAAAGTCCTGAGACAATCCTTGCGTGACTTTGTTTTCCCTGCCTTTTTTGTCTAGGGTGCTTTGTGAGACGGTGAAGGATTTTGTAGCTCGAGTAGGGAAGGCCTATGAGAAAGCAACAGAAAGCTCAGAGGAATCAGAGGTCATGGCCAGGAAGGTAAATTGAGAAATTGTACGCCTTTCTACATTTGAAGTGGAAAAACTGCTGTTTTCAAAGAACAGCGGCAGTTCAGCAAGCACTAAAAGAATGAGCTACTCAGCTCCACTGTTAGTTTTGCTCAACCTTCTTCATTGCCTTGTAGTGCTCTGTCCTGAAGGAGAAGCTGGACTCCCTGTTGAAGACACTGAACGATGAATCTCAAGCATCTTCATCTCTGCCAAACCCTCCTCCCACCATTGCAGAGGAAACAGAAGATGGCGATGGGTCAGGCAGTGCTTGTGATTCTTCTAGTGACCGGTCCGTGGGCTCATCATGTACTGCACGGCCCCAGATATTTCGCCCCCGGGAACAGCTCATGTTGAGAGCCAACAGCCTGAAAAAAGCCATCCGTCAAATTATAGAGCATGCAGAAAAAGGTAACCTGTTAGGAGTCCTGCTTGTGGCTTGTTATGTGCTCTTGAGAAATATACATTTCCTTTATCCCAGAGGGGAGTGGGATTTGTTATTAAACAACAGCTTTCCTGAGATAGGGGAAAGTTATTCAGTAAGGCTGGATATCTAGTTCAGTATCATCCCTGCCAAGCCCACCTGTTTGAAACATTGCTTCATGGCTGAGCCTGAGTTTCAAGGTATGCTCTCTCCCATAGGGCTGTTTTAGGAAGTTACTACCCTCCCACACTCTCTTCATTTCTATTTCCTGTCTGTCCCCACCCATACCACAATTGTGTCAGCGCAACTGTTTGTGTGGCCTTGGTATAAAATGGATCTGAAAATACTTTGGCAAGAAAGTATTTTAAGTATTTTAACTTGGATTGTTTCAGAAATCTCTTTATAGTGCAGCCCAACAAAACAGTGCAGTGATACAACTGAAAGGGCAATGAACTATAGCACAGAGGCAAGAGAAAGCAGGAACTTCTCAAACTAGCTTCATTACTGGGAAAATATTTGTAATACTGCATTTTGATGCAAATCAATTCTGTTCCTGCATTAACTTCCTAGGTAGGTGACCCCCTTTTCCACATCTTAGCCCTTCTTATCTCTCTCCAGCCACTCACACCCATAGCTCGAAGTTTAATTTCCTTCCAAAGGCATCAGTCTCCCAGATGTTGGTCATTAACTCAGCGTGGCTTAACATATACCAAAGGGATGATCTAACAGCATATTACTCGAGATAAAAGCACTGAAGTCAGAGATGTGACATCAATGCACACCCAAATGCACACTATGAACAATAACTATGTAATAAGTTATAGATCACTGCAATGTTACTTGGATTTCTAGAACTGCAGTATTGTGTGTCCTGATGGTGAAGTTGTGAGATGACGTGAGCAGAGCTAACAGATTTTTGCTGATGAAGGAGAGGTCCTGACCTCACTGCTGGCCCCACTTAGCTGCTGCTTGCCTTGTGCTGGTTTTGGTGCTTGTTGGAGTCTGTCAGGAGCCTGACCAATTTGCTTAATCCAGCAAGAAGAGTTTAGTTTATGCTGGATCAGTGGCTGGATTGCCTTGTGGATACTTTTGATGAACTCCAGAGCCCTCACGAGGGAGGGGGAAAAGACCATGAGAGCAAGGGGGTCGTCCCCCCTTCAGAAACAATGAGCTGGTAGATCAGCTCAGGGCTGTTCACAGAACTGCACCCTGTGAGGGGCTGCCAAGGGAGGAAGGCCTGTTTCTTACGTGGAAAGGAAGTTTTGATTTCTTTAGGTAACATGCTGACATTTGATTCTTGGGCAAACTCCAGTTACATTTCAAATGTATTTATTTAAGTTCTCTAAACTGCTTTTCTTCTTCCAAAATATGTAATCTGATTCTTTCCTTTGTTTGTATTGTTTTTTATCAACTGCTTTTTTTCCCTCCTGATTATTTGTGTCTAAGTGCACATTTTCAAATGACTTATCCTTTTGTCCCAGTACAGATCAAGCAAGCAGAAATCCAGTTTAATTTATCATTTAAAGTCCATTTGATTAGAATTTCTGACAATGTCTAAAGGCAAATAAATGAAAGGCCATCACCTGTAGCACAGTTCACATCTCAGCCTGAGTACCACTAATATTAAAGTTGGGCACTTTTATTCAGAGCCTCACTGCTAAAGAGGTCAGCAGAGAGAACTGGAGACTAAGCCAGTCCTGTTCCTGAGGTTCTCCAGAGCAGGGTGTAGCTCAGATAAATGGCATAGGAAAGCTTTTAGTTATTCCCATTCATTTATAAGGAATCAGGGCCTTTAGAGTCCCATCCTGTCTTTATTTATGTCAGTGGGAGGTGTTTCTTGCTGCCAGAGCCGTGAAGCACTCACCTGTTTTCTCTCTCCGTACAGCTGTGGATGAGCAGAATGCCCAGACCCAGGAGCAAGAGGGCTTCATCCTCAGCCTCTCGGCCTCTGAAGAGGGTAAGGAGCTGAGGAACGAGGACAAAATCTCCTTGCAGTCATCACACAGCAGCAGCTACGGACTGTCCAAAGGGAGGAGCCAGCGGAAAGGTACCGCTCTGGGGCTGCCACCGTGCAGATTTCCGCAAACAGCAGTTCTGTTTGTGCTGGAAATGTGGGGGAGGTGTTACATGCATTACCTTCCAGGTTCTGTTTTTCTCTCATTTTTTGGATGATTGCTTTTCGCCTCAGATGCCATGTCCTACACATTTTCTGGGCTCAAGCCTGTGCATCATACAGCCCGTTTAGCATATGGAACTTAGGATTCTGAGATTTTCTCATACCTTAGCCAGTAATATGGGTTTCTTGGCTTTCAGTGCTTGGACAAGGATGGTCTTGAGCATTTTTCTTGTCATCTACCCGATGACATTTCCCTGTAAGCTCTTTGCCATCCATTGCAGATGACAGAGAGGGGAAGACAGTTTGCTTTAATAACTGTGTTGAGTGAGTAATTTGTTAGAGATCCCTGATCACTGCAAGTCTATTTGGAATTTAGTTGAGTATGGACTGGGAGCCAAATAGCCTGTCTGTTGTGCTGCTGGCACCAGCTTTCTCATCTCCATTTCTAGTATTTGCATATGACATTTCTGTGCCTCCAATTTGTGAGCTTTTCTGACTGCCCTGGCTACACATATGCCACCTCTCTAACTCTTAATGACTGGCTCTGTCAGCTCTTTGTTTTATAGTGGCTAGAGTGTTTTGTTGTTGAGTGATTTCTATCCTAATCTTGCTGCTTGCGTTGTGTTGTTGTTATGCGCTGCTCTGAGTCGCACGCTATGTTTGTCAATAGCGATGTTTGTGTTGTATTTTACAGTGTCCAAGTCTCCTTGCGAAAGACTAATAAACAAAGGAAGTTTGTCGCTGGGCAGCTCTGCATCTCTTCCTCCCCAGACGGGAAATCGGGACAACTTGCCAATGCTGAACACAAAAATCCTCTACCCAAGTGAGTGTAACACCCATCACGTCCAAGTCAAGCAGCCAACTGGACTATGGGTGACAACAGCACAGCCTCAAGTCTCCGTACAAAAACATGAACTGGTTCTGTCTGATGTCGTTTTGTGCAGGGTGCAGTTGGAGAGAAATCCCTGTAAGGATAACTTTCCTCTAGGACTGAGCAGTGGAGACTTAGAGGGAGTTGTAATAGTTTCCAAGCTGTAGCTGAGATCTAGCCACAGATTTTTATTAATGCAGGGCAGCGACAGAATTTAGATATCAATTACAAGAAGATACTGAGCTCAAAGTAGCCTTAAGAAGGCTGATAGGATGCCAGGCTGCTGAGAGAGGTTTCTGAAGAGTGGCAGTCATAGACCGGAAGCAGCAGTCCCTTTGCGTGAAGGCTGAAGTCGCTCGGGCTGCATGGACCCAGCAGAGTTCCCACTTCACGCATTGTCTGTAGTGGCCTTTCCCTGTCAGCGTGCTGCTCTCCGTCCACCTCTTCCCCCACCACCACGTAACTTATTCAAATTGTTCCTTCCAGGAACAAGTGGTTTCCCACTTCTCTGAAGAAGTTAATGTTTGTGGGTTGCCAGCTAATAATCTAAGAAGCAGAAGGCAATAGTTCCTGAGCAGCTTGGAGTATAACTTTAGCCCTGCTCCTCTCCTGTCCTGCTCAGTGAAGTAAGGCTGTTGCATTATCTCACCGTGGAGCAGAATAGCTGCTGTAGGGAATGCGCTCTTGTTTCCCATCCACACATGTCTGTACAACTGTGCTGCTGGCCTTAGGTGATATCTTGTCACTCAGAAACCCTGCAGTCAACCCCAGTAACCCTTTTCCTTATTGAGTGCTAAGCCTTCTGGAGTGGAAGAGAGCACTTACTGCTTGGTTGCTTTCCAATAAATAAATAAATAAATAAATAAATAAGGGTAGGTTTTTTTCTGCTTTTAATATGATTAAAAGTAGTGATTTTATTTCAAGTACGGATCTGACCTCCTCTAAGAGTCAGCCATAAAACTAGCATTTAGCATATATTTTTGGTTGTTGCTTTGGAC
Source organism: Dromaius novaehollandiae (assembly GCF_036370855.1). Taxonomy (NCBI): domain Eukaryota; kingdom Metazoa; phylum Chordata; class Aves; order Casuariiformes; family Dromaiidae; genus Dromaius; species Dromaius novaehollandiae. The sequence goes on along the minus strand of NC_088106.1, from coordinate 28,219,354 downwards.
AGTGAAAGACAGGAGTTAATGTCGTTTTGTCTCTGAGACTGAAACTGCCTGTTTTCTGCTTATTGTTATCACACTCTTTCTCGTTGTCACTTTTCTCACAGATATCCGTGCTGGCATGTCTGGGTCTTTGCCTGGGAGCTCTGTCATCAGCCGGTTATTGATTCATGCTGATCCCTTTAACTCTGAGCCTGAAAATCTGTGAGTATGCCCAGGGTGTTGAAGGGAGTGGGTGTTTCCAAATGAACCTCAACATCAGTACGTTGTGCTGAGAAGCAGATTTGTTTGGAGAGCTAAATAAGGGAGTGCAGCAGCCCAGAGATATGTAAATGAATTCTCATATGCTGGATGCCAGCGAGGATCAGATTACATAGTTAAACATGCAGTGAGGCATCTGATTTATTGTAGAGGGTTTTTAGGCTTTTGGTGACAGAATGAAATCCAGATCAGTCTTATCCCTACACTCTTAGATGACTCCAGTTTCCAGTTAGTGGGTGCTGGCTTGTGGCAGAATCAGCAACCTGCAGCATGGAAGGCAAAGAAAGCTCATGGACAGACCACAGTAGGGGAGATGGTTGGAAAATATGGTGTAAACTCATTCTCAAAACATTTGTGCTAAACTGTTTAACAGTGAAAACTCAGTGATACTGACTCAAGTGATTTTTATGGGGTTTAGTGCCACTGAGATGAGTAGTTGACATTTTTGAGCTCATTTGTCAGGTTCTCTCTAGGTAGCACCTTATTTATGCATTGCTGATGTTTTGTGAGGCCTCTTACATAACCCCAGCGACCAGGAAGACAGCTTTCTGTAAACTAAGTGTAGGCTTCGGGGTATGTTTCTGTGGCAAGGGGAGAATTCCTCTACAAATCTTGTGGCTGTGAAGTGTTAGGGACAGAGGCCGCAAGCCAGCGATTTCTGCCCGATAGACACTTCTTTTACGGTGCTCCCTGCAGGGTTTAGCCAGTTGACAGCTGTGCTTGTTTGATCTTGTTGGCATACAGCCTTTTTGTTCTTCACCTTTTTCTGCAAGGTAATTACAAGGTGGCCAAAGGGGGCATGTGGGGTGTGTACTAAACGGTATGTAAACTTAGGAATGGGAGTTTGTTCTTTTTGTCTGGCAGTGAATGTTACACAGAGAAATGTGTCATGAATAATTACTTTGGAATTGGATTGGATGCAAAGATTTCTTTGGACTTCAACAACAAACGTGATGAGCACCCAGAGAAATGCAGGTGGGTTTATGGCTCTGGCTTGCTTGACTACTGTCAAAAGTGACTGAAACCAGTTTATGTTTGTGTGGTTTTGAAGCTGATTGCGTGAAAGTGTGCTGGATAGACACATCATCAATCTTGTCTGTATAAACCTCCTTCAAGGAGGCTTGAAATCATGATGAAGAGAGAGATTCTGATCTGTTACTCATTCAGTATGCTGTGCAGAGAGCGTAAGAGCTTTCAATAGCTACACCAGTGTGGATTCAGCGCATTGGTTGTATTTGCTTCATGATCTCACTCAGATTTTTCTCTTGTGCCTACTATTTAGCTACAGGAGAATCACATCTCAACTCTCTGAATGCTGTAGGCCGATATCATCCTTAAGCCTAACTTAATATGAACCACTGTATCAGTCGCAAGAGTTTTGGCCCTTTGAATACCCAGGCAACTATAGGATCCTTTGTATAGCCTGGATCGATACATTTGTTAGACTTGTGCAAATATTTCAAAACTTTGTTGATGTTCTGGTGTGTGAGACTGACCAGTTCTGTGTTGGGGGCATCTGGATATTTGTTAGTCAGTTGCCCTCAATTTCTGTCTGACTTTTTCCCAAGGGAAAATAATAGTTCCTTAGTACAAGGGATGACCATTTTGAGGGCTTGCTCCTTTTGGAAGGAAAGAACCTTTGTGGTGTAGGATGCAGGGAGGTACCTTTTCAAATGTTTTTTACCATTAGGAAGGTAACTGTTTCCTGTGAGAAGGTAAATGCTTTATGCTGACTTTTTCTCTTCTTTTGTTTTGTCCCCTTAGAAGTCGTACTAAAAACATGATGTGGTACGGAGTATTAGGGACAAAGGAGCTGCTACACAGAACATATAAAAACCTGGAGCAGAAGGTCTTGCTGGAGGTGAGGAATTTTAGTGTGCTATTTTGTTGCTGAAACTGGGGATACCTAACTGCATTCCCTTCAGACACTTTGTCCTTGACATGGTGATAGTACTTTCTGACATTAGGGTGTTTCCCTTGCCTGCAGTATTATTATATATCACCCTGAGCTAGCTAAAAGTGGCTTCTTCTGGTGCTGGAAGATACTTGCATTCTCAAAACATAAAGGAAGTTTCATCCTGTTAGAAAGTATTAGCTATCCCAAACTCAGCGTTCAACATAAACAAGATTCCTACCTATGGTATCTCATGTGAACACAGTATTTTAGACAGTAGGTGCAGTGGAGAGCTGTTATTTTAACTACACTATAATGTGGATCAAACTGGAAAGGAAATATTCTTGTATGGACAAACTGCAGCATAAGCAGGTGGTTTGTAGGAGGAGACCCTTGTCACAGCAGATTGCACAGGTGTTTCAAAAGTTTTATTCCTCTCTTTGGAGGAATAAAGCAAAAGGTGTTGCTGAGCCTCTCAGGTGTGCCCTTTTCCTTTTTCGGAGGAAGAAGCAATAGTATCTCTCTAACACCCACCTCTGCCAGAGAAGAGGTGGTTCAGGAGACATGAATGGATGTATTTTTCTACTCTCTTACACCAAGAATAAACTGTAGATACCTGAATTAATTTATTCACTAAACTATGCAGTCTGTTTCTTGTTCTTAGAGCAAGTACTGTGGCTGGAGAGGCTCTTTCCTGCTGTGCTGAGAGTAATGTTGTCTTCTGTTCTGTACAGTGTGATGGGAGACAGATTCCTTTGCCCAGTCTCCAGGGAATTGCTGTACTCAACATTCCCAGCTACGCAGGAGGCACAAACTTCTGGGGGGGTACCAAGGAAGATGATGTAAGTATTCTATAAAGCCATCCAAGAGTCATAGTCCCTAAGAACTGTGCTTGGAAGAAAAGGGCTGGGGACGTGTCCATATGTAATATCTCTGTGAAATGGATAGGATACTGAAAAGTCAGTCTTCAGCAGCTTTGTACCTATGGAATCTGCAGTGATTCAGAAGGAAACCAGATGCTGTCCTGGGCATTTGGACCTCCAAGAAGTGCTTTAGATTGATTTTCTGTCCCCAGAAAGCCTGAGAATAAAGCTCCTTGAAGGCAAAGGAGGTTAGATCCAGTCAAAAATATTTTCTTATTTGCGATGAAAGAATAAGTGCCTGCTTTCATGAGAATAAATATTCCCTTGTGGCCTCTGGGCTTTTTATTTGGATTATTCTTTAGCTGCCATTGGAAGCACAGTGGGAATATCAAGGCTCCTTTTTCTGCTCCCTAGGTTGCTGCAAATCTTCACCTTCCAGCCTCGTTGTTAATTTTATACAGAATGAATAGTACAAATGAAAGCCGAGGACCAAATCTCCACCCATAGGCAGGAAAGGATACCTCTAAGAGCTGTATATGAACTGAATTCTCTCCCCCTTGTATCTGGCAGACATTTACAGCCCCCTCCTTTGACGACAAGATTTTGGAGGTGGTAGCAGTGTTTGGTAGCATGCAGATGGCAGTGTCACGAGTGATAAACCTACAGCATCACCGGATTGCACAGGTATCAACTGCTTTTGTGAGCCCTCCTTGCCTCCCCCATCTCCAGCTTGTGATGTTTTTGCTGGTTTCAGTTAGTAAAGCCCTCGTTTGTGCTCTCTTCTGTCTGTGGAAGAGCATCCAGCAGGGCTGAAAAACAGCATGTTCAGAGGCTCTTTGGGCATGGAATTGTTTGCTAGTGTTCACTGTGGTGGGAGTTAGTCCACAGCAATCTAAGTACACATTAGTCCAGAGGCTCATCACATGGTCCCTGCTGCGTAAGGATTAGGCCTATCCTGCCACTTACACTTGTGTGGCTCTAGTAGCAACAAAGCTACAGTACCTGGGGGAGTGCTTTGGAAAGAAAGAGAACAGCTCGTGGGTTTGGAAAACCAACATTTCAGAGCTTCTCTAATGCAATCACTTTCTTGCAGTGTCGGACTGTGAAGATAGCAATCCTGGGAGAAGAGGGAGTTCCTGTACAAGTGGATGGAGAAGCCTGGATCCAGCCTCCAGGTTATATTTGGATTGTTCACAAGAACAGGGCACAGACACTGACCCGAGACAGGGTAAGAGCTGCCTTAGATGCGCTGTATAGTACGCACAGGCATTTTGATATCATATATTCCTGGGCAGTGTGGCAGTGGTTGGATCTAGGCTACACGAAAGCTTATCTTTGTGGAGGTAAAAAATGTATTTTACTATATACCTCAAAACTTTTTGGAAAGAACAGGATTACATTTGCCTTCACTACTTGGAAAATAGTATAATTAAGGTTGTTTTTGCAAGCTTATTCTTCCTTTTCTAGGTGCCTTGCGACACAGTGTTTCTTAGCATGCTTGCATGCTGTTTTTCCCACAGGATGCCTGCCTTGCTGAGCGCTGCGGTTTGTCCAGATTCAGCTATTCAGTGCTTTAATTTCTCCTTATTGTTCAGTATGTTGCTTGTACCTCATAGACCAAGCAAAGCAGGATCTCATGCCCCATTCAGCAGTGTGTGTCTGTCTCTTCTCGTAACTCTCAAATATATCTGATCAGTACCAACACATAAGGAATGTCCTTGCCATTTTGCTGTATTACTGAATGGTGGGAAGCCAAAGGAAAGTATAGATGTCTTGCTGTGGCGCAGACAGGCTTTATGGTTTCTCCTAACTCTGTACTCCTAACTGGATCAGCAGTTTGGCTGATAGCAGTTTTAATACTTTCTGGCATAACACTCCTTTACCCAGCTTCCAGAGCACGCTGAAGTCTTACTGCCAAGGACTCACCTCCCAAATAACAGAAACAGAGAGAACAACAGAGAGGGGAAAAAAGGGAAAATAGCCCGAAAGATTTAGGCATGAGATGCATCCCCTGGCAGGAAGTTGGAAATACAGTGGTATGAAAAAGCAAAGGCTGGGGGTTACAAAGCCCTTGCCATGGTTGGACAAAGGAATACCCAAGACCCCATCAGCTGGTAGAGAACAGAGGGTATTAGTGTGTATGTTAGGGAGAAGAGAAGAAAGGGACAATGAGCAGTCTTTCACATGGAAAAAAAACTGGAGGGACAGAGAGCTTTTGCATTCTCACGCTGTGTCCTGGGGAGGTGACTGAAGGAGATGGCCCAGAGAGCCAGCGTTAGTGGAACAGAGATCCCGCTGTGAATGTGGGAGGGAGAAAAGGAGAGGCAGCCTGCACATGGGTACAGTGGGAAGGGCAGAGGGAAGCACAAGAGTTAGATAAGGAAATCTAGGGGGGGGACACAAGTCCCTAGTGAGTGTGCTGTGTGAGCTGGGCCAGCCAAAGCCATGGCTGTGATTGTGCCCCTCTGCTCCTCCTTGCCTGCAAACCCTGTTCTGCAGGCAGGCCATTGTGAGTGAGGAACAGATTCCAGTTTTGGAGAGCAGCATTCAGCTGTCGTCGTCAACACAGGCCCTTTTGATCATCGCTGCACATGCCTTCCTTCTCAGAGCCAGTCTGTCCTATGCAGGAAATGAAGTGGGATCCTCTCTTTGAGTGCACGACCCTGTGTCTTCCATAACGTTCTTCTAAAGTGGTTTGGGGCATTTAGTTTCCTTAGTTTAAGATGGAAAAACTCCAAATTCCCTCATGTGGCCTCATCTGACTACTAAAGAGTCATCAGCAAGGTTGAAATCAGTGGATAGCCTGTACAAAGCTGACAGTCTGGTTTTGTGCAGCAACAGGGGAAGCGATTTGCTTTACCACAAGGCTTCACAGTTGTTTTTCAGACTCAGAAGAACGATGTGTCCCCAGAACCTTGGGTTTTCCCCTGGGCAGTGTTCTGGTAGTCAGTGGCTCTTCTGCTCCATCCCCCTTAGTTCTGCACTCCTTACCTAGTCTATACTCATCTCATTTGAGGTGCCAGGCCACTACCATTCCCGCTCCCCCCATCACAGCCAATTTGCTTTCCTTTTATGGCTCACTGAGCATCAGTTTTTCCAGTGCTCCACTCTCTTACTCATTGTCCTCATCATCATCTCTGAATTCCTTTTCCTATTTCAGTCTTCCTCTCCCATAGCCACTTTTCTTGTCTAGACTTCCCTCTTCGCATTTCTTGCTCTCATTGATCCATCTCTCCTTGCCCTGAGGCTTTGTGTTTCTGTTCTCATTCTCACCATATCTAGTTCTGATTCTTTTTGCATTGGATCTGTGTTGCTTCTTCCTGTACCACTAGCTGATGCCAGCAGGAATATCAGCAAGGATGCAGGTGGGGCAGGTCCCAGCTCTGAGTTTGGATGCTAGTCTGCGCAATTTCTGGATAAGGAGGAGTCTTGGACATTTTTAATTTCCAGCTCTGAAGATGTCACGCAGAGAATAGTTGTGCAGTAATACATTCTTCACTGTCCCCCCCCCCAAAAAAAAAAACTTGTAATATGCCAAATTGGGTGGATTTTTACTGAATAGCAAAAGGCACTTCTTAGGCAAACATCAAGTTTAAGATTTCTGCTCCAAAGCATAGAGGTGATGCAGCTAGTCGAAGAAGAGGCTGTCGCCAATAATGAATTGGTTGATTTTGCTAGTCTGGCTCTCAGAAGTGGCCTGACTACTTTGAATAAAATTAAGCTTAAGCAAAAATTAATTCAAGGTAAGCATGTGGCATTGAAAGCTTCAGCCCAAGCAGCTGAAGTTAGCAAAGTTACAAGCAACTGAACAGCCAGGTCCTGCAATGGGAGGTGTTCATACCCACAGCCCTGCATGCGCTACAAGCATAGGCACTTAGAGGCATTGTTTTTTTTCTGGGAGATTTACAAGGTATCTTAGAGTTTGCTTGCTATGTTTTTAGGCATTTGAGAGCACCCTGAAGTCCTGGGAGGACAAACAGAAGTGTGAGTTGTCCCGACCCTCCTCTTTCTCTCTGCAACCAGAGATCATGTCTGAAGAAGAGTCCACCCAGATCAACCGGTTTGGCCAGGCTGCAGGTGCTCTGATCCACAGGTGGGACTCAATTTCCTTTTTGTGGACAGAGCCCTCCTTTGGTACCTTAAGTCTTGTCCTACTCACTGTTCCTGGTGAAGTTTCTGTTCAGTCTTATCTGCTGCAGTGCTGGTCTGTGTCACTGGAAGCAGCATTTTTTTCCTGTGCACTATCCCAGCTGCATGAAGACTGAAGTCAAACAAACTTTTGTGGGTCATTCTGAACTAAAAGTAATACTTCCATGAGCAAATGCGGATCCTTTAATCTCTTAAAGAACCCATTAGCTTTGAATATCAGTGATTTTTATGAGGAATGAAACAAAATCCTCACTGGGAACTCAGATGACAAGTTAGGGACGTTTAACCCTGATGCCCAGGAGAGATTTCTGAAATAAATCACTGTGCTCATCTACTCATCCTCTGTTTGGGCATCTTGCTTCATGGTCTGGGCCTTTAAAAGGAAATGCCCAGATTCACATCAAGGAAGCGTTCATTGAACTGCTGTGTGTGCAGCTGCCTTTCAGATCGCAGTGGTCATACTAATGTCTCTAGGTCATACTGTAAACTGATCCCAAATCGTGTGCAGAACTGAACATGCATCTGGAGTTGTACATGTCAGGTCTGCCCTGCTTTGCCTATGCATGCTCACTGTAGCAGGCAGAATCCTTCTGCTTTGCTGAAGGCTGTGCTCCTCCCATGCCGTATCCCTACTCTTGTCACTCAGATGGGTATTAACAGGAGATTAGCAGTCAGAAAACATCTCCTACCTTGAGCATATGCTGATGCAATCTGTAATTCTCTCTTTAGCATTCGGGAAATAGCACAATCCTATCAGGACATGGAACAGGAGCTTGCCCATGCTGTCAATGCCAGCTCCAAGTCTATGGACAAAGTCTACGCTAAATCCAAGTCTACTGAGGTACTTCACTCACTTAGCATCTCCCATTTCGTTCTTGTGCCATAGCGCTTGGTTCTCCTTTCTGAATGACCAGAAGTAGGCCTTGCTTCTCTAAGACTTCATCCTTTTTACTGCTCAGACCTCTGCATTTCCAGGCTTTATTTATGCATGTGTTGCTTCCCCACAGGGTCTGAACTGCAGCCTTGTTGTAGAGATGGTGAATAATGTCAAAGCCCTGCATAATGAGACAGAGCTGCTGCTGGCAGGCAAGATGGCACTGGTAAGAAGCACAAAGTAGGAGTAGAGCAGCCTCTTGCTTTCTCTCCTCTTCTGCTGTGGCCTTGGCAAGCAGCATCTTGCTGGTCTTGGTGGTCTTTGTCTTCATAACAAGTCAATTTAAATGTTATTGTTCCAGGAATTAGGATGGTTAGGATGGTGTTGCTATACAGGTATGATGGGCAGTCAAGCTAGTTTGCTCAGAGTTGGAGCTCAGAAAAGATGAGTTTAACTTGGCAATGTCTGGGCAGAGTGCCTGTTGTGCACTTCGTTTTTAAAAGGAGGAGCTGCTTGGTTAGCTAGGAATTTCCAGGCAAGGGCCTGCCTGTGTGTTCCACCATGTGGCTTTTAACTCTGCTTTGTTTCCATTTCTGCAATTCCAGCAATTAGATCCTCCACAGAAGGAGCAGCTCCAAGCAGCCCTGGCAGACATGGACCTCCAGCTAAGGAAGCTGGCAGACATTCCTTGGCTGTGGCAGCTCATGGAGCCCTGTGATGAGGAGGTGAGGAGGGCCAAAGCTGTGTTTCCCTAGCTGTTCTCTTTTTCACTAGTTGGCTGTGAGTGTTTCACTTCCTGTGAGTATGCAGCAGCTGTGAGAAAAATTCGTTAAGAAGGAAACTCGACTCCCTGGGGCTAAAGAAAGTAATTTCCTGCTAAGGTCCCTTGACTGACATGGGATCAACTTTCTCTATCTGTTTCCTTCCCCGTCTTGATCAGAAAGAATTTAGAATTTTTTTCTTCTCTTACAAGGTCGTGGAGCTGAATTAGACAGTACTTGTTGCTCTTGGACTGTTTCAGTGAATTTATGATTGGTGGCATGATGTTTCCTTTGTGTTCCTACAGAACCAGATGCTGGATTATTCTAAACGCAGCCGCAGTGGCAAATTTCGGCTGGTGACCAAGTTTAAAAAGGAGAAGAACAACAAAAATAAGGAGACTCATAGTAGCATGGGATTGCCGGGTACCAAGTCTGCTCATTCATGGTGTCTCTCTTCATCATACCAGTGTGGTCACACCACCACCCGTTCTCTTTCTGTCTGTCTGTCTGTTTCCTCTGATGTTCTGTCCCTCTTCTGTGTCCCTTGCATCTGCCTTTTCTCAGAGGTCTAGTCTGTCTTTTTCACATGGCAAAGTAGCTTATTGCTCTGTTTTGTCTGAGTCATCATCCCCAGTACTAAGCAGATATTCCTGAGCAGAAACAGGAGGCACCCTCTGAAGAATCCCACTTATACCTGGACATTTTCTGGGATGTTTTAGGAGGTGTTTAGTGAAGTGAATTTGAGGATTTCAACGTTTTAGGCATCAAAATGACTGTGGGGCCCAAGTCCGCATAACTCCAATCTTTTCACTGCTCATTTTCTGTGATATGGTTAATGATATTTTTCTCATTGATTCACCCTCAGGCTTTAATCAAGTTTCATGTCTAATTGGCTGGGGATCAGCATCACCACAGGTGCACCCTGACCTTTAATCCTACCGGTCAGTAGATAAAAACTGGCCATGAATCAACAAATTGCCAGTGATATCAAGACACTTTCTCTCCAATTGGGTTAGTTGATTTTTTGGTTTTTATTCTATTTATGAAGCCTTTCTGCTTCTCAAATTCAGAAGTACTGGCTGTTCTGTGGGCTCCTGGGTCCTGTCCTCTGCCATGGAATTGTGGGTATGGTCTCCTTCTGTCTGACACATCGATGCTCACTTATTGCCTCCCAGAACTTGGGAACTTTATTTTTCTCTTATTTAGAGGCTGTGCAAGAAGCTAACACTCTTCCTCCCTCCCTTAGACTTTAGGAGGAGAGGTTGCCGTTTTGCTTACTGAGCACAAGTGTTTGTACATAGTAGCGAACTAACACGTGGTTGGTTCCTAGTGATGTGTTTTATGACTCTGTCTTGTTTTGTAAGCAGAGGAATATCAGAGAATTTGCTGTTAGACATGGGGGTAAACTTTACAAAGCATATCCAAGCCCATCAAAACAAACGTACTTACTCCCAGATTCACTGCAGCTAGCCTCTGTTTAAGAGAATAACTCTAATCTTAATCTGCCTTTCCAACTTTGTTTGAGATTGTAGGCCGTGTTACCAGTCCTTGCCCTCCCCTTGATTTGAGGTTGTGGTACTGCTTGCCCTCCTTCTCTGGCACTGAGTGCTGATGGTGTCCTCATCTCTCTCACTCTGTCTTCTGGGATCCTGGGTACTCAATGCACTCCTGCTTTTCCGTCTCTAACAGTTCACCTATGGGGAACGGAGGAGGTTGCGGCCTGGCTTGAGCATCTCAGTCTTTGTGAGTATAAGGATATCTTCATCCGACATGACGTCCGGGGCTCTGAGCTCCTGCACCTCGAACGGAGGGACCTCAAGGTACTTTCATGATCAGCTCATCAGAAATAGCCAGCTGCATCTGCATGACCTTCTGTGCTGAATGTGCTTGGAAATGGTCTGCCACTGTTCATTCCACGTGCCTTGGCAAGATGAATGGGTTCATTGCGGCCTCATTTTATTTTCTCACCATTTCATGTCACCTGATGTTTAATAGCAGGGAGGTAGAACAGCTAGTTCAGAGACTGGCTGTCAGCTCAGCCGCAGGTTCCTGTAGTTGTAACACAGGCCAGCACACAGACTGTAGTTAGTGCTCTTGAGCGGCTCCGACTTGAATGATGGAATGGAAGTTTTCAACTACTCAGCTCCCGTACCATCTTTGCAGAACATGCTGGGTCTTGTGTTGTAGTCACTGGACAAAAAGATCATTGTGCTTCTTTGTTACAAGAAAAAATGATCGTGGTCTTAGAGGAGGCTGTTAGATGGAGAGAATCTTTTGAAATAGTAACCATGTTGCTCAGCTTTTCATCTCCTCATCGAGAGCTGCTCTCTCTGCAGAGGAAAATTAAAAATGGTGGTTCTTTGCATGTACAAGAAATTGTGATCATTCTGGTGACTTGCACATAGCAGAAAGAAAAATATTTTGTCTTAGTGTGTGGCATTCGTTCAGTGCCCCTTGGATCTTCATTTGTGACTTAGACCAGCTTCCTGTTTGCATTTCACCGTAATCTGTGTAGCTGATTCCTCTGCATGCCATCCAGCTACAGTGTGTGTTTTGTTGCATGGTACCCAAGTGTTCACACGTTCATTGATGTGACCAGTGACGGGTTGTGTTCTGCATGTGTTTGGCTACCAGCTTAGGTCCTTGTGGTCTTTGTTCTTCCTGTTCTTGTGCTTTGGCCTTTAACCGTCAAAGCAATTTGCATTTCTGGCTGATGATCTGCAGTTGTTTCTTGCAATTGCTTTGCACCTGCTCCTCGTGTGACTGTTCATTACTCTGTCATGCTCTGATAGATTTTTGACACATGGTTTGAGGTTCCATATATAACCATCAGATTTGTTATCTTTCTGGTTGTTTCCTCCTCTCTTTGTAACTAGCTGACTAGTTTGTAACTACTGCTTGGTGACCTGGAAATTATTTTTCCCCCTTTCTCCTAAGGTAGGATTTTCTCTTTTCTTGCAGGACCTGGGTGTGACCAAAGTGGGTCACATGAAGAGGATACTGCACGGGATCAAGGAGCTGAGCCGGAATACTCCTGCCAGCGAGGTTTAGCCTCCGTTTTTACAGCATGTGTCTACCATTCCCCCTAACTGCACAGCAGTCACCTCACAGAGCAGATGTGCTCACAACTGTGTCTACTGAACAGCCATACTAGCTGTTCAGAGCTCATATCAACCAAGCGTGGTGCTACCTTTTTTTCCTGTGGGGTACAGCTGCATCTAGTCGAGAGGCACCTTATCTGCGTACCCACGGAGCCTCCCGGAGGAGAACTCACTTGTTCGAAGAACCGTGTCCTTGTATGTGGGAAGTTCTGGTTCCAGTGACAGTGCAGGACTCCTGAGAATCGCAACACAGCTACCTTTACTGGATAATTTCATCATAGAAGAATTATTCAGTGCAAAAGATATATTGGCCAGTCTTAGTTCAGGAGCATCTGGCAATCTTTTCAGACCCAAAACTTTCCCACTCATCTGTATGTCGCACCTGTACCTTAGAGCATTTAAGTGGGACAAAGCTTGTCCTTGTGTCTTACAGTAATCCCCTCCTTAATGCACCTGTAATTGCATCAGAAATTCAAAGCCAGTGCAGACCTCCTCTTGCCGATGAATACCCAGTGATTCTCACTCACTTATGCCTTGCAACAAACAATGCATGTGGTTAAAATAGCCTTTTGCACCAGCATGCCGTCTTCCGCTGGGCCTGGCTCCTCTCTTTCGGCCGGTGGCAATGGTACAACCTCTAGGCTTTCAGACATTAGAAACAATTGTTCAGAAATTCCTGGCGGTAAGAAAGGACAAAATTCTGGAGAGCCAAAAGATTACGGGAAATCAGCTCTGACATTCCCCCTTCTGAATTCATCTTCAGGAGACCACATGAAAGGGAGAGGAACACTAACTAGCTGTTTGGGCCGTACAAGAAGTGTGAAGTAATAAAAGTGAGATATGGAACAACTCTCTCTGCCTTGATGGAGGGAAGCAGCATGACTGGCAACAGCCAGGAGTGGCTTGCTGTCCATTTTGTGCCATCATCGTGGCCACAGACAACAGAGCTGTTGCTGTGCTTCAACCTGTAGTGCAGAAGACTACTTTTGTCACAAATGATACAATTCGTATTATTGCATCTTTTCACCTGTCTTGGTTCTTGCTGCTTTTCCCTCTTGCTTCTCTCCCTCTTGCTGCCTTGCTCCTTCACTCCAAGGTGGATGCCAAAATATCAGGGTGGCTCAGTCCCCCTGGGTTAGACCCTATGAGAGAAATCAAGCGCTGGGGAATGTCAGGGCTCCTGCAAGAGCACTGAGGGAAGGAGGATTGTTAGAGCAGACAAGCATCATAATGAAAACTGGTGCATGTTGGTAAATAGCCTTTGCTGCCACCAGCAGTGGAGTGTGGAAAAATCAGTGCCTCTGAATCAGAGTTCCTAGATGGCCTTCAAATTTCCACTGTATTGCCTGACCCGAGTTGGGTGACTGTTAAAGCCCGGAGACCAGCATGCATCGTTATGTTGCCATATTTATCATTGCAGAGGGAGTTCAGGAGCTTTCAGTGCTGTAAAGCTTGAAGAGACAGCAGGAGCATTTAATTGCTTTGTAGTTTTGTACGTATTTATTATTTTTTATGACTATTATACAGTGGCACTTGTCTGGCTGTGAATGCAGACAAAGAAATGGCCACGTATACAGTGGCATAGAAGTTAGTTTCCTGAGGGCATCTTTTTTCTCTTTTATTTGTAAGGATTTTACCAAGTTGGCATCAGCTCTGTAGTCTAACAACAGTCAAAGTATTTTGTGTAAAGAACCATCTGCTTCAGAATATTATGGGGGCTGGTTTCATCCTTGGCAAACTCCATTGCATTCTTGAAGATTTCACCAAGGATCATTCTGATTCTCCCTGTCTGTTTTTAACTAGTTGCCATTCCCCTCTGTGTCTCTTCTTAACCTAGCAGCTGGCAGGGTTTGCTCATGAGACATTAACAGAAGACTAATGCATTTGATCTGTCTAGCAAACATTCTGGTATAAATACCGTGGGGAGTGAGCAAGAAAAATGTTCAGCTTTGCCCTGAGTTTGTTCCTCCTTATCTATATCTAAGCAATTGCTTCCATAGCCATATTTGTTTTTCTCTGTTAGTGCAGACCCCCCTCACTGTACTGAATTTCTGGGGTATTAGGCAAGTAAGAATTGTAGACGTAGAGTATTTTCCCATGTGTTTGTTGAGACACTGATCAGCGTCTGCATGAGAATGAGGAGAAACCTCCGCTAAGGAGAACTCCAGGCCGTAGCCGCCCTCGCTGGGGACAAGGAGGTGCACCGCTCCCTGCCCCGGGTAGGACACGTCCGGGAGCACGAGGCAGGGGACAGCTCTGGAGAAGCGGTGAGATCGGCGTGTGATCCTTAATGCCCTGAAGGAAACACCGTTCTTGCTGTGAAGCTTCTCCAGGGAACCTCATGATTAAATGTGCATAAACAATATGCACTTGCCTTGCTTGCTTATTCCTGGGGAATTTAATTCTTGCCTCAGTAGAAACAGCGCCTTTCTGCTCTCCCTGCTCCGAGTGGCAGGGGAATCCAAAGAGCTCTTATATTCAGATGTTCCTTAATCCATGACATATCTGAAGAGGACTGAAGGTCGTTAGCCATCTGCTGTAGGTGAAGATTTCTGCACAGAGATCAGTCTTCAGTTCTTTTATAATCTGCCTTGTTGGTATGTTCAGATCCTTTTGTGTGTGTGTGCACATTTTATCAAAACATTCATAGCCAGTATATTTCCATCTATCGCTTACCGAAGGCGGGGGAAAGTTCTACCTTCTTTTAAGAGCTAGAAAGTGGGATCTATATTTAACCCGAGTGCCTTTGAATCTGTGTTAAGGTTTATATCTAACAGAAGGGTTATAGCTCTGTCTCTTACTGGAAAGAATACAGATTTCTGTTGCACGGATTTTATTTCTGTCAAATGTCGGTGAGAGCTATCTGCAAAGTAGGGAGCCAGGTTAAGCGTCTGGCTGCGTTATTCTGAGTTGCTCTTCTGGTATCCGATAGCTCTTTGTGGGAGAGAAACTCAAGAAAAACAATTGGACAGTAAGAAATCTTTTGCTGCTTTGCCAAAAAACGGAGACTCTCCTGCAGTCTCAGGTAAAACACCAGCTTGAGAGAAGCTAGAACTGCACACGCTGTGTACGCGTTTAGTCTGCCGAAAAATGCTACTCCTGTGAAAGCCTTGGGCCACCTTCTGTTCAGTCACCCTTGGCAGCGACTTGTAAGGAACGGGGCAGTTTGTGCCGTGAGCTGGGCATACAGTTTCCTCTGCTAGGAGTAGTTGTCAGTATGTTGTCCTCCGCTCTGGTCCTACCCTGGAAATTCGCCTTCGGTGGCAATTGCGGGGAATAGCTTACCCCGCGTTAGGCTGGCCTGGTTCGGTGCGGTGGCGGCCGATGGAGACGAGAGGGAGGCTCGGCCCAGGAAGCAGCAGCGTTGTGCTCGGGGCTGCTTTCGGGAGGGCCGTCAGCGCTAGCGCGGGTTTTCTGGGTTTGCTTGTGAGATCTTTCAGCACACGTGGCTCGGCCGCAGCTCTGGGCGGCAGAGGGGAGCTGTGCCGCTCGGGGCGCGTTGCTGTGCCGGGCTGCGGAGGAGCCGGGCGCCGCGGGGCCTCCAGCCCTGCCGAGGCCTCGAGCACCCCTCCCGGGACGACTTCTGCCCCCAGATCGTACGGAAGGCTTTGTTCCTTGTTTTAGTATTATTTAAAGATGTGCATACTATCTATGTGATTTAAAAAAAAAGGACTGTTTACACTAGATATTTTGTATCTTAAGATGTGTGTACTGTAAAAAGAAAAAAAAAGAAGAAAGGATGAAAAATGATGTTTTTCTACAGCTGTCAGCAG
This sequence comes from Dromaius novaehollandiae, assembly GCF_036370855.1. Classification (NCBI taxonomy): domain Eukaryota; kingdom Metazoa; phylum Chordata; class Aves; order Casuariiformes; family Dromaiidae; genus Dromaius; species Dromaius novaehollandiae. The sequence continues at coordinate 28,203,684 of NC_088106.1, read as the reverse complement.
CGACTGCATGTCTGTATCATCGTCCACCAACCGTTGTTCCTCAGGGGTGTCCCCGCCATTCCTGTGATCCTGTCAAAAGCATAGGGAAGCATTTGAATCCCTGTACAGTCTTGGGAAGAAGGTTTTGTGCCTTAAAAATGGGACCTGCTTCCCTCCTATTTATTATGTTAATTTATACAGTGATTACCATGGAAATGTCTCTTGTATTTTTTGTACATAGTTTACTGTCGATTGTTGTAAATACATTTTTCTTGTATATAAAGTAAACATGTTTCTGAGCTTCCAGTAAAGATGCCCTGTTGCTGATTTCATTGTGTGAGCAGGCCGCGGTGCCCGGCTGGTGGGACCCGGCCAATAAAACCTGTGCTGTGATAAAATGGCTTTTTCTGAGTTGCATCGCAAGTTCAGAGCTGTGACTTAGAAAGGGAAGCAAAAGGGTAAATACGACTGTAGGTTAATTTTGTGATACTTCCTATTGGTTTAATTAGCTTGGGGTAGAAAACATCCTATAGTTAATTTTTTATTAGCTATATCTCTGCAGGGAACCAAAGGACAGATGCTTTGACAATGATGGTTTTACTGCTGCTCACTCTGGTGATAGCTCTGCTGTCTGCAGACCACAGGTAGATGGGAAGATGCCCCCCAGAAATTCAGCAGGGTATTTGTTAGTTCTGCTTTCTCCTTATGGGCAATTCCCACGTGCCCGTGGACCTCTCGTCAGGCTGTGTGGGGTGACAGCATCTTGTGGTTGCAGTGGTGCCATGCTCTGGAGTGAGAGGAACCGCTGTTTCTGCGCTGCCATTTGACTGCGTGGGCCTCTGTGCTTTCAAGTTGTTGAAGGTGATATATACAGTGACTGGAAGAAATGGAAGGGTGTTTACAAAAACATGGGAGAAATGAAATTTTCCATGAGATAGAAATTGACTGCTGTAAAACGACACCTGCAAAGCTGAAGCTAAAAGATGTGGAGATGTTTGGCTGAGCAGGCTGTGGATCAGACTGTGGTCAGCTTTCCCTTCCACTCATACAGATCAGTGGGCTTGTAAGGTGTTAAGGAGAAACTTTCAGCAGATTACTTTTAAACTTAGAGCATGGTCATTGCGAATATCCTTCTTGTGAAAAAGACCTTTTGCGTTGATCGCTGAACTGAAGAATTTACTGTGTCTTTGTGCCGGGGCAATAAAGTATTTGACAGGAACATAAGAAACTAGTAATGTTACACTGTTGCAAGATAGAAGTGGTAGAAATCCTCATTAAGACATTAGTTACTTGGTCTTAATAACAAGGAGAAAAGAAAAATTGCCTGTGCTCGCACACGCACACACACGCACACACACGCACACACACGCACACACACGCACACACACGCACACACACGCACACACACACTGGACCTGAATGTCAGGCCCTGCAATAAGTAGCGCTACTGAAAACTAGCAAAGAAACAGCAGAAAGAAGATCTGTTTCCACCTCTCATGCAGGTAATTAATTTAATTTTGGTCTTTCTTTATTTATTTAGGTGGCAGAAGCCAATAGCAATAAGCTCTCTGCCCTGCCCAGTATCTTGTTGCTGGTATATCAGAGCTGCTGCTCAGGGCTGCCCTCCTCTTGCTGTGATTGATCTAATGGGTCTCGCAGGGGTGGAGAGGTCGGAAGGGAGGTGTGCTGCAAAGGTCTTCAGGTAGCACTGAGGGGGCCTTTTTGTCTTGTTTTTTAATGTATCGTAATGCTCAGCATTTCTGCTGCCTTTCATTTTCTGTGTTGTTGGGGGGGTGGTCTTTGTTTGTTTTTAATATAGCATAAAACTTCAGGAGAGTCGAGCAGTTGAGGAGAGCTGCTCCCACGGGACGGGCAGTGCTGGAAATGAACAGGTGGAGGAGGAGCCTTGTCATCCCCACCTGTAAAGCGGCATCGGAGTCAGAAGGTAAATTCCCTGCCCGGGAGCTGTGTGCCCGGCTGGGATGCATAGCCGTGCGGCCGCCGCGGGGCCTCGGGCGACTGGGGAGGCGCAGTTCCCCTTGGGCAGAACGAGGAGTTTCTGAGGCCATGAAAAGTGAGACTCTCTGTTAATAATAGCTCAAAAATACATTGCAGTTCTCTAGCAACTTCTGTCGGAAGAGTTCAAGCATTTGGCTGATTTCTCAAATGCCCTTTAGGGCAGTAATTCTTAGCAAGAAAAGACCAAGTGGATGAATTTGCACGTGACCTAAAAGCTGCAGCACTTTTGTTGGCTTCAGGGTAAAGCAGCCCTCAGTGGTGGCCTGTGGCTTTCCTCAGGGAGCAGGGAAGGGGACAGCTTTGTATAAACGAGTTGGCGAGAGGCCTACGCTGCCTGACGGGAGGAGTTGGCGTTTTTAATTTAATTTCTGGAAAATTACATTTTAAATTACAATTTAAATTTGGGAGAGTTTGAGAGGGATGATTCAGCCCAGCTGGCTCAGAAGCTAAAGGCTGAGAGCACTTTTGAGATGTTTCCAGAAGGCTTCCTGTAGGAACAGGAAGAAGACAAAGCTTTTAGCTTTTTTATATGCAGGGGAAGTGAGAAAAATAAACTGCAGTCTGGTATGCTCTTTGCAGGTCAGGTTGTAAGGAGGGATATCTTTAAGCTGTGAAATTGGAAGGCTCCGTGATCCTTTTTTTACTTTATGGAGGTGCTTTCCTTTGATTATCAATGCATGTGAATCGCAACTCTCTACACTGTTAATTAAAATTATTTGGAGCCTCCTCTATCTTGCCAATCTCAGGAACTTTCTCAGTTTTTTCCTCTTTACCTTCCTCTTGCCATCCTCAGAAAAATCGTTATTCTTTTAATGATGGTGAACTTAGGAAGTAGTGAGCTCAACACTGTAATGGTTTGGGTTCATCCTGTTCCCTGGCATGCAAGATTTGGTAGATTTTTGCGCCGATCTTCAAGTGTCCTGGAGTATCTTTTCTTGAATCCCTTGCTCCTGGGGTCATACGTTTATGTGAGAGCACAAATGTTTGCTTTTAAAATGCATATTTCTGCACTGTGATAGCAAGAGAAAGGTGAAAGCAGGAGTTTAAAGGCCCCCAAAATGCAGGGACTGGTGAAGAACTCAGTTTGTTCTTCTTGGATGTTAGTATAGTTTTTCAGAAAACTCCTGGGGTGTTAGGAGGCTGACCTGTTGGTTTTTAAGCGTTTCAGGTTGCCCATTGATGTGCTTGTCCTGAATTTCCAACCTACGCTAAGTCTTGGAACAAAAGTGTATTGAAAAACAAGTGGTAGCACAGCACTATTTCTAGACAACCAAGCCAGCTACAAATATTATATGTCTAAAAGATGGAAGAAATGATACCACACTTGTTTCTTTTTAGATTTCCTAGTTTGTGATTGCTGTCTTCAGACCCATTTCATAAACTTTATTTTCAGCAAAAATCTTCTATCATTAATCCTAGCTGAAGGTTTGCTATTGAATGGCTGAATTGAGGGAGAAAAGTGTATCAGTAGAGCTTCACTGTACACAGACGTGCATTCCCCAAGTGTAATTTTATTTTGGATGCTGCTCTTCTTTAACACAAGTCCAGAATGCGTGAACTTTGAAACATAACCTTTGTGTGTAAAGAGAGCTTTTTTTTTGAGAAAGTCCATGGCCAAGCTTGTAAGGAGGGGGAAAAAAAAAGTTTTACACAATCAGAGCTCTCCTCAGCAGTGTCACTGGATGTGAGCTGAGATCCCAGGGAGGCCCAGCTTTTCCTGACACCGGGGCAGGGCTGTTTCCGATGGGGGACCCCGATGGATGCACCGTTGCACAGGTAGCTTGCAGGGAGTCAGGCGCTGTGCAGCTCGCAGATGTGCTGCTGTAAGAGCTGCCTTCAAAGAAGGGGAACGCACTGGTTTGTGCCATTTCTGAGGTGTGGAAATTTCTGAAACATTGCGTTTTTTCCTTCTAAAATTTTTATTATTCCAAATTCAAAGAGAAGATCTTGTGTTCATGTGAGCTAATCCAGAACACGAGAAGCTGCCGCGCACTGGTGCGGGCTCCTTGCCCTGCCTCCTCACCCCAGCTGCTAATGGCGGTGCCAGGGCACCCCACCATCTGCTCCTGTGTATGGAGGGAGGCTTAGTTGCCTTGGTTGTTTTGTAGTGGAAGCTTTAAGGAGAAAATAAAGTGGGAGGACTATTAAAAATAGCAAGCTGTGCCCCTTTGGGGTGACTGAGTGCTGTGAGAAGGTGGTGGGATCTCAGAGACTTCAGCACTGATGTGGTTACACTTACAAACTAAATGTAACCATTGTTATTTGTTAGGGAATCAAAAGTGAAAAAACAGATTTGAAAAAGGCAGTGCAGATGCCTCCGCTGTTTCACTTTTGTCCTGCATGCAGGTAATTGTCAGGCTCCCCCTGCACACTGTTTGCTTAATGACTAAAAGGAAAGCACTTCATGTCACTCCAGAGAGTAAATATCTGAAGTTATGGATTAACTAACTTCCAGCAGAGCTCTTGGCGGAAGAATAGATCACGCTGACTCGCACTGAATAAAGCCGTAAGTGCTTCAAAAGTATTGTATCCTTCAGGATTTTGAAGTGCAAACTTATCTAAGGAAGCATAAGGCTTGTCACAGATGGCTGGGGACAAGGGGAGGGCGTTGGGGCAGACAGGAGATGCTCTGGCAGAGCTGCTGAGGGGATGAAGGGAAGTGGCAGACCAGGCTGCAGGGCCTCTGATGGGCAGCTGCTTTGGAGCTGAAATCAAGGAGAAAGTCAAGGCACACCAGCGTTCGGCCAGGGAGCTGCTCTGTGGAAAAAATAAGCGAAGGAGCTAGCTGACCTGTGTTAACAGAAACCGTCTCCAGCAGGGCGCCCACTTTCACGCCTGCCTTTTCTTCCTCAGGTGATTCCTGCTGCAGTATGTGGAAACTCGTCACCGTGGGGGTGCTGCTGGCAGCCTGCTCTTCACAAGTGTGTGGTGCCTCAAGTAAGTTGCTCGTTTTGGAGATAGCCTCCTTCTTCTTCCAGTTACTGTCGGTGCATTTGTTCTGCTGTCAGTGGCAGGGAGCGGCTGGGTCATTCCCGTTAAGAGCTTGAATTCTTCACTAGCAGAGGTTCACAGGCAGGGTGGTGAGCCGCGATGGCTGCCTGGACCTTGCCTTTTCAAGCGCTGCAAGCTGTCTGAGCAAGAGCGTTGTGGAGCAGTGGCTCAGGCTCGCTCCTGCAACACAGAGCACTGACAGCCCCTGGTTTTTAGAGCAAGCTTTCTCAGTGTGCTGGAGAAGGCCTGTTACGCTGATAAAAGTATTCTTCAGGGATGATCACTACCAGTTTTCAGCGAGCTCTCTATCTTAGCCTCTGCCTAGTACAAGTGTTCCAGCCAGAAAAGCAGGCAAGCCTTAGAGCTGAAGCGAATTGCTGTATGAAACGTCACAGGCAGAGAAACGTGCTTCTGTGCAGTTGTCAGCCTTCCTGAGAACACAACCAGAAACAGAGTGCGGGCAGCCTGCCTTCGCGGTTCACCTGCCTTGGCTGTCGGCTCCTTCCCTCTCCCTAACTGTAAACCCTGCTCTGGATGCCAGACCCTGCAACGCACAAATCTTGTGGCTTTTTGCAAGGGGCAGTCAGCAGGTCCAGGTGATGTGCCTGGCAGTCAGCAGGCCCGCGGGACAGCGGGTGCTCTGCGGAGCACACCGACAGCCCCCTGGCAGGAGTGAATCTCGGACCCATCGCTGGAGCACACCCGCCACGCGGACAGGTGCCACGAACCAGTAATACCTTTAACACTACTTACCAGTTCCAGGGTGGCGTGCTGGGCACGGGAGAGGAGCACATGTTAAAAGTCCTGTAGTGCCTGTTTAGGGAGAAATGCATGTGGACATGGGGTGGACCCCCCCTCAGCCTTTGGCAGAGGTACTGTGCTGTTGCTAGCAATCATGTAGAGACCAACGAATTTCGTTAGCAACAGTTCAAGATGCCATTGTAAAACCAGTCACTATCTACTTTTCAAGTTCTTTTATTCCAGCTGTATCAACTGGGATCTCTCTGTGGCACCTCTGGAGCAGGCCGGGCTTTCCACACAGTGTTTTCAGTGGGCTGACTGATTGTCATGCTGTGCATGACTGAGGAGGCTCTGAAACATCTCACACCTCATTTCAGCAGCACTGCGCTCGGGGCTTGGCATTGCTGAAAAACAGGCAGCAGGTTACTCAAGGTGACACTGTGCTCACTCAGAGAACAGGTCCAAAAGCCTCACACTGAGCATCAGCCTGTGCGCAGCACTTCCAAGGGTTCCCTGCTTGTGCTCTCATGTTTTTGCTTCCAGTATTTTACAGCAACAAAGATGCAAACCAAGTCCTGAAAATCCAGAAGCGGGCAAACTCTTTTTTGGAAGAGCTCAAGCCAGGCTCTATGGAACGTGAGTGCAATGAAGAACAGTGTGACTTCGAGGAGGCCAGTGAGATATTTGAAACCAGAGAAGCAACAGTAAGTTGTTTCTGTAAGGATTAATGTGACACTTAACCAATCAATTGTTTGTTTTCTTAAACTATTGCACTCCAGGGCATAGGAGAGCTCACTATCAGCACTGAACGTGCATCACTCCTGGCTCTTAAGGTATAGGCATGATTTTGAAAGTCGTTACGTTAGAACGATTGTCAAGTTACCACCTGTTCTTTGAGCCACAGCAGTTTGTCGCTCATGCACGCCCTGCCTGACCCTATCATGAGATTTAGGTCCCAGCCAGGTAATCCCAGTCCTTGCTTGACCACATTGGCTATTCTTGCTACTACAGAGTTTTTCACAGTCCTTTGCCCCCTCCTGTCCGTTCCCCAGCTCTGGCTGCCTTTGAGTGCATCTCCCCAGTCTCCCACCTGTGCCTGACAGACATTTCTGCTCATCGCTAGCTCTTCTGTCCTTCTCCAAACCTCACCTTTTCAATCAGACACTACATTTATCCTCAGCATCACTGGTTCCTGCACCTTTTCACCTCTGATTGACATGTTAGCTTGGGCTTTTTCTTAGTGCCTTACTATTGCATTAATCACAGTAGGCTTGCTACATAGGACTAACCCATCCTTGCCGTTCTTCAGATCCCAGACTTCTTTCACTGCCTTCACAATCTTCATGTTTTGCCTAACTGTACACAAATGTAGTTGTGCACTTGACAATACAGTTGATTTACCTGGTAGAGTGACAAGGAAAGAGGGAGGCTGGGAAAGGATACAGGGGAGTGGTGGTGCTGGTGAGTCTGCAAGCAGGGCAGGATGGATCCGTGCCAGGCGGGAGGTGGCTGTGACACACGAACCTGAGTAGTGGCCAGTTTTGTTGGTTTGTCATGCCTGTCACGACACTGTCAAGAAAAATGACACCGATCCTATTGATGGAAGTGCTGTGCTTTGTCGGCCAAGACCATGATATACTTCAAATCCCTTGCTTGTGAAAAGTCTACTTCTAGCCTTAATTTAAATTTTGTTTCTCCACAGCTAGATTTTTGGAGCAAATATGTAGGTAAGTAAAAAAGATCTTCCTAATCATCTCTTTATGTTGCCTCATGGGTAACTAGTGTTCTGCATTCCTGCTGTTATGTACCACATACTGATTCAAATTCTCCTTTCTTCTTTGGGGTGTGCAAAGAATGTCTTTCTGTCCCATCCTATATACAGCCTTCACAAAAAGCTTCAAGTACCTCTGTGCCTATCATCAGTCATCTCCCTGGAGCTAAGCCACTGGTCAAAAGTGATCGCTGATGTTCTGATCCTGCCTGGCAGGGTCCAGAGCAAAGCCCCACCTTTGCTCTTCAGTCCCCCAGTAACCTGCCTTTGCCCTGTCTGCCTCGTTCTGCTCTTTCTTTCCCTTCTGCCTGCTCCATTCACTCTAGCTATGATTCAGAACCCAAACAAATGCCCTTGTCTCTGGGCCAGCACCGCAGTTATCACCATTGGGTGACAGAAACGCTGTGTGGTGCACAATATTGGGAGGATCTGCTGGTGTTGATGTTTGATCTTTGAGGCTCCTGTAGGGTTCAGGCTCTGGGTTTTCCTGCCTCTGTTTCAGATGGAGATCAGTGTGACCCACAGCCTTGTTCCAATGGGATCTGCAAGGACAATATTGGAAAATTTTCCTGCATCTGTAACAAAGGCTGGGAGGGAGCTTTGTGCGATTATGGTAATGCTGTCTTTAATCCACTATAAAATAACATTATTAGTGATAGAGATCTCAGGGTATAGAGATCAACATTTTGGCATTGCACAGTATACTTGCTTTCATTTCTGATGTGATTTCTGTGTTACTTCATGATGTGGTAAAAGGATTATTTGTCCTCATCTAAAGCAAAATGAATTTTGTGTTGCCATGGAAAAAGTTTGGAGATTTGAGACATCTAAGTTTTTCAGAAATACTGGAAATAATTCTGTAAAACAGGATTTTCAATAGCTTTAGACCTGTCAGTACGATGGATGATGGTGAGGGGTCTTTTTACAATAAAGGGTTAAAAACAACCCACTGCAAAGATTCGATTGTCATTCTGTGACAGTTTCTTCCTTGGGGAAAAGCTGGCTAGTAGACTCAGTGATGAGCATGGGTATCATGTGTCAATGACACGTGCTGCTGTCTGACTCACACTCAGTGACAAAGAATATTTTCATTCTTCAGTCTGTACCTACCCGGACAGTAATCTCTGGGTTCTCCGTCTCCCCACTGCCTTATTCTGGGCCTGTTTGCTGTCTCAGGCCCTGACGTCATTTTGCAGCTTTACCCTCCTGTGACTCTTCGGCTTTCCAACTTCTCACCTCTCTCTCGCTGTTCCTCTTTTTTCCCCCAGAGGTCAAATACACCAACTGTTCTATCAGCAATGGAGGATGTGAGCACTTCTGTAGGGATGACCCTGCCAACCAGTGCCGCCACTGCAGCTGCGCGTCCGGGTATCACTTGATGAGCGACCATACCATGTGCAAGCCTGTCGGTAAGAAGATGTTTGTAGTCCAGATTTGACAGAGGCTTGTTCAAGTGTGACGTAAGGGGCTTTTACAGAATTGTTTACATTGCATTTCATAATAATTTTCAAAGCACCCACTGCATGGAGAGTAACTCTGTGCCTGCATTTCCCAGCTCCATACCTGCTTTATGGCCATTAAGAAGCCAACCCGTGCCTCTCTTACCTCATGGAGTCATACAGGGGGATCAGGAAACTACCTCCTCCGCAAAGCAGCAAGGGACTTCCATAAAGCCGCTAATAGTACAGCCTGGTTTAGAGAGACAGGGGAAAGCTTTTGGAAGACGTTTTTTGTTAGGTGATCTGGTCTTTGCTAGTTAACTTCTCTGCATCTCTTGTAGTGGAGTTCCCTTGTGGAAGAGTGAAAATGGACTATCCTGAAGCCAAAACAGGATTCAATATTCGGCTCATTGAGGGGAAACCAGGAAGAAGAGGAGACAGCCCTTGGCAGGTGAGGAGAAAAGAATCTTTCACAAATAGGTATTTCCAGAACGGCTCTCCCTGCCCAGCTGCTTCAGAGAGGCTCCTACATTACTAGTGGTGGCATCGCACAAAGTTAAGATTCCCTTGGCTTAGATTTTTCAAGAGTAACTTGAAAGTTGGAGTTCCAGAGGAATAGTTTCTCGTCTGTTAGGACTCTTGGCTTGTCACTGTTGCCAAGTTTTTTTTTACCTTGCCAACAGTGCCAAGAGAAGGGGCAGTGATGACACTCACGTGTTCTGTCGCTCTGTGCTGAGGAGGCTACTTCATCCCTGCAGCTCATGCAGCCTGCTGCGTGCTGCAGCTACCGTAGAGCATTAACGTAGGAGTGGAAGGTAATCTTCTGCCCCTTTCCGTGTGTAGCTGTTCTTGTAAACCTTATCTGTCATAAGTTCAAGTTAGCAGGCTTAGTCAGCAGAATATGCCATAGCTTCATAGAGCAAGTTGGGATGTCAGAGAGAAAGAGGAGACCTTACAGAGCGTACCATGGCACTAGTGAGTGTGTATACTCGGAGCCTCGTTCCTCTTTGACATAAAAGGCCCTTTTTACACCATCGCATGAGAATTGCAGCCTGAGACAACATACTGTCTTCTGGCATGCAGTGGACACGAGAATAATCCCCTCATCTGAGCTCTGAGTTTCAAAGTTTCTGAAGTATCAGAGTGCTTCCTTGCAGTGGCCAACATCGTCCCTTGCTGATTGGATGAAGCCAGCCCTCATTCAGGAAGAAGACTCATCACCTCTTTGTAGCTGTTCCATAGAGACCTTCCTCATAGTGCGTTTGTCCCACTGCAGAGCTTTGACCTCAATGAATGTAACATGCTTTGGTGCCTGATGCATTAGTGTATTTTGCAACCAGGAAGAAGAATGTGTACATTTTGTGAGCCATATTTCCTGTGATGTGAGACCTCTTTTTCTTTATTTCAGATTATGCTGCAAAATAGCAATGGTAAATTTCTGTGTGGGGGCGTTCTCATCCATCCGTCTTGGGTCCTAACAGCAGCACACTGCATTGAAACAGGAGAGGGGCTCAAAGTAAGACTTGGTATGGAAAAAAAATTATCCCCTTTTTTTAAATACAACTCTAATTCCCAAGGTTTGTCATCTCAGGAGAAATACCAGTAAGTTATAAAGATGAAAGTCCTTGTGGATGTAGGAGTGAGTTGTCTAGGTAGCATTTTAGTATGCACTTTAGCCCAAATCAAAAAATATTAGTAAAACCATATGATTTCACTTGAGTAGCTATCTACTTACCGTGGGAGTGAGCTAATGTCTTTTGAGCCTTACTACCTGTCTTGAAGGTAGAAAGATGGGAAAGTTAAGATAATCTGTGCACTCAACTTCAGATTATTCTTTTCTAGGAAAGCTCTTCTGCTTGCGAGTTTCTGCTGGTAAAAAATATTTAAGGTCACTCCAGTACTAAAGGAACTCTCCTCCTTCCAAAGTGTATGTAAAGTCTTGAGTCCAGGAGGAGAAAGAACCTTGGTGTGCGTCAGAGTCACAGTGCCTCTTCCTACCTTTCGATATATTTGAACACCTTTGCTTAAGAGAGCTGGCAGAGAAGGAGGAGAGGTGCTGCAGAATAGCAACACTGACAGATGATCTGTAATGTAGCTAACTGTTACGAGCACTGCTGCTCTGGAGCATGACAAAACACATATGGAATACAGTACTACTCCTGAATTAACCGACAAAAATAATTAGCGTTCCATTCAAATTTAAGTAGAGTTTCTTTTGGTTAGTGTTTTCTATCTACTACTGGTGACGTTAGAGGGATAGTAGCTGAACTGCTTTCTTTCTCCTTTAGCGAAAGGGTTGTCTCAGTAATTGTGGAAGGCCTTGGAAATGTATGGGGTTTTTGTATGTTCCATATACCCTGTCGATGTGAAAACGTGAGGTCAGAGACATTTAAGGGACACATGGATGGATAAGTTTATGTCCATCCTCCATTGTTCAACATACAGGATGAATGGAGAAGCATGCAATATTCACTTGTGTTCTCTTAGTGCCAGAATAGCCACTTTTTCTATAGAGGGACTTCAAAGTAGAAGTGAATGTGGTAGCTCATAAATATACACATAGACTATGCATGCCAACTACACATCTCCAAACACTTCAAGTTCCTAGTAACTTTCTTCCCTATTGAGTGATTGTTCATATGTACTCCCAGGTTATAGCGAGTCCTAAGAAGCAGAAACTTGTGCAGGTTACTTGATAAAGGGTCTTGGAATGTTTTGGGGGGAAAAGCAGGTATTGAACGCTGTGTTGGAATCCTCCATGGTGCTTGACGTAGCTCTGAATGGAACTTCATGGGGACAGCCCTGCCGGTCTCAAGGATGAAAATATTGCCATGGGGAAATATTGAGGGTCTACTCAAATCACTCCACCTGGGTCTCATACTGCAGGTCTTGGTGGAGATCTGTCCGGTGTGACAAGCTTTCAGCTGGGATAGCCATGCCCAAGGATCTCTTTCTGCAGCAAAGAAACAAGGGGTGGAATCTGTCAAGAGAGCCTTGTGCTATCCAAATGAAAAAGAAAAAAGGATAAACAGTTTTCAAAGGCTGAAGAAAGCTGTCAGCACTGGAGAACCCTGGCTTGAGAAGAATAATTTTTTTGGCTCAACTGAAACTCAGGAGACACCTTACACACAAATTTGGAGAATACACATAATAATTTATATTGAATATACAGAATAATTTGTAGTGTAAGGGTGATCAGCAAGAAGGAGGTGAATCTCTCCCAGTTTCCGAAGCTACCCACAAGACCTTCATTAATACAGGAACAAGCAAGTGTGTGGCCAGGGACTGAGAGTTGTGACTTACGGCAGGAGAACCCCTCTCGTTAAGCCTTGAGGAATCTTGCTTGAGTGACATGGAAACCACAGAAAGGTCCTCTGCAGTGGTGTGGGGTGCGTGTTTAGGGCTGAGACAGCCACAGCCTGAGACTTCACCAACAAGAGAAAGAAGGTTCTTAATCTCCAAATGATACTCCAGGCCAAGTAAAAGGGAACCTTTCTGTGATCCTGCTTAACGTCACATGGTTGTCATTTCACATGTATCTTTTGGGCACTTTAGTGCCACCGAAAAAGCTGGTTCTCATCAGGGAAGGACACACATGCTCTAAACCTTAGAGACATCCACCATCAAGACCCTCAGATACCTGGAACTGAGTTTTGAGTGGAGGCGTCACTTGTGCCAGGGCAGGCGTGAACTCTATGACCGTAATGAAGGCATCCATCATGAAACTGTGGAGTTCATGCTAGACCTGCTTCCTTCAGCTGGCTTCATCCAGTTGTGCCTCTCTGCTGACTGTCCATAAGAGCAAAACTGGAGAGGAAGCTTGCGTCAGGGTTTGCGGTCAGGAGTTTGGGCCGTAGTCTTGTTGTGGAGCAGGGTTCACGTGGCTTTTTGGGGTCTGAAATGAAAAGTTACATCTCAGAGTAGCTGAAGTTTTGGAAGATGGGTTTGAGAACATCATCCCAAATCTCCTTGTTCCTGCCTCTCCAGCTTACACCACCACCAAGAATATTCAGAGCTCCAAGAAAGCAGAGCAGAGAGGTGGATATAATCATGGCTGCATCAATTCAAAATACTAAGTCTTTCCCTTCCGAGAACAAATCTTACACTTCCTTGTTTATGTAGAACCTAACAATAATATTTTTCTGCCAGCTACAAAATATCATGTTTCTTAATGTGTAGAAGGGACTAGATGTGTTTCACACAGTCTCTAGGTTCAGTACATCCAGGTGTGGATAGGACTCTGAAACTCTTAGGGTAGATAACAACTGAGAAAGGAAGTATTCATGACCGGAGGTCAAAAGGATGTTCTCTTGCGGAGCTGTTTGGAGGGGAGAAGGGAGGAACTATGCTTTAGTAGCAAGAGCTTCGCCCCCTTGTTTGTAGTTGGCTCTCAGGATCTAGAGTCCAGGGCCATGCTTGTATACGGAGCGTGTGAAGCCCGGCTGAAGGTGTGGTCCCACACAACTCAGCTGGCTTCTGCAGAGGAGGTGCTGTCACAGTGGCAAAGTCCACAGTCACTTCTGTGAGTTCGGAGGCCTAAAGCAGAGCTTCGTAGCCGTGAAGGTAGGAATAAAACCCAGCCCCTTACCATTGGGAATCCACGACAGTCGGCCCTCTGCCAAGGCTGCTGCAAAGTGGATGAGCGTAGTAAGGAAATCTGTTCCAAAGGCGCTACGGACACTGCCACCATGAAAAAGAGAGGTCGTAATAGCAGGAAAAAAGCAGATTTCTGTGTGATGGCTTGATAATAACAAGCCCTTCAAGCTCTGGTACTATGTAATACAGATGCCTGGCAGATCCATTTCAGGTATGGAAGTGTGCTGTCCCCTGTGGCTGTATATGATGATGATGGCTGTCTGCAAAGGAGCAAGGAGACTCAGAAATCAGTGATCTGGAAATCCAAGAGTGAACTTAGGAGGTTTTTCAAGAACCTATTTTTGGAATTATTCTTGGTGCACCTTATGAATGCTGGTCATAAAGCTGCTGCACTTGGAGACACTGACTCTTCTACAGGAAACAAACAGCTGGAATAGCCCTTTGACAGGTTCAAGCAAAGTGGAATTTACACTAAAGCAAGGGACTTCAGAGGACCGACCTTGGTCACACAAAGTCAGAGCAGCTTCTCCTCGATGTTAGAGTTTGTATCTGAAAGGATTCAATACTGAAAGAAGGAAGAAGCTAACGGCAAGGGGGGGAAATGTAAAGAATAGTACTGTGAATCGCACGTTTGAAAAGCTGCTGATAAACAGCAACCTCCAAAGCACCCATAGAGGGACTGAGAAGGAAAGTGCATTTCCGTCACATGCACACAGCGTGGGCAGAGGAGAGGCGTCAAGCCTGGATATCCTTCTGTTTCCTGTGCTTGGATATATGCCTGCCTACGGCTTGAATGTGCATAATAGGCGAACCTCAAAAAGGAGAAATATTTTTATCAAGTACATACTAAAGTAGGCATTGATATCTTAAATTAATTGATAGCACAGTTCAGAAATGTGACAGCCCAGCATACACTAATAATTATTTTTTGTGGCTTATTCTCAAGATCATATTGGACATACCCTTTTCTGTCTTCTCTTTTCCAGTGTATCACATACAAATGACTTGTTCTTGCCTTTATGGCCCATTTCCACTTAGTTTCCTATTAACTTTTGCATAGCTGCATGGTCCATGAAATGGCCATGGTTGTGTAGCACAAATAATGACGGAGAAGTCTTAAGTGGTCAGAAACTCTTTAAAATGCAGATCTAAGATTTTAAAAAGGAATAGTCTTTACTAATATGTCACACTTATCTTTTAGATTCTCAAGTTCAGTCATTCAGACACTGGATATACAGCAAAAAACTCATGTACTGCTGTAAATTTCTTGCTTTGCTGTACTCTTGATCTCCCAACTTTTAATGCTGACTCCAAGAAGATTATTTTCCTCTTCCACAAGTTCTCTAGTTGCATGCAGGGTACTGTAATATGGACATAACATGGCAATGCAGAAGTATTTCAGTTTCTCAACTGATGACCGTGACTCTAGAGTACTAATTCATTTAGTACCACATTTATTCATGATACAGACAAATATGAAAAGTGTAAAGATTTGTCCTGCAATTAAATAGAGCATTGTTAACCTAAAAACAAAATGAACAAATGTCTATATTGCAAGGGTATTAAAAGCAGAACGTAGACTCCTAAAGCCCACGTGTAATCCAGAGACTTTGGTGTTGAAGGTGAAGGAAGACTCCCTTTGTTTTGACAGATCAGGAAGTTCAGGAACATCTCTCATCTTCTTGTTTGCTCTTCCAGGTAAATATCACCGTCTCCGTACTGAGGCAGAGGAGCAAACCATTTGGGTCGATAGACATGTGAGCCATGAAAGTTATGCCAAGGAGACCTCTGATAATGACATAGCCATGCTGCACTTGGCTGAGCCTGTGATGTATAGCAAGTACGTGCTCCCTATCTGTCTTCCCACCAGGAACCTGGCAGAACATGAGCTGACAACAAATGGGAAGCAAATGGTGATAACTGGCTGGGGCAGCACAAGTGATGTTGCCAAGAAGAATTACTCTGCTGTCCTCAATTACATTGAAATCCCCATGGTTCCCCGGAACGAGTGTGCCCAAGCTATGAGATTTGGTATCTCCGATAACATGCTGTGTGCTGGGAGCTTAGGAGACAAGAAAGATTCCTGCAGTGGGGACAGCGGAGGCCCCATGATCACTAAATTTAAGAATACTTGGTTTCTGGTAGGACTGGTGAGCTGGGGTGAAGGCTGTGGAAGAGTGGAGAAATTTGGAGTCTACACCAAAGTTAGCCAGTACCTTGAGTGGATCCAACACCACATAGATGAGATGTCTGCTTCTTTTAACGGTTGATTCTTGCATTGCGAGTCTGGAATATTGTGGCTGTGTGCTAGTGACAGTGTGCAGTGTAACGTACTGTCAGATCTTCAGTATTAAATATTGCGTATATGTTAACTTTGTGTACTGTTTTCCTTGGTACTTTCTCTAGCTTACGTTGTTTATTCGTAGCATGGTCCTACTTAGGCCTTACAGCCAAGAAACAGTACCCTGTTACGCTTAGATGCTGTAAACAAGAAGATTGTCTGTGGTCCAAAGAATATGCCTTTGAAGTGTAAAATGACTGAACTGGTTTGAGAGGTGAGGGAGGAGGGGCAGGAGAGGACAGAATGAGAGAGAGAGAGACCGATTTAGGAAAGCGTTTCAAAAATCAGCTTAGTAATACAGTTCTGTCACTTCAGCTTTACTCTATCATGTTATCCGCAATAACTAATTTGGTTTGCTCTGCATGTGCATAGCTTTTCTTTCAACACTGAAATTTTAACAGCACCATCATTGCCTCCACGCATTCACGTTTTACTCCAGTGCTTGCGGATTAGGTTAATTCAACAGGTCAGTAGAACTTCTCCATATTTTCAGTTCCTCGCAAACTTGGTGCCTGATTTTTCTCCCCGCACAGACCTCCTTAAAAGTCAATAGGAGTTGTGCTGTTACTCAAAAAAAAAAAAAAAAAAAAAAAAAAGTTTAATTGCAAGCTTTTGTGCTCTTTTTATCTTAATATCTGTAAATCTTTTCTAATTAGTAAGATAAACAAATTGTTAGATCAGAATGCTTACACTAGTGAATGCAATCAGTTGCAGGCAATATTAGCCTATTTACTGGTAGGTTTTTTTTAATGTGTTTGCATGTTTATCTATATATATATTTGAGTGTATCAGTAAATAAAATAAAGTTATATAGGACCAATAAGGCCACAGGAAGTAGTAATAGTCAAAATGAAGTTTAATACAATCAGAATTTTGGCTCGTTTTTAACCTTAGCACTTTAACCTGCTAAAACTAATTAATCTTGTAGAGAAAAGGTGAAATCAGCTCTGGTGTAGTGATGTATGTTCCTAACATCTCAGTCAGGATTTGGACCCCATTTTGGATCAGTGACAAACCTCAGCAATTGTGATGTGAGATTAAAAAAAGAAAAAAAGAAAAAAGCTCAGTTACAACAAATTAGTATCAGAATTTGTAAGAAATTTAATATGCTGTCAAGCAAAGAGGCTTAATATGACTTAAATTTGTGGACTTAGGCTTGTCGACTTACAAGCTGCTTACATGCTTGTTAAGCAAGTGCTGAAGTTGGTTCATACGTAAAAGTAGCAGCGGTCACAGGCCAAGGGCTTCACGTTGGAGGTGAGCTGGAACTGAAGAGTACGTTCAGCCCTCTGTCTCTCTCGCTCCCTGTCTCTCCCCCTGGCCTTTTTCTTTGGTACTAAATTTAAAAATGAATCAGTGTTAAAGAATTATGCTTCTTTGAGCAGCAGCCTTCTAGCCAAGGCCTGAACCAGGAATATAAGCTTCTGAGAAGACTGAAGTTGCTAGACATTGAATTCGAAGGAAAAATGGTATTGTATTCAAAGCCAGCGAAACATGTCTAACTAGAGGCAGAAATGGTAATGTCCGTGAATAGCTATGACTACTGCAGGGCAGTATTTGCCCTCCTGCTATGAATCCTCCTACACACTCACAACTTTGCATATTTCAACAGAAGTGTACACAGAGCAGCTTGGGTATTTTCCACATCAGTTGATCTTACCTACTGAAAGAAGATGGAGCTCCAAAAATCCTCTCTCAAAAGTACCAAATTTTCCTGAAGAAAGTTGTTGCAAGGAAGTGACTTTTATTGTTGGAGGATGTTTTTAAAGACAGCTTTTGAAAAATATGCGTGTGTATGTGTGTAGAAGCACATGCACAGCTTTTTATTTCGATTTTGGATTCCAGGTGTGTTTCACAGAATCCAGAAGGTTGTTTCTCCTCTGTCAATATTTGTGACCAGTTAATGATCAATCTCTTGACCTCATGGCTGTTCCTGGTGTACATCCAAATCTTTCTTCTGTCTTCCCTTAAAAAAAAAAGAAAAGAAAAAAGTGAGTATAATTGCATGGGTTTCTGTAAAATTGAATGTATTCTGGGTCCTGTGTTTTTGGAAGATGACACAAATAGCAGAGAGAGAACTACTGTCAAACCCTGGCAAAATTATCTAACCTGTGAAAATTATATGAAGAAGTACAAACTTCCCTCTCATAATATTTACTGCCAGGTATGTGATGGATAGTTTCCTAATTAAAATTCTAGCATATGGTCTTATTTAATAAGATGGTCAGTAATTACACAACAGCCACTATCATTAGAAACAACTGGCTGAAGTGTGCGGCTCCGACCTCAGCCTGGGATCCTTCACAGTTTAAACAAGGCTGTCAGGGGAGCTGGCTTCTGCTCAGTTTGGGCCTGACCCATGCCTGTCCTATTAATCAGAGCTTTGCTATTATTCCTGTGGGCTTTGGATCAGACCCTGTGCCACTGTCTTGAGCTGTGTCAATCTGTACACATTGCCTTGTGAACTATTGGGATTCCTGTTGTAGTCTGCATCATCAGTGGTATTGGAGAAAGAAAGGAAATCAGATCAAAATGAATCCAGTACAATTTGTTCTTTCTCCTGTCTTTTGTCCTCTTGCTTCTACTTCTGTCTCTTTTTTGCTCTCTACTTGACCCTTGTTGCCTTTGTGACAATATACCAGTTTCACTCTCCTTTTCCCCCTGAAGGTGAGCAGCAGGAGGCCAGAGGCTTCTGAACACTCACAAAAATGGAGAGAGGTTCCTCGCTTGTGATGTTTCTCCTACTAATGTGCTCCATCGACAGCAGCTGTCCATTTTCACATGCAGGTAGGTACTTCTGGATTACATTTTTAACTTAAGTGTCTTTTAGTGAGCGTCTTGGCGTTCAAACTGAAACCACATTCTTTTTCTGAACACAAACTCCTGAGAGTTCAAGCAGCACTTCCTGAAACGCACAAGAGAAAAATGAGTATTCATTTATATTTGGGAAAGAAATCACCATTCTTAACTTCCTACTTAGACCACTATCTATCCTCTTGACGACTCTTCTCTTTGTGACATTGGAACCAAAATTCAAATTACTTTTGCAAGGCCATGTTTTCAAATTTGGGAAACTAAAATTAGGCACTTCGGGCATGTTTTCTAGGGACCTTATGTTGATTTTACTACTACTATACAAGTTTTGTAAATGACTTCAAAGCACTTTAGAACAGAGTGCAAGAATGTAAGGGATAATCTGGCCCTCCTTGCAGAGGGAGGAAGAGTAAAGATAGCAGAAGTGACATCTGCAAACCAGAAGGCTTTACAATAGGCATAGCCTCTATATGGTGGTACTTACAATAGGTATATCCCTTAAAGATGACCCCAGAACTCAAGAACTGATAATGGGCAACTTCACTGATGTGAGTGAAATGTGTTTTCCCCCATTACCAGACAGTAGGATCTGTCCAAAGCTTTTCTCAGCTAAGAGTTATTGTGAGCTGTTTCTAATTGCCTAGAAGTGAAGCAATTTAATATTATTTGAGAATTTCAGTGATATAGATACTCATTCTGCAGCTGCAAAGAACTCTATGCCGTTATGGTCCATCTGCAAAAGTGGGTTCTTTGTGAGAGAGTTTTGACTTGTGTCTAGGGCACTAAACTGTGAGTAGGAAAACAGAGGGCTGTTAAATGGCCGATGTATGAATTATTAGTAAGTTATGACAGATTTACAAAATGAGCTTTCTCTTTGAATGCTTCTTAGCAGTATTTTTTCACAAGCTTTCTTTCAGGTGGAAGGGCTGTGGATGTAGGGCCATTCTTCTGGAAATCTAACAAAAAGGCAAAAATCTCCTTCTTGAAATAGTGGCTCAGGGCTCAATTCAGTCCCTACGCGTAAGTGTCCAGAGGTGTTTGAGATGGCGCGTTGTAACCATACATCCACAAGGGCTGAGAGAGAGAGAGAGGACAGGAGCTACAGTGCCCCCAGGTCCTTCTGGAACCACAGCTGGGGGCCGAGCCAGGTACCCTGTGGCATCTCAGATGTCACTAGAAACGTGGGTGGGCAACTGAATTAAACTTGTTCCATCACTGCGGAAATGTGCACATTCCTTTTCCTTCAGCGCATACTGGCTGAAGAGTCCCTGGGGCACTGTGCTTCAGCTAGAGATGCCGTATGAAGGACTCGCTATCAACAGAAATGGCAGCACCAGGAGGTATACAACATCATTGTCATAGTCCCTCTGCTGGCCACTCCTCCCTTAACTTACAGACAGTCATAGCTCTTAGGACATTGCAGTAGGAGGGCAGATTCCTTAGTGAAGCCAGATAGAGATGAAGGAAACAAGTACAAAACTGACACTGTATTTTTCTTCTTCTTCTGAACTGGTGTCTGTCTTACTGTGTCCGCAGTAGCTACCTGCAATGGGTCTCTATTCCTGAGACTCTAAAAAAGGCTGGCTGACAGCAGATACCAACCAAATCTCTGGTTTCAGCCAGGACAACTAGTAATCATTGTGAATCAGGAAAGAGTAAGGCAGAAAAAATTTAACCAACCTCCACGGAAGAAGCTGCAATACTCAAGAGTCTTGTGGCATAAAATACTATTCATGCACTAGTCTGTAAGTCTCAGTAATGAACCACCAGGTTCTTCCTTCCACATGTGATGGAACACACTGGAACAAGGCGTCCGGATTCCTCGAAAAAATGGCGCGCAAGTGTGAAGTTCCCAGACTATGGGAGCTGCGCTGTCCTCCGGGATCTCTTCCCAAGACACAGCCAATGCCACCGGTACTGTGACAGTGCTCATCAACAACCACAGCTTGAGCATAATGGCACAGACTTTGGGAATTGTCTAAGTACAATAGAAGATTTTTCTTGTAAGAGTGATGAAATCTTTAATAATGTAATATATTTTTATGGATAGTTGTAGCTTCCTAAGTTTTAAACCCTTTCTTAAGTTCTAAACCCTTTCTAAAGGAAAAAGCAATCTAAGAATATTCAGTATTATTTCATACAATAAATCTTTAATTACCGTGCCGGTCATTGGCACCATTAAAAAAAACCTCTATTTCAAACTGATGAATTTTGATTTTTTTTTAAGTGAACTAGTCTTTTGATCCACTAAAATAGCTTAAAGTAGTAATGCCTTTTGTTAGAACAAAGACTAATTTAATTTCCCTTTGGATGGCTTAAATAGATTTTTTCCCCCTTCTTTATCTTATTTATCCAACTGAAAGCATACATGACTGTTACTGTAACTGTGTTTTTTTGTTGTCCTCCAACATGATTAACTGTTCAATTTTGTCTATCTAGTGTTTATGAGAAAAGATAAAGCACACGAGGTGCTGAAAGTCCATAAACGTGCCAACTATTTTCTGGAAGAGATTTGTCCAGGGAACTTGGAGAGAGAATGCATTGAAGAAAAGTGTTCTTTTGAGGAGGCCAGGGAGATTTTCCATTCACAGGAGAAAACGGTGAGAAACTTTATTTTTAGGAAAAAGAAAGTTAATAGTCACTGAGATCCAAGAAATTGCTCTCAACCAGAAGTTCCACTGACAGATAAAGCATATGCTCTAACTTCAAGTGATTTAACAATAGTAAAAATATTCTACCCTTTTTATTTGTGTTTTTACTCTAAACTCCAACTATTAATTAGCTATGAAGACACAATGCAGAAAAGGTGGAGGCTTAAGTTAGTTTTTGGCAGAATGTGAGCATGAAGTAGAATAAATAAGCTGGATGAACTTGCCGGTGGATGTTCTCATCTCAATATAATACTGTCTTATTCTGGATTTATATGATCACTCGCATGATAGTTCTGAAAAAAAGCAGTAATTCTGCTTAAGCAGAAATATTAGTCAAACAAGAGGTCTTACGACTTTCAAATTTAGGAAAAGCTGAACAGGGGTTTGGAACTGCAATTTTAAATAGAGGTGTCTAATTTCTCTTGTACTACCCCTAAGTTACCCCTAAGATGTCTACATTATAGCAGGTAGTGCAGTGCAGTAGAAATGGCTCCTCGGAGTGGAGCACTTGGTGTTGAGGTGCTTTAAGCTGGTGCCATGCACCCCTTACTGGCAGCTGAGCATTTGGGGATCTAATCTTTCAGTTTATTTATATCCCAATACACTCCAGTTCACAGTCTGTGACTGGTCCATGCTGCACACCAAAATGTGCTGCATGGTGATGATCAGAAGATTTGCTTCAAGAATATATTTCATGGGTCTAACCTAAATTAAATTTACCTGCACCCTAACAAACCTGTTTCTTTTTAAATACGTTGAGTAACCAGTATGACTGCTTACTGACTGTTTTCTTCATTTGTGATCTCTTTTTGCAGATGGAGTTTTGGTTCAATTACAAAGGTAGGTTAGAAGAAGTCATTTGTTCAGCTGTTTCTTCTGTTCTTGCTGGGTGCAAAGAGCTATGTGAAAGCTTAAAGCTGGGCTTCTCTAAATTCCTGGAATTACAGTATGCCTCTTTCCTTCCTATTAGGTTTAAATCCATGTAATACAAATCCCTGTAAGAATGGTGGAGTCTGCAAAGTAAGACAGTACAATTACTTCTGCATGTGCCCCCCAAGATTTGGAGGAGATAACTGTGAAAGAGGTGAGTACAGGAACACACACATTAAATTGCATCTTGACGGATTAAAGCTGGAAATTGTTCCTTGTACACTTGAGCTAAACCTTTGCACGATCTTTTCACTGAGGCTATCAACGCTGACTTTGTCTGTCTGATATGTCACTGGTCTGTTGTTCAGGGTTAATACATTAGAACATTGTTTTTATATGTGATGTGCTTGGGCACCACCATCCTAGAACGGGAATCATGTAGTGACAGTGGCTGTAGCTACTCCTAGCTCTGCTGTGCTGAGAAAGAGGGCGGCATCGCCCTCTGTTATGTGGAAGCAACTCGGTTCTGGACTCTCGTGCTGGCCGTCTCCTCTCTGCCCTCCAAGAAAGGATAGGGGATTACTTTTTATCACTTTAAGGTAGAGTGCTAACAAATCTAGTAACTCCTGCCACAGAAGCTTCTGCTGGAACTCCTTCATGCTGAGGCCCTATTCTCTTTTTAATTTTATATTGATTAAATGCATCAAACTTATTAGCCAAAGCTTAGTGTAAACAAACAATTCTATGTTTGTGTTTCAATGCATAAATGATGAAAAATGAAACAGAAAATCTCCATATCCCTTATTGGATCCCTGGCCCTCTGAAATACTGTCTCCAGCTTGCAAGTAAAAATGAGGCATGAAATTACAGCAAAAACAAAACTGAGGTGGAAACTGAGAATCAGGAGTAATTTTTTTCCCTAGGTTTATTTTTACCAACATTTTTACAGTGAAGCAATTAGTCTTGGTTTTTTTGTTGTTTTTTTTTTTAATGCAACAATACATGAAACAGCTCTGACAATTTCTGGCAGACTTGGCCACCCACCAAAGAAACTTAGTATTTTAAATCTGCTCTGATGCAAGAGATAAGACTTGCAAAAGGACCAAAAATGGATGCATTTAGAAGTGTGTGCTCTTCTCACCTGTGCTCTGTAGGCAAAAGGCCTAGATCTCAACTATGGACTCAAGGCAAAGCTGGCAAATATAAAATGCTAGAAAAAGGAAGACTAAGATATAAAGTAAGGCCATGTGCTTGGTTTGTTGCAAATCATGCTTGGTTTTCTGGAACTGTAAGAGCTAATTTCCTCTCTTCCCATGCCACATTACTGCAGTTTTTTTTTTTTCCTACTCTCTGTCATAATTTCTTTCATATAATGACAGCTGTAGAAGCCGTGTGCTGCTAAGGTGTCTGTTCATAGCAGCGACCAAGCGACTGTATGTGTTTCCATTGCAGAGAAGCTGGAATGCTGGTACAAGAATGGGGGGTGCTGGCACTATTGCCAAGACACCACAAGAGCCTTTCATGTGGTGTGTTCCTGCGCAAAGGGTTACACCCTGCATGAGGATGGGAAGAAATGCGTGCAATCAGGTAAAGTGTTCAGCTCAAGAGTGACTGCAGGTAAAGAGCAGTTTTGCAGGCACTGTCTTCTCTTTGTTGTAACTTGGACTTGATGTATAGGGGAAAAAAAAAAGCTAAGATGCTTTTCCATCAGCTGTTTCCCTGATCCAGTGCCCCCATGAGCAGATACTGGGCAAAGGCGCAGCAGTACATAGTCCGCGATGGGGCAGGTGGCAGCACAGACTTAGATCAACTTACTTGTAATTGAGTCACACCTCAATTTTAGGAGGAGAGGGTCCTGACCTCATCCCCAGTTTCTTTAAAACTTTGTGTTAGGGCATCCTGTCACAACGGGAGCTCTAGGAGTGGAGTCCTTCGACCTGATGAGCTTGTCTTGCTTGGCAGGCTGCTCCCATCGTAGCCAGCCACAGCTGATGGCTGTGGTTCAGAAAAGGCACACTCGTGTGCTGTGTTTCCCAGGAGTTAGCTCTGGGCACCCTGAGCAGGGGCTTTTGGGGGCAGTGGTTGGACATCACAATGGCAATGCTTTTGCTGGGATCCAAAGTACAAGGTCTGAAGCTCATTGCTGATAGAAAAAAAAAAGTTTTTAAGTAATACACTATATAATGCACTCTAAGCTCAAAGCTTTTCCTCCCCCTAGCACCATTTCCATGTGGACTCATTAAAGTCAGACGTGCTTTGGAACAAGAGCCCCTGGGGCAGACAGTGGTACCGAGAGGCCTGCAAGACATGGAGAACAATGTTACTGAGTGGCATGAGAGCGTGGAGGGCACTGTTAGCCAAAAGGAGATGGATGCCGCCATGGAGACCAAGTCATTAGAGGATGCTGTTGGGCAAAGCAAGATCATGGAGGGCGACTCTGGGCAAAACGAGTTGGCAGAAGATGCTTCCAGCTGGAACAAGACAACGGTGGCGGCTGTTAAACAGACCAAGATGGGGGATGGTGCTGCTGGGCAGAAGGAGGGTGTCCCTGAGCACAGCGAGACAGTGGAGGGGACCACCAGGCCTAACACAACCGGGAGAGGCAAGAGTAGACGGTATGAGCAGACGGTGGACGCTACATGGCAGAATGCAACAACAGAAGCCACTGCCAGGCAGAACGAAACAGTGGAAAATGCTGCTGGGCAAAACGAAACCGCTGAGAGCACTGCTGGCCTGAACGAAATATGGGCAATTCAAAACGGGCATGCCGATCGTCTTCAGAGCAGTGATGGGGAAAATGTTTCAGTCACGCCTCAGTACACTCAGCTAAACATCACTACTTCAGAACATGGCAATTCCAGAATAACCGGAGGAACCTTTTGTCACCGTGGACATTGCCCCTGGCAGGTAATACTTTCCTTCAAGTCTGGCCATAAATACTACACCTGAATTTGGGGGTTGGGGGGGGGGGGTTGTTTTTTTTAACTTTAGCACTGATTAGCTCTGTGGAACAAAGCCTTCACTAAGGTGTGGGGTTTTTTTTTTTTTTTTTTTCTCCTCCCCTCCTTTTTTCCCCAAGGCCAGAGCAATTCAAGCAAGTACCACACACATTTCTCAAACTCCTGTAGGTCTTGCCTCATGAGCTGTATCTTAGCTGCCTTTGTTCAGCATTCTTCCCCATATCCTAGACTGTACAGGCTTTTATGAGCTCAAGCTTAATACGTTCTCTCTTAAGTACACAAATCAGCTCTTTTCCTGATTTGTAAATCAGGGGTTGTCATTTCTGAATGGTCTGGTGAAAGGCTATGCTTCTGCTTCCTTTGGGAATGACTGGTAATACTGTCAGAAAAATTCTCCTGCGAGCAGGAGTGACCACCTTTGGAATACTGAACTTTTCAGACGTATTACAGGTAGGAAGATAAAACTGAGGGAGGGGCAAGTAGGAGAATCTCCCTGAAGTATTCCCATTATTTTCACACTTGTGTATTTTTTGTCCCTATGTGTAATTAGTTTTTGCTTATTATTTATATTCCCTTCATTTCTTTAGGGTACTACTATTGTTTCTGGGCTGAAACATCTCACCTTATTTTTGATCTATTTTATTTTCACATGGCCTTTCCAAAAGCACAGGGCATGAGGTATTTCACAGATGGAAAATAATAAGCTGAACCTAGCTGGGCAAGTGTGCACTTGCAAGCTGAAGTGTAACTACTGCTATTTATTAGATGCGTTTCTGACACCCTGTGCACCTCCACTAAGAGCTCCAACAACCTTCCCTTGAAGCAGATGAGACTGCATTTTGGGGTAGTAGAGGGGACTAGAGGCTGAATGCTTCCTCACCTCTACAGTCTCTTCTTGAAATACAAAACATTTTGATCAAGGAAGTTCTAAAGTTACATTACATCAGGCAACTTACTTACAGTAGAAAAACTTGCTTTTTTTTTTTAAAAAAAAAAGCCTTTTGCAAATCTTTTCCCTTTTAGTTCTTCCTAACCTCAGATGCAGTTGCAAGATAATTTGTTTGTTTTGCTACTTTTCAGTGTCTCATTCTAATACTACAGGATAGAATTAGAACTGTTAATAGTACACTGAAAGCTCTTTTTTGCACAAATTATTTTACACAGAATTAAGTCAATCTGGCCTATGTAAAACATGTTATTTCTCCAGCCACTGCACCAGTGTAAGACTCAGACCTGCTAAGGATGGTGTCTTAGGTTGTTTTTTTTTTTCCCCCCACTTTTTAAAATTGCTTCTTCTATTTTAACTTCACTAATTTGCAGAGTACCAACTTATTTTTCCTTGGCATTAACAAATGTTATATGAGGTGCAGGGATAAGTTTAATTAAGAGATGCTGAGGCATTAATGGAGCATATCCTTCTGCTTCATGAACTTCTAGCACTAAGTGTAATAGCAAGAGATTTCTTTTTTTTTTTTTTTTTTTTGAACTTTTTCTCCATTTTTTTGGTAGATCATTCCAAAGTTTATTACCAAAAAAAAAAAAAAAAAAAAAAAAGAGTAACAATCAATTTTCCTGCATCTCCACTCTTGCTTCCACTCTCACTTGACAACTGGAAACATTCCAAAAGCTTTTCTAGTCATTGTTCATAAAGACAAACACTGCTGCTCTATTTTCAGTTTCCTGGTTCAGATTACTGCACACCTGCCCAGCTGTTTTAACACCTGTATGCTATAGGAAGTATTTCTTGTGTTAATGATGGTTTTCCCCTCCCACTCCTCAAAATGAAAAACTGGAAACCACATTTAAAAAATCACAGATCATACTTGTTTCCCTAGACCAATGTCTGTCATTTTAGTTCTGTTCCTGTTTGACTCTGTCAAGCTCCGTTCATCGTATACTCTGCTCCCTTGTCAGCTGTATGATCACTTCATATGATTACCTTCTTAAGCAACATCCTCTTTGATTGTTGCAATGTAGTGATTATCTCTAAAACTATCATGTTATTTTTCAAGATACAGAGCCTGCAACTGACCAGAGATTAACTTACAGTATACATACCTGTTCATAACAGATCAGTGGTAACACCACTTTGTTCCTGTTCTTTCATACAGGTTTTGATCCGAAGTAGCAGAGATATTGGTTTCTGTGGAGGGAGTTTAATCAGCAGTCGCTGGGTGATCACTGCTGCTCATTGCCTTGATCTTGTTAGACCACACCATATTACTGTAGGTGAGTACCTTTCTTACATTGTTGGGTTTTTTTAATAAACATAGACATAATTTATTATTTAAAATACTCTGTACTGTATATTAACACAGTAAGGCATGGTTGAGAAATAAACAGATGCATCCAACCAGATTCAGATTATAAAACTCTTCAATTTCTAGACAACAGTTAAGTATAAAAGGGCTCCAGCTGTTCCCTTTTCTTTCCATGAAGAAACAAAAGTGTAAGGCACAGATTTACCTTTCCGGTCTCCCCTGTCTACAAACTCATTGTGCATGGTGACTGAGCAATGGAACTTCTCCAAGGGAGGACTGCTGTAGCTGGCTGACCGTCTACACTGAAGTCAGTTTTGTTTTTTCATTGACTTTAAGATTAGATTCCTGCCGAGCTACTGCTTAGGCAGTGCCTGTAATTGCTGCAGAGCAGAAAGCCCATCTCACTTGTAGTGTATGACAGCACAGCTTACAAGGGCAGGAATTAGAACCCCTTGAAACAAGAACGGTGCAATAAATAAATACAACCTTATGCTTGAAACCTCGGGGGGGGGGGGGAGAATGAGAGTAGCAAATGCAATACAGCACTGAGTAACTGAAACAATTCTTCAGCCTTAATATTGGCCGCATGTTACTGCTTATTTCATATTCCTGAGAGGGAAAAAACAGCCCCATGCAACCTTAGACAAACTGTTCAAAATACAGTGCGTACTAAAAAGCATTAACAGTATTCATGTTAAAATCTCTGCAAACAGGAATCCATAATCTCTGTAGATGGCTATTCATCCATTCAGCAACTTTCTTTTATTACTCCCTTAAAAAGAAAACAGATCAGCTTGATATGCAGGATTATATCATCTGCAGCATGAGAAATTATTTTTACAGCTTATGATTTATTTTGATCTGTGCCTTAAAATGAAAGGTCAAAGCACTGATTCACTCTAATCCTGCTTCCCGCTGAAAATACTGTAGAAGTTATTCACAGTTCTCTAACATCTTAATTTGTCATGACTACAGGAGATTTTGACAAGTATCAACGAGAAATGAAAGAACAGAAGATTGACGTGGAACGGAGCTGGACGCATCCACACTACGACTCCAATAACTACAATAGTGACATTGCCTTGTTATACTTGAGCAGCGACGTTATTTTTAATGAGTACGCAATCCCCATTTGCCTTCCTAGCCCCAACCTTGCAACCCTGCTAACTGAAGAAGGAAAAGTAGGGATGGTAAGTGGATGGGGTGCCACTCACCCCCGAGGTGCTGCTCTGCGCTTCCTCATGAAAGTCCAGTTGCCCATTGTAAGCATGGACGCGTGCCAGCGGTCAACAGACAAACTGGTTACTGATAACATGTTCTGTGCCGGCTACGAGGCTGAAACTGCGGACGCCTGCAAAGGGGACAGTGGCAGCCCTTTTGCAGTGTCTTACCGCAACACTTGGTTTCTCTTAGGGATTGTCAGCTGGGGTGAAGGCTGTGCTGAAAAAGGAAAGTATGGTGTGTATACGCGTGTTGCCAATTACATTCCATGGATTAAAGAGGTTGTTGAAAGTGTACCAGACTCTGAAAAGATTTTACATTAACTATTCCTAAGACCATTTTTAAAAACAGGGAAAACTGTAATGTAACCGGTTTCAGTCTGAGACACTATTCAGTTCCTGTCCTTAATAGTATAAAACCATACTTACCTTTAAAGAAATTTTTGAGCCTTTGTTTACCATAATTGCTGAATTTTCATTAAAGTATTACTGAGCAAAATACTTGTGTACAATACAGAACTATTCTGCAATAACAAAGGAGGCAAACTTTTAACTCCTCTTTGATGTACAGATCCAACTGCAACGGGTACTTCAGAGAGAAAAAATAAATCACTGCTTCTCAAGCCTGTATTCACATCACAGACTAGCAGTCTTGCATGTGAATTAATTACTCAAAAAAGCAAGTGCTTTTCTAGTAGTGTTGTCCCTCCTCTAGTTATGAAACAAAATTCAGTTTACTAAATAGAAATGTTTTCAGATACTAAAAGTTAATGTTTGAATAGCATCTGGAATTACAAACTGCACTGGATAAAAGGGCTAGAAGAGGGAATGCTCCCAGCTGCAGCTGAAGAAACATAAAAGGATGGTATGATAGAAATCTGAAAGAGAAGTAATTATAGTAAGGGGAGGGAAAGAAGAAAAAAAAAAAAGGAAACTGCATTTTGGAGCTTGCAGAAAAACCACATCTCAGCCTAATCACAGAAATTGTTAAAAAAAAAAAATCTTTAAAAATCTTGCTGTTTAAATCATACTCATGTAAAGAGAAAGCTTTAAATACCCTGAGCAGGAGAAGTTCTGCCCTTTAAAGAAATCCAGACTGCTGTGACAAATGGACAGAGTCCCAGCAGCGCTCCTCCGGGTGCAGCTCTGTGCCAGCTGCTGGCGAGGGAAGGCAGGAATAGGGGCTACCTGTCCCTCCCCTACCCGCCCCAACCACCACCCTGCCTCAGCCCAGGCTGCCCATGTACTATAAAAATGGACCTACCAAACAGTTACAGCTGCAGAAGTAGCAAAAGACAAAACTGTCCATTTTTCCACACTTTTCTAATTAAAAAAAAGTAAGAAAAACTTTATTCTGAGGACTCCCTATAGCATACATAATGTGTCACAGTGTTTTTTTTGGGGGGGGGGGGGAGCAATGCAGACATGAAATGTTGGTGAACACACTTAAAAACAGTGAGGAAACAACTTTTCCATCATCCTAAAGCAAAGGGATGATTGATGACGGGTGCATAGCTTCCAGCTAGCCAGCCCTTTATGAGGTTGGTTGCCTACACGTCATGAGAAAGTTCACATACCCTTTCAAGACAGTACTCAATGACAAAAATACAGCTGAAACAAAATAATATACCAGCTCTGAGTTGAAACATTGCCATAGTAGTAGCATGGCTTTTCCCTCCTCCCTCGGCTGCCATTAAGAGCAGGCTTTGAACTACAGCGAGCAAAGTTAAACTTTTGTGACCTTCCTTGCAACTCATTAAGTTCCATTTTTTAGAAACAGGAGTCAAACTGATGAGCATTTCCCTTCAACTTTGCTCAATGTTTTGTAAAAGTCCATTATTACCAGCCTATAAGAAACAGTCCCTTATTTTTAATTTACCTGGCTGAGAAAACATTTGATGCAGATCTAGTACAACTAATTGCAATCACAGGAAACAGCATCAACTGCAAGAGGCCACCTGGGGGGGGGGGGGGGGGGGGGGGCCACAGCATCTATTACAATTTTAAAAATATTCCCTACCATGTGCCCTCCATCTCTCCCCCCACCCCCCGCCAAGTGCAGTACCAGAATGCATTCAAACATGCAAGCAGCACATCACAAAGAGTAGTAAAAAGTACATTAGGCCTTAACAAAAACAAAAAAAACGTAGTAGATTGGGGGGGGGGGGGCAGGCAGCCTAACCTCAAGACCATCAGTGTCCAGTCAAGCCTGCACATGGCCAGATACACAGTTCATTTATTATCTTCTAATAAATAACTAAGTGCAACCATTACCACCACCTCAGCAGCACTTGCAGCAGGCCGAAAGTGGCACGTGTCGTACGTAGAGCTGGGCAGAGCTGGTGCCGCAGGCTCCAAGCAGCGGTCATTCAGCAGGCGCCAGCCCAGGCCTCCCTCTTCAGGGTTTGCTGCAAGTCAGCACCCTAGACTGCAGCTTCAGTCTATCAGTGCAGGCCATGTTCAGTCTCACAGGAGCATGTGCAAAACGTGAGTATCCCCATTCTTATGGTCTCACCATTATCAGTTCCAGCAGAAGACGGAGAGGTTAAGTGACTTGCAACACAACACACAGACACCCCCCCCCCCCCCCCCCCCAAAGGAATTCGCATTAAAGTTTTCATAAGCAAATCAGCTGTGCTCCTCTGGAACAACAGCTGCTTCCTAACTGACCTTCCAGCTACCACTTACCCATACAACAAGCAGAGTCTCATTCCCATAGCGAAATGCAGCAGACACAAGTAGTTTCAGAGGTAGCAATAGAGAATTTTGCTCTGCTGCATTTCTGCAGCAATCAGGGACACAGAAACAGCAGCATGAGCCACCTGATGCTGAGATAAATTCTCTTCCTTACCCTTGACAAAATATCCTTTTCAGAAAGCCGTTAGTGGGCTACAGAACAACATACATCTGTGCTACCCAAACATTAAGAAAAAAAATTTTTCACAGCTGTCAGCTGCACAAAATGACATGATGGCAGGATTGATTCCCATGCAGCAAAGGCTCCATACTGCCAATCTAAGTGCTGAATAAAATATTCAGAGAGAGGGGGAGGTACCTATCACTCTGAGATTCAGTTTCCTTGAGCAGTCTTACTAACCTTGATTTGAAAGTCTGGTTTACTTGAAAATAATCTGCTCATGCTCTCTATCACACTTCACATAATGCCCTTCAGCTGCATCCATTTGTTTCTCCATAGCATTCACCTTCGAAGACTTTGCCTCCATCTCCTAGCAGGGAGGATCGCTGAATAGTGTGGTCTTACAGCAAGTGTTTTAGCTCGAAGTGCTGGAGTTTTTAGCAGTAGGCTGCTGATCTCCTCCTGAGCTTTGCATCATGGGCTGTAAAACGGAATCCTTAGAGTGGGAGATGGTCAATATTTCTCACATCGAATCCAACATAGGCAGATCTCCAAACGTAGAACAACTGATTACAATTCAAGGCACCAAACAAAGAGGAAATTGAAAATGGCAAACATGAAATTCACAACTACTAGATTTTTTCCACACATTAGGTACACACTTCTTTCCCATTTTCAGATATTCACTCTTTTCTCCTCGGTGTACCACACATACACCATCATGAGCAATCAACAGACAGCCCCCCCCAAAAAAAAACAGAAGGATGTTTTATTGTCTAAAGTGTTGCAATACAACAAATACTTGATCTGTACAAAGGACACAATAGAGCAAGTTTAAATACAATCAGGAGAAAGTAGTCCCCATATTCACAGTCCTCAGACAACATCTTACACCAGAACCTGAACCAACAATTTAAAGATTCACTAAAAAAACCCAAACAAGTTGTTAAAAAATTTAAAGGTCTCCAAAGAGTCTATGGGTGTGTGTCTTACAGCAGAGGTCATGGGGTATTCTGTGAAGGGTCACAATGGCATCTTATTGCCCTCAATGCTGATTTTCACTGCATGGGCCGATCTGCTTTTTTTCCTGATATCTGTGAATTTCCGCATCTGTTTGTCCAGTCGACTCACCCCTTTCTTAGAGGTTCCCTGGAACTTAAAAAATAAAACTAATAATTACCACTGAAAAAAAGCAGACGTCCCAGAGGTTCAAGAGAAGTGATACATGCAAGGTTAAACCTGCAACAGGGATCTGAGGAAGTCACTGCTGATTTCCAATTTCTTTTTGTGCCTGTCCCCCACCCTCTCCCACGAGGATAAACAGTTCCCCCAAATATGCATCGCATATATGGAAAGAGTCACACTCACAAACATCACACAGTAAAGCTTTCAGATTACAGGGGTTAACATAACCATATTAGTTGTTTACATGCTGGCTGAATGTACAGTTTGGAATAGTTCTAGTATCTACATTGACTGGAGTTTAGTGTCAGAAATACACTTCACTACCGTGTCATACATACAGGCCTCCTGAGGATGGAAAATTTTTAGGTATGACCACAAAGTAATTGAGTTGGATCAAGCTGACCTATCAATTCCAAACTGCAATTTATTTTAAAAGGCCACTGATTAGTACTTCTAGAAAAAGAGATCATTGGGAAAAAAGGAAGAGATGAGGGAAGCAAAAGAAATTTCTAAAGAAATCTGGCCTTACAAATTATTATAAGAGTTATTGCATTTCATTTCTGTATTTTAACTGCAGTTGAAAAACTGAGATGATGCAGCAGGTATTTTGCACAGCTTTTACAGTGATTCTGTAGAGAAACACCACTGAAGACAAACAGTAAGGTACTTTCAATCCATAGCCACTACTTCCTAGAAAGCAATTTCCCCCAGCAGACAACAGAAAGAAAGTGAATGTTGGAAATTTTACACCTTTTAAGTTTGGGAAAAACAGATATCCAAAATACGCTACTTGATATCTGACAAAAATATATTTTAGAATCTGAACCTCTTGCTCCCATCACTGGTGAAGGAGCTCCCACCACACTGATTTTAAAATGAGCTTTATCCATAAAACAGAACTGTTTACTGGAATTGTATGTGGAATTTCACAGTGATTAAAAAAATGATTTATAAATAAATACAAAGCTTAAAATCAACAATAATCTACCACTTGTGACACCCCCTGCTCACAGAACTGAAATGCAGACTAGAAATTGTCAAAACAATTCTCACATTGATATATATCACTGATCCATCTCCCTCCACCCTGCATTCACAGCAGGGGATTCTTCTCCCTCAAGTCTTCAGAGGTCTCATTCTCTACCTGCTGTCAGCCACCCCCTAATGTCTCACATCACTTAACTTCCTTGGAAAGGTAGGCCTGAAAAATATTTTTATCTTGTTTGTACCAGTAAAACATCAGCCACAGAGGTCAGTATACAATGACACGAGGTACGATATGAAGGGCTAAGAATTCCTGTCTCTCAGTTCATGTAAATCTGAAAAGCCTAATTAAGTCAGAAGAAGTTTCGCAATGCCAGACTTGCTTATCTGTCAAGCATTCAGAACCACAGACGCAAAGCTATTTTTGAGTGCAGGTATTTCCATTTAATACCTGTCATTTGGGTACCCTGAAGCTGTAGAGGCAGATATCACAGTAGATGTTACGTGCTACAGCGTATTTTCTCCTGTACACGTTCCCTTTGAGGTCAAAGTACAGACATTAGGGAATACAAGGAGAGTTTTCCAAGTTTAAGGTGGGGGATACACACTCCTTTCCTATATGTGCAAACTGCCAACAGCTGAAGCACATGCACTGTTCACACCTCCCTCGAGGGATACCTCTCAAACTTGGGGAAGGCAGAGTGTCATGGCTACAGGGGCATCCTGTTGCCTTCAATGCTGAACTTGATGGCTCGATGCACTTTGCTGAGTCGTTTCTGTTCAGCAAACCGTCTCTTGTGCTTTTCCAAGCGACTAATACCTCTCTTAATAGTCCCGGGCTAGAAACAATATCTCAATTAATGCAAGGAAGGAAAGATAACAGCAGAAAGAGCAGTTTCATTATTACTTCTTCCATTTACACGTTTTACCATGTACTCTGCCTTTAAATTAAATGTACAAGGTAGGTGGATGAATCAAAAAAAGCAAGGCATAGGCCTCTACTGAAGCTGTTAACTCTTACCAAAACTTTGATGTTTTCCCAAACTGGAATATTATGAGAAGAATATGATACAAAAAAACAGAGGTATAAAAATATCAGTGACAGACTGATCAAATTACTACTTTATTTCAAAATGCTCTAAAATAAGAGGCCTTCAATCAGACTCAGCCTCGATATAGAAGTTAAAAATCTCTTTCTGATAAGAGAAGCAACGATACCTGAGTGAAGGAATTTGATGGGCTTAACACAGCCCACTTGACAGCAGAACTTATGGTCTACTCAAATTAGAAAAGGCACATGAAAAGAAGTGCTCTATTGTACAGTAACAGCAGCATGGAGGTGATGAAGATTCTCAGGCTTAACAACAGATAGCATAAGTACAGAGTCAGTAAGAGAAGCTAAGCTCTTCCCCACACCACGGTGCTTACCCTGGAGGACTCCATTTCCACATTCCACTTCGGCCTGACCACGTAGTCCTTGTTGGAGGGCATTGGCACCCTCGCACGGGCACAGAATCCAGGGTCCCCCGGTCGGAGCGCCCTGCAAAAAACCAAGATGTTACTGCCAGAAGTCTTAAACAGAGACAAGCATAGCGTGTTCCTCTGCTGAAACAAAGTACATAGCCTCTGCCTTCAAAACCACAGAGCAACTGCACACTGTTAGCACCGCTAAAATACTTTGCTTTTCCCCTAATCAAAAAAGCAACCCCCACCCCCGCCCAAAAAAACCACTCAACCTACTTTTCCTCTCCTGTTAACACTTTCTCCAGGTCCCTGCGAGGGGTCTGACCACCAGAGCTGCAAAAAATAAAATAAAATTTTATAGGTATCCATACACAGGGAACAATGGTAATTTTAGAACGCAATCAAGTGTGACAAGGGAAATAAAGGAATAGTAATTTCTGACCTGTCTTTTTCCTTCTTAAAATTTATACCTATTTTTCTTGATGGAATCTCAGAAATAAAGCTTCCATATTTTTGCCTGCTATTCCTACCTGCTCAGTCTCCTCCGCTGAGGCATCTGTTCCAAATCTCTCTGTTCCCTCTCTTCTCTTGTCATGCCTTTGTAATTTGAGGTAAGGCCAAAGATGGGTCGAGACCATTCATCTGTTAAAAAAAACACCCACATGCTGGTACTTCAGCACATCACTAGGCATATAAAGGTTTACCTCCAAAGCATTCCAGTGACTCTTAATACCACTTTCAAAGTTCATGACAAGCACTTGTCCTTCCTCTCTACCACCAAACAAGTGATTTTTGAAGATTTTTAAGGTTTCAGGAAAACCCAACATCTCGAACAGTAAGAAAGAGCCTTCATCCATAAAGATTCTTGCAAATGCTTGCTTTCCTGGAATCTCTCCCAGCCCTCAGAATACTTAATGTCGGGAACTCCTGCATGCCACGCTGAGTGCTATTTTAGAAATATGTAGAATAGTTCCTAGAGAACAAAACAAGTTTAGAATCAGTTTGCAGTCATTCAAGATGGAATGCACTGCACACAACTGCAGCTGTTTAAGAAGTAAATGTTTAAACATCTAGGTTGCCTCTAAAGTCCATGGAAAGCATGGGATAAACAGTCTTCCAGCAGCACCTTCCTTTGTTACACACAGATGAGGCCTGGACAACTAGTTAAGAGAGAATATGGGCAAAGTAAGTGCCATTCTGTGGTTTTAGAACAAGAATGAAAGAAACAGTAAAGATGCATATGGAAGTAAGTATAACAGTGTTTGTTAAGAGTTTTGCAAGTGAAGCGATTAAACAGATGAGACTCCTATATTGCAGAATGATTCTCTCCACTAAGGATAACAACAAAAACACACAGCAGAAAGACTGATGCAGAAATTAAGTCATCAGTGAAATGTCACTTAAGCAATACAAAGGGAGGTTTACATACTGATTAGCTTCCCTGCCATATCCTTGTTAGGTCTCGACTCTTTGGGGTGTTTGTAAAGGTACATCACAGCTCGTCCAATCCCACTGTGCTTCAGGGTCTCTTGGCTCACGCTGGGCAGCTGGAAGATAAAAGGAAATAGTCAGAAAGTAGCAAGAAATGACATCTGAACATTAACAGTGCCAGCTGTTACTGAAGTCCAGGCAGATAACAAACTTTACAAAAAGCAAAACTTATTTTCATGGTAATCATAACAAAAGAGAGTATTTTTCATTGTACCACCACCAATCAGTTAAAGGTTAAAGTATCAAACACCAAAACCTAGTAATTTACGTTAACAGCTTTGTTTCTTAAACACAAAATGAACCAAGTTTCCCAAAGCATTTTCTCTAAACGCTCTTTTGCCAATATTACCAAAGAATAAAGCTACTGCCTTCTAAGCACTCATTTCATAGTGATAAAAATCTATGTGGCAAAAGGCATCAAATAACCAGCTTCGCTACAAGCATTAAAGGTCTTTATACTGAGTACAACAGGCTTCCCGAGTGCACTACACACTTTAATATGCCAAAAAAGAGGAGTAAAGAAACAGCCATCTGCCACAGCAGAAGTAAAGAAAGGAATAAAACAGCCCCATGAGAAAAACTCATAAAGGAATCCATTTAGCTACTGGATACTGATTTATTCATGCTGCAATTTAACAATGCCATGGATACAAAAAGACCTAAGTTGGCTCCATGAACATCTAGCTCACCTGGCAATACAATGACTACATGAACTCTAAAAAAACCCAAACAAACGAACAAACAAAAAAAGCTGATTCCAGCAGCATAAAGCGGAGTTAGTAAACAGTGCTGGACCCAAGATGGTTAAATGCAGCTTAAATACAGATTAAATACAACTATATACTTTGCATGTATATTTGAAACAAGTAGGAAGGGCCAAATAATTTAAGTTTGGGTAGAAATTTTGCAAATTCTTATGCGGAGACAAATGCGTACAGAACTTCAATCAGTGAAGCCACTTATGGTACTACAACAGAAATTCCGCTTCTGCTTCATTATCGAGACTGCTACACTTAAATTTGTCTTCAGTGCATTCATAATGTAAGTGACCAATCATAATATACAAGCCACAGAGAAGGGAAGATGAGTGACATTAACAGTTCGGATTTATCAGGAATCTAGAAATGCCACACCATCAAGTTCCTTGAGGAAGGATAAGGAAGTTAATGCATGTAGTTCACCTGCAACTCTCTGAAACTCAGACTGCAGCACAATCTTACTTCTTATGTTTCAGAACTTTAGAAATTTCTTTTGGCCTGCTGCTAGAAGAGTTGTTTGCTTTACTGTGGAAACACAGGGAAAATTTTTTAACAACAACT
Organism: Dromaius novaehollandiae; assembly: GCF_036370855.1. Lineage (NCBI taxonomy): Eukaryota > Metazoa > Chordata > Aves > Casuariiformes > Dromaiidae > Dromaius > Dromaius novaehollandiae. The sequence goes on along the minus strand of NC_088106.1, from coordinate 28,165,731 downwards.
AGGTGCCTACAAGTCCCTACTCAAATTTTGTTCAGCTAGACAGCATATCTACAACATAGGAAATATTCATTGAAATGATGCAATTTCTAAACCGAACACGTCCGTTCCGCAGTTTGCTTCTTCCTGTATTTCACTGCTAGCAGTGCTAGTCCACTGGCAGTCCACTGGTAGCAGCAACAGTATGTTTCCCTCCATAAATTTCCCTAAAACACATGATTGTAAAGCCATGGTGAAGCCATGAATCAAATATGGTTAAAGTCAGTTTCAAACCTCTTGCAGGATCTTCAGAAGCTCTTCTCGTATCTTTAGTGCTGGCAGACTTCGGTCTGGAAGAGGAGAAAGCCACTCCTTGATAGCAGACATAACACCACTATCAATGAAAGTTTCTTTGAGGTCCTGCCTAGAAAGTTTTAAGTAAAGAGAAGCCACAAAGTCATATAATGTAAATCTTAAGATGTGATGTACAATACTACATTTTAGGTTCCTTCAAGTTAAATGATCAGGTTTTAAGTTTTTGAAAGGCCACCTAGCTCCAGCATTTAACTGGAACGAAGAAAAAGGTTTCGTTACTTACTCGATACAAGTGTAATGTTACTCTATCAAATCTTCCCATTTCCAGTAACCCCAAGAAAATTAACTGGGAGGATGACACTTACTTTTTAAGATGCATAACTACAGTTGGCAGCAAAGTTAATTTCTTTAGTGCTGGTTTCTTTTGTGTATTCAGCTGTCGATCCTCCTGCAGGGAATTTAAGAAGAAGTACAACTTAATCAAGAGGAAAGCAGCAATTCTCATCCTTTACGATATTTACAATAAAGATTAGTCTATTACTAGAGAAGTGCAATTACAGCCCCAAAACAAATTTTATATAAAGATCACCCCTAGAGAGGGGTCCCCAGCTTTAGTCCACATTTTCCTTACAAGCTTCACATGTAAGAGAATTCCCCCTAGAATTACATATTTTTCTACTTTAAAGTTGTAGGACTATTGCAATAAACTGAAGTTTTGCAGAGTCCTCCTTATTAGCTATGCACAGTTAACACAGAAACTTTGTTAGTAAAATCTCATCTGAATAACAGTAAAAATAAAACTAACCAAAACAGTGATAAATATGTACATTCATTGCACATAAGAATATAATGGTATAACCTGCAAGTTTAGGATAAAGGTCCACGTAATTAACGTAAGAGCTAACATGCATCATGTGCACAAACAAAAAGTCTCAGCTTCTGAGAGACTACCAACACCTTAATCTCACAATGTCTGTTCAGTACCTACCTTCAGTACCTATCTCAAAAAGACCCATCACAATCAACAGGTCTATGTCCCGCTACAGTGATACTTTTCCACTCACACTTAATCCACTGGAAGCTCTTTCTACAACTTTTTTTTTTTTTTTTTTTTTACTGCAATGAAAGAGATTCTTCTAAGGCCCTTCTCCCCCCTTGCCCCTCTTCATACCCCAAAATGGTTTGACAGGGACATGCTAGAGAACTAGAGACACCTGCTGTCTTTGACAAGCACTAACCATTTTTACATAATATTTTAAAAAAAGTTAGTGAAAAGAAGCCAAATCTATTAAGATCTCAGCAGATATTAAAATCAGGGGAAAAGCCCTTCTAAAGCAAAAGCTATCTGCAGCACTGGAGCTCAGTTCTTCATTCTCTCCAGTATTTCAAACTTTACAGCTTCAAACATCTGACCAGGATCTTGTCAGACCAAGGAAGCCCCAGTTGTCTCCCAAATCACTAGCTTGCTCTCCCCTTCCTCCTCAAACACATTATCCTTCTTATCTTGTTCTCAGAAATACTTTTTTGATATTTGTAACCTTCCCCTTTCTAAAGTTCCCTGCATTGCATATCCCCCCTAAACTGCTTATGATGACTCTTGCAGTGCTACTTATTAATTTAACTGCTACTCCAAAAAAACTACAGAGATAACAAAAGATACTTGATGAGAAACAAAACAACTCCAATAAACCTCGCACAGTAACATATTAAGCATGACTCCTTGAAAGAGGCAGTCTGCCAAGGCTTACTTCTTTCCCGTAATTGTGTTGCTCTGTCATCATTTACCCCACTATCATCATTCAAGCAGTTTAGAAAAGGTTATGTCCTAAACTGTTTATTCTGGACAGCCCTCGAAGTACTACATATGCAAGTAATTGTATGATGAAATTAAAACATAGTCCATTTCTCAGTGTTTGAGATAAGCATTCCTATTTTATAGTATACATATTCACTCCTTTTTATAGAACATTTGATCTCGGCTGATGTAGCTGGTTTAACAAACTTAACTGATTTTAATTTTTAAAATGAAAAGGTTTTCTGAATTTCAACTGAAGAAAAATTCTTGAATTTAGATACTGGAAGCTTTCAGTATTGTACAGATAATTGCTCCCGAGTACCAGGCAGTTTTCTCTATTTTGCCTGATACAAGATTTTTCCATAGAACAGAACTGGATTTTGAGGTGTCTCTGGAACCTAGAAAACTCACCTCGGCAGCTTCGTTCATCTTAACAATCATTGCACTGACCACATCATCTGCATCACTAATAAAAGTCCCACCATCACGGTTTCGTCTGCGCTTGCCACTCATACTCTTCTTTCGTTGCAGCATCATGTCAAAATCTGACATGAAGTCCATACTGAAATGCGAGAAGAGAGTACACCGATGGTCTGAAGAGAGTTAAGGCTTCTCTGTCTTTATATAAAGTAGTTTTGCATTTCTGTAGCATAACCTTTCCAAAAATCTCCAAAAACTCTACAAGTATTATGTCTCAATGTCCCTGTACGATAATTAAATATCCTCAGTTTACAAACTGGGAAACTAGCAAACAAAAGGCTTTGGTGGCTCAGAGATGCCCTCAAAAGCCTACAAGATGACCTTCTACCTTGTTGAAATAGCTAACATGATGTACACATTTGATACCCAAGGTTCAAGATGGGAAAAAGCTGTCACTGAAGCTGACAAGAATTTTGCTTTCCTGTACCAGCAATACACTGCCCTTTCACTACTGGAGCAGGCAGGAAGGAAATGGCAGACAAGCTAATTGCAAGTCTTGCCACATTTTATCTCCTACACCAGCAGAGAAACACACCTGGGACTGCAATGCTCCTACACGTGGCCCAATGCTAAACTGCTACAAGTAGAGAAAAATTGATCAGATGTTAGTTTCACTCAGCTTTTGATGGGAACTACTCTTCTCTAGAGCAGCAGCATAGGTGATCTGCTATTGATTGAAAAGGAACTAAATTGCACAAGTGAAGAGAGGAACTTGAGCCATGGTCTTTGAGAACACACATTACTGTAGAAATGCAATCCCTTGCTTTTTTAAACCAACAATCAAGTCAGTCTTTGGAGGACCCCTTTCACAAAAATCTTGTATTTGCCAGTAACAAATGAGCATACAACACACTGACTTACTGCTTCCCTCTTTTGATGTTATCATCAGAATCTGACTCATCTGCTGTCTCCTTCATATCTGTTTCAGCTTTCTCTTCTTCCAAGTCTTCCTGGTTAAAACCCTGATGGTAAAGACAGTGCAAATCAGCATACAGACTGAGCATCTGCTCAGGTACCTGACTGATATTCTAAAAGCTTCCTCCAGATCCTCTTCAGTCTTCTTTCAAAGAGAAACAAAGCTTCATATTTTGACCTGTGACTTTCATACAGAAGATTCTTCCAACAGAAGAGCTGTAGAAGTTATTTAACTTAAAGACTACTTCAGTGAGTCCAGCACAGATTTAAAGCTTCCCTACTGATACGGTATATCCCTGAATGAGAATTCAAACCTGAACAGCCACTCGGGAATAGCTTCCCACAGAGATTAGCTCTGTCAACAAAACAAGAGCCACCCACAGTAACACTTACTGTAAATTCCTCTTCTTCCTCATCACCAGATTCTCCAAAAATATCTGCGATCAGGTTCCTGTGAAAGCAATAGTAACATTCATCTATTTAAGACAGCAGTAGTGAGCAGTGCATTTTCCTGGAAAATTTCTAATATGATTGTGGGGAGATCTACCTTTCATTCTGACACCTACTATTGACCTTCCTCTTCATACCACCAGTGAAGGTGGACATTCATTCTCTGGTTGGGATTCATCCATTTTCCATTCCAGATCAGTCTCACTATCTGCAACCCTGAAGGGATTCATATTCACAGAAGCACTTACTCTTGCTCATTTCCAGATTCACTGTCACTTCCAAACAGATCTTTCTCTTCTTTTTTCTTCCCAGCATTCTCTTTCCTTTCTTCTTCTTCTTCACTGTCTGATACAGTATTTTTCTTCCTTTTGTCAGATTTCTCTGAAGCAGCATCACTATCTGATTCTTCAACATCAGAAAGAATTCGTACTTTTTTTGCAGCTGCCAAAAAAAAGGAGCATTGTTACTTGTCCTAGTAAGAGAGAAAACAACTGGTCTGCCCAAACAGCTATTCTCTCTCAAATTCTGTTTGGATAAGAGCAAAGCTAACTAGCCTTCCTACATTAAATCAGTGCCCTCTCTACAAAAGAGCATGTCCATTCTAAAGTCTGTCTTATTCAGTCAATAACTGAATGTGTGTATACACATATATATCTCAATCACATCTATCCATAAAAAAACTGTAATTTCAAAACTGATTCTCACCCCAGCTTCAAAAAAAAAAAAAACCATAGAAAAAAAATGACTAGAGAAGTAACAGCTAAGTATTAAAGAAATGACTGTAACAGGAATAATAAACACTAAAACAGATACCAATATGAAGCAGACTCTCTGCAAAAAGCCTTCTTTCTTTTACTTCTATTAAATCTACTTATTACTCATAAGTTAGATACATTCGTATGCAAATTCATTCAGAACAGTGTCTTTCTCAAAGTGCAGTTGCAATATAAAAAACAAACTTGCTGTGGAGTTTCATATTCATCTTATATGCTTTATTCACATAAAAATAATGAATTAACTGTAATGCTACTGCTTGTCACATCACATTTTTAATTTCACACTATATTTCCTTACGTGTTTTCTCATTGTCATCCTCACTGTCAGAAAGTACAGCTGTTTTCCTTTTCACTGTCTTCTCCTCCTCTTTCTCCTCTTCATCACTGTCTGATATTTTTCGTCTTTTAGGACCATCCTCTTCACTGTCGGAGCCCTGAAATCCTTCTCTCACAGGTTCGTTATCTGAATGATGAGAATCATTCTGCACCTCCTCCTTCCTGTCCTCCCCATCGCTATCATCAGATTCTATTTCTTGTTTGCGTCTGGAAACATCCTCGCTCTCCGAGTCGCTGGCCGGCTGCTTGCGGAGCTCCTCGCTCTCCGAATCGCTAGCCGGCTGCTTGCGGAGCTCCTCACTCTCCGAATCACTGGCCGGCTGCTTGCGGAGCTCCTCGCTCTCCGAATCACTGGCTGGCTGCTTGCGGAGCTCCTCGCTCTCCGAATCACTGGCCGGCTGCTTGCGGAGCTCCTCGCTCTCTGAGTCGCTGGCTGGCTGCTTGCGGAGCTCCTCGCTCTCTGAGTCGCTGGCCGGCTGCTTCTGTGATTCCTCATTTTCAAAATCACTGCTCTGATCCCTTTGAGGTTCTCCATTTTCAGAATCACTCACTCGATGATTTAAGGCATCCTCATTTTCAGAGTCACTTAAATGCTGATTTGGACGGTCCTCAGTATCAGAATCACTGTCTTTCCCTCCATGAGCTGCTTCATTGTCTGAATCACTTATATTGTGATTTGGAGGCTCCTCATTATCTGAGTCACTGTCTTTTTGCCTCGGAATATCTTCATTTTCAGAGTCTGTCATATGATGCTCTCCTATTTGCCCATCATCTTCTCCATCACTGTGCTCATTCTAAAAGAGAAAAATAATCTCAGGCAACTAAGCAAGGAAACTAAAAAAGCAAACAAAAGCCATTCCAATTTTTTGCTTGCCTCCTCCCCAATTTGATCGCTCAAGGTACTGCAGCCTGAAAATTTTTCTATACAGAAATAACTACTATAAAAGCTGAATCAAGGGACTTGCTATCAAATACTTCAGAACAAGAAAAATATTAAAAGATCGATGGAAGCCTCTCCACTTTGCTGCTCAATCATATTTTGAACATGCTAACAGAACAAAAAAGATCTCAAATTAATACTTCTAAGAAAGGTCTGATTCCCCAAGGGTGAATATTTTTTTAGTAAGTCAGGCTTTCAAGAAGGTTTAGTCCATCTCCCCAGAAACAGGGCAAATAAAAAACCTCCCACAGTGGTCTTTTTTTTTTTTCCGCAAAGATTTCTTTTTCTGTATGAAGCACATTTTACTCAAACTATACATGCATGACATCCCAATGGCACTCAAGAGCTTGTGCCTTTTCCCTCTTTGCCAAGAAAGCTTATTTAAGAACACGTCAAGACTGAAAGCCTACCAATTAACAATAAATTTCTGTTTTGAGAGGTGAGAATGTATTTCAAAGAACAGATTTAATGTCTTTCTCCTTTAAGTTGATACCTCCTATACCTGTCCAGGTATCTGAGAGATTCTATGCATGAACATGCTGATCTTCTCAAAACTCTAGAAGTGAAATACAATCGTTTATTCCTTTTTTTTACGCTGCAAAAGTACTGAGCCACACACTACCTTTTTGGAAAAATCTTTTGCAAGCCCCCTGTCAGCATCACTACTGATAACAAAACATAAAGTCTGATGTTTACCTTTCCTAAAAAATCTAATTTTCTGTTTGAAAAATTTTTTCAATATTGCGTTTACCTGAGAAAAAACATTAGGCTAACTAAAATTTTCATTTCATTAATTCAGCATACCTAAGACAGTCACTGTCACAATAATCCTGTTTTCAACTAAAGAGAACAATACTGTAATTGAAACTTCTTTTCTACAACTATGGCATCTCCATTTCTCAGTCAGGGTGAGCCCTTTCCTCAGGGGTGATTTTGTCTTTGTCTTCTCAGCGGTAGACTCCTTCCACTAACATCTTTGCAAACCAAGTAATTACTGTCCTTGGAGATACTTTAAGGCTTGTATGTTTTGGCGCTTCCAAAACTTTTTTTGTTAGCAACTTAATTTCCCTGGGAGGACAGGCTTCCTATCTATTTTCTTTTTATTTCATATATTCATCCTGCTCCCACATTCAGAACCATACACAACGGTTCAGGTGCATCTATGCTAAATCTAAACCAAACACTACAACTAATCTTTATAATATATGAATAAGAGAGAATTTTAAATAAAACTAAAATTATTTAAGAACTATGCTCTCCAGAATTATACAAAGTGGTAAATAACATCACTTTTTAAGGTTTGGGATCTGATGCAATGCATTTATCCCCTTGGCTAACAATCTATAAATATTAACTGGTAAACGACTGCAGAATTACTGACAGAAAGATACTACACCATAGAAAATCAGGACTACATAATTTTAAGACATGTACTTCAAATATAGCTTTATTATTTCCATGCTACTTAATGCTAGCTACAAAACAGCAGCTCCAATAATCTTGTTTGCTCCTGTCACTACAGCAATACAGGCCTTTCCAATAATGCTAATGGTAATATTCAGTATTTCCTATTTGTTTCCTCTACAGAAAGAAACCATGGTTAGTCTGAATCTGAATTCAGACTTTTGAAGAATTAGATATGAAGATTAAGAAGTTACAGAACTGTGGTTGCAGAACTGAGGTCTAAGACCTTACACCCAATCACTCTCAGTTCATTATACAGTAGTTTTTATCAGCATCTTAGTTTGATCGCACTCTCCTGCACAGTATCGCCCACTAACAAACTAAGAATGTGTGTATGTGACGTACTTTCTCTCACTGCATTATTTAAGATGGAAGAAAGCTGCAGCTCAAAACAGAGCAGGAAAGGTAATTCTGACAGTAGTGTTATAGATCAGGATCATTGAGAAGTACTATAATGCAGAGGTCTGCACTGTAGTTGAAGCTTATTACAATGGAAATTCTTTAATCCTCATTTCCTCACCTCCCCCATTTAATGTTTGAATCTTTTGTCAGTTTCTTTTCACTTGATTTCAGATGGCTAATACTGAGTAGGTACTGGTAATTAAGTCAGCAGCAGTAAGGGATTCTGCTAATCAAAACCAAAGAAAATAATACATATATTCCTGTTTAAACTATTAGGCTCATCATCTTGCAGACTGCCAGTCTAGAAAGTCTTTGGTGAACATGTAATCAGAATTAAAAAGCAACTTGATTCCATAATGATTCTTAACCACTCAGTATTTCTAAGGTCAGAAGTGTGGCTGCAGGTTATGTAACCACCTATTCAGAATATATTACTAAATTATAAAGAACTTCTATGCAAAATACCTGGTAAGAAGTCTTTACAATTATACAGCAGCATTACTAAAGCACTTTAAAACATCTCGAATCTCTAATCTGTTATTGCAAACTGACAAACTGCTCTTCAGAAGGAAGACATTTGGGGAAGGAGAACAGAAATGCATCCTAATTAGCTTACTCTGTGTTCATAGTGCTCTGCAAAACAGAATCCCAGTGACGATTACTGCATCCGAACCTTACTCTAATATAATCACCTACAGAAGAACTGCTTAGAGAAGGCACAAGAAAAAGCAGATATAGGTGTCCCTATCAAGATTGGGCAGACAGGCACCCATCTACTCCTACTCCTGGATCAAGAAAGCACAAGCCAGAGCTAAGCCAAAAAACACAGTTATATTAGCCAAGTCAATAAGTCCTGCACAGAGACCACACACAACTAGCTCGGACTCAGCACCACATTAATGTAACTAAAGCAGAACTGGGGCACAGCCAACTTGCTCAATGCCTAGGTAGAACAGACATGCCCTGTCCACAAGCATCAATACAAAGGTATTCCGAATACAAATAATGAATCTGCAGATGTTTTGGAATATACTTTATACATAAAGCAGATGCAACTTTACAGTAAGATGACTAAACTCAGTAGGATAGTCTCCCCCACCACCTTTTTTACTAGTTCGTCTCTAAAAAGATGTGTTCAAAGAACATATACATAATTTTGTAATTTTTCTATTTTTTCTTTTCTAAATACCTAAAGAAAAGATCAGACATCCTCACAAACGAGTAGGTCTCAGGTAATTGCTACTGCATTTTTCTCTAATTCCTTTGCTTTCTTTTCTTCCTCCTCTTTATCTATAAACTTTTTAATTCAGATGTCCTTAATTTTTTTTAACTGACAGAATTCTATAACATGAGGCTTTAGTACAGTATAAAATAAGGAATACGTCAAAATCAGATTTACAGTGTTATCCCTCTACATAGAATTTCAGTTAGCAAGTAGTTTATTGGATCAACATGCAACCACTTTTAAGATGTAATACTCTGATAATTGAGTACGTTCGACAAAATTGACCCATCCACTACAAACTCACAAATGACAATTGTTAAGCTAAGGCATACATTAATCATCATAGGCAGATCAGCAAGTTGCATTGTTTTCAAAAACCTAAGATATTTGTATGTTTGTTAACAGCTGCAGTCAAGCCATAACTAAATTCATGAAGATAGCTGAAACTTGGTACAAGTGTGAGAATCTAAGTCATTAAAGATTCCATAGAAGCCTGACTTGAACAAACACTGTAAACATGATTTAATATTCATTACTGTACTAAAACTATGTGTTATCTAATTCTATTTGTCTAAAACAGAATTGGTAAGGACATCAAGGAGAACATTTATAGATAAAGTGGGACTGGGGGAAGGAAAGCCAGAAAAGAATTGTGGAAAAGAAAAACCCACATACCTGAGACCTACATAAGTAATTCCTCAGGATCCCCCTTTTCTTTAAAGTTAAGAACCTGAAAAAAAAGTTTGAAAATTTAAAACTTCAATTCTTCTTATCTGAGTTTTAAATTAGAGACGAAATAGTAATTAAATAGACTTAACTGATTAGGCTGTCTCAAAGGTTTTATTACCTTTGAATGTCATTCCTCCCACATATTCCTAAAGATGAAGGAAATAAGAGGGTGAGAGATATTTTAGGATAAATAATATGATAAATCACTGAAAACTACTCCTTTCAGAGAGAGTAGCAGCACATTATCATGTGAGTTGAATTTTGAATTTGATGCAGGAAAAACATCAAATCATTAAGAACTTCATAGCAAAAGAAAATACTTTAAAAAAATCAAGTGTTTATGATTTGAACTGAATCAAATCAAGCATTAAAGCTTGAAGGTACACATCTATAATCACGCAGAAAGGTTGTTTTTGTTTGGGTTTTTTAATTGCTTAGGGTTTTGTTTTGTTTTTTTTAATTGGACTTTCCAAAGTGCTTTATCCACAGAGGAAGATTCAACAGCCATCGCAGAGCAAAGCCTTTAAAATACTGCTGGTACATGAAGAGGATTAGTCAATGATGATGATAGCTCCTAATGATATTTTCTGGTTATTTAAATTTGAAAAAGTCTTGCTAAGGATATAAATAAAAGTCAATCATTTTTCTTTACAACAGACTTCCAATTACTCTATCACATTAGATAAAATTAAAGTCTCACAAGAACAGATGAGTAAAATCAACTGACCAAGATTTTATACACCAAAGAAAAATCTTAATTATATCAAAGTGGCAACACAACTCTCTGTGTTCTCATCAGCTATTCTTTAGATGAAAACAGAAGTTTAAAAAGTACTAAATCCTTATCAAAGACACTGTTATTTCTCTCACATGAAAAAACATATTTCTTCTTCTGCCAAAGCATTTCCCGACTGTCACAACAGGAGAGTGCCTAACACCAAACCAGTTTCTTCTGCTGTAAATGTCAACACCTCTACCCACCCCCCAAAAAACCCCTCCAAACTCTGCTTTACACTCAAATTCAAATAAACTGGAAGAACTTTTGTTTTATACTTAGGCAAAAATCTTCACCCACTTGCTAACTCTGATGAAAGCATGAGCTCCAATAATGAAAAAAGGAATGGGGGAGGCCTTGCAAGTTATACCATAGCGGAGTGAACCAGTAAGTCTTCTGAAGCATTTCACCCTGGTACAGTATATCACATTACACATTTTAGGCAATTTTTAACAATACATAGCCACTGAAAACACAGTCAGAGCCAATCCTGAACTTTACACAAAATGCAACATAATTTGCAGAACAGAATAAAGCAGGCTTGATTACAATTCTGATGACTATCAAAAAGTTCACCGAAACATAACTTTACTAGGAGAAGACAGAATTTCATAGGCCAAAATTGTCCCTTCCTGGTAAGGTTCTAACAAGAAATCTTCAGTGAGAACGTTTGTTTGGCAGAGATCACACGGTCCGGAAATGGAAAACAGGATCTCTATCTCAAGTCACAAAAAATCCCTGGAAATTAAGATTAGCCCAGAAAGTGTCCTAGAAATCCATAAGGAACCTTCACCTCTATTAGAGCCCTCTTTTCAGCCACAAAACTCAAACCACAATTTGAGCAACTCTCCTCCAAATACAACCCTGGATCAAAGCAACATCACCCTTTCTGCAGTGTAGGGGTCTCAGAACAAAAAGCCCTTCAGAGGAAAGGGAGGTACTATATAGGAACCTCAGTCTGTTTTCCACATGGAGACCTACTCCTTTGTGAAAGACAAGGAGAAAAGCATTGCACAAAATACTTTAGAGGCAATACTCTCTTATTCATTCTCTCTAAGAGAAGGAAAACGGAAGAGTATTTACTCGTTAGTAAGAAAAAGTATGCCTCCATAACATGTGGTTTTATATTAATGTGCAGAATTTTAAAACAAAACTCAAGATTTCTCAAAATTCATATTAGGATTTCAAATCTAAAAAGTTTACTACCACTAACAATACCAAGAATAATATTCTTGCAACAGACTAGCACAACAGTAATCTGGTTCTATATAACAGTGAACATCATTATGATAATTATGGGGAAAAGGACTACCCTGCTTATCTGCCAAGGGATTACTTGTCAGTGCTCCTTCTGAAAGTAAAGTTTTGCCTGACAGGACCCTTAAGAACGATTCAATGCACACACTAAGCCTCTGTTAAGAGGCGACCAAAAACAAAAAACTTAATTTAAAAAAGGCTTTATCTAATTAAAAGCAAAGTTTCAATGTACCTCTGATTGATGCCCTACACTTCCATTCTCAGATCCGGAATGCTGCTCATTTACTTCATCTTCAGCATCAGATCCTGAATCTCGTTCGTCCTGCACTGGAGTAGCTCCACCATCATCTGTTCCAAAGGAAGAAAAGGAAAGAAAATAAAACTCAATGACATCTCCCAGTGTTTAAAAAAGTACTGACAGTTACGACGATCAGGAAGCCAGGAAGTGCTACAAGGAGATTCCAGTGAAAGCACTGAGCTAGTACAGAGAAACAGGTAATATCCACTAGGAAGGTTTAGAACAGGAACAAGCCCCCACAGATACTCCCCCCAAAGACCAAAGAAACTACTTCGGGCATGTACGCAAGCACTAACCGACATATCCATCAAAATACCGAGTAAACGGCGTTACGCGAAGCGCCGTTTCGACGCAGCCAGGCTGAAGCGGACCTGCCCGGCCCGCCGGTGTCACCCCACCCCAGCCCCCCGGGCCGGCCGCAGGGCCCCGCCGCGCCGCCGCCTCCCTCACAGGCCCCAGCGCCCCGGCCGGCCCCCCGCCCGCCGGGGGACGCTCCCGCGCCGCTACCTGACTGGTCCCCGCCGTAGTACTCGCTCTCCATGGCGGGCCCGGCCCCGCCTCCCCGCCGGGGCCCTCGCGGCTGGCGGCGGGGCAAAGCCCCAGGGCAGAACTCGCCGCTAGGGCCCGCCGCCTCCGGACACCGCCGCCGCCACCCGACCCGCACAGGCCCAAAATGGCGCCTCCCCTCCGAACTGCCGGCGGCCGTTCCTGCGCATGCGCCAAGAGCACCCGCCCCTTCCCCCGCGCGCCGGGAGGCCGGAGGCGGGGGGAGCAGCGCTCTTCTCGCGGGAGCCAAGTCTCGCGCGGCTCGGGCGGCCGCCGCCGGGGGGCGCCGCGGGGCGGGGGCGGCGCGGCCGTTGGGCGGGGGCGCGGGGTTCGGCGCGGGCCGCCCGGCGAGGCGGGGGCGTGCGGGGCGGGACAGCATCGTGTGGGAGACCTGAACCCAAGGTGGGCAAAAGCACAGCCGGCCCCTTTGCACCCCCCCGGGTCATTCCTGCTCCAAGTCGCCAAAAAACACCAAAATAATACATCAGTGTTTCACCACGCTGCCCAGAACTGTGTACGCTGTAGTTACCAACTCCTCCCTTCAGCCAGTCCAGGGCATAGCTGCTAAAAATGCTTCCGATGCTGACAAAGGAGGGGAGAGGAAAAAAGGTCATCTACTGATTTGAATAATAAACACTTCACCATTTAAATAATAGTTTATAAATATATGAATATAAATAACGTAAATAAAAATATATATTTAAATGAATAGGTGCTCACTACCATTAAGTTAACGAGAATTACCTCCAGAGGAAGGCGGAAGGGCAAAACGCGAGTGCAGGCGCTGGCCTGCCTGCAGGCCCGGGAGGGAGCCGGAGGCCGCCGGGGAGCTGGCAGCGAGCTGGCTCCGCGAGCCACGGCCTCACCTGCCCTGGCCAAAGCTGCAGTTCAGATTAGTTCGTGTGTGGGCTGTTCCTCCCGATTTAGCCTTCAAAATCAACTGAAAGTTAGCCTCGAAACCCTTCAATTGTTCGCTTCCGGAGTAAACAAACGGGCTGAAAGTTCCCTGTCTTTTTCGGGAATCGTCGTGTTCTGATTTAGTGACCTCTGCCCTCTGAGCACTTGCATTATTCAATTACATGGCTCGCCCACAATATGTCATTAGAGGATTACGAGGGCCGACTTCTGCCGTTGACAAGTTATTTTAAAATGGATAGCCTAATAAATGCATATCATGCCGGTCTCCTGCCTCTTTTCTTGCTCTGTGACAAACAAAACATCTTTGTTCTCTAAGTGGGGACAAGCTAATGTGAAAAATAGAAGACAACATCTGTTGAAGCAGTCTCATTTGGGGTATTTCTAACAGGGAAGCTTTATATTGCTACATGCTACACTGTAGTCCAGGGACATCAAAATTTAATAGGTTGAGAACTGTGGTCACAGTGAGTCACCGGTTCTTCTGCGCTAGAGGCCTTTTCGAACGGATGGCAGAGAGATTAAGCCGCTATTAACACTTCCACTCCCGCAGCACACACAGCTATAACGCATGGCCTTCATTGTACCTGGCACCGTAGAAACACAGGTAAACCCGGTGACTTGAGTCATTACTCGAAGTGTTAGACTCTTTTATGACGTTTCACTCAGGAGGAGAAATCGGTAGTGGAGTCAGGTGTTTCTCTGAGACAATTGCATCTGCTTAGCAAAAATATAGAAAACCCTTTTTTTCTGAAAGCAACGTACACAAAACATAAAGAGAAGGTGTCTTTGTTCACAGCTCTTTTCCAGAAAACACATAGCTGATCAGGTCCCTTAGCGCTCTCAGAACCGCATTCTTAGCGGTATCATGTCCCCTTTTCTCCTGCTTCTTCCCTGCTCTTGCCTTACTTTCACCACTTTTAGCAATCCTCTTTTCGTACTGTGTGGTTTCACCTGGATCTTTCCTGGAGGCAGGAGGCTCCCATCGTTTCAGTTACCTATCTTCAGTTATCTATCTTTCCATAAAGAGATCGAATGGCTCCTTACAACAGACTGAATTGAAGACAGTACGACAACCATAATCCACCCATAACAACATGATAAATGAAGGTCTCTGCCCACAAAGTACTAAGCTAGAAAAGAGTAAGGTGGGAGTAATGTAACAGAAAATAATGGACAAGGAGAAACATAGGACAGAAACAAGAAAAAGAGGGATTGAACACATACCGAGGTACCTGGAAATTGTACCAAGGTTCCTGGAAAACTTGAAAGTCTCTTATGGACTAGAACTACGATCCAAGCAGGATCAGAGTATGATGGTAACCCTCCTTAGAAATTGTTTGTGAACATGTGCTATGTTCTACAGTGATCTCACGCCTTCACCCCCAATTCTAGCTTCACTAAGGCTGCAGAGATCAGAGGAAAATAGAGAATTTCGACATTTCCTGAAAGTAGAAGGAGGGATAGTATTTCCTCCCTAAAAGTTATCAATTCCCCATCGCTCTGAAAGGAAGACCCCGAGCCTAGGGCTGTGAGGTCCCGCTCGCAGCACACAGGGCAGGGCACACGCGCTCTCCTTGCCGAGCAACCTCCTCTCGGCAGTGCCGGCAACTGAACATCACCTGAGGGCCAGCCCAGGGGTAACGCGTGCCTGTGCACGCCAGCGGACCCGCTCCAGGGCACATGTGTGTGTGATCCTTGCGAGCCAGACCTTGCCGCTTACGGGCCTGCAACGCAGTCTGCTAATACCCTCTTGGCTGCACCCCAGGAGGAGGGATGGAGTGACACTCGGGCCGTAATGGGATTGCACAGCGGGGAGAATGACCCGCCTGCCCGCGGGCAGAGTGAGCGGTGCCCGCTGTGCCTGTGTGGAGGCGTGGGACGACACAGGTCCCCGAGCCCCGCCAGTCTGCCTCTCTGTGCAGCATGGCGAACGGGCTGCAGTGAAATGAGCCTTTCCCGGGGGGACGCAGTGCTCCAGACAACCAGGGGATGCACCTGAAAATCCTTTGCTGGTATGTACTTCTTGCTCAGTTTGCTTTGTTCCCCATAGTACGTCTTTCCGAGCTGACGGACATCCGTGACTTAGCGCGACAAATCTGCTTAGGGGAAGGGAGGAGCTCGGTAGGAAGTTATTGTGGACAGGAGCGCTTCTGAAGGAACTGCTGAAATTGCAGCTTGTTATATCGAATCCACCTCCCTTCAGAAACCTCAGAAAAAGGACTGCTTTAACGTAAACGTGTGCTTGGCAGCTAGGACTCAGTGATGCCGAAATGACAGGGCCGCTTTGAATTATCTAGGGAGGAAACGTGAGACGTAGTGCCACGTGCTAATTAAACCCTTTGATCCTGACATCAATCTCTTAATTAGGAAGCTGTCAGGAAGAGGCAGTTTTGTTAACATATGTCTATCCTGACGGACCTATCACTCTCCACTGCGGCAGTATTAAATCCACCTGGGATTATACAATTGTAATTTGCCACATTTCTCAGGGCCTTATCCATCGGTGTAAACATTAATACAAATTACTCCAGTGCCTCGTTGCCCCCAATTACAACTACAAATGTGTCCGTGCCCTGCAGAGTCCTGTAACAAACTCCGTCTTCAGCAGCAGAGTTGCTCCCTCCTGGTGTCTTTCCCGGTTTGCCTACGCACAGCTCAGCGACTTCCCAAAGCTCAGCTCCTGCTGTGCACAGGCACCTCTGCTGAAGCAGCCCCCAGCAAGCAGCCTGCCCGTCTGCCATTAGGAACGTGTGCTTTATGAAGCATCTAGGCGGCTTCTGCTTGGTATGTTGAGCGTTTATGCCCTCGTCCTTTCCTTTCTGGCTCTTGAGCATGTCCAGATGTGGAAATCCACCCCCCAGATTACCCTGGGTTCCAGATGTTTCCATCGCTTACTGTTTGTATATGTGCTAGTACAAAAATCCTGTGCCCTTCTGAAATAACACCCCCACTGTGCCTCAGTCACGAGTGTTAAAAATGTACGTTGTTTCAGAATGAGATTTTCTGCCCAAAACAAACTCCATTTGGAATTTCAGCAGGTCTGTTTCATTTGCTGAAGAAATGTTTAAGGTACTTTTTTCCCTGCAGTCTGACTACACAAAAAGCTTTGGTTTTAGACCTCTGTTTTGGTGGTGTGAAAGTATATACTTTGATTTATTTGCAGATATTTTACCTGCATCTAATAAAATAAGTGCCACTTGAGAAGAATTTGTTAATCACATGCAACAATACAAACTTCTTAACTTCTAAAACTTGTTGTATCAAAAATAAAAGTCTGTTAAAGAACTAGTTTGAAGCAAAGTCATTGAGTAAGAATGATTTGCAGAGTTAGGGACTTCAAGGACATTTTCTGCCTTGTGTTTTTTTGTATCTCTCTGAAAGTCCCTGAGTCCCGAATGGCCTGTGCTCTCTTTCTGCACCAGTATCTTCCTCTCTGCTATAAAACTTAAACAAAGATCTCAGGTAAGGAGGCTAATATTAAAACATAAATACACAAAGTGAATAAACAGCACATGTTACTCCAAGTGTTTATTGCATGCCTACCTCTGACTGGGGCGTGGAACGGCAGCAGGAGCCCCAAGAATCTGTCTCAGACACCAAGGTTTTTGTTATCTTTCCCATTTTACAATGCAGCTAAAAGGAATCTAGGAAATAAGAAAATAAAAGTTAAGATATTAGATATATAAGGGCATGTTCACAATTGTTGTACATTTTCCTTTACATGTTCAATAAAGGGCATACAGTATCTAGTGAGGCAAGCCTCTTGCTGAGTACAATGTCTGATGCTAAACACGTAAAGGAAGGTTATACGGTTAGGCTGAGGTAGATGGAAAAAGGCTTGTCCCTGTTGTTTTTGCTGGCAGTTAGAGAATGAAATGTTCCTAACTCCTGGGTTCTTGCTCTGGCTGGAGAAACCTTGTATCTGCCCTACTACAGGTATCCTGCAGCTTTGTTTCTTTCCCAGGCATCACACCTTGTGCTGGAATACAGTGGGATTTACAAGAAGGATACAGGATTGCTGATAGTAAACCTAGTGCAACCAAAAAGGGGGAGGCTTTTAGCCACTCCATCCTAATTTGGAAAGAGT
The DNA here is from genome assembly GCF_036370855.1 of Dromaius novaehollandiae. Classification (NCBI taxonomy): domain Eukaryota; kingdom Metazoa; phylum Chordata; class Aves; order Casuariiformes; family Dromaiidae; genus Dromaius; species Dromaius novaehollandiae. The sequence goes on along the minus strand of NC_088106.1, from coordinate 28,148,047 downwards.
GAAGTGGGGGTAAAGGGAGTTCCCATGCACCTAGATGGCAGAACACAGGGACAGTGTTTGTTAGGAAATAAATTAGCGCTCACAGAATGAGGAAGTTTTAAACAAATTGACTAGGAGTCCCTGTCCCTTTAGATGGCTGTGTGAGTACTGACTTCAGCTGAGTGCCATGAGTTTATTTTGCCTTGAGCAATAGGTGCTGTGGAGCACAGTTCCCACAGGCCACACACTGATGTGCTTTTTTGGACCTTGCAGAGAGAACTGTGCCAAACCAAGGGGAGCGATGAGGGTCCGATTTTCCTCTTATCTAACAGGGTCACTCAAAGAGAACCGCAGGGCAGTTAGTGGTGTTGGTGCAGCGTAAGATGACGTGCTGAGGAGTTTCCTTCTGGGAGTGCTTATCAAAAATCTGCAAGGATTCAAGCACAGTGGAGAGACTGAAGTTTAAGGTTCACCCAGGCAAGAATTAGCCTTCCTACTTACTGGAATGCCTGGCTTGGAAATGACATATACACTGAACTGGGAGCAAAGTCCTGTAATAAATAACTGTGCTTCAGTTACTTCCTCCTTTGCACAGCAGAGAACTGGCTCTCGGTGAGGGATCCCTTAATGGCACCCATACCGGTTTCACCTTCCTTTTCCTTCTTACTCTAATTCTTGTGAAAAAGAGGGAACTCAGCTGCACAAGCCAGACAGCGAGGATTTCTTCTGGAGAGGTAATTTCCCATCCTGTGGGATGCAACCTGGTTTAGGAGTGCTGCTTTACTTGGGAAAGAAAAACGACAAGAGGGAGACAGGCGTTGTCCCAAGGCAGCTGTTCAAGCAGGAGGAGGTTGGCCATTTATGACTTATTTGGGAACAGGCATTTTTGATGTCAAATCTGTGTATTCTGGGATTATAAGGGATCTCCTCACTACATGTCCGTTCTTGGTCACTGTCGTAGACTGGATCTCTAGCTAGCTATAGCTTGGATCAATATGGCTGTGTTTCGTGTTCAGTTGTACTGCTCCTACTTTGTTCTGGGTAGGCATTTCTGCTGTGCTGCAGTATTCGGATTTCTGTCTCGTGTTAGAAAAATTAATAGATTGTGAGTTTTTGTGGCTGACCAGGACCCATCTTTGGCCTATCTTTGCTGAGTACCATGCTCCTGTACCACTTTGCATCGCTTGTAGTTACAGGTCATCACATCCTTGAAGTTAATATGCAGGTAGAGCTCATGAGTCCTGAAAAAAGGACATGAGGACATGGCCATGAGAATAGCTGATTATGAGAGATGGAAGGTCCTTCCTGAGATACTGTTAAAAAAAAAAAAAAAAAGAAAGAAAATTCTAGATTGTCCTAGATGTTGTGTTACAAAATCGAGAATTGCCTTAATTACAGATGAGCTCTGGAAGCTGCCTTAGTCTTGCAGGTACGGTTATTCGTAATATAGTCAGCAGGCATTGTGCTGGGAACACAGCACTTGCAGTTTCTCCGTGTGCCACATTTTGTTGTTAAGGTCTACACTCCACTTCTCCTCCAGCTATTGGGCCAGTTACATGAAAATGACATTTAAAATTCCTGCTTTTAAATGTGTGTTAGCATTGGACTTCTACAGCAGCAGTCTGTCATCTCTTAAAGTTTCTATTCATTTTTTCTCTTTGGGATCATAAGACATTACAAAATTTTGAAAACTGGTTATTTTTAGCATGTTTTATGACTGTTTTAAAGTTGGTTAATCATTCTGAGCTTGTTTAAAAAACGTGTTTAATCCATGCTACTGTATAGCCCTTTATAGCCACATAAGGGAGAGCTCAAAGATCATGTGTCTGTTTTTACTGTCTGAATCAAGTCAAACACTTCCTAGTTTCCTTATTTGCTACCGTAACCCCCTCCTTATGTTTAGGACTGTGGTGTTACCCATACAGTGGCAGTATCTCACATAAAGGAGTGTAATTGTTATCTCCATTTAGTCAGAAGAAAAGGTGGCTTATGCACACATCAATTTTATCTAAGTCCTCAATTTATGGAAGTTATGTATACTTTCCAAAATCACATGGGTAAAAACACAGTGGGAGGCTATAGGTAAGCAAATGATAAAATGAGCCCTAATTCTCTCACCGCAAAGTTTTCTTCCAACACTGACGTTTATTAAAACAAGAGGAAGAAAGCAGTATTATCCCCAAACATCACTTTGAGTTTTTTTTAATGGCGATGCTCATTTTTCAAGAGCATGAATTCCAAAAAGTAAAGTAGTGATTTGAAACACCGTTTTCTAAAAATTCATCTGCAAAGTCTTAACCTCAGAAACTTGTATAACTGCACCATAAAATGAAGAGAAATCATTAAATGATTGAAATGATTCGATCAGAAAATTAATGATATCTGGGTATCTCTCAAGAATATATAGCACCCATATTACATAGAATTGTAAATAGTATCATAAATTTAACCTTAAGATATTAAAGCCTTTACTCATGATAAAGAGAAGAAATCTCAAGGATTTCAGTGAAATTATTTCTGAAATACCCCAGCAATCACTAAGGTTAATGGTGCTGCAAACTGGGATTTCATAATCATCTGCACAGCACAGGCAGAATATGGAACTTTCAGCTTGGTAAATTTGGGGGTTTCTTTTTTTGCTCAAACTTTTCAGAAAGCATAATTGGGGCCAAAACCAGATAACTTCTCAAAAGGCTATAAGAAAATAAGAAATTTGAATTCAAGCATCAAGATAAAACTAGGGCCAGCTTCTCTTTTCTTCATGGGCGGGTATTCCAAGAGATCCCAGACTTGCCTGGAATAAGCACCAAAGATCAGTTTCTTGTCCTGAGCTGTCCACTTGTCCTCTTGTCAAATGATTTGCAAGAGATGTGCCATCAAACAGCAGTGTAAAGAGGGATGCAAATGATTCAGTATATCCTTGTTGAGCTTCATGCAAGCAGGAAGTTGTAAAATCTGTTTGAGATAAAAGAGTAAAAAAATCTTCATTAATCATACATCATAAAAGGATAGAAATAGAATTTATTTTTGGTGCAATATTAGCATTTTTTTATGGAGCATTTTGCTTATTCTGACTATTTCATTCATATTATGAGCTCTGGGCTGAGCCTTTTTTCTGGGTGTGCAAAAATGGGATGGAGGGAGAGATACTTTGGAGGAATGGAGGGAGGAGAGAGGGTCGCACCACTGTGAGAGGCTTGTGAAGGTGAGGTTTCGTAGGCCTGGGGTAATAAATGATGTCTACTGCACACAGCAGCTATCGAGTCACAGATTGCTCAACAGCTTTATGTGCACTGACAATTCCTGCTAGTAGGAAGGGAAAACAGGGGAAAAGCCCTGCTTCTTTTGATGGGGAGAGAGATGCACTGAACTCACTGTGCAGTGAGCCGGACCCGACAGCAGCAAGCAGAGGAAGAACGAGCGAAACCCCGTGACTGTTAGATATACACCCAAGATGCCCCACGCGCCGCGGCTGGGGCGGTGCCTGCGTTGCCTCAGCTGGAGGGACTCTGCTCTTTGAGTCATCGTTTCGCCCAGGATCAGCACACGCGGTCACCCCGGGCAGAGTTAACAGAGCCATATGGCGATCCCTTCTTCGTGTGCACGGGCGCGAAGGAGAGCTTCCTCCTGTGTGATACCCTGGAGGAGGAGGGAATATACCTTGCTCAAGTTATCGCAGAGTTTGCAGGACTTATCAGGGTTTCATTCAATACTATTTGCATAATGGAAGGTTGGAAACCAATTCACCATCATCAACCACTAAATTAATATGACGAAAATTTATGTTTTAATTCCTTCCTCGGTGTCTTTATCTGAACTGTGTGAGTGGGCACATGAGTGATGAGAGACCCCTCAGACTTTTTAAATGTGGTCTGCTTCTCAGGGCTCGGACTCAGCTGAAGCCTTTCATGCTCTGGAAACGTTTACAGTGAACTTTGCAAAGAGTCTGCCCGTGACTTCCCACGCAGCAAAAGGCACGTGGCAGCCCTCGCGCTGCAGCAGCAGGGTGGCAGCCAGAGGATCACACCTCTCCCTGGCATCGCTCCTGAGGTCCAGCGGCAGGGGCGTGTAAGACAGGACGTGGCTTCTAAAGACTTCGGTTTTTTGGTTGTTCCCAGGCTCACAGTCTGAACAGTATCACCTCTTATTCAAAGCACTGGTGTAGGTTTCTGGTCACTGGTCTTTTCACTACTATGTTCTTGACAGTGAGTTACTAATTTTATTGCGGTTCCCTGGAGAAGTTGCCACTTTGGTGCTTGGATCCCAGAACTTTTCTTATTTTGCTGTTCATGCCTTCACTGCAGCCGCTCCCACTCCCGCCAAGGAAGTCAGCTCTAGAGCTCACTCTCTGAAGGGTGGCAGGTTCAAGGTGTGAGGGTCTGAGTGCACTGGGCAGCTTAGGAGAGTAAGAATTAAATCTGTGTCACTGGGCTAGGCACTCGCAGGAACTCGGCTGCTGGGTCAGTGGACTAGCCGAAGGTAACTCTACTGTGTAATGGATTACATTGCACTGAGCGGGGTCTTGTTATTTCTGAGCTAAACTTAAATTTGAAATTCAGCCAATAAACATGCCTAGCATTTGATTGAGGGAACTATTTGGTGTGAAAATGTGCACAGTGACTTCTTTGGGGTAGAGAGCATCTCCAGGGTTATGTGGTGGGACTCGTTGTAGACCACCACCCCTGTATTGCAAATTATCTGCTTCGGATAGATGGTTTCATTGTTTCCACATTGGACGTACTTTCTTATGATCTCTTTTGCTTTCATTATATCAGTAAACAAAATTATTAAGGCATTTTGCTGTTATTCTTTGCATGTAAACATCTCCATGTCACTGTCTGTTCTGAACAAAAGCCTGAGCCCTTTTCTGGCCTAATGTCATGTTCTTCTTTTTGGGATTGCAGGTTGAAATCAGTGCTCTGAAACATAATGATGGTTTTCAGAAAGGTAAGTCATGTTCTTTGCTGTGATTTAGTGATTAGCCCGAGGCCCAAAGAGGAGAAAAGGATCATAACATGGTTCAGCTCAAAAAGAAAAGCAGCAGTAACCCAGTAGCAACAAGGTACCAAATAACATCCATCGAGTTGCAGAGATGTCATGCCTAGTTTGGGCTGGCCTTGCCATGTTCTTGCTGAGCTGATGACCTGTACCACGAGGGGTGGCCCTGAAACTACACAGATTGCCAGTGGAGTCTCATTCAATGCAAAGCAGGGCTCTCAGCCCGTGACTTTCTTTGTAACCTTGTGCAATGCTTACAAATGCTTTACATCACAGTTGTTTGATTTTAAAATGTAAGCTCATAAAGTATTTTAAGAGGAAAAAGAATTTTTCAGAAAAAAAAGAAACTTTGTCAGTAAATGCTATGATGTGGGACAAAGGATGTATATGACAAGACACTCCACTAGAAAGTCGGCTCCTCAGCAGGTGCAGTTCCATTGAAGCAGTGGAATTGAGCCAGTTTATACCCGTTGAAGATCTGACCTACAGCTTTACTGATTTTTCTATCTAGCCATTACAATAAAACTTTTTGTTTCAACTTGAATTAGTGCCCGGAGCAAGAGAAGGTATTCAGAGGAGCTTGGACTCAGGGAGTATTACCAGGACAGTAGCAGAGGCCACACCAACACTGCATGAAAATAGTGCTTATTCCTAGTAATGAGCAGTTGTAGCTCACACCTTTCCTCCGGTGACGGCAGAGCAGTTCTGCCTGCTTCTTTGCTCTGTGAGCAGGATGTTGCCTGGGTGTTTGCCTCTCTCTCAAGAGAGGAGTTGGGCTAAATAAGGAGTGCAGGTTTTGTTTCCTAAGAGAGATCATGGATGCACGCATGTTTCCAAGTGATTTGAGTGGTAGCAGAGAGAATATATACCTAAAACTACTGCAGTAGAGCCCTCTGCATTTCCAGGGATTTTGTCTATCCATCTTTTTATTTTTTCCCTGGTTATGTCTTTGTTTTCAAGTATCTTTTCTGTATGAATATTGTAGCTTATATGAGGCTGTCAAAGCACTTTATAAGCATTCACTATGCCCCCTGCAATCTCTGGGAGGTAGCGGAGCTGCATAACCACTGTCCTTTTTTAAGTGCTGTGTCAGTTCCTCTTGTAAAACAGCTGGGCTTGATGACATGTCCAAAGTCACGTACCAGGTCAGCTGTGGAGCTGGAGATAAAACCCGAAGATCCCGATACTATAACCATTAGATTGTACTGCTTGCAAGCAGTAAGAATTTGTCAAGTTAAAAACACTGCAGAAGAAATCAAAGTAATAAAAAACTAAAACGAAGAGATGTATGCCTGTGAGTTATATGGCATCAAGTATGTCACTGTACTTGACAGTTTTTCTTCTCTCCAGGGTGATCATGTGTGGCTGGAAACTCAGTCAAACAGTGAATTTAATGTCCCTATTGGGGCAGTTGTGAAGGACTCTGACTCAGGACGGATCTTGCTGGAGGATGATGAAGGCAAGGTGGGCTATGCTATAACTTTCTGTGAAGGAAGAACATAACATTTAAAAGTATGGTAACAACAGAATGGCCATATTGTGTCAGGCACGAGCTCCATCTAGCCAGATTATCTGACTTTGATACTGGATGGTAGGATATACTTAAAGAAAGAATATAAAAATAAGGCAAGCATGGGGTGATACTTCCCTAGTATATCTTCTCAGGTCCCAACAGCATGCAGATTTAGGTCTTCGTGAGCTAGAGGTTGGATCTGCATAGCTAAAAGCAGGGAATGGACAGGCTCCAGCCCCCAAGTGTGGTGGAGCTCTAGGTGAAATCATGATCCCACTGAAGTCAGTTTGTCGGGGGTTTCGCCTCTACCGCTTGCACGTTGTGGCTGTGACGAACTGACACAGAACTGCACTCCAAACACTGCTAAACTTGGTGATGTCCAGAACCCACCTGTATGGCTTCATTCAGGGCCTGTCAATCGTCCTGTCACGGGGAGCAGAACATCCATTAATTCCTACAGCTCAGTCAGCTGTGACTTAGAGCATGCTGTCTTCAGCGCGGATTACAGTCAAGCTCGTTCCACTCTAACATGCCTTTGTGCTTTGTTCGCTTCTGAGCCACAATATACCTCATCAAAACTGCTGCCTTGCCTTTTTCAGGAGCACTGGATCACAGCGAGGACCATGCACATGGTGCGCCCCATGCACCCCTCCTCTGTCCAAGGGGTGGAAGACATGATCCGCCTCGGGGATCTTCATGAAGCTGGCATGGTGCACAACCTCCTCATCCGCCACCGGGAGCACAAAATCTATGTGAGTGCCGAGGTCACAGGGCACGGTACTGCCAGAAATGACCTCTACTACACAGCTGGCTGGGTGACCTGACCAGCAGCCTGCAAGCCTCCTTTCATACATGGTGACAGCTGCTTTCTTTACTGATTGAGGATGCTAATGAGACTCAACATAGCTTTTGTCTTTGTTCATCCTAGTACTTTGACTGCAAAGAAGAGAGCTGATAGTAGTCTCTGAAAGCGCTGAAATATGGAAAGGGAGTGATCCCACTTGCTTTCTCCCAGAGTGATCCTTTCCACTGGTGACTGACAGTTAGCTAGATATCCAGTCCATGTTACAGCTCAGTGCTAGAGGGTACATGCTGCTATTACATGCAGCTGTGATATGTTATCTGTCTAACTAGTAGACAGTGACATGATTTGGATTGTCCTCCAGTCAAAGTCAATGTTTACTTGATTTTGATGTAATAAAGTAGATCAAGAAGAAAGCTGGAGATTTTGGAAACCTGTCACAGATTTTCTGTGTGACTTTGAGCAATTTATTTAATTTCTTTATTCCTTAGTTCCTGCTTTGTAACATGATAATAACATTCAGATTTTTGCATCCTTTACCTCCCATGTGATACACACTGCAACCTTCGTAGGAGACGAGCTGCCCTTTACAATACAAGTGTGGTGATGCCCTGTGTAATCAAGAACTGATTTTGATAGATGTTGCAGTTATAACTACCAGGATGTGTGTAAAGACCTGTTACATTAGTGTCTAGCAGTCTAGTGTTGTCTCATATGGAAGTTCTCGAATAATTTTACTGACTTGCATTTATGTTCCACAGCCCCCTTCATTCCAATGGTGCTTTTGTTTACAAATGTTTCTAAATGACTGTATATATAACACAACCATAACTTTGCCCAGGAGCCAAATTCAGCTACATCTACACTGGAGCACCAAAGCAGCTTAACATAACACTACAAAACAGCTCATGTTAATGACAAATTGAGTTTTTGCATGTTTTAGTTTGAGACGGTGAGAGGAGCTGTGATTTCACCAGGAGGTTATGGTTAGTGTTTTTCCTTTTGCAAAAACCTCCGTGTCCTGACACACTTAATAACAATTCCTAGTGAGGAACGCAGCTCTTAGCCTTGCCTCAATGCTGCTATGGATCTCCCAGATTTCCATCCTGGCTCTGCTTGGCTTTACACCACCAGTGCCCTCGGTTGTATTCTTGTTTGCAGGTTTGCTGCCAGAGGTAACTCTCATACCTGTTTTCTAGACTTACACAGGGTCCATCTTGGTAGCAGTGAATCCATACCAGCTGCTGCCCCTCTACACAGTCGATCAGATCCACCTGTACTGTAACAAGAGGATTGGAGAGCTGCCACCTCATGTCTTCGCCATTGCAGACAACTGTTATTTCAACATGAAGAGGAATAAGAGAGACCAGTGCTGTGTGATCAGGTGACTGGACTCAGAGAGGACGAGTAGCAGAATCCAGCAAGTCTGGCATGTTTCTGGGGCACTTCTGTGGACAAAGGAGACCTTCCAAAGGGGAGTGCACAGATAAGACTAGGGATAACAGGGAGAAAATGTTTTCTTCCTGCTACTTCATTTTCAGTTAAGGCTGCAAAAAGCAGAACATAAGCAAGGGATTTCCAAAGTCCATTGTTTTCCCCCGGACTCTTTGAACATGGAGGTACATCCTGCACAGAGCCACTTCATGTAGAAAACAGAATATGAGTCTGAGTGAGGTAGGGCAATCTTTTGGGACATGGTACTTATATTACATGTTTTTTCTGGAAATAGAGATTGCCTGGAGAAACACAGTTTCTGCTCATCTGAAGATGACAGAAACTTTCTTTATCCTATAAAAATATACCATGTATCCATTTTCTGTTATTCATCAATGTGAAGAATCAGATTCTTTCATTGCAATAATATCCGTTCATAGCTGAGGCAACTGAGAAGTAGTGAAAATCTGGCAATGCATTAAAGAAAAAAATGCAAGTGGTCATTTAATTTGCATTGGTACAGAAAATCTTTCATGGATTTGCTCATTTGTAATCAGTGGGAGAATTTAGTTCTCAACCTAAATCTAATCTAAAAAAATCTTAAAAATTACTTCACTTTTAGTAGATAAGATCGTGAAAGACTGAAATTCTCTAGTCCTTCATGAAAGACAGTCTGATCTGCCATTCATAGGGTAAATATAAGTGGGATACTTTTACCCTGGTTTGCCATTTTGCCACCCTCGCCAAAAAAAAGAAAGAAAACCTATAATGTATCTTGTTTCTTACTGCAGTGGAGAATCTGGAGCTGGGAAGACTGAAAGCACAAAGCTAATACTGCAGTTTTTGGCAGCTATCAGTGGCCAGCATTCCTGGATAGAGCAGCAAATCCTAGAGGCCAACCCCATTCTGGAAGGTGGGTTACTTAGCAAAAATACCTGATTTATCACTCTCATTTCCAGACTTTTGCATCAGGATAAAAATTCAGGAGCAGGCCCTAGAGGCACTTTATATGCTAACATCCCTGATGCATCAGCAATGCAGGGTAGAAGTTCTTCAGACTTTTCTGCCACGTCCCCGCAGGTCCTCAGCAGCTCCCAGGCTGTGGCAGGAGGTGCCACCACAGCATGGAACCCAGAACTGCAGGAGCACAAGAGTCCTTGGGACTGCAGAGCCCTTTTGGTAAAGCCCCATGATTGGCATTTGCACCAGACAGTGGCAAAGTGACTGGCCAAGCAAGGATGTACTTGCAGGGCATCTCCCCGACACATCCATCTTTCTGTCTAGAGGGATCAAGTGGGTTCCCAACAAGTCCTTCTGAAGGTCCTCAGAGTTGCCTGGTTCTCTTGACAGGCTAGATATAGGGCATAGGCGGGTTGTCTGGATATGTCTTTAGGGCCCAGTTATCCAGATGCACAGTATGCCTGCCCCCTCTCTTCAGGAGGCAGTCTGAGACCAGATATTCTCTGTGCACTGTTATCTGGAGCACAACATGTAAAATATCAGCAGTAGAAAACTAAGGGCATCAAAAATAGACTTGATGTTCATTAACTACAATAATCCTTACCCATCAGCTTTTGGAAATGCCAAGACAATTCGAAATGACAATTCAAGCCGCTTTGGGAAATACATTGATATCCACTTCAACCAAAATGGTGTGATAGAAGGAGCCCGAATAGAACAGTTCCTTCTGGAGAAGTCCCGGGTTTGCCGGCAGGTAAAGGCACATGCAGAAGTCCATTCTGCCTGCTCCTGTGTTACGAACCTGTGTTCACAAGTCTGTCCCTTGGCCTCTTTCTTTCTTCTAGGCTCCAGAGGAGAGGAACTATCACATCTTCTACTGCATGCTTATGGGGATGAATATGGAGCAGAAAAAGATGTTGAATTTGGGCACTGCTTCAGAGTACACTTATCTCACTATGGTAACAGACTGCTTTCTTCTCTGTTATCCATCTGCCATTTGCTTCTCCCAGCAAGGAAGTCCAATGAATAGGCGCTACAGATAGGTAGTTACCAAAAATGAATTGTCCCTTCCTTAGAGCACCAGAAGCAACAACACCAAAAGTGCTGTGAGCCTCAGTTTCAGAGACTTACGTGTCTGCTCGCAGGAGACAGCTTGTGGCAGTTCAAAGCTTTCTATCAAAGTCAGCCCTAAGAAAGATCAAGGGCATCTTGAAGCAGGTTGTAAATATCCCCCACTTTCACAGGCACTCAGATTTTAGATGCATTCAAGGGATCTCACACCAGGAAGAATACTAATTGAGTGTATATACCTCAGGGGAAAATGAATAAGCAAATGCAAAATGTTCATAGTAGAAACAGTGAAAAGAATCTTAGTCCTTATATCTGATAAATTTTATATACATAACACAGGAAGGTGGCATTCAGTGTAATCTCCAGCAGCTGATGTAAATGTCCCAGTCTGGGTTTATGTTGCTGTAGTGGCAGGAGTGGGATGTGTTCATAGGTGAGATTTTTGTTCAGGTCAGCTGTCAGCAAAAGTAGCTGTTCTCCGTGCTGTAAACAGAAACATCTAGGAATGCTTCACTTCTGTAATCGTCACATCCTATCGCTGGTGATAACAGGGATAGAAAAGACTTTTCCCCATCTCCATTAGGGTTGAAAGTAGCTCGTATTAGGAGCAGCATCCAAGGATCTGCTGTGCAGGCTTTGCTGAAGGTTTTCCTGATTCTGCCTTTGGATGCTCCCGTCTGTCTTCCACTCGACCTTAGCATTCCATTTTCTGATTTGCTTTTTACCATTGTCCCAATCCTGCTTGCTTTGCTTTGGGATTGGGGCTCTGAATTATCCATTGACAAGGCAGAGAGAGGAGAACTGAGGGAAAAGACATGGCTTTGTAAGTCTAGGTAGGCATGTGAAAGTTCCCTGTCCTTCCACACTCCAGAGCAGCCTTCCCCTCCGCTTTTCCTTTGGGCTTCCACAGTATTCAACCCAGCCCCAGAAAAATGTATAGCCCCTTGCTAATGGGTTCTTCTGGACAGCAGAGTTGAGGGAAGAAATAGCCATGGGAAGAGCAAAAAGAAAGTCTAAACAAGCTTACATCTTGGGTCTTGCAGTGGGTGGCTCACAGGGCCATCCATGCTGTGTGCAAGGGCTTGTTAGCCTGCAGCTCCTTCCCCCGCTGTATGGGCACAGGGAGGGTTTTCCTTACCTGTGGCTGTGATGTTGCACAGGGTGACTGCACGTCCTGCGATGGCAGGAATGACGCGAAGGAGTATGCCCACATCCGCTCTGCTATGAAGATCCTCATGTTCTCGGATTCTGAGCACTGGGACATCAGCAAACTGCTGGCTGCTATTCTGCACCTGGGAAATGTGGAGTTTGAAGGTAGACTTGGCGTCACCTGTGCTTGGCCTTTCCTCAGACTTGATGTTAAAAGCCTAGAGGTGCTGCCTGCTTCCTTTGTACAGACTGGGTTGTACTTGCCTGCCGTGTATAAATGGGTGGGTGGACAGGGTTGGAAGGGCAGGCAGATAAGCACCATGCAATTCTGATTTGTAACTCCACTGGCTGCTGTTTTGAAAGATATCACCTTACTCTTTTGTCTTGATGTCAGGTTTCCATGGCCCTTATCAGACAAACTGAAACACTAGCTAATGTAATGCCATGTCAGCATTTGCTGATGGTAGTGCTACGCAAGCTGGAGGACAGAGGAGCAGCTGAGTCATGCGTGCAGTGGAGATGACAGCAGTCATTCCCCTGGCTGGGTCTGATGAACACTCACCGAGCACAAATGCACCTCTGTTGTGGCACAGGCACAGTCTGATACACCCCCCAGAAGCTCTGACATTTTAGAAAGGGGCTCTTTCTCCCTTTGTGATACAGGGGATCCAATACGGCGATGCCAGTTGGGTTCTGTAAAGGTGGCTGCTAAAATGTGGGATTTTCTTTATTCAGGAAAGAATTTTTATGCTTTCATTTTCTACATTTCCCACAAGCCAGATATTAAGAAGAAATTGTTTTCAGAAACACATTTTCTGAAGTTAGATACCACTTCCCCAGATCCCCAGTAGCTACAGTTTTTAAGTAACATGCTTGTGAGTTTTGCTGCTATTTTTAGCCTCCAGGGTTGCCGTATTTCTGAGGCCAGGGCAAGAAGCCTGATGTTCTGAGTTTGTGAGGGCTCTGTATATCCCAGGATCCCTGGGTGAAATCAGAACCCTCCTTAGTAAAATCCTCAAACCTGGGAGTTTTGTCAGGAAACTTGCGACTCACCACATTCACAGAGCTACAGGGTTACAGAAATATGGCTGCAGTGACAGCATAGCCTCCCACCATAGCAGAAATGATTCACCCTGAGATTGGCTGTTTCCTCATTCTAGCGGCAGTGTACGATAACTTGGACTGCTCTGATGTGATGGACTCACCACACTTTTCGATTGCAACCAAATTGCTTGAGGTAACAGACTCTCTTCTTCTAGTTCTCTTCTTCACCCTCGCTCCCTGATCACATGGACAAGAATGTCTCTGTGCAGCGTTTGTTTGTGTATGGATGCACGTGGAAAGGGCATGTCCCCTTCTTCCTGCTGATACTCAAGTGTTGCTGTTGCAGATGTCTCTCTGAGCTAGGAGATCTTTCTGGGAGAACAGGCCTCCCTTGAATCCTGCTGGACAGGTCATTTGTCTCCACTGTCTGCACAGCCCTCTTCCTGAGACAGGCTTTCTTTGCTGGGTCTCCTGTATCCGTCACACCTAGAATGACCAGGTTGCCGTGACTCTTCCTCCAGGTAGACGCCAGTGAACTCCAGAACAGCCTTACAAACCACTCCATCATTATCCGAGGAGAAAGTGTGTCCAGGCCTCTGAGCATAGGTCAAGCTGCGGATGGGAGGGATGCCTTTGTGAAGGTACTGGTGCTTACATCTCTGTTTAAAGACTGGACGTGCTTTCAGAGCCATCTCTCTTAACGGTTCAAGTGTCTGATGTGGCACACATTCACCCATAGGGCTCTGGTCTCTGTCAGTCTTCAGGCATAGTTTGACTCCACGCTGGCAGCACAACAGCAAGCAGTAGAATATGTCAAAGACTGTAATGATGGGCTCTCACTTCCTTTTAATTTTTCCCCAGGGTATATATGGAAGGATTTTCCTGTGGATAGTGAACAAGATCAACTCAGCCATTTTCAACCCAGCTCCTCAGAACCCTAAAAATACACGGCGGTCCATTGGGCTGTTGGACATTTTTGGGTTTGAAAACTTTGACAACAACAGGTAGGAGGCTCCAGATTCATTTCTGCTAAGGATCTGAAAAGCAGCTGATGTAAGGGGAAAGAATGAAAGAAAAAACAGATGAGTGTTCTTTCATTATCATCCTGATTCTCAGAGAAGTGGTGAAATTTCCATCCCTGAATTTTCCCAATGCCAATCTTGCACGGATACCATTTTGTTCAGCCTTGGTCACACTTCTCTCTCCTCCCCCAGCCTTCATTATAGTGCAGCCATTGCACAGGTCTATTCCAAAACCTGAGGAATTTGCTTCGAAGTGATGGCTATGCAGCTGCTGAAGGGGAGGCAGCCTTTATGTGAGCAGATATAGTATGTTCCCATGTCCCTGTACTTAACCTTCCTGTTCCATAGCATTTTTACAGTGTTTCCTAGGATATGTTTTGTACACAGTACAAAGGAGGCTGTGATGTGTTTCCCATTTCAGCTCATGCTTCCATCTTGCTCAGTGTTCTCCTGCCCCTTTCTCTGCGCTGCTTCATTTCCCTGCTGTTAAGGACATGCTTCCAAAATACCTGGCTGGTATACCATTGTCCCACTGCTACCTCTCCCACTGCTGGTTTCTGTCCCAAGGCACCATTTCTGTTTGCCCTTCTCCACCGGAGCAGCAGTTCTCTCAGTGGACTGGTACCATATCGTCAGCCAGCACTCCACAAAGCAACAGCACGTACTCTGCAGTCTGTGAACTTGGTAACCGTAGTAGAGAAGCTTCCTCCATGATGTGGCGCAGAAACCGTGAGCAGTATTGCAGCTAGGCATGCTAATGTCAGTGGAATACGTGATAAACGACTGTGCCAAATAATATTATTATTATTGCTTTTGCCCTGTTTCCGTCCACCTTTGTCATCCCTCCTTGACATGTGACCTAGAATGTTCTGCTTTTCTCATTCTCTTTTTAATTCTTTGTGGAGATCTTTTTCCAATCCATTTCAACCTGTGCATCTAGCTTGCTATCAGCAAGATAATAGCAGCCACTGACTTCTGGAACTGTTCAAACCCATCTTCTATCCGTCATGCTTTTTTCCATTACTTGGTATTGTTCCCAAAGGCTGCAACCCAAACGGAGGCTCACTGTGGTAAGCGCTGCACAGGCACACAGCATGCCCCAGCAATTACCAAGTAGTTAAGCTCAGGGGCAGCATTCAGTACTAAATGACAAAAGAAGTGTTAGTGCCAGTGCAGGTAAGAATGGGTCACACACGTATATAGTCATTTATAGTATTTTCGCAGTCAGATGTTCCCCATTATCTCTAGAGTTTCTTGAAACATATATAGCCTCTTTCCCTGCTTACCCAGCAACAGTCTGTCATCAGCTGGCTCATTTCTGGTCATGATGATCATAGCAGAAGACCAGTTGTGTCCCTTATGTAGTTAGGGCTGACAGCATGCAGTGGTAGTGATCATTATTAACACTGTAGAATATAGCAGTAGTATATCTGTATATGCATTTAATACAGAGGTTAAACAAATACCACAGAGCAGTGCAGCACTTGCCAGGGTACAGAGATGACCATGTGTCCCCATCTTGTCCCCCCACAGCTTTGAGCAGCTCTGCATTAACATTGCCAATGAACACCTTCAGCAGTTCTTCGTGCGCCATGTCTTCAAGCTAGAGCAAGAGGAATACCTTGCAGAGCACATTGCTTGGAATAACATTGATTTCACTGATAACCACCAGGCTCTGGAAATCATTGCGCTCAAGCCCATGAACATCATCTCCCTCATTGACGAAGAGAGCAAGTTCCCAAAGGTGAGCACCTGGTCCCACCAGTAATGCTTGGCTTTGCACACAGAAGAGTGCAAAGGAGACTTTCAGAGACATTCTGAGAGGCAATGTCTTCTCATCACAGATATCTCTTTTAAATTAGCTCGCTATGTAGGTGCTTCATTCTCTGCCAGCAGGTGCTCTTCCTGGTACCTTGCTGTCAAAACTCTTTGGTTGTTCCAGCCAGAGAAGGAAAGAGTCCTGATCATTTACAGTGGCTTTTCAGGAAATATTTGGATGTACACATTGTCTGAGTATCGTTCTGCTGCTGGTTTGGGCTGTAGCTAGCTCTTCCTTCTCCTGGGTGACAGACTCACTTGAGCATGGTCAGCATTGCGAAGAAATGCTATTCTGCAAAGACCAGGTATCTCAAACAGGACACCAGAGATTAAAGTAGCATCTGATCTCAGACATCCCTGCAGAGGGCTTTTATACCCTCCAGAGCATGGTGAGGCTAAGCAGGACTGGCTGGTACAGGGCAACATGGCAACATGGGCTTGTCCAGAAGAGCAAGCCCTTGCCTCAGCTCGTTCGTAGCCCTCAGGCAGCAGTTTGAGAGGGGCGTGCACAGAGACAGAGCTTCTCCTTTTCTTCCTTAAGAGGAAGGTCCCCACTGTGCTTGTGAGCTCCAAAGGTCTGGGAAACTCTTACCACACCTGGTGATGTTAGTAACATTATGGGGGCTTGCATATGGCCCCAAAATACCAGGCCTTACCCTCTGGTGCTCTGTTCTGTCTGGGTGCTTTAGAGGATGGTCTTTGTAAAAGGGAAGACATTTCCAGCACCGCCTTCCTCCAGACCTACTACACGAGTGAGGGGCAGAATATAAGCCTTTGTTTGTGAGCACCACTTCTATTTGTTCACAGAGTCTGGGCCAGTGCTGTCAGGGGGAATCTACTTTACTGTCCTTTTCCGCCTGTGTTTATTCCTAGGGCACAGATGCCACCATGCTCATCAAAATCAATTCCCTGCATGGCAAAAGTAACATCTACATCCCACCTAAGAGTGTCCATGACACCAAGTTTGGCATCAACCACTTTGCTGGGGTTGTCTTTTATCAATCAAAAGGTGAGCCTGTCTCTCCCGGGTTTGGAGGGTGGAGATAAGGGCATGGCTTGCCTTGGATGTGTGGCACTTGGGGTAGTGTTGATCTCTCTGGCTTCTCAGTATGAGAGTACATAACCTCCAGCTTTGCTTAGCTGAAGTCAGGAGGTCAGGAGGATTACTTTAAACTAATCTGCAAGTTACTGTGAATGAGGTGGATTTTAGATAGACAGAGTTGGCCTAAAGCCAGCAGGCTGCAGAGATAAGAAGCTGATTTTGTTTCCATCCTATAGATTTCCTGGAGAAAAACCGGGACACATTGAGCGCTAATGTAATGCAAGTGGTCCATTCCTCCAAAAACAAATTCCTGAGGCAGATTTTCCAGGTGGAAACAACCCCCCCTTCTCTCGGCCGTGGGACCATCCGGCGTCTTGGAGGTGACCAGTCCTACAAGGTTGGCTTATTGGTAGTAGGTTACAAAAACCACCCATCTCTCATCCCTTCCGTAAGGCTCTGTCTGCTCTTGGCCTCTTTGTTTTGCACTGTCTCTGCAAATCGCTCTCCGTTTCATTCAGCTCATTTCTGCAAGGCAGTCTGCAAGAGCAGCCAGCATCTGGCAGTCACGCTGTAGACCAGCGTAATGTCAGCCTGTCTCCTGGGTAACAAAGGCTAGAAGAGACTCTGTCCCTGGACATCTGTGTGGCCATGCCGGCAACCTCTCGCAGAAGCATGAGTTGTGCTACTTCCCTGCACGTTGCCAGCAAACGGATGGGTTTTCTTTGTGTCTGCCGGGGCATCCATACTGCAGACCCACAGCTGGGGAGGGTGTAAATGAGCAGGAGGAAACTGCATTCCCGAGGGTTCGTCTGAACGGAGCAAGGAAGCAGCTGGAGGCCCCCCTGCAATGCCAGGACCTGTCCAGAAGCCAGCAGCTAACTGCTGCCATGCTGCATGTGTAGCCAGCCTGCTGTGGCCGCAGCACAGAGAGGTCTGGTACGGCAGCTGGCAGGAGGGTCCTCTCCTGGCAGAGGGGTGACAGGCTGGCGCGCAGGAGCAAATAGCTCCACTGTCACAGAAGTGCCACACCGCCTCCTAACTTCCAGCGATGCCTGTAGGCACAGTCTCCCTGCCCTGCCTACTGCTGCAACTTCAGCTCTTCCTCCTGGCCCAGAGGCTTTGTGAAAAAGTTCATGATTGCTAATTACTGCAGAAACATCTGTGTCTAGTGGTGTAGGGAGCCTCATCCTGTACCCGGTGAAAAAGAGACTGTAAAGCATAGAGGTCTGGGAACAGCATAAGCAGAATTCAAGTTCTCTGCCCTGCTGCAGCTGTCACGTGTCTTGATTTCTGAGCATTTAACTATGCAGTGTCAGCACTGTATGAAGGTATCTTTGCTGCTAATGCTTATATCTCTGAGTTTCCCTCTCAGAGTATAGAGCAAATAGTCAGCTTGCTATAATACCTTTTACCTGCCTACTCTCCTGGCTCTGTTCTCTGATCCTGTTCTTTCTTCCTCAGTCTTTATCCCAGTGTGGCTTTCTGCTGTCTAGAACATCTGGCCGTGGACAGGTAAATAACCTGAGGGAGAAGAAAGTCAGAAAAGGAACAAGCAGCAAAAGAGAATGGGCTTAGCAGCTCTTAAATGCTATGAATACCTTGAGATTAAATATCAGGTCTATCTACATTGCTGTAATGCTTTAACGGTTTTTGTCTCTTTAAAGAAGATTGTGTTATTGGAAAAAGCCTTTCCTTAGGAGGACGTTTAGAAAGTACAGTAGTATGTCAAGAAAGAAATTACTAAACGGGGGTAGCTACCCGTTTCAAAATGCACAGACGTCAGCTGAAAGACCGCTATTCATTTCAGATAGGTTGGGCCCTTGTTGGGAAGTCGATAGAGAAGAGCAGTGGATGAAGTGCTGTAAAGAGCTTTGCTGTTCTGAGGTCTCACAGTTGCTCTCCTCAGTCACCAGGGGAGAAAATTCACCACCACCCCAGGCAATAGGTTTAACTTTAACACTGGCATATCAAAAGATGGTCTGTGAGACCACGAGGGCATGGGCTGCAGCCCTCTGTGGCCATCCCAGTGATACACCAGCACAGCAGAAAGGCCCCTGAGATCTGGGAGTACAAACTGCTTTACCTCTCATACAGCTTAAATATGTATTTGAAATTATAACTACTTCAAACAGATGCTGGCTAGCTCTCAGATGTATTAGAGATGCTACGAGACATTCCCAGGAACAGTTTTCCTACGGCACAAGTGTTTTGTCGCTGGAGGGCAGCGTTGCTCTGTAGCTAAAGCAGAAGGTGGCAACTTGAGCGTTAAAAATGGCACCTTAAACTTAAGGACCAGCAAAGTGAGGAACCATGAGGACTATGAGAGAGGGCATCCACTGCTTTTTAAATGGTTTATTTATTTCAAAAAAAGCCCTTTATACCTGCCTGTATAGTGCTGTAGTTACTACCTCCAAGCTTATAAGTAGCCCGTATGAAAAAGACCAGGGGATCCCTCCTTGTTACTGGAAACATGCACTGTTGTCACTATAATTTAATGTGCCCTAAAAACGTGCTGGGAGGTAGAACTGAAGGCCTATTGCAATGATCTGTGTGAAGAAGACAGAGGCGGAAGTGTGCTTTCAGGGGAGCTGGGGAAACCCAGAGTGAAGTGCAGCAACTGCCATCCCTCTGGGGCTACGCTATTGCAGCTGGGAGCAAAATTCCGCCTGGGAGCTGCGAGACATAGAGCACTACATCTACAGCCGTATGCAAAGTAGCTCGTAGCTTATCCTCCAGTAAATGTTTGCCTTTTCACTACTTATTGTATAATAATGGGCAAGGAGACCAGTCATCCTAATCGTTAAGGATTGAGCTGTCTGGATCCTTAGCAGTCCCAGTTAGTCATGAGCTACAAGCAAAATGTCTGGCCTGGAGGTTATTACTGCCTGGGGAGCAGCTGTTTCTCACCAAGCTTGCAGGCACACACCCGTGAGTAACAGCTTGGCACCCGGACCCTATAACAAACACAGCCTTGGTTGGAAGACACAAGGCTTTGTGGGCTCCTGTGGGGGGATTTTCTTTCACCGCGGCTCCCTCCGACTGCTAGAACTTAGTGCCCCGGGAAGGTCAAGGAGCTCATGAGGTTATTGGCAAGAATAACCCCAAATTAATAAGATACAGATGGCAGATTTGGGTCCCATGCAGGTAACTAACTTTTTCTGACATGGTACAAAAATACAGAAATGTATTAATTTGCCCTCCGACAGTGAATGATGTAGCAGTCAGCACCTGCTTATTCTTCTCAGGGCTTGGATACCACCAAACGACTCTCTACGCTGGGGGGACAGTTCAAGCAATCTTTGGAGAAGCTGATGAAAATCCTTGGTCAGTGTCAACCATACTTTATCCGCTGCATCAAACCAAATGACTTCAAGAAACCACTGGTAATGCTTTAACAATATGAGATCTTGTCTTCAGTAAACTTCGTAATGAGAAAAAGCTGTCAGATGCTGTGTAGCATTTGATATTTGCACCTCAGCCAAGAAGAGCTGGAGTATAAGCTATTACTGCAATAAAAAGGACAGTAGGATTCAGCAATGTTAATTTATAAAAGCATCTCTAAAAGCATCATAAAGGGATAGATGGTAAGAAAAAGCACATAGGTGTTTTCCTGAAGGAGTTGTAAAAGCTGTCCCTGTAAAGAAAAAAGAGAGAACAGGAGAATTTCTAGCCTCCTATAAAGGGGAAAAATGAAAAAAGTTAAGATCCAGCAATGATCATACGACGAAATAGCTTCAGAGAGGAGTGCTGTTGGTGTTTGTAAGAGGAGTGGTGTGACTTGAGTCGACACTACAGAAGAGAGGCAAGCTTGTCAGTAAGATGCTTGGCTGGAACTCAGGAGATCACGACCTAGTTCTACGCAAAATCCTCAAATGGTGTTGGTCAAGTGAATTAATCTGTCTCAAAGTACTGCATATGGTTTAGTGAGCCTATTTTTACTCTGCATTACAAGAGAATAGCAGCCCACACGCTGTGCTTTTCATGGCTATGCCCAAAGGGCATAAGTTGCTATTGCAGTTACTTGCACTTGCAAAATGATATGAGCAATTTATTGTTCATCTGAAATTGCAGGTATAGAATTGGAAATGATTGTTAAAGCCAGACCAAAGTTAATGGACTGTTTTCACTGTTTATCAAATTTGTGATAAATACACATTTGAAGACCCTTTAAAATTACTTGTTTATGCCTGTAATTAATTAATTTAGGCCACTGAAATAAGAAGTGCAATTAAGAAAGGTATACTATGCCATTCTGCAGGCACTCCAAGGCCAGAGGTTAACAGAGGTGCTCTGAGGAATGCTGCATGTGCAGCTTCTTTCTGTGCTAAGCCTTCTCCTTGTCTGCCTTCCCTTCTAGTTGTTCGACCGAGAGCTGTGTATCCAACAGCTGCGGTATTCAGGGATGATGGAGACCATTCGGATCAGGAAAGCTGGCTACCCAATTCGCTACAGCTTTGAGGAGTTCTTTGAGAGATACAGAGTTCTTCTGCCAGGGTCTGTTCGAGAACAGGTATGTGAGCACAAACTTGGTTTAAGGCTAATTTAACTTCTCCTTATAAGGCTTTAGTCTTATTCACAATAGAAATCCACTCTTGGATTATTGCTGGCACAGCTGAGAGAGCTGTCATCAGAGTAACTGCAGTAAAATACTTAAATCCTCGCATGGACCTTAGCTGAAATAGTAGAGGTGCTTTTAGGTCTGGCTAACCTGGGCTTGCTCCTCACAGATGTCCCAGGCAGGGTGGCATCCCCATCGCTCTGAGATGCTTCTTTTCTGTAGTCACACACTTCTGAGGTCTCTCTGACATCCTCCTGGCACTTCAACGCTTGAATGCTTGGCAAAGCACTAATGTTCTTCCTCTCCCTGACCAGTGGAGCTGAACAACTTTCATTCACTGTACTGTCAGCCCTGAGGTCTGTCAGACCTCGGTCATTTCCATTCTTCGCCCTTTGCAATGCAGAGCAATAGATCCTTACCTAGTATAGCTGCTGTGTTTCCCACCAAGCCCTAACATGATGATGCTTTTGCACATCAGCTGAAGAATGATGCTCGCCAGTGCTGCATCAGCATCTCTGAAGCCGTGCTGGGCAAGGATGAAGGCTGGCAAGTTGGAAGGACCAAGATTTTCCTTAAAGTAAGTAAAAAGGACAGTTTATAACCTCTTCTCCTGAAAAACTGGGTGCTTCAGAGTAAAGCTTGACCTGCCTGTGAAAGATTGGTGACCCAGAAGGACTAGATTCTCTTATAAGCTCTCTCACGAATCTAGGGGATCTTTGGTCCCCAAGTGAATTGGTGGATATTAGCTTGGCTTAGGAGAGGCTGATCCTCTTCCTGTGCTCCAGTGGTGCAGCTGAAGCACCAGTGCAATGCTCAAGCTCTGGAGCATAAAGAACTGGATTCCAGCACACTGTTGCAGGGACTTCCTTGCCCTTAGCCCCCTGGTAAAGCCAGTCTTACTGTAGGCACACTGTGTCCTTGTTTATGGCTACAACCCGACACAGTGTATCCAGCTGGTGCACCCTCTTCCTGATGCAGTCCCACGGATGCATTTCAATCCCAGCCTGCGCTGTCTCGTGCTAAGTCTGGGCCTCTTTCAGAACATGTGTCCAGTTTTCAGAAGTTCTGGGGGCTTCTGTTCTATTAACATATCCATATTTTCTTTAACAGGATTATCATGATACGGTACTAGAGGTGCAACGACACAGGGTACTCACAGATAAGGTTCTTCTTATCCAGAGGGTAATGAGAGGAGTCAAGGACAGGTCAGTGACATTAAAGAAGAGAATTTGCTTTGGTTTGAAGCGCTAATATTTGTGTTGTGTTTTAACATCTAAGTAAAGCATTTTCAAGTATAAAATGTACTACTCCATATCTTCCATTAGCCCTAAATTCAGTTCTCATCATGTAACAACACACAGTGTATCTAGGCAGATTTTGCACATAGCTTTGTTCTGTCTCAGTTTCTTTATTGTCATGATACTTTTCAAAATGCAGGGCTTCTGCACATGCAGCTTGTATGGGGAGGAAGGATTGGAAGGAGGATTTGCACTCAGTATTTCTAGTGAACGGTAGGGATCAGTATTTGGAAAGCAGGAAGACCCTGTGGAATCTGTGTCCTCCTCAGAGCTACAAGGAACCTTTTCTTTAGGATGCTTCTTTGATACAAAACATAGGTAGAAAAGAACCAGACAGGAAACTAAGTAGTCCTTCTCCGTGTCAGAGATGCACAGTTCTTGTATTTTGTTTGATTCAGTTTGAAATGTCTTCAGAAGTGAGATATAGTCACTGTCGAATAGTTGTTTGTCCTCATTAAATGCTTTACATCATGATTCATGCTTACTAATCTTATATGGCCTAACCAGAACTATGATATAGGACTGACTCCTAGTTTAGTTTAGAAATGTTCCTAATAGTGGAGAAGCAAGAATTATAAAGAATTGCACAAATGCCCCAAACTTCCTTTTTTTTTCTTTTTTTCAAATGCTGCCTGCTATCTAACAGAGAGCATCACTTCTCCCTCACCTTGCCTCGATTTTATTCTTAGATGATCAAAGCTATATGCCACTTCCAGCAGCCACAGTTGGTGACAGTTTTCACCATGGAAAGTTAATCTTGTCCAGACAGCTCCTAGCCCTGGAAGCTAGGACACTGGGGAGCAGGAGATGATGAGGTGGGGGAGTTAACTTATCCAGGCCTGATGTGAGGGCATTTTCAGCTCTTATAGACCTCTTCTATCACAGCAATGAACTTGGTCTGCAGTTTGTATGAGCATTTTTGCAGAACTAAAGGTCAAAGTCAGCTCAGATGTATCAATGTGGATTAGTAATACTTTTATCTCATCCTTTTACCAGCACATGGATAGCAAAGCAAACATGAAGACAGTATGGAGAGCTCCACTTATTCATGATGCTGCTTCACTTGCAGAGTAAGCTGAGCCTAGGGGAAATCCCTCAAGGCCCGTGTTACAGCAAAGGTCAGGCAAAACAGCCACTTCTGGCCTTTCCGTCAGCACGAGGAAGGTGTGAGCAGACAAAATGCTGGGACTGAGGATAGTTTTGCAGCATGTGGTACAAGACCAGCCTGAACTTTCTGCTGCAACATAATGCTTTTCTTGGGCTACTGGGAAGCAGGAAAAATGGACCTCACTGAGCTCCACACTTGCCCTGGCAAGATGTCTACTAATAATTGAGCTGGTTAGTGTAGCGATAGCTTTCCTGGCCCTAGTGTCCCTAGACAGCAGACAGGGCTGAGACCAGAGCACAGACATCCCATGAAAGCAAAAAGCCAGTACCTCATTCCTCCCTCAATTTATCATAAGCAGCAGCAGAAATAACCTATTGCTTGTCACCTCACCTGTCTGTTTACTTAGGAAGCAGTTCCTGAAACAGAGGCAGTCTGCTGTAGCCATTCAGACAGCCTGGCGAGGCTACTGCTGCCGGAAGGATTTCAGAACGGTAAGAGGCCAGTATAGATGTGTTTATATACTATGCTTTGCAGGGCTGAGTGGAGTATTAGGAGCTAAGACACTCGAAACTGAAGGGGAGAGAAGCAAAATGTCAGGGTGTAAAGAAGGGATTTGTTCGGTCCAAGGAGGGGCCCGAGACATCTCACGGCTTACCGAACCTGTGACATTCCTGCTTTCTGGTGAAACAGTAACTCAGCTAACCTCTGGCAGGGCTGGCTCCAGTGACATGGTGCACGAGTGCTTCCACACTTCTTCCAGCCAGAAGTCCGGGGCTAGCTTTTGTCCATCACCGGCATGCTGTGAGCAGTGTCTGCCACCACTGTTACAGGAAAACTGGAAATCTGTAAAAAGTTATCATCACATCCATCCCTTATTGTTGAAAATAATGACTGAACGTCTATAGGCGGGGGGTTTTGTGGGTAAGGAAAGCTACACCATATTAGGGGCTTTCATATACTGTGTGTTTGTGTGGGAGGGATTATTATTACAGTATAAGAGAACATCCCATTCTTGAGGGCTGGGAGGAGAAAATGCCATTTTCAATTAGAGACATTTTCTGTTCTCCACAGAGTGACACAATTGCTGCCTGAAGAGCCAGTCTCTTGCCCTGCACTCTGCCCCATCCCCTTCTGTTGCTTCTTTCAGGCTTGTCACACCCATCTCTCTCAAGGCCATGCCATTTTTTTCCAGTCACTTGGCTTCATTTCTGTTTTCTCCCTTCCCTTGCCACAATCCCAGGTTATCACTGTTGCTGCCTGCAGCCATTCCCTAGAAGGTCCCCAAGAGAATTCTATATAAACTAGTTTTAAAAGCCTATCACTGGTAGAAAATAAAGCATTTTCTTAGGTGGCAGTGTCCCATAACCCCTTCCAGTATATCTATCAAATAACTAGATTTTGTTGTCGTCTACTTATCCGACCTTAGTCCCAGTCTTAGGGGCTTTGAGTCATAACCTCCTCTTTTTCTCCACCTGCTACAGATTCTGCTGGGGTTTGGGCGCCTGCAGGCCCTTGTCCGGAGCCGGCAGCTTGCTAAACAGTATGAAACAACCCGGGCTCATGTCATCAGGTTTCAAGCCTTGTGCCGTGGTTATCTAATGCGTAAAAAGATAACAGAACAGAAGAAAGCTGTATGTGTTATACAGGCATATGCAAGGGGCATGTTTGCTCGCCAAAGTTACCAGAGGATGAAGAGAGAGGTACGCATATCCGTTCAGATACTCTGTGAACATGTTGTTTCTATGAGGTTCTGATAGATATTTAACTACCAACAAGTGTTGCCATAGCACTTTATTTATTTTGGGTTGTAGGCTTCTGAGGTTAGCATGCTGACAGGTATGAGCTCTTGTGAGATACGAAAGCAGAGCCCTAAATGGGCTGGTGTTATTTATGCTTGCTTTCTGTGCTCATCACAGATTTAGTTTCATCAGAACCACACTGACCAAGCAGAAATATTTTTGACAGAAGAGAGGAGAAAAGATAAGAAGATTTGCATATGTATCCGTCACTGCTGCAAAGGAAGATCACTTTCTACAGCAAGGCCTGATAATGTCTGTTAGGGATCCATTCATGAGGGAAACCCAGT
Source organism: Dromaius novaehollandiae (assembly GCF_036370855.1). Classification (NCBI taxonomy): domain Eukaryota; kingdom Metazoa; phylum Chordata; class Aves; order Casuariiformes; family Dromaiidae; genus Dromaius; species Dromaius novaehollandiae. The sequence goes on along the minus strand of NC_088106.1, from coordinate 28,122,165 downwards.
GTTGTGTGTCTTCATATGCACTGCCAGCAAAATCTTATATTTATTACCTTGGCTGTGTGTAGCACATGGGAGCCCTTCTTGTGGTTTCCTTTCCGCATTAGATGATGTACAAACAGGACAAATCCCGTCTGCAGATATCTGCCTGTGGCCTGTTCCCTAAAATGCCAAAGCTAGAACTGAGCAGCCCCTGCTGGGGATCAAGTCCTGGTGTGGACAGCTGATTAACGGCAGAAGGGAGCCAGCCCGGCAGGTATGGAAACAGTCACAGAATGGTTCTCTTGTCCACAGAACAAGTACAGGCTGGAAGCCAGGAACATCCGCTTGGAAGAGGAGCAACGTCTCATCCAAGTCCTTGGATCAGTGAAAGCAAGAGAAGAAGCTACGAGGTTAGAAAAGGTAGGTATGTGGATCAAGGAACACCAAATGCCGTGTGGTGTGCCCAGCAAGGCAGCTTGCCTAGCTCATACCTGTAGTCTTGCATACCGGTATATGTCAGAGGATAGTAAAAAGCAGACATAGTTGCAAACACACTTGCAGGGATGATTTAGAAATGGGCCAAGCCAAATACATGCACGTCTGGAGTATGAGGGACACTTTAGACAAACACGCACGTGCTATTACGGTCTCCTGACACGAAACATTTTTAAATTTTAAATGTGTTTTTTTTCATGCTAAGTTAGGAATGCTGTGTTTTTCCTGTAGCATTGCTTGATGATACAGTTCTTGAAAATTGCATTATTACTTATAGGCCAACAGCCTATAAGTACAGCTGTTAGTGCAAGCTGTTGCTGTGCTAGGTCTTTGTGACTGCTTAACACAAGCAACATTTGGTTTCACATCAGGCACTGCACTGGCAGAGCTACATCTCACTGTCATAACACCTTCATAATTGCCTTTCATCCTCGTGTCCATTCATTTTAGCTGAATGATGTTCCAGTCATGCTTAACCAACTTTTATGTTTAAAGGAACACCTGGCTGCTCTGGAGAGAGAAGAGAATGAAGCAAGACAAAGGAAGAATAATGCTGTTGCCAATAGACCAAGTTATGATGTTATCAGTGACCAAGAAATGGTGGACAAAATTTTTGGATTTTTACCTTCCATGATTGGAGGCCAAGAAGGACAGGCTCCTCTGGGTTTTGAGGTACTGAGCTGCAAAGTGGTAATGGGTCATGTTCATCCCTCGTGTAAGTTCATTGACTTTTTTGGAATTCCATCCGTGGTCAATTCTCTTTAATGAACTTCTGTGCAGTGAAAGCACTGAGCAAGAACTGCCCAAATAAGCCACCTAGACAGTCCCTTGAGGAACTGCATTCAGAGGTCAGCTCCCAAAAGCTTTTGGTCATCTGCAGTTTAGGGACTGTGCATCTTCAAAAACCACTTCACATTTGTTCCATTTCCCCAGTAGACCCTCTCTGAACTGTGCCAGTCTCTCCTTTTAGCATCAACTTCATGGTCTGCTGCCAGTGCTTTTGCAGTGCTTTCCAGCTTACACACACATCTTGTGCAGTTACTCCACATCCTTAAAAGCAAGATTTGAGATATACTGGTCCTGACAGCTGTGGAGATGGAATGGGGCAGAAGGAGGTAGGCAGAGTAGAGCAGTCTGGGTTAGTGCAGAATGGGAGCAATGAGGTAGCACCTGGGTTTTCCAACCCTAAATGTTCTTGGCCAGCTGAAGACCAGCCCAGGGAGGCCATATGGAATGGATGCATCTTGGAGGAACAGGTCCTACATCCCAATGGTCTGTTGGTAGCTGCTGAACATGGCTTTGGCGATAGCTGGAGAGCCAAATTCCGGAGGAATTATGGCCAAGTCTATGTGTGTGTGTGTGTGTGTGTGTGTATAAATATATAGAAAAAATAAGAGTATTACAGGTGGAGGGAAAGAATATATGCTTCTTCTGCATGTTCTGTGCAGGACTTGGAAACAAAGCCAAGCAGACTGGAAGAGGTGGACCTGGACATGATTCCCATGAGCGTGGAGTTGGAAGAAGAAACAGATGACTTGGCAGAGTACACCTTCCCAAAGTTTGCAGCTACTTATTTCCAGGGGTCATCTACACATACACACATCCGGAGACCCCTGCGGCACCCACTGCTCTACCATGATGACAAGGACAATGTCCTGGTATCTTGCTTCTTGTTGGTGAACCTGCTCCCTGCAACAGCCCTGGCTACTATAGCTCCCTTCCTCCTTGGGTTCCTTCACGTTTTCCTCTTGAGGGATAGGAGGATGGAGAGGGAAGTTTTTCTTGATAATAAGCAGCCTTACAGAATGGGGAGTCCCATGCTGCAAAAACCTTGACATTACTTGGCCTTCTGTTTCTGGGCATAAGGGCTCCTGGAAGAGCTTGCTGCAGAGTGCTGGTCTATCCAGGAGGGTAGAGGCAGAGTGCAGTTCAGCCAAGGTTTCTCTACCTCACTCCAGCCACAGGGGACCTGCCAGGTGCCAGTGAAGGGAATGGTGAGGGCTCAGCAATCACCGAGCAGGTCTGGCATTCCCACTGGTGCCTCCTGAAGCCCAGCACCCTTGAGAGAGCTGTGAATGTCACTCACATGTGGTTGCAGATGAAAGGAAACTCCTTGTGTAAATGGTGGGAGGGGATGGGGAATTCTAACAAGTTGGAGTGGATAAAGGAAGAAAGGCATGTGGCCATTGGTTCTCCTGGCAGTGTCTGATTGTGCTTTCTGCCACTGCAGGCTTCTCTGGTTGTGTGGGTCATCATCCTGAGGTTCATGGGGGACTTGCCAGAGCCAACAGTGTTCGCCCAGAGTGTCACCAAGAGCAGCTCCGTGATGACACAGATATATGACACAATTGGCAAGAAAAACCAAGTCCAGTTTGGGAGCAACAGTCCAAATATGGTGAGAGGAACAGGCTGTGTTTGTATTTTCAGATCCTTTCCTTGTTCCTGTGCTGTTCTACTGAGAGTGAGAAAAGCAAAGGAAACCTTGCAGGCTGTTGTACTTAGCCAGAAGTACCAGAAGTGCAAAGGGGTCCCTGTCAGTCATGGGAGAACACTGCAGCTCCTTCAAGCAATAGGGGACAAAGCAAAAATGTCCCAAATTTGGCATCTGTCTTTTCTTAATGACTCATTCTTGCTGTGCATTGAACTAATTTCCTGTAATGATGACATGTGTCGTAGAAAGACAGCAGAAAGGATAACAAGATCTCCAAGGGGATCTCTTCCCTGAAGCTGAAACGGTCCTCCAAGCTGACAGGGAAGGTAAGAGTTGGAAATAAATTGCTTTCCCTAAGTCTCTTTACCTGGACCCCTACCTATCTCCCACCTGCTGATAGACGTTACATGCCAGCAGCCTCCCAGCTGGGAACTCATCGCCCTGCCAGGCCAGTGCAGCCCACCCTGTGTAGGGGATACCTGGTGCACTTTTGCTCTTCCTTGGAAACTCTCTCCATGTGCACTGATGTCATTCATTCCCTGGCAGATTCCCTTCACTCCTTCCCACTGGAGAGTGACTGCAGAACACAGAGAACCTTTTATCGTTGAGAATTGCTGGTATTACAGAATAGTTTGCTCAAAGCCCCAAGCAGGGCTAAGAAACACCATGTGCTTAGTGCTTACAGCATAACACATGAAAGTTCTCCAAACCACTAAGAATAGCTGCTGTAACATGAGATTTTGAGTTGAATGTATGGTCTCTTCTTAACTGCTGCTGCAATGAGCAGGAAAATTTTAGCCAGAAAGATGGAGCATCTCTCATTTCTGTGAGAGCTGCCTGGTATGAGGGAAGGTTTCCAGAGCACTCTGGGGTTCTGCTTGGTTTGTTTCAGGTGGCAAACCAGCTGAAAAGTGGAGAAGAGGCTTTCCAGGAGGACAGTTCAATCTCTGAGAGACCTATGTCCAACCTTGAAAAAGTGCACTTCATTATTGGCAATGCAATTCTGCGCCCTGCCATCAGGTAGGAAACTCGCACCTTCCTTCTAGGACCAACAGCCATTACCTCAAGGATATGCAGCATTCTGGTTCCAAAGCCAGAAGGACTGCTGGAAATGTCCCCCATTCATTTCTGGGGCACTCCTGACCAACAGTCCAAGCTAGTCACGTACACGACCGAGAGACCGCAGACCACAGAGCCCTGCAGAGGATGGTTCACCTGTGTCTGAGGAGATGGAAAACAACTGCCTCACTTCCTCTCCTGGTGTCTTCATCTCAGTTTAGGTCACCTGTCTCAGTGTATGGCTTTCTGAATGCCCCATAAGTATGCAATGGGGCAGAGCTCAGTTCTGTAACCCAGTAACACCTGAAGGTGGAACACAGCCCTGGTGAGAGGGACACGGGAAAATCAGAAGAGAGAGTAACAAGTGTGGGGTTAACTATGCTAGAGAGGTTTTCAGAACCTGTTTCTGAGCCTTGAAGAGATGTCCTCTAATCAAAGCTAGTTGAAGGACTGGCTTGCTGACTATCTCAGCCACTCAGAGAGGAAATCCTGCTCCCAAGCTATGTGAGGACAGCCCTTAGCCAAAGGCTGCGTGAGGATGAGACAGAAGCTGGTTGGTTCTGACCCGACCCTGCAAATCCTCTCCTCCACTTTGGGCTTGCCTGTTTCAACTTACCTGATGCTTTTCCGTAACAAAGCCCATAAGCACAGGCCCTGCCTCGGCCTCAGGCATGGGCTGCTTTTTTCTCTACTTAGTTGCTTTGTTTCAGTTAAGGTGTTCCCAGAAGCAAAGCCTCATCTGGCAAATAGTCTTCAATGAATGTATCATAATGGTCACCAGCTAAGCATCTGCTCCCTCAGACTTTGTTTCACCATATGCCCCACCTGGGAGCACAGACCCCATCCACGTTGTGTCCCCCCACATCAGACTTGCCAAATGTGTGTCCCAGGAGCCCAGAAGACTTGATATGATTTTTTTAAATAACAGTTTTGTTCGTACGCTGCTTTTTGCATCTGTTTCCCATATGTCCTTGCTGCATTTTCAGAAGTTCACTTTGCAGCACCCCTTCCTGTGTTCCTGTCCAAGGACTCACTCCACTTTTCATACCACGTTTTCTAAAAGCTTACAAATCCTAGCATTAAGCAGGGTATCCCACTGTCCTTATCCCAAAATCCACATATGAGCAGACAGGCAAAAGCCATGAGACATACACCATGTACTGTGGAGGGCTTAGGGGCAGGTTTCACATGTGGAAGGCAGCAAAGAAATACCACAGCTGGCTGGCCCAGCAATTGTTATCTCAGCACAGCCCCACTGCTAGTCATATGAGGTATCACCAGCACAGGAATTGCACTTGAACTGCTCTTGTAACAAAGAGTGGCCAAGGGCACAAGCCTTTTCCTATCAATGCACAGGACAGTTATTTTCCATAGTAAACTACAGGTGATATCCTAGCTAATGTGATTAAAGCTAGCTCAGATCTACTTCATCGTGCTACAATCATGCCAAGCTTGCAATGGAAATGTGGCTACAGACAGTTCCGCCAGCGAATCATTATCATGTTGCTTTCACATGTTTTATTACAGAGATGAGATTTATTGCCAGATTTGCAAACAACTCAGTGAAAACAGCAACAGGAGCAGCTATGCTCGAGGCTGGATCCTTCTGTCACTTTGCCTTGGTTGCTTTCCTCCTTCAGACACATTTGTGAAGGTACATTGCTCACCTTTCCTATAGCAGCTTAAAGGCTTCAGCTGCTCTGGTTTCTTATTTATTTTACTATTTTGATACAAATAGCCACATCAACTATTTGGCTGTCATAGCAACTGGTGCTGTGATTTTAGCAGAAACTATCTCATCTCATATGCTTAACTGAGAATTTAAAGAAGTGGCTGCTGTACTGATGTTTACTTCTTTCTCATGATATGGCATACGAGTCAGATTCTGTTGTTGATCACAGCCCTCATTTTACTTCTTCAATTGTGAAAGATCTGGCAAACTTTATCCTCTGCAGTCCTGCTTTTCCAGCACTCTAAACCTATCTCCAGTTACAATCCTAGTGATTAAGTATACTTTGAAGTCCAATGCATGCAGTAAAACAAAGAAAAAAAATCACCCTACATCTCCAAAGCTTATAAAATCCAGTGGAGACTTGGGCTTTCCTACCTTTTTTTTTCTAGATACATTAATTTCTAAATGTAGGTAGATGATAAATCCTCTTCACCACAAAAAAAACAAACTATGGCTCCAGCTTGACATCAGGCCTTCTCCTAGGTCTTAAAGGCATACAGAATCCATAAAAGTCTCCAGATCTTTAGTCCTGCTTTACTGATACCCTAAATCAAATGATTAATCATAAATACCGCCAAGTGGCTACTACTTGAACCAAACTAGACATAAGCCATAGACATATTTTGACACCAGTCTTTATCCAAATCTGTGAATGATGCAAAATTCATGAAAGACTTGACTTCCTTTAGTTCTCTTTTCCTAAATCCTTGCCCTATCCCTAGTCATACTCCTAATCATGAAAATAACCAGGTGACCCAAACTCACCCTAAATACAAATCAAGCATGTAAATACAAGTCCATGCTTATACCATGTCATCTAAGATATCTGAGCCCATACAACCCCTGCAAAGCTCTATTTCTCTAATCCTTCTCTTCCAAAGTCCAATTTTAATCTTTATGTCAACCATCAGTATTGCCAGAGAGCTTAATAAAACTGAAAGTAACCATAATCTGCAGCCCTGACCTGCAGCTGGCCCCCTTCCTCGCTCTCTGGTTCATACAAAGTGTCACAAGATGCAGGTTCTTCCACTGGAAGCACTAACCCTACCCTTACCCTTGCTCCTAACCTAATTCCAGGCATAAACATTCTCAACTGTCTATTATTTACAGTAGAGTTAAAAATAAGGAATAGACCTGTACTGACACAAATCATCCTCTTCAGTCTAAAAACTTTGCAGAATGCAGGAAAACTTGGTGTCTCAAACCTTCCTTTTCCAAAACACTGATCCTAACCCTAATCTTTAAAACTTCCTGGCAAACTGTAACTAAGCATAGCCAATATTCTACTCTAGTCTATCAGCTGGAAAAGGTTGCTAGTGTTTAATGAGCATTAGTGTTTCTTAACTCTCTCCTGTGTTCTGTGTCTAGTACCTGATGAATTTCATCCATAACGGGCCCACAGGCTATGCACCGTATTGTGCTGAACGTCTGAGACGTACCTATGCCAACGGAGCACGGACTGAACCTCCTAGCTGGCTGGAACTTCAGGTGGCAATTCCCTCATTACTTAATTGTATTGATCCATGTCGGTTCATGCTGGATTGCATTTCCTAACCTGTGTGGACAGATCTTCCTAAGTCTAATAATGGAAATCAATTGCACAAGGGGATTGAAGACAAGCTGCCTTAGTCTGGATAGCTTCTTAGATTTGCCTCTTCTCTGAATATTCAGTCAAGCCAAATGCAACAGAGGATGTAAATTAAAAGCTGCAGCACCTGATATGCAGCGTGATGCCTGCATCCGCCCAGGAGCCACAGGCCAGAACCATCTCATGAGGGAAGCTCTTAACATTATCCTTGGAAAGGACTGAGCAGGGCTCAAGCTCTTAAAATGAGTGGGATTTGTCTGTATGGTAGGGCTACATCACCCTCCTCCTTCCTTTCAATGTCAGCCTAATAATTACACACACATCCCGTCCCATAAGTGGAGACCTCAGTTTGATTCCTTCCTGAGCTTGAGTGACCCCATCACCTAACACCTACCTTCCTAGGCAAAATGCTTACTGCAGGCCACCTCTCTGCTGCTGCATCTTAGACTGTGCCCAAAAGCCATTAGGCCTCTGAGCTGTAGTGAGGAGGGAATTTGATTCCTGTGCTGCTCCAGGGACGTCATTTGTACTTAACCCTCACCATGCACTGAAGAAACCATGTGGGCTTTGGAGATTCTCTTAATGATTGTTGACTAGGGCATACAATGTTTGAGGCTCTTAAATCTAAATACCTTCTTCATTCTCCACAGAAAAGCAAGTTTTTGCTCATAATTTGTATCTCTCGTTTAACTCTGACTTGCAGGCAACAAAGCAGAAGAAACCCATTATGTTTAATGTCACTCTGATGAATGGCCAAAGCATCACTGTCCCTGCAGACTCTGCTTCCATTGCCAAAGAGATCTGTCAGTTCATAGCAGATAAAACCAAGCTGAAGGATGTGTTTGGTTTTTCACTCTACATTGCTGTGTTTGACAAGGTAAAGTGTAGAAAATCAGAATGAAATTTGCCAGCTCTCTCTGTGGTTTCTGCTGTCCGCCCAGCCTGTCTGAGGACTCCCTCCGACCTCTGTTCTAGAAGCCCCCCCAATCCCAGTCCTACGCTAGAACCAAATCAGTTCTCCTAACTGAGTCTCAGGACCTGATAATCCTATTTTGCCTTTCTGCTGACTGGCCAATCGGCGTTTCCTGCTGCAGGCTTGGAAGGTTTCCTTTGCCAGGTCACGCAGTTGACTCATGTCCCTGCTCTCACAGAGGGACAGGGCAGCACTGTGATCGCCCTGCTGTTCTGTGGCCCATGCATTGAATGCTAAGGTCTGCATCAGGGCTGCTGCTGTTGGCTCACATGCTGGCATTTTAGCCTCTTCTTTCCTCTTGTTCCTGTATGGTAATGGTGCAGAACAGACAAACACAGTGGCATGACATCTTGGTGCTCACAGTTAGGCACTAAGTGCAAAGAAATTAATTCAGAGCTAGCACTATTGCGTAGACTACAGCAACACTTGCCTGTGTAGTTAAGGGGACATATAGGTAATAAGCAGAAGTACAAGGAGATAGACAAAACACTGCAAACCAGGGCTGCCTCACTCTTCTCCCTTACCTCCTAACTTATTTTTCCCAGTACCATCCCTGTGCATAAAAATATACACAATGACCAAAGTATAACTGTATATGCTCACCTTTTCACTGTTTTTTTGCTGTCAGGAGATCAGGAGCTTTGGGTTTGTTGCCCTCACTCAGATCCCAAGCAGGCATGCCAGTAAATGCACTGTCCATTTATTCTAGGTCTGGTCGCTGGGTGGGGGACGGGATCATGTCCTGGACGCCATCTCTCAGTGTGAGCAGCTAGTGAAGGAGCGGGGCATCCATGAACGTAACGCACCATGGCGGCTCTACTTCCGGAAGGAAATCTTTACCCCCTGGCACAACTGCCAAGAGGATCCCTTCAGCACTGATCTCATTTACCACCAAATTATTCGCGGTATCCGGTTTGGAGAGTACCGTTGTGAGAAGGTGGGTTTCCTTATTCATCCTCATAAAGAAACAAAGCAATATAAAGGTTTCCAGCATGGAGAAGCAGGAAGAGAGGTGAAGTTTCCTGTGGGTCTGAACCACTCTTGCCTTCTAATGGACAATTCCTGTCCAGATAACTGTGTCAGCTGCCACACTGGCAGTTGGAATACATTTCTTTCTGAACTTTCAGTTCCTGTGGCAGCTGGAGGCATGTCCAAAGGGGCCCTTTGTGTCCTTTTTTAATATCCTTGCTATTATTCTCCTTAACACTATGATTATTTGAAGTTCATCTCTCCTTATCCTGGAATGCTGTCTAGGGTTATCCAGACAAAAACAGAGAAACCCCAGTTCTTAAACTGCCTTCAAGGTTGAACAAGGCTAGGTGGACTTTGCGACGTCTTTCTAGGACTCTTTTAACAGATCGATTGTTTCAGGAGGATGATTTGGTGGAGATAGGCGCAAAATATTGTTACATCCAGTTTGGAGATTCCATCCACAATGAGCTTGTGCAAAAAGTGCTCCACGACTGCATCCCAGCGAAGCAGCTAAAGTCTAAGCCCCTGGAAAAGTGGGTGAGCCTTATAACCTACGCACATGCTAAGGTAAGAGTCTTGTTTGGCACTGCTGGGTAACAACTCTTGAGCGCCAACTTCTGCCTCATTTCTGACTAGTCTGCTGAGGGAAGAAGGAAAAACATCTCAGTTTATCTATTGCAAACAGTCAGGAGTGGGAGAGAGGGACTCTCTTCACTCACTCTTCCACATATGGCTCAACAGGGGGCAGAAGGAGGAGAGAATAAATCTCTGAAGAGAGTGTCTTTTAAGGCTCTCTCTCAACCTCCTATCTGACAACTGAGTCAGGATGGGGGTGGAATGGAATATCATTTTCAATCTGGATATGGGTTATTCTCATGGCACCCAAAGTGCATTAAACAAACAGACCAGTCACTGGGAATTTGAGGGGAATCTGAAGTTCACATGCCTGCTGGCAGCCTTAGCTGCATGTGGCTTGGGACCCTGGAGACTGTTCTTCACTTGACTTTCTGCAGGTGCACTTGATGTCAGTGACAGCAGAGGGCTATTGGGACCCTCTGGGATCAGGTCTGCTCTTTATTATCTGCAGATACAATGTTTTGCAGATCATGCAAAATAAGATTTTGCTGAGGAAATCTTCGATATCTTTTTATATTGCAGGCCCCATACACACAGGACCGTCTTTCCCGTCAGACTGTGAAGGAACAACTTGTGGATTTTGGTCGTTTTCAGTGGCCTTTGCTTTTTTCTAGATTCTTTGAAGTCACAAAGTTTTCAGGTAATGTCTGGAGCCTGGGAGTAGAGGACAGATATAAGATAACATAGAAATGATAGGGGAGGACTTGTATAGCATTAGTAAGGAGTTATTCCTGCATCTTCAGGTCCCAGCTTGCCCAAGAACCACTTTATAGTTGCCATTAATTGGAAAGGTATCTGCTTCTTGGATGAGTCCGAAAAGCGGCTTCTTGAGCTGACCTTCCCGGAGATAACTGGCATCCACACCAACAGGTGAGTGTCACAAAGAGACAAGATCTGATGAAGGCAGCTCTGCCCATATTCAGAATGGGGTTTCCACGTAGGAGGGAGGTAAACTTTCTCTGCCTTTCCTCTAGGGGATTTGATTTGAGTCTGGAAAGGTAGTTTAGCCTGGATCTGGGAAACAGAAGGACAAGTTTTGAGCAGCTTGTAAAGGAAGTACTGAAATGGCTGGATCTACCCAGTCAGTCAAAGGAAGGATGATCCTGCTCAGTCTGAAAGGTGTAAGGAAGCACAGACAAGAGTCAGGATAAGAATGGCCAAAAAAACTAACATAGTTAAGCCATCGTTAGTTATATGTGCTGGGAGTTTGTGTGCTTCTCAGGTGTGGTGGAGCTGAACAGGATTGCTATGGGAAAGAGGGTCACCATTGGCTTGGTCAGGGCACACATCCTTGCATCACATCACTCAGGACATAGGGCCTTCCATAAAGGAAAAATACGTTTCTGTGAAGAGAGTCACAGATTGAATTAGTTGCCTTATTACTCCAATGGAAGGATGCTCTTTTGTCTAGAATGAGGTACTTCTGTACAAAAACAAGGGGAAATGGAGTCCAGAGTGCATCTGAATCACTTCAGTCTTCTCACGTACCTACTCATGAGAACACAAATTAGGAGCTCCTTCTCAGGGAGCTGTCTACAAGGAGGTGTAGATGCCTTGGCTGTGATTGCAGATAGCTCTGTAAGTTTTTCAGATGCTCTGGTAACAAACTGTTCAATAATAAACAGGGCAGTGAAGTCATTTGGACAGAGCTGCACTCTCATCACACTTCGTGGCGAGGAGTTTGTCTTGACATCTGTCAACAGCATCGTCATTGCTGAACTGGTGGTCATGTTCCTGGAAGGACTGAAGAAAAGATCACGATTTGCTGTGGCAATGCAAGAGAAAAAAACCCAAGGTATGTCTGTTAACATTGCTACAGTGCTGGGAGAAATCTTGTGAGAATGCATAGCACTTGTTTGAAAGAGCTCAGAGAGGAGCAGAAGGACCCCATGCAAGAGAGACTTTGCTCCAGGAGGAATGCATGCGGATCAGCACAGCAATATAGAGCAGAAGGCAATGTGATTCAAGAGCCTTGCATACAAATTAGCCTTCCTTCCCCCTTCTACTGCTTTGGATATTGTAGGATATTGTATTTAGATATTGCACTTTCCAAGAACTCAGCCTGCTCGTAGTAGGAAGTTGGAGTGGGCTGCCTGGAAACATTTTCCAGAAGAGTTTCACAGAGGTAGTAGGCTGGAGGTTTCTGTGGAATACAGTTGCCTGGAGCAGCAAGGAAGTAATTATGATGTAAATATTAATTCTACCTACTTATCACTAGCAATGAGTTAATTTCCATGCATTGCAGCCAGTCCTACCCACAAATTCTGCCTCCATTTGAATCAAATGGAGTTTTGCCATTGTCTTCAGTGGAATAAAATCAGGCTGGTAGAGCAAATTTCAGTGATTTCCCTGAAGTGTTACTGAGTGATAAGGCATATTTACACAAAACACTTTCTATTGCTAATTGAATTCAGGCCTTGAAAACACCATTCCCTTGTCATTCATATTGAAATCCCTTTCCGTTTTCTTGGATTGTCAAGCCTGAACAGTATTTCCTTATTCTGTTTCCAGAAGACCCCGCCATCCTGCCCTTCAAGAAGGGAGACTTGCTAATCCTCACCGAGGACAAAAGGCTGGATGCAGACTCTGAATGGATCAATGCCCAGAATGAAAGGACAGGCAAAACAGGGAATGTGTCTTTAGAAGAGATCTACATCATTCCTTCCCTCACAAAACCATCTAGTCAACTGCTGGTAAGAAAAGCTTAGCACTCCTTTTGAAGAGGCTGGAAGATAAATGGTGTAACAGTGTTAAATATGATTACATTCATAACTGGAAGATAATTGTTCCTCCAAAATTAGGCAAGTTCTGTACCTCCGATTTTATTCTGTCTTGTCTGAAAATGAAACTAAATCTAGCCCAGACTCTAAGGATAAGACTGCAGTTGCACAAAAGCAATGACTTTCTAAATAGTGGTCCATTCACCATTAGGAAGTTCAGTGCTTGGAATCGGTAGTAATTAATGGAAAAAGGTGTGCAGTTGAATTTTCCTGAATTCACACTGGGTTGAGTGGTGATCATACATTAAGAGACAAGGGAAGCTCTGAATATAGTGGTTTGCTTTAAAGGAACATGCTTCTCGAGGAAGCCAACACAAGATTTCCCACTGATCATTTTGCCAGCAATTAATTGTCTTTGGTTTTGAAGACTCAGTATATTGGATACTTTGCTAACAGGTAAAAAAATGAGAAAGTGGGGAAAAATCACACTAGTGGTAATCAATCAGGTGCATTTTTCATGAGTGTTGTGCTCTGGATAATCACACACACTTTGATGGTCACTGTTATTGGGTCTATGTAAATTGCTTTCTTGAGTGTTCTACTCTCAAGTCTTTCTTCTCCTGCTGTTTTCTTGAGTCTCTGAAAATGCTTAGGGGATGTTATGTCTCTTGCAGCACAGAGCACTCAAGCCTGGTATACACCATCTGTCTGTGCTCACTGAGTAACACTTCAGAGTCTTGGGTCAGCGTGACCTCTCTCTGTGGCTGTGTCCTTCCAGAGTTTGCTGACGATGTCTCCAGACCAGAGGAGGACAGCTTCCCAGAACTCGCACATGGAGGAGCCTGGTGAAGAGGATGTCAGAGTGAAGCCTTACACTCTAGAGGAGTTCTCTTATGAACACTTCAGGTGAAGTTTCCTGTGCCGGATGAAACTGCTCTCTGTGCAGTATCTCCCCTAGGAATGTCTCTAGTTGTTCTCCAGCAATCCTTAAAGCATAGGATATAACTGCATCTCCCATTTTTGACTGAGTTTCTTCCCTTTGTTCCCTGTCATGAAGCGTGACATTAGGCCTGCAGAGATTCTGGTGCGTAGTCTGTTTGTATCTTTCTTTTTCTGGCAGAAATGCAAAGGGAGGAGTGGGAGAACCTACTCTGGAATTTGTTCTTTTCCTTTCAGTAGGCCCTATGCTTAATTCTCACCTCTCTCCAGCACTTACCATCCAGCTAAGGCATGCAAAATCTCAGGCCTTGGAAAATAGAGGGGAATTTAGTCTTCTAAATCCTCTCTCCTTCTTGAAAGCCTTCTCCCTTCTGAATCTAAAAGAAACTACATTTCCCTGTTCTTGCTGACCTGCATACTCAAAGGATATATGAGATCAACATCTTGGGGAAGAGCATGCCCAGAAATAAGTCTTTGTGATAATGACTTCCTGTGTTCATAGCAGTACTGATCCAGTGCATTTGTATTGCCTGCATTTGTCTTCATTCAGGACTCCTGAGAAGGAATCCATTAGCAAGGCTGTTCTCCAGAAATCCCGTGGGCGCAGTCAGCTGTGGGCACACTCCAAGGAGCCCTTGAAACAACCCTTGCTGAAGACAGCATGCACAGACCCTGATCTTCGGGACCTGGCTTGTCAGGCCTTCATTGATATCCTTTCACTCTTCTCTTTGGGCCTGAGAACTCTCAAGGAAGGGAAGAGCTGCCCCCACTAAACTCGCCTCCATTGGAATAATATCACATCCTCTTTAAAGGGGTACATCTACATCAAAGGGGGTATAGGCTCTGCAAGACAAGGGTTAGCTTAGCCTTGTTTCCCTTGTCTAGAGAGAAAAGGTTCCCATTCTGCCCCAATGCCCCACAGCCTGTGAGAGCCCGTTTAACTGAGAATGTGACTGGGAGTGAGTGGGGTTTACTGTGTGTGCTCAGAGCAAGCAGTTAACACCGTACAAGTCATAGCCAAGCAGTGACTGCTGTACAGGGAAGGAGAGGGGGCAGGGAATAGGTTCAGTCCTTCCTCCCTGGATTTCCCCAGACCTGAACAGAGTCCCTTATCATGTTAGGATCCAAGTGGTGCTTCCTATTTACTTCCCAAAATTACCTGCCTGTCCTTGACAGCACGTTCACCCATCATGAAATTCATGGGGGATTACCCCTCGAAACAGGCACGCTCCTCTGTCGAGCTCACCGACCAGATATTTGTGGCAGCCATCCAGGAGGAGGTTCTGCGGGATGAGATTTACTGTCAGATCATGAAGCAGCTGACTGAGAACAGAAACAGGTACTTGCCTGGATGTACGTGCCCTGCTTTTGCAGCTCACTAGATGGCAGGTGGTGTTCTCTGGTCCCTGCTACGTGTGTGAGATGGGGCAGGGAGGAAGGGTGGGTAAATGTTGGAGTGAGACCTTCCCTTCCCCTTTTCCCCAGGCACTGCTGTGGGGCTCAGTGCAATGCTCTGCAGAGCACTGCTAGGCCACAGAGCGGGACCACTACTCCTCCAGAAAACATGGCACTGCAGAGTTCTTGGACACTTTCTGTGACCACTCTTCCTGGCCCTCTATTTGTTTTAAGGTCCCCAATGACAGTATTGTCCTCCTACGAGCATGTAGTTGGCACTAAATCTTTTACCACCAGTGAATCTTCTGAGTAGTTTTATTGATTAGCTTGCATGACTGGCTTGCAGGACCGATGGTTTACACAAGCCCCCACTCATGGATGAGTGTCTGAAACAGGCTGGTGCCTTGCTTCCCCACCTATAAAATGGATAAGTTGACCTACTTCCTAGGGAATTGGATTGCAATAAAAGCTTGAAATACTAATAAAACAATTCAGTTTGTTAATGGAGTTAACAATTCCATTTGTTAAGGAAATGGTTTGTCAATTCCTAGCTGTACAGTGTCACTGCACAAGTTAGAAAAGGAGCTTCCATTTGTTCATTTTCTTTCTTGCTGTTTCTCAAAGGCTATTAAACTTTGTGGAACTTTTACCACTAGTGTAACTATTAAATGTTAAATTTTCTTGTGTGCAGTAAATCTTACAGGCTGTTTAATGCATGGTCTGTAACCATGGTGCCAGTACCATTCCTGCTGTATTCTTACCAATTTAGTCCTGTGGATCATTCACTGTTTTGAGCAAGATCACTGATGTGGAAAAAACAATGCTTGAAAGCTGGTATTTCCATATATTTTCATTAGAACAGCCAGAAGAATGAATCTTTCATCCTTCCCAGGCTGCTGCCCTGTGGACCATGTCCTGCTCTCACGCAGGCACAAACATCACAGATCTATTGAGTATAAATGGGATTAAAACAGTGTTTCATGGTCCGCACAATCAGAAAAGTAAATGGGGAAAAAGCCAGCATCTCCTTATTCAGCAGAGTCCTGGTGCCCATTCAGAGGCAGGCCTGCTGGCTTTCCTAACCAAAACCCGTTCACTGCACTTTGCATTTCGGAGCAATCCCAGGGACGCTGCTGGACCGTGTTCTGCTCCTGGCTTTGCTGGCAGAATGATGGACCTCCTCCCAGGTGCAGAGCCTTTCTTACTGGTGTGAGAGAGACACCAAAACTTTGAGTGAGTTTTGCAGAGTTTGCAGGCCCGGTTGCTGGAGGAACTGCCCTTCTACCTGATAATAGGACAAACTTGATCTGGAGTTTGTAAGAGGTGTAACTACCTCAATACACGGTGCCATCTACCTGGTCATTTTTCAGAGCAGAAGCATGCGTAAGGGCAAATAAATCACAAGCAAAGTGCTTGTGTTCTGAGAAAGCCATCTGGTCACAGAGGGGAGGTGAATCCAAACAACCGATAAAACACAATCCAAATAAATGTGAGCTTGAACCAGTGAACTGACAGTGGTTTACAAAGAGGACAGCATCAGGAACACTGCTGCCAAGATGATAAACTGGAGCTTATATTTATTCATGAGATTTGCAACTGTCATGAATATTCATCAGCCAGTATTTAGAATTATCTTTGTGTGTGAGCTGTGGTCATTGCACAGAAAATGCCTGTCAGCTCCTGTGTGAAGGCTCTGCTGATTTGCTGCTTGCTGCTGAATGGCACAATGTCCCATGATGGGTGTGTGTTTTTTCTTCCCTGTAGCTGTTGTGTGGTCAAAGGGAGAATTATATGTAGCTGTAGCATGACCGTTTTCTTTGTATTCACAGGTACAGCGTAAACAAGGGCTGGCAGCTACTTTGGCTCTGCACTGGCCTGTTCCCACCCAGCAAGTCACTGCTGAAACATGCCCAGAAGTTCATGGAGACACGTCAGAAAGAGACCTTGGCCCTGGATTGCAGTCGGAGGATTCAAAGGGTGATGAGGTAAACACTCTTGGATATAGCCAGCCCAACATGTTCAGAAACCATGAATCTGGTGCCAAAAAAATCACATGGGATGAAATACTGAGACAATTTCCTTTCTCTGTTTACATCTTTTTCTTTTAAATGATCATTTTTTAAAGTTCTCTTATGGACTTTGAACCACTAGGAAATGTCTGCCACAATTTCACTCTTTTCTTCCACAGAGTTAGCAACATTTAGATAGGCTGAGCATCACACATAATCACTTGACTCCCACAGCTGAGTATTTCAAACACACTGAAAGGCATGAAGCTTGAAATGAAAGCATAAGTTGTCAGTGATGAGGTCCTGTCTTGACTTTCCTTTGGTGAGACAGCTTAGTCTCATCCTCTTCACATATACCTGAGGATTAGTCTTGATTTTGTTGAATCTCCGTAGCAAACAGAGCTGCACATTTGCAGCTAAAAATACCAGGTTTCGCTCATTGTGGAGTGGCATCACTGATGTCACTGAAGATTGCACAGTGCTGATGTGGCTCTGTTGGGTTTCTGGGTAGTAAAGCAGATCCATGCTGGGAAGAGAGGAGCAACACAGCTGATTCCTACTCATTGAAGAAACACGAATGAACAAAGCCGTGAGACTTACCTGGCTGTTCACACCTGGGCACCTCACAATGAGCTAGTCATTACCCTTGTTCTGCCCTCAAGTAACTGTCCTGCTGAGGGTTGACGCAGTGGGTCATCCAGCCTACAGTGCTTCCTGAGCTCCGTGTGATGGGTGCACGTTGACGTAACACAAGGATAGTCAATTCTATGATGCAGTTATGCTGCTGGGAGTGTCGCTGGAAGTGGAAACCATTTTGCATGCCTGCATGTGTGAGTGCTAACCCATAGGTGGTAGAAAGCCAAAAGAATTGAAAGAGAAGTCCAGTAACACGAACTGGGAGGAATCTGCTGATTTACTTATTAGTGTAATGAGCATGATATAACCAGAGAGAATGGAAGGGCTACCTGAGTTTCAGTAAGGATTGAGTGAAATGCAGGGTACTTCCCTAGATTCCTCCAGGTAACTGGAATTTCCTGACTTATCACTTGAACCAGTGCCCTGGTGCCAAGGTTAAGCCCAGCCTTTTCCCTTTTGCTGCTGCTGTGAGTTACTCAGACTCTCTAGATGCAGCCCAGCACAGCCCTGACTGCCACTGATCTGCTCAGCAACAGGGCTGCCCAATGGTTTCTTCCTCCAGCTCCTTCATCCTCTTCCTTCTCTTAGGCTGGGCCACATGTTTGGTCTCCGAGCCCTATAGGCCAGGCTCGAGGGGAATGCTAATGCAGCGGCTGTCCCCCTCGCAGTGGGTGGGTTTCAGCACTGCTAGGGAAATGTCACTGCACACTGAATTTGTCTTTGAAGTGCCTAAAAGATACATGATGAAGAATGCTAGTCATTGCTCTTTCTGTGGAGAAGACAGAAATTTTCCTGCTTCCTTATATCATGTGCTGCTTATGCTCTAAGTCCTGTTTAGCCATACAGACCCTCTTTAGAGCAGGGAAACAGGGAGGGAAAAGCAACATGGACTATTTGGGTTCTTTTGGTTTTTTTTTTTAATGATATCTCTCTGCTAAAGTATCTCAAATCTGGAGCTTGGGGGAGGGGAAGAAGAGCAAAGAGGACAAAATGTTGTTTTACTAGAAGAATTTCTTTTCCTAAGACTAAACCTGCACCCGCTTTTAGCCTTTCTCTCTATAAGTAACCAGCTCTCCTTGGAAAGGGGAGAGCAGCCAGCTCAAAGGACTGACCTACATTACACAAACCGGGCCCCTGGGCACATCCTTTCCCCTACAAACAGCTTTACTGCTTCATCCCCAGACTCCCGGGCAGGGAACCAGAGAGCATCCTGGGGGTGCTAAGAAGGTCCTGCTTTGACAATGACTTCCCAGCTGAGGCTGCAAGGAGAGGTGGCCCTGTGCCTCCAGGCAAGCTCCTGTGTTTCCTTTGCCTCCTACGGCCTCCCTCTGCTGCTAGTCCAGGAACAGATGACTGAGTAGGGCAGGTCCACACTCCATACAGTGCCTGGACAGTACTAGAGCACATGCTGTTCAGTTGGCTTTACAGTCAGATTTCCTTCTCCAAATGGAACCACTATTTTATTTAATGGAAAGAAATCAGTTTTGAAACCCACACAACTAAAACTGGATGCCAGGCTAAGCTCTCTCCTGAGGTGCACAGGAGAAGCTATTTTGGCCACCCTAGACAGGTCCAGTGTGAGAGAGGAGACTGGCTTACAAGCTGTAGTGTGTAAAATATACACATCCCAGTACAAAAGAGAAATGTACTTACTGGAGTGAGTCCAGCAAAGGAACTGAGGGACTGGAGCATCTCTCATACAAGGAGAGGCTGAAAGGGCTGGGACTGTTTAGCCTGGAGAAGAGCAGGCTCAGGAGGATCTTACCAATGTTTATAAATACCTGATGGGAGAGTGTAAAAAAGATGAAGCCAGACTCTTCGCAGTGGTGCACAGTGGCAAGACAAGAAGAAATGGGCACAAATTGAAACACAGGAAGAAGACAGAAATAAATTAGAAATTTCTGAATACAAAAACACCTTTTCACTGCGAGGTTGCTTGAACACTGGAACAGGTTGCCCAAAGAGGTTGTGGAATCTCCATCCTTGGAGATGTTCAGAACCTGACTGGACACTGTCTGGGGCAGCCTGCTCTAGCTGACCCTGCTTGAGCAGGCAGTTGGACCAGACGATCTCCAGAGGTCCCAGCCAACCCCAACTATTCTGTGATTCTGTGACACCTGCCAACAGCCACAGTGGCCCTATACCACTTAGAATGGGAAAATATGAGCCTCAGAAGAAAATGTACTAAATTTGTCCTGACTTTAACCACATTGAGGTTTTTGTATGACTCGGACTCCAGATCCAGTTCCTTTGCTTTTACAGGGCAGCTCTACTCCAAGATGTACTTTGTGGAACTGGCATTATGCAGCTTCTGCATCTCATGACTCAGTGATTCCATGCCAGCTCTTACATAAAACTTAATACTTCTGGCAGCCTTTCCAAGCCTTTCTGGTACTTGTCTCCTCAGCTGTAATAGTCATTTTGTATCTGAATGCAAATCCCTTTGCTGATGCATGAACTAAAATAAAATGTAGTGTTCCTTGTGACCATTGTCTTCACACTTCAGTAACAGTAAGGAAAAATATTGCTGAATACATAGAAGGGGGTGACAGTACTGGTTAGGAAGATGCCTTATCCATGCAAACGTCTTGCAGAGTAGAACAGACTTTTAATAGGTGTGCTAATAAGACCCTCCATTTCTTGCTCTGTCAATACACTGAATTTGCATTAGGATAAAGGATTATAGCCCTCTCCAGGTCCCAATACTAGCATTTTGGATGGAATTTATCCTATTGTTCAGCTCCTCAAGGATTAAACAAACATCCGGCACTGACATATTTTGTGATGGTGGTGGCATTTTCCAGGAGTGGCTCCAGGAAGTGGGCACCTCATCCTGTGGAGGTTGATGCCATCTTGCAGAACAACACTAAGATCTCACACAAGATTTGCTTCCCCAATGAAACAGAGCAGGTGAGAACTTTTTTGTTTTCTCAGCCTTGACCTGCAATGTTCATGCAGGAGCATGTTTCAAGATAAACAGTATTCCCCTTTTTTCCTCTTTGCCACATAACAAGAGCCTTCTTATCTCATAGACATTTGATGTGGGAACAAACACCAAAATCCGGACTCTGTGTCAGAACATCGCTTCCAAATTGCAGCTGAGCTCATGGGAAGGTTTCAGCCTCTTTGTCAAGATTGCAGACAAGGTAACTCTTCTCAGCTACAGCAGGGTAGCCAAACTCTTTCTTCTTCTCATCTACTTTCCCAGACCACCTAAGCAACATAGCAGGTCATTGCTGCTTCTGTCTTACTGAGGGGATACAACTTAGACTAGAACTTTTAGCACCTGACACTTCATTTTGAGGAGTATCTCGAACACAGCATGGAGATCCAGAGTTTCCACCAGGAGACGTGGTACAACAAGCAGAGAAGACATGGGCCTTCCTGCAGCTGCTGAGATGGTAGTAAATCACGTTACATACTGCTGCATTCAGACCGTTTCCACTCTTAGGCCTTGCCCAGGTGACATGCTGCACATCTACAATACTCACTAGAATTAATGGCTGGCCAGCACCAGTCATTGCTCTCTGGTTTCTCAAGAGCTTGCCTTGCTTGAGCTGAAGCTTGGGCGAACTGCCTTGCTGAGAGGTCTCTTCTCTCTGGAACTGTTTGAGCTTTGTGATCAAGGCAAAAGAAGCAGCGAGTCCAAGCACAGGAAGTTTCTGATGTGCTGCATTCCTCAGGAAAGGAACCCTATGTCTGCCATTATTTATGATAAGGACATGGCTAGGAATAGAGTGGAATATTCAGCTTGACTTAAGTAAGTGTTGGAAAGAAATGTGAGCAAGTTGGAGGGAGAAAAAAAGCAACAGAAAATGGAATAAAAATCCCATGAAATGGAAACCACACGAGCCTTCCTCCTCCTATTTCTCCTGTTCTTTCCCTTTGTCTCTGTCTTTACTGCCATCATTTTGCTCTCTCACCATACACCGGGAAAGACAAGCCAGCCTGTTATTTGGGTATGTTGGCACATAATGATCTGCTGATGCCTCATCTCCCCTATTCATTGGTTGGCCTCTTCCAGGTGATCAGTCAGAACGAAGCAGACTACTTCTTTGACTCACTGAGGCAGATGACAGATTGGAGCAGGAAGAACAAACCAGGGAAAGATGGTAAGGAGGGTGTCATCATGACAAGAAGCTGCCTGAGATGCTGTGTTGAACTGGGGAAGCAACACATTTATCCAGTAGGATTTACTCCATCTCAGCAAGTGTGTGGCTAGGGGTCTATTATACCATTTTTATATTAACCATATAGGGTTACTGCCTGCACCAGCAGTAAGATCCAGTGACGTCATGCAGCCAGCCACTGGCTGTCAGAAACACCAGAACGTGTTTGTGTGGGGATCTCACCAGAAATTTTAGATTGGTACCAAAGATGTTTTGACCTGTTGCATCCAAAACACACAGCTGGATGCACACAAGTTACAGAGAGGTTAATGCTGTTTAGAGTCCAAGGCTTATGCATTGCCAGACCAGATACCAGCAAATACATGTAAGTAGGTTTTTGACACAGTGCCACTCCCATTCCTTGGGTCATTAGAAAACTGTCATCTAGATTAGAGCCCAAGTTGTATTGCTAAGGGAACATGCTGTTAGAGTAAAACCATTTAACTCCAATGACAGCAATTCTTTCCCATTCACCCCCATGTATAACTTTACATTTTAAAATCTACATTAACTCAAAACTTCACCCAAATTTCATACTCAATGATTGTGACCTTTGCTTATTTCAGAACTGCTGAGGTTCAACTACTTGAATTATCTAGGACTTTCTAGCTTCCTTTTTCTCCCCACAGCTGATGCAGCTGCTAGGAGCTCTGAAAATCACAGCACAAAGATGTGTGCACTAAATCACTATTAATTCCTCTAAGCAGAGCCATCAGAAAATGTACCAGCATCTGTATAACAGAATTCAGGTGTGCAGCACATCTGGCAGCAGCTCTCACAAGCAGCAAGAAACAAAAAATACTCATGTTGCTGAGACCCTCACCTCCTTTTGCTATCTCTGAATAGCCTGATGCTGCACCTGAAATCACTCTGTGATCAGTGCCCAGGAACTAATAACTAATCACTTCCTGGGTCATCTGAAATTGTCTTTTGTACTAATTTGCCAGTGATTTTGTTTCTTATTATTAAGAAGAAACTCACCAGTCAATTACAAACTGCAGAACTACAGAGTATGCTAACAGGATGTTGTTTCCTTAGGAGCTACTGTATCTGTGGCTTATGAGGTGTACTTCATGAGAAAGCTGTGGCTGAATGTAATTCCTGGGAAGGACCTGAAAGCCGATTCAATTTTTCATTACCACCAGGTAAGAAGCTCCCTAAGGCATAAGACAGGCCACATGATCCATGAAATACTCTGAGAAAGTGAACCTGCTAGAGTTGTCTTTTCTCCCTCTCCAAGGTCTGCATTACAGTGCCTCCAGAGGGATGTAAGAGTATTTAAAACGTGTAGTTAAAAACAGCAATCAGCTGATGTCCATTAACATATACATATCTTTTAGGACAGAGCTTAGCTCAGTGCTTGGCACCTTAGCGGGCATGCCTATGTTAGGAGCATAGCTCTCTAATCCACCTGTTACCTTGAGGTGCTTATCTTCCTGCACTGACTATAAGGAGAACCTCCAGGAGTCAAAAGTTCTTGTGATGATCTTGGACTGTGCTTGGTGAGGCTTACATCCTGACCTCACAGCTTTAGCATGCCTAAGTCAGTGTTTCCTTCAGCCCAGTCTGTCTGGACTCAGAGCTGGTCTCTTCCAGGAGTTGCCGAAGTACCTCAGAGGCTACCACAAGTGTTCCAAGGATGAAGCTGTCCAGCTGGCAGGGCTGATTTATAAAGTGCGCTTCAACAATGATCGCACACAGCTGGCAACTGTCTCCAAAATCCTGAAGGAGCTGGTGCCAGACAATCTGCTGCGAGCCATCTCACCAGATGAGTGGAAGAAGGTGAGAATATCAGCATTAGTTAAGGCTTTCATTAACCATATGACTTCCAAAAAGCTCTAGAAGAGAAGAAATACATGGAGCCATACTATTTTTTTGATTTGGCAGTTTCTGAAAGCACTGAAGAATGATGCTAGTTGATGTTGCCATTTTGCCAGTTAGAATCTGGATTTTTGCATCCTCTCTACCAAGCCTTTCATAAATATCTGCATACCTAGGAGATTGATTTGAGATGTGCATTTTTCGTGGAGATACTATTTTATTGTCCGTGTCCAGAAAAAACAGGTAGACATTGGAAAGTCAGTCATGGGCTTGGGGATCTGAGGATCACATAGAGAAACTGAAAACTGAGGCATGTCCTAAATATTCCATAGACTGGCCAGCGAATGAGTCACTTTGCACCAGGTGTGTGCTGCTCATAGCAAAAGGCTCTTTTCTCCTCCAAAAGAAAAGAAAGGTTTAGCAGGTACTTCTCACTGAATCCACTGAGGAACACACTGGCCACCATTTCAGACAGACAGGCAAGGTTCACCCTACATGTTTCAGTAGAAAATGTGATAAATGTCTGTGGAACCATTGGCTCTCTGAACTTTCTTTCATCCCATATTGCCCCTCTTCCCTCGGATCCACTCCTCTGGGCTCCTAGACTTCTCTCACTCAACTCATTAGCAAGAAACACTCAGAGGTTCCAGCCCCCTGCCTTGAGCCATGAAAATGAAAATAGCCTGCCCTGCTATGGTCTTCCATGATGTCCCTTCTGTCAATGTGGGCACAAGACTGACCTTGCTGATGGTCTGATGATGTCTCTAGTGCCAATGCCCATCTCCAACTACCAATATGCTGTATCCTTTTTCCTAAACAGAACATTACTGCAGCGTACAGCAAATATGAGGGAAAAACTGTGGATGAGGCCAAGGTTGCCTTCTTGAAAATGATATACCGGTGGCCAACATTTGGATCAGCCTTCTTTGAGGTGAAGGTAGGTCTAAAAGTTTGTATGGATGGCTTTGTTAGTAGACCAGCACTAGGGGATATGGGTTGACTGTAATTCCATACCCATGTGCCAATGCATTCTGAAGCTGGCTTCCCACCATTTACTGAGGGAAACTCAGTTCCTTCAAAGTGGGGAGATGAGTCTTTTACACTTTCTGAACTATGCCTGTTATTTACTGATTATGTTGTTGTTCCAGTTCCTGGAAGGGGCAAAACTGCCAAATACAGGAGTAATCCCTTGGCAGTATTTCTTTTCAGTGGAAAAGCAGCACAGAGAACACTGCAAATACACATTGCTGCTATACACATTGTTGAGGAAGTAGCAGCTGTAATACATAGTATTACTATGTAGTAGATGGGCGGGGGGCTTTTAGTTATGTAGATACTTAACTGTCCTGTCATTCTTGTCCACAACAAAATGCTGTCAAATCTTACATGCTCTGGGGATTTTCTCCTCAGAACTATATTAATCCTCTCATTCTGCAGTGGAGGCCTGCAGGAATCATTTCCTGCTCGGTACCTTTAATTTCTCCTCATTAACCTCTCACCAAAAGAGTAGTTTTGCAGCCAACCATTAAACCTACTATCAGATAGACTGGCAGCTAACACACCTGATTCTGCTTTCATGTACCAGTTGCTCAAGTCTTCAACATATGGCCAAAAAAGTCATCCTTAGCAATAGTTATATAATACTAAAGAGCTTGAAGTTTCAGTTCATTAATTTGGTAATGAGGAGAAGCAACACTAGACACTATTAAAGGTCACTATACACTTAGCATGGATCATTTTTCACTTTTCGTGCTTATCTTGCTCTGTTGCTCATTTATAGCAAACCTCAGAGCCACAATTCCCAGAGATTGTGCTGATTGCAATCAACAAGCAAGGAGTCTCAGTGATACATCAGAAGACAAAGGTAACACTTGCTTCTCAAGAGTCTGTCTAGTCCTCTAAAAAATGTCCACCTACCTTAAATAGGCAGTTCTAATGAAGGATTTAATAGACTGTGCTAATTCACGGACAGCAACAGAACCTTCTTCCTGAATGTCAGGAGAGGACGGAGTCCCTCTGTTTGTTTTCTGTGTGACAGTGAAGAATATGTTATTGCCTCAAATCACTTTTTTGTAGTTTCTGCCCTGGAAAGAAAACACCATAGAGCATCTTGGGAGGGGGGGCAGTAATCAGGATAGACATGGACAAAGTGGTAGGATCAGGATAAGGCAGATGGATGGATAGTGTATTAGGGAACCTGCTTAAAAAAAAAAAATCCATTGCAGGAAAAGCAAGCTGTCTACAAATTGCATCAAATTACAATCTTAGTGTTTACAAGCTCTCTAACCCAGCCGAACAGTCTGGATGCACCAAGCTCACAGGCAAAAAGCATTTATGAGTATCACTATTTGCTTTTAACAGGGGAACAAACAGTGAGTTTTATATTACTGTAAATATAATGGTAGTGTGCTAAGACAAAGATCAGTACATAATGAAAGGAAGTCTCTTCATTTGCTTGGTGAGAGTACAATATACCAATAGTATGGATGCAAGACCTACCTTGATCCACTGCGTATGTAAATGAAGCAGGAGACAAAAAGGCAGCTCTAGTTCTACAGTTTTTCTTACATGAAAGTTTGTTTTCATTTGAGAAATGCTGCATAGCTAAGTTATATTGGTTTGTTTCTCCTTACAGGATATTTTAACAGTTTACCCTTTTAATAAAATCTCTAACTGGAGCAGTGGGAGCACATACTTTCATATGACAATAGGGAACCTGGTACGAGGAAGTCGGATTTTATGTGAGACATCTCTGGTAAGAGGAGCTTTGTTAACTTTACACAAGAGCCTCCCCAGTTTTTCCTTTACATCCGGAACTGTTACAAAATCATGGTGCCAAAACAGACTTTAAAAGCAGTACAGATACAAAAAGCACTGTTATGCCAATATAACTGCCATTTAGAACTAGTTCGGTGCTATATAATGCCATCTGATGCAAAGAAATAAGCCAGAGAGAAAAGGAAAAATAGTAACTTCCCCAATTCTTCCCATACATCAAAATTCTACCTACCTGAGACATGAAGAAAAAACTGCACTCAGCCACAAAGCTACCAGGATTTCCATCTTGCATGCTTTGATCAGCTATGCAGTAACACCATCATTGTAAGACTTTTTGCTTTTGAATGAGTGGTACCACCTTTTTTAAGAACTGGTTTCAGACTGTCCACAGACTTGGGCAAACATCACTGTATTGATGTTTAAAGACAGGTTTATAAAGATGACCTTAAAAAAACATAAGGGGAAAGGTTCTCTCACAGAAAGATTCCCAAGTACAAGATGACAAGCTATAGAATAAATTTGGGGTTGAATGACTATGAAACAGCAGAGCTATGTTCTGTAATCTTCTGTAAATCTGTGAAGGGAAGAGCAGATGGAGGAATAGCTAAATCACCTAAACAATGATAGATAAGAAAGAGGAGATGTCCATGCAGGTGACAACTTAAGAAGAAAACAAAACAAGGAGGAAAAGATGGTTAATTTTGCTTCTGGAGTTCTTTGAGAGACTTAGATTTTTTTTTCTTTTCTGACAGGGTTACAAAATGGACGACCTGTTAACATCCTATGTACGCCTGTTAATGAACGCTGTGAACAGGCAAAAGAACCTGCCAGCCTGAGCACAGAAACTGAACTCATGATCTATACAGTATCTGTGCCAAACTACCTATAATTTTATCTCCCAGAAGAAATGCCATTTTAAAAATACTGAGCTTGATGATCAGTCTTCTGATCACATGCTGAATGAACTGTGCTGCTGAAATACTACCACAAGAGAAGCTCAAGTGAGCATGTGCTTTCAAATATCTTTCAAACTTGTCTTAAATGTAGTACATAAGTTCCATTCAAACTTTGGATTTAGAGAAAGTTTAGTTGGATTTTAATCTAATGTACAAGGGGGGAAAAGCCCCAAACTAATCTGAAAACCTCTTCTGATATTCAAAGTCTCTTCCAATCTTAAGAAGAGAGAGAAACCTTTTTTTTTTTTTTTCCTTTCCTCCTGTGGAGAGAAAAGTTACCCTTGTTTCATGTGCTCTTACCAAATACATAAATTCTGAGTCTTTGCAAACAAAGGTTATTTTTTCCTCCTACTGGAAAGTTCCAAGAGTGGAGAAATGTCCTTTAGTAGTAGGATAATTGGACACCTTTCAAAGGTAAGATACTGTTTTTTTCATCCTGTTAGCACTAGGATATGTGCTGCAAGTTACAGTAGACTAAGACAGCCAGTTACTGTCACAACATAAATATCACTCCTGTGTGCTGCTAGAGTAGTGGGTTGTTTGCTGGCTTACCATTGCCTTAGTTAAATTAGATGGTTTTCTTTCTTCCACATTTCTTTATGCACTCGGAAACTAAAGACTACTTCCTAGTATGTAATTTCAAGTAAGCATAAACAAACCCTGAAATGGGTCTGGATTTTCTGTCCATTACTTCTACTCAGTAGCTCCTCTTTCAAGTTATAGATGTGCTGCTATTCAGTGCAAATCAGCATTGAAAAAAGTAGTCTAACAGACATCTGTTGAAAAGAGGCATTCTTCTCCATAAACATGTTCTCAGCTTGGAGTTATGCAGACATGTGCTCATGAGACAAAAGAATGTCAGTTACTAATTTTAATAGTTTTAACTTATCTTGATCCTTTCTATTTCCTGTTTATCAGACAATTTGAGTGATAAAATTTGATCCAGCACTTGTTCTCTACACAGACCTTCATAAACACACGACTTGGGTCTCACAGGAGCAGCTCAGAGTCTGTAAAGCATGTGCACTGCAGTGGTGGTAAGCCTAGATGCTCACCCCAGCCGAGTGCAAGTACTGATCCGTCCACAATGAAGAGCTCTCCTTTGCTCCCAGTGAAACCTGAACATGTCTTAAAGCATTTACACCAAGTTCCTTGAGACACGATCTGGCAGTGCCGGAAAAGCAGCTCTGCTGGTTCTCTCACTCTAACTTGCCAATGTATGCACAATGGTTCCCTTGTTCCCTTGGATATGTGTGTGCGCAATTCAGACACTAATGGGAGTGTTGTACATGCGTGGCAGGGAGAAGAGCCCCACTCACGTTGTGCATCTAAATGAGTGCCACACTTGTCGGAATAGTTGATCCTTTTGCAAGCAATTAGATATTCCTGCTGTAATGTCCATTGCTGGCAATGGAAACTGAGACTACTGGCTTCAGCTGTTTTGTCATCCTATTTCTGATCTAACTGGGTATAGCTGAGAAGCATTCTGTACTTCGCCTGTACAAATGAAATTTTGCAACCGTCATATTGTTTCTGGTTTTTAAATAAACATTGTAGAAAAATCAACCATGATGATGTCTTTTTCAACAAGAAAAGTATTCACTCCAGTTCCATGCAACTTCAACCTACCAAACATCTGGTACAGTCTATACGTGATCATAGCATCCCATCTACTTTTCATATATACAGTACAATTTGTATGGCATAACCCCTAAAAGAATGATACCCCTTTCTGCACATCATCATCAACCAACATATCATCATAAAAGCAGCAGCAATCCAAAACTTGAGTTCAGCACAGCCCTGAAATCAGATTGGGGCAATCCTCATAGTTCCTAGGCGATTCACTCTGGCTCAGCATTGCAAATGTGATTCCTTTTTTTTTTTTTTTTTCCTTTTTTTTATTTTACTGTACAATATACAGCCTTTTATACATGTGTTTTTAGTGTGAAGATTCAAAATGTATTAAAGTTAAGTTTATTACAAGAATATAAACAAGTACAGTATTACAATATTTTAATCCACAGTCACATGTTTTGGTTAGAGAGCAAAAGCAAAGTATAATAAAATGAGAGCTTCACACTGTGCAGAATCCAGCCCGCTCATCAAGGCCTGAACCCAGGGAAGTAGCTGCTAAATCTTTTACTCAGTCTGTAGCATCCTCAGCACTTAAGAGTGCTTTACAGACTAGTAAAACTGCCTTTGTTCCATGTTTGTCTGCAATCAATTCCACTACTATCTAACCTCTGATTTAGACATGTCAGTCACAGAAGTCTGCATAATCTGATACAAAACATGTGACTTTAGAAACTCTGTACAGAAGGTTGAACAATATTTGCCTACATTGCATAGATTATTGTAAAAATGAAGACCAGGACTCAAGCCCTAGAGAGCAGATTAGTTTGCCATAAAGAAAGACAGCAAGTAATTAACATACCCTTTGAATACAAATAAGCTTCACATACTGTGATTTCTAAAAGCATCATTGTTTTCAAGTGTACTCAGTGAATATTAGTGATTTTAATTCAGTATGTATAAATATAAATGTAAACTATAAAATTATATAATGAGACAGCAGCTTTTAGTAAGGGAAGACTTCTGAGCCAAGTTCAACCTTGATATAAATCTATGCTCTTCAGTGGTGTGATACCTAGGATGAATTTGGCCAGTGTCTGTTTACAGCAATGGAAAAAAAAGCACGCACCTTTAAGTTTACATTTCTGACCGAGGTCTCGACTTTACAACAATGCTGTTAACCCATCAACACACTAAGGAGAATTCATAAGTCTGTAGTACCTTATACTTACTTTTTAAAAATGTAGACTCAAAAATGCATTTTTTCAAACTTTTTGTAAGTTTTTTTTCTCCTATTCCCTTGATTCCTCTGTCTCACAAAATGAACATCAGTAATATGCACTACTGTTACTCTGCATACTGCATGCTATGGGCAGCAGGAGTATAATAAAAATAATTGTGAAAATTAATTAATAATTAAGGAAACGCTAAGACAACATCACTATCCAGCTATGGAAGAGATCAAGGACTACAGTGATTTTTTCCATCACTAGTCTTGGGAAATGCTCTGAGGATAAGGACAGAATCCAAATCCTAGAGAACTGAGCAGTCTGTCAAAGAGAACGGTATCAACTATCCTTTGAACACTGAGTCTTGCTAGGTCTGCTCAATCTCCAACTCGCACTAAGCCTCTATCTGCAATACAAAAATAATTCCATTCAGCTCTATATACATGTATTTTCCATTGCTGAACTTGAGAGTGGCCTCTGAAAGAATATTATCTATTGCCTGTTAGCTGCATAGTGTTTCCATATTTACAAGTAGGTAATACTGCTGTGCGTTCCTCCATCATCTTCCCAGGAAGCTGAAGATACACAGCTGCTCAGATTTGGCATTAGGCTTGGCCTGTAACTAAGATTATAGGAACAGAGCTGCATGCTTTATGCCGAGAAGAATCTGTATAGTATAATGAACTGTGTCTTGGTCAGTAGTTTTTGTGCTTTCTTCTGTGAGCCAAGTGCCAAAGAATAGGCTTACAAGACTGGTTCTTGCAGTGGCCACATGGTACTGCATTAAAAGCCATGCTGCTCTATGTGCCCTTGTCTGAAAGACCATTTAAAGGCTAGCAAGAGAACAGGGAATAGCCACATGTTCTCCTGAAGCAGGGACAAGAAAAGCTAAATACTAATGTAATCTACAGTGCACATTGGTCACAAGAGGATGGAAGAGTTCCACCTTTGTTTAAAGCCCATCTCCCCTCCCAAGTGTTATAGTGGATGCTGAATATCCCAGTTAAATACTTACGGTAACTTACAACAGCAAAAAGCCGAAGGAAATTTGAATTAGTAAAGCCAGTATCTAAGATATGGTCTTGCATTTGGGATTCTCATCTGCCTATAGTTAACCAGGATTTCCCACCACTGCTGTGATATCACTGGTGCAGTTTCATGGGTAGTAGCTACAGCAAGCATGCTAATAGGTATCTGTACTTTACCTATTATTTTGTTTATATCTGCTTTGGGCAGAGTGTGATGGCAGCAAGGAGAATTTTAAGATTTATTCAGATTTTGCCAATCCAGTTGCTGCTCATATGCAGAAAAAGTGAGGAAGCTTTAACTTCTTGCTAGCTAACTCACCTGGGGCTGCAGAGTAAGGCTCAACTGCTGTGTCCTTTTGAACTATCCACTTTACAGGAGATTTAAATCATGCAAGGGCCAGCAGTCCTCCAATCCCTTCCAATCCTGTCCACCTTGCAAAAAGGGCTGACACAGTCTCCTGCTGTCCAGGGAAAGAGATTTTCAGGCTGTTCAGATTAGTTCAGCATAAGAAACCATGAGACACGCCTTCAGAGGTCTCAGAAGCTCACCATGATTATACAAAATGAGTGGACCCAGGAACAGCTCTGCTGATGGCTCACCACTAAAGAAATACCGAGAATGTTTAAAACTAATAAATTTCTCAGCACCTGGGGTTATACTAGCAGAGATAGTAGAACCAGTGAAACTGCACCAGTGATAGGCAAAACTATAGAGCAGAAAGAAATCTTTAGGTAAAACTGTATTCTTAAAATTTACAGCTTCATGTCTGAGGTCTTCCCTTTAAGTACACTCAGATCTTAAGAAGAAAGTTGATGGTAAACTCTTATTTGGGTTAAAGTCTCAGGAAAAATATTTCCTGCTTTTTCCGCATGAGACTGCATTTGTTACAAACTGTAAATATTAGAAACACCTTCATGTCACTGGGCTTCCTGGAGAGTGACCTCAGAAGGTATACTCACCTTTCAAATAAAGTGAGAAGGACTGAATTTGAAACTCAAGTGCTTAAATTAGTACCATATTATCAATTGGATTTCATTATGCAAAAGAACAATCAGAGCTCCAGCTACACTACATCAAGAAACTCCTGCTGTGCCAGTGGGTAGGACATGCGTTGTGTTGTCCACCTGAAGTTCTAGAACCCATGACATAGTAAAGAACAGACTGAGAAAATTAGAGTTAGTTCCTAACAAAATTTGTGCTTTCCCATAGCCACTTCCTACTTAAGGAAAGCCCAACAATTCTGAGGAGCCTGACATGGCCAGGGAGATTGAAATCCCCTTACTGCTCAATGGGGAAACAGCAAAGCAAACTTCTTCAGCTGTCCTATCTCAACATGGGTCTTGAGCTAGACAAGTGGGCAGTGCAGATGCCATAACTATTGGCTTCTGGGCTCACCCAGTAAACCTGCAAACCAGTAGGACCGTATAGTGTCAGTGCATGCTCAACGGGAATCTGGGCAAAGACCAGTACATTCTGTATGTAGCAAAGTGTGGCAGCTTTCAGAGTATTTGCCTACAGATTTAAAAAAATATATAAAATTTCTTCATGCAAGGTAAGAGGAGAAACTTTTATACTTTAACCAAAAAAGAGCTAACCACACATTTCCTCCACCCCTACACCCAATCAGTGTTTCCAAGTTCCTTAAACTGTAAGAGCAAGGGAGAGAGAACTATGGTTCAACTGAGGAAGAAAAGATTGTGTACAATTCAAAGGCAGAACAAGTTGTTATTAACAAATTAATAACCAGCCTGTAAACTGCTGAAGAAGAAATCAGATTTTCCTTTCCGCCAGTGTTAACAGACAGTTGCTTGAGAAAAGGGATAGGCTAGATGCAAGCTACATTAGCGGAAGCAGGGAAAGGTACTACTAATCTTTGGTTTCATTTGTTCTTAACAATTCCCTCTGTGATCAACAGTTGCTGCGAGCAGCAATTCATGACTCTAAGAGTGCAGTCAGCAGATTGACGGACCTGTTTAAGCAGAGTTTAAATCCAGAGCTTTGGGATGTGACTTCTTGGATGCCAGCTCAGACAACTTCTTCAGGCGCTTCTTCAGCTCCAGAGGGAATTTCTCATAGCATTTCTTGCATACAGGCTTCATGTCAAATTCCACAAACTTATTCCTTTAAAACAAACAAACTGGCTATTAAAATAATATTTGCAAACTATATGCCTGACTTAATCAAGTCTGCATATGTATATATAAATGCAGTTGTTTACTTTCTACTGCATGTATAAATCACCTCACTTCCACATCTGATCATGCAAGTACAGACATAAGATTTTCATCAGGGAACTGATGCCTCTAGCACTGCTACTTTAATAAGGAGTGAGATTTTGCTATGTATTTGTATGTAACAGTCTAGAATAATAACGTTGTTAGGTTAGCATGGAAATATCACTTCAAAGTTCCTCTTTGTGATGAATTAGAGCTCCTTCATATACAAGGCCAGTGGGGCCAAACCAGCATAGTAGGGTAAGAGTTTGAACCTGAGAAAGGGAACTGTAGGATTGCTTTGTTTTCTGCCCTCTTCTACCTATTTGAGGCAACTAGCATAACATTTTCCTTCAGAATAAGTTAAGCAATTTTTCAGTATCATCAGTGAGAAACACATCCAGACAAAGGAGAGATGGAAACTGCAGGTATTTCAGGACAGGCAGTCACTCTACTTTAGAGTCTTCCTTCTGCACTGCTCAATGAGTTCTCCCCTGACCCAACCTTCCTACAGAATAGATTAATAAAGGCAAATAAATTAGAGAGGCTGCTGGCTCCCAGCTCCCTTTTAGTTCTGAAATCAGTGGGATCTAAAAGCCCCTGCCCCTACGGAGAAAAGGCATTACTGATTAGCTTACTGGTAGCGTACTGCCCCTTAAGAGAGGCCCTGGCTCATAGCTGCCCCAAGCTGATATCCTGCCTTAGGGGCAAAACGTCTCACTGTGGCCCAACCATAAGCACTGACTTACTTCAGTGTAAGCTTGACGTTGCAGGTGGAGCAGGAGAAGCAATTCACACACCAGGCCTTGTTAAGAGCTGATACCACTGCAAAAGCAAAAGTACAAAATAAAAGGAAACTGCCAGATTATTTGAATTTAGATTTGTATCCAAATTCAAATGAGGCCAGATGTGAGCAGAAACACTGGTGCCTTGCAACTGTGGGACTGCAACAGCTGCACTGACAAATGGAACAGGGACAGTGACCCAAAACAAGGAGAGAACAAATCTTACCATCTCCCTCGATCACATGGCTGCAGTTGTAGCAGACATCTCCAAAGAGCTACACAGCAAAAGAAATAAGAACAGGAACTTATGTTACTGACTGCTCATGCTCCTCAAAACACACAGCTGGTGCAAACATTAAATCTTAACAATCAGTGAATTCCCAGATACTGCAAAAGCCCCCAGATATACTGATTTAAATCTTCTGAATAACTTCTCATACGCTTGCCAAATAGTCTATGTTCATTTGGATATTGTACCATTAAATCCTACAAGACCTTTTTTGTTGATGCCTCACACTCTACCATTGTTATGTGATCTTTAAGTTCTGCACATGTGGCTGAGGAAGAGAGAATCAGTGGAGTATGATGCTTACTGAAGACATATCTCCTGAGGCCAAACCAGAAACATCAAAACAAAGCCTAGAGCTACTTTTAAAACAGTAACACTTATCTTTTAAGACAGAGGGAGAGATTAATTTCTGATAGAAGAAAATACTTAACTCATAGCTGTTCACTACAGTCATACAGAAAAATTACTTTTTGATTGGTTCATGAAACACTTTACTTATAGTTTAGACAGCACATCATTTATCTTAGGCCAACAGAAGCCAGCAGTCATCCAAGAAGTCTACACCAATTGTTTCAGAGTACAGTTACAGGGATTTTAGTGGCAACATGCAGTCAGTGGGTTTTTTTGCTGTCAATGGGACAAAGAAAAATCAATCTCCCCAAGACACTTCTATTCTCAGTATCACATTTCATTTCTACCGAGAAGAGGTATTTTTTTTAAATTAAGCTCTAATTTCTTCATACTGCTTTGTATCTATAAATTCAAATTACCAAAGCGTTTGTCAGTCAGAACAAATACCTACATAGAGATGGCAGAATTTACCTGGTTATAGTGAGTTTCACAATAAGCCAGTCCTTTTTTCTCATAGTGTCGGTGCCCCAAAAATGGCTTCTCACATTTGGCACAAACAAAATGCTGTAAAAGAAAAAGCCATTCACTGGCAGGTAAAACAACTTCTGCATCGCTGGGGAAAGACTTGCATCTCTGGCTGCAATTCATAGCTCAATACAAGAGACTTAATGCTTTAATGCAACTCAAGACAGGAAAATGGTGAGAAGAAAGAGGAAATATTTAGTCTATGGTAATAATTAATTAAGCATTGTATTAATGGTAGGTAGAACACCTGCTGAAAGCATAATCATGTTGTTTCTATACTGATAGACTTGTAGACTGTCATCTCGCCTGTTTCAGGGAAGAAACACAGGAACATAAAATATGGTTGGTGTGCATGCATTTCGAATCAGCAACAGCATCTCCTTCACAGCTCAGCCCTTAGGAGGCTTAAATCACTAAACACATGAATTACCAAAAACTTCAGGGCATGCTGTGACAAGCCAAAAGTTATATAAACAATAAGCTGAAAAGGCTTAAAAAGCAAGAATCATGGTGGCTCTGTCTACATTACAAATTCTAACATTGTTATGACCTTGTTAATTGGGGGTGGAGAGGATGTATGTAACCCTAGTAAGTGAACGCTAACCAGTTAAGCCACATTCTGCAATAATTTTTTCAATGCAACTTTTTTGCATGAATTCATACTAGACAGGGATCACGCGAACATCCGCAGCTTCCAAACAGCACTCGTCCTCTTCAAAATGCCTTCTGAAGGCATCTGGAGAGGCCTCACCTCAACATGCCACTGTTTTCCCAGAGCATTGACCACTCGCCCCTCAATGGGCCTGCGGCAGGCTCCACAGATAGGGATTCCCATCTTGTCATGGCAAGGCAGGCAATACAGTTCTCCCTTCAGTTCCCGGGCCTCAGCAGTCAGCTCCTTCCTGAAAACACAAACGCCTCCCTGAAATAAGAACTCCAAAAGCTTTTTAATGTCTGAGATGAAGCTCTGGAGGACTAAACTTGAAAACAGACACATTTTGGCAATAATCATGCTATAAATAGTGAGATATTAAATTGTACTAGTGAAATACAGTTATTGTCAATTCATTTTTATGAGCTTTCTCAGTTTGGCAGACAGAGAACATATGTGAAATACCATGTCTTAATATGGCTAGATACTCTGGCAAAAGCATGAGATATACCTACATGGAGTGATGCAGTGTCATGTAATCAAGCTGTCTTTGATTGCCATCGCTCAGGTGCAAGGACCATTCTAGCAGTGCTCAGTACAGAACAATTTACCTTATTCCTCAGCAGTGTTACCCATCCTAGGGGAGTATTGTGCTCCAATTATACCGCCTTCGTGAGAAGTAACTCAGACAGGTATCAGTACTGTATTGGATTGTACCAGACAGACAGACACACAGCTCTCCAAATCATTTTTTTCTAAACAGAAATACAAAGTCAAACTATTTTGAATACTCTGTCAACAGCTATGTTTGGACAACACTATTACTATAATCTTGATGTAGCCTTTGAGGTAAGTTCATGCCAAGGGACTGTTTTCACTGTCAGTATAAAATGGTGTTATTCTAGCTTAACATAGAAGAACATCAAACAGCAAAATCAAACAGCAATTCTTCTATGCTTTTCCAATTCTTTTTCATTTTTCTCATAGAATTTCTATTTGACAATGTGAAGGCAGTAAAGTTCAAGCATTGGAAAGGACTGTATTACTGACTATACTGTTTGTCTAACCCTTTTGCCGTCGGGGTTAGGATACGAGAACATACCCACAGTGGGTGCAGTTGAAGTGATCTGGATGGTAGGAATCATTCCTGAACATCAGAGGCTGCTCATCAATTATCAGGTGGCACTTCTGACAGATGTACTTTCCCAGTCCCTTAGCTTTTTCACGGTTATGGCATGGCCTGCACAGATGCCTGGTTGAACAAAGGAAAGAAAGGACAACATTAGTAAATTCTTCCCCCCAGAACAATGTACTTTAAGTAACACCAGAATTGCCTTATCAGATCAGACTAAATATCATTTAATTTAGTGTTCTGTCTCTAACACTGCTTGCACAGGAAAGAATATAAGAATAGAGCAGGCACAGAGTTATACCTCCTTTGAATACTCCCCTAGCATTCACTGATCTACACTATCTCTTGATGATTATTTTCCATAGATTTGTCTACTCATATTATAATCCGTATAAACTTCTGTCACCAACAGCACACTACTGCAAAAAGCAAACATCTCAACTACACAATGTATGAAGAGGCATTCCCTTTTATTTGTTTCGTATCTGCTGACTTTATGTCTTCTAGTTCTTGTATTACAGGTGACAATAAACACCTAAATCAATAGTCACCCTTTTCATGCCACTCAAGATCTACAGATCTCTGACACATCTTGTTTCAGTCTTCCCTTCCCCAGGCTGACAAGTGCTTGTCTGTTTAGTTGTTCCTCACTGGGAAGTGTTCCATGTCTACAATCACCTGTCATTTTTCTATGTAACCTTTCCAGTTCTGCTAGGTCTCTTCTGAGAGGTGGGCAAGGAAGAAAAGTGGCAGCACCCTCTCCCTATTAATAACTATGGAAGCCTGACATTGTGGAGCTTTTACAGCAATGGGAGGAGTCAAGAAGGGATAATAAAAAACATTAAACCAAAGCACACTGCTAGAATGCTTCTACTATGGCTGGATTTCTTAGTCTTTGATAGCTAGGACAAACAAGAGATTCCTGAATTCCAGATCCTCTGTCCATAAACTCCTTTTGTTATAAGTTAAAGAAAATAAAGAAGTACACAACTTCATGTGGTAAACATAACTATGTTTCTCTCTCATGTTCTAGGACAAGCAACAAGCACAGCTCTGTACAGGCACACAAGCCAAATTTCTGGTAATAGTTTGGGCAAAGACATAAAAGTCTATCCCAATATTTGGAAGCTCTGAGGGGAACCTGTTCAGTTTAGTTACCTACCCCTCTGGCAGCAATGCTGTGGGCTGGGAAGAATTTATGCTAAAATAAAAGTGACAGTGGAATGACTTCTGCAGGTTTCTTTCTCACAAAACAGACAAGCCTGCTTAATTCCTTTCACTGTATCCTATGCGAAACTGAGATTTACAGGTTATTCTCAAAAGACACTAGGCAAAAGGAAAAATTAAAAAGGAAAGGGTATATTTACAGCTAAAGTAGTGGGCTCATTGCAGGGCCCCTTCCAAAATTCTGTTGTGATGAATCACCCTTAGATCTGTAAAATGGGGATATGAATACAACACAGATATTGTTATGAGATCTCAAACATTTATGACCCTCAGCTGGCAGGCGCCTGTCTAAGTGCTAAGTATCATTATTATTCTCTCCATTTTTTGAGTCCTCCCGTCAGCAAGAGTCTCTCTCCTGGGCTGAAACTACTGTCCTCCCAGACGGAGCCCAGAAAAAGCAGACAGCACCCCATTATAAAGAAACATGCAGCTGTGCTCATCTCAGCATAAAGGCATCAATTTTATTCAGCACTGTCAAATGGAGACTAATTATACGGGGCAGGACACAGGGACCCTGAAGCAAGTGTCCTGAAA
The DNA here is from genome assembly GCF_036370855.1 of Dromaius novaehollandiae. Lineage (NCBI taxonomy): Eukaryota > Metazoa > Chordata > Aves > Casuariiformes > Dromaiidae > Dromaius > Dromaius novaehollandiae. Next base: position 28,083,339 of record NC_088106.1, on the reverse strand, counting down.
GAGACCCCTCTCATTCAGCTGAATAAGGGGCCTTCAGCCATTTGCACTGATAAACCATTATCAACCCCTCCCCACTGAGAAACCCTCTCTGCTGTCCCATAGACCCTCCTCTATTGCTCGCAAAGAGAAGTGTTGGACAGGCTGAGCTGTTACCATAGCAGCCGCCCCTCTCCCTCTCCCCCTTCCCACTCCCACCAGTATGGAATTATCCCATTCTGAAATGTCCTGTTGTGTCTATTAATACCAGACTTCCCCCGAACAATGCTTCTCTCCACCCTCCCAAAATAATCAGAGGACTCCAAGGAGTCTGTGTCAAGAGCTGGGAGGTCAGTAGCAGCCTTTAGGAAGCACCATGAACATAGGAATATTCATACAGCATACACATATCCGTAACAGCAGCAGCTTCCCCGTGCCAAGGGCTCAGCTGGAATGAAGACTGCTCCTCAGTGCTGGGGTGTCCTCTCCCCTGCTCTCTTGTGCGACTGAGCTGATAATGCGCTATCAGAGCTAGCAGGACACTATATAGAGGGTGTCCCTTCTCCACCCTCACTAAGCCTGCAACTGCATGCTCTTTTTGGATCATCTCATTGTTTTCACCGGTGTGGCTTCTTTTTGGTTTGCTGTCACCAGAAGGAGTTCCCTGAGATTTTCCCCCAAAGGACCCCATACTCCACCCGTAGGACGGCACCATAAACAGGTAAGAGACGAGCTTCTGTTGGGAGAGTAACAAAGGAGCTTTCCTAGCGGCACTAGTTCTGGCTGGCGTCAGTGAGGTGGCGAGACACACACACAGACAGGCTGACAAACATAATGGAAATACTCGAAACTAAGAACAAGCAGCATTTTTAAAAGTTCAAAGAATAATTTTGCTGTTCTCACTCTTCTTTACGTTGCTCCTCCAAAATATAAAAGTTTTTAAACTTCTGTACTTAATGTCCAGCGACTTGTGCCAGGAAAACAGACAGCCATATACTATGACTAGCACTCTCTGACACTGCTCTGGGCTTCAAAGAAACCAGTATTCCTAGCTGAGGGGTGTGAGGCTCAGCAGGGAATGATTTTCGAGAGAAATGTTTCAGTCAGAAGTAGACTATATCTGATGAAAAATATTTTTAGTGAAAGATAGGAAACATTCCCACTGGACAAAGCACTACAACCATAATCATAAAAACGCACAATCAAACATATTTCCAAAGCAGAAGCTCCTCTAGCTGAGAGTAAGAACAGGAAACTCTGAAAACCTTAACACATACTTCAAATTTATCTACAGTGGGCAGAAGAACAAAACTGCCTAATTAGCTAAGATAACTAATTTATGACGAGCCACCTATTTTTGCTGCTTACGAATTGTCACATTAGTGACAGGTAGAGCACATGCTGAAAGGGTAATCACGCTGTGCCTTTACTGACAGCCTTGTGGACTGGTATCTTGCTCGCTTTGGAGCAGAAGAGAAACAGGGCCATAAAATATGGCCGATGTGCATGCATTTCAAATGAGCAGTGACATGCCTCTTACAGCTCAGCCCTGGGAGGCCTGGGATAATGGCACTCTGTTCAGCAATACGTAAATCACTAAATATTCGCACAACCCCAAGAGCGCAATCCAAGCGGAAAATATGGGACAGCGAGCCAGACTCCTAAAGGAGTTGTTCTGTCTGCGGGGTCAAAGCCTCTTGCACCATATAGCTACGAGCACAAACTACATATTTGGGGCATTTGGGAAAGTTTCTAGTTTGCTCTAAGCATTCAGAGAGACTTGTATAACGAGCTTTTTAAGGACTGAGAATCTGCTTTTTGTAAGCAAATCAAATGAAAAAGAAACAAAAAGCCTAAAAGTAAACACATTCATTTTAAATTGATAGGTTAGAAACACACAGAAGTGCAACTTTAAATAATAACAAAGGGCCTTCTATACTGACTACAGTTACAAATATACAAACAATTATTACTCTTGGTAGCTTTTTGTTGGAAAGGCTTCAATTCTGAAAACCAGTTCAACGCTTAGTTCTAGCAATACATCAGCTTTTTTTCTGAACCTGTCAAGCACTACACTATGATTTTCAAGTCAGACAGAATTGTAAAGAAAATAAAACATTTGATCACAAATTACTTCTAGTTTAAAAAACTTTAGAAAAATTAGAGACTCATTTCTTTTTTCTATCATTTCTGACAAGACAATGAAATACACCTCCCTCCCTCTCTCCCCCTTCCTCTCAAAGGTAAACGAGGTAACCGCAGCTCTCCTATGAAGGCACTCATTTTAAAAGACAGAATCTATTTACTTTTTATTATCAGTTCTAAGCCTTCCTCTTTTTGTCACTGATCTACTGGACTTCTAGATATCCCTCACATCCTCCTTTCCCCTCCACCCCACAGTATTTTTGCCATGAAAACACATCCAGACAGAAATCACTGAGAGAACTCTGACAGAACGTTTCAGACTGCTAAACCCCTAATATTTAGCTTGAAAACAGGGAAGAAGTCTCTGCTTACTGCTTCACCTCTTGGAATGATTTAAGTCACTATCATCGAGGCAAAAGTCATCCCTGTCTGATCCATAAGACCATGCTTGCCTCAGCTTTTTAAGCTTCTCCAATCCAGCATTTGCTATTTTTCAGTGGTGTCACAACCAGGTATAGAGTAATACTTAGCCATCAGACTGCCCGATCACTGACAGGTGCGTATGTGTACAAGGATCACCTCCTTACATTTTTTGCAGATGAAGAAATACTTAAACAAACCACTTGTCACAAAAAAGATCATTTAGCCAGAACTTCAAGTAGTAGGTAGCATTGTAAATTAACAGCCAGTAAAAAGGTATGGTCTCCTCCTATTCCTCCTTTGGTATGTAAAAGAAAAATACATATTCAAACTAACTGCATCCAGGGAAGACAAGTACTTAAGTATTCAGTGTTACCATCACATAGAAATTTCAAACTCTTATGTTCAAAAATACTTGTAGACTTTACTTTTTAAACGACAAAAACACTAGGAACAACAATTGTGGGGTCCTCTGTAAATCCAAAAAAATCATGCAGAAAAGAACAAGAATTAATTTTCATTTTGTGCATGTAAGCAATGGGGACTGAGTAGCTGAAGAGTTCAGGTGTGTTTTTAAAGAATTAGATGTCCTCCAGAAAAAAAGGCTGTACAGTCTCCCTTGCATACATACTTTAGTAACTCCAAGATAACAGTATGTTGCCATCTCTAGGACTGCAAAGAAGCATGCAGCTAGCAGCAGACAACGAGTGCCCATACACTCAAAACTTGAGTCTTTTTTGTGCCATAAACATGCAGCATATATAAGCAATGCATGAAGTAAGGAGGACCCTCTGCGGCCACATGAAGGAATCTCAGCTTCTGAATTTCATTCATTATGCTCTCCTCTGTTGACTTTTGTCTCTTTGAGTGTGAACTAAGCAAAAGTTGTCCAGGGTGTATTCACCTCTAGCTACTATAGTTTTCTGTCCACCTGAAAGTGACAGAAGCCAAACAAAAAATGGGAATTACCTTGGAATTTTGTTTCCATTTGCCATATTTTTGGTCTGTTCCTAACCAGCCATTTCAAGTTTCTCAATCAGCCACCAATGTCTACAGATATCTGAATAAAAAGTTGTGTTGGGAAGTTTGATGCACTGCCTACTGCCTCAAATCAGCTGTCTAATGATGTAAGATTTCAGCACACAGAGTAGCTTCTGGCCAAGACTGAAAATTTTGTGATACAGTATCAATAACTATCTTAAAATCTCAACATGAGGAGGGGGAAAGGGAGCAGGCTGATCTTAAAGAGAAAACACTTTATAGACATTTTCATTGCTGACAAATATGTCAAAGGAAAAAACAGATACTTCGTAGTTTCCCTAGACAAAAAACAAATGGCCAAGCCAAATGAAGATTCTTTTTGTCTTTTGCTATCATTACTTCAGTTTTTTTTTTCCAAGTGTTTGCAAATCCAGTTTCACCTGACACTGCCTTGGCGATCTCTACAATGCACTCTAGCTCTTTGCTTTTCTGTACGTTTCCTCTCTTTCAGCTTTTTTCAGCTTCCTTAGCTACTTAGCCTCTAAAAAGGTAGGAAACAACAAGAGTAGCAAAAGTATGTTCAGTTTTACTATGCTGCCACTTGGAAAAGCCCCTAGATAAGCTACAGTGGAGCTGAGGAGCTTTCAAGGGAGAGATGGTCATGCTGGGAGAAGAGGAAACCCGTAGAGAAGGATGACTCTTTGACAACGACCAACAGCACGGGCATAGCTAGTAATCTTTTCCAGGTCAATTCAGTGTGTTTTGCTGTTCAAATCAGATGCTGCTACCCACCTGAAAAGTTTTCTCTGCTATTGCACCTAAAAGTATTTGCCTTAAATACAGGACTTCAGACTAAAATAATTCTCACTGTAGATTTTCAGGAAACCTGCACTTTGAAACATTTTTAATTACTCCAATACCAGACTTGTCCTACATCCCTTCTAGGAACAAGACAGATATTCTAATCTAGGTCATCTTACAGTAGATACCTGCGTTCAGAGAAGCCAGTTCATCTGGAGCTCTTCAGTCCTAACCCAGTATTTCAAAATTAAACATAGCAATTACTTTCTAGCTAGACATACAGTATCCACTTCCATTTTTCCATAAACATAATACACGAGCATTTAACTACTCTGTCATCCAACAGGTCTCAGCACAGCCTGGATATCAAGTTCATAACCAGCTAGCTAACTCTTTACAGCGGTTAGTTCAACAGGAATTAATGGTCTGGAAAAACCCAGCTGGTCTGAGCCGGAGGCATTCAGAATTTTAAGGTAAGTGTTATAACTCAGACTGACCTCTCCTATTAAGTACCAGTATCAGCAAACATCACAGATTCCCATGGGTTTTCTTTCCACAAAACCAGGCTCTTTTGTAAGATACCGTTTCAATTCTTTCAGGTTTCTGCTTTGTGCTCCAAACCTGTTGTGAAGAATGAATGGCCCAGCAGATCCCTCAAGCCTGCTCTTCAATTGCTCAAACCAATCAAATTTCTTTTTGAAAACTTCAGAGCAATGTGGCAAAGAAACACACCTGGAAAACATCCTTTTTGCCACTTTCTATTTCCTGGACTTCATCCTGGCCTTTGCTGGCAATGCCCTAGCTCTTTGGCTCTTCATTCGGGACCAAAAGTCAGGCACACCTGCCAACATTTTCCTGATGCATCTTGCTGTAGCTGACCTGTCCTTTGTGCTGGTACTTCCCACCCGGTTGGTATATCATTTTTCTGGTAATCATTGGCCATTTGGTGAGATCCCATGCAGACTCACAGGTTTTCTTTTTTACCTCAACATGTATGCCAGTATCTACTTCCTTATGTGTATCAGTGTAGACCGTTTCCTAGCCATCGTGCACCCTGTGAAGTCTATGAAGCTCCGCAGGTCCCTCTACGCCCATTTGGCGTGTGCCTTTCTATGGGTTATAGTTGCTGTTGCAATGGCACCCCTGCTGATCAGCGTGCAGACGGCAGAGGTGAACAACACAACAGTCTGCCTGCAGCTCTACAGAGAAAAGGCATCACGTCATGCTCTTGTGTCCCTAGCAGTGGCATTCACCTTCCCATTTGTTACTACAGTGACTTGTTACTTATTAATCATCCGAAGCCTGAGGAGTGGGAACAGAGTCGAGAAACACCTAAAGGAAAAAGCAATCAAAATGATCATCATGGTCCTAGTCATCTTTCTGATCTGCTTTGTACCTTATCACGTCAATCGCTACATTTATATTCTCCATTATGACGGGACCAAGACTTCCTGTGAAACACAGCGTGTTCTAGCACTCGGTAACCGCATTACTTCCTGCCTCACCAGTCTAAATGGTGCCCTCGACCCAGTCATGTATTTTTTTGTAGCAGAGAAATTCCGTGACGCTTTGTGCAATCTGTTTTGTGGTAAAAGGACTGTAATGTTGCCTCAAACTTACGAGGGTAAGACAAATGAAAGCTCACTAAGTGCCAAATCTGAACTGTGAACATAATTCTTGCCACCACTTCCACATAAGAACACTATTCCACCAAAACCAGCCAAGAGAGCAGGCATGCAGCTATACAGACAGGAGACAGCCCACCCAGAGTCAAACTCATTCCTGAGGAGGGAAGTTCTGTCATTTTGGAGGGACTACAATTAGGAAGAATGCCTCTGACAACAGAGATCACATGTTCTTGTCCTACTGAAGCTGCAAACAGAAGTACAATAATAGCCCAACTGATTTTAAAGATGTGACACTGACGGCTGGATACTGAAGAACTGGGAAGGGAACAAAGAAGCACTTAAATGGACATCTTGTTCTTAGAGATAAAATTCACCCCCTAAAATTATTCAGTAATGTGTCTGCTTCTGCATAAAGCATACAGCCTACTTTAAAATTTTGTATCATGCCAGCAGTAGAGATCCATTCCTGCGGTAGACCTGCCTGAACAGACAGTATAGTAGTACCTCTAGTTCAGTTCAGCAAATTCAAAGTGCAGCAGACAGGATATTGGTGCTAAATTGTGGCAGAAAAAAAAAAGAAAAAAAAAAAAAAAGAAAGAAAAATGCTGCAATGCACCCAACCAGGACTGGAATTAAGGTACGAGTCACAATTGTTAGACTGCTTGCCAGCATTTATCGCTGGAGATGAGCAATAAACACCACATTAACTTTTCTGTCTGTCCTTTGCCATGGCCTGAAGGCTTTTTGCAGACAGAAGCCAGGCAACCTTTACTACAGAGCATCTTCTATGTAGTTCCCTGCAATGTATCAGATATCCTGATAACCCTCAAACTAAAGAAAGAACGGAAAAGGGCTGTTTAGAAACACAGCATTCATCTTTACTACATAGTGAATCATAAAATGCTGAACCTGTTTTAAAAAATTGCAAAGGTGAAAAGTGAGCATATGAAGAAGTGAAGCCCAATTTGCCCAAACGAGATTCCTGTCTTTGAGGTGTTTTATAATAATGTAATTTCTGTGACTTATTTAGCAAGACTATGAATTTGCTGCAATAAAGTAGGTTAGAGATTATCTTACATATCCTCACTGATACAAATTGCATCCAGTGAAATACATCTGTGAATGACAGGCACACCAGGGAAGGAGATCATGAGGTACTATGAGTAATGGGAAAAAGATCCCAAGAGTTTCCAGTAATATTTTCTGGAAGAATACTTCTATGCTATGGAGATAGATGTTACTGGAAATCACGATAGGTGGGTTATATTTTTTATGTATAGATACACACATGCACAACCCCCTTTTCCATGCTTTAGGAATGAGATCCTTACCTTTCAGGTTTGGTCCATAAGTTACAAAATCAAACATATTTTATCTTGCTTGCATTGCTGCAATCCAGGCTGCTTCCCCCAAAACACCCAGGAACTGCCCTAAGTGCTATGAAAACAGCCCAACCTAAAAAGCTTAGGTCTCAAGAGAAAATCTATTAAGCCCACCTCTAAAGTCTAAGGCACAGAAGTTGAGACTACAGACTCCAGAATACTACTAGGCTTTGCTCAAGACATATGAAAGCCTGAAGTTAACAATGAATCACGCAACACTGAATGCTAACTGCTGGATTGTTTTATTTTCTTATCATGATGTGCTTTTGTATAAGTATCCTTTTATGCTTTTAATTACTTACTTCTTAATTAAATGCATTAATCAAACTTTAGGACTTGTTTTTATATTTCTGTATATAAAACGAATGGTTTACAAAGACCACAGGAATCTTATACTGAATATATTTTACTGTAAATCTAGTGTTAACCTCTTGGTCTTTTGCTATGCCTTGATTTCCTGCTCAGCAGCTTATTTGATAAGCAGTCTGCCCAGGATCACGTAATCCCTCTGTTTCTCACCTACTATCCAGCATTTTGCCTAAAATCCCTTTCTACTCCAGAACCCATTTACAAACTGAAGTTAGAGTTTCTGCTTTCTACCTAGTTCACTGGATGAATACCGTTTTTGTTTTTCATTTTCTAATTGTTTATTCCTTAAAGCTTCTTCTGCACCTTTACAAGCTTCACCTCCAAGTTTACAACCAACTGACCACTTTCAACATCTCACTACTATATCAACAACATACTGACAGCTTTAGAGCTCCTGCTCTTTCTTACCTGCCAGCATTCTTCACAAAACCCAGGTCAGCAAGGGCCACATCACAGAGCTCACAACGGAAACATTCTGGGTGCCAGTTATTATTCATGGCCTTGATAACACGCCCAATGATGAACTCACCTACAAAAGAAAAGCAACACCCTTAGTTGCATACATAAAGTTGTTGTATCAAAAATCTAGTGCCCTTCATCATTCTTTCCTTCTAATTCCACAAGAACTACTATACTCTAACTTTGGAAGAAACAGCTCTTCCCACAACCAGAATACACTAAATTACTGCTGATATCATGCTTTGTTTCTGTCCAGAGTTCCTGCTCCTTAAAATACCACGACAATCCCAACACAGGGCTGGATGTCACTGCAATGATGGGAGGACTTCACAGCAGTGCAGCTATACCCATTGCACTGACATGGATGCATAAGTTGAAAGGAAGACAATGCTAAAAAAGGGCCATTCCCACTTAACGTCATGGTAAATCCATATCTGTATGAGGCTGTATAGATCTGTATTTGGAAATCTTACCGCATTCACCACAGCAAGGGGCAAACAGCATCTGAAAGTCATGCTCACAATATTTCCGACCTTCAAACTGTGAACGAAACAAGACAGAAAAGCCCTCATGAATCAGTGAGCTCCTCTAGGTTCTGATAGTTCAGTATTACTTTTTGGTTAAAATGACCAATTGGTCAAGGTCAGTCAAGTGTTTCCAGTTCTAATCCCCCTCTCACCTCTTTAAACTCCCAAAGATTTTTATCAAATAAACTTCACCTTCTAGATATGGTTTCAACCTCACAGTGAATTTGCTGAGCAAATAGTTAGATCAATGGCAACACTGCTATAAGAGAATAAAAACCTCAGAGTCCAAAGTGCTTTTCCTACAGTTTGCTTTAAACTTAATTTTTTTCTTTTTGTGTAATTCAGAAATATTCATCTTGTGTAATGCTAAAACTCACCACAAATTAAGAATGCACCACGTTTAAAATAATGTGGTATTCAAAACACATGCTTGCACATGTTCTGTAAAAAGATTTAAACGCCATTTTTAAACAAATTCACACATTTTAGCTGCGCAATTGAAACAGTTTGGTACAAAATATCTTTAAAAAAAAAAAGCCAAGAATTCACTTATTTGTAATAAAATATCAAAAAATATTTTCTCTTTTCTTTCTCAAACACCTCTTAAGCAGACAGTGTGTGAGAGAAAAAAGGGAAACTAAGTGGGAAATGCCTCAAAATGCTAGCAATGCAGGGTTAAGGTGAAGAAATTAAATGTGCAAAAAACATGGCAATTCATATTACTGCCATAACTTTCACTTAATTCCTTGCTTTTTTAATGGAGACATTTCTCTTCCCTTATACACTGTATGCACCCATAAATATTATTAGTTCTGCTTACATTGAATGGAAAGACAGATGTCAACGCTATCATATTAGATAACTAGAGATAGATTTGAAAGTTCTCACATGTAGGTACTCCATTATAGCCATATTTATGCCTGCAATTGTAAATGCACAGGATACAGGTACAACTTGGGAGAGACAGCAAGCATGTGCAGGCTCATACACACATACATGAAATCAGAATCCCCTAAAAAAACAGGGCACGTTCAAGTCTAATAAAATCTGAACTGCAGACTTATGAAAACATGTCCCAGAATATTCAGGTTGTATAACACAGAAAAGTTAATCAAATCACATGAAATATTATTTTTCCAGATTTCTGCTTGCTTTACCTCTCGGTTTTAACATTCAGATGTACACTAGTGTATGTCTTATAATGTATTTTTTATTCAGATTATCTACTTCCCTGTTATGCCAGATTTCAGTTTTGAATAATTTGTATTTGCCTGGATACCTTGGATGAGAGAACTGATCTGCTAATATGGTTTTGGATTGACCACACCAGAAAAAATTAGCTAGATCAAAACAAAATGCGAGCTGACAAACTTGATGAACAGAAAACAGCTTCACAAAATCTCCTTCTGACTGCTCAACTAGCTTGTTGCAATTCTCTATGGGGAATAACACAATACATTAAAAAAAACAAAAAAAAAAACAGTTTTATGGTTGATTTTAATTAAGGAATGCAAAGAAAAGCAGAAAAGGCTATTTAACCCAAGAAAAGGCAAAAAGTAGAGGAGGGCCCTGTGTTGACAGTGTAGAACTAGCACAGAGTAAGAAGCCTTGACTCCATGACAGGAGGAAGTTTGTGTATGTCATCTGCCATGTCACCTGCCTCAAATTCTTCTGCTACACATTCCTGAAGTGGAAGAGGAATCACTAACAAGTCTTGATACAAAATATGTCAGGTGTACAGTTGCAAAACAGCTCTGTGACCTCTTTGTCACATGAGACTGATACATTCCAGGTTTTACAGGCTTGTATGTCAGAAGATCTTTTCCTGCTCTTTTTCTAACAAAAAAGAACAGGCAATTGTACAAGATGGAGAAAGTAGGAAAATCCCTAAAGTTACCTTCCTCATTTTTCCCCCTATGTTTTTCAGATCCTTCACAGCCAGCTTCCTGACACAAATTTAAAGATGTCACTTCTACTTACTCAAACCAGCTGGAGTTACAAAAAGGAAAGATACCCTTTTTCATCTTTCCGGGTACACTGATGACTTTTCAGCTCACAGCTTACACTCGCAAGCTGTGGGGTGCTACGGACCTTGCATTTAATTGAAACATCTATTCTCTTGGGCACATCCATTTAACTTGGGAGAGACAGGCAGAAAAAAGCAAATGAAGTTGACAAAGAACGACACTTAATACTGAGAGAGACTGAGTACCTTCAGTTTTTATAGACTGGTTAGGAGCCCAGGACACTCAGCATTATATGGGATAGGGCTTATAATACAATCAGTCAAACAGCTTCCCATAGGTTTACAACTACCATGGCCTCACCTCATAAAAGAGTCCATCTGGGAACTGACGAAAGCACTGAGCACAGACAAAGCAGTTTTCATGATAGAGCTCCCCATTGCTGTTCACAATCCTCTCCGCAGGATCAAATCGAGCCTGGCAGCGTTCACATACTGCATTTGCAAGAGCATCAGACATATTACTGGAACAAAGACAAGAGAAAGATCATGAGCAATGTTACAGCCAGTCACATGAGTATACTCTCATCATGCAAATTGCCCCAACATCAATGAACACAACATTTCTATTGCTTTTAACTCCCTTTTACGTGGAAAAAAAGAACAGTGAATGAGTCATCTCGGCACTGACATCAGTTAGAAATAATCTTACAACTCACACAGGGGAGGCAGCACCCTTGTAGCAGAATGAACTCATGTGGCAGACTTATCTATTGCATGTTTTTGGCCACTTCACCAGTCCATTCACTTCACCAATGAATACTGCTATGCCATCTCGCTCATAGCACATATCAAATATCCACTACTTAAACTAAACCAGTAGTTCTGGGAGCAGCAAATCCAATGAATCCTGACTTCTCTGGATTTCTGGTCTCGGGATGTGCTCCGGTGAGGTTTCTCTGAGGTGTACTAAGTCCTGATCTCACACTGCAGTCTCCTCTTCACTGAAAGAATTAATGAGGCCTTTCCCCTCTACCCATCAGCTTATGTGCACAAGATTCATGGGAACTTAATCACATCCAACGCCTCTGCCTTCCTGACAAATTATTTGAGACTGGCAACAAGTTAAAAAGGTAATGGAAGAGAGAAGTCTCCCTGGCTGGCTGGGCAAGTACATCAGCTTCATTTCCTCAGAAAGTGAGGCTAGAAAAAAACCCAAAGCCACACTTGCAAATCTTGCAAAGGACTGTTTCCTCTTTCTCCCCTAAAGTAGGGGGCAACCTTAACCTCTTTCACAAAACTTTCACACTTGCTGTCACAGTAATCTAAGTTCTGTACATATTAGCAGAATGCAGTTTTAAAATCCTGTATCACATGTCCAAATGGGGAGGAAAATATATGCTAAGAAAGAGTCTCTGTTTCTTGTTGGGATCAGAACTTTTTTCTAACCTCCAAAATATCCAATAATATAAAAATTTAATTCTGTTCCACTTTTGGATCTAGAAAGACCATGTTATGCCTTCTCAGCTACCTCTAAATTCTATACTACTAGAAAGATAGCAGCTTTATACATGGAAGAATAAAAAATGTCCAGTTTATCAAAATCACTGGAGTATTTGTACCATAGTTTTCCTGAACTACATAATACATAGAAAATAAAAGAAGGCTTGGTTTAAAATAGCTCTCCTTTCTTTTCATATACAAATCTATTTAAAGTGGTTCTTTGTACACACTTTGAAATAGAAGTCAGAACCATCATTGTTCAATGTCAAAGAGTAAAGATCTTTAATTGTAGTAAAGTGTTGAATTTCCTTTGTTAGTGTTATTCTACAACCCGACGTGCTATTTTCCACACCTCTTTCACAATAATAAGTCAATAAACATATTTCAGTAGCAGAAGCTTTCCTCTGGTCAGAAGCATTCTTACAAAAACGCACCACAGTTTGTACTCCAGTGCCTTGTGCTCAGAGCAGAACTGGAGTGAGCAGACAGCAACACTGGCAACAGCCCCCTATTCCGGAGACGACAAAACCAGGCCTGTGCTGCAGCTGGCTCAGCTCAGCCGGATGCATCACACCTGCAGCCCGCACTAATACGCTGGGCTGTGACCTGGAGTGACCGCTCAGTGAAAACGTACCTTCCCTCTGCCACGGCAATTCCAAGGGTGACAAAGAGCTGGGCGGGGGTGGCAATACGTTCTGAGGTCAAGGACAGATTACTGATTTAGTAAGATCTATTATAAGTTGTTACCTCACTGCAATATGAAGGCGCTTTGAACATGGACATAAACCAGAATTATGGCCAAACAGGAAATCATGTAACTTTATAAACTAGGGATCATGGATTAAAGAAACATTTCTATCCTGCCAAGTAGCAAAGCAATAGGTCAACACAAAAACATCTGTGTTTGCAGCAAAGCCCAGAGATCTTTCCTTTAATCTAATCAGATTTCATTTTCAATCACCACTTTCAGTTAAATCATACACCAAATGTGCACCAGAACTTGAAAATATCATCTCTCCAACAAACATATGTTCCCGCTTGAAGAATTTGATGCCTGAAGACTTGAGCTAACAAATGTGGCCATGATTAAGAAAGCCTGATGCTAACATCAGTGAAAAAGCTATTCTGGGTTATGGAAAAAACAGGAAAAATTGTTCCAATGAGTCTCGCAAGTTTCTACATGATAGCAGGTATTCTGCTCCACACACTAACAACAAAGCATGATCTACTGCTTTTTTGTTGTTGTTTATAAACATGAAATTAACTTAAAAAAAATCCTCAACTTATTAAAAAGTGCACTTCCACAATAGCTAGAGAACAGTACCCATCATTGCCATTGACCAACTACCTGCTGACTTAATTCTGCAAGAGCAGAACCACTACAGCTTTGGCATTAGACAACTGCAGTATGCAATACCAGCCTGCAACCTGAAAAGCCATGTTCCCCTGTGTGAAAGAGAGTGCAGGTTCACTAGTGCGATATCTTAAAGCAAACTCTGTTGAATATATTTATCCTGGGAGATTCTGCCAAGAGTCAAATGGTTGTGTTGGCAAGAACTATCTTGAAGACGCAGCGGCTGATTCAAAAGAATAAGGCTGTCAGAAGCCTCAGATCCAAGAGCTGTATTTGAGGGCTGTCAAGACAGAATAACCCCACAGCAAACCTTAACTTCTAAACAATATAAAGTCTATTAGGAAATTAAAATTGCCAATGGAAGTCAAAAGCACTAGTATTCTATGTTCTCACTGTCTTCTGCTAGCAGAAAGTACAGCTCTGGATTTAACGTGTAACTCAGAAAATTCATTCACCTCACTCACCTGTTAGAGCAGGAAAATGTCAGGAGCCCCAGGAGTTTATTTACTGTTATGCACAAGCATGTACATAATAGCCTTCACAATGATGCAAAAGATCCAACTCCTAGTTACAGAAGTTTATTCAAGACATTCCAATATCATTATAACAAAAAGGCTGTGATGCATAATAAAATGCTAGTAACAATTTTGCTAACAAATATAGTACAAACACTTCCAAGATTTGGAAATGGAAAACAAAACATGTTTGAGCTAGAAGAACTTGGCTGATGCAGACAAGATTTCCTTAAAGGTTATAAGAAAAATGACTGTGATACAGCCTGAGCTGTCCAAGAAATGCCATACTGCAAATGAGCTAGTAATTGTGAATTGTTAATCATACATGAGAGAAACTACTAGTTCGGGAAAAAAATTTATAGGAAAAATCTGTACACAAAATTACACAGTCTAAACAAAGGTACGAAATGTCCATCATGCCACTCAAGCAGGTAATGATGCTCACATTAGCACAGAGAACCTAATCTGTATGCCAGCTTTCAGCTCAAAACCTTTGTTGCCAAGTAGGAGGGCAGTGACAATGGATTCAACTCCAACCAGCTAGAAACAAAGCTAATTGACTAAAAGAGCACTGTTTTTCATCACCAGCTGGCCAGTAAACCTGCTCTGAGGAAGGTCTCAGAAGTGAGATTCAAAAAAGAGAAAAAATTCTTATGATTAAATGTTCCAGGGCAAGCTGGGAAACAGATGGTCAAGAAAATAAGAACACACTACAATAAAGTACAATTTATTGTCTACCAAACCAAATAGATGTTCACCACTGAGGTCTTCTGAACTAACGCTACAGTTTAATAGGATGAGACAACTGCATAAAAAAAGGTTCAAGTTCCAGTCTTCACCTAGTTTCATGTGCTAAACACCCAGTGCTGGAGAGCAGCTGGAAAGCTACAGGGATGATCTCTGATGCAACAGGCATCCTCAGAACTGTTTTCCTAATACACAGAAAAGCTCAGATGGTCAAGTATTTCCAGGCAAAACCCACTTGCCTTCTCTTCTGTCCCCTCCCTTCCTCTAGAGAAGCTGTGAATTTGCAGCTGCCTGGGGAACATAAACTTTCTGTTCAGGCTCTTTCTACAAGTAGTTATGATGCTGCTGCTTGTATTTACAAAAAGACTGTTCTCTGCCTCAGCTAAAGTTTGTTGGGGACAGCTGTACAGGAGACAACTAAATCATACCAAGGTCCATGACCTGGTGTTCCCTATAAAATGAACCAGCAGCAGTGGATCTTTGGTAATCACAGCTTGAGATTTACCTCTCTGCTGTCTTTTCATTCATGACTTTGCATCCATTTTTACTTACAACATTTTACTCTTTTGCACTCAAACTAAAATTTGACACTTCAGCATTGCTCTAAAGGCATGACTGTCCATTCATTTCAGAGTTTTACTTTCATATATGCCATAGCTTCATAATCTCCCTAAACTACACACCTGTGTGCCCTTTTCCTTGTGCCAGAGCAAGCACTCATTCAACTGGATCACTGTTAAAATTCACCAAGGCTGGAAGGGGGATGGAGGAGACTTCTAATTCAGAGCAGTTCTATGATCCACTCTACCAGATTACACAAACACTCGTGACAGTAGCACGGGGAGAGGAAGAGAGACCAAAACCATCCTTTTGGTGCTCGTGCTCATAACGACCATGAAAGATTGGCCTACTGTGTCAACCATAAGATATTTAGATACAAGTCTTCCCCACAAAGGACAGTCCCAAATACAGAGTGCTACTTGCATTCTAATTACTAATTTTTTGCACGCAATGCAGTAAAACACAAAGTCCTCCTCTGTTTTAACAATAAGCTGATGACACAAAGACAGGAAAGGCTATTAAAATACAACTAGCAAAACATCCTGAAGTTCTCCAGTCCTGTGCAAACCCAACAAAATACCAGTGGTTGAACAACACATTTTCCAATCTCTTCCCATTATATGCCATAACTTTAACTAGTGCTCTTTGTTAAAATATCTAATTTACATAAATAGGTTATTTACCATTGTAATTAGCAGTGGGTTCCTCATGCTTTTGACTTCTCAGAACTATTTATTATATAGTATTAGCATTGCTCTCAAGCTGAGAAAAACAACATTCTTTATATGAAGTAGAAGTTAATTAGGAGACTTATTTTGTGCCACTAGTGCGGTTGCTGCAGAAATACTTGCGCATTGCACTTTATATCACTAAAGCCAATATGGATTTATCTTCTACAAACAGTAGCTTCAGATATGTTCAGTCTATTAAACATCATATTCTTATATGGTCCACCAGTAGAAACTATTGTTTAGACAAAATAACACAATATGATAGGATTTACATTGTCAGTTGTAGAGTGTGTGGGTGTGTGTGGGTGTGTGTGGGTGTGTGTGGGTGTGTGTGGGTGTGTGTGGGTGTGTGTGGGTGTGTGTGGGTGTGTGCGCGCGCGCACGCACACACATACGTATAAGACAGTGAAAAGTCAATGACCTAGAAAGCTACCATGGCTTGTGTATATCTTAATTCTCAGTAGCCAAGATAAAAATCAGAACACTCCTGGAGAGGGGTCCCACCTACCTTGTAGTATTGTTAAGGGCGTATGGCTTTAAGTACTTAACATTGACAAAGATTTAAAAAAAAAAAAAAAAAAAACCACCTTTCTGGGACAATAGCAGACTATGATTCATTTCACAGATAATGACCAACACAAAGAAAAAAAAAGAAAGAGGAAGTCTATCAGTTCATGAATTTCTACTGAAAGATATCTGCCAACTACTCCTACCATTTTTCCAAGATCTCTTCACTTGAATTCACTTTTTTTCTGGAAAGCTTTCTCAGAGTGGTTCAACTTTGTTTTAATGGACACTATCAGGTTATATAATCCTTAAAACTTGTTATTAAGGCATGCAATTTTATTAAGCTTCTTATAAAATGTCAGAGAAAAAAAATCATATTCGGTCAGTGTATGA
Organism: Dromaius novaehollandiae; assembly: GCF_036370855.1. Taxonomy (NCBI): domain Eukaryota; kingdom Metazoa; phylum Chordata; class Aves; order Casuariiformes; family Dromaiidae; genus Dromaius; species Dromaius novaehollandiae. The sequence goes on along the minus strand of NC_088106.1, from coordinate 28,066,377 downwards.
TTTCTTGTGCATTTGATAATACTAAGTGCATAGTTCAATTTCTCCTTCTGCTTGCATGGTATTTTCCATTTACTTCACATTTAAATAGTTCTCAGTTGGCTAAATAAGAAGCTAATATTGTTTCTTTCAGCATATCTCCCTTGACGACAAAGCCCCTAAGTTCTGGAAGAAATAAGCACATTTACTTTTCATTTACTACCCAGGGATAACAGAAATTAAGAAAAACATACAAACGCAGCTTTATAGGCACAATATGGAGAAAAGTGTTTATAGTTTCTCATCCCTCCTTGCCCTACAATGGCTACAACCATTTGCTATTTGTGGGAGCCAGAGGTTTAAAAAAGATTCCACTGCTTCACAGGTTGCAGCTGAGAACAAAGCACAACATCTGCAGGGTTAGTGTGCAGGGGAAACAGCCATCGTGTAGATGTCTGAAACCAGCAGCAGCAATGAAAGTCCATTGGCAGTCACACAGAAAAACGTCCTATGCAACAGGTATTCAATACTCCCTTTCAACTGAATGCAATGCTTATTTCCAATGACCATGAATAATTACTCAAGACGACAAACATTTAACAGAGTGTCCACTCAACCTGGGGAAACATCAAGAAGTGTACACGTTTTAAACAGATTATACATCTGACATCAAAAATACCCTTCCATTTTCCAGCATGTACCATTTCTATGTCTATTTCTATCAAACAGACAAATGTTTCTGTCACTCTCACTCCATTATCTGAAAGGAGCTAAAAGGCCTGTGTTGTGATGTTTGTTTATCAGTACTGATAACACAGATCATTCCCAAATGTGTTCATAATTATCATCAACTGGTAACAACACTGCTTTCGGATTACAGTCATTTGCCTGAAGAAGGGATGTAAGCTATCAGGATCTTTTGAGGCAGAAGCAAAAATTATCTGTAGCTCAAAAACTGTGGATAAAATACAAGTCACTTGGGAGACAAAATTCCGTAGCAAATTATGATCTTCAGCTTTGTCATCTGCTGAATAAGAAGCCTTAGTAAGTGGCTTTATGTTTTCTTTGCTTCAAGAACTATGATGTGAAAATGTATTCAATTTACATATCTAGAGATTTCCCCCCTAAATCACTCTGGCACCTGCAAAAGTTACTTCTTTCCACCCTGCCTGGCCTTATTAAAAATTCTGCCAGCGTACAGTTTATATGCAAGTACATGTGTCACCACAGCAATATACATGCAGCCTGTCTGCTCCAAAACAACACAGTATCAGCACCTGAGGTCTCTCCTGCCTAACATCACCTCTGTAACTCCACATGTGCTCGGCTTCAGAGCTAGCTCCCAGCCACACTTCAGTCTTCCTAGACTACGACTTATTGAAGCACCCAAGTCCGACGCAGTACGTTTGGAGAACTATTACAGTCAGCATACGTATGTCAGCACAGCCCAGATCATCTCCTCTAGCAGCCTCACACGGAACACTTAACTGTAAGTTTAAAAAGGGAGACCTCTCACAGCCAAGCATTTTCCAAACACCAAGCTCCAGCTCCTAAATCTGGCTGATATAGAAGGCAAACTGGAAATAACACAGCTCTCTTGCAAAGCTATACTAGTATAGTGCTGACAGTACTACAAACATGACTGTTCAGAAAAGGGCTTTCTTCCTGAATAGTGGATTAAGTTACATCTACTTAAGATAGTGTTTTAAACTCTGATTTTAAAAATCAAGCCTTCAAAAATGTCTGTCATGTTTACAAATTCAGAGCTACCACAGAAAAAAATTGTGCCTTCACCTTCTCTCTGCAGAAATGAGTTTTACATGTTACAATTAAACAGTTAAATAGCTGAAAGCAAATTACATTTTGAAAATGTGAAATGCCTGAGCATTTATCTCCTCATGCTTCTCATCTTCAGTTCAGACTCTGCTTTTCTGTTAAGTGTCACTGTTCATGTTCCTTCATCATTTTTCAATGCTTATTTTCTCATCTCTCAGCAGCCCCTTACAATGCTTCTCACTCTTCCTGAGCAGCATCCTCTCCTCTCAATGGCATTGAAATTTCTTTCACTATCCTCTTACTCCTCTCCATGCTAACTTCTCATACAGTCACAACTTTGTATAGGAAAAATTGAAAACTCACCCACTACCTAAGAGGTAGAGGGTAAAAAGAAAAGACTGGGGAGGAGCATGAAGGTAGGAGTTCTAGGGAGGGGTCCAGGGTTCAAACTGAGAAGCCAGCCCAATTGCTGAATTACAAGTGAGCACCACATCTTCCTCCAGCTAAGAGGAGACTAAAACTCAAAGCCTCTGACTGCTAAGAAATCTCTCTCCTGCATGTTCAGTGCTCTTCCCAAGGACTCAGACTTTGCATCCCACACTGCTGCTCAGAATTCTCCCAAAATGCAATAAATTAAGTTTTATTTAATTCCTATTAATTTCTCTCCTGCCCAAAATTAACTTCAGTGAAAACTGAGAAGAAAATTAAAATTTTAGTCAGAAGCACAGAGAAAGTAACAAACAAATCAAGCAATAGAATTGTCTGGAGAGAGACTTAAGAAGCTTTGCTTGACACATCCTAAGTAATTTCAAAAGGCAGCTAAACTAGAAGCTTAATCTTCTGGCACACTGCAGTTATTTATAACACCTAAAATCAACTAGCCTGTTATTAACAGCACAGAGAAATGTGCTACTGAACCCTGAAGATCAACAGACAGCAAAATCCAACCAGCATTTTGGAAAACTATTGCATTTCACTCTATTTCTTTATTCCCACAGTACATAAATACTTCACCATTAACAAGACTAGCAGTAATGCTGGGTCTGAAGAATCTCGTACAGTCCTTCAAAACGGGAAAGGTTCTCCATGGTTGCTTTCCTGTTATTGTTAAAAACAGAAAGCTTCCTTGTCAGGGAAGTCCTTTCCTTCATACACTACTTGGAAATTAAAATAAACAGACTTCACCCTGTCTGGCTGTGTGCAGTCAATCCCCATTTAAATAAAAAGCCAAAAATGACCAAATCTTGGCAAATGTTTGAACAATACCATTCCCTTCCTCTCAGAGACATACCCATGCATCCCAGCTGCTGTATCTGTCCTGTTGCTCAGGAGTGACCCTGTGCCACTTAGCCGATCCTGCCGGCGTTGATAAAGCTTGGAGGATGCCAGCCCCTGAAGTCTCAGGCCAGCCATGGCACCCAATGCCACTGTGAAGGGGAATGCAGAAAGACAACTGGAGAGAGCACCAGCAATAATGATATTTCGATGAGTCACCTTCCTTTTGGGAGTTTCCTTTACATTTCAGAAGTGCTAAAGCAGGATGGATAGACTCCTGCTCAAGCACTGTTTCTTCATCTAACATTCTTTTACGGTCTTAAGGATCAGACGACCTCTTTCCTGTATCCCACTAGTAGTTACCCATTTAAGCCAGCACACTAGGAGTCTACATCAGCAGTTCACTCTGTGTTAGACTTGCAATATACATCTTTATAAATTCCATCATCCAGGAGGTGAGATTAAAAAAAACCCGAACTCCTCAGTCTTCACATAATTAATCCACTTAAATCAGTAAGACTCTCTGATCAAAGCAACAGAGAAAGACAGAAAAGCAAAAGAGATACTAGACCTCTTGACAACAAACACTTTAGTTTACTGCAGATCAGTATGTGATCCTGGCAGCTTTAAGTTGGTTCCCTGCAGGCTGCTGCATCAAGCAATGTATTAAGGATACTGCAGTCAGCAGAACTTTTCCTTCCATTTGGATAAAGCACACTCCAAGAAACAAAAACGTATAGACTTTTACTCTCCCGACACACTCCATTCTGCAGAAGTCGCACGCTGCAGAGGGTTGGGAAGCAGAGAAAATGAACATACTTGGCATTCCAGCCTCCAGAGCACTTTCTCTGCTGGGAACTGAACAGGGCTTTCAAACAGGAGTTCCCCTTTCTGCCACTCCCCCTCTCCACCCACCCCTGCGAGAGAGAAAGAGGATCACATCGCACAAATGGCTTAGGGTGGGGGGGATAAAAAGAATAAAAATTTGAGAATACAGAAGTCAGTTTTTAAGAGAACAAAGGGAAAAGGGTGGAGGACAATGGGAAAGCTGAATCAGTGTCATCTGATCAGTACTGCCCATGAAAACCAACTCAAGAGTCACTACAATCTAATTATTTTATAGTAAATTAGAGAAACAAAGGATTTTTGTAGCATAATAGTGAAATATTATATATTCTATGACTACAACTTGACAGGCTATAGAGAAAAAAGTGAGAGCAGTAGAAGTGATGATTTCATAATTATTAGATGAGTGTTAACCAGCAGAGACCCTTTCTGTCATTTAAACGGAAACAGAGGGGTTTACTGGGATTCAGCAGAACAGGCACAAATAGAGAACCTCATCATTTTCAAAAACTAGAAATCAGTAACCTTGACATCTACAATTTACCCTGCATTTTGTTGAGAGTTCGGTTTGGATACTGACAGCAACCTGCCAGTATCATTTCATCCCAACTGCATTTGCCCTTCATCCATGTCTATTTTATGACGTGAATAAAAGGAAAACAAGAACAAAAATGTCCTCCAAATTGGGGATTTTTGCTGACCATTTAAACTCAAGATATTTCAGCTCTGGCCACCCTTGGTATCAACAAAACAGTTTAAAATAAGTATTAGCTTTTCTGCCTTTAATACAAAGTAAAATATCAAATCACCAAAACATTAAATCGTCCTTAACCTTAAGCAATCTGGCTAAAAATCTCCTTCTCCCTCAAATGCTCAGCTTCCACTTTTCTGGCTGCTATGACACAGTTTCATTGGTTTCCAAATAACCAATCTTCCACAGACAGGTATGAATTTTGTCTTCAAAAAACAAGATGACAGGATTGGAAGGAAAAATACCAAAACAATAACCACCCTATCTTCCCATCCTTCAAAACACATACAAGCTCACTCACACTTCTCTCTTGCTGCCTCGCAGATACAGAGTGCAAGTGCACTTTTTTCCCTTCCCTCCTGGTAGATCACTTTTAAGAGACAGGGATGATGCCAAACTCTTACAGCAGGTTACTTTCTGAGCCAAAGCAGAGTAGAAAGCAGCTAGACTTCTTCTAAGTACTCATTAGTAGTTCCCCTATGAGAAGCACCTCCATGTCCCCAGAACAGACTACTAAGGACCTTCCGATACACTAAAATTAATCTAGAGAGTCTCAGAGAGCAGATTTAGATGGAAAGGTAGTAAGACTGAAAATACATTCTTTAACCCAGAAGAGTGGAAGTAGCTGCGCAGAACTCAGGCAGATGAGACATCTGTTAGTTTGATGCATGTACTTTCTAGTCTGCACCAAGAACCTTCCTATTATCGACCTTTATAGTCCATCTTCCCCATCATCCTTCAAACCATTTCACTTGCAACTACTTCATAAAATGGACCACACGCACAGCAGCAGCTCCTCTCCCAATTTAAAAAGCCTATAGCCAGATACTGGCCTAATACTTTCACGGAAAATAATATATTCTTATTTCTTACCTCAACGGGATTAGGAACAATCAATAAGCATATCTGTAAATGCAGCTGTTCTTCTTTTGTTGACTGCAGGAAGTACATAGGCGTATCCAGATCCCAATTAGGCCAAGTATAGTGATGACAAAGACCTCTTGCAAAAATAGTGCCCTGAAGTATGTACTTAGGGAACTTTTTTCCCTAGGCTTTGTATTATCGTTACAGTAATTTCTAAAGGCAATGTAAAACAACACAGGCATTCTTTACTTTTTGTTTTCTAATCAACACCACGGCAGTAAAGTCTTAAAAGTAATTATCTTCAACTCTGTTTTATTTTCTACTCTGGGCATTTGACAGCATTTTTTCCCCTTTACTAGTAGCTCACAGTTCCTCTTTCTTAGGAATGAGTCCATCACAACCAGAAAGAAAAACAGGGCAAAACAGAGTAAGGAAAAAAAGCCAAAAATGAAAACAGGGTGTTAGAAAAAAATGCATCAAATGCAAGTATAGAAGTGGCCTTTATTTATTCATTATAAGGAATTACTGCGGTAAACTTCTGAAGGCACCAAAATCACATAAATTGTATTTCTCAGTTTTGCTAAATACACAAAGAGAGTGCTCAGAAGCACATTATTTAATGCATCACTTTTTCAGAGAGCATTCACTCCCAAATGTAGTTAAACAACATTCAGCTTAGTAAAATATATACAGAGGAATGTTTCTCTAACTTCTGTCTGTTCTATTATCTTTGGATATTAGTTGGAACAGGTATGTTCAAATATAAAGGTGATTTTTTAAAAAAGTTAATAGCATGCCTTTAAACTACAGACTACTCTTGAAAGCTAGGGACTATAATAGCCACTTTATGGTCAAGGTGCAGAAAAATCAGTCAAGGTATGGCAGTCGGAATTATTATTGGCAAATTCCGGTGTATCTACTTACCACTTTTCTCCAAAACACAATCCTCACACTGTAACAATGTAAACTCATAATGAGATACATTTAGTATTTACATTTCGTTTGCCAAAGAGTCACCTATATCTAATAATTTTACGCTATGAATACACGGAAGTACATATCTTTCTTTTCATTTTCTGGAATTATGTTTTCCCTAATGCTAAAACTCAGTAAATCAAATTACTGCAGCTATTTAAGCTCAGGAGATACCCTCTGCAACTGAAAGGGACAGGATACTTGAAAAGGATTTTCCATCTACCTTAATTTTAATATTAAGATATCACTAATCATAGCACCTAGAAGCAAGTCCTTTTGTGTTCTCATTTGACCAGAAAGGTAAGGTGAAAAAGAATAATGTGTCAGCAGTGCACATTCTTCAATCTTCCTCTCTTTAACATTTGTAACAGAACATCATTCACTTCTGTGCATGAAGAGTTGCAAGACCAGAGACATTTATGCGCGTATTCCACATCTCCTTCCTGAAGCCCAGAATTCCTGTATCTTACATAATGCTGACAGATTTGAAAAACTACCATGTAACAAGTATCAATCAACATTTGACCATAATTCAGTACAGTGACCTATGGGAAGGTCTAAGGAAGTATGTTCTCAACGGTGAATTCTTCCTAATGACTTAAGAATCCGCCCCATCCTGAAAACAATACTAAACATGGTGCTTGTCAAACAGTATCAGTCTTGCAAGGGGCTGAGCAATGCCAGTTGTTTCATAAATACTGAAAACCAAGTACAGATTTTGTTTTGCTGGCAAACAGCTACCCTAAATGGATTATACTATTACTGAGGAAAAAGCCAGCTGCATTACAGCTATGATAAATCTTTGTCTCTGATAGCTCCCAGGACAAAATGATTAACTGTTCCATGGCAGACAGAGATTTAGAAATTTTCATAGTTGGCAAATTTTCCAGAGTAAACCTTTCTGAAAATATAAAATAACAGATCGCCTGCATTTATGCATTTTACTTTTCAAATGCTAAAGCAAAGGCCTTCTCATTTTAACAGCCTTCTGAAACGCATTCAAGGGAAGGAAGAGAGAAATCCTGTGTTATTTTGGAGGACTGCACACTCTACAGTGTCTCAGCTACTTTGGAACACTCCGCCACACGTCATGCTTTATATCAGAGCTTCTTACTGAATGCAGGGTTGTACCTTAAAAGGCAGGTTTGCGAGGAAGCACAGAAAAGATGGACACAAGGATTACTGTCCTCAGTAATTTCCCACTGTCCTCTGTAGCTGAGTGATTTCACTTGAGGTGGAACCATTCATTCTAAACAGTACTATAGACTGGATCTATAGGAATAGAATAAGCTGGGTTCATAGAGTCAAAAATTCTTCCCTGATCTCCTGCTGCTTGTCCCCATGCAGGAACTGCATTGGTACCCATGGGCTGTGAACATTTAAGACGCTGAGTCTTGTGTAATCGTACAGAAATGAATGTACACTGATAAATATGCACCCATCTCACAGGTCTGAAGAACAAAATGGGACCATTAAGATAGAGAAGACCACTTAATAAAAAAACATGTGGTGAAAACCAGAAGTGTTAAGAACATGCATAACCACCTACCAACATCAACTTGTCATCAGAGACAGCAAAAATGAAACAACATTCACCCAAATCTTAGGTGGGGATGTAACAATTATTCACCATATTATTGTACCTAATGACCCACAAAACACGTTGAGTATTGAATAATGATAAGAAGCAGCATAATCCAAGTCTGAAGACTTTATATAAAGAAGAAAAAAAAATATTTATGAAGTTCTCCAGATCTGTTTCTAGTCCTGCGGAATGATGCTTTGAGATTAGGATAAAGGTAGCAGCATTCAGGAGGAAGGCTATCCTAGAAAAGGTACTCTATTAATTTTCACGTTACTTTGTCATGCTTTTCTTCAAGACATTTTATAAAAACAAGCTTATTTTCACAAACAGCTTTAAAAAAATCTGTATTTTATTCTACAGATGTGGAAACAAGTGTCAGAGACACTAAACATTTGTTCAAACCCTCGGAAGATGCCAGCAAACACTTTTCCCACTGCTTTTCTCTTCCACATCTGTCAACTAGGTGACTTTACAGAGTTCTCCAGTGTCAGCACAGGAGGAGAATCACGCTCAAGATTTACCCGGAGTTTCTAAACAGCTCTTGGAAGGGGTCCCTCTGAGGCCAGCCCCAAGACGAGGAGCCTGGATTCGCAGCACGCGCGACAGCCAGGAGGGCCCCGGCGGCGGGAGGGCAGCGGCGGCCACCCCGCGCTGCAGGCGGGAGCCCGGCCGCCGCGCAGGCACGCTCCCGGCTCTATCTGTGGTCCTCCCGCCGCCCCGCAGCGCGTCCCCGCGGAGAGGAAGGGCTCGGCGGAGCAGCCCTTACTCCGCTCTCCCCCCACGTCCGTTTCCGACCCGCCGCCACCCGCGCGGAGCCGCAGAAGCTGCCCCCGGGCCCGAAGCTCACGGCGGAGCCCCCGCTCCCGCTCCCCCCGGGGCAACGGGGGGCTGCTCCGGCCCCCCCGTCCCGCCTTACCTGCCCGTCATGGCGGCTCGCCCCCGGCGCGGCGGCGGGCGGTAGCGGCGCTGCGGGGCGGGCGGGCGGCGCGGCGCGGCGGCCCCGGCGGACGGCGAGGGCGGGCGAGGCCCCGCCCCGGCCCGGCCGCCCGGGCCCCCTGCGCGTGGGCGGCGGCGGCGGCCCCCGGTGACTCAGGGCAGCCCCCCCTCGGCCGCGCATATTTTTCCTATAAAGGGAAAGAAAAAGTGAGTAAGGACGCGGCGGCAGCGGGGCCGGCCCGGCCCTCCGAGGCGTCAGCGGTCTCCGTGCAGGGAGGGGAGAGACGCTTCCAGCGCCCTTTATCCTGAAGCTGCTGCCTTGGATAGGCAGTTAGATCTGGTAAAAGAGAGGTGGCATTTCTCCTGCCACCAAAGCAGCTGTCCTTCCTTCCTACCTGCTGTGCGGGTTTCACACCTGCTGTACAGACAGATATAAGTGGCTTAAGATGAGGCAAAACCAGTTGCATGGTGGGTTTTACCTCCAGGGCCAAAGAAAACAAGTGTGGAAGATTATCTTCTGAAAAGCAGTTAGATGGCATTAAATAGGGACTGTACTCACTAACAAAAACCCTTCCAACACCAACGTTTTTAATAACATCAAAGCTCTTCTGCTAATGACTGAACTTTGTCCTGGGCACTTAGAAATGTTTACATTCTCTGACATGGTAATGCAATGCTAAAATGATCCCCCCAAATGGTCAGGGAATTTCAGTCCAAAACTGATTTCAGACTTTACTTATATCTTGTAAGACAATTGGTATGATGTAACTCACCATCACTATGCATATCCTTAAAAGCTTGGGACTGATGATGGCAGCTCTGTGCTCCCTGTGTTTCATGATGTGCAAAGATCTCATTTTCAGTCCTGCAGTAAACATTGAGAATCATACAGGTTAACCTTAACATTTGGTATCTTAATTATATAGTTAAAACAGGGTGAAGAACTGAATCGGATGCTCTCACTCTGGTTTTATGGTTAGCTGGGCAATGGTCCAGGGTAGTATATTAACTTACTAGTAAACATTCAGTGATGTAACAGAGATGGTTGAAGGAGTGCACAGTAATCTACAGACAAGTTCTTAGTCATTCTCCACACTGGAGGCACTTTTATATCTTCAGTTATTGTGGTATCTGGATACCTAGCAATATTTGATGTTTATGTTCTTGCTGCCATTCTTTAGAGAAAACCAGAGATTACTTGGACTGGATGGCTGAGGAACAGAGGCAGCGAGGTGACTCAACCACAGTCTCAAGAGAAGCACAGAGCAGGGCAAAACCCAGTCTTCAGGTTCTCGGTTAGGCTCTAACCACTGGACAACCCTTCCTCCTGCCTGCTCTGTCCCCTGGAGTTTGTGTGAATTGTATCCATCTCAAACACCACCTCTCTCTTACTAAACTACACTTTTAACGTAATACCATCCCTTTTCCAGCTGCTGGCACTGCGCACCATCGCCGTTCCTCGTAGGTTAGGCCCTCTCAGACGCTTCGTGCCATGCAGCCAGGTGAACCCTCGCTGTGGCAGGGGTGTAGCCCCTGCTCCCGCGGCTCCCCGCCTCGCGGGCTCGGCCCCCCGGCACCAACGGCCGGCACCAACGGCCGCCCCTCACACGCGCACACAAAACCACGCGCCCGCGCCTGCGCCACGCGCGCTCTCTCCCCCCCATCCCCCCCCGCCGCCATGTGACGGCGGCCGCCCCGCCCGCGCGGCTGGCGGCGGCCGGTGACCCGGATGCGGCTGCTCCGCGAGATGGCGGCGGGCGCCGCGCGGTAGGAGGCGGGACCATGGCGGACCTGGGCCGGCAGCTGCAGGAGTACCTGGCGCAGGCGAAGGGCGGCGGCGGCGCCTCCAGCTCCAGCGCGGCCCCGGACCCAGCCCCAGCCGGCTGCTCGGGGGCCGAGGCGGCGGCGGCAGGCGGCGGCGGCGCGGCGGGCGGCGGCTGGCCGTGGGCGGCCGAGGCGGACCCCTGGCTGCCGGAGCTGTCGCGCTGGCAGCGGCTGGCGGGCGGCGGGCTGTGCCTGCTGCTGGCGGCGCTGTGCTGGGCGCTGGCGGCGCTCTACGCGCCGCTGCTGCTGCTGCGCGCCCGCAAGTTCGCGCTGCTCTGGTCGCTGGGCTCCGTCTGCGGCCTGGGCGCCGCCGCGCTGCTGCGCGGGCCCCGTCGCCTGCTGCAGGAGCCCGGCGGCGCCACGCTGCTCTACCTGGCCGCCCTGGGCGGCACCTTGTACGCGGCGCTGGCGAGGCGCAGCGCGGCCCTGGCGGCGCTGGGCGCCGCCGCCCAGCTCGGCGCCGCCGTCGCCGCGCTGCCTGGCGGCGCCGCCGGCCTGCGCCGCCTCGGTCGCCTGCTGGGCCCGGCTCTGCGGCGCCGCGCCGCCGCCGCGCTGCCGGTGTGACCCCCCCTTCCCCCCGCCGGAGCTACCGGCAAAGCACCCGCCCCGGAGCGCCCCGCGGACGAGCGCCGGCGGCGGAGCCGCGAGGAGACGCGCCTCCCGGAGACGGCGGCGACGGCGGACACCCGCCCTGCGCTGGGACCCGGCGTTTGCTCGCAGCCCTGCGAGCCGGGGAGCCCCAGCCGAGGCGCGGGGCGGCGCCGCAGCGCCTCGTGCCGCGCAGCGGCGTCCCCGCGCGGCAGGGGCCGCCCGGAGCCGCTGCAAACCGTGAGTGAGGCGGCGGCGCTGCTGGCGCGGCCCGGAGGAAGCGCTTTGTGCTCGCGGCGCGTGGGAGTGACTCGCTCGGAAGATGCCGGAGACGCGGAGACGGCGGGCAGAGCCCGTCCGCGCGCGGGAGCGGGGTGAGAGTTGGAAAGCCGTTAACTGCCGTAACGTCAGCGCGTTTTTGCGCTGACCTTCGCGAGCTGAACGCGTACTTGCACTGGCTGGTGGATGTGGATACTATTTGCCACTGAACTGCATTCCTCTTAAAAAAAAAAAAAAAAAAACTTTAAAATACCGTCCAATAAATGAGACAAACATTCACGGGGCTGTGGGTCCCAAAGACAGTATCCTTACCTGTAAGGGTAATCTTTCTGAACACGATGCTGGAACGAAGGGTGCTAATGGTGTTTGAGACTCGCAGCCTTTGCAGGTGTTGCTGCCGTAAGGCAGTAGATACCTGGGCTCCAAAGGTGTAGCTTCAGCTCTTAAAGCTTTATTTTGCTTTCTGTATTTTTGACTTAAATTGGGCAGGAACCGCTCAGTGTCACAGCGTGACCTTCAAAAATAGACCTGCTAGCAATTAGTCAAAGCCTGTTTCAGCTAGTACAGCTCTGTTAAAATCCAGAAACTAATCGCCTTTTAGTAAGGTGCTGAATCCAGGCTGACAGCCCCCGGAGAGGCTGGTGCTTCAGCTGTGTGCTGCACTACTGCAGACACATGAGACAGCCAGGCCCAGCCCGCTCACAGCCTAAGTGGGTATCTCACTGTCCCACTGAGTATACGTGCCTTTTTTATAAAATAAAGCCACACACGGCAATATCTGTCTGCATTGCTACTTAGGGTTTAACCTATTCATGCAGTATTTACTCTGAAATAAACTGAAATTGTAAAATGAGAAGGGGGGTTAAATGTACATAAATTGCTTTAATAAAACTATTTGTATACCAAATACCAGTATAGATGTTCCACTAAGGGTCACTTTTTTCCTTAAAAATGCAAGTCAGTGCTATCTGGAACAGCAGGAAATTAGTTCTCTCACTTCTATAACTTCTAAGCCTCAGTATATAAAATCTTATTTCTAACAGCAATATCAAGTTAAACCTTAGATAGCTGAAGCTCTAAACTAGCACCTAGAGTATAAGGATTCTACATACAGTGCTAGCTTTCACCAGCTTGAACTGAACTTAAACTGAAGAGCACAGAAGCATATTCCCATTAAATACTGTGCGCCATTTTCCAGGAAGAGTGGGTCATGGTGTCACAGCCTGGGAAGCTACTGCTCCTGCCTCTTCTGCTGTGCTGGGGCCCTTCAAGATTTTATATGAAAGCTAGGGGTATGCTTAATGACACAGATTACTCAGGACTTTCTGCGCATATTCCATGATCATGGCCTATTTCAAATCTTAATTTAAAAAGCTGCAATTTTCACATGAAGAACGTACATTAACAACTACCCTCATCAGTGGTTGTAGGAAGTTAAAACCACCATCACAGGAGAAACAGGCCTATGCCCTTTGATCTAGATAGAGAAAGCTGGGTTCCCTATAATTAGGTGTACTTTAACTTGTTTTGGTAGAGGGCTGTGGTTTAATTAGGGGCTGAAAAGCTCATTGTCTAAATCAGGTACTCTGATTTACAAAAGTTATTTTCAGCCCCTTAAGAACAACATATGACTTTGGAAAACAAAAAAAATAAGCTTTTCCCTTTCCTAATAATTAAATCACTGATATTTAGCATTAAAACTTCACAGTTAGGATCTATCTTGAGGTACCTTCTTCTGCAGGTAGAGGTAAAACTAATCCCCTCCCCTCCCCCCAAGGAGAAACTGTATCATACCCGGTGCATCCCAGCTGTTTTCACAGCTAATTCCTTTAACATCATTCTCTCACTAGAGGCCCGTGACAAGAATTTTACAGGCTAAAAGTTCACTGTAATTGTCACAAGCCATTTTGCACACTAAAAAGTAAAATCTAGGAGAAAAACCTACTTTTGACTGAACCAAGAGAACAGCAGTTGGGTATCTATGCTGTGCTCTGTTTCAGTAAGATCAGGACTTAGGCCAGTCTTTCCAATTAATTTGACAGAATGACAAGTCACCTAAAATACCTGCTGTGTATCGCTCCTTTGCTGCAGTATCTTTGTCAGCTATATAACTACGTTACCGTATCATCCTCTGTTCCTGAAAGCTGGCTTTAGGATATGTATTTACATGATACACTTCTCATTGAGACTTTAGATACGAAAGGAGCTGTATGTTTAGAAATACCTTTTGACAGCCGGGCATTGATTGGGAAAACTGAAAACTGTAGTTGGTAAGCAGCTTTATTATGAAACTTGAAAAACAGGAATAAACGCCTCTTCATCTTCTTCCTGCACCAATTAAAAACTATCAGTATTGCAAAGAAAATAAAACTAGGAAAAATACCCGAGAGAAGATGATGCTTAAAAATGTTAAGAAAGTGACCAACTAATGAGGTTTCCACTTTAGTATTTGAGTGCACCAGCTTGTACTGAAAACCCGTATCTTTAAGCAATGTGCGCTACAGCCACTGTAAAACCTTTGCATCCATATTAATCAAGCTGCTAAACCTCTGTCCTTTCCTCCCCAATTTATATAAACTGATGCTACTGTGAACAGGAATATTTGACTCAAAGTGAAATATAGAATGACAATGTTTGTCATGCTGTCTATTTTGCTAGGTTATGGCTCATACAGTCTACGACAACTTTCTAAATGGTGTTCCACGTTTTTCTCTTTCAGGATGGTAGAATAGCAAGCAGCGATGATTTCCCGTCTTTTGGAATTTTAACGTCAGCACCATTTATTGTCTATAGACAGCTGTGGCTAAAGGTGAAAGAGAAAGTTCTCTATGCATGATAAACCCCAAAATTAGGAATAAAGCATTAGCGTTTTGTACTGTAGAATATTCAGGAGGTAGTTCTGTTGCTCCATCTGATACACAAATCTGCTTAAAGATGACTTTTTTATAGTTCTAGGTGAGTAAAGAATCACACACTGCATGATTTTTTTTTTGTTAATTTTTGCGCAAATTACATTCTGTATTCATACAAAAACAACGTAACTTTTCTGACAAACTGTACATATAGAAACAAGTTTCTGTCTGGAGGTGAACTGAAATCTGTGGAGGTGCTCCATGTCTTACAACACTAAAAAAAATTCCAGCTCTTCACAAAACAAAGTAGGTAAAAGAAGGTGAGGAAAATGGGGATGGAGAGGACAAAATGGAAACCTAGCTACAATATTGCAGCTAGTAGCAGTTGATTGATCTAGGAAAAGACCCTTGTTAGGAACTAATGCACATTCAGTTATCCCAGTTAAGAATCCAGGTTTGTGGTGTTGCAGGTTTACTTTCTCTTTGAGTCCAGAGTAGCAGTCTATTTAAATATTGTCCAACAAGGACTGGGTGTGACCCAGTCAAAGCCTCTTCTATCGTCCTCTTCCACCACCCCTTGATGCTCCTCTTCTTGATTGACCAGAGTTCATGTTACTTCCTCTTCCCCAATTGCTCCCACTCCTTCCTCCTCTGGAAGGGTTATTGCCTCCTGTAGGGCCTCCACCGAAAGCTTCATCCCTGTGGAATCCATCGTGATGGTCTCCATCTAAAGAACTGGACCTCCCAGATTTTGGCACTCTCTGTGAAGGTCCTGAACTTCCTCGTCCTAAAAATGAAGCACAGTCAGTTACTGATGTTGTAGCTTAAGCCATGTTTCTGCTCAGACATACCATATATTTAACTAGTTCTCATGTGGTATAATCATTCACAAGCTGAATATAGTTGAGACCTGTAATTTTATGCCTCCTCCCACTATACAGTTTTTCTTTATATGTAGATTCAGTATCTGCATGACAGGCCAGAGGATGGACAGCAGTCAAATTCAGATGGAAATTAAAGGAGATTATGTTTGATACAATCAGCAAGGACGTAAATGAAATTAGGCAGAACAACGATAATCATGGTCTCCTCAAAACTCCCTAGCATCCCTATCTATTCTCATCCCTTAACATCATCTGTGGGGTTTTTTGTGTATTTTTTATTTAATCTATTTGGCATGCTATTCATAATAATCTTTTTCCTAAACACAGGCATTGCACTGATTGATGAGCTGAGGCTAGTGATGAAGACGACGAGTAACATTACTGGTTGATTCTGGTTTTTGCTAGAAATAATGGGAAAATGTTCTGTTTTACTACTAAGCATGAACACAAACTTTATCAGCTCTCAATGCCAGGAACGTGAGGATTTTCTGCTTCTCACTAATCTTGTTGGTACTGATAAATAAATTAAAAGAAAAAAACCCCCAAGTCATTAGCTCAAATTAACAGAAGTCATATATTGAAGAAAATAATGAGAAGTGCTTTATGGGCAAATTTGCTACAGCCAAATTAAGATATTTATGCTCCATTTTAGCAAAAGTTATTTTTTTTGACTGTGGTTGGTTCTGTGCAAAATAAGAGACCAGGTTGTTCTACAGAGTTCATAGGCCATGAAGTTTTTATCCCCAGAAGACTTTAGCAGTACAACTGAAGGTGACAGAATCCTTATTTGAAAAAGTATTGCTCAAGTTTTGTTCATCACGCTTTCTGCCGCTGTTCTAAACTTTCTTTGGTACAGCAATGAATTGTCTAGGCATAAAAAGTGTACTAGATAACTTGTTTTGAATTCGGTAAAGCATCTGATAGGGTTGGCACAAATTACTAGTGAAGCTGGAGAAGGAATCCTAGAGATTTGATAAGGAGCTAGCTAAATGGGAACAACAGACAGTTTTGAAGGGAAAAGTGCTGATACAGAGGGAGTTTACCAATGGAATTTTATTAAAAAAAGTCTGTAAATGAATGGCGAAGCCTCTTGATGATACCCTGGAAGTACTGTGCATACACAAGAGGACTGGCCTATCACTCAATGCTAACTGCGCTTGAGGACATGAAATTCAGTGGCATCAAAAGCCAGGCTGTGCAGTTGAGGACTAACAACAGCCTCAACTATAGACTGAGTTCAGCATTTGGAAGCAACTGAGAAGGACCTCAGTCACTGATCACAGCATAACAATGGGTGTCAGTATGAGGACATTATTAAAATAGACAACGGCAAGCCTCGCATTTGTAAGAGGAAAAAGGAACAAGAACTGGTGCAGGGCTAGCAGGATGATCATGAGAACTTTGCACACACACAGTAATAGGCTCTGAACTAGCTATTAGATTCTAAAAGATAGTTTGTGAGTTACAGTAGCTAGTTCTACATCACATTAATGTTCACTAGTAGTCAAAAAAGGCAAATATGACACTAGGAGCTATTAGGAAAGCATGGAGAAAACAGAACACAACCATCCAACTGTAGAAGTCCAGAGTTAAACCACATCTTAAACAGTGTGTGCAATTCTTAGTTATCCCATTTAATTTACAAAAGGATAAATTAAAACTGGAAAGGGTACAGACAGGTTAAATAAGGATAGGAAAAGGTACGGAACAGATTCCTAGATGGAACAACTGAACAGATCAGAACTCTCTAACCTAGAGAAGAGCTAGTTCAGGATGGATACAGTTCGATGCAATTGCAGGTGGTATTCAGAAATAAGAGGGATCAACTTTCCACTACTTCCAATAAAAATCCTAGACATCATCGAATGGAATTGGTGACTGACAGGCTTAAAACAAAAGAGAATCATTCCCCCTCACCCATCCCGTTTTTAAGCACAGTCTCCACTGCAGTTAGGTTTGTCAGTGGATGTTGTGCATGTCAAAAGGTTTTATTTTTTTCATAAAGCAGTTAGAGAAGCACACAAAAAATAACTGTCAAAAGCAATTAAATATAAAGATAACATTACAGGAAATCCCTGAACTTCTCGTTCAGGGAAGATCTCCAGAAGTTCAGAGAGCTTTTCAGGGACATATCGCTACAGACTGACTTTGTTCTTGCACCCTTCCCTAGCTAACTGCTATTGGCTGTTGTTGGAGATAAGCTACTGAGCTTAATGGACTTCTGCTCTGTTCATGGATGGCCATGCTTACACTCTTACAAATGGAGAATCTATAAAGAAAGACTAAAAAAAATCAAGATTCATTAAGGCTGAGATGGGAAAGATTTTATACAAGTTAAATGTTAGTGAGGAAAAAACCCCGTTTAACTTAAAGAATATTAACTGACTACAAATTACAAATAACTAATCTGAAAATCAGGAAAAAGGCTCTTATAACAAGAGTTTTCCAACTGGAGTAGCAGGTAGCCAAAAACTTACTACTTTTGAACAGGAGCACAGGACATTTAAGAAGAGGATTATGTGATGCCCAAAAGAGTAACAGGATCTGGATTTGGAAAATCCCTTCTACTCGCAGTTCCTGTAAGATCGGTCTCCAGCTTCACAGTTGGTAAGATTAAATATTTACCATAAAATTCAATTTAGCCTTACCTCCCTCTGGATATGAACTCCATAAGCTTACTGTTGAAAAATGTGCCAGTGTTGCATAAGGTTTTCAATATAGAGGCTTTTTACCTTTCCCTCTCTCCTCTGGAGGTCCACCTGGAGCATCCATTTCTCTGTGGTCAGAGGTCCCTGGTCCATCATGCCAGGGCCGTTTGCGTGGTGGTAGCGAGGCCATGTCCATGCCCTGGAGCGAAGAAGAACGTTCTCGGTTAGCTGGAGAGTGTCCATCATGAGGAGGGTGATCTGGACGAGGACCTGATCGTGATAAGAAGAAACAGGATCATAAGTAATGTTCATCTGATCATTATTCCTAATTTTGGAATCAACCACATAAATTTACATACTTTCCACATTATTTGGTCCTCAATTTTTTAACTTAATGTTCTTTTTTCTAAACAGGCAAAGAAGCAAACAGATGAATAAACTGTAAGAAAGCTAAAGGTAAGATGATGAAGATAGGTTTCAAATAAAGTTTAAAAGATGGGAAAGAAGAAAATGATAGATCTAAAACATTCTTTTTAGGATAAAATATTTTCATGTATTTTAGAAAAGAGAGAATCACATATTCATCTTTCCTTTTTCATGTGTCATTTATACTCATTTTTTCCATGACACTCCAAAACCTCAGTTTTAACCCTATAAGGGGTTCCCATTCATAATTAGTACTGTTAGTAACACAAATATTCGTGTCAGTAAGCTGTCACTCATTGTAGCTGAAAACTTGAAAAATTTTTTTTTTAAACAAACAATAGTGAAGTTGCCATCATAAAAGAGAAGGATTACTCTGGCATTAAAATATGCCTCAAAACCACGTGATCTGATGAAGACATGCTTCAGTCATCCACAGGTGGCAACAACAGACAGTTCTGAACTGTATACGAGTTGAAGTTAAAATCAAGACTTTAGGGCCACAATCTTTTTTTTTGTTCAGTGATACAGCTGCATTTAGAGCCAGTCACATTCTGGCCAGTTAAGTTCTTTCTAAATTTAGAAAGTCCCAGAGAACTAAGTATTGCTTTTCTGGTAGTGATAACAAGCATGTGAGATACAGAATTAAAAAGTGCTACTTTTAAAAGTTAAATATCTAAAAGAACGGTTATGTTAAAAGAAGTCTATTATCTAATGCAAACCTCACCAGATTTTTTACCTGGTTCTCTGTTTCCATCCCAGGATTCTGGTTTCCGTCCTCCTTCAAAGCGTGGAAATTCATCTGGAGTAGGAAGCAGACCTTTCCGGCCTCCTGAGCAGCAAGAGATGCAGGAGGGGATGGGAGTGAGAAGAGACATTGTATTCATGAAACTGTAACAACTTGCCCAAGAAAAGTCTTTGCTTCCTCAGCCTTGCATTTCAGCATGAAGAACGCTCCCTCACCTCTAAGAGTACCGCGACCTCGCCCCCGAACACCATGGTCCCTTCCTCTCGCGTTTTCATCTGGAGAGTCAAAAGTGTCATCTGGCCCAAAATCTTCAGGACCAGGAAAGCCATCTCTCCCCCTGGGTCCCCGGCCCTCATGTCTTGAGGGTCCTCCTCTTCTGAAGCTACAAGAAAGAACATGGTACAAATGTGGTTTTTAGGCAAAATTTACATTGACAAACTTGAGTCATCTTCACTTTAATAATCAACTTGTTTCTGAACTGTTTTACTTAGTACTGTAGCACATACAATTACTACAACAGGATTTGTGGGTAAAAAAAGTGCTCAGTGCTCATTTTCTACCTCTGAGCACTTTGTTTATTCATTTTTATAGTTTTCCCTCTGATGTCCTTTTGTTATGTTTTTCATACAAGAAAAATATTGTCAAATATACTGCATTCATTTAATGAAAAGGGAAAAATCAGTGAGTCATGTTAGATATAAGACTTAAGGCAAGGTAAGGAAAAGGACAAGTGAATTTCCCTAGCTGTTGTGGTCTTATTTTCCCTTCCCTTTTTTCCCTTCCATTTTAGTGATAAAAACTAACTGAAAGATACAGGTAGTTAGCAAGAGTCATGGCTATAGCAAAACATTTCAGCATCTAAATTCTGTTCATTTTGGATTCTTTTGCTATAACATTCTCGTGTGCATTCAATTCTTAAGGATCTAAGTTGATAATTTTAGCAAAAGATCCTTGACTGTACTTGGCTCTGTAGTGATGATGGTTGCTGAACAGTGCACAGGGGCATCCTACAGCCCAAAGAGTAGTTTATCCAACTGCAATAATGAAAAATTCTGTTTTGCAAAATGTAGCCATCATGACACTGAAGTTGGTTATTTCCTTCTAGTAAGTACCATGATATCTTCAGTAATTTGATGTGATTGGGTTCTGTATCTTTTGTTAAACAAGTATAGTTCCTCCAGTATTGCACTGGGGTTTTAACTCAGATCTTCAGAGAGAAAAACGGTTCTTACTGAACTGTCAAATGCCATTTCAGGTAAGCCTCTAGATGGCTGCATGAATACTAGCACTTTTGTTTCTTACAGTACCAGTGTATAAACACTTGGAGTGCTTGTAAAAGTGCAAACATGTTCTGTGTATCATTGCAACTCCAAACGTATGCATGAGCACCAGTTGTTAGGATCATCTCAGTGTACAGCCCAGGTCCCACAATCTCCGTGCAAGCACAGACGAGACGTTTAGGTGGTGCAGGCACACTGGTTCGGGAGTCCTCACGGTGCAATCCCACACTACTCCTGCCCACCCCTCAGCGTGACCTCTCATAATGTGGAGCACTGTCCTTGCCCGTTCACACTGATGCCCCCATCCCCTCTCATCCCAGTTCCACACTGGCCAAACCATAGCCACAGTAAGGTTCAGATAGTCTTGGCTTTGTGCAGCATCCCCTTCCCCAGCTCATTAAAGACACAGTGCATCCTATTACAAGCAAAACTTTAGATACTTTTATTTAGAATTTTAACAACATTAACCTTTTAATTACAAATTTAAATATTTTAACAGTAGTCATAACACAATACAATATTTTTAAACTTTTACATTTTTTTTTAATTAAAAACAATAGGTCTGTCTCCACCTCCCAGAAAACAAACACAATACAGAGAGGAGGCTGCTGTGCCTGTATAGGTACAACAGTGGATGGAGGGAGCGCTGTGTATGGACAATGAACCATTTTACATTAACTTGGATGATTTGGGAAAACAAACTGAACAGTTTCAGGTACAAATGGTTCAAATAACCACAGAGCAATATTGTTTAGCCTTGAAACAGCACAGTCCTCTAGGTGTTCTTTAGAGGGTCTCCCATTTTAATACTGACATGGTGCGATTCTGCTTAGCTTGTAAATTATCAAGACTTGCAACACAAGGTCCTATGGCTACCAGGAATAGTGCCTTGCCTTTTGCTGTCAGGCAACTTTATGGCCACAGTTCAGATTTGAGATCTACCATACCTATGCCTGACATAGCCACAGCGCCTAATATTGTGTCATATATACCCTTTTTCACTTTTGCATATCAGTCACACGTGAACCCCTGCCTTGTATAGGGCTCAGTTCCTGTTTGACTGCTCTCAAGTCGTCTTCCTTGAGGCCTAGGACCTTAATGTACAGAACTACACACTGTGCAGATTAGCAGGCAGGAAGAGGCAGGTCTCTGCAGTAGAAGCATCATGTTGATATGCACAGGTAGAGTAAGAACAGGACAGAGATGAAAAGGACGGGAAATTAGAGAGAAACACACACATACACACACATCCCTCTCATGCTTGATCAATCCAGTTACAATCTCGATTCCAAACCAAGCCAGCTAAATGAGTGGGTTGGGATTCTTAGGTTCACCTCAGCATCTGCAGTAAATGGCATCTAATTCACCTTCACTCAAAGGAATTCATTAAGTTTGCTAAGCACAATAAGCCCTTAATAGCCCTGTGCTCATTCTTTTTAAACCAAATTATCTGTACAAGTACTCGTACTGTGACGAATAGACTCTTCTTAGTTCAGAAGTCAGATTTACAGGTCACAAGTTTCTTGGACACTCCTTGAAACCTTTTTAAAATCAGGATAATAATAAAATAATTCCCAGTCCCTAAACATTTCCAATATATGATTCAAAAATCTCTACTGCACTTTTAAAAACGTCGTCTGCCACGTCTTTTAGAATTCTATAATGCAGACCATTCACAGCTTGGATGCTGTCTATTTTTACTCTTACGTTTTTAAAATGGCTTTAATTGTTACCTTCTTTTAGTTACTGTTCATTTCTTTTCATACTCTTCACACAAAAGGAAGGTACATCTTTACAGAGCTAGGTAGAAAATAGCTAAAAGAAGAGCTGTATAGATGTAAAGTAAAAGGAATGTAAGAAAATGATTAAAAAGGCAACTAAAACACACAAAATTCACATTATGTGGAGACCACGATATATTTGTACAAGTACACGTTTCTATACATATGGAGTTGGTGGTCAGTGAGAGGCTTAGACCGTGGAGGCCAAATTTTACTGTTAAACTAGCATAAATCTGGAGCAACTTTCAGTGACAGTTAATCTTGCTGACTTAAGAGTAATTCCTCCATATTTACATTGATAACTAGAAGCAAATTCATCCCTTTGTGATTCATTTGGAAACTGCGAGCAATGACATGGACATTGCTAGAAACTAGATTATTTTTGAGTTCTTCGCTTGGCATTAAGAAATAAGTCAGAAAGAAATAAAATTCCTACAAGCAAAAACATGAGAAAATAGTCTCAACAGTCCAACAGATGCAGTAGCTCTGCCCCTTAATATTTGATAGTAGGATCACTGTTCCTGCTCCTTACGAGTATATTACATCTCATTCTACAGTCTCTACAGTCATGCTGTAGTTTGTGACTGGAGACAAAGTCTCAAATTCCATTTCTAGTGTTCAAAAGTTTGTCACTTTAACCTTCAAGTTTCCTCTCAATTTTCATCAAAACGATCTCAAATCTTCATCCTGTGTCACTTGGTCTTCTCTACAAATTTCCTCCCTTCTCTTTACTTACTGTTTAAAGACACGGAAGCTGCTGTGTACAATGACCATTTTTCAAGTTTTCTTCTATTACTGAATGATTTTATGGACTCTATACTCAGGTATATTAGAGTTTTCATTTCCTTATTGGTTTCCAGTTTATAAATCTGAAACAGATAGACTCCTTAATGAAAAGGAAACCAGGGAGAAAGATTTCCCTCCGTTCACCCTTTACCCCAAAACAATGAGTAGATTTATTCTTACCTCTCATCGCGTCTTCCCCGGAACCGTGCATCCTCAGGATCCCGTGGATATCTATCATCTGATGGTCTCCGTCCTTCCCAAGCACCAGGAGGCCCACGGTTTGAACCCCCTCCTTCAAATTCCCTGTGATCGGGAGGAAAGGGAGGCCCAGGTCCACCGCGTCTCCATTTTTCATCTTGTAATGGTGGGCCTCCTCTCCCCTCAAATTCCCGTAATCGATGGCCAAATCTCTTATCTGGATGGAAGTCGTCCCGGAAGTCATCTGGTCGATCAAAGTCATCATGGAAATCTGGGTGAGGTCCTCGTCTATCTGGCATGCCCCTGCTGTCTCTACCATCACCCCACTCCTGGCCACCTCGAAACAACCCTCTCTCAGGCCCATGATCAGGACCACCACTGTTCTGGTCGTGCCTTCTATCTGAGAGAGGGCCCATGTGATGGTTTGGTGGACCACGGGAGTCACCTTGAAGGAAAAAATCACAGCAAATTTCTGTAATGTTCTCTAAAAACATTTCTAGGATGCTCTAGTTTGCACATTTCTCCAAAGCACACGCTATACATTTCACACTAAATATTCTTTGGGGAAACGCTTCTCCTCTATATTCCTGCCCAAGTCTATGGAACCTTCTCTCTGAGCCAGGGCCCCATGCTCTGCTACAGCCTTTTCTGCCTAGAGGCACTGCACTGGAACAGTCTCTTTTTGGAGAGTTGCTCACAGAAGAACAGACAGGATATATAATTACCTTTATTAAGACCAGGTCCTTGGCTGTGAGGGCCGAGACGACCTTGTCCTCCCTGCTGCCCCAGTCCCGGTATCAACGGTGGAGGACCTGGGTTCTGTCCGTCCTATTAATATATGACAGGAGAGGCTACGTGAATTACCATGCATGAGAATTTTTGCTTTTAGGCATTTTGTAAGAGGGCAAAATACATTTCTTTGCATAAACAAAGATCATATATCTTCACAGATTTTCAAACCGCAGAAACAGCTGATTTTGCAATCGTTTGAGCCTAGTTTTTCAGACATTCACATACTAGTAACAACTTTTTAGTCACTGTTTGAAAGTAAATGTGATTTTATAGAAAAGTCACCATTTCAAGGACCAATCCCCACCAGCTACATTTTACTCGTAACAATCAATGATGATAAAACTCATATTTTAGCTGCCTGCTAGCAAAGATGAGGAAATCGTGTATATTTGTTTGAAAAACATCAGGTACTGACTTATACGCGGTTAAAAAAAAAAAACCCGCCTAGACCTAGACTGCAAGTCCAAAGACTTCCTTTAGAAATGGACGAAAAATGAGACAATGAAAAAAATTGGTATATCAAGAGTGTCTGCCAGGGGGTGAAACTACAGGGACCTGCTGGTGGTGGTACTAGTGAACCTCTCCTGTAAACCTTGCTTTATAAACTGTTAACACAGAAATGCATGAGCTTGGTTTTCACTGTGCTGGCAAACTTTTTCCTAATTCTAAATCAAAGCTCAAGAGAAAATACTAAAACTTTAAGATGCATGGCTAAGCACAAAGGGACGAGATGTTACTAAGTTATTAATGTAAAGACAGTGATAAAGGCAGAAGCTGCAGTAGCCTGCTTTTCCCAAGCAGAAACAGCAGACTGAGCAAGAATTTGCAGAAGTTCCATCAACCCAAAGAAAAAAGGAGAATAAATAAGGTTTTTGTTATTCTCATTCTCATTCTCTCTCTCTCTCTCTCTCTGAATTTTGCAAGGTTGCTGTACAAAACCTTTTAGGTTGACATCACTCAAATAAATAAATAAATAAATAAAATCTCCCACCCCCAACAACCAGAAAACCTCAAACATTTTTTTCTAGACAAGTCTAAAGAATAAGATTTGGAACTTGCCTCTGTACTGCCTTGTAAAAGACCTTCCAGACTGCAGATGGTTTGTAAATACTTAAAAGACTACACTCCATAATTGTACTCGTGATTACACTGATTAATCTCTACATGAATCCACATTAAGTAATTTTCATGTTCTGTACTTATTTTTTGGAAACACTACTATTTTTCTTCAGTTCAAGAGTAGTAATAAGTTAATTAGTGCATTTTTTTCCCTTCATATCTTGAAATATGGATTTTAAATTATATACAGAACACTTACATTGAATTGCAATACCTAAGATAAGCACAAGAAAAGCATACAAATATGCACATACACATATACAAACAGCACACTTGTAATGATTATTTTTGTAAGGATTTTGGGGGGAAAAATAGCAAAATAAAAGGTTTGATCCAATGCCCATTAAAAAAAAATGCCTACCCAATGACTGAGTGGTGAGTTGAATCCAGGACACAAATTCCCTGACTAAACACTATCACAGTGCTTCTGCCATTCTTGACCAAAACCTCGCTGGAGTTTTATAATTTCTCATATATTTAACCTATGATGCTTACTTACAATAAACTTTCTTCAGCTTCTTAAATTCATGCCACTTTTGTTTAACCAAAAAGCAGTTTTTAACATTGGCTAAAAGACTTTCCTTAGGGCTTACAAAAAAACCTTACCCCAAATAATTAATGATCTGACAAGGTAGGAAGACAGAATGGCAATACTGCATTTTTACATGCCTTTCACCTCAAAATGCATTATGGGCCCCACCTTGTAACCGCAGGGCTAAATTCGCAGAGCTCAGGAGGGCAGAGAGTGCGGCAGCAGCTTTAGATGACCGCGTCCTCCTCCGCACTGTGCCACAGCTACGCTTGGGCTAGTGGCTCACCTCTCCCCTATCACATCTACCATATCCAAACCGCGCAGCTGTTTTAGAGCAGCCACCTGTATTTTTTGCAGAATTTTTCATACGGACCCACAGGAAAAATTTGCCTTTCTTCTAAAACATTTCACAAGCTCCTAAAGTTTGCCTGCACGTAGACAATAAAAAGACTTGTCCTGAAGCATTCGCACCTTGCACAAGCAGTAAATGAGATGAAATTCAGCATCTCTATCTGAAAAGATTAGATGTGATTAAGACCAATTCTTCTAAACCAGCAATAGCGAAAGAGCCACAAAAAAAGTACCACTGCTAACTAGGCAATACTGTATTTACCCATCTCTATTTTAATATCAACATGCCTATCTCTGGAAAAAGATTTTGCCAGCCATCTCTCGGGAAACGTCCTTCCCACAAACAGTTCTCTGTTCTGCTTCCCGTTTGCAGAAGGTAGCCGATCTCAGACCGAGGAAGCGAGGTGCATCCAGCCCAAGCACCGGGCAGTAAACCTCCGCTCTCCAGTGCGGAGTGGATGCAGTTAATAATGGTTTCTTATATGGAGCTTTACCTTTACAAATCTATATAAATATTCAGTATTAATTTCACAAGCCCTTGATGGAGCAGACAAATATTCATACCCTCCTGTTATTGATGGGAAAAAGAGGAAAGCAAGTGATTTGGACAAGTTTACAGAAGATAAATGTCAAATCTGGGAAAAAAAAAAAAAAAAAAAAAAAAAGCCAAAACCTACTGCTAAAAAAATCTGAGTGAGGTAACTACTATTTTATTCATATTACAGAGAAGCAAACAGGAGCAAAAACTGACAGGAACATTATGAATACAAAATCTGATCTTTTTTTTAAGGCGTTACCCTACTAAAGCTACACGAGGAAGGAAAAAGGGTCAAAAATACTTGCTTTTTTCTTTCTTCTCAATATTTATGAGAGACTAAGATAGTAGTATTCATTAAGGGTAACTGTCCACCTGTCAAAAGCAGCTACCGAATTCTGACCTCAGAGCGTTAACAGCAGTTTCGGACAAGGACAGTCCTACACGCTCTGCATGTAAATGCACACAAGCTTTTATACACACCCACACAAGCTTGGTAATTATTCTCAAGGCAGAAAAATTAGTCTCCTTAGCATAGCCATGAGAAATGCTATGCTAGTATGAATTAGAGGAGTGATAGTTATGGCACCGAATTCTATTTTCTCAACTTTGATGCTTCTGAAACCTCAGCGATAGTGTTGCATTAACGGACATCTGGAGGGAGTTGTTGCTTATTTGCTTAAAAAGCAAATCAAATAAATATACAGTTTGTAGGCCACTGTGCCTCAGTCTGAAGTTGAATCTCTTAAATGAAGCTCACATCAATGTCATCACACGTTACTGTGAATGGTACCAGACTACACACCAAGGGGTATATCCACACCACCTAAAGCATCTATAGATGCTAGCGCAGAGTTGCATCTATTCAGTGAAACTCTAAAAAAGTTAATCTTGTTAAAAAAAAAATCATGTATTTCATGATATTGGATAAAAGTAGGGTTTTTTTCCCCAAAAAACCTCCCTCCAAAACGCACCTTAAAGCTGCATACAAACATGACAAATTTTAAGTACAAAATCAGTGCCAGTAAAACAGGGGCTTATAAGAAATACGTTCACAGTAATGAAAACAGTAAGCTCTCCGTGAGCTGCGGCAGACCAGAAGATGGAATAAGCTGGCTATTAAAGATCCTGAAGAGCTGCAGAGCAGATTGCACCCAAGAAGACTGTCGCTCAGCCAGCCTTCACCAAAAACTGACTCAATTCCTGCAAAATTAGCCAGTGTGTCTGTAAGCAACACTCTTGGGTGCTCCACGTCAGCTTAGCGTGAGCACAGGGCTCGTCGTCCTTCCTTGGGCCCAGAGGGCCAGGGCAGGTGCTCAGCAAGGGTCCAGGCTGAGCTCAGCAGTCCCAGCTCGCCCTGTCGGACCTGCGCTGGTCCTACACAAGCCAATACCCGCGCTCCTGCTCGTGCTTCTTGCCAAGTAACCACATACACAGGCAGGCAGAATCTCTTAACTGGTGCCCCAGAAGGTATAAAGGCAGCTACAACTATTTCTAGACGTACACTGGAAGCACGATAGCTGTGCTGCTGTGCACTGAAAATGAGACGATAAACTCAACCAGACCCAAGCCAATTCCAGGTGTGGCAGCATCCATGGTAAACTCATCCCATACTTTGGATAAATACTGTGGGACAACTGAGAATTGGCAGTAACTTGCATTAATTAATGAGGTTTCTTTATGTTAATTTTGCTTAAATTTGACTATTTAGTGCTTACCAACTCGCCAGGAAATTCCCCATTTAAAAGAGTCCAGTTTCTTTGGAGTTTCTGCTAAGGTTAAGTATTTTCTTAGCAGACATTGATTTCCATATCTATATTTCCAGTAATCCCATTTCTACATTTACCTTTGATGCTTCCAAACCACATGACTCTTTTCATCACCATTTAGTTTTTTTCAATGCCTCAATTCTGCAAATACACCCAACCTCCGGACTCTCAGTTCTTGCTCAGCGTTTTTACCACGTGACATTATCATTCCTACGTTCTTAACAGTCTCCTTGTTACACAGACCCACACATACCTGATTAAATGGGGGTCGAGGCCCATCACCCAGCAAAGGAGTTTTCTGCTGCTGGAAAGGCAGAGGGCCCTGGGAAGGATGTGGCCCCCTTGAAGGGTTTGGCTGTCCCTGAGGTCCTTGCATATTTCCTTGAGGCCCTACTAAAGAGCCTTGCGGAGGTCCCTGCTGGCCTTGTGGACCTGGTGGTCCACGCAATTCTTGTGGCGGTCCTAACATTGTACCTTGAGGCGGGGGTCCCTGTAGGCCCCTCATCTCTTGGGGACCATGTCCTAGTAAACCACTCTGCATATGAGGACCTCTCATTTCTTGCGGATGACCCATCATCATCCCTTGTGGAGTAGGTCCCTGGTTATCTCTGGGTCCTGGTGGACCCTGCATCCCTCTTGGATTAAGTCCCATCAAAGGCCCTTGAGATATAGGGCCTTGCATCCCTTGAGATCCCGGAGCTCCTTGCATGCCATGAGGAAGAGGTCCTTGCATTCCTCGGGGACCAGGTGGCCCTTGCATTCCTTGACCACCCGGAGGACCTTGAGGACCCAAGTGACCTTGGGGGCCAGGTGGACCCTGCGGTCCTAAATGAGTCTGAGATCCAGGTAGTCCTTGTGGTCCTAAGTGGCCTTGTGGGCCAGCACTACCCTGTGGACCTGGAGGCCCCATCGGCCCATGAGGGCCAGGATGTCTCTGCATTCCTTGATGCCCATGTAAATCCTGAGGCCGTGGCATTCCTTGTGGAGGTCCTTGGGGGCCTGGAGGTCCTTGTGGTCCCATGAACCCTTGTGGACCTGCACCACCTTGGTGTAATGGAGGACCTTGAGGTCCCATTTGTCCTTGGGGTCCCGGAGGTCTGAATTGTCCTTGTGGACCAGGAGGTCCCATCTGAGGCATATTCATTGGCATCTGCTGAGGTGGGAGGGGCTGCTGAAATCCTTGAGGCATCTGTGACATTGGGCCTTGCCCTGGAAAAGGCTGGGGTCCATGAAGAGAGCCTCCGGGAGGTGGTGGCTGCACTTGCTCAGCTTGCTTTTGTGCGAGTCTCTCAATCTTCAGTTGCTGTCCCAAAAATAAAACAAAAAGACCCAGAAAATCAACTAGGCACAGAAGTATAGGAAACAACTAAAATCAGAAACAACTATCTCATTCTTGGGAACTTAGAAAGATTTAATGCTTTTCACTTATTTAGTAGAAATACAACTAAAGGGATTAACTAACTGAAATGCAGGGGCCTCACAGCAGGTATCATACTATAACACACTAAGTCCATGCACTGTTCAATTAGATGTTTTTTGAAACAAATGAAAACAGTCCCACAAAAGCAAGCTACACAGTTTGGTGTTAAGGTCCAACGGTATCACTTAGAGCACTAAAACAAATTTGCTAATAACTCTACATACATACCTCCAAGAGCTGCGGGTTTGTGTACTGAAGTGCTGCCATTTCCTGTTCAATCTCCGCCTGCGTCTTCTTCTTCTCCTCCAGCTTAATATCTTCCTTTCTATCATTTAATGGCTCAGGTGGGGGAGGCAAAGGGACTTTATTCTGCATCCATGCCTATAAAGAACAATGAACATAAGGTGAATTCTGAGGACTACACACTGAATGTACAATACATTGCTGCATTGGGAAAGGTCTTTTGAAATGCTATGTAATATTGATATTCAAAAGCTATAAACTAGGTCGAATAAAACATGCATATCATATCATCCTATTTTCAAGGTATACATACAGGATATAAAGGATTTAACCAATTTTTTAATGCAGAAATAGTCATTAAATTAACTACTGTGGTACATTATTTTGCAGCAGATGTGATCTAAAGGAGCTGATACTGGAAATCCAAATGCTGTTAAGAGCTAGACACTTTTTGAAGTTGAGATCACAACTTGTTCTGGTGTTCACTGTGTATCAGGTACTTACCTGCTGAAACTGTGCTGGTATTGGTTTTGCATAGGGCACTTTTTTCTGTGGCACTTTCTTTTGGTCCTTTTGCATGACTTCCTCCATTCCCCAGTCCAGTCCTGGGATTGTCATTTCAATATCATTGGACTCATCTTTTCCTTTAGCACCAGGGAGACAAAGAGTCAGCACAATACAGGCATACAGAGAAACTTTGTTACTCTCCTTACAATTTATTTAACAAAAGAGAACAAGAAGTTCTCAACTCTTTCTTCTTTCCATGGAAAATATGCACAATACAGAATTTCAGAAAACAGTATCTGTGCTACCAAGATACAAGGAAATGAAAGAGGTCACAGTATCTGGATGGTTCAAAAAAACGCCTCCCCACAGCTATTTCTTACCCATCTGCTCTTGCTCCATGGCTATTTTCAATTGCTCAGGTATTCCCATCCCAGGAATAACTGCTAGGCTGTTGGGTTCAAGATCATCTAGAGGAAAACAACAGATATTTATTCTTGGAACAGTTTTCCTTTAAATTATAATTTTATTCTTTTGGTACCCCACATGCTTTTACCTCTGTTGGCTTCATTACATATTTTACAACTGCTGGGACACTTTTTATCCCACGTATGAATTACAGGATATTAAATTAAAAGAATGGCAAGTTCAGATTCATAAAAACACTCCAAAAGGCCAGAGACTATGTCTTTTCAAGAAAGTCACACCTAGGGTAGAGGCTCAAAAAAGGAAATATTATCTTATTATCTCATACCCATTCCCACTTTTGTTATAACAAATGTGTATTTCCTAAAACTTAAATCAGATTGAAATGTTACATTTTAATTAATGTCCTCAAACACAAAAGAGCAGTTAATGAAAAACTTGAATAAAGAAACAGGTGCAACCCTGGGAAAAGAAAGGTCACCGAGGCATGCTGTAGAGCTGGGCAACCCAGAGCAACCCAAGATTACCAAGAAAAATCCTTGGAAGAGGCTAAAAGTTTTAAGATTTGAGTCAAGTTCAATAATTTGAAAGGTTTTCCTGTGCTCTGTAGCTCAAGACTGTGGGAAATCATGAAGCTTTCAGGAAGCAAATCAAACTGGGGATATTGCTGGAGAGAGCACCAAACCTCCTTCCTGTGATTGACAGAGCAGGTCTTACCTCCCGGAGCTGCAAAACAAAAAAAAAAACCTCACTGTTAGAATTGTGATCCTTGATAACATAGAAAATAAAACATTAGTAAAAATTATTTTTATCTAGGTGGTCACCAATGCTATACTGTTTCATCATCTTCCCCAGAAGCTACAGTCTAACTTCTGCTATATTCCCTTGGCTTGTTCCTGACCCCAATCCTCCTCCTCCCCCGTTCAGGGCAGTTGCCTTACCATATTCCACACCATCTTCTGACATGCCAGGCAGCAGATTCAAGTTGTAACGATCTCGCATTTTATCTCCAGGTCGATTTCGAGTCCAAAACTTGCTGTCAAAAGGAAGTTATATGATCTCAATAAACAGACAGAAGTATTAAATATTGTTAACCAAATTTTGTTCTTGCTTCTCTAAATTTAAAGTTGCTGTCTTGATTATATAAGGGTTCAAACCCCTACTGACCAAGCTCAACCCTGAATTCGGGCATCAGGTATGAGTTTAAAAGAAAAAAAATACGTATATCAAATTATATATAATCATGTTGAATTATACAATTCAGAAGATGCTTCAAAGCACAACGGGTATAAGAAATGCAACACACTTATATACAGATCCTGAGCAGGCAGGTATTTCCAGTTCTTCCCAAGAATTTCTCACTCAGTTTAAATATATTCTTAACACACAATTAATGTTGTCAATACACACAAAAATTCCACTGCATTTATAAAATACTGCATGTTTACAGTGTGTTCAACCCAAAAGATTCAAAGCACAAACTGTATGCCTCCAAACATGCTTGCAATGTGAAAACAAACACATGGCCAGCAGATGATCTATGGGGAAAAAAGACTGAGGAGATCAAAAGGAGTATTTTTTTAGTGAAAAACAACAACACTGATTTCATCCTTTCATGTAAAATGTCAATGCGTTTCCCATTAGATAAATTTGTCTCTCTGCTTTGCCAATGCCTTGTGTAGCAGAATAATCTCAGTCTGTTCTCTGTTCACCTGTGCCATACTCCTTCCCAATTTCTAAATGTATATACGTTCCCCTAAATACATTCTTTAAATGCTTGAAAATACCTGGTGTGATCATTTGAGCCCGAACAGAGAATGTGTCCAAGCGGATGCCATGCCAGACTCCAGATCATTCCCTCGTGGGCCATTTCCATTCCACCAACCTCCTTCTCAACCCTGATGCATCAAAAATCAATTATCACACAGACGAACATCTGCTACAGATACAATATAAACCTTTCACTGTTCTATTGTTCCTGTTCTCCTACCCCCTAAAGTTTTAAGCTTCAGTTATTTTTCTCTTGGGTGAATAGACTGTTCCCAGTTGAACTTAATAGGAAACTCAGTAATGTAGGAATTCTTTTAAACTGTACATTTAAAAGCAAAATATTTACAACATCTCAGAAGAAGCTCTAACAAGCTAGGAGCTTCAAACACTCATCGCCCTCTCAAGAAAAGACTATTAGAAAACACTACAATATTAGAAACTTTAAGTGCATGCAATTGTTTCCTTTCAAATAGATCTGCACAGGAAAATGTCTTGATAAATAAAGCATATTCACAAACATTCTCAGGAACAGAGCAAAACTGTACCATAAACATGTATGTTAAAGCTTGTATTCAAAGATGAAACACATTTTATTTTTAGTACAATAGCTCACACATCCGACCAACGTCTCTCCAGCATGCTGCTGAAAATGCCACGTACCCAACATGCCAGAACAACAAAGAGCCATCAGACCCTCCGCTGGCGAACAGCCCTTCATGAACAGGATGCCAGGCAACAGCTGAAATACAAAGTAACTCACAATCAGGAAGTATAATGCTGGGATTTCTAACAAATGCAAATCAGCATCTCAAAACCTTTCATTTTTAATCCAATGTTACCAATAAAAATCTTCAAAATACAACAACTTCTAACCTGTGGCCTCTTTCTTATGACCCCTGAAGACTTGAAGTTCTTCTTTCAGATTACGGATGTCAAAGAGCTTGCAGAGATGGTCACGAGAAGCTGTTAGTAGCCAGTTTCCGTTCAGGTTCAATTTTACCTCCATCACTGTGTTTTTATGAGCATGTCTGCAGGCAGAGAAAGAAAAAAGACTTATTGTCCAGATACCAATGTGTCAGACACAAATAAAATGTGATAATTTACAAGTCCCAAATATTCAGGTCATCAACAAAGTCATTCAGACTACTAAACTAGAATATTAGTGCTTTCTATGCCAAAGACCCTAGGCCTTAAAATTGTTCTTTTGTACTTAAGACTAATTGGTAGTGCTCACTAAGACAGTATTCAGTTACTGTGCACGTTTCTACTGCAGTGGCCTCTGGCTGATCAGAGATTTCTTGTGCCTAGTTAAGGACATATCTCATTTTTGTTTTCCAAATGAGAACTGTTTGACTAGGAAGTCTATGAACAAGGACAAAGCCAACTTAAACAGGGAATATTACAGTCCCAGTTTTCCAAGTTCAGACTTCACGTAACCTCAACGTTTTCTGACGCAGCTAAAGCACTAACTCTCTATTTGAGGTAACTGTATAGCTGAAAAGATGTGAGGCAGAAGCTGGAAAGAGAATTAAAAAAAATAACAATCTCATGAAGTTATCTCTTATCTGAGAAGAGCAGTCTCGGGACAAGAACTTACAGTGTGGCAAGGCTCTGGCCGGTCTTTGGATCCCAGAACTTGATCGGCTGTTGGCTATCTTTACTTCCCGACACAACCAATCCCTTCGTTGGATGCCAGTCAACGCACTTCACATCGGCTCCGTGTCCTGGTAAGAGCATAAAAATTGTTCATTTAGAGATTTCACAGAAATTGAAAAGACACTGAAAATTAAAGTGCACATACCTTATAACTGTAATGCAAAACTGGATGAAAAACATCACAGAGCACAAAACATGAAATCAAGCTAAATAAAAACTCCCCCAAATTATTTAAACTGCATTCCTTCCCGCTAATCACTGGAAGTATCGTCTCTTCAGATTTCACCCTTGTATACTAAGCTCATGTCAACTAAATAAAAATTCTTTAAGGTGCTGCTGCTGAAACTGGTACTTCTTTTGGCTTTGGCCCTACACTATCACACATTTTAAACACGCACTGAAGAAGCATTTGTCTTGAGGTGTTAAGGGAAAATACACCATTACCCTTCATTTTATATGAAGTATTTTAGAAATAAAAGACAAATATGTATTTTTTCCCAGCCTATCAGTATTACCCTTTTGCTGCCCCATCAGAAAATAAACAGAGAAATGAAATTGTGAACCCAAAAATTAAATTAGCATATCATGAGAAGAAATCTTATGTGATGTCACCTACCATCAGGTCAAACAGATTCAGGTTTTTCTGACAGTTAAAAGTCAGGAGAAGAAAACCCTCAAGATATCACCTCATTTTAAACAGACTGACCGACCTTGACAGAGAATCTGTGCTGCTCAGATGATCTAAAAATCACTCAAGAATAAATGCTCATTTCTGCTACACAACAAAATGGGGAGGTTTCTGAGCTGGAACATAGGGGTTTAGAGAAGAAATAACGGATGATAATTTCTTTCTCCAGTATCTCTCCACAGCAGCCCACTTCAATGGAAAGCCAACAGTAATGGTCAATGCCAGAAAATGAGAGAGCATGCAGTAACTAAAGAAAAAGCAAGATGAGAAAAGAAGGGCTGCCTAAAACATAAAGGCACTAAAGTTATAAAACGGCATGGAGGAATGGTGGGATGTTCCATCAAAGACAAACAGTTCCCATCAGGGTCAGACAGTTCCTGCAGAAGCTGCTTTGTTCTCAGGTGGAGCATTTAACTTCAAGCAGCACAAGCTTTCTTAATATATTCCTAAATTCAACAAGACATTAAAAATTAATATGGTTGAAATTTTCCTGAGGCTGCAGAAAAATCAAACCAGGACCAGCAATAAAAGCAAAATCTAAACACTTAAATCACTCCTCCATTAAATGAGTGCAACTTTCTCCCTCTCTGATACCTATAGCTGGACAGAGAGGGGAGAGATTCCTGACCCAAGAAGAAATGAACACAACTTTGGTGAGTATATGGGCAGCAACTTCAATCCTTAACTGACACCACGTGCGAAGGAACCCAGTTCTCCTCCCTCACTCACAGGCAGAACTGACCTCAGAATAGGCAGGATCTCAGGGAAGAGCCGGGAAGTTACTGAGACTCTAAACCTGCTCACGTTACCCATCCGGTGGTCTTACCAACACCAGGGCCCTTTGAGATGCATTTCCCCCCACCCCCTGGTTCTTCTGATGCAGAAAAACATGAAAGGCACTGGATTTGCTCTAAGTCCATGTCTCAGCTAACGCAGGCAGATGACTGCGAAGCAAGTCTAGTTTCTGAGTGTTTATTTGGGAGGAACAACTCCGCCAGTAGTAAGAAAGAAAAGTGCTCTACCTCAATACTGAAAGTCAGCTTCATGCTTGCAGATTTTCAACTGATGATATTCTGGAGGTACTTGTTATCCTGCAGCCCCCAGGAAAAGACAGAGGATTTTAATTCAAGGGCAACATTAGGCCCTTATAGAGAAAGGTTCCATTAGAGGTAATTAATAACTGGTTGAACCATACTCAAACAAATGTTATCATAAATAAGAAAAACCAAAATCCAGCAAAAACCTAAAAATTACGTTGACCTTGTTGGTCCTAAATAGAGACTTAGTGATGCAAGAGTGCTCCAAGGGCCACTTTCTGCTTGGGCAGGGGGACCGCATCCTGCAAACAAGTCATGCTGGTGAAAGGCAAACTCTGGATAAGAGCTCACTTTTTGCAAGACCTGATTTCGGCTTTTCTGCAGAGATCTAAACCAACCCAAACATGTACCTTGAGCAAAAAAAAGCTCAGCCTGGGCAATCCAGTCCAGGTTCAGAGCCAAACTCTGTCACAGAGCAATGGGAGCAGCCACCCTGTAAAAAGCTTCACAAAGGGAGGGACGGTGAACTGACAGTACAAGACCAATATGCTTCTCAGAAGGCTGTTTCGATAGTTACTACATATTAACCGCAGACACATGAACCACAACGCTAAAAGCCAGCCCAGAGATGCTAAGACACTCAGAACTTCTCATCAGAGCAGCTAGATGATTACGTACTTATCAGCAGGCTTTTGACTATCTCCAGCATCTTAAAACTGACCTGAGGGACAAAACCATCATAACAACAGATAACCGAAGTCTTCTGCAGAGAGCAATCTTACAGCCAGCGTGCTTTGGACTGACCACAGCAAAAGTGGGGAAAAACTGGGAACCTCCGTTGTTGGCTGCTCAGTCACCTATCCCACCCTCAGCACAGTCACCTTTTAGACAAAGCCTGGGACCGAATGCGATCGTCGTATATACTTAGCAATAGCTCCCCAGTGCAGCGAGGCTCTCTTGAAGGTAAGGAGAAAAATTAACTCTCTGCTGCAACAAGCATGCTTTAAATAAATCACTCCTAAAGGAAAAACTGAGGGGGGCTGGGGGTGTCAGAAAAAGCTAAGAAGGAAAAGCCTAACTCAGCAGAATTACATGAGAATACTGAACAGTATTATCTAACCAGATTTAAAAAAAAACAAAAACAAAAACAAAACCAGCAAGTAACACCATATATTGCCTTTTCTTCTTTCTACTGATAAGGAGACCTATATACTACTGTCTGTACTGACACAGATGATAGAGAAAATGCATTTAAAATAAAGCTCCAGAGGGAAAAAAGCCTAGTTGTTTTCAGTTCTCAGTGCTAGGCTAAGACTTGGGAATCGGACTCTCCTCTGGCGCCGGAGCCCTGTCACCAAGCACCACGTTCGCAGAACTTTAATTCATGCAAATCTCTGTAGTTTGCATTGATTATTTGCTGACTCTGAATGGCTTTTCCTCAGTATCTGATTTCAAAAGTTGCCTAGATCTGTGACCAGAGCCAGCAGGTTAGAATGGGGATGCTACTATCTGAATAGCACCTTTAACCTTTCTGCCCTTTTATCCTCCATCTATGAAAAGAATAGCTGTTATATCATTTCTCTATTTCAAAGGGACACTGTAAGAATAAATGAATTGAAGTGCGTGAATTGTCCGGAAATCATGGTACACGAAGGCCTAAAAATAAATTAAAATGATCGAAAGACCAAGGATAAAGATTTTTGATAATGTCAACTCATTTAAAGTCACCATGAGTTAGTGCCTGAGCATAAACCAATACACTAACACTTCCCAGTTTTGCTGTCTTTTTAAAATCTGCATTAAAAATACAATGAAAAATAAGCATAAGCAGATTCATTCAAAAGTTCAGATACATAAGAAGTATTTCTCTAATAATACTTTTCACATGAGTAAAAATTTCTGACCAGAGTAACTGTAGTCACAACCCAGTTAACTAATAAAATATTGTTTGTTAAATACAATTCCGGCCAACCTATTTGAAGGGTTGATCTTTAAAGACACCATAGAGAAATTCTGGCCGGAGAAATGTATAACAAGCTATAACAAGATTATGTGTAGAACTGTTTGATCAACTCCAGCATGGCACAAATAAGAAAAAGTACATGTAAATTAAGGACTTGTTTTTCTCTCTTATTCTGTAATATTTGCATTTATGACTTAATAAATGAAATCTAACCTATTAAATAGCACTGAATTGTTTGCCTTTTATTACTGTTTATAACATATCTATATATTTAAAATGCAACTGTGTATAAACTATTGCTTATAGATATATTAGGTTTACTGCTACAGCCAGTATTTTTCTATTATATTCTAACACCTAGGAATGAGCCCTATTCCAAAGGCACATAAATTGGAAAAAGAGCATTTTATAGCTGATATTGTACAGTTTCTGGATCATTCCCTCACTTCTGCTCAGTTTTTTTTTCTTTTTAGTATATACACATACTGAGATGATACTCTCTTGTACTTCACATAACAAAGAGCATTTTCCTTAATTTGCTCCCAGATTCATTTTCTAGCTCTGTGCTAGAGGATTATTAAGTATGGTATCTGGAGAGACTGCTAGAGCTTTAATCTACCCTCAGGGAATGTCTCCTGTACCATCGCTATTTTTTCACATGAGCAGCACAGTGCAGCATAATGAAGCCTTGTTTACAAATCCCATTTTTAACAGCTCTATAGTCATACTAAGTTTTCTTCCCAGACAAAAGCTGTTAAAACAGGATGGTCTCTCTCTTTGTGTTTATCAACTGTGAAATCAGGAGATAAAAAGACATCAGTAAGTGCTAATGAAATAGGTGTAGGTAGACAAGAGAGAAGTTTTCCCAATTCCATCCTACTGAACAGGTAATGGGACTCATATAAGAGAAATAAAGCAGCCCCTAAAATGTGTTTCCACACATGAGTTTAAGATTTTGTCCTAGTCCCAATGTCCTAATCTCAATTTTACAACAGGTCTTTCACCACTCAGTGAACAGTTTGAATCTCAGAAAAATCTAAAAATGTAGCAAAGAAAGTTTGAACTCGTATAATGGCAAAAAATCATGAAGAAATCTGGCAATATTACATGTAAGTAGCAGCAATGGCATGCAGGTATCTGAATTCTTTACATCTGCTGAAGTTCACTGACAGTGTCTTCTGTAAAAGTTTACAGAGAGGAGGAAAATATCCAGCTGGGTCCTTGTGTGTGTGGGAGCTGGGTCATGCAGGGTTCAGCCTTCAAAGTTACTTAACATTTTGGACCCAACCCAAAGCACTTAAGTATTTCTTTCATCATAATGGGACTGCTCACATGCTAAACTTCAGTGAATGTGTAAATTCTTCAGAGCATTGACGGCAGAATGCTGAGCAGCTTCCAAAGTCGAAATACTTTGCTTTGAATAGAAATAAAAATTACACAACTGAAAGTGTCTACCGTTTTAGATCTGTGCTGTCAAGTCTGGTATCACTGAATAGGTTCATGCTACAGTCTACAGGCATTATAGAGACACCTCTCATTTTAGATAGATTTTCTTAACTTCTTATTTTTGAGTATAGCCTGCCTGGGCACAGGCAGTGGTAACTGCCTGTATGTGTTGCAAGACACACGGAGATAACACACACTCGACAGCAGGCTGTGCAACAGCACTAGTAAGTAACGGGAACAGCATCTGTAACACACAAAGCGCTGTTTAACATTTTCTTTGAAATGAGAACTATATGCAAATCAACGAGGTATGCATGTTTCACCATTTCTACTCATAAGAGATAGTTAAGTCGTATGTAGACTGATCATAGCTGATTGAGCGGCAACAGTAAGTTATTTTAGT
Organism: Dromaius novaehollandiae; assembly: GCF_036370855.1. Classification (NCBI taxonomy): domain Eukaryota; kingdom Metazoa; phylum Chordata; class Aves; order Casuariiformes; family Dromaiidae; genus Dromaius; species Dromaius novaehollandiae. The sequence goes on along the minus strand of NC_088106.1, from coordinate 28,026,448 downwards.
ATGTAAAAATATTATAAATATTTTCACTAATTTTGATTAATCAGTGTCCAAGTTTTCTAGCTCACCACTGTCACTTTTATGCACTTAATCAACAAAAAACAATCTATGCATAACAAAGTGCATCTCTAGTATAGGGAGTTCACTTACACGATGATGCTTTAAAATGCAGCACGATGCTTAGTGCAATACAGAAGTCATTATTTCCAATAAAGAAGTCCTTATGAATCTTAATTAGGAAGCAATCAGGAAGCTCAGAGCCAGCTCAAGAGAAATGAGAGTAAAAGCAGGGCAGACAGAGCACAAAAGGGGAAGATACAGCAGATTAAAGCTGACCAACACCTTCTTGTTCAATACATATGCTAGTGCTTAGCAGCAACGGCAGCTGGCCGTTTTTCACCACTGTTCATGCTCGAGTTAAAATATTTATGAAAAGGAGGCTGGATGCTACTTTGTACTTGGGCACACTTCTCAAAATTCTCACTCTGTATGTCCTACAATGCCTTTGCAAGTACTGGGCAGAGAATTAAGAGGGCTTTTAAAAACACAAAAGGTAAACAACATCCTTTTTGGGTTGATTATTTTATCTGTAAAGTACCTGGGACTAGATGTTCTTTCCTGTTCAAAAATTAGCCAGCCTACTTTGAAAGCAGCAACACACTTGCTATTCATTGACAGAAAGTATTTATTTACAACGGTATTTACATTTAATGATATTGAAAATGAATGTTATACAAGAAACATTAAAAAACGAGTAACAATTATAAGGAAAATTCTCATGCTTCATAACATAACCAGCTGATGGGAGCCAAAAACACACTCCTCAGAGAGAAACTGTTCCACAATTTCCTATTGCTTGGCTTCTGGCACCTTTCTTTCAGGCATCTGGTACTAGCCACTGGATCTGAAATAGCTTGCACTGCAGCTAATGAGTGTTTACTGTCCTAGGTCATCACACAAGACAGATCTCTAGCCTAATGTGGCGTGGTAATTATTATGTGCCGACACATAAAAAAAAAGGGGGGGAGAGTATAACTAAGTCCAGGAACAGAGCAACTGGAGGTCCTCATGGGAGGAAAAAGCGCAAGCTTGTAAGATGAAAAACTCAGTGATTTTGTCAACCGTTAGTCTGCAATTTCCATAGACTCGTGGCTTTATATCTGGGTATAGAATCAGCTTGCTGGGCAGCATGTTTGTTTGTAAAAACAAAAAACGAATCCCAGAAAGCGTCGGCTTCCGCATTACTATGCCGCCAGTCAAGCCTTCCAAATGTGAACCAAACAAGTGCTTCTGGAGCCTGCTCAGTCTAAGACACCTCTGGTCTGAGCAGAATGGCAAATAATTTGAAGCCTTACAATGAGAATTTATCTCAAAAGTGAATATTTGACTGTTGTTCACTCAGAGCACACACTTGTATTTTATGAAACAAGAACAAAACAAGGAATGTTTTAAAAACTGGTGCCTGAAGTTAAGCTCCTAATAAGTGATGTGATTTTAAGATGCACTGATCCTAAAGTAGCTTCAGTGAGGTTTTTAAGCACGTACCTCGCAAACTAGTTTTAACCGCCAATTCTTGCAAATGTTGACTGGTATATCCACTTACTGCCATGACGCTGTCAAAATCCCCAGCCTTTCCATCTGCAGCCTTCTGCCAAGCCTCTGTCCGTTAGCCCAAACCCATGTCAAACACACCACTATGCGAAGCCAAACAAAAGTTTGGTATTTTTAGTGAATGCTGAAATAAGCAATGCAAAGAAGGAATGTCAAAAATATGCTATTATTTTAGACATATTTTTAATCTGAAGCTGCCACAGAAAGCTCAGTGCATCCTAAAATTCAGCAGGGCAAGTTAGCAAAAGCAGGGAAAAAGGAAGGAAATCAAGGGACATTGAAGAATTTAGTACCAGCTGGCCTCAAGCTCTGTGCTCTGGCTATCACTTAGGTCAAGAATATAAGCTGTGGAGTCAGAATACTTAGTTCCCAAATCTGGGAAAAGAAAATTAAAAAAAACTTTACAAAAGCTAAGAATAACCATCCCTCATCATTTTCATTACTACTCTTTCCTTTGACATCTCATTAGGTGTTCATTAAAGTTCTGCTGGTGATTATGGCTGTTGCAAGAAAAAAGCACAGTCTAAATACCTAGTTTAGAGGTTAATCAAAGTTTCAAACCATTGTCTGGCCACAAGAGCACATATCCCACTTAACAAGCTGCTAAAACCCTAAGAAATTTTTTTCTGGACCACAGCAAAACAAATTACATGAAGTTACAGGAAGTGTTTTACTTTTATATAACATGATATACTTTGGCTCCCAAAGTACCCCCCCTTTTTCTTTTCTTTTCTTTTTTTTTTTTAAATAAAAACAGCCAACACAGAAGGACTATCAAGATCTTTTAGTCAGTTATCTTCCTCACTTGGAAGAATAGGTTTCAATGTGATTTTCTGGTTCAGACTACAAGAGAGGATCCTACTTTTAAAAATCCCATTGAGAGACAAGGTACCATCAGCTTTCTTCTCTATCAGACAAGTAAATTCCCTTTAAAGACACTCCTGTTGATCTTGCCAGGCAAAAAAGAAGAATGCTTTTTCAACTAGTTTTTTACTTGAAGGGACAACAAATTTACAAGAAAATTATATTCCCCTTTGTCAACCAAAAAAGCCATATAAGCTATTTTTGATAGCCACTTTACCAATACAAAACACCCCATAAATACGAGCCCACTATCATTTTAAGCCAGGGAACACTGAATAGATGAACGCTGAAGAGAGGAAAACAATTTTCTTTGGTTTTAGGACAAGTGCTGCATGAGCACCTGCTCTCAGCGATTACGAGAACAGCAGCTGGGCCAGGAGCAGCAGGGAAATAAAAGTGTATAGCCCCTAGGAAAGGATTTGCTTGCATCCATCAGTAATCCAGACAGTTAGCACGTACAACAGACCCAAGAAGAGGTATTCAGAAAGATGCCATAGAGATTGTTCTCTGCCTCTCCACCAGCAAGACTGAGCAAACTAAGCAGCAGCATGTCTACTGAAGTAACTTGGCAGAAAGTATTCTCACTTGGTGGCAGAAAGCACAGCACGTAATGTTGGCCCGGGCTACAAAGCACTACTCTTTCTATACAGAGATGAAGCTGAACAGATTGGAGAATTTTCATCTCAGGTGCAACTGACTCATTTTCAAACTACCAAAATATGAAAGGGCTGTAAGCTGAGAAAAGAGAGAGAAAAACACAAATGGGCAGAGTACCAAGAAGTAAAACAGAACAAAGATGTCAAAGTTTCATACAGTGACTAAAAAAAAAAAGTCTAATTCAGTGCTGATATTTGGGCTGATGAAAAACAAAGACAGTAAGATGAAAAATTACTTCTTTTTCTCAGTGCAAAAATGTAAGAAAGTGCAGGAACAAAATAATGGTTTGAACAGTGTTACAGACACATGACAGAGATGATACATTCCACAAAAATTTTAATCAAGCAGCAAAGGACAGCTAAGTTCAGGAGAGAAACAAATGAGGAATGTTTTATCACAGAGCCTTATTTCAAATTCTTGCACAATCAGTGCTCCTGTGTCCTCTTACTTTCCTGCCCTTTTCTACATCACCACCACATCATCTGTGGACTCAGTTCTCTTTCCTGCCACCTTTGAATTTTGAAGTCTCCCTCTTTCAGATTTAAAGGTAATACTGAATTTCCTATTTAAGTAGAAGAAAAGAAATAAAAAGATTTAGGTTTTAATCCGAAAAACAGGCCCCTTATTAAGCAACTGTTTTGCAGCATGTGGCTGTATAAACATTTAAGAGCCTCTCTGAGATACCATGCATCCCCATGTATCACTTTAAATATCACAGGCACATGAATGGATCATATAGTAAAATTTTTCACATGTGATTGTACAAAGGGGCCAGGAAAAAGACAGTGTTGAAAAACTTACCAGAGGTTTTGTGCGATAAAACCTAACAAAGAAAGGGAGAGATGTCAACAGGAAGAAATGGGATAAAACAATCCAAAGAGTAAATAACTCAGATATACCAAAATCAGGGTGGAAAATGGAGAACAGGTAAAAGATGACATGTGGTTATGAGAAACAGAAAAGCCAAGTAGCTTAACTGCCAATTTAAAGTAGGGTTCCAAGTAAAAAGTGCTAGCAACAATTGGTGGAAAATGCTGTTCAAGTCATTTACTAACATCACAAATAAATGTGAACAAAACAAGTGGTATTTGATTTAAAGTGCAGAAAATACTATTTTGTTCTTCATGCAAAAATTAGGTGTGAAACAGGCTTGCTATAACAATATATTAAGGGAGTCATCTTCACCCGCCATGGTTAGAATACAGGATACAAGAATTAAAATCTACCATACCATATTAAATAAAGATGAATTGAATGCTTCTTTGAATTCTATGCTTCTTGAAATGATTGCAAGTCAGATTTATTCCACTAATGACTTCAAAGGAATTAAAAATATCAGAAAAGATACATACTTTGTAACACGGACTTAAGTGTGTTGTTTCCCTCCAGGATACATTCTATGACTGAATCCATATGTGAACCTAGACGGGTACGTGCATGCAGTAGCAGGTTATAAACTCCAAAATAAGCACAAAAAAATGATGTTGAGGTTTGCAAGGATGTATCATAACAGCATATTGCAACTATACCTCTATATTAAGTACATATTCTCATGAATTGAGTGCATCTTTCCCAGATTGAAAAAAAAGGTTGATTAGAACAGAAAGATTTTCTTCCTAGAAGTAGAAAAAACTTTCAATTAAAATGCCACATCTAAACCTAGAGCAAACATCTCCTGGATGTCACTGCAAACTCCTCCATGTAAGCACCTGAAACACTGTCTAACTTTCAAAATGAGAATTTACCACTTAAAGGATATTCAGAAATTTTGTTAGTCAAAAAGAATATGCTCTCAAGAAAAAAAAGTTAATCTTAAATACTTTTTGAACATTAGGAAGTTCTGAATTATCATTAAAAAGCTGGTAGGAAATGCAATATCATTACTATTCTACTGTAATTAGATCTACAGTAATCCTATAGAATATATTAAGTCATATGACATGGACAAAAGAGGGAATTAAAGATAAAGAATGTCCATCTATCCATAAGTGCATCCATGGGGGAAAAAAGAACAATTCAGACAATTTTCTCAGCAATGCTGAGAAAAACGATGCTCTATTTTTCTGAAACATTGACCTTGCCTGTATTGCAACAGAGAAGGTGAATTGGAAGACCAGCGCAGAAGCCATAATATTAATACTAGAGATTTTAGTTATACCCTGTTCTAGAAATAAAAACTGAAAATATAAACAACTTACCTACAGGACACAATAATTTTTTACGAGCTTTGAAATAATAAGTTATAATATACCACTACAAAAAGATAACTGCTAATCCTTGATCACACAAAAGTCAATAGCAGCTGTGTAAAAAACGTGGGCTCAAACCACCAACAGAAAATTCCAACTAGCCTAATCACTTAAAAATGAGGCAAAACAGTACAAGCGTTTACTGCATGGATGCGATTAAGAAAGAAGCTCTTTCCTAAGAAATCTTTAGGTTTCTTTCAATCCTTTCTGTAGCAATCTTAAAAGTTTTTAATCTTATACAAAAAAATGTAGAAGGGAATGTAAAATATCCTTCCAGTCTCAGAAATATACAAACCAGTACATATAATGAACTACAGAAAAGGATCCAAGATAGAAGCTAAAAGGAAGTACATTTGGAAAAATGACATATGCCCACAAATTAGCAGGAAGAACAAGGCAGGTTATGACCATAAATAATGAAGGAAAAGTTACCATGAATAAAAGGTTGCTATCCTGACCCTCAAATGGCACTGATCTATGCTCTTCAAATAAAGTGCAGAAATAGCTCACTAAGTTGAGGAAGGGAAAATTGCTGTATTTCTCCTTTAGGAAACAGGACTTCAGAAAGTCAGGGACTGTGGGAGAGGCAGTGAAGTATCATCCCCACTTCTCCAGACAAATCTCCATACATAGTCCCACTCTAACACTAAAAAAAAGTAGGCACCAAAAAAAAAAAAAAAAAGATTTGTCACAGAAGAAAAGGGCATCACTTCTGTTTTAGAAAATGCTATATAAGAGCATGCCTTTGCTACAGAAGTAATCACTGAAGAAACTGAAAAAGAAAAGAATTTTGTTGGCAAAATGATGCAAGGTAACAATTCTGCCATATTTGACATTTTAATCTTTAATATTTTTGTTAATACAGCAACCCTGTATTCGGGACCATCAAAGAGCATTTTTAACCTTAAAAAGTTAACAAAAAAAGGAAGCTTTAGAAGTTATAATCCCATGTCAACGCTTTATTTTCAGTGCAAGTTAAAATACAGTTATTGCTTTGGTACACAGAATACACCTTCATTAGACTAGTCTCTCGCTTTGGAATACACATTCCCCTGTGAATTACCTGCTGCTAGAAGATGCAGCGTTACAAGTGTTAATGACTTGTGTCATGAATGTGATCAACTGCGTCACAAGCACTACATTGGAGAAAATGGTACAGCAGGCTGAGAAATATTTGCTTTTAAGAATAACAGGTTTTTCACCTACTGGAGACTGGCCTTTAATTGTTTGTACTCCATCAGCGGTACCCTAATCTCCCCACGGTGGCCCATCAAAGAGGCTGACTGTGCCTCTACCTCAACACAGCTTTTGCAGAGGAGAGAACATGAGGGGTTTAAGGTTCTGCTACATGATGTCTACAGTGAAGTGCACTATACATGACACACACATTCTACAGCAAATTAAGCAATAAAAACCATTATTTGTGCCTTCACATACAGAGAAACTCATAAAGAAGTTCTAGTAGTTTTTAAATGAAAGCTTGATTTATCTATCATACTGTTTTATGAAAAGTCTGCTGCTGCTGAGTGAATGTAGAGAAACTTGCGGGGAGGGAGGGAGGGAGGGATTTTCTGGAGGGCTATGAAATTTACCTCTTTTCACTATCAGATAATTTATTTAGATTGGTTCATACAACATCTGGCAAGTGGAACATGTTCCTTTAATCAGCAGGATTAGCAGTTGCTACTATGCAGACGTCCAATTAACAGCCACAGGCATCAAAGAGCCGTGGACTGCAATGAATTGAAAAATGAATTTTCTTTTCACTGCTTCATCCTGCCTTCTGTGCAGGAACTGCAAAGAGCAGATACGGTAGGAAAAAAAATTGTATGTCTTCTCATAGTCTCCTTGTCTAGTAAACACAACATTAATTTCTAAGGTTTTTAATATGATACTTGCCATAACATTAAATTCCTCTAATAAAAACTAAAACTTCTAAAGTTGCTCATTTTCAAATATCACTATCATATGATTTACATTAAATTCTTGCAAGATATGCTGCTCTAACAAATACTTCAGGCATTTTTCAGGAAAACATGTCTAATTCCTACTCTACTTGCATCCTGACAACTTGCAAAAAAATTTAAAACTAAACTCAAATACCAAAAGTCTATTGGAACAAAACCTATTAATTTGGTCAATAAATTATTTTGTAGAGGTTTAAAAATAACTTCTGGTATTTCTAGTAAATAATTTCTGTGGAATAAAGTGCCATTACTAGAACCTTCTTTGAATTTGAATTAAGTGCTATGGCTTGCTGGATGTTCCAGTGATGGATGCTACTTGAAAGGACAAAGCTCTGCAGGAACTTCTCAACTAATGCAACTTCATCCATTGTGCAGAACACAGATAGACTTAATTGCCAGAATTTTCACCTAGACTTGTTAGGAATAGAAATCCTCATGCTGAAGGTGTAGACTGAAACCACAGACAGCAAGTGCTCTTAGAGAGAAAGTACATTCCTTGAAGAGTTCCTTGGCACAGGAAAAAGCATGACAAAGTGGGAGAGAAGCACATTTCATGCGAAGAAGCCTCTGAGCAAGCAGGATGGTTTTTTCCTCACAAGGAAGTAGTAGTTACATCTCTAGAATAATGGCCTGCAGGAAAGCACCTGCTATTTAAAGCTTCTGCCGTAATTTTTTTTTTTTTTTTTTTTAAAGAATTTCTGTGTTCATGTTATTCAAGTTAAACACTAGCATTCGAATTTCTGATTCCATTTTTATAAAAGCCTGGTCTGAAATTGTGAGCAAAGCTAACATATGCTACAGAAATAACAAACGTAATATGCTTGTGTAGATGATAGGAATCATGATTTTTTCTGCATTCCTTTGTCTGGAAACAAAGGAGATTCTCAATAAGCTGGGAATGGTGCGACAGACAAAGAACCTACCTTTGCCCAAAAATCTCCAGACTACAACTGCAGAGTACAAATCAATTTAATGTAAAAAAAGAAGAAAACAGAAGTAGGCTGAGTGACTTTGCTTTTTACATTCCTATCCTCAATACCATATTCCTACTTGTGACCCTCTGGAGAACGAGGACTTCCAAATGGAGAACTGCGATCTACAGAAATGCATATTCAGCAACATTATCAGTATTCCTAATTACTAGATTTAGTAAACTTGGCAAGAAAATAATGATTTTGAGAATGTGCCTATCGCCAGAGAGAGAACCTTACATGTTTATTTTAAGTAGTAGCGTGGAGTTCCTGCTAAGGAAGCAACATGTTTTTGTAGCTGTGATGGTTTGAGAACATAGAGAAACATCTGTAGGGAAAAGATGACATCTTATTATCCAACTCTATCAGCTGATCTAGAATAGGCAAGTTTTTGAGTTCTTAAGACAGGCTGGTGTGGCTCTTTTGACCTTTTCCTCTAGATATATCAGCAGATCTAATTAAAAGCATTAATTCTCCTCATGAATCCTCAATAAATAAGAAAGAGCAGAAGGCAGGCCTTAAGAAAATGCAGTTGCTCTTGCCAGGCACAGAAAGCAAGCAGTAACAACACTGCAACACATACCGAGCAGCAGATCTAGTCAATCTTCAGAAAACAAAGCAGAGACATCTTGCTAAAAATTTTAGACTTTCCACTATGCTATAAACAAGTACATCTGATAAGTGTTCAGGCAGTATTTTCTATGCATCATTGTTCCTTGGTACTCATTACTTACAATTTAGAAAGGGGGATTATGCCCACAGATTTGAAATGAATTGTTATTCCCTTCTAAACTCATGTGTAGAAGACTACAAGGATCCTTTTACTTCATCCAGATAACGTTCCAAATTTAATTTCTTTGGATTTCTGTTACTGCTTCAAAAACATGGAAGTTTTGAGAAAAAAATGGAAATACTAGAACAAATCTGGCTTGGATTTCTGAATGCTTAAAGTAGGATGTTTTAAGACAAAGCAACATTTTGTCTTTTGTTAACTTTAAGATAATTTGCAGTCTCAAAACTACATTTAATATTGTACAGTCTTCTATTATTCCAGAACATGAAAACATTAAATATTTTATTTTAGACATAAAGGTCAGTCAGGACCTGGGATAGTGTTTTTAACTGTTCATGTACACACCTATGTTGACCAGCTTTTGTTCTAAAGAAAAAATATTTTGTAATATCCATTTCATCTAGACATAAAGAATGCTGTTCGCAAACAGGCTAAGCCTACTTCTGGTTCCTCTGGAGAATTTAAAAACAGTCTAGAAAAATGCATATGCACGAACAGTAATGACAAAGCAGGGGGACAGCCTAGGCTGGTTCAGCCTAAGGAGTAAGGCAGTATCTAAGTTACTTCTTCCTTTTTTTCTTTTAAAGCAAACATTACCAGTCAATTTTAACTGTGCATATGCTTTGAGGCTTTATAACAATGCATGCACAATATATTTCAGGACCGTGTGATTTGGAAACAGGCAAGGAAGCAGTAAACTAGTATCAAGCCAATAAAATGTGCTGCCGGGTACCATCACAAAGGCTGGATACCCGTAAAGATTGGGGAAAAAAACCCATAAATACATATATATTTTTACCTTATCGTTACTATATGATCAAATGGAGCATCAAAGATCCAGACAGCTTTCTATCACATCTTCCATCTTATTTACTGCAAATTTTCATTGTTTGTGAGAGTACTCTAAGCAAGTACTTCAACTTCAGTAGTGTTCAAGGCAAACAATCTCTATGGAACGATCAAACATTTATCATCTTTGGAAGAAGTTCCACTAAACATTAACAAATCCTTCCAATCCAAACACAGTGTGCATTTTCTCCAATCATGCTAAAAGCGGGGAGAAAAAAGAACCAAACTAAAAAATAATGGATTTTTGATAGTCATTTGAAGATCAGTTCCTTATGTCATATATTCAGGTGTACGGCTGAAGGTAATTAACAAATCACTGAGATTTTTCGTTCCTAAAGCAAAAAACTTCCGGCCTGAGATAGACAAATACCAAGATCTTAACATTTAAAAGATGATGATCCCACAACATGTGGCAAAAGAGGGGAACTCAATATCATAACATCATAGGATAATTCAGGTTAGAAAGGACCTCAGAGCTCTCTAGTCCAACCTCCTGCTCAAAGAGTCAGTTATAAGGTCAGACCAGCTTGTTCAGGGCTTTATTCAGTGTGGTTTTGAAAATCTCCAAGGACTAAGACTGCATGATACCTAAAATTAAGCAAAGCTCTCACACTGTTTCATTGCACCATTAAGAAAATGGCTAAAAATTGAAAATGACACCCTCCACTCCCCTGTAAGAATGGCATCTTGAATATGTTTTTTGCCGGACTACAGAAGGAGATTAGCTGTAATTTTTTTTTCTTACTAGAACTTACAAGTTCACCGTAATATTTGGTTTATCGTGGCAACATAGCTGGAACATCAAACAATAGTCTGATCTCAAACTTTTGGAAAGACTTATATTTAAAAAGGAAGTAACTTACCTGTGAAAATCATTTATATATCAACTTGTGCTACGTATCTCTATATACAAAAGGACTCAAGAAATATCTGTTTTCAAAGGAAATTTTGTTGTCATTTGAAATTCTATGCCAGTCTTGGAAAAAAATTTTCCTCATAGAAAGTTCAACAAAAAAATTTTCAGTTCTTCACTGAGCTGAAAGATATCCAGATGTTTTAATCTTTCTGTATACTGATCATTTATAAAGCTAGAAAGAACCTCAACTTTTGATGAAAAGTAGTTCTCAGTGAGTAGTAGGCCTTGTATCAAACAAAGATGCTAAGGAATTCTTGGTATGCAAATTCTCAGCATAAGAATAATAAATAGTAATCAGAGTTATGCCTTCCTGAAATTGCAGCTGCTTAGGCACAAGAGTAAGGTATGGTACCCAAAGGCATTAGAAACACTATCTTAAGACAGAAAAATAAACCAGAGCTGAATCATCCTGAAGAGGACAGAAAGAGAAGAGAACACCTATAAACAGAAGTTCAAATGTAAAATTATTTTATAAATATAAAGACTTGACTTTCCCTAACATCTTTTGGAATAACAAAAAACAGACTCAATGCTGAGCTACTTTTTTTCCCTCTCAATTCATCTTATCCTTTGTTGAGGTCTGGAATAGCTCCAGTTACACTACTAGTTTATTGAGTGTTACAAATCACTTTGTTTTTGTGGGAAAACTTTTTAAGTGATGGAAGTTAAAAACATAAGAGATTTTAATAACATTTAATATATTTTATGCTCTATCATTTTAAATAAAAAGACAAGGAAAAAAGCTACTTTGCATGTGGTAGAAAACATGCATCTGTCAGACCACACCAAAATGCTAGGTGTGCTTTTTACAAAAAGATATTATTTTTCCCAATTTTAAGCTGCCAAGACCACACATCCAAGCTTTTTCAAAGGGAAATTTTAAATTTGGTCTCTGAGATCTTGGGAACTTTGGCAGGAGCACCTTGCTCCTACTCCACTCTTTTTATACTTCCAGTTTCTCAGGCCGGGCTCTTATTTTTATAATAATTATACACTACCTTTAAAAACTAATTCTGGTGAGCAGAGATACACATCCAATTTCTATGAATAATAAGTGGCCAAAACAGGATCTTTAATAGCATTTACAAAGACTTTCTATCTCCAAAGACAATATATGCAAGGTTCTTACAATCCTTGCAGATTAAGGCCTTTTCCGGAAAATCACAGTGAAGTGATACAATCACACCTTTATGTGGCTGTAGTTATTATCCAGAACAGATCTATTTACATATCTTGACCAAAATCAATATATGCACACTTTGGCTAATATTAAGAAAATATTACATTTTTAAAAGAACACACAACTAAACTGTTTGTGCTTTAAAATTGTCGCTCACAGGCCAGAACTTGAAGGATAGCATAACATATCAAAATAATGTCCTGCAGAACTAGAGAAAACAGGTGAATCCACTCTAGGATGGAAGAAAGATTAAGTTTAATCTATGAAACTTTTAAAGATAAATATTCTTTGTAACATTGCAGTTTTGTCCTACATAGCTGTGTATCTGATCCTTAAGGCTGTGCTTCTTTGGAAGTTGAGGCACTTAACAGCCCCAGCATCCTTTAACTTTCAGAAGATAGGTTTAAAAAGTTTCCTCCATAAAATACAAACTGTGGTTTGACACTTCCAAAATGGAAGTCTGTAACACTTTGCACAATTTCCATAACTCAGCTATAGCATTATTAATCACTAAGAGAAAAATTCTAAGACTGCTACTCTACCTGCAAATACGCACACACATTTTCAACAGTAAAGATCAAAATGTCTTCACTTCAGAAGTGCTTTCTTTTCAAGAAAAAAGCCTTTATCTGTAAGTGGCAAAATTAAAAAGTGTATTTTCATTGTGAAATGAAATTCAGTTGCTTGGAAAGTTTTGGAACTCTACTTCAAATAAATTTCCATTGTGTGTTTGCACGCTTAATCTAATCAAGCACATTTTGCAGACGTGCACAGCACATATGTGCCTGCATTGAATATATTCTGAATTGAAAATATCCAGAGCTAGCTCTAGGTCTGAATAGCAGCTATTAGATATTTTAGTTTTATAGGCATTAAGTAGACAGTGTAATCAAAACAAAAACAAATATGAAGATCCATAACATTTCTTAGGGACTGATAATAGACAAGAAGTTTTTAATCAACCTTTAGAGAGAGCTTTCTCCTAGATAAAGGAAGAACAATGGCATCGTTAGCTCACTAAAATAGCACTCCATACTCATCTTCTGAATGAATGCAGAATGCGCTCCTAACTGTACTCAAAATCATAACTAAGTCTCTAGAAGTCATGACTTAGATTTAGAACGCAGAATTTGAAAGGTATTAGGGGAAGAAGTATGTATATGTAGATGAGTACGCATATTACACATTTTCCACACACACGCTTTTCATACATTACATACTGTCCTCTCGTGTCTGATCACAACAGCTCCCAAGTGCCTCATTCAACCATACGAGCACAGCCTCTTCTCGCTGCTCCAGCGATTCCCTTTGCCCTGGCTTGTCCCACCAGTGTCAGCAGGGTAAATTCTCCCAGTTTCTGCCACTTCATTCCCATCTCCTTTCTCACATTGCCACTATATTTCCTCAATCATTATATCGTCTGTCCTTATTTTATCAAGTTTTCTCACACTTACGCAGCCTACCCATTTTCTTATTTGCTATCCTTCACACTTCTAGTGATCCTTCTCTCACCTTTTTTAGGGTTCCTTGTTAACCCTTTCTCCTGGCCTGCTACATAATCCCATGTCCCCAGTTTCTCTCCGACTCTTTGACTCTATTGTCTTCCTACAAATGCAACACATGAGATGAGTAGGACAATCTTTCTCATGAGAAAGTAAGGACAAGCAGCAATGGAAGAGAGAAAGAAATACCACTTTAATTTAGGCAAAACATTTGCACACTGTCTCCCTATCTCCTAGTGTCTGGCTGTCCATATGAACCTGTTACCTTAAGCATCAGAACTGCTATGCTATTCATGTGGTAAAACTTGATGTAAAGCGTCTCGTTACCAAAACCAGAATATTACTCAGAGCTAAATATACCTATTTCGGGAAGTAATTTGAGCAAGCAGAATTGAAATGCTGCAAAAGGAAATATCTTCAAATGGTGCAAAAGGAAATATCAAATGCTTTACAAAGTCTATGCTTAGATGCACAAAACCTTTTGAATACAGTGACTAGAAGATGCGCAGAAAGCAGTCCTCTTAATCCCCACACGAAGGAAAACTGTAGTCAGACTGCAGTCAGGAAGTCTGCATGGAATGCTTCTAGGCACTGGCATGGATCTATGTTCACCAAGGATTTGTGTTTTTCGGGTTTTTTTAAAGACTTCTAAAATTTACTCAGAAATAACATACTTCTGTAGTTACATTCAAGTAGGAACTGGGATGTCAGATTGGAAGATTCCATAATGAAATGCAGTGCCCAATTCTGAGTATTTATCCACATAAGATTTTATGAAATACGACAGGTTGTTATCATTTGCACAAGACTAACTCCAGACCAGAAATGTCAGAGGCATTTTGTTTCCACTGAGAACCTCTGAGACAACAAATACTGGTGAGTAGATATACAAAAGCTTCCGTTATTAATGGATATAACCTGCATCCTTTACAACTACTCTACTTGTACTGGAAAAGGAAGACTGGTATTATCTTACTAATAGTACTTTTTTTCATTAAGACCAATATAATCTGCTTTAGATCATGTTTCTCCTCTCCACGCAATGATGAACAGGGCTTTAGGACAAAGTTCATTCCTGCATCAGTGGTTCTCAATGAAAGTGTGATCTTGATCATCTCGAACGTTATGCCCAGTGTTGTGACATAGTAAGGTCATTTCTGTACATAGCCACAACAGATAGAAGCTTTCACCACTGAAATATTTTTGCTAACAAACTGTACAGAAGGATACCTTCACCTACAGCAGGATTCATCTACCACTTGCAATTATCAAACACACAAAAAGAAGCAGATGCAAGGTTCCCTAACGAGGCTTCTGACAGAAGCATCTTCTATCCAGCAGCATTATGAGTTGGCTCTCCCTTGAAACACTGGCGCTTTTTAATATTCCAAGCTTAGCAAAATAGATTTATTAGCAAACATTAGCTTTTTTGTGTATAAAATTTGCCCCTGGACTCTATGTGACAGATTATGTCAATGTTAGCTTCAGAGTATCTCTCAGGGAGGAAAAAAATATCTAATATGAACCAATGAAATAATCTCATTCTCACTCAGTGCTTCTTCATTCTTGTCTTATGGAAAGCATTCATGGAAACATCCGGTAGAACTTTTTTTAAAGCATGGTACTTTGACTCATCTCTTATGATCTCTTTTATTCATTCTTTGAGAATACTATATATTCTTAGTTATTAATTTTTCAGGATTTTTTTTTAACATGGGATTCTAGATGAGAATCAGAATTACATAAAACTTAGGATGTTATATTTAAACCAGAATATAACTCAGAATAAAACTACAATATAAACCAAATGCTTTTAGGCATATCAGAGGTGGCCAATTCCCCAAAGCCTCTGATTTCCTGGCACTGTTTAGGGAGCAGAGCAAAATCATTTTGCAATTTTATCATGAAGCTACCCTCCCTCCCCGACACCTTTTAGTCACAGAAGCCAAGGAGCTTATGTATAGTTGATCAAAATAAGTGGGGTTTTTTGGCCAGTCCAGAACACTTCACAAATAAAAACCTGACAGAAATCAGCATAACAAGAAAGTTTCTCAACTCTTAGGTAGACTTTTTTCTGTTTCAACACAAACAGAACTACAGGTTTTAACAAAGTCCATCTCAAGTAAGATTTCCTATGTGGAAGAAGCCAAAATATTACAGCCTTGAAAGTCATGTTTAGGAATAAAATTGAGATGCTAGACCACAAGTCACCTTTTTTAGGAGCTTCACGCAGAAAGCGACTAGATTCTCCCAGTCTGATGTGCGGATTATATGCACCACTCTAACAAGAAGCAGAAAGACTGAGGCGTTCTGTGAACTCAGTATTTGAAGAATATGTATAGACATTCACATTCCAAGCTCCTAGTGCTACTTGAATCTAAGAGAAGCACAGAGAAAGGCACTGGGAAAATATATTTTGCTTGATAACTTCCACGGGTGAAGCTGGAAATCATATAGAAGATTTCAAACTCAATCTCAAAGTCACCAGAGAGGTTTTCTAATGAAATGAAAAAAGTAAAAGCTAGCAGCACAATTAACACTGTGCCAAGAACACTATGCATGCAACTCCCCAAAAGGAAGCATCAAGGCTAGCACCATGCATGCAAAAGGGCTCCTGCCTCACTGGAAAAGTGAATTGGATTGACATGAATTTCTGAGCAAGAGTCATCTGAATACTAAGTGAAGAGAAAAAGCGAACAAATTCACTATAAACATCCCAATCAGTTCCTTAGCACTGTTCGTGACTAAAATACAGGAAAAGTTTGATGCACAACCATCTTGAGTGCAATAGCACTTCAAAAACCTTAGCTGTAATTTACCCTCACTCCCCAACTTTGCTATAGCAATGAAGATTCACCAAGATCAAAGACGTGGAACATAGGTGGGCATACTAAAACCATTAACAAAAAGGGGATTTAAACAATTAAATACTAGCCATTTCAAAACAGCTTCTCTTTTTAAGTTCAAAAATTCAGAGACTTGCCTTCTTTAGAGTGACATGGTTGGTGCCAGCCAACATCAGCCAGGTCTCATCTCATCTCGGGCTTTTGCTTTGAGGAAAAGTCCTTCTAATATTCAGTCATGTAGGGATGCATCAGAATACTAAAAGACATCGGATATATCTGAAATCCTAACAGCACGAAGAAACATGCCCATACAAAAACCTAAAGATTGAAATACTACACCTGCTTACAAGAAACGTAGTATTGGTACACATACATTTCTTGAATTTGCAGGGTCTTCTTCCCCTATTGAAGCAAGGAAAAAAATCAAAAGAAAAACCTCACATAAAAAAAAGGGGAAAAAAGCTGGAAACAGCAAACATCAAGAATTTTTTCTTTTAAATTATCCAATGTGGAGTTCAATTACACATCTGGAAAAGTCAACAGTTTTAGAAGCTAAATTTCTATTGTCGCAAAGGCTAAGAATAATGTGTATTTAAAAGCAGAGGAGCAAACTGAAGTATACACATACTAGATTTCCGCCGTGTTAAATGTGTTGTAGCATGGTACAAGGACCATGACTTATTTCTGGTTCTGAGGTTCCTTTTAACCAGTGATTGCATCTCCTCTACATTAGAGCACAGAATCTGCTAGGTGACTAGGGAAGTGGACATCAAATCAACTTTGAAGAGATCCCACACCTTCACATGGAAAGGTCAGGGTATACAAACCATAAAATAGGTTTTAACACCTAAAGCACTTCATGATACTTTATTCTGTAATGAATAGCATGGAACAGAGTAGCAGGAAGAAAAAGAAAAGAAAAAAATTCAGAGTTATTTCAGTAAGACCAGCTGTTGAGGCATGTCTTTCAGAACTTGTGAGCAGATGAAAAATAGTATGATTTACCATGATTGGAGTGACTTCCAGCACATACTTATGCACGTACACATGATATTTTGTAACTGATGAGTTTTTGAACTGATCTCATGTCTGACTAGGAAATTCCAGTCAAAACAATGTTCCCAAAGATACAGGCAAAAAGACTTTCCCTTAGACTGAATCATGTATTGGTAAGAAATTACATGCTGCTATAAATTGCAAATCTTAAATCTAGACAGAGTGTAAAGAAATCATGATTGCTTTCAACTGTTCAAGTTACAATAACCAAAAGCTTTTGCCAAATATGTCATGTTGGCTAGAAAATAGTTTGGTTTACTATTCTATTTTACAACCAGAATGCAGAAAGAAGCCTTCCACCACCATCCTTAAGAAAGCCGGGAAGACTCCTCTTCCCCAAAAGATCTATTTAAACCAGGCAGTCTCCAAAGTCCTGGGAATGTACAACTAACCTAGACTTTAAAACCTTGACTATGAACCTTGCAGTCCTCCCAAACACGCATTTTTACTGCTTGGGGCGGGGGGGGAGGCGGAAACTGTTGAGAGGAAGAAGGAATAAAAGTGGAAATGACAACCTTTAAAATATATTTGTAACATCCTGAGCAATGATTTTATTTTGTGAAAAAATTAGAAATCACGTGTTTGCTAACAATCGTCTCAAAATATCTCAAGTAATATATTAACCCAGAGCCAATACCCAGAGATTCAAGTCCACCAGCTATATCACCAATTGTCTTAATTTCTGTATATAAATAAAGGGACACCAAACTTTTACTGCATATATTTTAGCAGAACTATTTCAGATGTAGCTAATGCTATTAAAAACACCAACATGAATGCTCTTACAGAAATGGGGGCCATTTACATGAGTCCTGGCATTAACTTCACTGTAATTGTTTAGACTAAAGACCTGACACTGTTTTGTTATAAGTGCCACCTATCAGAAATGCCTCTGAGTCATAGATTAATGAAATGAAAACAACATATTGCTAATCTATAGACTGCTTTCCACACCTAGTTATTTTAACGGAAACATTTATGTTTTAACAACGGTTTGATTCTTCATAGTGCATTTCAGCAAATGCACCAAAGTTGACTTGTCTCCATCTCATTAAAATGGTAACGCCACAGAAATTACACAGGCAGAAACTACTGGTGCAGATTTCTGAAGACAGCAGCTTTGCTCTAAGAGAAAAGAATGCCAACAATTGCATTGAGGGGGGGGGGGAATGGATAACTAACTATTAGATAGTTGATGCCAGTTACTTTCCCTCACCTTCAAAACCTTCCAAGATAACTTGCTTAAAGATGATTTCCCAAGAAACAAAAATTTTCATCTTTCTTACTTCTTTATGACATTAAAAAAGGGCCTGATTGTTTTGCAGGTTTACTTTAACACCAAAATATAAAAAAGTGAGGGATTAAAAAACAAAACAAAACAAAACACACACACACACACACACACACACACACACACACAACTAATACACCCTGGAAAACCACAGTAGTAGAAACAGCAGCAAAGCAACAAAAATCAGTGAAAAGCTTGGGCAGGCAAGGGACTCCAAGCCAGGTTAAAGAAAAAAGATCCAGAACTTCTGGCACTACAAAAAGCAACACAGGATGTCCTATTTTTGTTCATTTTGGCAAAAAAAGAAGCTAGAACACAGTGAGCCAGTGTGTTTCTCATGCAGCCCACATATTCATGGCTTTAACTACTGAAACTACTATTGTGGACAGCTGAAAGAATTCCAGCAAAACCTTTAAAAAAAATCCCATGTCAATTAGCCTTCCAATTTGCTTTCCCAATCATCCCTGGCAGATGCGACTAAAACTGCTCTTTTGGTACAGTTCTAAGCAAAGGGAAGTATTTCACCGTATACTGGAAATAAATTATATTAGTTCATTCCGGTGCAAAGAAAAGCATCTACAGCAAGTCTGTAGGATTTTATCCTTTTCCTATCTGCACTGTTCATGCCCGCTACCTTTAATGCTCTTTATAAAAACTGTTTTAGAAACGGTCTATAGCATTAAAGTCCTCAGGCTTGTTTTTAAATCATATTCCTAATTTGTTGCTGAAAACTCAGTAGGAATAGTGTAATATTCATGTTTTATCCCTGAGAGTTATAACTATTTTATGAACACATCTGACTGTAAATTATTAGTTTCATTTGACTTTCATAATTCAGTGTGCAAAATGTGAAGACTATTACGATGCATGAAGTAAAGTTTTGGATCTAAACCACACTGTAGAATCCTTTTAACTTCATGGCATCAATATTAACCAGAGTGGCTGAGGCACAGCTTGTAAAATCAGAAGATAAAATTATTCATTATCATGTTATTTGATCTAAACACTTCATGTGTAAAATGAAACATCTTTTTAATGAAGTTCTACTAGAATTTTAGTTCACAGACCGCTGCAGCTTTTCAGTGGCAATGGCAGGAGAATTTACCCCTTTTTAAGGCTGTGCTAAACAAGGTGTTACAGGTTACTCCTGAATATGTAAAAGCAGAATGCACATGCAGAAGTGAAAAGCTGAAGATCAGTCTCCTAAAGCCATAAGCACTAAACTCCAAACAACAAATGAAAGCCTGTATTTTTCCCACTGAGGAAGCTACTTAAGTTACCCACACAGCTCTTCTGAGCAAGTCTTCTGATCAGTTAAATAGTGCTGGGGACTCGAAGCTAAGGAAAACCAACTCAAAATGTTTTGCAGAAACATTTCCCCCCTATCCAACACTCACAAGGTTTTTTTTCTTCTTCCCCTGCTATCAGACAGCAGAAACTAGGAATAACCTGTTCTGTTCAATTTTATATAGAGATGTGAAGTTTTGACATTATTTCCAACTTGAAAGCTGAAGGGCATCATGGGTATGCCCTATAAGCAGAAGTCAAATTAATCTTTACAGAGCTATTGTGCAAAATAAAATTGTAGCTTGAGAGGTATAGACTATAAGAAATTGAAACATAATTCTATTTGAGATATATTCACAATGTTCATGTACATAAGGTAACAAAAGGATATGTGATACAAGTTCTATTCTCTGTGACCTAAATTAAATGCTTTGTTCCTTCTGCTTTATGCAGAAAGTTAAAAGGACGTAGAAGAATGGGAGCTCATTACAATCTTGACATTGGATTAAACTCTGCATGGAGGAAAACCCTTAACTTAATGGAGTAATTAGTACAGACATGGAGGAGGGAAAAGGACATGTTTTGTGCAGAATGTATTTCTTCTGTAAAGCATCAAGCAAACCAGTCCCAAATTTGAGTCCTTCCAGAATAATGGATATAAATGACATAGCCTAGAAATCTGCTTGCCAGCTCCTGCAAAGAACATATTTCTATAGTAACACCTATAAACAGCTTCTGGTAGAAAATCATCATTGCCCAGTGGAACCCAGTGTCTTTTCAGAGCAGTGGTGTTTGAAAGTACTGCATTAGTAAAACAAGAAGACAGCTTAAGAGTCAAGAGAAGCAGGGAGAGCTGTAATTCATAAAATACATAATGCAGGTCCAAGTTGGAAGCGTAACTTAAAAAAAAAAAAAAAATCCTTGGTTTGAGAAAGCACTGAATGAGCTTGCACACCTAAACAAGAAATGCCATGTTTTTATTGTACATCTTTGTTGCAGTTTATCTGCACACCTACATCCCCCACCAATCTCATAGCAGCCTTTAACGTATCTTCCTACTAAATCACACACCTTTGACATCTTCTGTAAGGAAGGAATAGCTGTCAAAAGCTAGTGTTATTACTCAATAAAGATGCAGAAAAAGAGGGAGAAAGCTCCTAAGTAGCCAGTGAAAAGGCACCAGAAGTTAGGGCGCAGATGCTGGACAGAAAACTACTGAACTGAAGATAGGATAATTCACATGTGCTATGCATGGTGTGATCAAGATTCAGTTTTCTCTACCTAAATGCTCTGCTTCTCTTAAGAGCTGAGAAACAGTTAATTAACTTGCCTCTTAATAAATCAGAATGAAAGGTACTCCCATGAAAAGAATGAAATCCTCTGCATGAAAATGTGTGTTCTGAAGCAAAAGTGGTCACAAAGATTAAGCTATGGAGAAAGTAAATGTATTTCTGATCTAGAAATAGCTGTTTCTACCAACATTAGGAGTAGAAAAATGTCCTTACATCCACCTCCACTATTTGGAGTTTACGTGGACAGTAAACAGACTAATGCCATGGTGAACTGCAGCCTGAATATAAGGCACCCGTAACAGCAGCCAAGCAAAAACTTGTTTGGAGGGTTTAAGACAGGGATGTATTACAAAAATGGAGACAAGCCGATACTTCTGTATTGTGTACACCTAGGTTTTTTTTTGTTTTTTGTTCTTTTAAAAAAAAATTTAGCCCCTCTTGAAATACCCCAATCAGTACTTTTGGTACACATACCTCGAAGAATTCTCTCCTCATGGCAACGTAGAAAGTCCCAGATTCTAACAGTGCCGTCGTCAGAGCATGTAGCAAATTTATTATCCGTGGGTGAGAAACTGTTACATGAAGACACACAGCAGGGGAAAGAAGTCAGCATTTAACAGATTATCTATGCTTCTCAGACAGGGCAAAATTATACTGTAAGGCGTTATACACTGAAGGAGGCATTTGAACATAGGGATTTAAGTGAACACTGTGCCTGCCAACTGACACTTCATCACAAGACATGAATTTAGCATAGGATTACTATTGCATTGTTCTCCCCAGTCAAATGAGGAAAAAAATCCAGAATTTTTTTCTTAGCACCTTCCTACCTATGACTGCACACGGTTGCGCCTTCTCTGCAGGATGAGAAGCAACACCAATATGACTTGGTAACTGTCACCCTAGTTTTTCATGTTTGGTAATACCATAAAAGTGACACTGTGTAGAAGCACAGGAGAACAGTTCTTAGGAAAAAACTCCTCTTCAGCCACAGGTGCTTTGCAGCAGAGAAGCAAAAATAAGGGAAAAGCTGGTCATAGGAAAAGGCTAGTTGGATTAACTGTTGGAAAAAAAGCTGTATATAAAATAAGTGTACCATTTATTGCAAAGGAATTTAGAAAAATTCCCTCCTATTACCCACCCCATCACCACCACGGAAAGAATTCTACAGACATAGCAGAAGCTTCCAGATTGAACAGCCAGTATCGCTTGACGAAAGTCACTGGAAAAGCAAGGAGTTATTTAGCCACGTGATTAGGGCCAGAACATCTCCAGCAACTGACAGGCACCCACTTCCTTTCTGGTGCAGTGAAAGACCACGAGAGAATCCCTTGAAATCCTAGATCTTTATGATCAGGAAGGGGCTTAAAATAGTAGAGGAATTCAGTGTACGGGCATGATGGACAGTAACTGAATCCAAATGTAAGCACTTCTCATATAACCAAACTCTGGCAGAAAATACTGCACCCTATCAAAGAAAAATAGTGACCTTAGTGGAAAGTGTTTTTGTGGCAGTGAACCTTTACCACCAAAGGCCAGCACCTGAACCCGAAGAAACACTGCTTTAGCTTTATTTTGGATCTGCAGCTTCTCTTCAGGCTTACTTTAAAAACATATCTTCTATTTCCATATCTTACTAAAGATTATGTGCAAGTTTGCTTTAGAAACATCTTTCATTTACATACTACTGATAGTATCACTTTAGATTCCATTTTCAATATAAAATAGACATTTGCACAACTGAGGCATAAACACTGAACCAAGAGAATGTCCTACAGTCTTCTTTTCAATGGTCTGCTTACAGTTTCAAACTTGAAGAACCCATTCATTATTAACGTTAGACTTCTGTATGTGGCAATCTGCGTGGGTATTTAGTATTACTGGAAGTCTTGGCTTCACCAAGCCAAGCAGTTCTTCACTTTATTTAGCGTTTTATTATTTTGTGAGAACTATGCAGGTGTTTTATTTCTGAAGGCTTTATATTTTATTCAGTTAGATTATTAAAGACTGAATTCTTTATTTGGAATGAAATTGTTGTCTTACACAGTGCGTATAAAAAGGAATAACTGATACACATCGTCACCATATAAAAATGAAAAGAATACCAGTGCAAAATGCGGCAGACAAATACATCTCTAACATATTGCAGAGGCGGATACTGGGACAATACTAATTCAGAAAGGTGCCAGCAAAACGGTGAGAATGTGGAAACAAAAGAAAATATTGTGTTTATGTGGTGCAGGAAGTTTCCCAGAATCTGACAGAACCCATGCATTTCTGCACCCAGAATACACTTAGAGAACAGTCTAATCATGGCAATAGGTACTACAGAAAATGGTATATTGTGTATAAACCTGGCCTCTCTAATCGCCTCCTTATGTGCCTGGAACATCTTGACGTTGTTCATGTTGGACTGCCAGTATTTCACATATCCCCCGTGGTCTGCTGTCAGCATCCACATATCATTGTGTGACCAAGTCATAGCCCTTACAGGGCTGTCGTGAGCCTGTGAAGTTAGAAACAGAACTTCTAGCAAACATGTTCAAATACTATCTGACCCACACGAACACAAAAGTCAGAAAAGTTCCTACTTAACGGCTGTAACAAAGAAATGAATACAATGATGATCTACTTAGATTTGAGAAGTTCTTGTAGAAAAAAGCCATTTTCTTACTCTGTATAGAACTGTCTTCTAAATAAAAGACTAGTATTTGCACTTTGGTTCCCAACTGTTTTTTTTATTATTAAGTTTATATTCATAGTATGTCCTTGAAAACAGTTAGTATAGTATATGGAGATGGAATGAGAAGCATTAAATGAATTGCCTAGAGCCGCAATATGACATAGGGTCAGAGCAGATTAAAAAATAAAAAAGCTGCTCAGGCTCCCATTACTGCACTTAGACCACAGACCAACAACAAGCAGATGAAGATGTATGCCTAAAACATGCTCTGTGACCACAAGAAAATAAGTGGAAACTTTGCCGGATGAATTTACCTGTAATATCGTTTCAAAATTGAAAGTCAGTCCATTCCACAAGGTGAATTCTCCACTAGATGCCCCAGTAACCAAGCGCCTCCCTTCAGGAGTCCACTGCAAAAGAAAAATTTAATTAAACTGCAAGAAGGTAATACCCAAATATTTCTTCATAATCCTCTAAGTAAATCATAAGCTTCTTCCAGGGAATCTGCAGAACAGATATTTATTAAATGATTTTCTAGTGGATGTAAAAAGGGGGGTGGGGGAGCCATAACCTTGCCAGACAGCTTTTGACTTTTGTAACACTGGGACAAACCAAGCTCACTATAAAAGCAATTAAAAAAAATCTAGTCACCTAGAATAAATAGCTTATTGGCATCGATACATTTCTAACATATAATAGCAAGACTAAACACAATACTGTAGACATGATGGAAAAGAGATGCTACAAGAGTCAAACAGCACATAGTGAATAGCCTCTTTTCTGCAAGTTCAAACATATTAGCAGAAAAACATTCTGAAAGTTTTTGATTAAAATGTGGGAAATGCAACTGTTTTGTACTCGGACCTTACGGTTTTTCTAAAACCCTTCCCAAAAAGACAGGCAGAGAGTCTACACATTCCACGTGATACTTTTATTTGGAAGCAGCTTTTACTGATATCATATTGTTTCTTTCTTCAGTTAAGCATAATATTATTTTAATTTAAATTAAGACAATGCAACTAAGCAAACCAACACAATACTCACCCTGACAACAAATACGGGGCATTTTACTTTATTAGTAGACGTCCGAACAAATTTTGTTGTTACAGCATTCATAGGGTTGTTCAACATTCCTATAGGTGGGACCAACTACAAAAGAAGAAACAACAGGTTTAGTAGCAGTATTTTTAACCAGAAGCTGCAAGAAAAACATACCCTCTGAACACCTATTTCTGGAAAGGCAAGTTTTTAATTTGCAGAGATATATTACCAGGAATTATTCCATAGAAGTGTTCAAAAGCCTACATGATTTACCATCTCAAACATTCAAAACCAGCATCTTCAAGTGCAACTAACCTATTAAGATTTAGCAAGCTGAGTGCATTATTAGAGTTTTTAAGTCCAAAAATTAACAGCCTATCTCATTTCAAGCTCTTTTAAGGGACAGACTCCAACAGAACAAGAGAACATAAGGCGAAGACATTCTTCGTATCTTTGAGACCTCTTGTGGACAAAAAGAGAACTTCAGCTGACAGGCAGACTCCTTCCCATTTCTGGACAAAGTTTTATCCACAGAACTTCATCCACAAGTAAAAAGGTTTTACTTACATCATTGTAATATCCTGCATCAGGCTGGATTGCTCGCATATCTCGCTGGTCTCTCTGCCATACTCTATTCTGGAAAGAAGAAAACAACTCCTGGTTCATACCATGACTATATATCATTGTTCTCGAAAAAACAGAAAATGGGAACATGTTAACAGCCTGTTTGGAAAATCCCAGATACACTCCACAGATTTTAGAATAAACTCAGTTAAAAGCTTTTGGTCTCAGGAAACCAGCAGAATTTCTACAGAGTAAACAGAAGACTAAAGAATTTTTAAAGTCTTAGACAAACTCATAAGAATAAAACCACTAATTTAAAATTGCTGCATAAGAATATGAGAGGAGCAGTCCTATGTAACAAGCCACATTACAATAACAAAGACAACTGGTACTTTGCTGCCAAGGCCAGTAGGTACTATACAAGAAGCATATTCAACCATTTCAAAAGCTTTACTTTCAGGCTGTTTACCCCATTAGGAGCTGTTTTGATGAACTCTAAAAATCCCACCTGCTAACATTAGCTAGAAAGCAACCTTCTATGGTTGAAGCATCAAGTAAAGATAACAATGCATTCAAACATAGACAACCAAGGGATAAAATTACCCTCAATATGCTAAATTTTCTATAATGTTAAACACCACCTTTTTAAAAACATTTGACATGACTAGTAGCTTGTCTAAATTCAGGATGAAATCTGTCTTAGCTTCATGCCAAATCTATTTTAGCTTCATGCTGTACATTTTACCAACTTGTATTTTGTTCCTATCAGAAATATAAGCTGAAATTTTAGAGAAAACACTTCTGGCATGCAGTACTTCAGTTTGCTGGAATTTCTTATGCCAAGAGTGATTAACAGATAAACCATTATTCTCATTTTTGTAGGACCACATCAAACCAGCTCAAAGGTATAGCAGTGGGGAATGAAGTTGAATTCTGATGGATCTTATTTTTTTTGTAAGTGTTCAAAATCTGGGGGTAGGGGTATGGGGTTGACTGTTTGGGGTTTTTTTTTTTTTTTTGTTAAGTAAACAGTTTTGAGGTTACTTATTTCTGCCAAAGTAAAAAAGGCCCTGAACTACTAAAATTATTTTTAAAGCACGTCTATTACTACTGCTAGAATCTTATTTGGGCATTCCTAAAATACAAGAATGTTTTAAATGTTCAGTGTTTAAACAGATGCTAGAAGATTATTTTAAATTTAAAATAAAGAAAAACTAAGTGGTTAACATCTACAAACTACAATCATGCACTGGCCACAGCAGATTTAAATCAGCTCATCATGCCTTTGCAGTGTTGCTGTTGAGATTCCAACAATTCCTGTATCTGCAGATTTGTATTCTATTTCTGAGCTAACAGCCAGCACTTGGTACAGTGCATCTTGATCATAAAAATCACATTATGGAATTAGTAGCACCCTCTAATCAAGAAAGCTAAATAAGCTTTTCTCCTAGAAACATTTCTTCAAAAAAGCTTCATTAAGGTTGTTCTCTAGCTATTAATTGTGCAGAAAGGGATTTTCAAAGACCACCACAGTGCAACTTTCAGTGTTATTTAGTAAAAGGATGAGACAAATTTTATGGCGCCCTAGTTTTGGAGGGGAAGCAGGAATAGTTTGTTTTCCATTTTGGTTATTTCCTATTACAAAACAAAAATAAGAAAAATTACATTATTTACATTGGGTTTATATATCCATTTGGAAGTCAGAATCCATACAAGACACTCCACTGCTCACACAGTCCAGAATTCCAAGACAGACAGACATTAACGTAAAAATCAGTGTTTGCAGTGCAACTACAAGATCAGTTGTGTGCATATGCAGTTTTACTTGGAAGCACCAAATACCAGGCTATACCCAATTTACAAGCATTTGGCGCTTTTTTGAAAACGCAGTAGCAGATTTCCCAATATTCCAAACTTCCCTGTGCAAGTGTGAAAAGGAGAATGCCAAATTTCAGGAGAGAAAAGTTATTCAAACACAAAATGTTATCTTACCTCCAAATATTTAATTACAGAGGGATTGTAATCTATGGTTTTTCGGTTCACGGCTTTTCTCATCCGCTTTCCATCGAAAGTAAGCTGTTGCATTGCTTGCTGCTGTGCAAAATCAGGTCTTTTGTAGAACAACTGCCGAGGCGCCTGGTGCTGGAACCTCGGCATGTGGAAAAAACGGGGCGGGGAGCCAATTTCTGTGGCCATGGCTATCCTGTTCCTGAAAGGCTGCAAGAAGTTAAATACTAGGTTACTATGCAATAATAATAAAGAGCCCATATTAATATCACCATTAACTTATATCTACAGGAATAAAAGAAACTGCTTCCAAATACAGTAAACAGCCCATTATGAAGTCAGATTTGCAGACTTCTCTTAATTTTTCTTCCCCTTTTATCTATCCTTGAGTTGAAGTGGTTAACTGTGTTCAGTAGCAAGAGAAATTTGGCTTTCAAATACATCACCCTAATATTCGCATTACCATCCCTAAAGTGAAACTGCATCGGGGAAAAAAAATAAATGCCCTCAATAAAAATAGTATAAGAAAAGCCAAGAAACATAAGTCCCTTCAAAAGAATATTTTAGATTCAATATACAATAGGAGACACCACATACATATCACTTGCAAATTAAGCCATAATTAGGTACCACAGCTCACCTACACCAACACACCAGCACATTTTCAAAAATGCAATTAACAAGGAAAAAACACTTAAGGGCTGCCCCAAAACCTTATTCTGGTACCTGAAAATAAAGTTATGTTTCCTTTACAGAAGTATAACAAACATTTTACAGATCATGTTCTGCCTTCAGGTATACCTGCAACTCTATTACTGTGTTAAAAGTAAATAAGATTTTAAGAAAGATTACATACTCTTCATGATTTTATAAATATAACCGAACAACAATCCTCCCTACAAGACACACTGAGAATGTTAAGAGAAATTATATTTCTGTGGGGTAGTGTTATCAAAGAGTGAAAGATATTTTCATTTTAAAATATCATTTTTTTTCTGGCAGAGGCAAATGAGCTTAAAAAACTCATTTTTGGGGTCTGTAAAATCCTGAAGTAATGAGATCATAGCAACCTTCTCATATGTAAAAACTTCAGTATAAACTGTTCTTAAGTAAACACTAACTTCAGACTAAGCACTGACATACGGCATGCTCCAAACTAGTGAAAGTTCAGATTTAATTTTCAACTTGTACTTTTCCCCCAGCTGTAATTTGTCAAAAAATTTTACATCAAAATAAACCAGCACTGGCATCAAAAGAAGGCTGACAATCCCTCCTCTGTACAAAGGTTGAAGTTAGACGGTAAGCAGCTAAAGTCTCTACACAGAGTCAGGGTAGATTTATTAAACAGAATAGAAATAAAATTGGAACAATTTAAAGAAACAGGCGAAATAATTTGCCGGTAAAGGCATTTTACTCTAGTTAAATTCCCAGTGTCCTCAATTTGAAAGAGATGGAAAATTATTTCAATTGCCAGACTTAAAATTTTATCTCGCTTTTTTGATCCGAGTAACGGAAAAACGTTTCCATTTTTTTAACAACAAAATAAAGCTAAGATAGAAATGCTAAACAAGAAAGAGGATTTAAAGGTACTGCACATTTCGATTGTTTTTAAAAAGCTACTTTATAATTGCAAAGGGCAGGCTGTCCATCAAACATCAGGCAGTTTGTCGTCACGGGAAAGGGATTAGCCTGCACAGGCTTCGCAAACGTAGAAATCGCATGCTCCTTCCCACTGTTAACCGTACACATTGCAGAAGGGTCACTGTAAGACAGTCTTTGACACTTGGCTATTAGCTACATAAATAACTCTAAGGTTAGGGAAAAAAAAGGAAAAAATCTCAAACAAACATGCCTTCCCATGCTGACCAAAAGGCTCACTTGCCTGAAAGCTGCTCAGCACCAGGGGGTCGGTCTAGTAAGATACTAGGTCAGTCTCCAAATACCGCCACAGACACCACCATAACACCACAGTCCCGGCAACCTTGAGCTGGCCTGAAACAAGCGGAGGATGCCAAAGCGTGCCTACATGCAGCACTCCCGACCCAGCCTCGGACTCTCCTGCAGCTCCTCGGAAGGGAGCTCATTGTTGCATCAGCTTTTTCAAATGTTCCTTCTCTAAGGTAAAATTAAAAGGGCAGTAATGACTTTTGTATCAAGAGACAGAAGTTTCTACTGAAACGAGCAAACAGACATTAAACATGCAACTCTGTTAATAAGTCTTTTTATGTAGTTTTAAAGCTCAGGCAGTACTCAAAAACAAATTTTTCCAGGACTACTCTCTCTCAGGTCTAATATACACACGCTCCCATTCCCACCAGTACTTTATACTAGAGAGCGGAAAAAATATGACTTCTTTTCAAAGCCGCACATGTACTCATTTACAGGCAATGCCAAAATAGATTTCAAGGACCAATGACATGTATGCAGGCAAAAATATAATCTGGGACGGCCAAAAACATTTTGATTAGACATATTTGCAAGAAAGCATTACATAAAGTCTTTTTAGAGGAACTCTCCAAAGCAACAAATTGTTTCACTATTTATTCAGATCTGTCAGAAGAAAAAAAAAAATCTTCTGAAGAACATCTTTCAATTACAAATATAGCTGACTGCAATATTAACTATAATAGGGAGTGATTCAGATTGGACATTCCCGAAACCAGTGCAAACAGTCTCCAGCTTAGACCAGTATTAATGACATTCACCTAACATGCAGTCATCCCCAGCAACAACTACTGTTTAAAAGTTTAAAAGGCATAAACACGGTAACTACACCTCTTCATTGATTATACACCCTTCTCACTCTGAGCCCGTGACTATGACCTGACAATATAAAGAGAGACAGGAAAGATAATACAGGACTAGAAAAACAAAGGTTTTTGTTCTTTTTATGCTCTGGGCTGTTTCACCAACTTTTGAGATCACTGCCTCTGTTACAAGAAGTTTCCCACTTGCAGTAACAAACTCAGTACAAGTCTGCAAAAAGATTTCTGTATGACCCAGCTGCTCATCATTTTCATCTAATAATGCCTCAAATGCCATGCTTTTATCCATATAATACCCTTATACCCAAATCATAACTGCGTACTGTGTGTGTGCGCATAAACACAGAGAGAAGTCTCTAAACAAAGAGGCTCTAGAGCTGAACGTATACCAGGAACCTCCTTCATTTATCAGATGAAACTGGAAAATTTATTTCCAAGAACATGCTCTCCATTCAAATGTACCAGCTGATTAACATTTAACTTTCAGTATCCTGCCTAGTCTTTTTTCCTGTTATATTGGGAGAATAACTAGAAACAAGTAAACAAATATTAGAGGAAAATGTAAAAGCCAGAGTAGTAATACCCAATTTTTTTTTAAAGCAAAAGACCAAACTTATTTTACTTAGAGTCCATCAACAAGAGTGTAAATGGAAGACTCCATTTTGCCATAATGCACAGCATTACAAGCATCAGAAGGATTTTCACGAAGACCAAGCATAGGACAGGTCTTGTTTTATTGTTATGGCTGTAATTTTACCAATCATCATATGCTTTTAGTTTGTTGTAATTTTAATCACACTTTAAACTATGGAATGAATCTTTATATGCCATTCATTTAGGTATCCACATCTTTCGGTGAGACACATGACTTTGCAGAGAGGTGACTGTCCGTTTGCCCACTTTTTTGCCCCACAAATACCCCTTCAAACCTGATGGGTTTACACAGATTTGGGGATATATAAAGAAAGCCTATAATGAATTCGCTGGGCAAAGATAAGGCTGTCCAGAAGCACCAAAAGATCAGCAATTGGACCTACCTTTCATTTAATATGACAAGAGAAAGACCGGGAAAAATCAGACAGTTTGGGGAGTAAATGCAGGCATATCTGACATGAAACTGAAGGCAGGAATCAGAAGAGATGGACAAAAAAAAGATAAAACAGAAGAAACAGATTAAGAGTGGGAGTTATCATATAAGCAAAAGAAAAAAAAAACTGGTCAGAGAGCTAGGTGAGTCAAGAGAGAATGAATGAGAAGCCTGACAAATAGGCACAAGTAAAAGTCAAGCATAGGAGGGGGGGAAAAAAAAAAAAAAAAAGAATTGAATCTGAGAGAACTGGGCAAAAGCAGCTGTGCAAAACAGAGAACTCGGAGCTCATCACAGAACCCGAGATGTTCACCATCGTACCTAATTACCAACAAATACTCATGAAACAAAGCATGCCTTTTATTCATTCCTAATATTAGTCCATAAAGACTAATACTATCAGGTATTCAGATAGATATGGCTGTACAACAGATCTGAAAACAAAAAAATAACTGATGACAACCTTATACCTGGGGCATAGCACAGTGTCAACAGATAGATGGATTTTTGAGGTCTGCTTTTTTAAAGCAAGAAAAGTCGCACGGTATTAGATCATTACAAAAAGTTATCATGTAGTCTGTGTACTCAAATCAGGTTACAATAATACAAGCATTTAACTTTGTAGTATTAATGTTACTTTACCATCTTATTTGGGTATCACTTGCTTTTAAATACCAAGACGAATCTTGCAGTTGGTTTTGACAATTAATAGACTTCAACTTTGCTACCTAAAATCATGGAACCAAATCAATTCACAGATAACTTCACTAAAATCAGAATAGAACAAATTGGGCTGCTAAATCAAAATAAACACACCAAAGCACACTTTTACACTAGGTTAGCTTACTAAACTATGAAGAAAAAAATCATGCCTTAAATCAGTCAGTTCTTATACATATTCTAATACTAGAAGAAAAAAAATCAATGCATAATCTTGTCACATTTTCATGTGGTTTATACAAAAAGTAAGGCTTATCATTCGCAAAGTGCAATAACTGGTAACTAAAACTTGCTTGCTGATTTAATAGTTACTTGTCACTGAAAGTAACTTGGGTGAAGCACAGTGATTAATAACCTCAACACATCAAAAGAAAAGTATGTTTCCAAATGGTAAAATAGAAGGCTATTCTCCAGGGAAGCACAAGAAGCCAGTGACTTAGACAAACCCTATGTCTTCCTGCTCCCTCCACTACAACAGGACATACTCCAACTTAACACGCAATCCCTTGAAATGACTTATATAAGAGAGAAAACAGGTGATAAAAAGATTCCTGAGAGCAATTGTATACTGTTTAAATCCATATTAGAAAGTTAAACAAAGTATGTGAAAGCCTTAAAGCAAAAAATCCATAACAGAAACAGTCAAAATTAACAGTAATTATTTGGATTGCAAAAGCACACAGGAATTCAAAATATGGATCAGGCCTTCAATGCAAGAAACAATACTGGAGAGTAAGAACTGAGGCAGAGGGAAAGCACAAGGAAAGAATGAAGTTATGCAAACTTAGCATAACAATTGGTTGTTCAATACATCACTAACACCATCTTTCTTTTATAAGACAAACAACATAACCTTCATATGTACAAGGTATAGCTTCTGTTCAGTTTTTTTTTTAAAGTAGCATTTCTTTAAATCCAAAAACCCTATTGTAAACAGTCATCTCAAAAAAAATGCACCTCTGCATTTGGTTAATGTGTAGAACTATATGTTATGGTGTTTGTAAGCACACCTAAATCAACACATTTGTTCTGAAAAATCAAACCAGTTCCAATTTAATGTTATTCTCTTCCTTCTTTGATTAAGTTTCAACACTGGGTTCCTTTCTTCTCCTCCTCCCAATCCTTTGGAAGACTGCGCATCTCTGCTCTGGAGAACAGTGGTCTCCATGCCCTTCCATGCTTTTCACCATCCTAAAATATTCACACAATTGTGGGGAAAATTCTTTCTAGACCACAACATCCACCCTTTTTCCTTATCTGGGAATCTTTTTTCTTCCTAATATGAGAGAATTATATGGTAGGATATACTCCAGATTTAAATGTGCTATTTCTGCCATCTTCAGCAATATTTTTTCATGTTTTTGGAAACAGAAGAAGAAAAAATATATATTTATTTACACACACCATTTATTTTACATAGGTATAACCTTAACAGGGTTAATGGCTGAAAAGAGTGGAGGACTTGCTTACATTCCCAGGCCCTTCTTGAAAGCATGAAATCACCAGGTGGGGGTTACATAGGAAAACGATTCTTCAGTGATGCAAACCATGTTACCTTTAGGAAGTGGTCTCCCTGATACTTTACATTACCAGAATTAGACATTCCCAATTCTTCCTTTAAAGAGTAAATAAACCTTAGCAAAAGATTAGTTTTGAATCACTGTTTTCAACATTTTCCCTACTCCACTTGCTGAAGCTGATACGATTTATAATTACTAATATTGGAGTCCCATATTTCTAGAAATGCTGCAAAAAACAGAACTGGCAGCAGCAAGCTCCAACACATTTTCTGAAGATATACTTGAAAACTGCTTAAACAAATTTCTATGTCTGCCAATGCACTAAACTCTCAAACCAGAGGCAACTTTGCTACTGCTCTACACAGATGTAACCATTTCTCCTAGGAAAAAGATTGATAATGGTTTCCTTCGCAGTACAGAAAATAACTGTGCTCTGAAAAATTATGAAAAAGAAAGTTATGCTGACTCTCAGAATGAAGAATGTATTAATTTGACCAACTCCTTGAAAAGCTTTGTGCTTCAATTTCCTTTTGTATTGGAAAAAGGTTAAAATCAATTTCTAAAACAAAGATCAACTAAAGTCTGAAAATTGTTTATCTGTGTGAGGCACTAGAGAATCTCAAATAAAATCATCACTTAATTCAATTGAGGTAGTCTACAATATTTTTGTAAGTCACAGATTTTAGACAGATAAAGCTGCTTCATCAAGAGTAAAATGGATAAAGCTAGAGAAATTCAGTCCAGAAAAAAACATTGTGGATCTTTACATTTCTGTACCTGGATGATGCGTTTCCCACCAGTTATGAGTGAGATAATACCTATGTAAAGAAGAAATTCAAGACTAGTCACCAAAATACATTCTCATCTTCAAAGTCACTCTGTGACCTGTCTTGACTTTGAACTGCCTAACAGAACTTCATCTTTCTTTTGGTAAAAACAGCACATACCACAGTGGTAAGGAATGTTTGCATCAGTAAGCGAGATACAATAATGGAGTGCAAGTTGCCCAACTCAGCCCCATGGCAATGAAATTTGATATACTTTGTAAAAAACTGACCAAAAAACCTACAATAACAGAAGAAAAAATGCATAAAATTCATGTCCTTTGAGTATTTAAAAATTTCAGCCCCACTTGAGGGCTAGGCAAGGCACTGCAAGGAGGGCTAGGCAAGGCACTGCAAGGAGGGCTAGGCAAGGCACTGCAAGGAGGGCTAGGCAAGGCACTGCAAGGAGGGCTAGGCAAGGCACTGCAAGGAGGGCTAGGCAAGGCACTGCAAGGAGGGCTAGGCAAGGCACTGCAAGGAGGGCTAGGCAAGGCACTGCAAGGAGGGCTAGGCAAGGCACTGCAAGGAGGGCTAGGCAAGGCACTGCAAGGAGGGCTAGGCAAGGCACTGCAAGGAGGGCTAGGCAAGGCACTGCAAGGAGGGCTAGGCAAGGCACTGCAAGGAGGGCTAGGCAAGGCACTGCAAGGAGGGCTAGGCAAGGCACTGCAAGGAGGGCTAGGCAAGGCACTGCAAGGAGGGCTAGGCAAGGCACTGCAAGGAGGGCTAGGCAAGGCACTGCAAGGAGGGCTAGGCAAGGCACTGCAAGGAGGGCTAGGCAAGGCACTGCAAGGAGGGCTAGGCAAGGCACTGCAAGGAGGGCTAGGCAAGGCACTGCAAGGAGGGCTAGGCAAGGCACTGCAAGGAGGGCTAGGCAAGGCACTGCAAGGAGGGCTAGGCAAGGCACTGCAAGAGAATATAGTTTTCTATATGTTGATTTGCAGATCCCAGAAAGTTTTCTGGAAGGTATGCAGACACCAGTATAGTGAGTTTAAACCTAAGAAAAAGAAGACCATTCTTACTGAGAGTAGACCCCTTAATTATACACATATACTGGAGGTCCATAGAAAACAACAAACTACAAAATGAGAGACCAAAATACCAACCTATACTATACAGGACTGCTTTTAAGCAATGTTACTGCTTTCTACAATAAGCACACATTTCCCTAAGCCTCTATAACCTTTAAATGTACTCTTAATATACATTACTAATCATCCTCTATTCATCCTCTATTGTACTCTATTTGTAAACAAAACTTTCTCAAAATAGGTATGAAATTCTGACCACGTAAAGCAGGGAGAAAAAAAAGGTTTGACAGCTTGCTCAATTCCTGTCATTCTATTCCAATATGAAAAAGCAAATAAAAACATTGCCTGCTACATTTCCCTCAAAAATATGAAAAGAGCTATTTAAAAACAGTCATTGGTCAAGTCAAAATAAACTAGTCTGGCCAAAAGGCTCCACAACTTCTTCCTATCTGCAGACACTTCAGAGATTTTTGTTGCACACAGCCCTGAAGCTACTACATTGACATGGCCAAACACTTGAAAATGCAAAAACAGAACTCCTGCTCTTTAATTTCAGTTCTATACTTTCATATTCCCAGTTTCCCCATGAAGTTTAAACCTTTGCATTTTTAAACACAACCCAGACACATACACAGAAATGATAATGGAGTCTGAAAGGACAAAATACTTTACATTTCTAACATATCTGTCCAGAAAACAACTTTCACTGTACAGTTGCAAGAGCTGGCAAAGTTTGATTATTTTGATGTAGCTTCTTGGATTCAAAAGTTTTATTTGCTTCAAGAAGAGTAGTGTCAACACCTAACTGTCAAAAGATGACCCACACCTTGGAAGTTTCACATACAATCATGCTAAGCCCAGTACCTTCTGGAACAGTAGAGAAAGCATACAAACAGAAAATTTGAAATAAAGACATCTAAAAGCAAAAGGGAGGCTAGGTTATCAAGGAAAAAACTTAATACAGCCAGACTGAAAGTCTCATGTTCCAAAGCCCAGGGGACAACCTTAAACAGTTGAGTTTCCTAAGCTGCACATAATACACACTTACATTTAAGCCCTTTCTTCAAATTCTGCATTCCTAGCAATAAACAAATACCTGATCAAGAAACAGAATGCAAAATGAAAATCTGACGGGTAAGATACCACAAGCATATCTCACTTTATGCTCAACATAAGGCCCTAACTCACTCCAAAAGATGTATCACTTACGGGAGACAGGTACTTACATGCATCATTAAAAAAATCAAAATACTTTAATGCACAAGACTCAAGAGACAGGCCCTGCTTTACCACTCTGGCCACAGCAGAGAACTGCTTCCCCAAGCAGGTAAAATGGACATTCATCAAGAGCTCCAGTTAGATTATAACCCAGACTATTACTAGTGTGACTTGCTAATATAATTGCAATTCATCCTAACTGGCTGAAACAGTCTCCTTGCTGAGCTTCACAAGGGGTCTGGTGACCCATTTCTCAAGTGTATCAAGATCCCTCCTGACTACAGTGCTTACTGTATGAAAATCCCAACACCCACAGCTGTCTTCATCTTTTCTTCTCATCTCACACATGACTGAACTGGAAGTTTACTGGATTCTAGAGACAAATTATGATTTAGGTGCCATATGGAAGACACACTGCCATTCTGCTTCTGTTTGTCTATACTCAGCTCCTGACAGGGGACAACTCCACAGTTGCCCTCACTTTAGCAAACACACAAACAGCAGAGGAAGGAAAACAAAACAAAACAAAGAAAAAGGCATGAAACAAAAAGAAATCTTCAGGGAACTTCAGAAGCAGCGTAGGGAAAAATGACTAGAAGGACTACTGCAGTCTGCAGGACAAAACTCACTGTAGGGAAACAGGGCAATCGGCATCTTTGATTCAGAAGCAACCTACCGAGAACTGCCGTGATAAAGAGAACAAGTTGTTCATGGCTATCGTAAAATTTAAAGACAACTTCAGTCTGTTCACACCATGAAACAGAAACATATATTTTAATACATCAAAGTTGAGCAACTTTGAGCAACTCACAGTTGTAACTTTAACACTGACAAGAAGAACCAAGGCCTTTTTGGTAAGTTTAGCTGTTAATAACAGCTATTATTTGTAACGGCTTTAATTTCACCTTTCATAATTTTTATCTACGGAATGCTTAACAAAAACATTCATAATTCTTGCAAGTTTTACGTAAAAGCAAATGCTGAAAGCATCATAAAAGGAAAAGGATTAAGAAAAATCTTTACTGTGTGACTGAAAGAATGCTCTTTTTCTTTAGTGTTACTTGGGCTATTCTTTTGACAAAGCTGCACTGTTAGCTCTATCAGTTTCTCAGCCAAATAAAAGTAGAAGAGTAGTGTCTTGAGTTTCCATTACT
This sequence comes from Dromaius novaehollandiae, assembly GCF_036370855.1. Lineage (NCBI taxonomy): Eukaryota > Metazoa > Chordata > Aves > Casuariiformes > Dromaiidae > Dromaius > Dromaius novaehollandiae. The sequence goes on along the minus strand of NC_088106.1, from coordinate 27,988,509 downwards.
AAGAAACTGAAGACAAGAAGGGGGAGTAAGAGGAAGGGGAACAGCACTAGCATGTGTAATCATGTGAAAAAGGTGCCTTTATATGGGAAGTGAGAAGTATATGAAAACCCAAGAAAAAAAAATCACAATTACAAGCTAAAGATCAGGTGTTTTTCAGTAGTTATTAACAGCATTCAAAAGATTATTTTCTACTCCTCTCTCCAAAAAGATTTTATTCTTTAGCAGACACTTTTCAAAAGGATGGAACTTTTTTTATTTAATTGACTATTTTCATGTTCAAAGCAATTTCCACCCATTTCTACATGCTGGCTAATTCACACACAAAAGCAGAGGCTTTGAGAGTTCAGGGGCTCTGTCCCATAGTGTTCTTCACAGGTCAAGGTTACTCACATACTTCTTGTAGCCAAGGCAAAAAAAGAAGATTCTAAACACTGTTACAAGCACACTGCAAAATAAATACTGTGTAGCATATTAGGCCTGTCCCATAGTGTTCTTCACAGGTCAAGGTTACTCACATACTTCATGTAGCCAAGGCAAAAAAAGAAGATTCTAAACACTGTTACAAGCACACTGCAAAATAAATACTGTGTAGCATATTAGGCCTGCAGTATTTTTCTTGCAATACCCAGAAAAGGATTTTTTTCAAATGTTTTTATCCTCCCTCAATAAAAATATGTAGAAGACACACAAAGATTTATCCAAGATGAAAGTGCTTGTTGCTCCCCCCCAGACCAAAACCCAAGGTTTGCAAAAAGTTAAATTAGCAGGTTTGCTTATAGAAAAATTGCAAGTTAATACCTACAGCTGCTACACCCAGACACAACTAATGAAGAGACACCCTTATGCAAGGGTAGCAGATTGGAAAGGAAGGTTCAAACTTTACTAAATCATACAAGGCTGCTAAATGACCCTAATGGATCCTGCTAAAGAATCTCAAACCATACTTCTTACATTAACAATGTTCCCCATTATGGATGGAGTTGCACAAAATACTTACTCAAGCAAGGCCTTTGCAAGAGGCCATAGTAAGACTAGGGATGCGCTTTCATTTTTTAGTCCTGGACACCACCACTTGCTCCCAACGCCAAAGTTTTCAATTGGAGCACACTGGTAACCATACCAATACACTGCCTTTTTGACTATGTAGCAAATGTTGGTGTTGGCTAACCTCAAGACTAAATACTGAGTCTTCCCTTTGACATGTATTGTAGAAAGGTGGTGAGGGGATTAAAAAAGGAACCTCCATTCATCATTAACATCTCAAGAGCAAGGAAAAACATGAAACTCCAACCAATGCATTTTCAAACTGCAAGACAAGGTCCCACTCTGCTCCCACAAATCTCTTTAAAACGTCAGATTTTAGGGTGGTAGAAGTGAGGGCAAGCATACAACTCTGGGTCTTTTTCACCATGAATTTAAAGAGAAGCACAACAAACTATGATGATTTATGAATAATCTCAGCTAGACTTACTGGTGAATCAGAGAAGTTTTAAAAAAGAAAACCCCACCCAGTAACTGAGTTACAGAAGTAGTGAAAGGAAACAATACCTTAAATTATTTTGATCAACTAGAATTCTGACAGCGACATTATCTGGATAAAGGCAGAATTCAAACCTGCAGTTTCCCAACATCTGCTCCATCTGAGATTCAAAAGCCTAGCCTACGTGAGCTTTGCCACAGTTTGATGTGGAAGATGAATGCCTAACCCCTCTATTTGTAGGCTAGACTTGGCAGGCTAGAAAATGTTTCATGCAAGGAGGAACAAGCTTCTGATGTTAATAAACAAATTGTGCTAACGATTGTTATTTTAACCTCAATGTTTAACAGAACTTTTGTTTAAGAACAGTTTTGTTAAGCTACAGTTCCTGCAGAACTTTTCTTCAAAGCATGGTTATTTTAGAACACAGCCAATGTAGATATTCTTCTATATAAAGGGAATTTAAATATTATAACACTTTCTAAATTGATGGATGCCGTATGTACCATTTGCTCACATAACTGAAAACCCACATAGCTAATTCCAGATTTTAAAAACACACTTCACCTTTTTTATTTATAAATGTTATTTCTGGGATGATATGATGCTGTCACGTACCATAAATGATCTACGTCTCTTAGGTCACTTATTTTTCATAGTCATTGTTTCCAAAAGAAAAGAAATGATAGGACAGAAACCTAAATAAAACTCAAAAAAATTGAACTTAAGACTTCCCATAGCACTGGAAAAAAATAACTGTATAACTAATAAACTGCAGACTTTCCTCAATAAGACACATTTTATTTTGCTTTCTCATCACAAAGAGATCCATGCCCAGTTTCTGAGGTTATATCATAACCATTATAAACAGAAGAAACAACGCTTTTACCAAACACTAAATTCAAAAAAAGTCAAACTGCATTAACAAATATGAATTAGAAAAACATTTGCTTTTAATTGGAATTGCACAGCCATCTCTTCCACAACTCATTAATGTTTTCTAGCCTTTCCACGTGAATAAGCAGATTTAATATTCTGCTGTTTAATATTAAGAAGCCATATAAATGCTGCTCAGAGACTACATTTAAGTTTCTTTACTAAATAGTCTTTACATTTTGCATTTAGTACTGTTCAATAAAAATACATGTTCATCTTCTCTACCAATACATTTTTAGTAAAGAAAATCCAAGTCCACATAGGTCAAATTGGCATAGAGCCTTAAAGATCAAGTGTTCACTATAAGCTTTATCCCAATTACGCAGAGTCAAGCTCTCTGAGACAATGACAATTCAGCAGACGGGCATGTCACAGGAGAGCTTCGGTTCTGAAAGCTAGAGTTCTCCAGATGTCTAAAATCCCTTGACATTTCTTTCCTACTTCATATTGCCTGCCTTGAGAGTATCAGCAAGCTTTCCTAGCAAAAGCAGAAGTGCAGTCAACAGTTCTAGGCCAGTACCTTCACCTTATTGCTCAAGGATCTACAAAAAACACTCTTAGAAAAAGAACAAGCTTTTTTGCTAGGCTTAAATTTGCTGAGAAGACAAAAATGTTTGTGTCCACAGGTAGAAAAAGATCACAAAAAATAAGGTTTGATGATTGACTCAAGTATCAATGTAACTCCAAACTCTGTAGTTCAGGAACACAGAGGGCAAGCATTCCAGGATGAGCATGCAATATTAACACTCATTCACTCACTCAGCCTGCACAGTCCTCCAACTTGCAGACTTGGGCAATCCCTGGGGTTTTTTTGATGATGTAATCAGGAAACAGAATTTTAGTAGTGTTGCAGTGTCTCTCTGCATAAAAACTTGCAAAAAAGTTTGCTTACAAACATGCACCAATAGGAAGAAAAGCATTTTCAAAGTCAGCTGATTATTTTTAACTGGGGGCAAAGCAATGGAGGGAGGTGGGGAGAATGCTAGGAAGTGGTGCTGCTCAACGTGATCAAACAGTTTAAACACAGTGATAGCTACTGAGTGAACTTCAGCACTGTGGGAGAAGTCTAGTGGATTGCCGAGATCAAGTTCCATCATGACCTGAACCCAGCCTAAAATTATGCTGACACCAAAAGAAGCAATCCTGCCATGTTCTGGATTGTTTGTTCCTGTCCTGTATTACCCCTTCTTCAAGCCAACATGAACATTCACGTGGGCCTGTTGGCATCCACCTAAAGAACTGATCTGTGTTAACAGGCCTTTTTTGCTAGGTTAGTCAAAGCCCAGAGCAGCTTCTCATGCCAGCTTACTATGAAGTTCCTGAATTCCCTCCACTGGCACAGAAAGAAAACAAGTGGCTAGAAGCAGAGGAAGTTACCACTTTGGGCAGCAATGCCAGTTTAGGTCACAGCAGTACTACAGTTCCCAGGGTGACAGTGTAGTGCTGCACCATTATACAGCCCTTGGCCTGTAAGTCAAGCACGTGCATCAGCTGGAGCAGTGACATTACTTACCCAATTCAAAGTGCAGCTCCAGCCAGACTCAGATTTGTGGATGAATACTCATATACCCATGGTAAAATAAAAGCACTTTATGCTGCCAAAACTTCACAATGAAGACCAGAAGCAAGCCAAACCCTTAAAATATTACAAACTCCTTATTATCCAGTCACTGGCTTCTCTTTAAAAAGGAACATATGAATATTTTCTTTTGTAACATGTTTTTCCTGGATTTGGGGAAATGATTTACAAGAAATCCCAAACAGATGGTCAATCCCAAGAGACAGAGATTACTTCAATTCTTTCTATTAGAGTTGTTTTATACATTTCAAGATAAGCACACAGATATTTGATTAGTTTCAACTCATCTCTACCCTTAGCTGCAAAGCTGCTTTCAGCTTATCCTGCCACACTGTTCAACACTTGGGTAAAGTTACAGGTGAGTGATAAGAGCAATCTAAATCCTGAGCTTATCCTACATGTTTCAGGTTGGCATTTACTTTTGCTGTTCAACAAGACATCTTAATGAACAGAGTTTTAGTAAAGAACAGATATGTAACTTCCTACATAAACCGGGATCCGTTTGCAGACCACAGCTATTTTTGTTACACAGAATCAGTCTGCATCCACATTCCTTCCATTTTATAAATTGCTACAGAATAGTATTATCAGAAGAAAAAAAGTAACAATACCAGTTAGCTTAGTTTCAAAGCATAAAACTGTCTATAGTATTACTTGACATTCAGAAGTGCCTTACAAACTATAACTGTAATCACTCTAAGTAAATAAGAAGGAACTGTACCAAAAAAAGTACAGTAGCTCAAATATATCAAGTCACTAGTAGCAAATTTCATCAGTAAGGACTCATGGATTTAAACTCACATGTCCCTGATTTGTGTTTGAGCTACTAAGAAGTACTACAGTTTCAGCCTTTGTTTCTGGATTTTTTTTTCTTTAGACCAAGTTCCCTTCAGACTTTCAAGTCAGCAAGCTAAAGCTGACCAGAGAAAGAAACTTGAAATAAAGACTTTTAAACTAAGCAAGCCACTTTTCCAATCTTAAGCTCCACAAAAAGGCATGCTTCTACTATTCTATGACACATTCAGGCCTTAACTTTTCCCATCATAAACCTTAACTTACATTACCACAAGTCTTAAATATGTGCTGCTGAAGAACAGTTTTAATCGATATTTCACATCACAGGGCATACAGAGCCCTTCTATTAAACAATATCTGGTGTTATCAAAAGTAATATTGCACAATAAAAAAACTATTTACCAGCAAAGAAAGTAAACTCTATACTTCATATCACATTTCAAGTTTCACAACTGAACGATGGGTACACCCAGCTAGAATGTGGAGAGCAGGTTGAACCAGAAATGACATTCCATTAAATGCCAAGTAGTTTTTAAATACCAGTGAGCAAGAATGGATTGCTGTGAAGTTTTAGACCATGTTAAAAAGATCACGGATTCTCTAAATTGAAGTCTAATGAATAATAAAAAAACATGAACTGTTTACTTATCAAAAAAGTCTATTTTGCTCATCTTTCTTTCAGAGATTCCTTACGATGAGAGAAAAAAAAGTTGTTTTAAGATTTTTTGATCTATTCTTCATAAATTTTCCAGCTTAAAGAGATTTGTTTTTCCCACATATTTACTTCTCAAAATTGATGCTTTTAATATAATTGTGTAGTTCCATCAACTTCTGAAACAGTAAAATGCAGCAGGATCATGTAAAGTCATATCTTCTAAGCTGCAGAGCAGCTGGGCAAAGAACTCCAAAAACACTAGCAGCTAATCAATATAAAGACTTACCAAGTGTTTCTCACCATACTGAAGGTATTGAAATTAAATGTGTTTTAGTTAAGTTTCAGAGACCCTCCCATTAGAAATGCTACAGCAAAACTAAACAGATGTTAAAAATCAGATTATGAAGGATATTTTATAACTATCCATTCTTATATTAAAGAATAATGCCAGAATATTCTGACCAACTGTTGAGAGATAAAGTCTATTTATCTGATACATAATTCAGAAGTAAGGAACCACCAAATATTTGGGTTTTGATACTGTGATATTATTTCTAAACTGCAGAGTCTGTCGAAGACGTATGTAGTACTTCCTTCCTTCAAGGAACAATAGAGAATACTTTCCCTGAGTTAGAAAAAAGGTAATATCTTTTGCAAGGAGAAGGAGAGGGGACTAATGTCTACACAGAAAAAATAGATTCCCAAATACTCTTCAGAAATTGTGTTTGAGGATTTGATGAGATACAAAAACAACAGAGTACAGAACTACTTACCCAAGACTACTTTTTTAAGGCAAGAAGAGGTGCTCAAGTAAGTACATATTTTGCAAAATACCGCATTTCAAAGCGCATAACTATCTAATCATAGCAAAGAAGCCATTAGTCAGTCAGGAAGAGAGAAGTAACATCAGTTTTCCAGAATCTTATACATTCACCCCTTCAGAACAAGCAAGTGCCTGATGCACGTGGCTGCATTTACCCCAAAAGGGTGAGGGCTTCCCGAGTCTTCATGCAGGCACAGCCTGATCTCCGCTCAAACCCAAGCCAGAGAGAGGAACAATAAGATTAAAAAAAATAAAAAAGTAGAAAAAGGCAGGATTAAGAGACTCGGACGAGACACAACCAGACGCATATGCCGCAGGTAGGAGAAGGGACTCCCTGCCCGCTCCCAGCCCCCAACTTTCGCCACCGCCTCAGCCCTCCAGCACACCCCACCCGCGGGCCCGGCGCCGCGGAGCCGGGCCTGGCGCGCGGCTCTGCCCGCGGACAGGGCCCAGGCCCCCACACTCCCCAGGCCGCTGCAGCCCGGGCGGCCCGACGCTGCCGCCCGCACCGCCCCCGGGTCGCGCCGGGGGTCGGCCCCCTCCCGGCCCCGGCCGCAGCGCTCCTCGGCCGCGGCCTAAAAATGGCGGAGGGAGCCGCGTTTCCCAGCCGCCTCACCCCTGCGCCAGCCCCGCCGGCGGCCCGGCACCCAGCCGCACTCACCGTCCAGCTGGTCTCCCGCACGCCGACTCCGCGCCCCGGAGCCTAGCCGCTCGCCTCGTCCCCCCGGCCCCGGAAGCCGCCGCCACCGCCGCCTCACGAGCCCCCACCACGGCCGGCCGCCATCTTCCTCCCCCCACCAGCGACCGGGGCGGCGCACGCGCTCTACGTCACCACGCTCCCTGGAGCGAGAGGCGGGCCACGCTCCCGCACGGGCAGCGCGGCGGGGAGGACGCAGGCGCAGGAGGGAGGAGGCGCGCCTCCTCCGCGCACCTTCCGCCGCGAGGCAGTCTGCGCGTGCGCAGCCGGAAGCGGGTCGTCCCCCCTCCCTCCCCGCGCAGGTGGAGGCGCGAAGCAGAGCGCGCACGCGCACTGAGAAGCCGGGCGGCGCGGAGGGAAGAGCCGCGGTGGCGGGACTGCCGCGTCGCGCGTTTCCCGGCAGCCCGCAGCCGCGCTCGGAAGGGGTGTTTGCGGCGCGCCGTCAGCAGCCAGCGCCCTGGCTGTGATTCTTTAAAACGCTGTCCTACAGAGACTAGGTCAAACTACTGCTTCCAAAACTCGTTGCCGTGCACTTTCCACCTCGCCTAACTGCGCATCATGAAGCAGTTATTAAGTATTAATAGTATGAAGCAAATAACATAAAATGCTCATAAAATACCCAGCTGCTCGGCTCCACCACGTAATTGCACGTTACATAGTTCTCTTCCCTTCCACTCTCCCCTTCCAATTACCAGATTTCAAAGACAACCAACAAGAACTAACCTCAGTGCTTATAGTTATTTATCTATTTGTGGAGGATGATGCAAATCTCCTGAGACCGGTTTCAGATCACCGAGGCTGTTACATTTATCCTCTGGAGTCTTAGAGTAGCTTATAAATGTATCAGCAATTAGCACTATGTCCCAATTACAGTTATTACTTCCTTTTGCCCAGAAGCAAGGAAGGAGGTAGAGATCCACTGTTTTGAATAAAAAACGAGTTCTCATTTAGAAGAGAGATCCTGTATTTTTTAAATAACAAAATTTCTTAAAGCTGCTTGAATGGAAATATTTTACAGGACAGATTAAAATGAGCTATATTGAAAGCACTTACTGGAAACCATATCCAACATCAAAAGGGGCCACTGAGCTTATAAAAGAAGGATTCACATGTTGCTTTGCTTTGTTTTTGTTTTCTTTTGCTATAATTATTCTTATCCAATTAATGTTACTGTGATTAATTAGAGACATATGTCTTGTTTATTGGCTTCCAGGAGACATAATGGCACTGAAGAGCAGACATAAATGCTCCTCATATGAGGCAACATGCTTCAGCTGTGGTAGCTCAACAAGTTGTGACTGAACTTAGCTTAGTCTTTCCGCACATCATATCAACGTTAAGTTTCAAATCAGAGTTGAAATAGTAAGTATTATATATCTTTCTCTTTGCCATGTAAGTGAAACTGTGCTTATCATTTATCAAGTAAAGGACTGACCTGACACACCTGTCCCAGCTGCTCTTTCCCATGAAGATTTTTCGCCTTCTTCCAGGTTATTCTTTTTAACAAGAAGGTTTCATAAATCAAATCAGAATACTCAAGTTACATTTACAAAACATGGGACCTTAATTAGAAACATCTTTTAATTTACACTAAGCAATAATACAAAATTATTGAAGTGGTAAAAATCCACTCTCTCAATCAAACAATTAAAAAAAAAAGACATAAATCTTAATCCTGATTCTCCCATCACTAAGCCTTCCAACAGTCGGTCAGAAGAAGTTTCTCCCTCTCTTAGCAGTTCACAAAAAAAGAAGTCACATCTACACTTCTGCTAAAAAACAGAAACATGCTGAAGATTCCCAAATCAGGGAGAGGGAGCTGGAAGAAAACAATACCGAAGCCACTGAGAAAGGACATTTCAGGCCCTCTGGTTCACACCATACAGGAGTCTTTACCAATATTATACATGTAACAAACCAAAAGGACTACACTGATTTCCAGTTTGAATGCATCTGTGTATGACACCAAGCAGTACTCTTCATCTGTGACTCCCCTTACTCAGCCTGGGAATTACTAGATTGGTCCAGAGTGCCAAGAAACAACCAAAGTTCTCCAATTTTTCTGTTCACATGAAGGGGCTGAGCATTAGTCCTAATACTGGAAGCTGCGTTTCGTCTGAATATCATCAAGAATCTGCTGTAACTCCTCATCTTCAAATCGGCCTTCCAGGCTGCAAGGTAAGACCAATGAGGGTACATCAAAGGTTTTAGAAATATTCCCTCCCTTCCCCCAGATTCATTTCAAGTATCCATAATTTCCTCCTGTGAGTCTCAATACCATTATTACCCACCTTTTCGGTACCACGAGGCACCCTCTATAACATTACTGTACAGATATCACTCTAAGCCCTATGCTGTGCTTCCTCTATAAATTAGAAAACACTATTCTTTCCATAACTTCTTGCTGAACAATTTCAAATCACTGTATCAAAAAGGCAAGGCAGGTGCAGGTTTAAATAAATCTCTGAATGATGCCCATGTAGCCTTACACTCATAAACCAATCCAGCTGACTATGAAATCCTACCATACAAGGGAGAAACAGTAATTCGGATTAGTGTTTCACTTCTTCAGGTATCTCAGGCCATAAACTAGCAAATCGAGATATGATAATGAAAGAAGTCACTGTCCCATTTGTACATTACCCACAGAACAGTTCATACGGGCACTGTGTCATTCGCTTCAAGGAAACAAAAAACAGCTGGGTATGATCCCCCATTGAAACTGTTTATACTCAATCCAGTCAGCTTTACCTTCAGTATATTAGGGGCACTTAAAAGATTACCCAACCAACAGATCAATGGGGAAGTGAAGAGAGACGGAGACAAAAACTTTTTCTATTAACACAGATGGACTGAAGAGAAGGTATCTGTCCATAGCTAGCCTTAGACCACAACAAACTATAAAGCAGTCTCTTCAGCCTATACAAAACTCTCACCTAGGAATCAAAGCTTTGGCTTCTTCAGCTGTCTCAGGACACAGGTTAGCCAGACATGCCAATTCAAATTTATGGAGCTTTTTCTGGAGCAGCAAACTGTAGTTAAAGACAACAAGGTGGTAAAATTACAAGCAAGATAAAAAAAGAAAGATAAAAAGGCCTAACTGAATATAGAAGAAAAATATCACAGTCATTAACCCCAATTCCACAGAATTTTTCTGCGTGTAGTCCAGAAAATACTGTCATTTATTCCAATCCACTGTCATATAAATACTGATATCAAAGCCATTAAGAAGGCCTGATCTTAGACCAAGTAAAACCCTCCATAAGGAATTAGGATCAAGTTTCTTGCCTATCCAGAAAGACAAGATTCAGAATTCTAGAAGTCCAAATGAGAAACACCCACTAAACTGTACTTTCATAAAACAGCACCAGCATTACATATCAAAGTCCCCAGTATAATCTTACATCCTAACTCCTCCACTCACCTACGAACACTGGCAATGGTTTCACGGTTTTTGAAGCGGCTGAAGCGGGCCGTGTAATTCAAAGTCTTCATGAACACTTCTGAGAGCTCCTGCTCATCTTCTGCACTTTCATTCTGCTGCTTGCGATGCTCGAGAAGCATATGTACTTCTGAATTCAGAAGAGTTTCCGCAGTTTCAAATTCTTCATGTGAATGAGTGAACACCAGCATAAAATAAAGCATGGATGAAAAAGTCCATTTATAGAAGTTTTGTATACATATATAGCTTTGGACAGTAAGAAAATGAACAACGTGTTTCACTGTCATTGTGCAAGGCCTTTACATCAATGATTGGACTGCATTTCATAATGAAAATATAGATAAAAGTTACAGCATTTTAAGTGATGTTCCAATGCGTTTGTCTTTCTGGCCACATGTTTTGCATTCGCAGCCATAACCACCACATTTGTCACATTTTTGTAACACGTTCTCTTCACTCATTTTTTGGCAGAATTTAAACATGTATTACTTGCTTTAGAAAAAAATATTTAGAACTATAATACTCAGAAAAATCAGAAATGGCATCCGTGGTCTTGAAAGGCCTCCATGCAGTTTTTAATTAAACATGGATGCTGCTGAACATTTAAAACAAGGTTTCATTTACTTGAAATACTAATTGACCCATTGAAATTCTGTATTAACAGAAAAAAGTTTTAACCAATCTTAACAGATTTTTTTTCCTTTTTAGTAGCTCAACTTTTCTTGGTTTTGCTCATCATCATCATAATCATCACTATATTTATTCCAATAATAAGGTCTTTCAATACGTTGCTTTCCACCAGCAATATGAGTTGTTCAAAGCAGCAGGCTCAGGGATGGCATTCCAGAGTGCCTTTTCAATGCCTTTTTTTTTTTTTGGGGGGGGGTAAAAATGTCTAGCTTGGTCACTACTAGAAAGGGACTGGCAACTTTTATTTTATTTTATTTTGCATGGAGTGGGAATGTCACAGGCTGGTCATGGGTAGCATACATCTTTTAGGGTGAAAACATGCACAAGAAAAGTCCTTCAGGACTACCCTTTTCCTCATAACTCAGACAAGCAGCGTAATCTCAATTTTTCCTTTTCCAGGATATGTCTGAGGAGCAAACACAGCTCCAGAATAGTTTTCTGAAAAAATTACCAAAAAAGATCACTAGTTACAACTCAAGCTCTAGACAGGTGATTTCCAAAATAAAACGGTATCTTTATGTCAAGACATACCAATGACAAACTGACGGTCACATCAAAAATCAAGAATCTTTTAACTACAACCCAAAACAAAGAGGTTTCTTTTTTTATTCTTGCATACACATTTAATGAAGCACATAGATAAGAAAAGTGTTATGCTAACAATCGTAGATTCCATAAATATATATATTTTTACCTCAGGTTCTGTAAATACATATTTATTATCCCTGCTTTTCAACGTGTGGGGATACGTAACCAGAAACGGGGAAATCTGGGGGCTGAGCAGAACTGGGGCTAATCAGCGAGCACCAGGCCCTGTCGGAGGGATCCCTGCCAGGAAATGGAGACTCAGGCCCCCAGACGGGCCCCGGGCTCCATCCAGCTCCTCGGGCAGCCTCCCGCGGGCCGCGCGGCTCCAACGGCCGCGCGGCTCCAACGGCCGCGCGGCTCCAACGGCCGCGCGGCTCCAACGGCCGCGCGGCTCCAACGGCCGCGCGGCTCCAACGGCCGCGCGGCTCCAACGGCCGCGCGGCTCCAACGGCCGCGCGGCTCCAACGGCCGCGCGGCTCCGGCCCCCTGGCGGGCGGGCACGCACAGGCCGCCCTCCCCGCGGCGCGCACCTTTGGGGAAGACCAGCTGCGAGGCGTCCTCCTCTACGTCGGCCGCCCGCGGGTCGCTGCCGCCCGCCGCCATCACCTCACCCGGCACCGGAAACCTCGGCGCCCGGAAGGCGCGGCGCTCTGCGGCCCCTCGGCGCCCCGCCAGGAAGAGCCGGCGAGGCGGGCCGGGCGACGAGCGCTGCCCGGCGGCGGGAGGGTGGGTGCGTCTCTGCTCCTGCGGCTTGGAGCAACCGGCCGCTGGAGCGTTGTTTCTGTGAGAGCCTACGAAAACTGGCTCTCCGTGCCGGAGTTTCTGCCTAGCTCCCTGTGATTCATATAGCTAAGCTTGTATCGACATAAATATCGAATATCGATATAAATAGCGAGCGTACACGCACTTTGGAAGGGAGGTTGCCTTTTACAGAATATCTAGCAGTAATCTGTCGACCCCTAAAAAGCTCGTAGGCAGGCTGAAAATGATTATAGTTCCCAGGTCGTAGGAATGCTGCCAACAAAACAACTTCTGGAGTAATATTTCCCCCCCCGCCTCCAGAGACCTCGTATGTAAGTGCCTAACCAGCCTAAGACTCTTAAAGTAATCATCTTATCAGACCTCGCTGTGTCATCCTGCGCCCTTAAAGAAAAGCAAAAATAGACTGTCGGGGGATTTGCGATGAAACAGAAGAACTGTTCTCACAAACTTGCATCTGTGCCTAAGTGAATTGCTTCCTACGTGCTGGGAGAAGGAACACACTAAGAATAAGCTATAAGAATATATAGGGACCAAGCCTTAGATCTTTAAAATTTGTTCACTAGATAGAGAAGCATGGTGGGGAAACTGATTGAAAACCAATTTGCTAAGTGGTACAAGCAGAAAGACGTTCAGGAAGATGGAATAAAAATATCACAGGCAACATCTGGCAAATTAAACCATTTCAATTAGGTTTACAAGAAAACAAGGAAATCCATGCCAGATTGCTAAGAGAAGCATTTAAAATAACTTGGAATCCTGATGGCGTCTCAAATAACCTCTCTGCTCAGAACATTATGATTCTCCAAAAAGTAGGTAGCTGGTGGAGGTTTAAGTTACAAATTTCTTTTTTTTTCTTTTTCCAAATACCTTTCTACTTAAGCATATGAAAACTAGAACAAGCAAGAGAAAGCCAGACACTTGCAAGGGTTTAAAGGTACAGCAAAAGAGGCTGTCATGAAAGATAAAGATTTAAAGATTCATTATCATGGATGTGTTTTGTTAAGGTCTGGAGAGAAGAGTCACAAATAGAACCTGCTTCTTCCCCATCTTTTTTGTAGAATTTCAAAAATACGGTCAACACAGAAATTTTGTTCCGTCACTTAAACAGACCAAACATAACAAATTGCCTCACTTTTCCCTTCTTAAAATGCAGTGGCTTATTCTTCTCTTATAATGACTGTTTCTGTAGCATTTATGAATTGGATTGGAAAAAGTGCATAGAAAAGGACAATGCAATAGATTAGAGTGAGTGAAATAGGAAGTTTTGTGCATGTTCACTGGTCATATCCTGAAATGAACAGATGCAAAAAAACAAATTTGACCAAATTAACTTATAATCAAAAGAGGCACTACAATTACGTATTCTAGGGCAAGAAGTATTGCCATTTATTGGAGACAGGGTATTAGGGGATTGTTAGTTAGACCCACCATGGCAATTTCTGTGTTGGCACAGTTTAAAAACGAACACAGTACCAACTGCACCAACGCAGATCTTTACAAAAAGCACTTACCTAAAAATCTCAATGTGATAAAATGTAGGAAGAACTAATAGCAAAGATGTTTCATTAACAGTCTAAGCATAGAGAGTATTCTGTAATATCCTTCCCTTTTTTCTAACTTACCAGGAAAAGAAATCCTGTTGGGATTTCTGACTGAGAACAGTCCTGACTTCCTAACAGTCCATCTTACCTTTTCAGCTTTCTAGCAGTAATTATTTTTGTGTGGAGTGCCAACCCCCCCCCCCCAACTTTTTAAAAATGCAACAATTCTGACAGATCAAGAGTGGTAAGATTAGGATATCAAAACCTTAAATTTTTTTCATCAAGTCATCAGCATCTCTAGCATTTGATAGGAATAGATCAACACCCTTATGGAAATAACTTCACTCACTCCGATTAATGTGTGCCATAATAACCATTATTGCACAAGATACACGTTTTTTAATGTGTTCTTCAAGTATAATTTATATTACAAAAATCTATGTACAATTCTTCAAGTTTATGTTTTCATAGCATTTTACCTTCATTTATTTTTACTTTTTTTAGAATTATATACCCAAAACTATAATGAATGAGCATATATTAGCAATATACAGTTATATTAATATATCAAATAATTAAATGATAATAAACCTCAATGTAAAAAAGGACTATTGCAGAATCTGGTAAGTTTAATACATATATATGACATCTAAACATAAAATATTATTGACTGGTTGTACAATACATAATTTACATCAGAATTCATCTGATTATAAAAGTAGTCAGGGTAACCATATTCAAAGAAAAACTATGGTTTGACTGGGTATTGATCATCAGTTTATAGGGTTAAATATTCATTTTAAGAAGCGTGGTAACAGTAGTCTTCTGGACTGTGTTTTGAGAGTGATCATCAAAACATATTCGAAGCTCACCTTGTCACAAATTGTAGCAGAAACAGTTTGTGAACAAAGCTCAGTATCCCACTGTTCTATGTACTACAATTCAGTTTGAGAGCAATGCTTATAAACTACAGAAGTAATCAGCATAAATATGGATTGAGTTGCATGCAAAACTGTTTTGGTTTTAATTTTTATCTTTGAGAAGGGGCATTTCTTGGTCACAGTTAGACAATTTTTAATATAAACCTTGTCCAAAAATAAAATTCTATTTTAAGTTTTGAATAAAAATGTGCAAGTAATCGTCATTTGAAATATCTTGTAGAAGTTTCTCCTCGCGTTTTGTAACTTGTTTTTAGAAGAAAGTCAGTGCTAAATGAGTAATTCTTGTTTATTATTTCAAACAGAAGTGAAAACAGAAAAAAGTGTTTTCTGGAGAATTATCCTGGTGCTCTACCTTCAGCAGAGATTGAACTATTTCAGTATGCAGTCTTGTGTATACTTGCTTCGACCTGAACTCGTCTTCACAGTGAGTTGCTGAATGTTACTACAGTCACAGTAAACAACATGCGTAAAAGAACCTCTGATGAAAAATACTGGACAAATTTTAGGCCAGACTGTTTAAATGTGAAACAAATCCAAAAAATCAAGTAATATATATGCCATGAAAATATACACATAAGTCACTGTATTCTAACTGACAAGAGTTGAAAGAATATGCTTGGTAGCTTATCTGGCAACAGTGGATGCTAGTTTTATGGTTGACTTCAGAATTTAAAATCAGTGTCACATGAAATTCATCTTAGCCAGAGTCCTTTTCATTCCACTCATATTGCTTAAGGAATTTACCTCCTAGCTTCACTAGTACCAGAAGCATATTTACTGAAAGTTATTTTTTGCTTACTTGCATTTCTTAAATCTTCCTGGGAAGTCTGATTGGTAGATTGCATGCTTTTTGGAGTTGCCCTCAAGTCAGTGAGCTTCACAGGCATATTTAAGTCAAATCACTCCTCCAACACACACACACTTCTTTTTTTTTTTTTTTTTTGGTCTTATACCTGTTCTTCATTGATAGCCATGGCTGCCCTTCCCAAGAACCACGAACAGGAAATGTAGGATCCTTGCCATAGGTCAGAAATGGGCAATAACCTGAAAGTGTATGGAAAATATATTTAAGCCAGAGGTACTTATATCAAAACTATTATATAATTCAATTGATCTTGTCCCAAAGCAAACATTCAAACAGTTAGCAAAAAATCTGAAAAGATGATTTTTTTTTTCCTGAAATGAAGTTATTTTTTTAAGATGACCTGAAGACAAAAAACAAACAAACAAAACACTACTGGCAGTTTAAACTGGATTTACAAATTCAGGATTTTTAGTATGCTACAGAATTCAGCATGTATGTGCTGTATATACTTCTTCATCAAAACCGAAGGAGTTACTGTCAGGTGAACGTACTTCAGGATACCGTGCTGTACCATTAATAATGAAAAGTGTTTAGATTTTTTTTTTTAAATTTTCTTACTATTTCCACTTTCTTCTAGTAAGCCTGACTGATTATTTTTGTGCTCCCAGAGAGCTACTACCCCATGCTGAACACTTCCCTAGTCCTGAATGCGAAAGGGTATTTAGAGCCTTGGTATTCATACATGATGTAGTATATTTTCCATCTTTCTTGATGAGACAGATTTCATCTTATTCCCCATAAAGGCTGTGAGAAACCACATAAAGAGGACAGTACAAATAATCTTTATCCATTATGATTTATTCTCTACAATACTTCATTAGAGGATAGAGTTCAATTATTTACACTCAGAAGTTATTATATAGGTAGGAGGCAACCAAGTGTAATACAAAGAATTGGTCTGACATCTCTGCACTGAAGGTCAAAAGAGGTCTCCTGCTTTAAGGAAATAAATTAACCAAAAAAATAAAAAAAAAGAACATGTAGGTTCCAGAATACAAACATAAAACAGCACTAATAGTCAGTGAAGAATGCAGATGTTAGTGTACTATGAAAACAAATTATCCTGTGCAAAGGTTAAAATGAACCCTTAGATTTTCTTACAGAATATTTTTGTTCTTATAAATCGTAGATATGTGATATTTTGACGACAAAACCTTTCCAAACTGAAATGGCCTCAGTTGAGATTGACTGTTTAACATTATGAAGAAAAATTTAAGAACCTCACAGTGGAAACATTCCAACACTGACAGACTCCAGTGATCAAAGACATTCTCCTGTATTTACTGTAAAACAAAGACAATTCATAATTGCAGTGAGATTATTTCTCAGCTGTGGTTGTCATGAGAATAAGCCCTTCTAGACCATAAGGCACTTGCTACTAAGGATGAGTTAAATCCATAGCAAACCAGGTGAGAACTGCTTTGAGAAAGAGCAGTTCTAGCCTGCTGTCCCAGCCAAGTAACCACAGAGAAATTCCTAAAATTGCATTGGTCATTGATTTTGTTTGCCTCTATCTTTAGGCAACTGAAAATGCATTTTGTTTCTAGTTTACTTTTCATCCTTATGCATAGCTGCCATGTAATGATCTAGAAATGGGATTATTTCTGAGACCCACCTGTCCCTGTCATACATTTTTCTGAGATGGCTTAACTATTAACACACTTTTCGATTGACTTTTACAGCTGGACCCTTACGGGACTAAAGCTGAGAGGGCCTGTTTCTTAGGCAGCAGACCAGTGTTTCTGATCTGCTAGCTCCTCTTCTCACTGCAAAAAGACAAGAACACGGTACATATTTAGAGGCGTTTTTGTTTTTTTAAACAGACTGAGTGGGGAAATGGAAGTGGGAGGGGATAAGGCCTCCCCAGTCCAAAACCATCCAGCCCACTTCAGGCTTAAACCAACCAAGTCACTCAATCCTAAAATTCTGTTCTTTAAAAATGACAGCTAACCCTCCCCACCCCACCCCTTAGTCATCCCCTATTCAAATAAATGAAATCAGGAAAACACTATACACTGTTGAAGACACAGAACAGGGCAAACATTTGAAAAAGAAACAATAGAGTTGAAAAGCCTGGCACTATATGCCTGCATGACCAGTCTCACTGAGCGTGCTCAGGGGTGAAGTTTTAGCACCATTTTTTTGCTTTTTTTAAAACCTTTTAGAAATTAAATTCTAACATAGAACACTTGAACAGTAATGAGTGTAGCCCTATGTATCATACTGTTTGACAGCTGAAAGGTGAGTAGTATGTCCAGAGCTGACCCCACCCTCCCCCATCACTCCACGGCACCTGGTAGAGTAATTACAAACCACTCGAGTTTGTAACAAGACTGATTTATTCTCAGCAGCAGGAAATCATGAAACAATCCCTTAATCTTCAATTGCTTTTCAACAACATCACAAGGGAAAAGTGGCAATTTGTAAGAATGACCCAGTACAGGAGGAGAGCTGGGTCGATATTGCACAGTTATCCAGAATAGGACCCCCTCCTTTCCCTCACATCTCTGTCCCCAGCAGTAGGAGAACATGACACCACTATGAAGCAAAACTGCAGGATTCTGTTCACTTTGCTAGAACCAGAAGGAGCAGCAGCATGCAGTTTAGAGGTTTCTGTCCAACCTATCCCCTGCAATGCCAGGGGAGAACTCATCAGAACTTCAGGCTTAAACACCAGCCAGCTTTAAAAGCCATCATTACCACACACAAACAAACTTTAAAGATATATGCAACCAAATAGCCATTACTCTGCTATGCACTTATATTTTCTTTCCTCATCATTGCTGACCCTTCAGATATTTGCAAAAATCAAGTGCAATTTTTTAAATCCAGTGACCTCATTGAGAGGGCATCATAATTTACAGCTTATGACATCCCTCAATGACTCTGAAGAATGACAACTGGATAACTGATACCTTCCTTTTAGAAGAGAGTATTTCTTGTAATCATCAATGACGGGAGAAGAAATACACAATGCACATGAGTTTCATACAGTTTGGGTAATACAGATTTCCCCCCCTCATTGCCTTGATGTGGTAACAACTAAACTGTGTAAGATAATAACTTACCAGCAAAACTACACAGCTTTATTCCATAGTCCTGCTATAAACTGGAATACTGACAATTCTCAAGATCCATAGTCACCCGAGAGAAAGTGGCTGTCCTATAAAAAGGAAGGTCCCCGAGACTGTTTGCTTAAGTTAAACAAATTTCAGTCACTAGTCTCACTGGTATGACTACAGGCAATGCCCTGCAAATCCCTCCCCATCCCTAATCCAATCAGGCTCTGTTACAAGTGTTTGGACACAAAACTTAGTAGTAACAGCAGTAACAGAGAAGATTGTGCAGGGACACCCAAGGACCTTGTCCTTCATGTAAACAGCATTTAACATTTACTCTCTTACAGGCATAACAGCATTCTATTTCATAGCAGGCTACGTTATAAAGCACTGTCTAAAGACCCCGCAAACTGTCAACCAAATGGAGTTCTAGAGAATCCAACCTACAGTGGGATCTGTAAATTAAAACCTTCTGGGGTTTACTTAAATAATGGATTCATCTACAATACCATCCAAAGGTTCTTCACATCTTTAAGAGTTTTCTGTCCATGAGGATGGGGTGCTATCCAGACGTTCAACCCTCCCCATATCATAACGTCCACCTGCGATGTGTGGGGACTGCAATCAGCTCTTGGTACACAACAGATACCAGAGGTTAAAAAAAATTAAAAATAACCTAAAAAATGTTTTGTTGGACTCCGTTGCCCAGGCTGCCAGGGGAATGCTCCTACTTGATCTGGGGGGCTTCCACAACGAACAACTCAAGTTTCCAGAGTGTCAGTAACACACAAGAACAGATCAATCTGAAGTGGCACTTCCACTCCTAGAGGTCTTCTGCACCTCGCGACAGTTCCTAGACACGGAGCCCCAATCCAACTGAACCCCCGTTTGGAGGGAAGGCTGAGATAAGGCTTGGGCCCCTCAAGTTCTGTCATGCTCTCATCTTCCCCCCAGGTCAGCTGGAAGGCAGACTTGGCAACGGAAGCTAGCATCATAAAATGGTGCAGTAATAGAAGTAACTGGACCAGGAAGAGGAGGCATCTGCCCCAATGATGTCATAGCCGTTGGCAGCAACTGGGGGGTGGGACTGGTCATGCAGCCGTGTGTCAGGAGTAATGATTGTAGAGGGGGGGGGCATGAAGAGTGCCATTCTGGAAACAATGCTGACGGGAAGCCATGTATTCTGCATAACTGATTGTCACCTTCTCACTGCGGTACCTATGGAAACAGTGTAAGAATAAAAAAATGTAAACAGATTATGCAATATGAAAAGACTAGACATAAAAACGTTCATCCCATATCACCTTTTAGCTCACAGCCAATAATGACAAAGAAGCACTCACTAACTTCAAAAAATACTTTGTTTGTATCATCCCATGCAGTAGTCTGGATAGATAACCAGTCTGGAGAGAGAACCTTTCTAAGCTTGAATTAGATATGCTTCAGTGTCCCAAAAGTTGAGGCAATCATAGTTAAGGTGACTCCTGAAGAGGCAGTTTGGGCACACAGAAAGCAAACTATCAGTCTGTATTCTTTTTATCTGCTTGCTGTGAAAAAAGGTGTGCAATGTTTGCTGTAATAAGATGACTTAAAGTTTCAGAGACAAAACAAACAGTATTTCAGTATTATTTACTTCTGTGGTGATCTTCATATTTGAAAGGCTAGCAAAAGCAAGATGGAGAACCAGGTAAAGGGAGGTTTACTAAAGAGTGCATGTGCCTAGTCTATGTTGTGCAATCAGAATCCACAGAACAAAGTCTTTTTGGGAGACCAGAGATGCCAAGACGAGAGGTAGGTGTGCTTCTGAGCGTAGCATACAACAGATAGCAGAGCTCACAACCATTTTGCCGTAAAGCCCATGTTACACCAGGCTTCACTGAAAAACTTCATCCTGTCCTCTCCTGTTAAACCCCCTCATCTCCTGCATTTCTACCTCATTTCTCCAGAGGTAAGGAGCGACCTGAAAAATCATGGTGTTTCTAGACAAAAGCAGAATGTCCCAATTTTTACTAACATAAAGGGACCTGAACCAGCAGGACAGCTGGGTGTATGGAAAAGCAAGCAAATTCTGAAAAATCAGCCAGCTTAGAGTGGTTTGGTTTCAAGAGAGCTGTCACCTCCAAATAGCTACAGCACCCGCAGAGGAACAGAATGAGAAAAGGAAGTCTGTTGTAAAGATGCAGAATAAACCTTGACAACTTTCAAAGGTTTGGCCTCCTTTGATCTTTCATGTGGATGATTATATTAAAAAAAAAAAAAGTGACACTTCTCTGAGGAAAAAAAACGGTCACTTTGCTCCTCTGTGGACTGAACACGTTACACTTCATCCATATATGTTATTTACCTTACATAACATTTACAATGTTGCCTTTCAGCCTACATTTCTCATCTGAAAGAAGTGTAACAACTAATGTCAAACAGAAATAACTTACATTACCCATAAATCACTACAAAATAAAAATGTAAAAAGACTGAAACATTGGCTAACCTGGTGAGTTTAATTGTTTTCCTAAAATCATTGGTAATCGGAGCCTTAAAGCCACCTTTCCTGAGTAAGGAGTCTATGGTCTGGATCTGATCCCAGTCTGTTGAAAAATAAAAGCAAGGGACATTTTCAATATAAAAATGAAGCTTGAAAAACAAAACAGATATATAAAAGGCCTCTAGAGAAGCAAACTACAAAAACAGGAAAATGAGCTTTATAAATACCAAAGGTGAACTGGACACACATAGCCTTATGCATGCACACTATCTGCATGTATCAGCTCTTTTTAACTCCTATTGGAACATTTTTCATACAACCTCTGTTCTTATGAAGGTCTGCACCTTGCTTCTGTTGCAGGCACCCCAAACTGTTTTACCGCGTGGCACTCAAGTTTAGCTCTCTAAGCCTTAAAATAAAATAATACTTAGCAAACTGGGATCAGCCTGATGCTCTAGTGATAGCGCAGTGCACTGCTATGTGAGAGATCAGAGTTAAAATTCCTACCTTAGTCTTTTGCCCCAGAGCCAGGAGGATGCGACAACTCCACTCTGCTAGGTGGAGGAAAGGAGGCAATATTTTGAGCAGTTACCATGGTGACCACTACTAATTTGAGTGGGAAGTGTGCTCCAGTGGGGCCCTGTTTCCTGCCCTCATCTGGAGGGCGCTACTTTAGCAAGAATGAGGAGGAAAGGGACTCTCCTGTTGGTGCTGTGCAGCCTGCAGTTATCCTAGTTGGTGGGAGAAACATAGAAGAGGAAAGATGCAGTGCTGAATGAAGCTGGAAGGTCCATACTTTGAGATCCTCTATTTCTTAAGCCCTAGAACATGTTTACACTAAGATACAACTGTGCATGGATGTGGGATGAGAGAAAGGCCAGATGAAAACCCAACAGCAGCTGTATCAGGTGTCAGTTATCCAGATTAAGCCTGGTGGCTCCCTGGCATTACTATGAGGAAAGTATTGCAATCCAAATCCAAAATCCACAGATTTAAGT
Organism: Dromaius novaehollandiae; assembly: GCF_036370855.1. NCBI lineage: Eukaryota > Metazoa > Chordata > Aves > Casuariiformes > Dromaiidae > Dromaius > Dromaius novaehollandiae. The sequence goes on along the minus strand of NC_088106.1, from coordinate 27,966,179 downwards.
TACCCAGTTCTGTGCAAAATGCACTGATATGTTTGGCTGCCATCTCAAACCCACCTTGTTCCTTAGCAACCTCAGGTAAATACGTGGCTGTGCGTTTGACACCTTTCTCATTGACGAACTCTATTCTGATCCCATGGATCCCAACCTATAGATGGAAATGAACAGCCAAATAAGAAGTGTTTGCTAGGACCAAGTCCATGATTGATTTGTTATTATCACAACACTGCTGTACCTCTGTCTCACTGGCCAGTTTGGCTATAGCTTTTGCCCGGGTAAAGGATATTTTCCTCCCCTCTCTCAGTCCTTGCCAGGCAGGCCTACTGAGCAGCTCTCCTAACAACAGTGCAAAGGCCCTCTGCCTCCTTTCCCAGACCAGCCCAACCAGTCTCCCTGCCATTTCTCCTGAAGCAAGTCAGGTACAGACTTCAGACAGGATAGTTTTCCATCTCTTACCCTGGCCCAGAAAGACAAGAATCTCTACACAAGAGCCATGCCCAAAGTCTATTTAATCCTTCTTAAACTAAATACATTTTCATGTACAACGTGCTAAAACTCATCCACACCTTAGGTCTTAACTACTACTTTTATTCCCAGTTTCTATTCACAGCACTAGAATACTTCCCAGGCTTCTACTTACGTTTACATATATATCTAGACCTATCTCCTGTTGGGCCAAATCCATAAAACTCTTGTTTCCCCTTTATTCCCACTCAGATCCCCACCCAACCAAAACCAAACTGTTAGCCCACCATCTTCCTCCCTTCCAGTGTCCCACCCCCACTTCTTCGATTCCCAGCTACAACGCCCATACACCCCTGTAACGAAGGAGACACATTACCATGTACTAACCCGAACCCGAACGGAACGAGAGAGTGATGCAGAGTTCCAAATGCACCTGTTCTCACCTCCCAGTCCAGGTAGTCACTGGCATCCTCAAAGTTAGTGAGGAGGGAGACAGAGCAGAAGAGTTTGGGCAGCTCCTCGCGGGTCAGGGGGGGAAATCGGCTGTCCTTAAGTGCACTAAAGGGAACAGAAGATATATTGCCTAACACCAAATATCACATCAAAATGTGAAATGCTCAATTATGCCCCACACTTGGGCCTTTCAGAGATTACGGTGGTTAATTCAGTTTTGATTATGCCTCTGTGAAACATTTTTATCTTGGTTACCACAGAGAAAGTGGTTTGCATCTATTCGCAATCTAATGAACTGTAATATGCAAACCGTAGTGCAAGGTTCCTTACACTGTCTTCGACTGAATGCAGTTGGAGAGAAATTATGTGCTATGTGAGATGTCAAAAGTATTAGTATGCAGGACAGATTTGACATTAGCTTTAAAAAGTCAACCAAAATTCACCTGCTGCAAAGCTGCTCCACTAAATCCCGATGTATTACTTCACCCTAACTACCATACAATTCTCAGGTTTATTTTATTGTGAACCGTATTAAATTGAACCTATGTCAATCCAATAAAATCTCTCAACCTTGAATCCTTATAGATCTTCAGCAAATTAAACTGATTTCAGATTTATTTCATTTTCAACGTAATTACCTGGTTAATGTATATTCCCTGAGTCCTGAGTGAAGATTCATGGCTGAAAAGGTCCCGATGCAGCCACGAAGCCGCTTGTCTCGCCCCGTCTTCCACGTCACAAAGAGCGGACTGGAAAGGGAAAAAGACAGAAATACTCCAGCCTCTAGAAGTATTTCCTGGCTAAGGGGAGCGGGTGTGCATGCATTTGCTTTCTCTACTCCTCTCTAATAAACCCCAGTATGCATTTTTTTTCACCTGTAATCTAGCAAAAATACCCCCCTAAATGCAAGAAACAACCTCCCCCAACATTTTCATCGTATTCCTTTCTCTCCACCAGTTTCCAAAACCTTCCTGGACAGACTCCGAGCTGTTTTCTGATGAGTAGTACAGTTATCTAACCCCACAGATTACCTTTGCGAGTAATGGTCTCACTTAGTAGCATCCACTAGTTTACATGACAACCCATACTGAAATTAATATAGGTGTAGCAAATAAGATTAGTTATTTATAGTAGTACCTTTGAACCTAAAATCCCCAAGCATTCTACAAAGCATCTATAATTCAGGTTTGTGATAAAAGTTTTTTTTTTCCTAACAGATAAAAAGCAAACCTATTTTTTTTTCCTGATTTATTTCCATGAGGATCCAAATTCCAGGTCCATTCCTTCAGCTCAGTCTGTCTTCACATCCCCTTTTGCTTATCTTATACTTGATTTATATTTAAACAAATTCTCTCCTGTTGAATAGACATCCGAATCACTATATTGTTCCTACTCAAACATCCCGCAGAGATTTGTATCTTCCCCCACTACTATCATGAATTTACAGATATAACAATAGATTCTCAAATACGAAAAATTAGCAGGCTCATTTAAACCCAATAAGCAAAAAGCCATAATTAAGACAAAACCGGCAAGTTCAGAACAGCAGCATTCAATAGAGTTCTGTGAATAGGTAAAAAAAACCAAACCAAACCAAAACAAAAAACCCTGTGATTATTAAGTGTTATACATTCATTTCTACAGAAGTGAGGGAAATTGCAAACAGTGGTAGAGAGAAACAGTAAAGAAAGGACACTAGTGGTTACAGATTTACAAGAATGTCTGAACATCTGGAAAATCGTGCAAGGCAACCGATGATGCTGATCTAATTCTAAAAGCAGGGAAGCTGATCTTATTTTTTCAGATGACAGTACTGAATACAGTAAGTGGTAGTTCCTAATCCCAGCATAAACGAGAAAGTTGTCAAACCTCATAAAGCTGGCCGTCGGTGATTCTAAACATGACTCTGTGGATTTCTGATTGAACTTTAAAAGATAACAAAAATGATACAAAACACAGTCTTAAGAAAATCATTTTCTGAAATTAAACAAATATTGCCAAGAGTTGTAAAATATGAACACAGAAGGACTGGTTCTATACCAGAGCACAGAAAATTACTTTGTTCAAATTCTTCAAGCTATCGTAAGCAATGTATTTTTGTTGCAGTGAACATTACCAAAAGTACTAATAGATTCTGGTCAGGCAACAAAAATAACATGAAGAGGAGATGATTTCTCCAGTAAAGGCAACACAGCTTCTTATGTTTAAGTAGTTAGATGATTATTTAAATTGTAGTCACAAAGCAGTGCCCAATGATGCTCCCCACAGCAACAATGGAATTAAAATACTGGATCATAGGATATACCCATTATTCAGGACCTAGTTATCAACAGTGACCAAAGGCAGAAATACTGCCCAAACAAACAAACAGCCCTCAGGTGATAATTGTGAAGAACTTCCCCCACAGAGGAAGCTGAAACATTCTTCCACAACCATCAGCCACCTTATGGTTGGCCAACCAAAAAGACAGAGGATTTACTGTTCTAGTTTTCCAACAAAACTTCAAGGCACTTTCAGGATATCATTCCTCTATATTACCATCCCCCTATCATGTGTTGTAATAGAAGACAGAAACAAAGCACAAGAGAGATTCAAAAACTTACCAGAAAAAGATACTAAACTTACAAAGAACATTTATGAGAAACAGTACTGTCACAAGCCCAGTGGAAATTTAGCTTAATCTAATTAAAGTTTTGGAACCACTACTTAGCCCATGTGACATTTATCCCAAATAGAAAAGGGAAGGGAGAGAATGGAAATCACCATTGACAGAATACAAATCTAAGTCAGTTTCTTCTCTTCTTGGATTCAAATTACAGGTTCACATATCCAATTCACCTCTTTCCCCTTAAAAAAGAAAAAAAGTTTCCATTGAGCTGTGACACAGCTTTATGCATCTATAATAGAAGAGATATTACCAGAAAGGACAAGACAATTACATTTAGAAGGCTGTCATGTTTTCAAAGATAGCACGTTTTTAATAATTTTTCACTATGGTCATAACCACCAAGGCATAAAAAACGTGTATAATTTTGTAGAGGTATATAAAATTTCAGTATTATAAAGTTTTTCATTGTAGGAAACATGTTTCTTTCTGTATCTGAGGAATAAATGAACTTGGCAAACTGCAGGTGCAGCTCACATAATAACTATGTTCCATATCCCATTCCCATTTCCCACATGTATTAAGAAAAATCACAGTAATCTTTTACCCATATTCATCCAATATCACTTACCTATACTTTCAGTCATATTTGAAATGGATTATGTAAACCATTTCTCCCCCAGCCACAATATCCTATTTACGTGCCTTCCATGAGAGTTTGTTGAGCTTGGGATAGGAGATTTTCAGCAGCTAAAAACTAGCTTCTCCAATTGCAACGATAAAGGGAATTTTAAAGTAACAAAATATAGTTTGTTCAAATCAGAATCCAGCCTGTACAAGGGGAAAACCTGTTACTTAAGGTATAGATTTAATGATGCAAGTATTATTTGTCCTACATGGCAACTAGAAGCTCGTATGACATAGTTTTAGTACCAGTTTGTAAGATTACTGTTGAAAAAAATCAAAGACTGAAACACTGAAGTGGAAGAAGTAACTAATTAACTATTTATATGCCAATCCAGTACAAAACTGCCATTTTTTCCAATAACCTAAATAGCAAAGGGATTTTTTTTTTCCTTTAGCAAGTTAACTCACGCATAACTCTGAGTCCTGCAATGTCACATTCTCAACGTTGATTTGTGAACCTCATTGCTAACATGTATAAAAGCTCCCCTACTCTGCAGGTAGCTGTCAGCTCCTTAATTCCCATCCAAATTGTTGTCCATGTGCGTATCCTCTCAAGCTGGTAACCGGAATTACCTATGGCTTTCAAGTCATAACACTGAACTTCTATGTTTCTGTTATTACACTGTTTATGCAGGATCCTGACCTTCACTACTACCTCCACATTTACTTTAAGGTTCAGCACAAACTTAAGAGATCTTTATCTAAGAAACAGGCGGGGACAAACCTGTGCATCTTTCTTTTCCCTCCATCTGTCTCTCTTCTGTCTCTCCAGACAGTTTGGCTACTGCTGGTATATAGCTTTGGTTTGTTCCAATAGCTCTCACAGTGACACTAACCATGTTACAAAGGACAACAGTGCAAATTGTTTATGTACTTTCACGTTGCTTTATCTTATATTTGATAACGTTTGGCTTGAAGTGCACTCCATCAGTCTCAAATGTGACAGTACCATCCCAGTGCGCTGCTCTACAAGAAAGCCAAACCCCTGCTTTTCCCTGGAGTTCATACAACTATTTGCTACAAGCAACAGCATAAATGCTGAAACTCAAGAAAAAACACGTAGGCATTTGCACAGAGGGGAAGAAAAAAAGAAAAGAAAAGAAGAGTTAGTTTTGTTACGGAGTGCTGATCTAAGAGACTTAAATCATCAGCACAGGAACACCCATTGAAGGCTTTTAAACTTTTTAAATCTGGGCATAAAATTTAAACAATTGAGATTCCTGAAAGAATACCCTTTTTTGAAACTAGTTAACAGAAACAACAAAAGCCAGCTAGAAATATCCATCAAGGCCAAAATATTGAAGCAATATAAAATTACATCCCTTATTGATTTAAGAATAGAACAAAATTGCTTTGTGTTTCAAGCAACAAAATAGTAAATATACTAATGTGTCCTTTTCTAAAAGGAGCCTAATTAGATCAGGTATGAAAAACATCAGCAGAAACATTTAGGTCTGGGGAGCCCCTGGACCTATGCTATATTCTGGTCCAGAGTGTTTCCCCATTCACTCGTATTTGCAATATTACACATCTTAGTCCACAGCAGCATTCAGAACGTGTGTCCATAACCCTGCTAGGATAATGGCTGCATGGATGCACAACCTACGTCTGGCTGATTGCACACCAACAGCCGATAAAGTGGGGAGACGTTCAATACACAGAATAAATCCTTGAACAGTTTAGCCATTGTCCCTTTGCATCAATTTAAAATTCATTAAGTTAAAGATGTTAACAACTTATTTTATCTGTTGTCCTGGAGTGGGCCCCTCAAGAAGGATCAGAAGGTCTATCTGTCATTGATCTTCATACAAGTCTTCCACCCAACATTTTAACAACATTAACACTTCCACATCTACACATTCAACCCTCAGAGAAGCATTAGCTAAATCTCAAAGTGAAATGCCTGAGTAACATCTTCACAAATCCACCTCCTGTCTCCTCATACAGACCTCTTTTGTTCTTAACCCTGATACTGTCATTGAATGTTTACTCTCCACTTCTCCCTGTATAGTCCAGCTAGCACTATCTCCATAATACAGCCACATTTTCAGTTTCACAACTAGCAAATTTTTGTTCTCCCTCCCCGCTAAACCCATTAACTTGGGCTACCAAACATCCTTGTGAGCATCGTTGTCCAATTCTCACTAGCTCACCATTTGTTTCACTTCTCTCAACTTCTTAATCTATTCCCTTCCGGGCTGCTAGCCGAAGGAAGTCTCTTCCCTCGACCCTTCACAAATTTAGTGCCTGGCATTAGAAGTTGATCTCCCTCCAAACTAGTTACATTATTTTACTGTTTTCTGAAAACATTCTAATTTCAGTTTCACTCACTCTTTTTCGCACAATCTCATGATAGGCGTGGCACAGTTAGTTTCTTCCAGAGCCAGAGATCTTGTTACAAAGAAGGGAGCCAACTTTAACAAAGCATTATTGCGAAGTGGGTTTGCGCTCCTCGATACAGTATGCACCATCTCAGGCAGCACACCAGACGGGGAGCTGAAGAAGCACCAGCCTTTCTTGTGTGTTAGCCTGGCTCTCTTTCTGTAGAGTTAAGCCTGTTCTCCACTTGCCACCACTCTTCAAAGCTCCACATGCTTCCATCAACAAATACAACAGAATATTTTTACTCTTTCATCCACTTTACAGCATACCTTTTTGTTTCTGATAGACCAAGCAAGCAGCAGAATGTCCCCCTTCCCCCCCTGCATACCAGTTTTCCTGTTCCCCAGAGAAAACCCTTCTCCCTCCCCAATCAAATCACAGCTCTAGGTGCTGGTTCCTCAGCTTTCCTCCCGCACGTGGATTTACTCACTAGGGGTCATTGGTAAATCGAGGAAGTCGTGGCTGAGGGAAACCATAGAGATGACAGTAGAGTACATCAAAGCAGTAGCAGCACATCTCCGCTGTCACCACCAGGTTCTTGGTACTGTTGGCAGTTCCATTGGGCCGGGTAAGTGGGCTCAGAGCTCCTGAAGTGGGATTCATTCGAGTAATTGGGGAATTTCCTGGACCCAAAGTCAAGTCAGATACGTTCTCCCTTCCATTATTCCCGTCTGTATGCTGGTGGTTCTGAAGAGGACCTGAACTGGAGCCTGGTACAGTTGTGGCCTGATTCCCATGACTGTGGGTTCCACTCCCAGACAATTTGGGTTTCTTTACCCCACAACAGCCAGCTGCCAGCTTGGGCTCAAGTGGAGGAACACAGCGTCTTTTTCCCATCCTGATTCAAAACTTGCTGCCTGGAGCACTGCAGAATCCTGGCAGAAAGAAAAAAAAAAAAAGCAACACACAGAACAGTTACAGCAGGTGAAAAAATCAACAGTCATTTCCTTGCTTTTTCTAAGGTGTCAGAAGGGTTTGTCTGTAAAAAAGAGGGGGGAAAACCCCTGCAACTCGCAGCTAAGCACAGAACTAAGATCAAATCAGCAGAGTGGGAGTTTTTATACAGGAAAGAAGTATACATGCCATGAAATCATACTTACAAAGGTGAGGCTTACCGAGTATTAAAAAAAAAAAAACCAAACCAGGCAGCTCATCACAAAAAAGTGGAAGGCAGTCTTCTCATAAGGGAAGTGTAATTGGGGGAAAAAAGGGGGGGGCCTTCGGACTATAGATATATCCCATTTACTACTTTTCTGGATCACCCATTCCCCCTTGGTTAATGTCTCTGCATCAGTGGCACAATCTACTACTCCACCACCACAGAAGCATTTCCCTTCCTCATTCTCAGCGGAAGAGTAACAACAACTTTGCACTGCACCACCTGGTTTGGACTCCCAGGTGTGCTCCCCCAACTTAGCTCTGGCCTAATCAAGACACGAAGAGAAGCTACAAACACTGAACAAGCATTTTCTAAACAACAGACCATTTCCCAGACCCAAACACAGCAACCCCAAGAACCAGAACCTGCATTTACTTTCTAAGACAAAGTCAGCGGTGCCCGCAGGTAGACATCTCGAGTACACAGCCAGGACATACAGAAGAGAAAGCGCTGAAGACCGAGCACAGCCTGAGCGGAGGGAAGTGGTAATGGCGGAGAAGAGAAAACAACAGAATGCGCTGCCTCGCGCATCACAGAAGAGGGTGGAACCAACACAGGGAGGAGAGTCTATGCAGCAAAAAACGAAATGAATGTAACAGATAAGGACCACGAGTCAACGGTAAGAACTTGCACAGGTAAGTATAGATCTCATGGTGATGATGACATTACACAAAAGGAGGGGAGAACAGATCCCTGTCTGTCAAACAGGGCTCGAAGAGCAGACACTTCCATCACCTAGGATACCATGAAGAACTGGAACCCAACTTCAGGCCTCCTGAGAGCCACGCCACTACTTTAGCCACTAGATCATCCCTCCAACTCTTCCAAATATTTAACTGATGGGTGAACCGAGAACACACACACGGGGGCAGGGGGGAACACTACCGACATAAATTCTTGTTATGGCATCCCCCTTCCTTCTCTGCACATGCAAAGAATCTAAACTTTATCCATGAAGTTTCTTTAGCCATCGTGTGATACAACCCCAAGCTGAAGCAGAACTAGCATGAGACATGTAGATGATGTCTCTCAAAACAAAACGCTTAAGAGTGTTTAAGCGCGAGGTTTTAGAAAGATAATCAGCATAAGGAAAAATTAAGAAGACAAAATGAAAATTACTCATTTCGCTCTGATCTCTACCTTCATAACCACAAAGAAAAGGATAACTTGGACAAAGGAAACATGTAATTTTTCAGTACCTCTTGAAAGTTATGCTATAATGCTTCAGTGACAGCTGCTGAGATAGATGACCCTTTCCAAGTTGTCCCTGTGGGCTATGTCCATTTAGGAAGAAAGTCATTTATTTTTTTGAAACCATAACTCTTCATTTTAAATTAAAGACTTGGAGGGGGCAGAAAGGATCTTCTACAGCTCTTGGACATTTATCACCGTATCAGCTGCTGCAGGCGGCAGAACTGCCCTAACAAAGCAGGCTGCACACCACTGCCGAGCCGCGGGAGGCCTTCTGCTGTCTGTCTCCTCACTTATCCTTCACAGGAAGGAAACTTCGGTACAAAGCGACGTGTTCCAGCAGCAAATATAAAACCGAACAACCAACGAGACACTCGACTCACAAGGGGCCGGAGCCCGGTACTTCGTGACAGACCCGAGGGCTCCAGGCGACACGGGGCAGCATTTTGGGGGGGGGGGGGGGAGCCCCGATGCCCCCAACGCCCTGGTAGGGTGAAGGAGAGCGGCCAGGCTTGTACCTGCCCTGACGAGAGCCCGGAGGCAGCGCGGCTGCCGGGGGCGGCGGAGCGGCAGGGCAGAGGCTCCTCGCCCCGCGCGACGCCGCGGCCCCGCGCACCGAGCCCTCCCAGCGCGTGGGGCGAGGCCGCCGCCGCCGGGGGGCCCCGTCGAGGAGCCGCCGCGGCCCAGGCCCGCCCGGCAACGGGAGCGCGGACGCGCCGCCGCCGCCAGGGGGCGCCCGGGGCCGCGGAGCGCCAGGCGGGGGGGGGGGGGGGGCACCCCCGTTAACCCCTTCCCGCCCGCCGGTGCCGCCCCCGGTGCCCCCCCCGCAGCCCCCCCGTGACCCCCTCCCCCACCTTCCGTTCCCGCCCGGGGCCGGACGCGGCTTCTCCCTCCTCCGCCTCAGCCCAGCCGCCGCCGCTGCCGCTGCTTCCCCGCCGCCGCCGCCTCCTTCTTCTCCCGCTTCATGGAGCCATGGGCCGGGGCGGGGGCTCTCCGGAGAAGCGGGCCCGGCGGGCGGGGGAGGAGGGCAGCGCCCGCCGCAGCCAGGCCGGGCGCCGGGCTTCCCAGGGCCGCCGGGCAGCGCGGGGAGCTGGCGGACTGGAGCGAGGCCGAGGGAAGGTCCGCCGCTATCCCGGCAGCCTCCTCCCTGATAGTGAGGTAATGAGGGAAAAATGTACACAGTCCGCCAGCCTCCCATCGGCCCCGCGGAGCCAGCGCGACCATAGAGAAGGGAGGACAGTCTTCCCTCCCCCGAAACCATAGATGCCACGGACTTCCGCTCCGGCTCGGACGACACTCGCGGGGGCCGGGTTCCCTCGCTGTCACGTGACGCGGCGCACGTGCGAGGACAAACAGTCTCGGGGGCGGGGGGAGGCAGCGAGTGGGAGGGGCGCGGGGCTCCCCCGCCCCCAGCTGTGCTGTGACCCGGGGGAAGGGGGGACGGGGGGAGACACCCTCACGTGGCGGGGGTGGTGCCGCTCTGCCATTGGCTAGCACTCGGTAACGTCACTCCAAGAAGGGGGGCACGCTCGGACGCATCCATTCTGCGGCTCGGCGCGGGTAGCCCCGCCCCTCCCCCCCGCGTCTGCCGGCTGTGGTCGGTGCTAACGGCGGGAGCGCGCGCTGCCAACGGCCGGGGCCGCCCCGCCTCCATTTTGTGCCTGGCGAGGGCTGGGGGGACCCGCGGCCGAGGCTGCCGGCGGAGGGGCTCCCGCGGCGGCGCGGCTCTCCGGGAGCTGGGCCGGACGGGTCGGCGCGCCCCGCGGGGGCACAGCTCGTGTGAAGGTCGGAATTGCAGTGAAACACCGCTCCCTCGGCACTGAAACGCATCGGTGTCTCGGCTTCTGGCAGGAAGGCAAACCTACCGCAGCCAGTGCGGTACGGCAACTGCATGGGACGTTTGAAAAATGACGATTTCAGATTTTTTAGCATCTGGGACAGTAGGAGCTTCTCCTCGGCCCCGGTAGAAGCCCTGCTTAAAAGGCACCTAAATCCTTCCTTCCACCCATTCTACATAACTGTGTTAAAAATACTGCACGTGTGTAATTCTACCATGAATGGGCTCTAGGACTTTCTGTAGAAGTAAAGGCCGAATGTATGCTTTCGAAGGAGAAGCTTTGACGCTTTAGTCTGCAACGAGGATTGCTGCAGCAGTCAAGGTGCTCTGGAGCGCTGAGGGAGTGGTGGTATTGCCAGTCTGCACAGCACAGTTGCGATGGAGGAATGCTGCTGCAAACGTGACTGCTACCATTTTCCTCTGTTGCCTAAATAACAACTTCTGTCTTACTTCTCTGCCCTCACTCTTCATTCATAAAAGCAGCAGCAGATGTTGCTCCAACAAATGTAGAAATAACAGCCTTCAGCATTACCCATTATTTCATTTTCGGATGTTAATATATAGCCCATGTGAATTAGGTAAGTCACATGCTCAATATACTTTCTAGTGATTTATAAAGAACAGGTACTTCCCAGAGGAAAAGCTACAATATCAAAGCAGAGAAGTTGTAAACAAGTACAGATAAAGAGTAGAGTAGAACCTTTCATAAAGATGACTAGATTCTTCCTTCCCTACATTCCTTTATTCCATGTTAATTCATTTCACTTTCCTCTAGCTTGAAAGGGGAGTAGTGAGATGTTCTGAGAACAGTAGTAAAACACTAAATTAAAAAAAAAAAAACTACTTTTCAGCTATTTTTCTGAACTGTAAGCATTCTACAAATTCAAACTCAGCATGTTCTTCAAAGGACAAAGCCCTCTGCTAGTATAAGCTGGTAGAAGCTATTTGGGACTGTAAAATGGAATTTATGGCTGATTGCTTAGATCAGGAGTTTCACAAAGAACACAGAAGAGGCAAAAAGCAAACAATTAGAAGAATCCAGTTAAATTTTAGCAAATGTCTTCCTCATTGCTACTGAATAGAAACTGTGTTCTTAGCACTAGGAGGACACTGAAATTATTACTGTTCCATGATGACTTTGCTTATGGTCCCTTGGGTCTGAAAGATGACAATTTTGAGTACCATCTTATGTAAAATTCTAATTGTGGTTACTACAGAAATCTTATTTACAAGAATCAGATGAGTGTCCTAGAACAAAGGTTTAAGAGCAATTTTTTGACTTAAAGCATTATAATGCTTTAAGAGCAAAATAAATGCACCTGCAGTACTTGAAAGAATCCTTCACCTCCCCCCAAAACCCCACACCATTTACTGAAAATAAGCCTAAGACTTCATCTAAGAGCTCTTTCCCAACAGTAAAAAAACACTTCTGGAACTCCTCAAGAGGCAACTTTATAACAGTGAATCAAGTACTTACAATCTGTTTATGAAACTGGGACTCAAGGTCATCATTAGTGATATCACTGTTCTATTAACATTACAGTATAAAACAATACTTGACCAGGTTTTGCGTGTTCCATAGCATTGAGGGCTGCCACTTCCTGAAGCACAAGGTGATAAACAGCAGTGGATTTGATTCTCACCTTTCACTGGCTTACCCCTTGCATTTTAGTCCGCACTGTGCTGAAGTCTGTTGCATTTCAGTATACATACCTATAGTTCCCCACCCTAGGCTTGAAAAATTTTAGTGATATTTTGATGTTTTCTTTCCTCCAGCCACAGAAATTAGCAGCTTGTGTATCATAACTTGTTTCCTATTATCAAAGTTACAATATCATTACCTGAATTGTATTTTACAAGTAGTAGGTTCTTATTTAAAAGAGTAAAAATAGAACTAATGTGAAAACTGATTTGGCCACCTTTATGAAAATTCAAGGTTAAATGTACATGGGAGGGGGGGAAATCCATCTTGCAACTTTAAGAGCTAGAACATGAGTTGTCTGTCTTTCTGCAGCAAGAGGCCGACTACTTTCCTGCATCCCACTTCTCCCTAAAAGGCTTGAATTTATTTTTGAGTTTACACATTGAATGCTTCACTAGTATAAAGGTATACAAACTGCTTATGTACAAAAACCTCTGAGTCCTTTATTAATGTTTTCAAGATGTATGTGGTACATACAATTAACATCACACCAGCTACAGGAAGTACTCTGCTGCAAGAGGTACTTCGAAACAGGTATCCCAGAGCACCAACATAGACACACACACAGACACTACAAAAAAAAAAAAATCACTTTGAAATGATTTCCCGCACACTTTTTTTTTTCTTTTCTTTTTTAAATTGACAGCTAGGACTTCTGAACCATTGGAGATTCTAAATGTGGCAGATCTAGTGCAGTGGCACTGGTTTGAAGAAGGCTATTTCAGACACTGAAAGGTCAGAAGAACAAGAACTGAACAGAGTAAATGAAAAGTGGTGTGATATTTCAATGCTTTGAAGCATGACTGTCTGGGCTGACCTCTGCGTGTCAGCTTCTCGATGTCCCCTGCAGAGTCTCCTGTGTATACACAAGGTGTGTATACACCTGCAATTTACCCCTAAGCTGCAAAACAGAAGGGGGGCACAGTCCACCACACATTGCATCACTAGTTCCAATTAGTAGGCACTGACACATCAGGAGGATTAAACAAATGGGACTGCAAAGAGTTTAAAAACGGATGAGCCTGAGAGAAATCTTTGTTCATTATGACAGATCAGTGACAATCCCTTCAGGTCACCAGGCTTCACATGTCCATCTGTTGCCATCTGTTCCCTAAACTCACCCTTTTTATTCAGATGCTCTGCTTAAAAATAAACCCAAACTACAAAAAGTTTCAACTCCATTCTGTACAAGTTTCTCCATTTCCAGAGTCATTATTCTGCCTTTAAACCTTCTCCTTTCGCTTTAATTTGGATACTTTCTTGACAGTTCCATTCTTGTTTAGAAGCTTCAAAACACGATCTTTGTGATCCAAGACCTTTAGCATGGAGTCTCGAGCTTCATTGATTTGATCCATCACCAGTTTACACCTCTGCATGTTCCCCTGAAACGAAACACTGTCGTCACTAACAGCAGATTGTCTAGTCTAAGCAATCACTTTACCTTTTCATAATACCATCTTTAAATGATGAGACTTGAAACACAAAAAAATCAAAGGTACATTTCCTAAGTCATCTCTAGCTCTTATTAACTGCAATAGGAGATTTTGTAATTAAGAGCAAAGCAAATATGTTGGGCTGAGACATTAATCCACAGGAACCTACCTGTATCAGTTCATTTATTCGATGCAAGTCATCATCAGTTGCTGCTTTTTTCTTGGGAATGAGTCCCTCCTGTAGGGCAGTCAGTCTCTCATACACATCATGTTCCAGGTTTGTCTAAAAGACATCAGCACTTCTTGAGAAGGTTTATCGCCAGGCCAGAAAACGTTCGCCCACATTAAGAAAGCTACACAGTGAAGATGACGATAATCTGTTCCCCTCTCAGCTGCTCATGTTAGTAATTCAGAAGATGGAGCCTTTGACATAAAGTGTGGCACTATTCCTCTTACTAACATCCTGTTTACAGGATTGCTCCATTTCTGAACAAACATGGATCCTAACGAGAAGTGCTTCCCCTGTTTCTCACAATACTATTCCAGGAATGCAGAGGTTTTGGGGAGTTTGGTGCTAGAATGCAGAGCACCTACCTCACCCCCAACCTGAAACAGAAGCATCCAGGAATGTGGATCAGTGCTGCCTCCTCAGATCAGCCGCACCATCCCAAACAGACGCTTCTTCAGACCTGTGCATCAGCAGGAGGGAGTTGCCAATTTTGATCATCTGTACAAAATACATCAGCTCTTATGTCTGGATCAAAATCAACACCCTAAGTTTCCAAGCCACTTATGCCACATTCCTGAGAAAGGGGAAAGCATGTCCCGCTCCCTTTGGGCACTATATACCAGCCTCTTTCTGGTATCCCAGTGTCAGATGAGCATGTACTGAGTTTGCAAAAAACCATCCTGTCTTACAGCACTTTGTGCTCCCCCATGTTATAGGAGGCTGGCAAGTCACGTTCACCTACCAGCTGTAGTAGTTGTGCCGCACAGAGATGGACCTTCCACCCTTGTGCTCGACAGGATACACCCTTCTGATTGGCAATCTCTTGCAGCATGGCCTTTTTCTCTTCTGTCTCCAAAAAATACAAACATATGTTATTTACACTCAGAACAGAGGCCTGCCACATTCCTGTGAACAAAAGTATTAATCCAACTCCCACTCTCCACATGTCCTAATAAATGAGAATGAGTGACATTTTTGATTAGGGCAGGAAGATATCTACTCATCTGCCACATATGTGAAAGCTGCTCTCATTAACAGATTAACAGATCATCTGGATTTCCAAAAAATATAAGTTCTACCCAAGAACTAGCCCCAATTATTCTGTGATTCTGTATTTTCATGTTTTAAAAATGCAATGCTCAGTGCTTCAAATGCTCTGCAAAAACACTGTTTTGGGGCTTGTCTTATACCACTGAAATATATGTCACCTCCCTCCTAGATGTTCTTACACAGTTGCAAAAACCCAATCAGCTTAGATGCTTAAAAATTTTAAAATATTAGCTAAAAAGCCTAGAAACAGTGGCTGATCTCCATTTTCCTCACCTTAGAGAGTTCTTTTTTTAAAAAAATGACAAGACCCATTTGTTAGTTGACAATACTTGTTACTCTAAATCCAGGATGTTTTGTTAGGTAGTAAGAAAATCAGAGAGTATAGCATATCACTTTATTTTTATTTTTTAAAGTAAGTTTTTATCACTGCAAGTAAAACATTTCTCAATAGCCAGAAGGTATATTTTTTCCCTCTTACAAATTTATGGGTAATTCTATTACAGCTAATTCTACGTAAGGTCCTTCCTTCTTGTTTCCTCTGTCTTGAGAGCTGAAGAGAGATTCAGGCAACATCTAGCTAACAAGTCCTTCATTAGCTCACTTGATCAGCCTTTGTTTCTGAATTGCCAGAAAAAAAAAATTATTTGTGAGATTGCTCGTCAACCCTAGCTAGCTAAGACACCATTCCCTGGTACACTGAAGCAGTTTATCCAGGGTGAATGAAAACTCCAAATTACAAGACAATGACTGACCTTTTACCCGGACATCACTGTATCTCTGGAAGTGGTGATAGGCAGCTTTCCAAGGATTGCGGTAGTGACGGAGCAACGTGATAGGCGGCCTTGGACGCACAGGGACATACCTTACACCTTCTTCATCTAGAAAAAGGTCCAGGAAGAAAAACTGAGCATTAAACAAGTAGGGGAAAAGTAGGAGATCGGCATGACCCAGTAACTCCGGCAAAAGATCAGTGAGCACTACTTCATACAAAAAGATGTTCTATGGGTTGAGAAGGGTCATGTGCCCTGAACATCAATATGCAAAGACTAGATATTTAGATTCTGTATTATTTTTACTTCTGAAATGGGGGAAATGACAGAGCATGTTTTCTGAGAAAGAAAGGGAAAAGAAAATGTAAACATCTGAGTAGGGGGGGAAAAAAGTCATTAGAGATGACATTACCTATATACTCCTTTGGAGGAGACTTGCGCTTTTCTGCCTTCACCAGCAAACTTTTGGCAGTGGATTTCTCATCATCAGTGCTATTTGTTTCCATCATGTCCCCTTCCTCTGTGGAGATCACATGCTGCTGCTTACGGGGTTTCTTCCTTGGGGAGGCACCAGGTGGTAAATCACTTGGGGGCATTGAAAGGTTGTTGGCCAACAACGCCAGAGATGGAGACACAGTACTTGTAGTCAAAGGAGGGACTGCTGAGATGCAAGAAAGAAAAAGAACACAAGCTATCAGTAGTGCTCAAACAACAGTAGCACCTTTACACTATCTCCAGAACAGCAGTTGCCCTTCAATGCATTGTGAGGGGCGTGCATTTCATTGTAGATGCACTTCAGCCCCATGTGTGTACAAGACTACATACTGAGCAATGATTTGGACCATGCCTATACCCTAAGATCCTTAGTGTCTCATGTACAAGAGCACAAGGAGTGAGAACCAGGGCAATCCTCCCTCAGTTCCTTCACATTCAAACCTCTTTAGTTGAATGCTACAAAAACAAATCTACACTAATATCACTCAGTAACTGTACAGAAGATGTCTTTCTCCTCTGAATCTATGCCAACGTGGATCACAGTAGATAGCAAACAAGTCCCTTTTGCCATGTAGCTACAGAGTCGCATGCAGTCAAATAGGGACTGCAGTACTCTCCCTGCAAGAGTCTACTTGGACTTCCAAGTCAACAGCACCATGTCAGTAGGTTACTGCACAAGTCAACACACCTCTGAAGTCGGGCAACAGAGCAGCAGGTAGCCTGAAGGAACACTCTGACACTCGGAGGGGAAAATGCTTAATCAGCAGCAACTGAGACAAGTATGCCACAGCCCACAGCAGAAAATCTCTGGCATGAGATCTCTTGAAAATTTGGCATACACCACACGGTCAAGAAAAGACAAAAGAATCCTGAAGAGCTTAATTATATCTGGCTGTACTCCAGAGATATCTGAAGTAAGCAGCTTCTTCCATCACAGTTTTAGGGAGAACCACGAAACAAGTAGAACAGAACTTTGATACCACATTACCCATGAACGTGGGACACATTCATATCATTTTGTCACTGTATAGTCTGTGTGCTGAGATCCATAAGGACTTGAAGTTTACTAATCTTGGCTGAATGCGACTACGACCAATTTGGATAGGAAGGCAATATACTGAATATTGAAAAAAGTTCAAGAGAAAACATCCATGAATTGCAGTAGTGCCCTATTAAGGTCCTAGCCTGGTCGCTAATTCTTCACATGCAAGGAGACCCTTGAATCTGAACATTAGGGCTTGTGAGAAAACTGAAGTTAACTCTATGCATTCGTAATACACTGGCACTGCTGCTGAGTGTTTTTTTCAGTAAGTAATTCATGCAGAAGCTTTGGAGTTGGATCACTTAAGCATGAACAAAGCAGCAGTCCCAAATACCAAGTGATTTCATGAAAGACTGATGAAAGGGCAAAGCAGTTTTGAAAAGGCAGGAATCTAGTTGCTACTCTGCAACTGTTGTTATTTGCCACAGGAACTGCCTCATAGACATTGTAATGCCCTTTCTTCCCAGGGGTCAGAAACTGATCTCAAATTCATTAAAGGAGTCCTAACTTAACTATCAACTAAATCTTTGTTTTCCATTCTACTTACTGGGCCATTAAGACTTCATACTCTATTCACATAGCACTTCATACCCCCATCCCATCACCAAAATCAAGTCCATTTTATCTACTGAGAAGCAGTAGTTAGGGGGGGAAAAAAAAAAGGTCTATGAGAAATAAGGGATATAGGAACCCTTTGACTGATATTCTGTGCTACCACAAAAGACAGAACTTCACTTTTTGGATGGATGTGTTGAAATTCTCCTAGTTTCCTGAGAGAGACAGAGAAAAATACAACTTGATGCTGAACAACAGCCTACCAGATACTGGTCGCATTATGTCCATAGGTTCCACTTCCTCTTTGATCTTTATCTCTGGTACTGTAGGCCCCAGCACTGCCGAAAGGGCACTGCTCATGGTTGACGGAGGAGCAGGCGCAGCCACAATTGTAGTAGAAGTTGGCGGAGCAGCCGGAACGGCTCCTGGGATGGTGGACAGAGCGGCGGCGGGCTGCGACGTGGGGCTGGCGGCTGCAATAATGGTTGGAATGGCAGAGGGGGGCTGCTGGGAGGTAGGGGGCACCGCAATGGTGGGCTGCTCACTGCTCTGGTTAGACACTGCCTCCATAGACACAGTGACTGGAGTGGCCATGGACACGTGAATTTCAGGTTTCGGCTTGGCACTGTAACATAAAAGCAGCAAAAAAACCTAGAGATAGGGCATCGCTGCCTTAGAGTACCGTCGTGACTTTCTACCACAAACAAAATTAAGGAGACATGCTGGAGTCAGACTATCCAGTTTTTCTGCCCCAGGAAATAACACCTAGCTCAGTGATGTCTGGAACACAACAAGAGACTGTATCACCTCAGTCTTAGCCTCAACTTTTTTTTCCCCCTCTTGCAAGTCCCTTGTTTGTTATAGATGCTATTTTCTTCTACCTGCTGTAACAAGCAAATCTCATGACTAACTCCAAATAAATTCAGAATGCTCCTGAAAGTTACAAGAGACTTTCACAAAGTAAACAAGAGGAATTTTTACCCAAAGCTTTTCTGCACCATCTTCTGTTTCACAAGAGCTCCCACTATAGCTAATATTTTTAAAACAATACACACAACTGAAATAGGGTAGAAGCTCCATTTGGACTTTCTTCAGCATTAACTTCCAAGTCATATAGACTTAAGAGTTTGAGGCATATCCTTTAACATGATGTCAGTTTTTTTCTCTTTTGAAACCTGATAACCACACCTTTTAAAAGACTATTGCCTCAGTTTCACAATAGCAAAACTAGCCAAGTCTGTTCAACAGAGTTGTCACACAGACACATTCAAAATAGATCCTTAAATTTCCCAGAAGGAACGAAGCCATTTTAAAAGCCAAAGAATGCAAATCAAAAAACGCAGTAAGAACATTATCATGAATTTGTTTGTTTCTTAAAGTCTTACCCAGCAGGCCTTGGTGATCCAGATGTGCTTCTCATAGTACTCTCCACACGTGTGCTAGCTACTTCAGGAGGCTGAGGGGGAATTAAGCTTTTTCGGACTGCCAGCCTGTAAGAGGAATTTTCAATCTGTCTGTCTGTCTCTCTGATGCAGAGAGAAATACCACTGAAAGCAAAGCAACCCACCTTCTGTTGCCAAAACCAGAATGGGAAGTATATCTGTATCACTCCACTCTATTCTCAGAGTAACTGTGACCTATTATATAGAGTTTCGTTTTGCTTTTTCAAATAAGACCTTCAATTGTATTTTTCTTTAAAGATAAAAGACCAATTGCTCTGGCTTAGTCTCACCCAGTTTTAGGGCTTCTCCAGAAATGCTGCTTTTACTTTCATCTTGCCAACCAAGACTCCTTCTTGAGACTGCCAGGCTCCAACAGTGGACAAAGGGAGTTTGGGCCATGCCACTGTCCTCCCCTATTATGAGACTGAGCAAACCACCTGGAACTACACAGTGCCCAGATGGACAACTGCTTTGTTTAGCTGGACTAGACTGTGTAAAAGCCTGACTCCAAGACCGCAAGCACTGAATGTGGATGTTAAAGCACAGTGCTCAGTACAGAAAAGTATTTTAGAGACTACTCAGTCTCCTGTGGGGCTGCAAGTGAAATTGTTGTCCAAAATAATCAACCTTTCAAATGGAAAAATTCTTTAGTGTTCTATCTCCACTTCTTTGGAGTATGTTTCACTTTTAAGGCCTGCAGTTTCTCTGCCTTAAAAAGAGGTTTCCACTCAAAAAAAAAAAAAAAAAAAAAAAAAAAAAAAAAAAAAAAAAAAAAAAAAAAAGAGAGAGAGAGATTTTGGTCTCACAGGGCATATTATATCCAAACCTTTTCAGCTGTACTCAGGAGGAAATGGATTGTTAATTCTAATGCTTTCTCTTGCTTCTTTATTCAGGCATTCAAAATTAGACAGATGACATGTAAAATATTTTACAAGTTTAAGTTACTTCCTCCCCTTTTCCTAATCAGGCTGCACAGCAGGGTATTAATCCCATCCTTTCTACTCTTCCACAGATCCTTCCAAGAAAAGCAGAGAGGACAAAGCATGCAATTCTAATTTTAGTAGATGATGAGCTCTTTGTTTTTATTAAACTAAGTAAGAAAGTCTCAGATCCATTTTCCCTCAAAAGGTCACCTCCAAGAACGGGAGACAGATTGTCCTTCCTCACATCCCATTACTGACAGCAAGGGGAAACTATAACCTGTCCTGGTAGAAGTGTTTCACAGATCAGCAGGTTACTCACAATCACTGCTGACTGAATCATCTTCTAGAGCTTTTCACATCATTGCTGAAACTGTTCCATTTAGCTGGACTAGATTGCACAGAACCGTCATTTACATGTCACGTCAATCCTACTCACCCATCCGTGGTTGGTTTCTTCCGGAGAATGCTTGGGCGTGGGGAAGAGCCCTGGGCTGGTGCACTGGCACTGGCACTCTGGCTATGGGTTTGCACAACTGTAGTCGCTGCAGAAGCTGTATTGAACGTGTTGCTAATGGGATTGGCTACAATGGTGGCTCCATCTGCCAAGACTACTGCTAGGAAGGATGGACATTGACATAGGAGAGGGAAAAGGGAACAGACACAGAAGAAAAAGCCACAGTTATTTAAAGAAATATGATGACAAAGCAGGTGTTTGCAGAACACGTTGTCCATGCTCCGCCGACTCCCTCAATCTTTAACTGTAGCTTTCAAACCACTTTGTAAGCGATACCTTCACTACAAAGCAATTTGATAACTGAACCTTCTGTAGGACAGACGGAAACTACTCCCTGCCTAATGACTGTTGCTAGGGAAATACTCTTTTCCAGATGAAACTGAAAAGGCAGACATCGCTAGGGAGATCACCAACACAACTGCGTCAATGGGAAAACACTCCTAGTAGAGCCTACGTGGCAATACGTGCCACTTGTAAGCAAGCACTCGTCAGCTGTGTTTACATCCTGACCTTCTGCCAAGGCGGTTTGGCCGACTCAGCTACCAACTGATGCAGAGTATTTAGACAGTCAGGAAGACGCCACATGACACGTCTGCCAGCTTTGCTAGCAGCATATTCTCTTTGCTGCCGTATCCTCTTTCTTTAGTAAGCTGCTGGGATTTCACTGGACCAATCATTTCCCATGCATGAGGGTTTCTAGCACAGTCCAAGATCAGGTTACCAACTGCTGAAGGTACCTGGCCAGATTTTTTGATTGCTACTGTGACCTAAGGTGTAGCTGGAACAGTTCACAGAATGTCATGGTACGTGTAACTAACACTTCCCACAAGGGTTTACTGCAGAGAATTGTTTAAACTCGGGCACTGTCAGGCTTTTCAGGTGAAGTAGCCCTTCCAATGCTACCCATATACACCACCCTGCACACTTAAAATTAAGAAACAACATTTACAGAGGCAAAAACCTTTGCTGGGAGAATATGTATATAAGCGTATTTAACATCCACTACCTGGCCACAACGGCCGTAAGATCGTTACTTGGAGGATGAAAGAAAACCTTAAGCCAAAACACTTTGTAGGACAGTTTGAAGCTCAGGTGCTTTGACCAGGCCCAAAGCAGGGACTCTGCTGGTGACAGTTACCTGAAGTCTTTGTCTCCGTTTGTGGTTGCTGAGCGCTGATTGGCGCCGGCTGGAGTCCCTGCGTGCCAATGGGTGCAGTGGGGTGCAGTCCCTGGGTCCCAATTGGTGCCGGCTGGATCCCCTGCGCACTGATGGGTGCCGGCTGGATCCCCTGCGCACTGATGGGTGCCGGCTGGATCCCCTGGATGTGCCGGGCATGAGACGCATCTACAGTCATCAGCTGCATGGGGTTGAGGTGGACAGTGGAGGCCACTCCTACGCCAGTCTGAGCTGTGATTGCTGAGTTGGGTGCCTGGGCTGAAACTGGGAACAGCAACATGGATATCTCATCACTCCTGCCCAGGGGGCTGCCTTGGCTCCCCGAGCACCTCCCACTGGCCCGAGAATATTTACTTTCAAAGAAGATTTTTCTTTTAAAAATTAATTTGCCAGCCTGCTTGGAGCAGTAACAAATTCCAATTTGTCAGCACAGAGGCAAGATTGTCTACCAGAAGAATTAGATGCTACTATTTATTTTCATTCCATTTTCTATTTGATATTGCTACAAGAGAGCAAAGTTCAAGTTGAGTCTAACTTTAAAATTAGACTCAAGTTACATTTCTGTACCCAACTTCCAATCTCAGAAATCAGTGCACTACTTTTGCTCACTGTAATGTTATCTTACAAAGTCTGTAAGTGCCAACACTTGGTATTTTCCTGCTTTAAAAGAAAATTAGGGGGCTAAAGCATTTCTTTTCAGAAGACAGTCTTTCACAGAGATGATCATTTAAATCAACTAAAAAGAGAAACACCTGTGATTATACAAAAGCAGATGAAGAAAGCAAAGACTCCAGTGTAAATACCTTAGGATGTGGCTGGCTTGCTTCTTCCCTTCCCCCAGCCACATAATCACGAAAAATTTTCCTTAGTGCAACTGGACAAAAGCGTTCTGAACTTGAATACGATTTCATCTGATGCAGAATGGGGTTTACAATTATAGGCCAAACCTCACCACTAAACTGAACATAAGGTCCTTTTGTGGCAGAGCAACACTCCGTATGAAGTACCTGTTCTAAGAAGTTCAATTAGTCTATTTGTATTTACAGCTCTGAGCAACTAAGATTCTGTATTCCCAGACCTGCTATAAAGTGTACCACACACCTCCCAAGCAGCTGCAATGGGCAGCATTTAATGATGTTGTCAGACTGTCTGCAGCTTCTGGATCTCCAGATTCCCAGTATTTACAGAACATTATCACAATTTCTACAGCCAAACAGCAAATGCAAGTGCTAACTTGCTAACAATGGACTTGCTTGCCAACAATGGACAGCCCTCTCATCACAGAGTAAGCTGTTTTTGTCATTATCACAGGATTTCGATCAAGTTCTTGTGCTGACAAGCCACTCGGAAAACAGCTATCAAAAAATGGAAATCTGGTCCTGCAAAATGGCTTCTATATAGAAGTATGGCACATAAATTCTGTTAGTTAGACACCCTACGTGAAATGTTCTTGTTGCAGAATTTTCTATCCAACAAAATAATTTTGGAGACTATACAAGCACAACCAGCATTTGGAAAGCCAAAGCCAAACTTCCTCAAAATTCCACATTAACACCCCTTATCCCAGTGAGCTTTTTTAAAGCCTCCTCTATACTTTTAATGTAAGCCCTCAAGTGGCTGTCCTCAGCACAGCTGCACATCCCTCCTGATCCTGATGATACCCTGAGTTCTCTGCTTGAAGCTGTCACCAGTTATTGCCATAAGAAGTACTTTCAAAGGGTGTTTCCAATCAATTTTGCAAGCAAAGTGTCTGTCAGTGAGCTTCTGCTGAAGAACCCACATCTGTTCTTTATCAACATTAGCCTAACATCTCCAGTACACTACCAAAATTGAAGCTCCTGACAGTCTGCCTTGTGGGCTCACACAACGTTCCCGTGGCAATGTCAATGATTCCTTTCACGCAGGTCCTTGCTGTCCGCTACCTGCAGCGGAACACCGCGTTCCACATCTACCAGCTGAGTGCAGGACAAACAGGAAAAAGCGTGTTGCTTTGGAGGCTCTGTAACCACCTCTCAACCACAGCAGCCAACAACCACCTGACACTACTCATCTGCATATTCTCCCTTAACCCTTCAGCCAAAAAGCAGGAAAAACATAAGAAGAGTTCACCTTTCCTTCATGTGAGTCATTTCAACCATCTTGAAAGCCCACCTGAAATCCTGATATGACTTACAGTCAAGCCTTATGACTTTTCACTGGCCTTTCAATGACAGTAAAGAAAGAACAGGCCCCAGTAATTCTTCAGTTCCCCATGCATATCTTCCCATTCAGCAAGCAGGCTTTGCCACCTCAAAGCTCCTTCTGTATCAGCCAAGGGTAACATGCTGCCAGCAGACAAAGGCATTGTATGAAAATCCAAATTGTAAATATTGCTGGGGTTTGGATTATGAAAATTACCACATGCCCCAAGCCACTCAGTAAGGTAAAAGTGCTCTAAATTTTGTCACCAAGAATGACATGAATTTGGGTTGACTAGATTATCTCACATTACTTATGCAACAGTTTGCATAGTCAAAAAAACAAAACAAAACCCTCAACAGCTATATGTGAACTGTCTCCATTCTTCTAAACGGAACAGAGCCTGATATCAAAGTTAACAAGTTTATTGCTGATCATTTCAAGATTATCAAGTCCATTAACACCATCTCAACATCCTCCATTCCTCTTGTGATGCCAGAGGCGTGGCCTTTAGCACAGTCGCCCCCCCCCTTTTCCCCTGCATCTCAGATTCCCAAGATATATTTACATTTTGGCACAAACATGCAATTTCCACTTTTGTTTTCCACCATGTGTAACCAACACTATCATATGTTTTCTGACAAGCTCCATAATGCAAAGACCTATGAAACTGCCAGCTCCAGAGACTCAGTTTTCTGTCTCAAATTGTACCTTCACATGCAAAGAAATGAAAATGGGCTTGTCAAACACTAAGAAATGAAGACACATCAGAGGGCTGGTTTGGAGCAGTTTAACTGTTTTTGATTTGTGGAATCCAAAACTTCTCAGAGGTACAAACCCTTGAACAGTCAATGCGAACCTCCCAAGAAAATGGTTAGTGGCCATGTTTAGTAGGCCTCTGCAATAGTTCAAAACACCCTGCTCATACCTCTTCCCTTCAGCCAACCACAGATCAAAACCTTGATTGTCAGAATCAAGCCTACAAACCTCTTGGCCTCTCCTATCACTACAGCTAATAGGTATGCTAACAAGTGAACAAAGCGTCAAGGTCAGCTTGCACCAAAATCTCGGAAGAGGTCTTACCTGGGTACTGGCGAATGGTGGACACAGAGCTGGTGATAGGGGTGTAGGTGTGCGCAGTCAAAGGATAGGCAGAAGGCGGGTATGTTGGTAAGAAGTACTGGAACTGGACAGGCACAGACTGCCTACAGGCAAAAAACAGCAAGTATCACAAATACCATTTCAACTATTCATCTTCAACCTCTGCCTTTGAGCCATGCCCTCGTTTATATAATCTGTCAGAAGCTATGAAGCATCTCAACTATAGTTCATTTAGAAGTACCAAATCCCACCAAGTTTTTAAAGACATTATTTCATGAAATAGCCTACTCCCACTCCCTCTCATTCACAGAGGTGTTATTTCCCCACCTGTTGTCATTTCTGGTTTCCATTGCTACTGGGTTTGGAGATGCCCGGTGACCAGGGATGGGGATGAGATTACTCCTCTCTGCTGTATAATCAGACTGGATCCGGGGAGAAGTATGCGTGATTTGCTGAGGAACCACTTTAGCTGCATGAAGACAAACAAGGAATCAGTTAACAGACAACAAAAAAGCCAGCAGACCCTGCAAAGGCAGGACTGTAATTCTCCTGCCTAAAACTCAGATGATCTTCTACCCACAATGATGATACATTTCATTTCATCAATAGCAGGAAAGATTAAGGCAAACAAAGCACATCCATCTTATGTTTTTTTTCCTCAGTTTATACCAGAATTCAAGGACAGTATGAACGCATACATAAATTTTATTTCCTAACAGACTAAGTTACCCTTGCTCAAATCAAGTTACATTTTTATGATTGGTCCAGTCCTTTCTGCTGTCAGGAATTTGTTTAAGTTCTCAAAGCAGAACTTGATATAGACCAAGGAAAATGAGACAAAGGGCAGACATGTATACACACTGGGGCGGAGGCAGGGGGAAGACTACTGGGAAACACTAATGTATGGAGATGTAACTCCACTTCTTGGAAATTTATGACAGAAGACAATACAAAAAATTTCAACACAACAAGACCATAAGGAGGTAGGCAGGAGAACAGAGGAGATGAACAAAAGGAAATTAAATCTGAACACCAGCAGTTCTCTCTGGCAGGTTCTACATCTAGGCAAGTTTCCCACCATTACAGCTTAGATTTCTACCTTTAACTGAACATGCTAATGAAACTAATTAGGCTACAGCTAATACCTCTAGAAGCAAAAGAAGGAACTGACAGTGTCAACTGAGAAAGCCATATTCACATCACCAAGCAGTTAAAACTCCTAGAATATAGACTGCAGGTTCTGAAATGCCAAAAGGCCCAAGTTTGTCTAAAGATTCAATTGAACAGGTTAATGAACCTTTTTATTACTTATTTCTCCCAGAACACTTATTTTTTCCTGGTATTAAGAAGAGTTATGCCACAGCAGACCTGTTAAATGATTTCTCCCAGCCTGAACAGATTTTCTTCCCCTTAATTTCCAAATACACATAAACACTGCTAGCGTAAACAGAAAACTGAAGTATCAGTTACACATATTCTGCTTGAAATTGAAGTCACTCACCAACTGGGATGTTTGAGGTTGTGACAGCAGTAGCATGGGAAGAATGGGAGGGCATTGTCATGGTGACAATGGTACTTGTAGGCGCTTGGGTGTGAGAAACAGAACCTAGAAGCAGGAGAGAGGGAAAAAAAATTAAGTAAGATCTTTCTATGGAGCGCTACCACACTAGTATATGTATATCCAAATAAAGACAGTAAAAAACCCAGTCTAGACAATCCCCTGAAGAATCCAGGAACTTCTCTCCTTAAGTCTGTTCATGTGCTTCCAAATACAGTCTTTAGCATAAGTGTTTTCTCAAAACTAATCAGGTTCCATCTTCAAGGAAAGAAGTCTCTCACAATTGCATTATGAATACTCACCAGCTGTGGTTGCTGAAGCAATGGTATTTGTTGCCAAAATAGGTGCCACTGTTGCTGCTGCCACTGGAGTACCAGTGCTGAATATGGTTTTCTATAAAGAGAAAAAGAAAGCTTTATGTCTAGGCAAGTACATTTACTTAGCATGGAATCATGCTGCACTAATTCTAAAGAACATGAGTTTCTAACCTAGTATCAACTCTTTTCTCAAATTTAATCTTAGCTAACGTGATAGAGATGAAAGAGAGCCCTGAACGAAGCCAAAGGGGGTTTTCCTCTTGCAACTGACCTGGGCCATGGTGTGGAGCTGTGGCTTCTGTGCCCCTATAGCTGGGTGAGATGGCAATGTAATCCGAGTAGCTGTATCCCTTGGCTGCGCAGGCCGCTGAATACTAATTGCTGCAGAAGGTGGGTGCTGCTGGATAGACAGAGTGGGTCGGCTAGAAATAAAGAAAAATAACAATCAGGAAAATAATCATACGATACTAAATCTGAAAGAGAAAACACAGAGACACAAGTCAGGCCTCTTTGACAGCACCAGTGCTATCAACTATATGCTAAAGCAACAAGGGAAACTGAACGACACTGTTCTATCCTCACCATATATCTTCTGTAAGTATCCACCTAGGACATATTTATGAATATCTAGCATCAGCTGATAAAGAAGATTTTCTATTAGGGATGCTTTAAGTATTTCAAATTCATGTGTAACTTTTCATTGTCTTGCACAAAAAGATGGGCTGCATTATCCACAAGTTTCTAAAGCAGAAAGTCTCCTTTCCAAGAAGCAGTAGATGACAGACTGATTCACTAAGCTTTTTCTTTCTCAGAACAGAGAGGAACAGTTCATGTTTACAGCAGTTTTCATTCATCACAGAACTGGAAGCATTTTGCAAGCATTACTATTTTTGTATTATATCATCCCACATCTAGACGAGTATCAACTCGGGATGACTAACACATACGCTTTCCTTCTTGTAGACTGTAAAGTCAGAGCATTATAGATATCACAGAGCATTATAGATATCACAGAATTTGCTCAAGCTTCTTTACCTGAGGGTTGACTCTGTAGCATGTGCTGCTGTTGTAGTTATAACTGGAGACTGAGCTCTCGTGGCTGAGACAGTTGCCACCACGGCAGGAGGAATAGTGCTTGAAGTTGTCACAGGAGGACGAGACTATAAAACCAAGTAAGAGGAGCCATTCAGAGGACTGCAATTTAGACAATGACTAGGAATTACTTAGCTAAAAACTAGTTTTCCTAGATTTCGTCATAAAGTTTTCGCATTCTAAGATATTCAGTCTTTCTGAATTGATCTGCAAGCTCCAAAGCAGATCTCTCCTGCTTTTCACAGCAGGTACATTGGAGGGAATCAGTGACCAAGAAAGTTAGCAAGACTAGATCTGTATGGACATGATTCAAAGATACAGCACTCTATAGATGTTTTGGGAAAAAGCCAAAGGACTGTTCCCTGCGGGATAAAAAGAAACCTTGAACTAAGCATACCCAGAAAAATCAAAGGTGATGACACATCTTAACTAAGCATAAAGTAAAGAGGTTTAACCCTTTATTTTAACTTTCAACACTAACACTACTGTAGCTAGATCTCTACAATCTTTTGCTTATATATGTATCTAGGCTGATATACAAAAGCATATTAAAATGAGATTATTAATTCTACATCAATACATATATTTAAGATTAAATCAACACGAGCGTATCATATGAGACCTTTCAGGACTTTAAAACTTAAGTGTATCTAAACTAAGTCTTCTTCCCAACTTAGGAGACAGTTACAAACCTGATTTCTGGCACCAAGTCTACAAAGAAAATAAAACTGCAGGACTAATGTTTACTCTGCTGCTTGTTATCAGAAACTGGTATCCAAGAAACAGAATTGGAAGAAAGTTGCCAGTAGTCTCAGCCCAGTAAATACAGGGTCACAGGTTATATATTTCAAGTAGGTGTCAGGCAAAATTTGGAGCAGATGGTCAGTGTTTCTGCAGAGCTGCTTAGCTGATACCTACCTGGATCGGTTGATGAATGATGTGCTGAACTGCTGGCTGAGCTGCAGCTGCATTTGGCAACTGTGACGCTGGTCTGAGGACTGTGGTTACTTTGGAGCTGGACATCATTGCAGCAGCTGCTGCACCTGGGAAACAAACCAGGCACGTTAAAGTACCAGGTATCCAAAGGGCTCAACTATGACTGCAAAGACAGATTCTTATGTTCGCTTCATTTCACACATATTTTAGTTCACCTGCTATAGATTTAGAAGTCAGGCTTGCAGCAAGAATAGCTAAGACTCACAAAAAGCATTTGGGGAATTCATTTTAATGAATTGGTTTTATTGATCCTCTTTGTTCTCCTCTATACAATAATGTTATTCTGTAAATCTGATCTTCTATTCAAGCTATGGAAGTGAGTAGGAATAATTCAAACAGTCTGATTACTGGACTAACATGAAAGTGAGTCACTTGATACTAACGATCTATCTGCACCTGCCAAAGTTCAGAAGAAAAAGATACATGTGCGATACATAGAAAAAAACCCACAACTTTTAAACCTGCAACAGCATAGAACTTTGCTTAATTTATCTCCTATTTGTTGTCTCCCGATCATAAGAAATCATTGTAAAAGGCAAATAGCGTTGAAAACATTTAATGGACTAAACTGTATAGTTTCTGTAAATGTCACTTCATTGAAAATATTAGCTCAAGAGAATAAAGTGAGGGAAAGTAGGAGGGAAAAAAGGAAAACACACACTAACTGAAAATACAAAGTCTGTGTCAGCTGCCCCATAGGAGTCAAATGAACAAAACTACACTTTACTTGACCTACACAGTCCTTCCACCTACTCTAGTAAAAGAGGATTATGTCTTTGCTCATGGCAATTTTCTTTTTTGTTGAGCAACAGAATAATGTAGAATGTGAAAAAAATAGATAAATTGTACTTTGAAATTTGCATCAATTTAAAATTGAATTGGAAACCCAATCCATAGGCTTTTTAAAAGTAAATCTGTAATTGGAAATTTGACAGACTATGTTAACTGAGCACATGGCTTCTTTTAAGGGGCTGATCTCCTGTTTTGTAAGCCATAGCAGCCAGAATCCTGGGAGACGACAGCCTGTACAGTTAGCATCAGCATTTACCTCAAGCACAAATGCACACAGGATGGTATATTAGCATGCACAACAGTGCGTGAGTGATCCTGTGAAAGGTGGTTACGAGAATATGCTGCACAACCGTAACTGCTCAGGACGCACCGTCACAGGTGAGCGATGCTTACAACCAAGAACTCGCGTGACACTTTGCACGACAGGCCAATCTATACCAGGGTATATTTTTTTCCTGAAAACGTTTACTGTTTTACCAGCACAAAACTAGAGTAAGGGAAATGCTGGTATCTGCCATCATTTTAAAGACTGTCACACAGTCCTGCCCTAAATGACTGACAGTAGCGTAATATTTAAAAGGCCAGCAGTCACCTGAAGTCCGTATTATGCTAGCAGTCTTAACAGCTGAAATACTGCCTGTGTTAGCAGTGAAAGTTCTGGAGGTGAAGGCTAGATGCACCTTCCTCGAGAGGCTATGAGCAGAAGGCTGCAGCAGCACTGCTCGATCTGACTTTACCTCGGGGCAGGTGAGACGCTCCAATGTGTAGAGAAGGCCCAGGAGCACTGCTTCTGATGATAGACATCTGCACGTTGGTAGCCATGATGTGGTGCAAGTTACTAGGATGCCCCTGCAGAGTCAAAGAAACAAAAGAAACTCAAATAAACTATGAGCCGCGCTGACAAGAATTAATAGCCACACTAACAGTATCTACCATATAAAGGTCCCAAAGACAGAAAAGAGCTTTCGTAGAAATATGCAGTGCACGCAGATTGCATGTATTACAAGCAAGCAGATAAACAGGCAGATGTTTCTACAGAATGAAGTCACACAGCCTGCTGACAATTTGTGGAGAAAATGCAAATGTTTATCTATTTCAGAGTTCTACTTCTCTGGCTGGCACGCTGGTGACTGTCAGTCAGCAGTCACCCACATAGCAACCAGAGAGATGGCCCTTCTGCCATTAGGGACTTCTTTCTAAGGCATAGGTTCACATCACCTCTTCAGCGGAATCAAGAGAATGGTGCCAACCTGGCGAGCACTGCAACAAATAAACCCCATTCTCTGATAATGCTGGGGTTTACAGGGATATTCATTAAGATGACAAAATCCACGGAAACTGCCACACATCCTTAGCCAGCCTGACTCAGATCCACCTAAAGACATTTTCCATGAAAACCCTGAGACTTCAGAGGCTCAGTGATGAGCGTTTTGGCAAGCTAGTTTCAGACCAACAAGGACTGGGATTTGGCTTTGTAGTCAAGGTCACATCAAGAATTAATGCATTATCTACATACCTCCCTCTTTCCCCCATCAAGTTGTCTAACTAGTGGTTTAATAAGAATACAATGCAAAACATAACCATTTACCAGCATTTTCTGTGTTCTTTAGCTCTCCTGGGAGCAGAGCAGCACTAGTGAATCCCAGCAGTTTTTCTATACTAGAAATTCTTCAAATGAAACCAAAACATCAGGAGCTTTTAGGGAAAGACTCAGCTGTGTAACAGCTTTTGGATATGATTTTGCTATTGTAACCTCATGTGCTTCATCAGGTAGAGCATCACAACAAATCAGCAGCTTTCTAACCATGACTGAGGTCTAATGCTGCAAATGAAATTGATCCAAGTGCTCATGGCCATTGAACAGGGAAGTCTGCTCTCCCCCTTCCCTCCAAGATCCCTCCTCCACTGCAGCAAAATAAGTATTAACCTGACTTAGTAGTGAGCTGGAAAAAACAAACCTGTTGTCCACTGATTGTTGCCACTGGAATTGTTGGAGCCTGTGGGATGTTGCTTTCCATGGTGACAGTGACCTGTCCGGGAACCTTCGTGGGAGCTGAGAGAGTAGAAGGTGGAGCAGGAGCAATGGGCCGGCTGGGCATAGTGGGCTTCAAGGGTGGCTACAAGAAACAGACTGAAATGTTGGCAACTCCAAATGACAGCTCAGTTTGGAAGCTAAAATGATCACTTCTGAGAATCACAACTTTGCTAGAAAGTCAGCCTTGCCCAAGGATGAATCTGGTTAAGTATTTGGGAAGGAAGGATATTGGCCATCAAGAACTATTCCTTTTCATTTGAGGCAAGGAAAGAACATCTTTTGTACTGGAAACATGCATCTTCTAACGTACAGCAGAAGTCACAAGCAGGATCTGTTGGGGCTATGGTATTCCCCTACATATACAGTACATTATCAGTTAATTTGATATTCTCAATCACTCTCCCAGAGAAGATTTCAGGAAACTGACTGAGATCATTGTTCGCTTAAGAGATAAGTAACAAAAAAGACCCATGAGAAGAATGACATGATACTAAAGCCCTCGGTGTGTCACATGGAACAGCTACACACACGAGGAAGCATGCAGTCAGTAGAAGCATTGCTTCTTAAGCAACAAAAGCAGATGAGGTTTTTGGTGTGTTTTATGCGTGCTCAGCACTCAGAATTTTAATGTAGGTTAAATACAGCTATGGACATCTTAGAGTTACTTGAGAGAAAGTAAGAAATTTGATAGCTTTTTCTAATTCAAATATACTTTTCTCCTATGAATTGTGAGCCTCCTCATTACCTTCATAAGTCCATCTGAAAAGGAGAGCGGTACAGCTGGAGTCAGATGTGCTGGTGAAGCTGTCACTGTCACCGGGGCACCAGACTGGACAGGATGGTGCTGCGTCAGCATCTGAACCTGCGGATATGGCCGAACCACCACTGGTTCCTGCTTTTCTTCCCGAGGTTGTATCGAGCCACCAGGGCCAATGTGCTCTCTAGGAGCAACTTCTGAGTCTCGATTAGATTCATCGCTCACTGGAAAAGAAAGAAAAAAGGAACTCTGAGGAAAAGGATAAAAATAGGTAAGGAATACGCACTGGTTATTCACCAGGTCAAAGATGGGATGCCAGAAGCACACATGCAAAAGGAGACAGCTGAAAAGAAGTTTGCCCTTACAGAGAAACATACGCCAATGGGGAGGAACCCAAGAACTCTGGCACTGCTTCTCTGCAGCCCCCTTCAGAACTGGAGGGCTGTCCCCTGTAGAGCAGGGCACTCTGGGGACGTCTCCAACACGGGCATCTAACAGCCTCCTTCAAAGCAGCACTGACAGCTTTTTCTTTGAAGGACAGGATGTGCTTATTCGGGTGGCATAAAGTCTCATGTCAAGTACTTAGCATTGAAAAATACACAGTGTGGCTAAAGATTAACGCAATCAGACTAACAAAGTGCAATAAGAAAACCCCTATGCTGTCCCTCCACCCAAAATCACCTCTGGCAGCCTTGCAAAACCCAGAGGGACAGCACAGACTAGAATTAGGGCTCCTGTCCCATTTTCAGCTGTATGAAGCCTTCCTGCACTCACTAACCAGCTTTTTGCTAAAGCCACACTGAAAAATACCTCAGGGAAACACAGACAGTCAGAATAAAATAGAAGAGAAAAACTACAAAGGGGGAAAACAATTCGGCTCTGAACAATGCTTGCCAGAGCCGGCAATTACACCCATTTCCGTACTGTTCCCCCCCGACTCGGATTAACCGGCTTCTGCGCTGGCTTTCAACCCGGCGGCCGCGGCTCCCACCCCGGCTGCGGCCCGAGGCGGCGGTGACGCACGCAGCCGCTGTCGCTTCCCGAAGCGCCGCGACCCGGCGGGCGGCGCCCGCTTACCTGCGGCGGCGGCGGGGTTGATGAGGCCGGCGGCGGCGGCGCTGGCGGGCAGGGGCGGCGGCGGCGCTGCTCCCAGGCCGGCGGGCGGGGCGCCCGAGCGGGGGAACTGCTGCGAGCTCATGGCACCTGCGGGCACCGCCGACCGTTACATGGCGCTACCGGCGCGGCCCCCCGCCCCGCCCCGCGGGGGCCCCGCCCCCCGCGCCCGCCCCCCTCATTGGGCGCCGCGCGAGCGGCACCGCCAGCCCCGCGCCAATGCGGCGCGCCCCTGCCACGGCAGCCAATCGGGCGCGGGTCTCCGCCAGCGCTCCCAGCCAGTGAGGAGCCGCCCTGCTGATGACCTCACGCGGCGACGAGGCAATGGCAGGGAGGAGGCTGCTGGCCAATCGGGGCCAGCCGTGGCCGCCCCGGGCCCGTCCCCGCCGTGCGGCCGTGAGGGGCGCGCAGGGCCCGGATGTTTCCCCGATCGAGCGCCGCGGCCGCGGGGCCGCCCCTGCCCGCGCCCGCCTTCACCGCGGGCGCGGGCGCGAGCGCGGCGCCCCCCTTCCCCCGCCGCCCCCCGCGGTTCGCCCCGCTGCCGCCGCCCGCAGAGCGGCGCCGCGCCGCCCCCCGCCCGCAGCCCTGCCCCGGAGCCCCCCCGCGCCCCGGCTGCCCTGCCGAAGGCGCTACCTGCGCCCCGGGCCGCGGCGGGACCCTCGGCGGCAGCCGTAGCTGCGTCTTCCCGTGACACCGATGCCTGGAGCCGAGCCCCGCTTCCGCCGCTGCAGTTGCTCCGCGGCGATTGGCTCCGGTCGGCCCCACCCACTCCAGCGCTGTCCCCGCCCCATTGGCTGCGGCAGCCCTCCCCCAGGGGCTCCTGGGAAATGTAGTGCGCGCGCAGGCTGCGGCAGCGGCGGTTTGGCGAGGCTGTGGAGAGGGGCGGGGCCTCGATTTGCCCCGCCATTGGCTCGACGGCCGAGAGGGCGGGGCCTGAGGGACCCGGGGCGGAGCCTGGCCGCGGCGGGCGCCGGTTGCTGTCGGCGCAGCGCGGGGGCGTCGGAGGCGCGGCGTAGCAAAGTTAGTTTGCCTGGCAATTAATACAGCCCGGCCAGGCTCTCAGCTTCACTGTGGCTCATTAACTCTTGAACGGGCTGTGCAGTTCTGCCCCCTCTCCCCACTCTGGTCCCTGTGGCTCAAAATAATTACAGTGACACTATGAAAGGTTCACAGAAAGTGGCAAGTACAGCCAGCCACGGAGCACGCGAAGGGCGGGTGAGCACAGTTGCAACCTTCAGCCTGGAAAAGAGACCGTTAAAGGGGAGTCCTGACGGTAACAGCCCAAACAACCCAGAGAAGGTGATTAGGGAACAATTATTTTGTGTCTACCAGATGCTGCTTCCATTTCCCCTCTCATACTTGCATTGTAACGGCAAACAAAGTAACAAATCAAAGAAGTGATTCTCCAGACAAAGTGTGATTAAGCTGTGCAAGTCCTTTCAGCAGGGGAGACTGCTCACTAGACGAGCTCATGAAAGGAGCCACACAGACACCACCTCTGCCTCTGCAATTACATTCTTTACAAACTGAGGCTGAGCAAGTGTTCTGGAAAAGCCACTGTCATGTGTTTGCCCTGATCTTCCCCTCTTTCCTAGGCATGTGCCCCCTGATTCTGTTAGGGACATAATCTCAGACTAAACAGATCCGTGTGCTCACCTCTGTAAGCTGTGAGACCCCACACGTTAACGGATGCACACAACAGTGCAGCAGTATAGATGGCTGCACCTGATAAGGAGGAATCACGTCAGCGCTAAGGCTGCTGAAAGGCCATGGGATTTCAGAGCGGGGAGCTCTCAAACCCATTTACCCCCTCCCTCGCGTGCCGCACAGCGCTGCTGCCCCTGCGCCGCTCTCGCTCGCTGCGGGGAGTCTGGCCGCCCCGTGGGTCCCGCAGGTCACACCTGGTGCCGGGGCTCCTGGGAGCGCCGAGGCCAAGGCTGACCCGTGCGGCTGGCAGGCCGCGTGCAGGCACCGCCGCTCCTCCCCGAGGGCCCTGCCTGCGGGCCCGCCCGGCCCACGGTCGCTGTTCGGAGCCACCTGCCTCCGCTGTGGCTGCGGGACCGCGCAGGCCTCCCTGCCGGACCGGGCCACGCGGGGCTTCTCCGAGGCGATGCCCCGAGGGAAGGGCCGGGCTGTGAGGGGCTCCCAGCGCACGAACCCGCCCGCGGGCGGGACCAGGGCCGCGGCAGAGGCCCCGCCACAGGCAGCCGGACGCAGCCCCCGACGGGCCGCGGACCCCGCGACGCTCTCGCCAGCACCCCTCCCAACATGGCGCCAGGCGACACTCCGGCACTGTTCCCGCTATAACTCTATGGCGGGGGGGGCCCTCTTGCCCGGCACCGGAAGCGCGGTGCCCGGAAGCCGGGGCAGCGGCAAGAAGCGGAAGGGAGCGTGGCGGCCGCTCACAGGTGCGGTTACCACGGCGACCCGCGCTGGAGGGGCTGGTGCTGTGGCGCGAGGCGGGGGGGGGGGGGAGCGCGAGGAGGGGCTGGGAGCCGTTGGGCGCGCGGGAGCCGTTGGGCGCGCGGCGGGGAGCCGCTGGGCGCGCGCGGGGCGGGGGGAGGGGCCGGTGCCGGGCGCCGTGACAGCCGTGCGTGCCCGGAGCCGGCCGGGCAGCGGCCCCGTCCTGCGGCGCGGAGCGGCCGCGGGAGCCGGCAGCTGCGGAGCGGCCGCGGAGCGCGCTTGTGCTGCGCGGGTGGTGCAGGGCTCAGCGGCGGCGAAGGGGTCTCCGAAGTGCAGACAGCGCCCCGTGCCCCAGCGACGGTCTGTCAGCCCGCAGCCGTGCTAGCGGGGCTCCGGGGCCAGGCAGAGGGGTTAAACGGCCCTTTCCGTTTAACATCGCCGGGTTTTACCTTATGGTGAATCATCTGCACCTTCGAGGATGTCTGTGCTATCTGCTGTTACTCAGTTACTGCCCTTCGCAGCAGAAGTTGTGCTACGTGTAAGGTCCTCGTGGATGCAGTCTGGATGTTGACTAGTGGCTAAAAATTATTTCTAATCAGAGCCCTTTCAGGAGGTGACTTTGGCTGATCAGCTGAACGCTATGCTTTAGTTTCAAAGTCTGTGCTACGGAGACATGATATCCGCATTTAAAAATGTTTATGGAAGCTGTCATGACACTACTGTAATCTTTACAATGAATCATTGGAAATATTAGATTTACTGCGAGTTGGCTTCTTTTTCCAAGCAGTAGGAATTCTTCAGCTTACCTTTCCCTCAAGCGGAGTGGTGTTACCCACTTGTTACTAGGCAGACTCTACGGTACGTGACAAAGTTTAGTGCCCTCACGCTATGGCAGGGCTTATGAGTGTGGAATGATTTATTTCCTTCTCTAAGGTAGGATATGCAAATTTTCCCAAGGTAACTGTCTCTTAAACTAATTTATTGGAGGAAAAATAAGGAGTAAAAATATTTAAAAAACAGATCAAGCTTGACAAACCCACTTTAGTGTCTTAATTCATATCACTTTGTCTTGTTACCCTGCACAGAACACAGTTGGACATCCTTAAGTCATTATGTTCATTCCTATGTCTCTTACCTCTTCTGTTCTCCATGGTGCATTTCTATTTTTCTTTAAGATACTGGTCTTTGCTTTGTTTTATGGCCATGTCATTCAGGGTGTATAGATGTTGCTAGTATAGAGGCTTTCAATAAACTAAAATAATTAAGATACTGTCTTAAAACCACTCACCTGAAGATCTGAGTGTTGCAGGTCTATGTCAGAGGTGTCTTCTCCATATCTGTCAGCTGCCTGTCACAGACTCCAGCATGTGCTCAGCAGATGGGATGCAGTGTCCTTTTTTGTATATTATCTCGAACAAGGTCTTTGTTGCAGTCGTTCACAGAATAGAAGTCAGGCCTGTGGGCCTTAAAGAGCAGCGTAGGACTTTTAATCGTAAGAGTGCAGCAGGAGATATTTATTTACATGTTCCAAGCTCCTGTGTAAAATTTGTAACAGATAAGAAGGACCCAATTGTAGAAGGAATTGCAAATCTTGTCTTTGTTGCATTTGGAAGTCAAGGTCTTCCTCCACATTGACCGGGCTTCCTCCTCTGCAAGCAATATGTTATAGCGGTAGCTCTTCGGTGTCATGTGGTGCCATCTGGTCCGCTTCCCAGGTGTGCTGCAGCATAAAACAAGTCTAGCAGGCAGCTGAGCAAGATGTTTTTCTTCTATTATAATGGAGTATTTGTATTTTTATTCTGAAAGAAAGATGCAGAAAGAGCAATGGGTGAGTGATTGCTTGTGAACTTAGAGTTGGAATAGGGTAGTTTTTAAAGTGAGTAGGGTGAGGTTGTCTTGTTTTATATCTCTGTTTATTTACAGGTAGAACTATAGCTACGGATATATAATGTATACAAAGACTATTTTTACATAGACCCATGAAAGAAAGCCACAAGTTATGTCTTTACAGGTTATCAGTTGTGATATACTTGGAATTTGAAAGGTTTTTTTTTTTTTCAATTGGGGGAAAAATGGAAAAGGAGTAATCCAGAAAAATAAAGATTAAGAAGTGAGAGAGTGGCTGTGTGTGTATTTGGGTGTGCAGTAAATATATTCCAGTCAATGAGGAAAAAAGTTTGAGGTTTTGGAGAATGAAACAGAAAGCTAACAGAACAATTCATGTTTTTGCTAAGCCTAACTGTCGGGGAAATTCCACTTAGCTGCATTGTGGTGAAGAGGTCAGAGGAAATGTAGGCATGAAAGTACAAGGGCTGGGTAAAGAAGAAAAGGCATTATTTTTTTGGTCCATTTCTCACAGTAAGTTGTATCATTCGAGTCTGTATTTATTCATCCATTGGCCTTCACTTTTCAGCTTCTAGAATTGGTGATATTTAGTGCATCCAAGAAATGCTTGTTTCTTCATTCCCCAGTGAGGAAGTCTACCGTACCCAGCTGAACCTAAAGCGCTGACTAGGGAACCTTAGCCTGGCCTCCTCCTCCTGACACTGGTTAGTACCTCAGCTGATATATCTGTACAAATACAAAGTATCACTTTAACTGTCCTAAAACAAATAGTAGGTCTTCCACCTAATTTAAAATATGAACTGTTTGTAACATCCCTTCCTAAAGCAAGTAGTACGTGATGTGGGAGTCCAAGCAGTTGAAACAAGTTTATTTGAAAGAATAAATATACAGGAAACTGGAATTGGTTTAGGTTTGACTGCAGCTCAGGCGTTCAATCTTAAAATCTTTGTCCCTTTTTGTGTGCTCATAGTCCCTCCTGGGCTTAAAAGTCAAAAATACTGTCATTATCTCATTGTTTTATTGCATAAACTTGGCCACTGAATCTTGAATGTGCCATAATATATTTGGATATGTGAGATTCTGTGCTTATAAAAAGAGACAATATGAGACTAACATTTTTTTCCTTAATCTTTTTTAGGCTTTTTCTATAAAATGGGAATACTTATTGCAATCCTTGGAATCTGGTTCAGCTCATCACTTGCCAAAGGAGATTCTAAGGCTGTGACAACATCTCTAACTACAAAGTGGTCTTCAACTCCTTTATTACTTGAAACAAGGTAAATGTGCTATTATTTTCATTCACAAATCAGAATGCACTTAAAGGATAAAAATTATGAGTTGTTTTAGTGCCTCCTACAAGGTTATTATGTCATATGTATCAACTGATTGTAAACATTAATGTGTGATGTCTTTTTGTCCAGTTTGCAATAGAGATTTTTTTCTTCTGTTTCCTGTGACACAGATCTCTTCTTGTGTTTCCGTGGCTATATAATGACGGTTCTTTTGCATACTAGCCTTCGAGCAGTGGTTACACTTTAAAACAGGCTTCCCAGAGAGGTTGTGGAGTTTCCATCCTTGGAAATATTCAAAAGCCATCTGGACAGGGTGCTGGGCAACCTGCTCTAAGTGAACCTGCTTGAACAGGGAGGTGGGACTAGATGATCTCCAAAGGTCCCTTCCAACCTCAACTGTTCTGTGATTCTGTGGTTAGAAAAATCTCATTTGCTCCTACTCAAATACCTCTATACTGTTCACAACTGTGTCTTCAGAGAGCTGCTGCATTTGGGGCAGCCCGTTTGTATTTGCCTCCCATCAGGCTGCTCTTAACCACCTAGGCATGGGCAACAGCCATTGTCTATCTGTCTGAGCAGATAATTCACTGTCTTACCTACAAAATATTAATGTTGACTGCATTCATGCTGATAGGCGTGAATACATGATCTACTATAACTAAATAGTTAGTGATCACCGTAAGTGTGTCATATATATCAGAACACCATTTTGAGACCCTTAAAAATTAAGAAAGGAATATACAGATACTTATTTTGTCCGTGTGAAATAAAAAATCCATTATTCAGTTTTTGGTGCTTTAGATTCAGGTTGTTACTAACGTATTAGCAGTAAGAATGTTTAGTTGAATGCGATTATTGCTCTGCTTGGAGAGATGGGATGAATATATTAAAAGAGATTGTAGCTGTTCTTTCTCATTTGGTAAATTCTTTCATTGTGTATTTAAATAGTTTTAAAAAAAAAGTAATTCTGTAACAAGTATTTTTTGCCTCATGAGGTTTTACGTCATAGCACTGGATACAGAGGTTTGTCATGTTCTTGTAGGTTTCCATAGTAAAATATCTTTGACTTCATTGGTGGCTGTGAGTTTTGATATGTACCTGTTGCTTGCATAGGTTTAGCTCACTTAAGTTTGAGTTTAACTTTGTTCACATGAGTAGCACATTGATTATCTAAAATTAAGTGTGTTGTTAAGAGTTGTGCAAGTGAGCCTGGGGAAAATGTTTTCCATGCTATTAAAGACTTCCTGTTTTAAAAAACAAAAACTAGGTGCCATTAAAGCTAGGGCAATAAACTGTCATGCTAAAATGCATAAAAACAAACCCAGTTCTCTCAATTTATACTGCAATTTGTCCAAAAAATAATATTTTGAATACAAAGTTTGTGTAAACAGTTACAGGGAAGCTGGGCGTGATTCTGCACACAAAGTTCCAACTGCTCTTCACTGCGAGTCTACTTAGTGCTTTAGGAGTCCCTGTAATCTCATTTCCCAATATACTGATTTGGGAACGTCTTTGTAAAATCTGACTTCCATGGAGTTTTTTGTTTGTTAATGGATGTTGACATATAAGGAGTTCTTCCTATGCTATCACAGATGTCAGATGTATTCCCAGAAGTTGAACATCGATGGGTTTCATTCAACTGGGCATGGCTTTGGGTGATAGGACAGGTGTGTCCTCAGTGAAATTACCTTTGTGTAGCCTTCTCTGATGAAACTGAAAGTTTAAAACTGAAAAATCTTCAAGTGGGAAAAAATGCAATGCTCAGGTGATAATGCCAGGATTTAAAAACTTTGAGAATGTGAGGCATGTGCTGGGAAAAAGCCTAGAGGGACTTTCAGGGAAAGGAAGCTCACCCTAGGAGACTGAGAAATCAGAAGCAGGAAGCAAACAGTCCAAAATAATGTTTCAAACGCTTGCTTGATATGTAACCTAACCATTATTGTCCAAGACTTTGGGTAGAATCGTTCATCTGGGATGAACCACAAATGATATGGTACTGCAGTGCCAAGGCACCCCTGCTCTTTGATATACTAAGCCTAGCACTGTAATTCATACCAAATAGTTAAAGATATGTCAGAATAGGTCAAAATATGTTGAAATGAACACACAAGCTATGGTCACAGTTAGCAGGCTCCACATCTTGTCCTGTCGCTGTGCTGATTTTGGAGTCCAAATCATCCTTTAGCGTTGCCTGTAATAAGTTAAGACGTGATAAAGCATTTGTTGTTAACAATGGTTAGAGAATTATTTTACTGTCTAACTCTGTATACATACAGTCATATACTTAATGTATGGTGATTTACAACTTTGATGTGAAGGTGTGACTTTGCTCAATTAAAAAAAAAAAAAAAGAAAACCAAAACTATAGTTTGTTACAACAAAATAAACAAAGATGTTGCATGTTTCTCATAAAGTGTAGCTAGTGAAGAAATACCTTGGAGAGAAGAGCTCCCAAAATGTACATGGTTATGTTCTTTACAGCACTCTTTACTTTGAGAGCTTGATAGGTGCTTCACAAGCTTCTTTCACGTAGTAGGTGTTTGTCCTGGCCTGCAACTATTGTTTTGTCTGATATTTTAGCTTTCCTGGTCTGCTTGGTCTAGTAACGTTTGTTTTCTGATGTAGGTAAGCAGATAGTAGGTAAGCTTTATGAAGTATAGAAATTGTAATTTGAGAGAAACTTCATAGATCTAGCTATCTCCTCTCTTTTTATTCAGTGAATTTTTATCAGAAGAAGGTCAAGAAAGATTCTGGAATTTTATTGAAGCAAGTCAAAATATTAAATCATCTCAACGTGATGGTAAGCTCTCATAATCTTGAAGCATGCTGACTGATAGTTGGCATGGTTGAAAAATACATCAAAGTGTTTTGTCTTGCATTGTATTAGTATTGTAAAAATCAGCTGAGAATTAATTCAGTAAAGCTTTTATTGTGGAGTGCTCAAGGCTTTTGGATATCCATTTGTCAAAAGCTTTAGTGTATGAGCCTGCAATGTTTTGCTTGCCACTTTGTGTTTCAGCATCGAGTATGTAATACTGAAAGTGCTTTTTTTGTGTTCTGTTTCTAAATTGAAATTAAATGGGAGCTCTTAACTGTTTCCTTCCTCCTCAAGTTCCTTAGATGCTGGTCCCAAATCTGTGTTTGCATCCTCAAGGACATATTTAGGGTATCCACGTATTCATATGGATCTCCACTGAAGTTGACCCTGATCCATCTCTGGAGTTGGGCTCTAATGAAAATGGAGGAGGAAGGGTCAAGTACATATTTGCAATTAATGACATGGGCTTCTGTTAGTATAAATCACAAATATGGTGAAAAGCCCCTCTCTAATGAGAATATTATATAGAAAGACAACTGCCTGTGCTCTGACTTCACAGGTAGTGATTACTCCTCTTACCATGAAATGCTGAAAGTAGCCTGCCAGAATCTGTCACCTTTGCAGCAGAATTTGTTGAAGTTTTCCTTATCGTTACGTTCTTACTCTGCAACAGTTCAAGCTTTTCAACAGGTTAGTACAGCACAGTGGAAATCCTCAAATGACTTGCAGAATGTTACATAAGACCGAGAAATGAGATAGCTGTGTCAGAAGAAAATCGAGGGT
This sequence comes from Dromaius novaehollandiae, assembly GCF_036370855.1. NCBI lineage: Eukaryota > Metazoa > Chordata > Aves > Casuariiformes > Dromaiidae > Dromaius > Dromaius novaehollandiae. Next base: position 27,922,991 of record NC_088106.1, on the reverse strand, counting down.
ATCAAAAATCCTGAACAGACAAGATGTTCCACAGAATTGACCTAACGTGCATTTGCATGTACGCATTTCAGTGGGTGCCAAATTTGAGTTCATCTGTTCAGAGCAGACCAAAGAATTGGGATTTTGAAATGTTTGTGTGTCTTTGCTGCCCATTGCACTAATCAATGCATGAAGTTTTTCCAGGAAAATCTCTATGGCTATTTTACATTTGATACTTTTGTTAGTGAAATAGGAACGATCTTATTTGACTCTTGCTTTGAATAAAGTAAATGCTTCCACTTCATACTATAATCAGCTCTCAACTTTCTCTGAAAGAACAACCCACCTTGATACAGCTGAGACACAAGCTTCTAAATAAAATGCACAGATGTAGATAGCTCTTAAAAAAAAAAAAGTGGAGGAAACCCCTCAAGCATATAAAATATGAATTTTTAAATACTCTGTTTTCCCAAGGAATAGGATTGAGCACATATGCTTTGTGTTTTTGCTGAACTAAGCAAATATTGCTCTGTTGGTACTTGCGGTGCTAGTGATATACCCGTTATTTAGCTGTACTTTTTGAAGATCGTAATTCATGAATATATAGATTCTAATCTAATGATTAGAATCTGCAACTAAAAGTTCATTGTTCTTTGCATTCCTTTTCAAACCTAACATATCCTGTAGTTCATTGCAAGTTGTCTCACATTATAATGTGCTTTATTTGAGTAATATGAGAAGACATCTTCCTTTTTTAATCTTGAATCATGTTATCATTTACTGTTTAACAAATACAGAGTTTTCTGATGTGTAAGGGAAAAAACAATCAGAAAACCCCAAAGCCCCTTTTTTAAACCTGGAACAAATACTACAGTGAATAGTGATAGGCTGGAAAAAAATATTTATTAATGTTGGGGCTTAATTCTCAAGTCTATAATTTTGCTTTGCATTTAAGTTATGTAGTAAACAGGAAAGAAGTACTAGTTTAGAATTTAGGAAATCCAGGTAGTAGACCAATGTTATTGTATTGCTGTAGAGCTGTATTAGTACAACTAATTGTTCTGAGGGAAAACATTCAACCTTCTTTATTACAAATATTTTAATTCAGATAGCAGCAGATGAACCCCCACCAAAGGGTTGTATCCTCTTCTTTGCTGTGCATGGAGAGAAGACATGTGAATTTGACTCTCTTAGAAACCTTTTACAGACAGCTTCAGAAAGGTATCTGGTTAATCTTCTCTTGTTGGATTAGCTCCTAACATTTCACCTTGCTAGATTTACTGCTGTAAGAGATTTTAATAAACTGTTAGTTTGTACATTCTTCCGTTCCAATTTATACTGCTTCTTTCTTACTCAGGAGTGGCAGTCTTTTATTTCTTTTTAATCCAGATTGGAATTATTTTTTTCTTATCCCTTGCACTCTGATATCCTGTCAGGAAGAGGGAGGCTTTGAAAGTGCATGGAAAAGTTGGAACAATAGTGGTAATTATGAGAAACAAATAAAGCCTTTAGCGTGTAGGGAGAATGGAAAGATTTGGGCTGCATATTAAAATGTTAGTTAATATAGTAGAGATAATTTTATGAATGACTTGAAGCATGCATAGTATTTTTCCGATATAATTTTCTCAAAGTTAACAAGGGGAACACTATTAATATACAACATATTTCAATTTCACGTATCTTCAAAATACATGTTAATCTTTTGAACTTCTTATTGCAAGTTTATTATTAAGACCAGAATAAGATCTTTAAAAAAATCTTGATAATTAGACTTTTAGTGTTTGTTTGTTTGTTTTTTTAATAAAGTCCATAAGCTGCTTTAATTAATGAGGCTAAAAACAGTACTGTTCCTTAGAAGAGAAATAACAGAACTTGAGTGTAACTTTTAGTAACAAAAAGCAACTGTAAAATATAATTCCTCTTTAAAAATACTTAAAATTTTAGTTTGCTTTCCAAGTAATCTTGGCAGTTTTATTTTTGTAAACATAAAGGTTTTCTTCCCTGTTTGCATGCAGGCTTGTGGCATCAGTAGCTCATATACTCATGTGCATAGCTCATGCATATTCTGCTGACTCATTGGGAATATATGAACATTTCATTGTATTTTAGACAAGATTTAAAAACAGAAGTTGAAAATAGCCTTCTCATTCATTTTGTTTGTAGCCTAAGCCCTAGGTTACCTTGAAATTAAGTGTCTGGAACACTTGTGTTAGCCTTTTATTTTTATTTTTTATGGAACTTCTGATTCAATTTAAAAAAAGAGTTAATTGAAAATACAGGGCAAGTGGGTGCTTGTTAGATAAGAATTATAGGTGCTATTTTGAATCTAAAACTTGTTTCACTTTCATACTTACATTTTTAGTAAGGCTTTATCAGCCTGTATCAAGTGCTGCCAACCTTGATAATAAGCAGAGAATAGCTCGATGTTTGTATTCAGTGAAGACAAAAGCAGTGATTAAACAAGACAGAAAGAAATTTTGCATCTCACATTGAGTGAGGAAACAGTATGAATTACAGTGTGGTAATCTTCAATGTTTACTCCTAGGCCAAAGCCATTTTTGTTTAAAGGGGATCACAGGTACCCAGTTTCAAACCCTGAAAGTCCTGTCGTCATACTTTATGCTGAGATTGGCTCAGCGGAATTCTACAGATTCCACAAACGGCTTGTTTTAAAGGCCGAGGCAGGAGAAATCACTTATGTCCTCAGGCACTATGTTGCTGTAAGTATATTTGTTCTGTGTTACACGGGTATTTGGCATAGAAGCAGTTATGAGCCAGGATTTTAAAAGAAAAAGGGCCTAAGTATGATTTCTTTATATTTACATTTATGTAATGTTTTGCTGCTTAATGTTTATTCAGAATTACTCAGTTTATTTTATTATTGCAGGTAGCAGAGAATTATAGAGTATTTACAATCTCCTGATTGTTTAAATGAGAGGGTTGTTGGATTTTACAAATTCAGAGTCAAACTCCACATAAATTACAGAGTTTTAGCTAAGAAAATGTTGCTCTACCTATATTTCATTATAGGAAATAGCTACCACCTACCTCCCATTTATATATTCAGATCTCTCCACAGTCAGGCCACTTAAATTACCTGAATATGAATAGCAGAGATTAACCTAAAGGTCCCACTTTCAAATGAAAGACATTGTTTCTGTAGGGATTTCATTACAGGACCACTCACCAGTCCAGTAATTTGTCCCTCTTTTCATCTCTCTCCCTCAAATTTCCCATAACCGCTCTTTTAAAAGCTCTGAGAAATTAGTTTTTTGATTTTCTTCCTGAACAGTGCATTAATGTTGCTAAAACCTGCAAATGTAGCAGCTAGTAGCCAGACTTGAATGAGAAACAGCATCAGTTGCTTCACCTCTAGTAACATTTGCACCTTTGATAAAAGAAGGTCATACACTGCTTTCCTTTTAATTGTTTTTCAGTTTTGGAAAGAGTACTTGCATTCAGAATTAAGTATATTATGCAACAGATCTTGATACAGTTATATGACTGCTATGTACTTCAAAATACTTCTATCAAGTGATGTTGCTTGTTTCCCCTTAAAGTCAGAGCTAAGTATCTACCTCTCTTGAGGGTCATTGATTCATCTGTTATTTATTTAATTATTTGGGGGCAGGGGGTAATTCTCTCTTATAACTCTTCAGTGAATATTTCATTCTTGAACTTCACAATTGAAGTTCCTGTCCCTCATTTAATTTGAAGACATGAGTGTATCCTGTTCTACTTGGCTTACACACTGAATCCTAAAACATTGCTTTATGTTCCTTTTTGCTTGGGGTTTTTTGTTCATAGCAGTATTTTTGATTTCTGAACTTCAAAAAGCTTAGTTGAAACACAACAGCAAATAAATTTGTTATGGTACATTAGTGCAAAACCACTCATTGTATTTCTGTTTCTCACTTATGCGCTACCAGTTATGTTTGAAATAGGTACCAGCTTGAGATTCCTTAGCTTTGAGAAATGGCAGCTTTTAATTTGTATATCAAAACAATGAGTGGCAATATTATAATGTTTGCTTTTTTGTTACAGAATCCCAGTAAAGAAAAAGTCTACCTCTCTGGGTATGGTGTGGAACTGGCCATTAAGAGTACAGAATATAAGGCCAAGGATGACACCCAGGTGAAAGGTGAATTCTTATTTTAACTACTTTAAAGTAAAACTCTTAATTTTATAAAGGTAATCTTACATTTCTTCTGATATGTAAGCCTGCTTGCCTGAATGGCAGATATTCTTCTTTCTTCTGATCTGAAATCATCAAAATCATTGTCTTCTCTTCCTTTCTCTGTTGGGATTGTGTCCTTTATGAAGGGTGTTTTTACCACAGTACTTGTCTCCTGTGTTTGTAAAATGCTGGGCACAATGGGCTCATGCCTCTGGGCTAGATCTTAGTAAGGGCACTGCTAATGCAACTAACTTTTTAACCAGTTAACTAGATGTTCTGCAGGTGCAGAGCAATTCTTCTACCTTATTTTCCCTTATCCATTCTCAGAGCAGAATGTGTTTCCTTGTCCTGTTCTTGGGAAAAAGAGAACTTAGAATGATGTGTGGTTCTGTGCTTTTACTGCTGTCTTTAGAGCACCAATCTCTATTTTGCAAACTCTCGTACCCCTAGTACAACTATTCTAGTAGGGAAATTTGTGTGTTTATATGTGTGTGTGTGTGTATATATATATATATTTTTTAATATTTCACAGAATTTTCTGTGGACTTCAGTAAGCATATTGAGGGAGTTTTGCAAAAAATGATTTAAAGTAGATTTTCTGGTTTGCTATTTAAAAATGTTGATCAAAACTTTACTTTTTTGTTTTTTGGGGGTTTTTTTGGTTACAGATAATAGTTGTGAAGAACCAAACTCAGATTTTTGAATTGGGTTCTTCAAGGTTTGCAGTTTAATCAGCTTCTAGCTGCAGATCTAAACTCTGACTCAAAATATTTTGACACAATCTGGAGTTTATGCAAATAAAACCATTAATCTTTATTTGTCATACACACATATATATAAAAATATGCATTTGGGGGGGGATAAACTGACATACTGGAGCAGGTGATTCAGCTTATGATTTTTATATTACTAGTGTGTGAGAATTTCCATTAATTAATTGTCACAAAGTTATGCAAAAGTCTTGATGTTGTTGGTAGCATAGGCAGTTTAGAGGCTTTTATTTTTCCACTGGGACACACCCCCACACCCACCCCCTATAATTCCGGGGAAAATCTGTTATTTGTAAACCTGTGAAGTTTTATACCAAAATTGATGCAGTGAATGGAATGCTTTACAAAATTGACAAACTATACTTGAATTGCTATGAGTTGCAAATTGAGCTTAGATTTTAACCTGCAAATGAAGGATATAATTCTTATTCAAATCCTGTCTGATTGGTTGCTCACTCTTTTGTTCACGCCTGTGCTTGTTCTAGCTGTGTTTCTTTCTTTTTAGAAGCAAGCACTCTTCCGAAAGGATGGGACATTTAGTCAGACTTGAGCATAAAACATTCGGATTGGAGCTGGCTTGCATCCACCTAGTTAGGAGATGGTGTGACTATCTGCATCATCTTTTACACAGATTTCTTTTTTGTTGATTAATCTCAGAATTGGAATTTATTTATTCAGATACTGTTTTTTATCCTGTATTATTGGGGGTTAAATCAGGGTTATGCTCATGATTGAAGTTTAGCACCCACCCTACAAAGCTGGTATGTCCTGAAAGCTTCTAGGCCCTAGTGAATTCCTCTGCAGTGCCTAAGCACCTCTGAGGTTTCCACTCACCTCTGAGATTTCCACTCACCTCTGAGACTTCCTTCTAAACAACAGAACTTGATTTTCTTTCAGCTGTTGCTGGGTTCATTTGTGCAGTTAGTGTCCCTTGGAAACAAGCTCAGAAGTGAACCTGAAACTTGCCCTTTCTTTCCTCTTTCTGGTTACTGCAGTGCCCCATCTGCTTTAAAAAAAAAGAAAAAAAAATGGGTTAATTGTTTTAAAGGAATTTGGTGAATCATCAGCTGCAGCCCTTGTTGAAGGGACTGACAATGAGATTGAATATAAGTAAAACAGTGGTCTATCTCTAGCTTTATGGTTATTTGACAGAGCTCATTTTCCTTCGTCTGTCGAATACGTGGATGATGCACTTTCTCTGCTTAAAAAAGTAATTTGAGAACAAAAATGAGAGTTGTGCATGAGTATGAAGGTTTTATTAGTATTGTTTCAGGCAGTCATGTCAAAACTAATCAAATTGAGCGTGAGAACTGTCTGAATAATCGGTGATAGTGGTATTTTCTGTGTATTTATAGGTACAGATGTAAATGCTACAGTAATAGATGAAAATGACCCCATTGATGAAGTGCAAGGATTTCTCTTTGGAAAACTAAGGTAAAACTCTGTTGTAAGTTGTTGGGCTTTGTCTTATCAAAACACTTGATGCAGAGATGCCGATCTCTTGGTTTATTATTATTTTATTAAATATATGAGTGCTTTGTTATTCACGTGTGTTAGCAGCATTCTTTTTCATTTGTTGGTTTCCTTGAATTAGAGCAGAGTTGCTTCCAGAAACCCACATAAGTTTGCTCTATTTACCCCCACTCCCTTTTAGGCAGCTGTATCCTGACTTGACAGAGGAGTTGAAAGAGCTTAGAAAACACCTTGTGGAAAGCACCAATGAAATGGCGCCTTTGAAAGTATGGCAGTTACAAGGTAATCTGTATGAAGACTTTCAGTATTGTACTGCAAATACTCAGGTGTATAAAATATCTTCCTGCATTCTATGCAAATGCCATTGCTTGTGGCAGGGTACAATTGGGAGAGTTTGGCTATGAATTCCTGCTTTGGAAACTACTGAATTTTCTGAAGCTTCTTCACAGAGTCCTGTTGAAATAGCTTTTACAAAGATTCTCTTTCACAGGACCACTGAAGTGAGATTTGCTTCTGTACGGTGATGTATAGAAAGCTACTTACTCTTAAACTGGCTGCTACAGTCACATTCTTGCTTTGGAAAGCTGAGATTTCTCAAGACCAAAGGAAAGACTAGTCTCAGCATACTACTTTGAGAGCAAAGTTCCCTTTTTGCCACTTTAATCTACTCTAGATCCCTAACTGTTTAAATGGGTTCTTAGTGTCGGACTACGTAGAGTGAGGATGTGCCTGGTCTTTGTAGGATCAAAACTTGTAGGAGTTCAGACTTGCATGCTACTGAGTATTATCCATTCTTATTACTAGAATGGCAGTTTTCAAACCAGAGCCCACTGGTCACATGCAGCAGCCCCTGACTGCGCATCTTGTCAGCTGGTTGTTCTGCCGTTGTTCACAGGGATCGCTCAGTCTCTCCTCGTCGAGCTTCCTGTATGACAGCTGCATAGCCCATCACATAGCTGTGTCCCTGTTTGCTTCTAGGGAAAGAGGACAGCAGGGAGTGGACTGCGTAAAGTGTTTTGTTCATGGCAGCCTACTCCTAGCTAGTGTCTTTCCCAAAGATGGGGACTTATGTTAAAATTCAAGCTGGTAGTGCAGCTGATAAATGTGTGTGCAGTAAATACCGTGCTTCTTGTACGTAATGGAAGGCAGATATGATGTGATGAAGGTAGTGTGATAGCGGCTACCTCACCTCTTGCACTGGAATCTGCCAAATGCCCTGGCCCACCAGTAAGAATGGTAGCATTGTGGGTACCCATAGCTTGTCCTCAAAGAATGCTTCATTGTTTTAAACCTAACAAACAATCCCACAAATCAAACATCACTAGGGAGTCCAGCATTTCTTGTTGTGACATTCATGTGTTTTGTGGGCTTTTCAGTTCTTAAATTAATCATCTTTCCTCCTTTTGACTACCACCAAGACAGAACTAATTTAGAGTTTCTGTTAAACCCAACAAGAGGCATTTTGAGCTACATTTCAAAAGCTTCTGCACACAACTCAAACCTGTTTCCCTGGAAAACATCTGCAGTTCTTGTTACAGGCCTGTTGAAAAGGCTACTCATCCTCTGGAAACGGAGTACTTAGAAATGCTGAATGCATGTTGTAGCTATGGAGAATCTATTTCAAACAGATCGCTATTTATTTTCCTAGCCTGTGAAACAAGTACCCAGACCTCTCCTGAAGGGTAGATCCTCCTGTCCCTACTGAAAAAAATAGTGATGGTCTGAGCTCAGGGAAGTAGGCCGTAGACATTGTACACTAGTTCAGTTTGAAAGAGTGAGTTACTCAGAGGAATTTAATAAAAGCTGTAAATTAGGAAGAAGACAAAAAAAAAAGTACCTAAAGGAGCGGATGAACAAAAATGCTAAAAGCCAAAGTCGGTATGACTGACGTATAAATGCTTTTATTCTCAGTGCAGTGCACTGGACTGTTTTCAGCTTAGAGGCCTTGACTTGTACTGTTTCACTTCTAGATTTAAGTTTTCAAACTGCTGCCCGCATTTTGGCTGCTCCCCCTATGGATGCTTTGATGGTCATGAAGGATCTCAGTCAGAACTTCCCTACAAAGGCCAGGTAACTTTAGTGATGAGTACTAAGAAGTTTTCTTATTAAATTATCTTTTTTTCTCAGCAGAATACTTAACAGGCAGCATAGGTCCAGTTAATGTCTGAGTTTCCATTTAGCTGGAAGCAAACATTGCAGAGCACTTATGCAGAAGAGATCTTCAGCTTATGATTACAGTGGGGAGCTTGCACTATTTTTCTTTGGTATTGACCAGTGGAAAATTCAACAAGATTACCTGCGCTATTTTGTTTTGAAATACTTCTGAACCTTTTTCAGCAAGTCCTTTAGAATGTACTGGATGGGGTTTCTGTCTGGCGGTTTTAGGATTTACCTTTTACTGGATCCCACTCTTCTGGGATCCACTTTTGGAAATGGCCCAGAGCTTAAGGGAGTAAATCTTATGTCAAAGGATGACTAAATGCAGAAAATAGAGCAACTACACATCAGTGAAGGTCTTGAATATGTTCAGATTAATTTCAAGAAATTCAGTCATGATCTCCCTTCCCCCACCAGAGCAGAAAAATACGTGAAGATGATAGTACAGGAGCTACTCCTTTAAGAGTAGGTGGAAGTATAATTAGGAGTAAAAAGAGAATGAGTTCTAGTCTTATCTCCCAGTAACTAATGTTAAGATTGTGCTATTTGTAGCTCCTTACTAAGGTTGGATTTGTGCTGTCATCTAGCTTTTACTCAGATCAGTGAGCTGAACTCACCCATTCTGTGATGGCACGATCACTAGATCCAATGTAAGGAGAGGAATGGGAGCCCGAGCAAGGAATGAAATCCTCCTATTCTCTGCTCCCACTTCCACCCCTACTTTTTTGGCTGGCAGCAGCCCAATTTTTTTATGGCTTGATGTGAAACTAGACACTGAGAGTCAAAAGCTTCTTTCTTGGAGCAGTTGGCATGGGGTTAACATTTTTATCTTCTCTTGGATTATGGCAGGCAATTTTTGAAAGAAATAGTAATGCATCTTACTTTTTAATGGGGCTACAAAATGCAAGTGTTTCTGGTTGCAGCTCCTGATACTAGGAGACTAAATGTATTTATATTTAAGGTACACAAAGTGGGATAATTGGGCAAAATGGAATGAAAATTGACAACATGTTGTTTTTATTTCCATAGAGCAATAACAAAAACGGTTGTTTCCTCAGAACTCAGGACAGAAATTGAAGAGAACCAAAAGGTAACACTTCCAGAAAGTTATGTAGTGCTTTCACACGTTTAATATAAACTGAAGCTTTGAAAATGTTTCTGTTAAAAAGTTTACGCTTTGCTTAAAAATATGAGCCAATGTTTTCAAACGCATCTTTGTCTTACTATGCATTTGGGAAGTAAAGAAGTGGCTGGATTTTCAAACGTGGATTAGGAACATAACTTTTCCCAAATATGAAAATACTGATCAGAAATTCTTTGAGGGAGATCAGGAATATATTGGGGAATGATGATTTGGAGATGTTGTTTACAGAGCTGTCCCTATAACGGCTGTTCACAGTGGTCAGACGTGTCCTGACAGTTACTTGGCCAGTGCTTTTTAATGTATATGAACATGAGCTTCTGTTCAGTATCTGAACTCTGAATCTGTTAGCTGTATTTATCTACCTTTATAAAATGAACTTTAAATCCAGTGAAAATACTGTGTTCTCAACCTTGGAGGAAAATATTCTATTTATTTACAGAAAATACACAGCATAAATATTCTTAGGATTTCCAGGCGGACTGGCTTTATCTCTAGCCTGCAGAACAGGACTGTGTCAAGAATGAAGTAGGAGAAATCTTGATGTCTGTGTCACATCAGTCCTTAGTTTCTCTAATAGACCAGCATGGCTTGTCAGTTCAAGTTGCAGAGAGATGGTTAGTACACTTGTTTAAATGTGCCTGGTGGGTGGCCTTCTTTCAGTCTCTGACTCAGTTTTTATTTGACTGCTACGATAAATGTGTAAACTCTGAAACTCATAGTATAACTCACCCTGAATAATAGTTAAAAACAGGCTTACCTTGATTTTAAGTTACTGATTTTAGGTTTTGATTGTACTCTGGACTTCCTGCAAGCAATTGTATATTAAATGTGTGAGTGCTTTTTAGTGGGAGTTATTGCAGTCAGACTGTAGTTATATTTTTGGGTTATGTTTAAATGTCTGAGCTGGAGGGAATGTAGCTTGTTAGAAAGCTAGTGCTTGTAAAGCAATTATATTAAGCATATTCTTACAGCTTTAAGGAGGCAGAAGAAATACATTTTTCATGACCCAGTTTGAGATGGCGTTTAGAAAATAATTTTTAGAGGTATAAATTCATCAGTGTTTACAGAGAGGCCACAGGATCAACTCAAACCTTCTGCCATTGCTTGTAATGATCCATACATACTACATGGAGGAAATGGTTCCACTATTGGTATTTTGAGGGGGAAGCTACTTAAGGAATAAAAATTTAGCAGCTATCCAAATAAGCCATGTTCTTTTAGCTGTGCTTTGAAATAAAAATCACAAAAAATTAGGTTGTGAGGGACCTCTGGATGTCATTGAGCTCAGCTTCCTGCCCAGGGTGTGCTCTGGTGTTTGCAAAAAAAAAATGTTCCAACAGCTCTGCTGTGTACTTGGCATTAAGAAAGCCTGAAAAAAACAGTAGCCACTTGGGAATTTCATACAGTAAAATGAAAATACACCTGGTAGTGCAGTCTAGATAGAACACAAAATACAAGTTTAAGATTATAATAAAATCAAAGTCAAACATACCTTTTAATATATGATCTATGCTGATCTGTTCACACATTCCAGTCTAACTTGACATTAACAGCAAAAACACAAAGTATAGGAAGTATACACCTATGTCTTTTGTTTTTTGTTTAATCTCATTGATGATACTGAGCTCATTTAGTAGTAAATGTAACCTGAAAGCTTTACAAATCCCCTGAGATTCCTGTTCTGAACGAGAAATTCCTGGTTGTTCAATAGTGATAAAATCAGAAAAGAAAGGATACAGTTTGACACTGTCCACCAACACAGTCCTGGAAGGAATGAAATATAGAATATAATTGTAAGCTAAAGCTGACTAGGGCTTTTCTGCTACGTGTTAGAGCAGCCTGGTCTGCACGTAACCCCACAATTTGGTGGATGCATTTTTATTCCAAATATGTCTAGACTACTAGATCCAGATATGGGTAGATTGTAAAGAGTCCTGCTCTGGTCAACTTTTCCTTTGCATTACTCTCTGTGTGGATATTATTTGCTAGTGAAGCTCACTGCTTTTAGTAAGTTGTAGTTTATATGTATGTATGCACAGAAAGATATAACTTAACGTTGCACATACTCAACTCTTGTCCGGGGGCTTTATTAATTAATAGAATATATAAATTTTTCTTGCTTATATGTTGCTTTCCTGTTCTAGGTACTTCACAAGTTACTTTGCTATTCCTCCTTTTGCTTTGCCCATCCTCTTCACAGGATCTGCACTTAATGTGCAAATACTGTTTTTTTCCTTCAGTGTTCATTATGCCTCTGAATAGAATTTTGTAACTGCTGCTGCATGAGAAAACGCATTAGGAGAAAGCAATGGCATTTCTAAGTGTGGTGTTTTTCAAAATTTTACATGCTAGAGTTAAGAGTTTTGCTTCAGCAGGACAGTTTTCTACTCACCTCTCTGCTGGTTCAAAATTATACTCTGATGGTGCCTCAAGCATCCAGGTAAATGAGGTAGTGCTTAGAGGTACTTAGGAGAACTTCCAAAATATTCATGAGGCTTTTCCATAGGCTTATGTGCTATCTGTTTTTTGGAACATCACACTATTATTGCAGTTCATATGCTCTTTGTTCATGATGCATCCACTATCTCAGGACTTAGTTGGTACCTTAAATATAGCAGTTAGTACCACTAATGAGCACCACACAACAATGTGGTATCTGTTCTGCCCAAAAATGAGCTTTAAAGAGCTAAGACAGTACCTGCATGCTTTCTGTCCAAGTATTGTGTGAGCTGTCAGCTAGAAAATATTAAATGACTTCTTTCAAGTATTGTCTAATGATTTAATCCAAGTATATTTAAAAAGTCTACTCGTGCAATTTCCAAATTTGTCAGAGTTGCACAGAAACAAACTGAAGTCCCATTTATGTATGTCTACATTAGATAGCTTCATTTTTTTTCCTCTTTGGTTATTTGAACTTACTAGGTACAGCTGTATACACAAAGTGAACTAAAGACTGTAGCTGAGAACTAATATAACGCAATCCAAATAATAATGGGGGTAAAATCCATAGCTTTGACACAGTAAACTCTGTAGTCATTTTTATTCTGTTTGTAACATTCTTCTAACGGCTTTTTTTTTTTTTTCCCTGTCTCCCCTTCTTCAGTATTTCAAAGGAACATTAGGATTACAGCCAGGAGATTCTGCCCTGTTCATCAATGGACTACATATTGATTTAGACACTCAGGACATATTTAGGTAGGGATGTTGTCTTTTCCAGAATAATTGTGTCCTCTTTAGAATCTCGCATCCTGCTTGTGCATGGATGCTAAGGTCATTTAGACAGATTTGAACCTTCTTTGAAAAAACTGTATGTAGACTAGGTATAAATGTTTAATTGCTAAGTATGGGTAAAAGCAAACAATGTTTACTTCTCTTACACAAGTGGTTTCCTAATAAAAAAGCTGATGTGAAAACTGAAATACTCTAGAATATCAGAAAGGGAACCTCACCCTACTACTGCTCTTTTGACCCATTCTGTGAATAAACAACACTTTGGTCTCCAGGAGTGTCAGTGTACAAGTTTATTTTGAAGATGAGTAGAATATTTGTTCCCAAAGGCTAAGTCCCTGTAAATTTTCCATCTGAAAACTGCCTTGCATCTTTGTCAAGATCTGTTTCAGTACTGTGGAACTGAAATTACAATTGCGTATCACGCTTAAGTTATCTTGACGTAATGAACTTTTTCTCAGAAAAATAATTGAATATGTTTAAATTATCTCAAGTTTCTTGAGACAGTTAGAAATAGGTAGGAGGTAAGAAATAATGCACAGACCTCACAGACTTCTGTTTATACTTTCCATCTGTTAACCCTTATGCTACAGCAAGTTATTTGCTGTATTTTAAAATTCGACAAAATTATTTTTCTTTTCCTTCCAGCTTGATTGATGTGTTACGCAATGAAGCCCGTGTTATGGAAGGCCTGCACAGCTTAGGAATTGAGGGTCTTTCCTTGCACAATGTTCTGAAGTTGAACATCCAGCCATCAGATTCAGACTATGCTGTGGACATCAGAAGCCCTGCTATTTCAGTGCGTATGGTTTATATAAGAAATACCTTATATACCTTTGAGCAACACGTTCTTAAGCTGTCAGGGGAACTTCTGTTCTTCACCTCGCAATCAAATCTGAAACTCTGCAGAGAAGAGAAAGGAGCAACACTAGGGAAAACAAGTGCTGTGTTTTAAATGCAATTAACTCTTAAGAAAGTTTAGCTTTTTATTCATATAGTGCTCAGTATAGCGTCCGATTTTTAAAATGTTTTACTATTCCGGAATCGAGCAGGAGGACTGGGATCATTTAAGTGGCTTTATTTTATTTTTCTTTAGTGGATCAACAATCTTGAGGTTGACAGCCGGTATAATTCCTGGCCTTCCAATGTGCAAGAATTGCTGCGTCCTACATTTCCAGGGGTGATCAGACAAATCAGGAAAAACTTCCATAATTTTGTAAGTAATGATCTGATGAGAAATGAAATGTTCCTTTTTTTCTTAACAGCAGGGGTGTTACCTTTTGAAACTTACCTACATATATGTTGAATTCTCTGTCACTTAAAGATGGAGTTAGGATGTTTTTCTAAAAAGATTCAGTTCTAACTGTACTGTCAAGTTATGAATGAGATTCAGAAATTACTGAACATGGTTCTCTGACCTCTGTTGGATTGGTCATGTGAATGCCACCATGTGAACTAAATGTGAACAATGCTGTGGGAGCATTAACATGTATCCTTCTATGGGGATCATGCTTTTAGCACTGAAATTATCCAATAAAAAAGCAACACTTTATCTGAATAAAGGGCCGTAACTTCATTTTAAGGAGCCCACTTCTGTCTGGGCATTGGCCTTGCTCTGAGAATGTCTAGCAGGATGGGCCCTCCAGGAGGGCTAGGCAGAGCAACATGGTTTTCGTGTGTTCTGTCAAGATGTGTATGGAGCACTTAATTGGGGTGAATTTGATGTGGCCAGAGACAGAAGCCTAAATGCTAGGGCATACTGAGGTAAAGGTAAGGCATGAAAGGAGTATGGCCTGTTCTGGGTAAAGGAAAAGTTTAGACAGGGCATCTTAGATTATGATTCAGGACTTAAAGATTTTAGGAGAAACTTAGTGGTCTGATGTCCCTGTCAGTGAATAAAATGGGATTGGTAATGGCTCTGCATTAAAATATGAGTGAAGCTATCTCTAACCAAAAGCCAGTGTCTTGACTTCTTAAGGGAACAGAAATCTCTCATTTGAAATTTATGTGCAGGTGCTCATCGTGGATCCTACTCATGAGACTACAGCAGAATTGTTTAACGTGGCAGAGATGTTCTTCAGTAACCATATCCCACTGAGGTAATATTATGTTTTTATGGGAACTTTTTTAGATCAGTTTCATTTTTGTGACTCTTGCAATTGTAAAATGCCTGCTGTTAGATCACTGTAGAAATTTTAGATATTTTGTATTGCTGGTAGGAAAGGGCATTTTGTAAATATTGTTCCTTCTTTAAAATGTTTTGAGTAAAACTTTTGCTACTAGCAAAACAGAGCCAAATGAAAAATTTGATCTCTCCAACAGTCCAAAAGATACTTAAAAGCAAGCACTGTGGATGAAATAAGATATGAAAAGCAAGATTCTGACAGACTCCCTGTTAGAGATTATATGTCATAATTCTGATTCTTCAACCCTGGTCAAAATCTTATTAGTGTATTCAGAAAAAAAACTTTGCTTAAGATGATGATTATGGCTGACAGTTGTACGAAGAGTTGACTACCTGTTAGTATACTAGATGCATAACCTGGGGGGTTGTTTGATTGCAGGATAGGACTAGTCTTTGTGGTTAATGACTCAGAAGATGTTGATGGACTTCAGGATCCTGGTGTTGCCCTTCTTAGGGCATACAATTATGTGGCACAAGAAATGGATAATAATTACGCTTTCCAGGCAGTCATGTCTGTAAGTATTCATTTAAAAGGGAAATGAATGTTTTGATATTTGCCATAAATGTCAGATTGTGTTCATGTGCTAATATGTAGGTAATGGGAAAAAACTATTTTTCTGCTTTGACTTTATTGGTATTCAGGGTACCTCAGAATACCTGTACCACAGAATACTTGTTTCCCTCTAAAGTGCTGTGACCTAGTTTTAACGAGTGATGCCAGATTTAAATGTGACATTTGTACTTCTGTAAGTTTTTTCTGATCCTCCCTCTTTCTTTGTTCTGCTAATACGACTTCTAAAGTATTCTGTCCCTTTAACATTATAGTTGAAAGTTATAGTCGACAGTATAGTGAACAGCTGTTGCCACATAATCTTGCAACATAAAAAGATATTACAGGTACTAGTAAATTCATTTTCACTTGTAGTTCATTTCACTTGTCATTTGACATAGTTGCATAAATCTGTAAGATGGACACACTAATATTAAATTTGCTGGTTGTTTGAAATGACAGGGTTTTTAAAATAGTTGTAAGTCAAAAGTAAATCTTATGCCTTCAAGAGGGAAACAGAATTATTTAGCTGCTTTACATGTAGGGTATGTTGTACTGTTCATAAGCACATGTCTTGGTCTTCAAGGAAGAGGTAGTTCTTCTGATGTGCTTCACTTGCGTGTTTTTTTGGGTTTTTGTTTTTGTTTTTGTTTTTTTTTTTTTTTTTTTGCTGAGCACTACTTTTCCTGCTCCAATACCTTTTGTAATTAAAGATACAAGTTATTATTTAAAGAAATCCATGATACTTACCTACTTTCAATCTGGCTGGAATCACTATGAGGTGAAGCAAGATAAGTTTCAGAACTAACAGCACTTTGCAACTTTTAGCTTTGTTATTAACAAGCTGTTATTGAAGTTAATAAACATGAAAATGTTTTGAATATCTGGCTGTTAATACCTTGTATAATTACTGGAATACAGGTGATATGTTAATTTACCTGTGGTAAGGAGAGGTGATTTTCAGTTGCAGCTGTAAACTTGTATTTGTGTCCCCCTTCCAGATATATAACAAAGTAAAAACAGGAGATCAGCTGAGAGTTGAGCATGTGGTTAGTGTCCTTGAGAAACAGTATCCTTATGTGGAAGTGAACAGCATTCTGGGAATTGATTCTGCCTATGATCAAAACAGAAAGGTAGGAATTTGTGAAATAAAGCATTTTTTACTACTTTTTTTTTCCTATCAACACTGTTTTGGAAATATCATTGCTATGTACAGTTTCTTGCCCCAGTTCTCTTATTTAGTAAACAAGTATCTAATTCATTATCATACTGGAGTGAGTTTTAATAGTATTCTTGTTAGTATTTATGTATTTATGTTCAGCATAAAGTTTACACACACACACACACACACACACACACACACACACACACACACACACACACACACACTATATTTTATATTACAAGAACTAAGGTAAGTCTTATGTCTCTAGAATTGCTTTAAAAGAAATGGAAGAGAGAGCATGGCTTATATGGGAAACCCAGAATCTTAGTGTTTGGGAGGGATCTGTGTGCGTTTTCTTTAGCATTGGTATTTGAATACTGTCCAAGATAACAGGATAATGACAAATGCAAGATTCCTTGCCTGTAGCAAGGCATTTGGCAACCCTTCTCAAAGGATTTTTTAGAATTATTTTTAGGGTTGATACCCTCCTGTATGGAGAAAGCTGAAAGTACAAAACACTACTGGGTCACTTTTATGTGAGATGAAGCAGATTGTATTTGGGGTTCTGTAGGGGATTTTTTTTATTTTAGTTGAATATTCCAGAAGAAAGAAAGGAAGTAATTTCTGCAACAGCTCTGTAATATTTATGAGACTGCCAACATCTGGAAATCTGAAGAATGCTGCCAAGGTTATATACACAGGAAGGTGTAAAGCATGGATGCATACAAGTCTGAGTAGGAAAGTGAAGAAAAAGCATTTTGAAGTAATCAAAATGCATAAAACTAGCGTAGAAATTTCTGAATGACAGGAGAGGTCTTATCAATCTACATGACAGATACAGAGTAGTACTTCTTACCAGTTGATTTCACTTATCAGAACAAGCAGAGCAAATCACACTCAGTGTGCTGAGGCATAAAGGACTTGGCCAAAGGACCCAGTGCAGTTTCATGGCGGGGGGCAGAGTTTGAGGAGGACAACTCTGCTGGAACCTCCCTCTATACAGCTACCCTCAAATTGTCATACATATGAGACTCCTGCTTAAAGGGAATCCCATGACTTTCTCCTTTACCCAAACATGCATGTGTAGAGGAGGAGGGATGCCTGGAACCATGGCAGCTGCTTCAGCTCATGATTGGGTCTAGCAGCTGTGGAGTATGGTTAAGATTTCTTGCTCTTTGCAGTTTAAAAGTATCTAGCACTCAACCTGAAATTCTTCCTTAAAAGAACAGGTGGTACTAACTAATCTTCACAGTTACTTTTGAAGTTCTGAAGTTACCATAAAGTCCTGGAAGGGGGTATGTGACTGGGGAGGAAGCAAGGCATTATTTAATCAAATTTTTGCTTTAAAAAAGCGAAAGGCAGGAATGGCAGTGATGAGGGTGAAGCTGGAATGTGAACTTGGCCTGTTCTTATGCTGAATTAAAAAGGTTTCCAGTGTAATAAATAATCTGCTTGGCTTGCATTTCAAACAGAACTTTCTTACCACCCTGTTTAAAACACAGAAACAAACAAAAAAACCCTCCACGAGAAACCCCCAACAGCTACAAAGTGCTAATCTCTGAAAGACATGAGAGGCCATCGTGGAGGCCTTGCTGCAACTGTTCTACCTGATGCCATTCAGCATGACCACATCTTAAAAGGAGGTCTTTATACAGAGCTTATCTCTATATAAAGGACAAAACTTAACACTGGTCACATTTTCATGTGATCTGAGCTATGTGATTTTTTTTCCTTTGTTCTTAAAAGATAACAATAGGGTAAGGATTAATGCTAAAGAGGTTGTGAAAGTTCTCAAAAAGAATCCCTGAACAGTATACCTTGATTAACTTTTGTCCATAACTGAATATGAATAATGATGTTGCATTTTGCAGTGGTTAGGTGAAATGGAGAAACTTGCCTTCACAGAATAACCCCTTCTTGCCTCCCTCCCACAGGAAATGTGTGTGTGAAAAACAAAACAAAACAAAACCAAAAAAACCCCACTTTAAGAAACATGTTTCCAAAAACCCCACCTCTGAAACAAACAAACAACAAAGAAAACCCACCAAACCCTCCCCCATCTTATGTTACAAATACCAATACTTGCATTCTTCTATGGCAAATGCTGGTTTCATACTGTGCATTTTTTTGCTACCAAAAAGTATTCATTAGAATTGATTGGTTTACAGTATGAATTTAGTGGACTATTTTGCTAGCATGATGCCTAGTTGTGTGCACTTCTTTAATATGAACTAACTCTTCTCGCTTTGAAACTCTGAAAGAGAAGGACATCTTATGCATGTAAGATACAGCAAGTGTGTTATGCATTGCATAAAATTTGTATTCAGTATGTGTTACATAAAAGCTGAAAGGACATCTTGGTGTGTTTAGAATAGACTTCGGTGGATACTGCATGGAAAACATGAACCCTCTTAGTAATGGACTGACATGGTAAAGTTACTTCTTTCCCTGTATTTAGGCAGCAAGAGGTTACTATGAGCAGACGGGTGTAGGTCCTCTCCCTGTTGTGCTGTTCAATGGGATGCCTTTTCAAAAAGATCAGCTGGATCCTGATGACCTAGAAACCGTGACAATGCACAAAATCCTGGAAACCACAAGCCTCTTCCAGCGAGCCGTGTACTTGGTAGGTGCTGGGTTCAGCTGTGACTTCAGAGAGAAACATGATTTGAAAAACTAACTTGAAAGTCCCTGAATATATAATACACGTGACAACTTAACTTACGTAACTAGTTGGTTTTTAAGTGGCCTAAGGCAAATATGTGTGTGATATAATCAAGATTGCTTTTTCTTTCTTCTTTCCTTCAGGGCGAATTATCTAATGATCAAGATGTAGTTGAATACATCATGAACCAGCCTAATGTTGTTCCCAGAATCAATTCAAGGATCTTAATGTCTGACAGAGAGTACTTAGATTTGACGGCAATGAGTAAGGGATGCTTTTAGCTGCCTTACACCTGATGTATTTGATTGTAAGACTCTTGCTTTCCCAACGGAATGCTCTAGTGGAAAAGTATTAACAGTACCCCAAGTGACATCTTCAGGGGAATTTGACTCATGAAATTGAGAGAATAACGACACTAGAAAAAGCTGAGAGCGGTACAGTCTTGTAACGTGTAAAGCAACAGTTTGTTCCTTATTTCTGACCTTTCGAGCAAGAGGTTGGCAGTAGTCTTTGGAATTACTGAGGATTTGTTGTGCCATATATTTTAGAAGAACTTTTTGGAGCTGAAATGTTAAGCAATAACATCCAATGCAGGGACTCTGCAGTATAACAGCAGGACTGCAGATGCACTTGTGGAATGACCTTTCTTGAGTTGGTTTAAAAATAGTAATACAGTGGACTTTTAAATCTATATTCTTTAGGAAAATTAACTTGAACCAAGCCAGACTTGAATAAATGACTTCTCCATATCAAAAATGCTAAGTAGCTATTAGCGTAACTTACAAAACAACAAAAATTCCTCAATGTGTGAGCTATTAACAATAGAAATGAAATATAAAAATCAGTATCACAAGCAAAAAACTGTGGGATGTGTGACTTGATATTCTGGTAATACTGCTGATTTTCATTTCACATGGAAGTAGTTTGCTTTGGCATCTAATACTTTCTCTCTCATACTTTCTCTCCAGATAACTTCTATGTGGATGACTTTGCTAGGTTCACTACGTTGGAATCCAAAGACAAGACAGCTGCTGTGGCAAACAGCATGACCTACTTAACAAAGAAAGGTAACATCTACAGTAGATTATGAATCCAAATCTATTTTTTACAAGTGTTTCAGAGCATACATGCAGTACTCAATGCATTTAAGCCATGAATCTTGTTCAGGCCTGTGGGCAATGGTGCCAATCAAGTGTTAAAAATAGACTTTTGTAGGGCTTGGCACCTACATGGAACAAGAACGTTCCTCTCATTAAACACCTGTAGCCTTCTATGAATAATGAAGTCCCACCCAAACTTATGCCACATTGCGTAAGACTACCAGAAACACAGCAATGCAAGCTCTGATCCTGCAGTTACACTGACTAGAACAGTTTAAAAAGGATTCCAGCTCTTTGCCTCATAATTCAAAATAACTAAATGTTATGTGCATTCAGAAGAAACTTATTGTGTGTTATATAAGACAACTGCTAGTCTGGTCTGTGCTGTTCTTACTGCTCCCATGCATGTACTGCTTTGTCAAGGATGGTATTGTTTTATTAGTTATACATGAAGTCCCCTGTTAGTATTAAAACTCAGCTGTGCTGCTCACTAGAAGAAATGCATGCACAGACATAGTTAGTACAGAGCTTATGCTCAATCAGTCCTCGCCTATACCCATTTCAGTTAGGAATCAGAAATAACTTGCTGCTTTTTCAACCGATTTCTCTTGTTTCTTTCTCTGTGTTCTTTACCAGGCTCTTACAAGTTTCCCGTGATACTATCTCAAGGCACTGCCACCTGCATGCACTGCCTTAAATGTTCCCATTGCTCTTTCTGTCTTGTCTTGTATTTACCCTTGGTTTATGTTCAGTCAGTTAGATCTGAGCAAGTTTCTTGCTTTCCCTTTCTAGACTCTTAATTAAACCTGTATCTCCATATACTCATTTGAAAGTGCTGTTTCTTCTGAGGTATTGAACCTGGAGTGGTAAAGAAGGACCCACTCCCGTGGAAATTAAATGAGAATATAGGCATTTGTTAACCTTCTGGAGCATTGTGATTGCTCATACAAAACGTGAATTTGGTTAATTTGATTAGCTTAACTTGCTCTTTATTTTCCCGCTCTCTGCTGATTTCATCTCATCAGTCAACGGTTTCTGTTCGTGGAGGCATATTAGTTTGCAATCCCATGGCTTCCCAGTTTTTGGTTCATTGCCCCTTCTGTGACTTGAGATACTGAATAGCTGGTATCTGATTACAGTAATGTTGTAGCATGTTTATTTTCTAAAATAATAGGAAAGCTATACGTGTTGTTGACTCAGCAGCAATACTGAAATAGTGCTGGCTTGCTGGTTTTTGAAGAGGGAAGATAAACTGTCAACACCCAAGTCAATGGCATGGCAGGTTTTGCAAATGGTCTTCAGAATGATGCCTTCATGGTACAGTATGAAACTGATAATATGTAATATAATTAGCGCTGTAGTATGAAAATAAAACATCAATCTATTTGAAAAAAGTGTCAAAGCTTATTCTAATAAAATAACACAGACTTGTTGCGTGTTGAAACTGAACTTCAGTAATTCAGTTATGCCTAGTGCAGTGCTGTTCAGCTTCTTGATATGCATTGGGATTACTAAAAAAAATTAATGTCTGTTTCCTTTTCCTTTCTTTCCTCTCTGCTTTTGACCAGGAATGTCTTCCAAGGAAATCTATGGTAACTCATGCTTTAGCATTTCTTATGTTACTGTTCTGGGAATTTTCCAATTTCTTTTAAGGGTGGCTTTAGAACCAGCAGGAAATAGGAAAGCTGTTTAAATGCATGTTTGCTTCAGCACTTTTTTCTCTGAACAAAACTGATTTTGTGAGCTAACAGCATCAGCATGAAGAAGAGGCGTGTCTGTACCATAGCAGGAACCTATAATTAATTTATAGATTCCTTCATAATTTCTAAACTGAATAGGTAGCAAAAAAAATGCAGTTTAGAAACAGTGATGCATGCTGTCCTATGTGGGTTTTCTGTGTGAGGGAAATCAAACCTAATACAATACTGCTATTTTTGTCTTATCAGACTTCATAGCTTAGCTTAATCTGCATCTTTCCTATGTCATTCTACTTTTTTTTTCCAAATCTGTGCATGCACATCTTTATTTCATCCAAATGAGGAAAAACTGAAGCTCTCCTTCCCTCTACCTCAAATATCTTTTTTTTTTTTTTTTTCCTCCCCTACAGATGATTCTTTTGTTAGACCAGTTACTTTCTGGATTGTTGGTGATTTTGATAAACCTTCAGGGAGGCAATTGTTGTATGATGCAATTAAACATCAGGTAGGTAATGCTTGCACAGTGTAGCAGTGTTAATAAAACAGTGGATGGAGGCTTGAGAAACATAGGATTACGCTTCTGTCCTGTCTTACGACGCAAGAGAGAGTAGTTTTCCCTGCATGTTTCTATTTTCCAGCCTTATCTTGTCTGTGGGGGCTGGAACATCCGTGACCTGCTCGTGCTAGGACAGAATCCTCTCTCAGCCCCCCACTAATACAATAAAGGAAGGATGCTCTTTAGTCCCTGTTTCTAAAATGAAATGTCTTGAGTTTTGGTTTGGAGATGAACATGAGCACTGCTTTCTGTTTTGTCTCTTGTTTCAGAGGTTGAATCGTAAAAATAAGTAGATTACTCCTAAATCACTGTTTTGCCAGATCTCTGAGTGATGGCCATGGTGTTGTATTTATTATGTAGCAAACATGCACAGTATTATCTAGAAGATTCCTGTCACAGTGGTGCCTATATGTAGACTAAATACTTCGAGTTAAATTAGTATTTTGTTCTTTTAACCTTGTGCTGTTACTTACCCAGTTGGAATCTACTTCTCGTGCTAAGATATACAAAGCTTTTGCTATAGATCTTATTTTAACAGATTATTCTTCTCATATAAAACGTACATGAAATCTAAAACTTTTCTAATCCATGTTTGTTTAAACGCAGAAATCCAGCAATAACGTCCGAATTAGCATGATTAATAACCCCAGTGAAGATCCAAACAGCAAGAATACGCTTGTTGCTAAGGCCATATGGGCAGCTCTGCAGACACAAACTTCAAATAATGCCAAGAATTTCATCACCAAAATGGCAAAGGAAGAAATTGCAAAGGCACTTGAGGCAGGAGCTGACATCTTAGAATTTGCAGTTGGGGTAAGCATGTTTGTTGCTGCCTGCGAAGGTAGGGTACTTTGCTAGTTCTTATAATGAATATCTTAGCGTAGCATGTTCATATGGAAAAGCTGAAATAATAATGGAGAATAACACTCTGGGGTTTGTTTGTTTGTTTGTTTTCTCTGAGAGGTTAAGCTTAGTGAACTACAACACTGCCTAACAGTAAACATAAATTGTTTTACGCATCAAAGCTGTGCAACTTTAAAAAGTCAAAAGGAATGCAGCAGGTTCAGGGATCTGTTAAAATGAGTCAGTTGTTTCTTGGGTATTAGGAGAGAAGTTCAAGCTCATGATCTCTTTAAGAAGACAATAAACTACATTTTTTCAAATGAGGCTTAAAAATTAGCAAAGAACCACTTAAGAACAGAAGAATGGAGTATGACCCTTTACATTGGAAGTTGTGATTATGTTTGAGAGTAACAGGCAGGAGCTAGGTTTAACATCACAAACAACAGGGGCATGAGGATAAATTTTAGCAAGTTATAAAGATGTTTTTGAAAGGAAACAAGAAAGATATGTTTTAAAGAACTGTTCATGGGTGTAATTTTTTTCCTGTTTCAATGTCAAGTATTCTTTTCTTTCAGGGTATGGATATCAATATTTTCAAAGAAGCCTATGAATCTCCCAAAGTGGATTTTATTCTGTCCCATGCTGTATACTGCAGAGATGTTCTGAAGCTGAAGAAGGGGCAGAGGGCTGTGATCAGCAATGGAAGGGTGAGATCAGTCTGCAGATGGTAAAAGAGTTATTCAGTGTGTTGCAAAGAAGCAGACTTTGACCAGCAGAGTCTGAGAATCTGATACAGAGTCTCTGCCTTCTTTAGGTCACTAGATTTTACCTACTTTGATTTAGTCAGACCTCCAGTGATCTGTTCTTTGTACAGATCACTGTGTACACTTCTTTGTGTCCAGCTGAAGTTTTGTACAAATTCAGATGTCTAAGTAGCAGAAATGTCAGTCATGTTGGCACTGAATGGAGTCCAGGGCCTAAAAGGGATGATAAAGCTGTATGATTGTCCCGATTCCATTCACTGGGCAAAATGCTCCTGTATCTGGCCCCTGATTAAAGGATGTTGGTGACTTGATCTCTCCCACAAGCTCTTTCTACAAGAGCCACTTAAATTAGGCAAATTCTGTTGTTACAGTATTTCCCTGCAAATAGTGAAGCCCAGCTGTGTGGAACATTTAGTTTTCTTTTGTCATCTGCTTGCTACTTAGGGAAAAAATGCAAGTTCCATTGACTACTGTATACTTTATTGGGTTAAACATTTCAAATGATAACTTGCAGTATTCTATTCCCATTATTAGCAAAATAGCACAAATTCTCTAGGCAGCTTTTAGGCTTCTGAAGACTAGAGGAGTGAGATTTGCCAGGGCTTTGTTTCACTACTGGAAGTGGCCTGGTATACTGTTGCTCCTTCAGGTTGTAATACTGCAGGTATAATTTAATATGCCATATTTTGGCAAATCAGTGCACTTACTGAAAAGTGTAAGCATGCATTTTATGTCTCAAGGTCTAGGTTATTTTGTGCTGTTGGCTCTAGATAGCTGGAATTATCTATTAAACTTGGTTGATATAGGCATTAATATCAGTCAGAAACAGTTAACACCCATCAAGATTGGGCATGAGTATTTATTTAATACATCTTTGAATTTTGTTTCAGTGCAGCCTTTACGTAGTAATTCTGATTCCATTTTCTTTGTAGATTATTGGCCCATTAGAGGATGGTGAGATGTTTAATCAGGATGATTTCCACCTCCTTGAGAATATCATACTGAAGACATCAGGACAGAAAATCAAATCCCAGATTCAGCAGCTGGGATTTGAGGAAGATCTGTAAGTAAAACTGAAGAGACTAGCAAAAAGTGGTAGTACTCTTATAACATGACCTCCTGCAGCCTGGAGAAACCTCAGCTTGTATCCAGTACACTCTGGTTAGGTGCTATAAACAAACATGCATCTATTCATTATGGTCAAGTCTCAACTGTTCGGAGGAGCAAGTCAGAAAGGAAAAAGATGTAAATTATCTGTTTTGGGTTTAATGTGCTTTAGTGACTTTTTGTAGTTCACAGTATCTCACGTAGGTATGGAGCTGTAACTGTATCCCCCAGATTCAGGAAGCAGAATTGGGAGTTTTGGCAAGCCCTAACGTGGTGCTGTGCTCCAGGTTCATTGTTCTTGACTCGTTACCTGTAACTAGTAGTAATCTACCATGGCTGGTCTCTTACCTCATAATGGCAGTTGAAGGAGTTGTGTTGACTGCAGCCTCACTGACAAGCAGCAAGAAAGTGAGAAAGTGCCCAAGTCTCTTGGGACTTCCCATAAAACTGTTTACGTGAACACAGAACAGCAAATGCATTGGAGCTCACAGACATAGTCCCTGGATCACAGCAACATGGGCTGCAACAGCCTGCTCTGTTGGGTACTGGAGGAGTGCGAGAACTGGCTTCTTGGATGGAATTAAAACACAGGTGGAGTGAAAAAGATTATGAAAAGAAGAATGAGGGTGGTCACACATTCTACAAGGGCTTTCTAAATTCACTGCTGTGTTGTACTAGATGAAGTTTCATTCCAGATTTAATTGACCCTGGCTGGTGACAGCATCACCAACAGAGCTGCTGTCCACGTGCAGAGGAGAGCTGTTGTTAGCTGCTAAGGGCTATGTTACAAAGTGGTATAAATTGCTATGTGTTATTACATTCGTTCTTGAAAAGGCTTTCTGCACTGGATTGCCTTTCTGCTTCCCTAAATGGAACGGAAGCCTGACTTCTCATTAATATTAAGGTCTTCAGACGTGCGGAGGGACTAGCTAAGTCTTAAGTGACAGCCTGGTTTAAAGCACTTGCCTCCTATATGTCTTGATTTTATAACTTGTATGTAGGATTATCACAGTATTTATTTAAAAAGGGAAAGAAAGGAAGAAAATACAGATGAGCCCCTGAAGAGTAGGCTTCATGAATCAGTTTGCAGTTCAGCTAACTGCTGCTTTCCTACCAGTATCAAAAACACTTTTTTTAGTATTATATTTCACTGTCGATTACAGAAACATGTAAATGGCTTTTATCTTGTTTTAAAGAGAAACAACAGGAAAAGAAGTAGAGATGAGATAATGATAATCTTAGTTCCAGATAATTCTTGCAAAAAGAACAGAGGTAGTCTATTCAAAGGAAAATCATCTTCAGGTTCAAAAGAACATATGCTAGTGTCTGTTGGTCAGAACTGATATTTATAGAGTGTGTGTGTGTGAGTGTTTGAGCTTGCAGCTAAGATGACAATTTCTCTACTACTTACCTTTACAGCTTTTGCAACAGTCATTTTCCCATGATGCTGCTATCCGTTACAAAGGCTGACAATGTTTGCTTTTGCAGGCTCAAGTAGGTTGAGGTCTTTTGTACAGAAATCTTGTGTGAATCTGAGCTCTAGGAGGACAGTTTTAACAGCGTTCCATACCCTTTTGCATCCATTGCTGTACTGGGAATCAAAAGGGAAATAAAGAAAGGTTGTAGTCTTTTTGGATGGTAGGGCAGAAGACACCATAGTCTGAACATCTGGACAGAGCAGAGTTCCGATTTTTTGAATATCACTGCCAAGGTTTGCTGAAAGCTTTTGAACTGAACTGCTGCATTAGAAAACATCGTAGAACTTGGCAGTCTTCACCAGGCTTGTGTTTTTGTTATGAACAATTTAAACAGCTGTCACTATAAATCTGAGACTGAGTTAATTAAGGAAAAGCTGACAGACCCTTAAGTACAATATTGCTTCTTGGCAAAGCTATGATGTACAAATCAATTCCTTCTGAACTTTCATGAGGTGTTACATTTTCAAGATTAAATATGATATTCTTGAAATACTAGACTGAAAATTTCTGGGAATAATAAAAAGGAAGAACTTGTCAGCAGTGATTCTGTTCGTTATAGGACCCCTTTCCCTCAAAATTCTCCCACATGCAGGGTTGTTTTCCAGCTCCTAGAGTTGCAGTATAAAATGAGGAGACTGCTGTGAAATAAGGGTTTGATCTGAATCTCTTAGGGGTCTAGGAGAGGTTGAAGCTTAGGGATGTCGTGCCTGCAGCATGGTTGGCCTCTAAAATGCCATTTACTTCATAGTTAAACCATTTGGTACACAGAGTGATAAGGTTGTATCCCATTTTAATCATCTTAATGATGGATTGACCCTTAAATATGTTTAATTCTTCAGAGCTACCTCAAAGCATCCTTGAAGTAAAGGGAGGAGGACAGTAAGGACCCCCTGTTCTGGAATAGATTTTTGTTTTTAGAAACACAGATGATCTATTTTTATGTTTCCATGTGTTTCAAACCAACTGATTATAAATATATGGAAATGGGAAAATAATCGTTTAGAGAGAGGTGGTAAAACAGTTTGGGCATCTGGCTTCAGACCATTTTCTCTCTCTCTCTCTCTCTCTTTGGGTTTTTTTTTCCGCCTAAATAGCAGAAATGTAGTAAGTGCCTGCATTTGCTGAGTATTTGTAAACCATCTTTTTTTTCAGTGCAAGTGACTTGGTAATGAAAGTGGACGCTCTTCTCTCTGCTCAACCAAAAGGAGAGGCAAGGATTGAATATCATTTTTTTGAAGAACGATACAGGTATAGGATTGCTGGCATTTGCTGAACAACATGCTCTTTTTTTGATGTTCCCGGCTTGAAATTATGTTTTAACTTCAGATAGCAACAGGGAAGTGCTCAACTGTTTTCAGGACACAGCCAGACTTCAGATAGCTATATAGATAGATAAATAGCTATAGATCATGTGCGCTCTCTCTCTTGATCAATATTAATATGCAGATAAATATTCATATAAATAACATGATCAATATTAACATACATATATAATACAGATCAATATCAATGTACAGATATATATGTATAGTTTAAAGAAGGCATATATTTAATAAGTAATTTGACTTCAGATGGCTAGTGTTGTTTCCTGTGTTTGTCCAGTACATTATATACTTCAAAATTGTTTTTTCTTCTGTTCAGCGCAGTTAAATTGAGACCAAAAGAGGGTGAGACATACTTTGATGTTGTGGCTATTGTTGACCCTGTCACCAGAGAAGCTCAAAGACTTGCTCCATTACTTCTGGTATGCATGCAGTATTGTAATGCATTTTATGGCACTTGCAGAAAGTTCTCTGTTCTGTAATTCTGGAATGTTTTCTTCCTCCTTGACTTTGTGGTGACTAAGGGCCTTTTAATAGTGTGGCTGAAATGCACAATACATTTCTTAGTGTCTAATACAGTGTAACTAGTTATTCTGCTAGCTAAAAAGATCACATTAGCATAAGCATTTTCTCGATAACTTTTAATTTCACCATTGACAGTTTAGTTTGCAGTGACTCTTCTTGGGGAAGAACATTACTGCATCCCCAAAAGAGTGGCTAGAACATGAGGGAGCAGATGACTGATTTGCTGCCACTAATTAAAAGATGGATGTAGTAAAGCAAGTAGTGAGGAAGGCAGGATTTAGAACAAGCATGTCACATGCCTCCTTGAGATCCTGTCTGTAAAAACAGTGGTCAGCTTTTCTAGTTAGCATTGTAAGGGATGTCTCTTTCTCATTATTTTAGGTTTTGAACCAATTGATAAATATGAACCTAAGAGTGTTTATGAACTGCCAGTCCAAACTTTCTGACATGCCTCTCAAAAGGTAAGAAATACCATGCCTGCGGGTGGAAAACACACTGGAAAACAGCAGTATGGGAGTGGAAGCATGTGCTTAGTATACTGAAGTTGGCAAAGGTTGTCTGGAGGCCTTGTCACAAGTTAGGGTGCAGCCTGTGTGAGAAAACCACTTCTGCTGGGTTGCACAACTCTGCCATTCTGTATCTTAAAAAACATCCCCCCTGCCCCCCCACCCCAAACAACAATAAAAAAGAAACCTGCTGGAATGTGCAAGCACACAGACATGGTCAGATGACCTACAGGAGTTCTTCATAAATGCTTTCAGCTCATTTAAATAATAGCAGAATATATTATAAGAAATCTGGGAACTTGTGAATGTTGTGAAGAAACTCAACTGGTTTGCAAGTTGGGTGTCTGGTTGTGTCGTGTTTCCCCCCTGCCCCCCTCCCGATATATGAGCAAGGTTAAATAATTTACTAATCTTAATGACTGAGTCTTGCACAATCTGGTAAACTGGTGGAGGGGAAAAAAAAGTGAAAATTCTGACCTGATCAAAGGATCTTGCTTTGGACAATGGCTCCTGTATGCAACAGGGAATAAAATTTTAGTTTTGGCTTCTTGGAGACATTGTAACTCTCTGGGAAAGCTGATGCTCTTAGCAAGTTCAAAGAAAGTGAAATACTTGCAAAATTTGGCAGAAATATGTTCTAGCATTTTTTTTTCTGAAATTTCAGCTTTTATCGTTATGTTCTGGAGCCAGAGATTTCTTTCACAGCAGATAACAACTTTGCTTCTGGACCAATTGCCAAGTTTTTGGATATGCCTCAGTCCCCGCTGTTCACTTTGAACCTAAATACTCCTGAGAGCTGGATGGTGGAATCTGTTAGAACCCCATATGACCTTGATAACATTTACTTGGAGGAGGTAAGACAAATCAACATGTTCCTGTTGATGTATTTGAATGTTTTTTTTCCCCCAGGGATTATTTTTGTAATGGAAAATAATTGTAGAATTTTAAAATTCTAGTATACATAGAACATATGTTAGTGCTTTTTCCATGAGCAGACCCCTTGAACGTTTTCCAGGAGAGGCACAGGTAAACCTGAGCTCACTGACAGTAAAGTTGCTGTCCTCAGCTGTCCATGGATGCCTGGAGACCACAGGCTGAAAAATACCAGGTAGAGGGTGAAATGAAGGAGACACTATACTCGTAGGCTTGAAGTAGATCCTGCAGAGGTTCTGTTTTGCTTGTGTGTATATAACACTTCAGAATGTCCTGAGCTAGAAATGAAGAAACTCTTCATGGGTCATTAAAGCCTCCCCCCCACCTTTTTTTTTTTTTAATTCGTTAGTTAAAAGTTATCTCTGATTAGAACTTCCCACAGCTAGTGTCACAGTTAAATATAAGGGTTTTCTTTACTTCTGATTTAGAGACTATTGAGGTAAGACCTGGCAGTCCTGTTCCAGCAAGTAAATTACACTTACTTTCCCTTGCTCTGAGAAGCCACCAAGCTGGTTTTAGCTACCTGTTCATTTTCACAGCTTTTGTTACTGGTAAACACTCTTGTGGATCACAAAAGAATATGCAGCGTCGACAAAACAGGAGAACTGGTGCAACAGAAACGCACTCACTTGCACTGGTTTTAGGAGTGGATTGCTGCTAGAACAGGTCTTGAATTAGATTATTATAATACTGATCAGGGAAGTGCTGCCACAGATGCATGGGGATAAATTAAGTGGAAATGGAAAAATCCAAGGAGGTGAAATCTAGTACAAAAAAGCTGTTAAAGGCGGAATATGGAATATCTGTATGTAAGCATTGATGATTCTCATTTAATCTTGAATGAGATGGATAATCCAGTGCTAATTATTAACCTCCTAGTATTAGCAGTTAACTTTGACTTAGTCTTTGCTGATTTAGAAATAGAGGGCTGGTAAGTGGTAAGTTACAAATGCACTATACTAACATGTTAGGAAGTGCACTAAAAGCATGTATATTAAAAGTTAGGAAATCTGTATGTGATGCAAAACAGAAAATTTTGTACTTCAGAGTACAAAGTTAATAGCCTAAGTAGGTTGTCAAGTAGTCTTTTTCCCTTGGAGTAAGCCATTATGTAGCTGGCCTAGCACAAATGCAGATTATATATTAAAAATATAATAATTTTGTATGTATAATCCAGAGTGTGTGAAAGATGCCAGGTTGACAGCTCTGGAGGCTGAAGTCCTCTATTTATCCACAGAACGGGTATGGCATGGGCAGTGGCAGTACAAGCTCCCCCACCAATGTGCCTCAACCCTGACCTGGAGGAACCACCTCTAGAGGTGAGAGGGTAGTCCAGGCTCCAAAGCCAGCCCTGGGCCTTGTCTGCCAGGACTGGCAGCAGCAGCAGCACCGGCTGCGCGGGCGACTCCTGCAGCGTGGAAATCTGTCCGCTGCAGAGCTGAACGAGATTGTCAGACTCTTTGCAATTAGGCCTCTTGCAAATCAGCAGCCTGTACAACCTTGCAGTCATTACTAACGTGGGTTAGTTTGTCACTGAACGTTGTTATATTTCGTTATTAGCCTCTCCTCACTGAGCATCCCACTGATATTGTTTGGGAATCTGATGCAGTATAGTGGCAGAGACTAGTGTTGCTAATCCTGTACTCACAATTCAGAAATCCAGAAAACTATGTTTTTTGTTTGGTTTTTGGGGGGAGGTTTTTTGCTTTTCATCTCTTGACCTAACCATTCAGCTATAAATGGACCACCAAAGGGCTGATACAACTATCCATTTCAAGCCTCTGAATTTATCTTCTTTGCTTACATGAACTGAAAGCTTGGGAGAGGGGGTTCAAGTATAGTCAAGTGCCATCCTAAGTCTCCAGCTGAATACGAGCTTTATGTTTGCTGGTGCAAAATTTCCAATTCCTAATATGTAGTTTGTTGAAACTAGCAATTAAACTGTCATTCTGGACCTGCAATGAGGAAAGATGCTTTGTGAGACTTCACTAGTATTTTGCTCATATAGCTTCCTGAATTTAGCCTGATGGGGAGTTAGGCCTGAAGTGATTTGTGAAACATGGCAAATATTTTTTCTTAGTACTTTTGTTCTGTGTAACCAAATGAATTGGTCCTTCTGACAGTCCCCTAGCATGATGTAGGAGAAATGCAGAGCAAAACAAAATGCTAATTTCAGATGATAAATATAAGATGAGATGAGCACATTTCAAAGACATTTAAATTTAAGGTTCTGAAGCCTGTTGTAGTTCTTGTGAGATGCCAACTTATTTTACTAAATTCCCCAATATGTGTAAAAAAGGTTGTCAAATGGGAGTAACAGTCCTTCCCTTCTCTTATAGTGGGGTCTTACCAGTTTAGATTCAAACCTTTTTGGCCAGGGATACTCTCTTAACAGTATGTGCGTGAAGTGCTTCACTCTGTGGGCTGTGCTTTTTGGGGATGTCTAGAGATTCGTTTATTAAAATTAATCTAGTAAAATAAAGCAAGTACTATTGAAATGCTATTTCAGAAGGTAATTGAATCATTACAAAAGAAGAACAACAACACTTTTGAGCTACTTCCAAGTTTAGCAGTATCTTCTCCTTACAGGTGGATAATGTTGTAGCTGCAGAATATGAATTGGAGTATCTGCTTCTGGAAGGACACTGCTATGATATTACTACTGGACAGCCACCTCGGGGACTCCAGTTTACACTGGGAACTTCAACCAGTCCTGTCATTGTTGATACCATTGTTATGGCCAACTTGGTAAGCATTTAATTGGCAACAAGTAACTCTTGCTCTCCAGTTAGCACAATCACTTGCATAAACTGCTGAGTATCTTTTAATATGTGAGCTATCGATATGTGGTATTACTTCACGGTTGCTTGCAAATATACCAGAGCCACGTCATTCCTAACACTGATATCTAAAACCTTGCTGTGTACTTGTTTGTCTGTTACCTTTTTCAAGAATGCTCTCCTTCCCTGCAGCTTATTGAGGAGGGTCTTCTGGAATGTCTTCAAATGATGCCCGTATTCTTAAGCAACCTCTTTCCAGGAAAGGCCAGACAGTTCTGTTTTTGCCCAGACTAGATGGTCTTAGGGCATCCACTCTATCTGGTACTGAAAGCCTCAGGTGGAAAATTGTCCTGCCTTGCACACGCTGCTTCCAGAAACCTATGGAGCAAATGGGGAGAATCAGCAGGAATGATCAGCATCCTGGAAAACATAGGATGAACAGGAATTACGCAATTTAGTCAAGAAAAGGTGACAGAAGTCCAAATACATGACTGGTCCCTGCAGCTGTCTTTATCAGGTAGCTGCATAAGGGAACAGTCAGTTTACAGGGTCTGTGCTAGACAGTGTGAGAGGTAATGGATTTAAATTATGGCAAGGGAAGTTAACCACTAGAATATTTTCTTTATATTTAGTGCTAGGGAAAAACTGGACTAAATTGTCTATCATGTTTTTGAAATCTTTAAAGGTATTTAACAAGTTAGGAAAAAATGTCCACCACCTCTAAATATTTAATTTGAGATTCTTACACTCATTTTCTATTTCTCTGCATCTTTGCTTAGCCAAAGTATATCCTATTATAACTACAAAAAGGAATATGAGCATTATTTTGTGTGTCATCACATCGTCTGTACATTAGAGAGTAAATATGAAAGGCTTGGAGTTTTTGTCTAATGAGCTAAACCAAAGTCTACGTATCACTGTGCACACCAGTATCTGGTCATCATCTTCCTCAACTTGGTGTCTACATTGTTAAAGGGCAGGAAGAGTCTGGAGGGACTAGGAGTGTACTGAGTATGCCCAGTGCTGCTTCTCCCCCCCCCAAAAGCAGGCTGGTTCACATGTCCAATTGCATGCATGTGGAGTAAGAGTGGAAAAGTAGGTAGTACACTGAAGCAGCGTTACAAATGTTTGTATCTTCTGCACGTATAAAAACCTAAATCACAGAAGAAAATCAGAAAAACTCTAGAACCTGAAGCTACAATAACACTTGTATACAATACTGGAATTTTATATTGTAGTTTTGTAAGCTCTGTACAAGACGTATCTTGTAACATATTACCTGTGTTATTACTTCCTGCTGAAACATCAATCTGTATAGCTTCAAAATTAATTAAAATCTTGTTTTGTATTCATACCTTTCATGGACTGCTATGTAGCTAGCAACTAGTGTTTTGAAAGTCACTTTTATTTTTTCATGAAGGTGAGCCCTCAAAGTAATATGTGATGCTTTTCCAGAAACACCTTTGGGATTACATTGTTTCTATCAAGACTCCGTGAAGACCTTCTGTCATCTAACAAATAATGCTAGACCTTTTAATACTTCTGTCTGCTATGTAAAAATGAGGATTTTGAATGGAACTTCTTGGCTCTTTCCTGTTCCCTGTGTTTTAAGGCCTTAAAGTTACATTAACTAGCTGGCTTAAGAATAACTATTCAGATCTAAAGCCATGGATCAAAATACACATGGTTTAAAGCTTTTTTTCTACATTTCCATTTTCTGGAAACTGACAGATTATTCCTTTCCTTTTACAGGGTTACTTCCAGCTAAAAGCCAATCCTGGTGCATGGACTCTAAGACTCAGAAAGGGCAGGTCTGAGGATATCTACAGAATCTACAGGTAGGACAATACATGGAAGACTGTGGTTTTGTTCTTGTGAAACTTTCGAACTAGATGGGTGCAGCATTCTAATAGATGAATCTAACAATTCACTTGCTCAGTGATAGTCACCTGAATAGCAAACTGCATTTCTTCCTGTGTTGTGTGAGATGAAATAAATTCATTCCTTTCTGAAAACAAGCAGACGTGTTCAAGTATATATATATATATATATATATATATATATATATATATATATATTTATTTATTTATTTATTTATTTATTTATTTTTTGTTCCATGTCTGAAGATAAGCTTTATAATGTTAAGGTTTAATAGCATGTAGGAAAGCATTTGAAGAAATAATGTTTTACTGTATTTTCAGCCATGATGGTACAGACTCTCCCCCTGAAGCTAATGAAGTTATTGTTGTTCTCAACAACTTCAAGAGCAAAATTATTAAAGTGAAGGTGAGTTTAAAAACTAGAGCTGCTTTTAAAGAAGACTGTTTGACCAGTAGTAGGAAGAATCTTTCATTAAGACCTGATGATCCCTTCCTACAAGCTTAGATTAAAGATAGTTTGCACATAATTCTTTCAATTACATCTTCAATGAAAAATTTATCTGTAAACTTGTTTTTCTGGCACAGGAGAGAGAATGACTTGCAACTACTGCTTCTTTTGTATGTGCATGAGAAAAATAATGCCTGAATTCTTCTGGCTCAGTTGGGCTCTGACTGTCTAACTGAACCCCCCCCCCCCCGCCCCAAATCTCCAGTCAGTTTTATATGCCCCATGTTTATGTCTAGTAAAAAACATTCAATCTATCTATTGATAGAAAATATATTACCAGATGAGCAGAAACATATTTCTAACAGATAAAATTCTGGCTCAATGTGATACAGAGTAGGTAAAAATACATATAAAAAGCAAATAGTTTCTTTATTAATCTAATCTTTTAGGGCTGCTTATTAGATGACAGTGTAGGTGAAAAGTTTTAATGAGGATGATTGATAAGTGATAGTTGTATCACATCAGATTCTCACCTCCTCCCAGGATTTACTTGTGCTAGAGTAATTCTGGGACAGTCTCGTGATTTACCTCCAGTTCTGTTTGGCTGGTGCTGCTGTGTTGTCTACTTACGTGCTGTGAAGTCTCAGTGGCCAGCAACGCCTCTTCAAAACAGAAAGTGGGATATGTGTGCATGTGTGGGTGGTGAGCTGTTCATGTGGGGTTTTGTTGTTGTTGCTTTTTTTGTTGGTCTCCATCATCAAGAATGGTCGCTAAATACATCTTGGCAAACTGTTTTAGCCATCTAGAATAACAAGCTTTGGTGTCTGAAAACAACTTTGGAATCTATTTTGAAAACACTAGTCAACTAATGAACTTTGAACTATTTGTCCATACAGCTCAGGTTACACATGAGGTAACCGGACATAATTTAAACTGGTACAAATAGAGCCAGTGTAAAAATCAGCACTCCATAACTGTTTGCCCAGCGTGTGGTTCCACTGGCTGAAGCAGCATTGTGCATTTACAGGTTCAGAAAAAACTGGACATGATGAATGAAGATTTACTAAGTGATGGTACCAATGAGAATGAATCTGGATTTTGGGAATCTCTCAAATGGTAAAACTAGTTCAGTAATAACCTGCACTCTCTTGAAACTGGAAAACTGTTGTATCTCTTGATGATAGTTAAGTGTGTGATATTCCACAGCAGTCTTAAGCCTGTAGAAGCTGAGGGTTTGATTCTGCAAAACGGTTGATCTCCTTATCACCTGTAGAACCCCTTGATTTCTAGAGAACCAAGTTCCTGCTTTAAAATTGCTTGCCTACCCTTACCTCCCATGTTACTTGGGAGTCAGAAATGTTGTTCATCTCCAGAAGCAGCACCTCAGCCAGTGCTCTTCCAGTTGAACAGGCATTAGCATCTCAGCTGTTGGGTCCTCCGTGCTTGTGGAGGATGCTCTCACTGGCGGGGGGACGGACCCCACAGTTGTCCTGTATTAAACCAACGTTGTAGCAGTTTGTCGCACTGTTCCCTATAGGGCTAGGCCTTACTCTTGTGCTGTCCGTGAACAAATTTGTCCTTTCAGGGGATTCACAGGAGGACAAAAGAATGAAGATGTGAAACAGGATAAAGATGATGTACTAAATATATTCTCTGTGGCTTCAGGACACCTATATGAAAGATTCCTCCGGTTAGTTCAGAATTTATAATCGGGAGGGGAGGGGAGGTGTCTCAAATGGTAGATGAGCACTGCCGGCCACCGGGAGAAAAGTTAGAATTTGCAAGAATATAAAAAATCCTTTTCCAACAGCTCAGAACTTCTGTAGTTTTTTGCATCTACTGCAGTATAGGAACTGTTGTCTGTGTAGTGTTTATTTGTTTAAAGTATACTTTGTTTAATAGATGGTACATTGCTGTCCTAGAATTTTTTTCATTACAAAATAACCTAATACAATTATGTTTTTACAAGTTCAGGTTCTTTTCCGAAACAAAAGTGAATTATTCTGTAACTTGTACATGGGTTCCCTTTATTTTTAGTAACTTTCTAGTTAGAATTAAGCAATTTACAATAGGTTGAAGTTGCATACTTTTTCTCCATGCATGAATATCAGTAAGCTGATACCTACCGCACGCAGTTAAGTCTAATAATATAAAACAGCAATTTGTAATCTCTTATGCAGCTCATTTTCTCTAGTGCGTAGTAGCTGTTTCTCTTAAGTGCTTTATTTTTTTTCTTTTGATAGCATAATGATGTTGTCTGTGCTGAAACACACTAAGACTCCTTTAAAATTTTGGTTTCTGAAGAATTACTTATCACCTACGTTCAAGGTTTGTTACTAATTAGAAAAATATTCTATCACAAGAGTAAATAAGAAGAAAGTTTCAACTTGTACATCATACTATTACATATATATGCATATATATGTATACCTTTTATTTTGACAAAGCATTAAGTTGT
The DNA here is from genome assembly GCF_036370855.1 of Dromaius novaehollandiae. Lineage (NCBI taxonomy): Eukaryota > Metazoa > Chordata > Aves > Casuariiformes > Dromaiidae > Dromaius > Dromaius novaehollandiae. The sequence goes on along the minus strand of NC_088106.1, from coordinate 27,885,104 downwards.
TATAAGACGGTGGTGCCACTTGGGAAGCTTTTAGAAATAACAATCAGGATGACAGTGGACTCAAGCTGAAGGTAAATATTGGAGAGAACAGCCCATAGTAGGAAAATCATACTTGGAAGAATTTGAACTGGTTTTCCTTGTGGCGCACCTGATAAAGGTGTGGATTCTAAGATGAAATTCAGGACTGTAAATTTGCATCTAACACGTAAGGTTTGAAAGAGTATAGCAGGAAAGACTACCAGAGAAGCAGCGCCTGTGGCTAGGTTTGGGCAGAGTTTCATAGGAAGAGACAAAAAACCCAAAGGAAGCAGTCTGCAGGCTGACTACAGTACCTATCAGTGGTGCACGGTAAAAGAGTGACACAGGCCCTAAATAAACATACCTGAAAATACTTAACAATTATCTGTGATATCTCGTATGCAGCAGCATACTCCCCACCTTACTGACAGTCATTTCTGCCAGCGTCCCTCGGCTAAGTGATTGTTCTCCCAGTGTCACAAGGAGCCTTAAAAAGGAGAATTTCAGTTAATTTAAGGCAGCAGGCCAAGTTGCTCTGGTAAAGAATTTCTTCCAATTCTTTTCTCTCATTTTATTATTCGTACACTGGTACTGCTTTGTACATCCCTAAATAATAATTTCTCTCATCCGTAACTTTTATAAGATTTGAATAATGCATTCTTTTAAACTAATCTGTGGATCACTATAAAATGGCTTGTATGGGGAAAGGATGCCAAAATATTTAGATCTCAAACCAACTGCTGTTAAGACAATTATAACTTACTGTACAGTTTGGGTTATGTTTTACTCTGTCTGAAGTAACAAAAGTAATGTAGTTATTCTTTGTGGTATTTCATTTTCTAGTGTTCTCTGCCTTACTATGGGACTGAAGTTTATCTCTTGTAATGCACTTTTTTTTCCCTGCAGAGGAACAAAGAACTGAGATAAGCTACTTTTTTCCCCCCCCTCACTCTGCAGGAGTTCATACCGTACATGGCAGAGAAGTACAATTTCCAGTATGAGCTTGTCCAGTATAAATGGCCACGATGGCTTCATCAGCAAACAGAGAAGCAGCGTATCATCTGGGGTTACAAGATCCTCTTTCTAGATGTGCTCTTCCCATTAGCTGTTGATAAAATCCTATTTGTGGATGCTGATCAGGTAACACAGAAGCTGGAATTACTTTATCGATTAAGAATGACATGTTCTTGAATACGATCTCTATATTATTACACAGATTGCAAGTTTGAGCACTTCCCAGGCATGACTGAAGGTTGATTCTTTATCAATAGAATTTTCTTGATGCTTTAGTGAGTGCTGTTTTTTTTTTCTGCCTGCTCACAAAGCGTGGTTTTGTTGGCCCATCTCTTTTTTTTTTTTTTCTGGTTCCTTATTCACTCGCTGTTGTGATCCCAGCTGAACGGAGTCTTGTTTCACTCTTGCGCTTCCCCAGTTCCAGTTCTATCTTTTCTCCCCTCCCTACTTTTAACTCAGCCAGATCTGAATGGCTGTCAGAGGAATGAGAAGACAAATCCGCAATAGGTGAAGTCATGCCCTGTGGCAAAGCAGGCAATGTCTATAAAGCTTTATGTGTGCTTACTGTCTGAAGAGTCTGAAATAACAGGATGGGGGTAGAGTAGAAACTGCCAAAAATATTCCTTCTGTATCGTATATGAAAATGAGAAATATGGATTATCAACATGTAAGTATAAGATGCCTTAGGTGTTCTGGCATATGTACAGTGTGATTCCATGTCAGTTAAAACCATTGCAACCTGTGCTTAAATATCACCTATGATAAATTTCTAATTATGCTTTTCTTACTTTAGACAGTCTTTGCACTACATTTATAAAAAAAAAATTAATGCAGTTTGTTTCCACCGGAGTATTATTTTTAGAGTAGTACTACTGCAATAGCATCCGTATGTCAGAAAGACATTAAAAAGCCTTCATGCCTGAAGGGTTTGCAAACTTTCAAGAGGACAGGAAACAAAGGATCCTAGCAGACTTCATCTACTGCGAGAATTCTTGCTGCTTGTTAAGCAACAGCTTGGCACTTCAGCTGCCAAACAAACCTCTGTCAGATTCTCTTGAGCTCCACTTTAGTGGCTCTAACTCTGGGGGAGAGGGGAGGAAACCAGAAACTTTCATGCCATGGGGTTTTTTTGTACTACGTATGCATAATGCAAAAGACTGCAGAGTAAGAGGTATTCCTATTCCTCCTTTAACTGTTCACTCAGTTTGAATTATAAAGCCTAACCAGCATTTCAAAATAGCTTCTGGCAGGCTTCTACAAATAAAAATAAAATGTCCTTTCCCTTCAGATTGTGCGCACAGATCTAAAGGAATTAAGAGATTTCAATCTAGAGGGTGCTCCTTATGGATATACTCCATTCTGTGATAGTCGAAGAGAAATGGATGGCTACAGATTCTGGAAATCGGGATACTGGGCAAGTCACTTAGCTGGAAGAAAATATCATATCAGGTACTGAAAAATTCAGTTTTTTTCCCAAAATGGAGCAGAAGAGCTTTTGGTTCCACTTAAAATTGGCAGAAAAATAACTGGAGTACACAGTGCTGCAGTAAACCACTTTCTGCTCACCGTTAATTCTTTCAGGGTTGCATTGCCTGTGTCCATCTGAACCCACTAGGGATACTGAAATTACTTTCATAAGCTACAACTCTTACAGATATAGAAGTGAAGTGTTAACTAACCAGACATCTTCATTTGTTAATAACAAATAGCGGCATGGATTGCATGACAGCAAAGCCAAGACAGACTTGTTGCATAAAATTTTATGTATGTACGTGCCATGACCTTTTTAGAACTGCTTTCCTGCCTTGTGTTAGATGATTTGAGCGATTTCCACCAAGAGACTGTTTTAGCATATTAAATCTCAGGGTTCATTGGGGCTGCAATAAGTTACCCATCAGTCAAACGTCATTACTAATTGTATCATCTCCATGTAGTGCTCTGTATGTTGTGGATCTGAAGAAGTTCAGAAAGATAGCAGCTGGAGACCGACTCAGAGGACAATATCAGGGTCTTAGTCAGGATCCTAACAGTCTGTCTAACCTTGATCAGGTGTGTTTTTTATCCTTTCCTTACTGGGGTAAGATGGCAGCTTGGGCCCTCTCCTTTCCTGGCCAAACTTCTCTCACAGCCAGATGCCAGTGACAGTCCCGTCACTCCCTGCCTTCAAGTGAGGCAGGTGTGGATACCACCAAATATAACTGGTAGCTGGAAACAACACATGCCTCTTACATGTCTTCAGACTATCACATGAATTTGTCCAGTATACTCTAACACAAATACATAATACAACTGGACACTTCTGTCTTTTAGTTACAAAAGGTCAGTACTATGGGGGGGTGGGAGGGTTGACAGATCTGTTCCCCCCACTCTGACTGTAAAAACTGCTACTAAATCTTAATCTTCAATACAGGATTTGCCTAACAACATGATCCACCAGGTGCCCATTAAATCACTCCCACAGGAGTGGCTTTGGTGTGAAACATGGTGTGATGATTCCTCAAAGAAGAGAGCAAAAACCATTGATCTGGTGAGTGCAGTATGGCTCACTCATTCTTATGTTGCAATAAAATATAGTGACCTAGATCTGAGGCAGGAAAGGGCCTTTAAGCTAGGTGTCTCATATCATACTGTTACTTAAATGTTTTCGGTACTTGAGTTTTTTTCCTTTCCTTTCTATGTTTTTCTGTAAGCTGGAGCAGTGGCATTATTATGAGTTTGCAAAGAGACTTTGCACTGTACTGTAGCTAAAATACAGGCATATATTAACTTTTCACGAACAACAGATTAATTCCACCAGGGGGAAGCATCCCTCTACTCAGTGAAGAAACTTTTTAAAAAATGTTTTGCAATGTCTGAGCAGTTCATGTTTTGTTTGCAGTGTAATAACCCAATGACCAAAGAGCCCAAGCTGCAGGCAGCAATGCGTATAGTTCCAGAATGGCAGGACTATGATCAAGAAATCAAACAGCTCCATAGTCGCTTCCAGAAAGAAAAAGAAACAGGAACACCAGCTAAGATGACAGGACAGCACACACAAGGTAATCTTTCTAACCATTGGCCTACCTTTGTGATATTCTTCTCAGCTGTTTGGAGGAATGGAGTAAAGCCTCATGCTTGATCACTGTAAGCCTGCACTACGCAAAGGCTTGCGTGGAGAATCCATTAAATAATCTGCATATTTTAGTGGAACAGAAGTGCCTTGCTCAGTGAGGCAGGCATAGCTGAACTTGATGCTTAAACTGAGAATAGAGAGCTAGTATTGCACAGACCTTTCAGCTCTATTAAGACCCATGTTGTTCTTGTAGCTTTATGAACTTGGCTTTTTATCTTAATTCTGTTGTTTGTTTAGAAGTGCAGTTACACACAACAGGTACAAATTGTTCTTCAGTTACTGGTGATCTCTGAAAGAACAAATTGTGTGGGTTTATATCTTGTTTCAAACCATTCTGCCACTTGAGGCAGCTGGAAATGGAGTGCTCCTCACTATTTTTTCTCCTCTTCTACAGATCCAGCAGCACATGTGGAATTATGATCCATGGAGGGGGAAAAAAAGTCAAATTAGACTGTTTCATAGACAATTTTTATATTGAAAGCTAGTTTTTTTCTGGTATGTCTGCAAAACTGCTGAATAATTGAATGGGATGATGTATGCATTTTTATTACTTGCCTTTGGGTTAATTTCTGCATATGAAATAGGATCTGGATTGCTGGAATTAGCATTACTGTTTTTTGCACCTGTGGTGGAAATGAAAGAGTCCATGATGGAATTTAGCATTTCAGAAACAAGACTTCAAAATCCACTGGAAAAGCTGCAGCCTGTTCCTCCAGCTGTCGCTACCTCCACCCCGATCAAGATTCTATTAGCCTCAGCTCTAACTTGAGAGAGCCTGGAAAACGCAGACCCACTGAGCAGTTGGCTAGAACGTAAGTCCTTACCTCAACTGATGGAGATGGTTTTCCAGCTAACAGTAAGGCTCAGATTCATGCCTTAAATTGGGATAACGTTTCATCTGCAAGTTTTCAAAATGGTCAAGAATGCTTGTCAGATTTGTTCCGTGTGCCCCTTTTTTGTAATAAATCTACCACTACTTAGCATTACTTAGTGTGAAACTACCACAGTCTATTCAAATGACCGTCATCTAAGCTTGCAAAATGAGCAGAGTGTTGAAGTTGACAGTTCAGTTTATCCTAGGCCCTCTGACTTGAAACAAGACTGCCCTCCTTCCTTCCCCCTCAAAGTCTAAATCAATCTGCAAAAGTGGTAGGGCCTTACTATTGCTGTAGTTCACTGATTCATGAATGTGTTTTGTTTAGAAAAATCTGTGGAAGCTTGGAAGATTATCATGTAAATTTCATTAACTTTATTTTTCCTCAGAGGTGTTGTCACATCAATAAAAACTTTGGAGTTCTTAGGTCTTAAGCTCTAGTTCACACTCAGTCCTTTGCTCTTCCTTTTTGCTTGCACATAGTACAGTCCTAATGGGACTTTTGGGTCTCTGAACACTTTACCTGCATTTGTTTTTACTTAATGCACAGACAAAACCTTTTGCTCCAAGGATTAATTACCTTGGGCTACTTCAATAATTCTCACTCATGTCTTAATTTTTAAAGAAGATACTGCAATAGTTCCATTCTATGAACACAGATTAAAAAAAAAAACCACCTAAGACCCTCTTCCCTTCTCCTTTCCCCTCACTCTACATGATTACTGCCTGCTATCTAGAACACTGAGAAGAGTTAACATTGGAATACTTCTTTAGTTATATATTTTAAAGAAAAGTGAAATCCAGACTGGAGGCTAGTTTATTTCAACTCCTCATGTTTTTCTACAGGTAAGTGTTCTGTGCCGTAAGGGTTTCCCACTAAAGATAATCCTGAGTTAAGATGATCTAGAATTATTACATACATACATACATCAGATAAATGGTTGAGAGATCTGATAGTGGTTGCAGTATTCAAACTATTCATAGGGCAATGCTAGTACTAAGCAGCTCTTCGGCCAGCTCAGAGGAACACCCAAACCTCCTAAACTGAATTCATGAAGAGCACATTAAAAGAAACAGCCAGGGTCCCTTAAATGCACGTTACTGACCTTGTCAACAGCGCCAGTAAACTAATCAGTGACACTGCACATACTTAGATACCAGAAGTGGGTGGCTCTAGAAAGGTAGAGGAAAGGGCAGTTCATATCTCCCCTTCTCTAGAGAGCAAAGCTATGCAAACATGAGGGGCTGGATTTCAAGCCATGAACTTACTGAGTATGAATTATCAGATTGGTATTTTCCACTTTGTCTGTAGATACTTAAATTCAAATAGTCTCCCTGATACTCTGCAACTAACAAGTGGCTGATGCTTCCTGTCAAAACAGTGCTAGTTAAGGCTCAGCAGACTTATAGTAGAAGGAATTTTTCCAGTGTAAGAAGCAATAATGTAGCTGTCAAATTAAACTGTCATTACATACTATGTTAATTAGCCCCTTTTTAAGCAGATGTAAACAACACATGTAAGACTACTTTTTCCTCTGTTCAGCTCTCAACCACTTCTGCCTCGCTGGAGCATGCAGAATGGCACGCGATCAGGTGGGCAGCAGCTGTACCCAACAGTTTCATCCAGGGATGGCCCAGGGCAGCAGAGGAAGATTACTTAGGACAGTGCTTGGGTGGGGGAAAGTCTGCCCAGGCCTTCAGAACAAGAAAAGTGCAAGTTTTCTGCACAAGACTCTCCCCTATCTAAAGCAGTATTTGGCTTCAGCTTTTTTTCCCCAAATATTATTAGTAGCCAGAAGATTCAGAATAAAGTAGCCTGTCAAAGTCTGCACAATATTTACAATGCCTTGTTTGGAATTGTATAGAAAGAGAATTTTTAAAAAAAACTAAATGTGTCAATTACAGATTTTTTTTTTAATTATGCTCTTCTCACTTCATTTTATAGTTCAAGTATGCACTTCACCCATACCCCACTTTTTTTTTCTGAATTTTAAAATTTAGCAAGCTCTTTCTCCTGTCATTTGTTCTCTCTCGCTAACAGAGACCATGCTCTTGTTCAGCTCTGCTAATCTAACCCATAACTGATACAGAAACAAACCAGAAACATACACATCATGAGACTTTGTACCTAATACTCCTTTTGTAGTACCCTGTAAGAGTCCTGTACCTATTCTCAAGTACATTATAAAATGCATGTGGTACTAATCATTCTGAATATGAAATACCAGAGTTTTTCTGGGAACCACTATTTATTTGTGCAAAAGAAGAACAATCATATAGCAGCCAGCCTAAAGAGGAGACTATGCACTTATTTCGGATCGGTGGGTACCCTTGTCTGTAGTCCTTAACTAGGCCTTGAAAGAAAATCTTTAGAGAGCTGCATCTGGAAAGCACCTTGGAGTTAAGACTATTACCGAAATAGAGCCACTTCTGATCATACTGCTGGTGGCCTGTGTTCCTGTAAGCCAGTAAGACTGATACGAAAGACAGGAAATTGTGATTAAAGAGGTTGTAACACAATTTTAGATCCCCGGTTGGTCTAGAAAGGCCATGTCTTTAGTAAAGTGATGGCTCTGGTCCAGATGCTCTGATATAACAGGCTTGTGGAAGTTATGTTGGTCAAAAGGTCACATGGCAAGAAAAGAAACAGTACTTTATTTTAAAAGGAAGATTTCACTGCCTTACTTTCCAGAAAACAGAGAAGTATGAAGTATGTTCTTAAGATTACTCTTTCATTTAGCTGTTGGGGGGGGATTTGCTGTAAAACAAGGCAATGAAAGGGGTGGGATGTGTACAAAGGAGAAAGAATTTAGTTACAATCTTAGGAACCAAAACCTTTTTATAAACTGTTTTGCATGACCACTTCTTCTGTAATCTGTTCAGGAATATACCATACCTGAGTGTGGTGCTGATAGCTATGGGGAGCTACTTGCTACCAAGTGTTACCTGAAATGAGATTACAGTGAATTTCCCAGTACAGTGACAACAATAAGATCTGTCTAACATAATAAAGACTTTTCTGTTCTTTACCCTTGCTTCTCATGTCACTTATCTTTGTGGTTCTGATAACTGCCATTTTAATGGATTTACCTAAAGGACACATTTCACTTATTTTGTATTCAAGTGTTTGTTATGATAATTTTGAGAAGCTCCTAGAAGGGAGCAGTTAAGAGGGTCCCACCTCCCCCCTCCCCCCCCAACCAATATTGGTATTAAATGACCATGAAACTGAGACACATCTGGTAAAGAAGCAATAGAAAGTTTTACATTTAAGGAAAATTTTTTTTCAAATCCACCCACTAATAAAAAGTGTTTCTAAGTCAGTTTTCTTCATTTTGATTAAGCTTTATACTTTTACAGTCATAGTAAACACTCAGAAAAGTTAGGTGTGGCTGGGGCTCTTTCAGTGCTGGAAATGAATTCCAAAGTCTTATGGGCCTCTTAGAAAAGGCTCCCAAACAGTCATTATTGTTCAGAGAGCTGTAAAATAGATAGTTTTTACACAGAAAGCTCAGTTGAATGCAGGACTAGTTCTTGCCACAGAAGTATGTACTCATTTTTCTACAACTGGCTGTTTGAACTTGTTCAGGTTTGGAAAATGAGAACAAATCCTAGGAGACAACTAAACGATAGGGGAGAAGAAAGCATCCAGAAAGACTAAATACATGCCATATGCCTATTGCCTCCCCCCAAAATAAGGGATTTTGTGCTCCCCCCACCAGCAACTTTAATTTCCTGTGTACATATGTAGGCATCTGACTGTACACAGATACATGCTTTCATGCCTGAGACAGCCCCCCCCAACCCCACATGCCAAAAGCACTAGGATGTGCAATGTATCATCTAGCCTAAATGACAAACTCCAATCACGGAGTGCAGGGGAGCATTTTGAAACTTTCTGTACAAATCCCAACTTTTTCTTTTTTCTTTTTTCTTTTTTTTTTTTTTAATTGTATCAGCCTGAATATAGCAGGTTTTTGTTGTTATTTTTAATCCTAGCTACATTTGACATCTCCCAGCCCCTATCAATACATGACTGCAATTGCAGCCACGCAGCCTCCCCCTCAGGAAGCACTTCCCACTGCCAGGAACGTCAAGCCACAGAATCTATGCTGGTTCCTCCAGTGCTACAACGTGGAGCCACCCAGCTGCCGCAGCCCACTGTGCTCTGGCTTGTTTGTGCACTCCTTGCCCTATGCGCCAGCCATTACCCAACACAGCATCGAACCTGCCCATGCCCTTTCTCAACAACAACCTTTAGAGTGCTTTCCAGCACCTCTCGCTAGCATTCATCAATAGGCAGAGCGAGCTTTTCCAGCGCAAGCGCTGGCTCCCTGCTCTGCATCCGTAGGCTGGGGGGCTCGGTGATTGCAGTGCTCTATGTGACAGAGGGCCACGGGAGGACTATCCATCCGCCCGTGCTGAGGCTGCAGCGCTGGCTAGCGAGCACCCTCCACCCAGGTGGCTACCAGGGTGGGCACCACGCAGCCGGGTACCAAGGGGCTGCTGCGTGTCACTCGGGAATTTGGCCTTGCAGAGCGGAACGAGCCAGTTGTGCCGCTCAGCCTGTTTGCTGCCTGACATGCCCATTCACTGCAAGCAAGTTACACCCAAATTTCTGCTCGGTCTTTCTCTGTCCTAGTTAACAGAAGTCAGAACAGCTTATGGGGGCTGCTACAGGGAAGTAGCAAAGACCAGAGCTGGAGCTGAGGAAAAAAGAGTCTGTTTCTAGCCTGTTTCAATTAGAAGGCAAGCACTGCTGAGCGCTTGCTTTCTCTCCCAGGCCTGTTCAAAGGAAAGCCGAGGCAGAGCACCAGGGCCGAGGTTACGCGAGAACGCGGCAAGGGCACCTGCAGAAGCAGCACACACACCTGTGGCAGCCCACTGCCCCGGTGCACGGTCAGTCCTACACCGTGTGACTCCACGACCATACCGGCTACAGAGCACAAGCTGATCTCCCTGTAACACGGGATGGCCAAAATCACCACCTCACCCATGTGCTCCTCTGTGAGCAGTGTACGATGTTGCTATTCAGAGCCATTCTGAAGTAAGGAAGCATGGCACCTCCACCAAAGAGGTCAGTTTACTGCCAAACGGAAGTGACATTTTGCCCAAAACTCTGGTTAGTGCAGCGGCTAGTGCGTTCAGCACACCGACCCACATCCAGCTTCCATCCACACAGGAGCAGCAAAAGGGAAGAGAAGCTTCTGTACACATCACAACTGCTTTATTTATTTCCCGTTTGCTTTATACCATTTAGGCGCATAGCCCAGGTAGCAACATATAGCTATATGACTAAGCAGTGTTGTGTCTCCAGGTAAATAAACCACCTTTCTAGACACTGCTTTTGCTGCCTGTTTCCATCTATTGATGAAATAATACACCCACATGACAAGGTGAGTAACCAGTCACTCATTAAAATACGCTTCAATTTTATCCAGGCTACAATAGTTAGGGTGCCCTTGTCCTCAGGGCTTGGAGAACTGCTGGCAGGGTGATCCCACGCGAGTCTTCTGCAGACACTTCTCCAAGCCTGAAGAAATCCCCTCTAGATTACCGGTTTGGCCTTGGGGGCCCAGTCGAGATGGATGGTGCAGTGCCTGGGCACGTGCCGATGTTCCTGTGAGCTAGGAAGACACAGCACACGTCACCATCCTCAACTGTTTGTGTACAACACGTTTTCATGCCCTGTGACCAACACTTCCTTGCTTCCATGCAGTTCTATGCCGTAAGAAGTGAGCACCCCCCGTAGAAAGGGCCCTGGGATTTAATCCTGTTCCTAGCAGATACGTGCAGCCTACATCACAACACCACCACCCCCCTCATAAGTCGGTAACAGCAATTGTCCCCGGTGGCTCCTGCTCTAAAGTCCTCGCTGGGTTTGCCAAGCACACCAAGGCTCTCCTCTCACTACCACTCAGTGGCAAGCAGAGCTGTGTGTGTGTGGGGGGGTAACTGCAAACTTCACAACCGGGAATCAGAAAAAACGCCTCACTCCATTACGAATCCATGCAGCAGCTGTACGGCTCCTCAGTCACATCGCAGCAGCTGGCAGCTGTCCATGAAGTGTCCTCAGTGGCTTTGTCTGACAAGCCCAACCTGACCTGCAGACACTGCCAAAGTGTCTGAAGTGCAGCCCAGGAAGAGAATCCCACCTGTGCCCTCGGGAGCAAGGGGTCTCAAATCTGCCTGCTGTTTAACCCAGCCACTACAAGAGCAACACAAAGTACAACTTCCCCAAGAAACCAAGTTTCCCAAATCCAGCCACTTCCACACAGCGGCCTTGTAAGTCACCACATAAAGATTCATTCTGAAGCTGTATTTACACTTCATGCTTCCACTTTGGCTAGCAGGAACAGTGTAACTACATCAGCATTCAGAGCCTACCTGCAAGGAAATTCTCTTCATTTGTTTTGCCTTCCTCCTCTTAGCCATGTAACTATATTTACCCAATCACAACTATTGCTCATAGATTATATACTCCATCTGTTTTGCTTCAACATCCTGATCTTTGCTGACGTGAAGATAATTACGGACCTTTCCCCCCGCGCTCCCTTTCTGTCTGCAGCATGTGTGCCAGCTGCTCACTGGAATCCAGATAATTGAAGAGCATTCCTCAATCGGGAAACTCCAGGAAAATCACTTCCGACTAGCAGGGTTTATTGCTGACTGGACTTTATTAAGATCATTGCTCAGATGCATTGCCTTGTGCCTGGAACACATTGAAGCTGTTCCTTACTAGCCAACTTGGAGGTTGATGAGGAATGAAAACAGTGTGAATATCTGGAATTTCTTCTGTGTGAGTATCTGGAATAAAGAACTCAAATATGCTTCTCGGCAGCCCACAAAACAGACAATAAGCAAGCAAGCTTCCTGCTTCTTTCACTGACGCTGTTACTACACCTGAGAACAAGCCAGCCTGGAAATGCAGGACCCACCTGACCACAGCGCTGCGACTGAAGTGCACTGATTTGCTGCTGAGCCCGCAAGCATGTGGGAAGCACCCCGGCTACCACGCTAAGCACCCTCTGACTATACTGGCTTGATAGCAAAAATCCTCATTACTGACCTTTCCCAACTCCTAGAGATGGGAGGGGAAGGATCGAGGCGTATAACCACCTCCAGCTAGACTGCCAGCCACCTGCTCTCCCAACAGGTTTTCTTGTGTGTCATGCACCGTGTTACTGCTGTTTTTGAGCTCACGACTTCACCTTGTTTGTCTGAGGCCAGGGTATTTCTCCCCATGCCCTCTCTGCTGAGCAGTCACCTTTGTGCACACAGCATGTCTTCTTGGCTCCCTCCTGAAAGATACGACAAAAATGGGGAACCCACTGCTTTTCTGACGCAGTATCAACTCCCAACACTGAAGCCATATACCTTTTTTCTTCCTCTTGTGAAGAAAGTTTCTGCCATCCATACTTGCTACACCTGCTTTTCTCTGCTGAAAGGGGCTGGTCCAAGAGCTTAGTCTTCTAACCTCCAACATTGTCTCTGCCTGTAGGTGTTTGTTTACTTAAACAAAGACAGTTCGAGCTCTGGAAGTCCTTACAGTATTTCCTTCAGCCCTTAAACTGCTTTCTTGATATTTTCTTTTAAAACAAAAGAAAACAAAAAGTAGAAAAGGAAATCTTGGCACTAAAACTGGATATGTTATTCCAAGAATTCCAGGATCATTTTCACCAAGCCTGCATAAGGAGAAAATGTTTGCATGTATTTTTGTACATCCACACACTCTACTGAATATTTGCCTTTCATACATTCAAGCATCACCAGGGGCCTTCTGGCCATCACACTGAGATTTTCCTTTGAATTGTCTACTAGAATCACTAAATTCTTTTTTACCTCAAGAATACAGACCCCTATTTGTAGGAACAGGAAGGGCTCGTGTATCTTATTCCTAAATGTGTAATTTCAAATTTGCATTACTGAAATGCCTTAAAAGAAAAAAAAAAAAGAAAGAAAAGAAAAAAGAGAGGCCCCAAGCAATCTGCATAGCTGTGTACGATTCACTGCCTCTAAACAGCTGTCACCACAATTGCTTCCAGACCTTTATGAAATCACCAAATAGCACAGATCACTGCAGAACCCCTACAGGAAGGGGAGAAGAATCTCAAACACCTATTCGACAGGGATTCCCGCTAATTGTTACTAGTGAACTTTGTTAGCTGGCTCTTAATCCTTTTAATGCATGATCTAGAGAGATACTATACAGAAGCATTAATTGGGGCAACAAGTCAGGCATTTGTGAAGCATGTATGTATACGGTTAATGCTGTTAGTAAAACCAAACCTATAATTCCTCAAACAAAGTCATACTTGTTTGGCAAGAGCTATGTTCCATAAAACTCTCCCGAGAGTCATTTCTGTTCTCAGGACATCACTAATGTCCCGTGAGCTTCCCCTCTGCTTCATTTCAGACAGATGTCTGGACAAGTAACCCTTTGCTACACTTTTTGGGAACACCTGCCTTGTCTTCCATAGTTTATTAAAAACTAGCATTACCGGGTCAGCGATTTCCCTAGCCATCTCTTTAGACTCTTCTTAGATACCAGTTATTGAGTTTCCCCTTAAGAAACAAATCTGAAAATATCAGCTGCTTAACACATGTTGCATCAGATGGATGGAGGTATCTGAGCACTCTTAGTGGAGGCACAAAAGCACACCGTTCTCATTCTCCCCACACACGCAACAGGCACCGCGTGAGCAGCCTGGCTTTTTGAAATAATTTTACCATCTTCACCTGGTAACAAAGCCAAGTGACAGTTAAGATTTTTTCCCAATATATTTCATTTTGTCCTTAAGTCCGACTGTATTTAAGACCCATTCAAGATTTTGTTTCTGTCTTTCTGGGTAAACAGGCTGCATCTGCTCCAGGCGACAGGGAGGCTGACCAAGCTCTGCTCCTGCCCTGGACGTGTCCCTGACACAGAGCGGGGGCACACTGGCAAGGTCCAGGGCAAAACTTCACTGCTGCTCATCTGTCCAGATTAAGAACAGATCGGTTTGTTTTCAGATGCCTTTCAACTTGAATCTTTCAAAAAAGTCCTCAGAAATGACATGCAACAACTTTACCTTTTCTCAGACTTAACCTATCTCAACATATAAACCAAGCTTCTTCCAAAAAAGCCACCTACTTATTATCATTTTAGTGCTTCTCCTTGAGTTTCCCACATGGATGTCTCCAACCAGTGCCAGATTTTAACTTGCAAGAATTCTGCGGGACCTCCAAATTCACAACCCCAAACTTACAGCAGATGACATGATTTTTTTTGTCGGAAACTGCTCACTCAGGATCACACTAGTGGACTGCTTGAGGTAGCTTTATAGCCACGTTGTCCTTTTATTAACATAACCAAAGAGAAGCACGCTGGATATACCGAACAGTGATCTTACCAGCAAGTCTGTGTTCCTGTAGATGGAGCACTTGCACCGCTTAACAGACAAACAAACAAAAAACCCCACACATGTGCCTGCTGACCCCTTCCCTGCAATTCCCAGCATCTTTTAAATGGGAAAATATTTGTCCCATGTGGTTTACTGTGGTATTCAGTTAAAAAGAAGCAAAAGTCCAAAGACGGAACTGGCGCTTGGCAAGCTTTACCCACATCAGCCACAAGTAGGAAGCACACATTCGCATGCCCTGCAGCTGCGCCGGCTGGGTTGCATCCATGTTAAGACATGCAGTGAATACCATCTCTGTGAAGACTGATACATTTGCTACACTTGCTGCTATTAAGTTATAAGGGCTTTTCAGTGAAGCCCAAATATAGCTACCTTGAACAGTCTAACTGCTTCCAGGGGATAGGTGCAGCCAAACTGATTCACTTCAGCTTTTATTTTTTTATTAATAATAAAACCCCGTGGAACCTCTTCCATTTCATTTACTAGCAACTCTCTAGTGCAAATTAGCCAATTAATTCATTTAAACAAAGGTTATCATCCCCTTTATTATACACTAGGATTAGGATCTCTTTTACAAAAAGGGGTTGGTTCTAGGAAATACAGGCTGGCAACGCAAGATTCTTTACACTAGCTCAAACTAGAGGTTTATTTGGTCCACTCACGTGTTTCTGATCACGACTATTACAAGCTCTTCGGTGAGAGTAGGCAAAAAGCCCTGTAGAAAGTAATGTAGAAACACCAGCAGAATTCAAGAATCTTCTTCCTACCTCCAACCGTGGCAGAAAGAACTGGGACGTAAGGGCAGGACCTGGGCCTCCTCCGACAGGACGGTCCTACTTCCAAGAGCAGCTGTCACCTCGCATCCCGCCTGGAGAAACCCTATTGCGTGGGTAACACTGACACTTAAAGGTTCATGTCAGACGCAGTAAGTCAAATGTGTATTTAGAAGGCTTTCATTTTGTTCACTGATACAACTGAACAATGTGCTTTCTTTTAAGGGGTTTGCCAGCATCAGAAATGCAGTGTGGTGTATGTGCCTATTTCTTTTTTTAAAGGAAACAAAAAACACGCAGTGACTGAGCTCCATCATTAAAGTACACGCTAGCCAAGTGGTACATGAGAGCTAAAGCTATGCTCTTTCTACACTTGGAAGCACAGCGGAAAGATTTGCTTCAAAGTACCCTTCTGCTTATTTCCTTGGATGAACTCACTGGGGAACAAAATGCCACAGACAAAGAGAATTAAGAAAGAGCAAAACATTCAAGCTTAAAATGCAAACTGTCTCCTCCTGATCTTCAAAGTTCCTGCCTTCCCTGCTTCCACTCTGCCAGAGAGCTGATGCATGAGAAACCTACTGCCAGCTCTTATCTGTGGCATAAATGTCCCTGATCACTTTGTGTTGCTGATCAAAACAAGAATTCTAAAAGCAGAAAAATGATTTGAAAACAGCTTCAGCCCCATCAAGCATAAGCTGAATATTGTAACATTTGGAGTTGATTTTTAGAGCTCTTTTCAGCAAAGCACAGGTATTTTAGGGATGCAGGTGTCAAGGAAGGAGATACTAGAAAGCTTCTTACATTGAGACTTTGAAACAGTGAAGTGAAGGGCCTGACCTTGCAACCACTTAAAAGCCATCCAACTCATTCGTTCATTCACTCATTCAAGGCTGTAAAGCTTAATGCCCATGCAGCAAAGACTAGACAGAAGCTGCTCTTACAAGTCAGTAGCTGCATGGCACATTAACCAAAACACTGGCCAATGCACATGCTATATGGAGGTGCTTCTAAAAACATGTCTCCTGCTAGCAAATGGCCCAAAATTTGAAGACGCAAAGTGATTGCTTAGGAACTTCCCTAAACCATCAACAACAGATTAAAAATATAAATAAATATAAATAAATAAAAATATAAATATATATAAATAAATAAATATATATAAATAAATAAATATATATAAATAAATAAATATATATAAAAATAAATATATATAAAAATAAATATATATAAAAATAAATATATATAAAAATAAATAAATATATAAATAAATAAATATATAAATAAATAAATATATAAATAAATATATATATAAATAAATATATATAAATAAATATATATATAAATAAATATATATAAATAAATATTATATAAATAAATATATATATAAATAAATATATATATAAATAAATATATATATAAATAAATATATATATATATATTTTTTATAATACATATTTACATATATATATATATGTATAAAACCTATTTCTGCTGACTGCACAGATGTCCGGGCTCTAGCTCTTCTGCATCCTCCCCTAACACATCCAATGGACTGACACGCACGCCTCGCCTTACCCATTTGCGGCACAGAATGAACGACCCCAACTTGCACACACTTCCCACCTTCGCCCAGCCCTATCCTGCGGAGGGAAGAGGGGCCCGATCCCAGGGTGGCAGGCATGGTGCTAGAGAAGTCACCCTCCTGCGATTTGGGAGGAACAGCCTCTAAACAGCATCCTGTAAGCAGTAGAGGGGGTGAGGGAAAGGGGACGAGTACACCTGCCTCCCCATTTCCCTCTCTGAGGCATCAAGTGCCAGAGGATAGAGAAGTCTGCAGGACCCGGAAAGCAACAGGAGACAACATATGGCTGCAGAGACAGAAAAATTACTGCATGTGCATGTATCTGCATATAGCACTGCTGATTGATTCAGCAAACTGAACTCCTAAACTGTGGCTGTGAATCTACGGGCATTTGCGGAGGGGCACTCAGGACTGTTAATTAATGCAGCAATTATGAGCACCCATTTCTCTCTTGAAAGGGGACAGAAATTTCCGCAAGAATTAAAGAGCAAGAAACAGTCACTGTACCCAAAGGCAGCCACAGCAAGCCAAGTCCTAAAAATAAACACTTTTCTTACAATGCTTTCACCATCTTCTAGCACAACAGAGATGAATCTGAGCTGGAGCTTTTATTCCAATCCCAGCACAACCACTACATTCAAACTCAGTCCAGACTCCCTTTTGTCTGGATGAATAGCTCCCCAAAAGCGGGTGGGGGGGAGAGGAAGGAGTCATATGCCCAAAACACAACAAGGCTCTACAGTTCCAAGTTTTTTCAAGACATCATTTACCCAGTGCACTAGAACATACCCTGGCATGCACGTGGAGAAGAGGAGGAAGGTTTCCCAAACTAACTTTCTTCTACTTTCTCCACCAAGAGTTCAGAGATTTAAGACTTGCTCCAAAACGAGCACTTTGCATGGTCTCAGTTTATATGTTACAGGAGAACTACAAGTAACTAAGGTCTTGCTAAAAATCAGTAGGCATGCCACTCTGATAACAGAAATCCAGAACAGAACCAGAAAGGAAAGAATTCATTCATCATCTAATTAGAAAACAAAATACCACCTTCTCAAACCACATGGCAGGAGGCAAAGTGACCAAATAAATACTGAATACGTACTGAACACGAAGGAAATAAAAAGGGGGCAAAAATTTCTCCACTACTGTTTAAATGATATACTGATGCCCTGAAAGCAGATACATTATTTATTTCAACTATGTATGTCCTTTTTGATTCACTTTTTGCTCTGATTTGCTGTCACTGGTGAATTACAAGGTTACTAATGCATAGCAATGAATAATGTATTCACAGTCATACCAACCGAATTTTATCTGCCTGTATGGCATGGTGAGTATTTATAAATTTATTACAGTGGAGGCATTTTCTAAATGAAAGCTAAGGCTTGTACACATAGAGCAGTTCAGGCCTATAAAGATATTTTAAAGTCATTTCTGGAGGAAAAAAAAACAAACACAAAAGGTAGTCAATTGTCAATTTAAATTCAAGCAAGTGCCATGAGGTGTGAATCAAGAGACCAGACTTTCAGCTCAGTAGTACCATACAGAATATGTTCTCCGTTATTCTATCAGTCTTTTGAAGCCACAACTTGTGAGACCATTAGCAACTGTGCAAATGTTTTTTTAAAAAAAGGGGGGGGGGGAACGCCCACACAAATGCCACAACCCACCAACTCCCGTTATTCTCCAGCACTTGAGATGGAGTGTGCTGATGGTATTAAAGAGCTCCTTGGGAAGGCAAGAAGTGCCATCTACTTAAAGGCTTGTTCCCATCTGGAATCACACAATACCAGCCAGCTTCATTGTCAAGCTTCAAGGTTGAGGGGAGGAAGGAAAAATAAAAAGATCCCAAGAGGCTTTTTTTCCCCCCAGGAAGAAAGTGACCCTAACGGCATGCAGTTAACTCTTGACCAGCTCAGAATTCCTGCAGCATTTGTACAGCAGAAAATGTACTCCAACATGCAGAATACCATATTCACTCATGTAAAAGCAACATCATGTGACCATACTTCATCTGCCCAGAGTCAAAAGGTTAAGTATAGAATAAGAACAGGAAATAGAGGCACCCAAGCCCTGGGAACTGAAATTTGGATTTAAAATATCCCACCAACCTAGCAGTATACCAGTGTTTTTTGTTATCTTTATCAAAGTTACAAATGCATCCCTTCTGAACATCTCACTGCAAGCAGACTGCAGGATGCAGCAACGCAGGCGCAGTCCAGCCTTGCACGTCCTTCAAGTGTGGCCCCAGAAAGGGCTGGTCCCAGCCCCTGTCCTTCTGCCACGTGTTCTCCCCCTTCCCTGCCTCGCGATTAACTGCACACCTTGAAAGCAAATAGGTTCAATAAGGTGATCTGGTGAAGAGACGTGGTTTTTTGGTGGGTTTGTTTCCATCAGGCCAACTTTCTCAACAGGCTGATTCTATGGCCACATCATCGCTAGATACAACAGAAGGAAAAGCAGTAGAAGCACATGAATAAAAAAAGTTGTAACAGAAAGGGGAAAAGGAGGAAGTGGGATGGGACTGAACTGTTATTTTCCACAGCTGCTGAAAGTTACACAGAATTAGGTGTAATATAAAAGCAAACCTTTTAAGTAAAAGGAAGGATTTAAATGAAGTGAGTGCTATCGTGAATACAAATGAAGTTCTTGATGCCTGAGCCAAGTTACTGCTTTAACAACTGTTAGTTCCATTAAAGCTGTAAATAAGCAGTCCAGAAAAATTCCCTACATATTATTCTGGTGCTGTGTAATGTATTTGTATTCCAAGTATTAACTGAGAAATCCCTACCTATTATCTAAACACCTTTGAATACACTACAGCAAAGTATAATCACATTCCACAACTGCATCAACTCCCTGCTATGAAATGCAGATAGAAAGACTTCTAAGCTAATTGCCACTGAATTGTGTGTTAATTAATGAGGAGAGGAACAAATGATAAGATCAAGCACAAGACTGTCAGCAAATTTTGAACTCAAGAATTATGACAAGGCTGCGTGAGTGTGCAGAAACAGTATTTAGACTGTTAAAAAGCAAAGGAAAGGAACCTAACAGAAATCCAGGATCCTGCCACTGATTAAAGTTCAGGGAATCAACTTGTGACTGAGCTAAATGTCTCTTACCTGCAAGGCAAGGAACACTGCATCAACAGGCACAAGCTTCCAGGCATTTTGTGAGAGCAGGTCCAGAAAAGGTGGCCATTTCCTCTGTTATCAAAGCGCCTGTAATGAAAAATAGAGCACAGTCTCATCAGGAGTTTCGAGATAATGATTCACACCACTCAGCTGAAGCAGAACTTTCACAGCTCATCAGGTGGCAAGTGGAAAGGTGATTTTTGTCCCAAATGAGTTTCTGTTCCCCCAGTGAAGATACTAGCAAGAACTGTGTCATCAAGTCTTATTTGAAGCCTGAGTAGTGCAGAGGCCCTGCACAGGAAAGGATTTCATCACACAGAGCTGAACACCCAGAAACCAGTGGCTAACAATTCTCCCTTTCACTCATCAGTGCTCTCTAAGATACTGAGATATGTCATCCTGTAGTACCAGCCTGTGTATGTCCGTTATTAGTACCGGGCATATATATGGTCTGTCTGCAGTAAATGGAGCGTGTGTTCAGATGTAACACAGCAAACAGCCTGGGCTACCTCCATCAGCCCGTACCTCGCACCGCAGGCAGCGGGACACCTTGCTAACAGCTGTTCTAGCTGAAAACATTCCCATTTTGCCTTTATTTTTTCTGCAGTTCAACCAGCAGGAAGA
The DNA here is from genome assembly GCF_036370855.1 of Dromaius novaehollandiae. NCBI lineage: Eukaryota > Metazoa > Chordata > Aves > Casuariiformes > Dromaiidae > Dromaius > Dromaius novaehollandiae. The sequence continues at coordinate 27,864,566 of NC_088106.1, read as the reverse complement.
TGCTCACATAAAACACTTCAGGCAAAGCCGGCCTCATTAGCAGGTTTGAATCGATCCGTTAAGGCAGAAGCAGGTTAGGAAACTCCAGCAAACCACTAACCTGCAGGGATGCTAACTCCTGCCTCCACTCCCTTGGCAAACAGCACGGGGCAGGGGCACAGCTCAATCTGAAAACAGTTAAGTCAGCCACAGCCTTCAGTGAAAACATTACACCGAAGGTGTCATGACACCTGCAGCTCCGAGCAGACAGTGATCTCCTTTAAAGGAGAAAAAAAAAAAAAAAAACCCACCCAGGAAGGCTATAACATTTAAAATGGCCAGGTGTGGGATTGCTACTCTAGTGGCTAATCAGCTTTTGGAATAAAAAGGTACAAATTACATAAAGGTCAATCCTGCAAGGAGTTGCCTGCTGTGGCTCAGACACGGCAAAGCCATTCAGCGTGTACCAACACACAAACAGCTCTACTGAAATCAAAATAACTTGCTCCGGTTATTCTGTTCTCACAGACTGCAGCACTGGCAAAACCTATGGAGCTCCAGGTTCACAAATTTAACCAACAAAACACAAGTCTATTACTTGCGCAGTTAAGCACACTGTATAGCTGTACACAGCTCTCTGAAAAAAAGACTTACTAGCCTGCAAAAAACCAAAATCGAATACTAATACTACTGCTCTATACCTTTTCCATACAAAAGGTAATATCCAAGTTGTGGCCTTGCTTTCATTTACACCTGCAAGCAGTAAGGAGTGTCCAAAGAAAAGATGCTAACAGCACAATAAATTCCCTGAAAACCATGATAAAGCTCTAGCTTGTCTCCACAATACTAACACTATATTACCTCTTCTTTAAACCTACTGAGGCAAGTCCAACGCCACACATGTTTGATCAGACTCCTGCAGCCATTAACAGCAACAAGGAGAAAAGTTGGGACATTTTGGGTATCAGAGACAACCCCAGGCACTCAAGTTGAGAGCAGCTTTGCTAATACCAGCCTCTTCCCTTCCACATAAGACAGGCTCTTTAGTGCCCCCCATCCACTTTCTTGCTCACACTTATTTTCTTGCAAGTGCTACAACCTCGACAGCATGGCATGGGATTTGGCTCTGGGGACAGCGAAGGTGAGAAGAGAAGGTGCTTTCAGGCCTACTCTGAAATAGGAGAAGGCCAGGAGATCCAGACCCTCCCTTGGTCTGATAATCTGACAGCTGCCCCTTGTGAGCCTAGGAAATCACATCTGTAAACTGGTTTGTTCCCTCCTTGAGTTACGAAGGAGCAGTTTTTGCAGACAGTGAAATCATTCCTGACAATTTAAATGGCTTTTGGATGAGAACCTTAGTTTCTGGGAAACACACACTTGTCTCAGCCTATTTAGGAGAGCAGAGCCCAAAAATAAATGAGAAGAGGCACTCAGGCCTTCCTAAAGCGTAGTCCAGCATAAGACCTGACATAATGTTCCTGTTGTGTACAGAGACAGTAACTTTTCCAACAAAACTCCAAAGAAAACAAGAAGTTAGACAACCCAGTTCTGGGAGGTACCATACACAGTATCTAAGGCCCCGTTATCAAACTGACTCAGAGCTGAACTGCATCTTACTATGCAGAGCATGAAAGGGAACGGGCTTACTGGGGCTGTATGCCAGGTAATTTGCTCTCTATGTTAGTTTCCCACTACAGCCACAAGGGTTTTCAGACACTAAATATATCCCTGGATTTAGGATCTCATTTTCAAAGCTGCACTTGCACTTTCTTCCCTTGCGGATGGGCCAAGCTCACGTGGCTCTGGGCACTTGAGTACCGCAAGACAGCACAACAACTGCTCGGCTGCTTGTGCATGGGCAGACAGGCTTCTGAACAACTTAGTTAATCTACTTTTAACTGTTCTCGCCTTTCTTCTCCCCGCCCCCACGCTCCCTTTTCAGAGCAGGGTTGTTTTTCTCCCTTTAAGAGCGCAGGGCAGAAGGGAAGTCATGCATGCAAACATCCAGCAGCTAAGTGTGCGTGATTCCCTGCGGGAGCCCTGTCAGGACCTCAGCATCTTTGTGTATGGGATGTCACTCTGGGGAAGGTTCTTACACCTGTACTGAGCCCCTTCAAAACCCCAAAACATGGCATATTCATTACACATCAAAACCCTTCTTCTTCTCTTTTAAATCCTCATTCCTGTCCTTTGTAACAGGAGGCTAAGATAAAAGCTGGCCTAGTCTTCTACACCACCACACACAGATTTACAGAAGATTTTGGGGAAAAAGTCACAGTCCTGCATCAAGCTCTGCCACATCTCACTGACCTCACAAAGCACAGCTTAACATGGAAATATCTCTGGCTTCGCCCAATGAGCAGTCAAATTCATTCTTATCATTATTGTGGGAAATTTCCCGATCTGGTAAGGAGATTATTCCTTGGAGCTCTGAATCACCAACACACTTCTGAACAGGGAAGCATGAGTAATTTGTCAGCTCCCTTTTCCTCTTAAGTATACTCAGTTATGACTCAGCTGGGCAAAATACTAGGAGGACTGAACACGAAGCTCTGTGTTTTGAAGTCTGGCAACAACTAACAGGATATTGATACTTCTTAAAGTCTGAAGGAAAAGTCTCAAATTACTGGTTACCTTTGCAAGACTTCAGCAGAAACACAGCCTTGTGTGAAGCAAGTGGGAATGTGCTCAGAAATATATTCCAGAGCTCCACAAAACATGCAAGACCGCAAGAGTAACTGCTCTTGTTACCACAAACACAGCAGGTGCATTTCAGACCAGTGCTGAAGGGAGGGGCGAGGAGACGAGACAGCTTCTGCTACCAAGAGCATGGCAGGAGCAGTCCACGCCGACCTGCAGCCCTGGAGGGCGGTAACTGTGCCTAACGCTTACTCAAACCCCGGCTCCCTTCCTCTCTCACAGAACGCAGGCACAGTTTACCTGTTTAGCAAATGTACTCATTCTCCTGACTTCTGTATGGGATTTGTCCATGACAGTCCATCTTCACTGCCAGTTCCTTCGATACTGCACCGTTGTGCCAAATCTCATGATTACCCCAACGTTAGCTGTAGCTAAGGGGAGCAGTCTGGGCTGGAAGGCAGTGAAACCTGAACTTTGGAGGAACAAGAAAGGTTTCATTTGCAAGAAGCACCACTTCAGTAGGTAACTTGAAATACTTGCAAAAGCTCTGCACTTCTCAGAGAGAACGAGCATATGGAAGGACAGATTCATATCCTATTCTTTCTTCATCTGCAGCTCAAGAGCTCCACACTTCTGGCTCCCCACGCCTTCCCGTGGTAGCCACAAACACGACTACTGAAAACCGTGTTGGCAGAATACTGGATGTGCGAACACGGACTTTTATTCTTGAAAAACTGTGGAAGCAATCTCTTTTTCTGCAGCTTTGCGGCCGAAGCTCCTGCTGCTCAGGCACTCAGCGCTTCCCAGCTCGACTGCTGCGACCTCCCCATCTCCAGGCCCTCCCAGCCCAGGCTGCCCTCTGTGACCCAGGCGGAGAACTGCCGCCAGCAACTTCCCCAGGCTCCCTACCCACATCATTCCTCCTCCCTTCCCCTCCTCCTGCACTGTGCCACATTTAAACTTCTCACGCTAAACCTCAGGACCAAGCACAACTTTACTTCCCCCAAGCTATCCTCTATCCCATCCCACCCTCTCCCTCCTTAAAGTCACCTATGCCGCCTTCTATCTTGGGGGGGGGAAGGGAGAAAAAAATTGAGGTGCACATTTTTAGAGTTTGTGCACAATAAATTTAACAGCTTACTAAAATTATACCATATTGCTTATAAAGCAGATAACTGGATTTTTGGTAATAGTCTTACTGAGCTATCTCCAGTATTTCCTCTCCCAAGTTTTCAGAAGGACTTAAAGTGGGGAAGAGGGAGAAGCTTTCTTCAATATCCATGTAAGTTTTGCATCTTCAGGGTTTAAGTAATCCTCTGCAACCTATGGATCTGAAAAAAGGTCTATTCTAATTTAGGTAAATGATTTCAACTTCCTTTTCGTCACATGCTTCCAAAAGCAAAAAGAGACACAAATTCCTGCAAAATTGGTTATATAAAAAAAGGAAGGTGCCAGCAGCACTGTGCAAAGTGCAGTTCCCTGCCCCCGTACCTCTCATTAAGTTGTTAGTTACACTATACTTATATTTGCTTCTCAGACCTAACCTGCTCTGACACTGTAAGGAGATCTGAAGATGCAAAATAAGAAATTCCTACGGCTGTTAGGTGGGTCCGCGCTATCCGGCTGAATGCCACACGAGCAGGCGGGCGCGAGCCTTTGCGGCAAAGCTACCCTGCAGAGAGCAGCCGCCACCAGAAGTTCAGTTCCAGCTCCCCGAGATGCACAATAGCTAAAAAGGCTCCTCCGAGATAACGATAATCCCCCACCAACGCTACGAGAACGAGCAGCGGATGCCCACACAGACAGATGTCTTGCATCTCAGCGGATCTCCCAGAACGGGAGATGACTCCAGCTCAGCTCTCCCACTAGTTTCCAAAAAAATCTTGGCTACCTTCCCCCAGATTTTCCTACGACCCAACTGCGCGGTGAGAGCGCCTGACCCGGCAGCTCCACGCACTGCCCGTGAGCTCTCCAGTTCAAAGTGGCTCTGTCACGTGGGCGTCCCCAAACATCTCAGAGGCAGCCCCAGCGCGGGGGGCAGAGGTGCCCTCTGCCACCTCCGGCGAGCAGCACACCAGAAGCTAAGCCGGGAGACAGTGGCTCCGACATGAGTGCCTGGGGGCTCCGATAGATCGCCCGAGGTCCCTTCCCCGGGGATAACCCCGTGCTCCTCGCTTGCAGGCCGCTCTTCGGAGGATACTTGGCCCCAACCCTCCACAGCTCCTTCACGACAGACCTCTGCAGCGCAGCCCTGAGAAGCTATCTGCTGCTCTCAAGTCAGCAACGGGTATTTAGTCAGGTTCCCTCTAATACCCCCAGCCATGTTAATAGAGGCTCTTGTCAGACTGTAAATCGGAGCCCATCAGTTTCTGTGTATAATTGCCTGTGACAGTCAAAGCTGCGGTTTCAACTTTTCACTTGGGCAAAGCCGAGAATAACCTTGGAAAGTTTTTAATCAAAGAAAAAAGATTGTATTTTATATACTTATAAAAAACCCACCTCATGATATGATGAGAAAACTTTTTGGGGGAGAAAGAACAGACCATCTGGAGATGATAATAAATCTCACAATAGGCAGCAATCCCAGAATCAAAGACAGAACTTCATTATATTAGGAAAGATGACTAATTAACTTGTGAGGAAGACCTCGTGATTCATGCGCTCTAATGGAGCTTGAGAGTTCAGCTGTCTTCATCAGTGTCATCAGGTCACTGTCCCCTCAAAAGTTATAGCTTATTCCCTGCTCTGTAGCTCAGGAAAGCACGATAGACTAATTGGGTATTTAAACAGGGTAACGATAATTTTAATGAGGAATTTTGTATTTTCATATGCCCAAATAGGTCATTTTTTAGATAGTTAAGGAAAATCTTTTAAAGTCAGTAACATTCACTTTTGCAGGGACCAAATGTAAATCTGATTAAAGCCAGCTTTTATTTATTTTTAATGAGACAAGTTTGCAGGTCCTCACACTGTTATCACTGAGAAGCTCCTCACCTCACCTCACCATTAATGCAAAGATAACTGATTATACCACAGCCCAGGGGCAAGGTAAAATGAATTCTCCTTTCTCATGATTTAAGTTATAGCTTCCTGAGGCAGGGTCTCATCTTGTTCTGTGGTTTTATGGGATAGTGCGGGCATGATTTATGAACAAGGATACAAATGCTCAAGCATTTCAAAATAATTAGCTATGTGAAAACCTGCAGCGTTTAACTATGTATCAGAAAACCCCAGGAAACAGGTTTTTTTGTTTGGTTGGTTTTTTTTGTTTTTTTGGCAAAAGCTCCACAGTGAAGACAACTGAGCTCTTAAACCAGACAGACAAACCCCTGTCCTTGCCCCAGCTCAGCATTTTACGAAAGCTACCTTGAATTCTTTACCATCATACAACACCATTTAACAACACGAAGCACCTTAAGAAATAAAACAGGAAGAATAATTTGGCTTATACGCACTACCCACATTCAAATGGGAACCACCTGACATGGCTGACAAGTTAGAAGTATCTGGAGTAACCAAGACAGCAGGGAGATCAAGGTGGAGCAAAGGTGAGATGAGGTGGACAGTTAACTGAGAAGACCCTTCAGCTTAGCACAGCGTCACCTCTACCAGCAGCCTATATATTGGCTTGCTCCTCTGTGTTACCTGTCCTGCAACAGCACTGCAGAGTGCCTAGAGCAGAGCAGCTCTGGATGCCTTTGGGTTTCTGCTCTTCTCTGCTTTCCACATCTCCACCGAAACCTCTCCTGGATTGTGCTACCTTCAGACGTTGGCACTTTCCAGACACATAACCACACAGCGAGGAAAGCACAGAAGAAGAGGAAGTAAAGGATTAATGAATAAGTGAAGATCCTTCACAACGGTGACTGGATAATGTGCTGCCTTTCTTGCATCCTCATTCTTGCACAAAGGGAAGAAAATGTAACGGAAATATAAGCTTTCTTAGCAAGGAAATCCACACTTATCCTGGCTTCTCTCGTCAGGAGATGAGGTTACAGACAGGCTTTGCTGCCGACACAAGAGAGGCAGTCTTGGGTTCCAGCCTCAAGTTAAAAGGATGACATGTTTTGGTGAACGTCAACTTGTCCCTCTGTTCATCTTCTCCAACCTCCACCCTCCAGTTTTCCAAAACTTTCTGCATCTAGCAGATTTTCAGCAGTAGAAATTTCTGCTTGCATTATTAAAACTAGTAGAAGAGTGAATATATGGAATTGCAGAAAGAATCAGGTACCTTATAGGCAAAACTACTATTTCTTCCTATGAAGCCTCTACGCCTAATTAAAAATAAATAAATAAAATATATATAAGTGGGGCCAAGGGGAGAACACCACGATGACTTAAAAACAGATCTGGGGGTGGGGAGAAGAACACACCTGGACACCTTTAGCACACCAAAGGCAGCTTTGGAAGACCTGAGAAGTGAAGGTCCGTAAGGGCGGCTCTTGCGAGGAACACATCACTTCCCACCTCAAACCACCCCCTCCCCGCTGGAGAAAAATGCCTCACATTGCCAGTTAGCGTGGTTTTCGGCTAACCAAGACCTCCAGGCTACCTTCATAAAGAACAAGGAAGAAAGACAAAGCAATTTGTTTTCACAAAGATGCTATCAGAGAGCGGAAAGAAACCCCATCGACCCACAAACAGAAAAACTGTAAGACAGCTAGTGAGATTCCCAAACTGAGAGAAAACCAAAAAGTAAAATATGTTGATGTGGTTTCTAACTCTAGTCCTGCAACAGATGTTACAGACATTACAAATTATAAGTGCTTCTATTTAATATAATTCTTTTCTCTTGTCAAAATGACTAGAATATCTACATACACAAAATCAAGAATAAGCCCAAAGGAGAAAGACCCTAACAAGCAACTGTTAGCAAGTGACAGATTGTTTGATGAGGAGATAGTAAAGTCTGTGACTTGGCATGCAAGCAGAAAGCTTTATTTACTGCTGTAATTGTTTTTTCCAATGCACTGTCCCAGTGGATTTATAGTTTCTGATTTTCTTGCAAAAGCCTTTAAATGTACTTATAAAAAGTCAAAGCATATGGTCTGAAAAAACTGTAAGCATTGCACATTGCTTAAAAATAAAAGTGAAGTGATAAATTCCAGACAAAAACTTCATGCGTAGCTCTTGCATGCACCGAGGATGAATGATTAGCTGGAGGCACTATTTGCTCTTACAACAATGGAGAGCTGATGAAGTACAAAATGAAAACCAATATTTCAGAAAGAAAGAGAAATACGTGGAAAGGTCAGTCCTCTCTAGACTTCGTAGGGAGTCGGATGAACAATATCTGCAGAACTTAGCTGCCAGGCATCTCTGCGGGAGGACATCACTGTACCATGCTCCATGCCCCAGTTGCTCACTTCAGGCCAGCATCTAGACCCTCCTGTATTTCTGCCCACGGAGGCATAACCCAGTGTTGACATGCGATCTCAGCACAGCTAATTTTGGTTTTATTGCTGCACTGGAGAAGGCAGCCACGCTAGCGCCTTTCACGGCCTCGCTAGCTGCGGCGTGCGTAGCGATGGCACGGCACCGCGCGCTCACGGAGTGCAGCAGCCTCCCGCCGTCCGTCAGACTGAGGGTTAAAACCACCTCCGAGTTGTTAAGATATTGCAAAGACGACAGACAAAGCCTGACCGCTAGCTGAGGCTGAATGCCACTTTCAACATTTCCAGACTTTTCTCTCCAAGGGTGACCACGAAAAAACAGATCTCACTTCCTCCTTCAACTAGACACCAGACGAGGCCACACCAGTCAGGGCTGGGTCCTCGGCCACCACTTCCACTCCTAGTTTTCCACACTTTCCCTCGGCAAGCTTTCCAAATGAGGAGAAAAGGCATTCTCCTCACAGCAGTGCTCCAAAATAAATACATGAAGAGCCACAATGAATGCAAACACAGGAGCAACTGAGAGTCCCATGATAACGTTAGCTAGGCTCCTATCAAGAGATCTCTCAAAAAGGGCTGTTGCCTCCACTCTTGCTCCCAAATAAGTGAGCGTAGCTTATTTTAACTACGTCAGAACACTAGATTTGTCCTCAAAATGGACAATCACATAGCTTTGAACTCTTTGCAATTTCTCCCCACTTAATCTTCATTAAAACCAAAGAAACTTTGCCAGGCTCTGTCGATCTTGCAGTGCAGAACGCTGCTCCCTCCCCACCTTCACAGCTACCAAGGCCAAACACCGCAGTCTCGGAGCAAAGCGTCCATTAACCACTCAGGAATCCAGCGCTACGCAACAGGGCTTAGGTTTAACACCTCGAGTAAGACAAAAGGTCTGCTCATGTATTAGGCTGGTAAAATTTAAGAGCCGACAAGAAGATGCAGCTAATTAGGATCGGTTTATAAGTTCCCATTCAGCATCAAAATATTTCACATTAAGGAAACACCAGAAAACATGTTCAGTAGTAACATGTATTGATGGGGGCTGTTATATTATGCAAAACATCTGACCATTCATTAATTTGGCTGCAAGCTGTTGTTCTGAAAACAATGCCTGGCAATAATAATGTGATCCCAAAGAAAGGTCTCCATGGGGAAGTTATTTACTCTCTCACAAAGCCAGATGATTTATATATGTTGTCACTGCCTGTGCCAGAAAAATTGATGACTGATTACCATTTTAGTATCAGGTATCCAGGCTGAATTAACTAGATTAGGCCACATGGAATTTCTTCAATATTTACTGCACAACTGAGTATAACATTTGGATTAATAGAAGGAAGGAGCTTTTAATCTGAATCCAATAACATCTAGAACATATTAAAGCAGCATGAATTAGATGTTTATTATTTATCATTATTACCCATTTATTAGTCAAACATCTGGATTCCATACGCACAGCCTGACAGAATTATATTGTTTGTGAGGAACAGCAAAATAAATATATAAATGAAATCTAGTTTGTTAAACATCTGTGAAGCACTGCTATCACTCATCTCTTTCTTAGCTCCTGGAAGACAGTTATCCAACTTTTTCCTCGAGTTGCTGGTTGGGTATCGATTCAACAGCTTTGGTATCATGCCAACACAATTCTGCAACCCCCTGTCTAAGCAGCAGATCATTGCTTGAGATATCCCATATCCTCAATTAGGGCCAAACCTCCTGGCTAACATGACCAGAGAGTGGATGAGAGTCAGGCAGGGACATAAGAGCATTCTTTGTGGAGTAAAAAAAAGCTTTTGAGATCATCATCAAAAAGAGAAACAATTAAAATCATGTGGGGGGGAAAAATACCAAAAAAAACTAAGAAACAATACTACATAGCAAAGCATCCAAACATGCTGCAGATAGTATGGTCTGAATGATATCAGCGTGGACAGAATTTTATTCATTTTAGCTTTTTCTGATAATACTTGCAATACAAGAACCTGTGTGGTTTCTCTTCCAAGCTAATTACTTCTGAGATCCATTACAGAGTGCAGAGCACTAGCAAAGCCTTGCTCACTTGCAACCTCTAACTGCTTCAACAGATACATGACAACGGTCTATTAAATACTGTGCAATTCAGGATTATTTCATTGAAAGTACTCCTTTTAACATGAAGTTTATGAAATAATAATTACAGTAAAGTTCAAATTGCTATACAGTTAAAGGCTACAATATATATTTTTTGACTGTATGTACAAACAGGTTTTAGTTTCTTCTGCAGCCCAAAGGGTCTGATGTTCTTGGATCGGTCACCAACATTTGCTATTGCACAAAGCCCAGACTTTTCATTTATCTATACACAGTTTTATTTATGTTCCTACTGTAAGTGACATTTAAGCAGACCGTAACAAAGTGTTGTGAGCTACAAGGCTAGGGGCTCTCCTAAACTCCACCCACTTATACAAATTCCATAGAAACATGTGGTCACCATTAGATATATATTTAATTACACAAAAATCTCCATCCATGTCCCTGCTCTTTGTCAAAGATCCTGCTCAGCATTACACAGAGCCACATGTGAATCCACAAGAAGGAAAAAAGGAAGTTGCACTACCCAAAGACAGTCAATCCATGTGGAAAACTTTGGCATTACTGTGTTAAAGCAGATCAGCTCTGCTTTTCCTCCTTCTAGAGACAGGGGCAAGAAAGATTAAAAGTGAAGAAAGAGTTAAAATAGGTCTGTGTGAGAGAATGAGTGAATGAGTGTGAGAGAGAAGGCACGCAGCCATCTGACGAGAGCTCACCGCCACCTCCTCCGACATGGTACAGCGAGGATCCGCTTCTCCCTTCAGGAAGGGCAGGCTGTCACCTGGGTCAGGGCAGCAGCCAGGGGCTGCTGACTGTTAGAGCAACGGCAGGATGTGAAGGAGGACGCTTCCAGCTAACCTGAGGCAACACATCCCTCAGAGACAGTGCTGGATAGTGTAAAATGACCAAACAGGTACAGGGTATCTGCAAACAGTGCAGACTCTGGTATAAGGGTATTGAACAATCATCAGTGGGACCAAGCATCCACCAACAGGAAAATCCCTCAGGACGCTCTTCTCTCAGTAACTCCTTTCCCTGCACTTTCTAACCCTCTTTCAGCAGCCATCTGCTCCTTCCCCCTTCCCACACCAGCTTTTCCTGCCAAACACGAAGCCTTCCCTCCATCTGCTCGCTAGCTGTCCTCCCGCCTCTGCTCGGTGCCTTCCAGCACTAGTTGGGAGGCAGAGCCACGTAAGGGCAGCGGGGAAAGGCCAGGGGCAAACGAGAGCGGTCTGCCTGCATGGGCTGGGCAGGGCAGGGCAACCTTCTGCCTTTGGGGGAAGGTATCACAAGAGAAACACGTGCTTTCGAGAGGGGACAATGAACGCAGCACAGGGGACACCAAGCAGACTGAGCCGTGCCCATGCCCAGGCCACTCGAGCCTTTTAACCTGGGAAGGATGCAGGTGCTCAAGACACAGCCCGTCTGGATCTCCAGCAGTTCCTCTGCAGAGGATTTTCTGCGAGAGCTGAAGGAGCTCTAACCTCAGCAAGATTTCTGTTCAGGTTTTTAGGCGACGAACAACCCAGCGCACCGCAGGGAGCCGCCGGAGCCCTGGAAGCCTCTGCTGCCCCTCTGCAGACGAGGCCGCAGCCCCGGGGGCACCGGCCCGCTCCGGGCGGCTGAGGGGCTGCAGAGGCGCCCCGACCCCAGCGGCGGCGCCCCGGCGGGCTCCGCTCCCGGCAGAAGCGGCGCCCGTGGGAAACGTCCCCAGCAGCAGCGGGGCTCGGTGCCCCCCGCCCGGCGACGCCCCAGCCCGTCCCCGCCCGTCCCCTCACGGCCACGGCCGCGCCCTCGCGCCTCCCGGCCCGGCCCCTTCCCCACAGCGCCCCTTCCGCCCGCCGAGTGGCCCCGGCAGGGGGGCGGCGCCGCGCCGGGCCCTTACCGGAGCGGAGCGGCCGGGGCCCGGGCCGCCCTCTCCGGCGCGGAGCGGAGAAGCGAAGCGAAGCTGCGTTGCCGCCGCCGCCATTTTAGGGACCGAGGGGCAGCGCGCCGCGCGCTCTCTGCGGGGGAACCGGACCGGACCGGACCAGACCGGATCGGACCAGACCAGACCGGACCAGGCCGGGCGGTGCCGCCGTGGCGCGGGACACAGCCCACCCGCTGAGACCCGGTCGTTGCCGATGGGGAGGTCTGGATGAACGAAGCTGTGGGGACAACGTTTAAGTTTTTCCCTGCGCCCTGGGCATTTGCCCGTGCTCCGTGATAGCTGCGTGGGCCGCTTGCGCAGTGGTTGGCACAGGTGAACAGGCTTCACTGCTTAACGGCCATCAGCTGCAGGAGGTACTGGCAGCACTGGTCAATACTGATCAGCCCTTTCGAAGCATCCAGGTGCTCCGTGGCTTAAAAATGTACGTGGAAAACAGTTTTGCTATTCTAAGGTAAATAAAATTAACAGATTAATAAAACTCCAGTTTCTTTGGAACTTTTTGGTCTTGACTGCGCAGCGCCCAGCTGTAATGGTGTCTTTGGGCGCCACGACCACAGGGAAAGACTGTTTTCTGCACAGCCGTAACTGCTAGGAAGAACAACGGAGAGGTCAAAGCTCACGGTTCAGGCAGGAACCGTCACCTCGTGGATGCAGCGAAAGCCTCCGAGTGGGGCGAGCTGGCCTTGAAGGCTGCTCGTGCCGCGGCCTTGCAGCATAACACAAATAAATTACTTCTGAGGTTTTGTGCCTTAGCTTCCCGCGGGAATGGGAGTGAGGCCGTGTCCTCGGGCCGAGCTGCCGGCAGCTTCCCCAGCACCCGCAGAGCGCTGCCGGAGCGGCTGGGCGGCCCGTGGGAGCTGGGGCAGCGTCGCCTCCCAGCCGGCAGCCAGGTCCTGTGCAGAGCTTGGTGCGCCCCTGCTAGAGAAAAAGCCCGAGCAGCGCAGCTTGAAGGTGTATACCTGTGTGTGGTGGAAGCGGGGACGCCTAATCGTGCTTAGGTGACAGGTTAGCAGTAGTATTCCACTACTGCATGAACTTCGAGCCACTCTCAGGACAGTGTAAAGTGCTGGTGTCATCATCTACTTCTCCCCTAACTTACCAACTTTGTATCCAGAGCGGCTGCATTGCTGCTTACCAGTTATTTCAGTTCCCTAACTGGAAAACATCTCCAGAAATCGCATTTGGTGGGAGTACTTTTCAATAGGAAACAAAGGATTTTCTGTTAATTATTCTGTAATGCTTGGTCTAACCTGCACCATTTATTGCCTGCAAATCTGTTCATTGGAATAACTGTGAAAAATAAGAGGACTGCACAGTATTAAAGGTAATTAATTTTTAAAAAGATGAAAGGATAGGCTTTAGGGTTTTGAAATGCTTTTTGTAATGTTGGCTCAAGTGTAACAATAGGAATTAACAGACTGCAGTTTCTGCTAGAATATATCTGCTAGGAGTCTGGGGTTTTTTCATAGAAAACAAATACTCTCCATCAACTCCATTAGTGGTTTTATCTCTAGTGCAAAATGCAAGACGTATCATACTGAAACAGCATCCAAAGGCCAATGCAAGGACAACACACAAATAACAGATGCTCAGTTTTAGGGTTTATTTCATCTGCTAACATTCATTCTTGATCTAGACAAAAACAATTAGATGATTATTTTTTAATCCAATTTTTCTTGTGGAAAAAAAAATCCTTTTAACACTTTTTTGTAAGATGCTATAAATAAATATATAAAGCTTTAAGTGTTACTTGGCTCAAGTTTAACAGTTTTATTTTTTGTTGTTTATAAGTTCCTGACGTGAAAAAAAAAAGTGCAAACCATACACATTCAGCCCAATGGAATGACTCCAGCCACAAGCACTTTCAGAGAAGCTGAATCTGTTTGATCTACAATGTGGAGGGGGGAAAGGAGGGTGGGGGGACATTTTTATTTTTTTACCCTCAGTCACACAACTCCTAGAAGGTAAGAACTGAGTTCCTTGGTATATAAAGCACACGAGGAAGGAGGGAGGGAGGAAAAGAAAGTCCTGCTTGCATTGCCCTTTCCTGTGCAGCTTGTGCAGCAGAGAGGAAAGAAGAGACAATATAAGCAAAGCCTCAGACTAAAGCAAATGACAATGAAAAATAAAATCAGATACCAGTAAGGACCGGTGAAAAATCCTGTGGCTGTTGCATGTTCGCCTGGCAGACCACACACAAACATAGAGGAACTTTGCATTGAGAGAGGGTGGGGATTTTTGTCTTTTTCTTACAAAGAAAGCTTAAGATGAAAAGGGGCAATAAAAATAAGTTAAATCATATTCCAATATGTACAAAACAAATCATGCTCAGTAAACCATTTGAATATAAAATTACTCATTATAGTACAACTCTCTCAATCCAGTCTGCAGAATAGACACCTGGGGAAAAATGGGGAGGGGAAATTGCGGGGCTTTGAGGGAAGAGAAAGACTCATTTGCAAATTACATTTTTTTTCAGCTTGTATGGTTAAAAATTACGGAGAAAAACATCACCTGCAGCTGGGACAATACAGGCATTAATACCCAGGTGCTTATCAGGACTGCATTCACTTTGGCAGGATTCCTGTAGATGGGGCAAAACAAGCAGCCACAGATAACTGTGGTTGTGCAGAGGCAAACGTCACTGCTCGCTGGTTTACCTGGAACTACTGCTAACTGATCTGTGCTTTAAAGGCCTGGCTCTATTGCTGATCAGGCAGTGAATCTTGCATTCACTTCTGCCACTGGCACACAGTATGCTAATATGACCAAAAACAAGAACAAAAAAGGTAACACAGCCAGCCCTGCGATTCGAATCCAGCAGATAGGGTGGGTTGCATCCCAAGCTATAGCCTCGGAAATACAATTTTTAGCATAGTCTGTGTTGCAAATTACCCTAGCGCTACCCATTTCTGTGACACTCAGAAAGCTCTACGGAATAGGAGGGGGTCTGAGTAGCTCAAAAATCATTAAGAGGCTAGATAAGCTTTTAACCTCAGGCTATAAATTAGGTCAGGCCCTGTTCTATAATGACCTAAAATCATTACCGTCTTTAGCTGTTCAGTGGTCTCTGTGAAGCGATTTGATGGCTTCAGGGTCACAAATCCATTTCCTAACTGACATGTGTCCATACTGCCACTTCTGGTGGTCCTTCCGTCTTGCTCGTACGCTCGCTCGTACGCTCAGCAACTGAACTGCCCTTCTCACTCCTACAGGACATCCCTGCGAGAGAGGATTGAAAAGCTTGTTGGAACCTTTTTGATGCTGCTTCTATTGCCATTCCAGTTTGGCAAGCAAGCAGGGGACTATGGATTGCAAAAACATCAACCTAAGGTGCTCCCTGTTTACTCCAATATGTTGGGCATGAGGGGAGAAATTCAAGCGTGCTAGAAATCCACACAGATCCTTTGCTGCGAACTTTTCCTCAATGACTTTGTACCCAGCAACAGCCTGGGTCCACAACCATACCAGGGTACAAGGTGACACCTGACAGCCTGGCAAGTGCTTGTATGGGAGACAGGTTCCTTCAGTGGGGCCAGGTGGGACGAGACAAACTAGCAACAAACAGTAGTTTTCAGTAAGAACACCCATCGAACAATGACATTAACACTGTTCAGGTGACTAAAAGCAAAAAGACCTCCCTCCTCTTAGCTGTGCAGCGTGTTGTCTTCTCCACCTACCCAAAGCAGGTGTGGAATCTGGCTGGGACTCCTCCATGCGGAGCGTCACCCCTCTTCTGCAGGTGTGCAAGGGTCAGCACAGCGTACGGCGGCACAGGCTAAGGCCCATCATTTTTGGCTGGGCACCAGACAACTGGCTGTCCAAAATGTGCACTCGCACTAATGTTACTGACTGTGTAAACCCTTAGAAACACCTTGCACAGTCCCAGCTATTGCAAAGACTTCTCATGGGCTGTCCTGGGAACCAGAGCAGAAAGACTGTGCGGATGGACAAGCACTGAAGTGTCACAGCGCCTGGCAAAATGTGAATTCGAGGGGAACTATCTCAGCAACTTCAGTGAGAAGTCACCATCTTGTACTTGCCTGACTTTACCAATAACTCACCTATCCTGACCTGGATCATGAAGCACCAACTGGCCCCATGAAGAAACAGTTCATGTAGCGAAGGTCTCAGTGTATCTGGAAGTCTCAGGAAAAACATACTGGAAGAAAGGGGCATATATTTAACAAGAATGTAATATCTGGCCGCTACTTCCACCGGAGTGCCTTAAAGCCATTGCTCTCCATTCATTTTAAAACTACACATACATTTTTCATGTTATTGTAGCATCAAATAATCAGTCCTAAAATAAGAAAAAGAAATGGTACCACTTCAAACTGTAGTACATATAAAATCACAATAAACTACATTCACATTATGTTAAAAAAGTTCCCTTAAACCCACTAAAGGAAGAAAATAGTGCCAAGTATGTCCTGCAACCTGTGCTCTGGCACATAGCACTTACAATAAATTAAAGCATGGCCTACAGCCTTAAACAGACTGGCACAGCAGCCAGGAGGAGTGATGGCTTTTGGGTCACCTCTCTCCGTTTCCTATGTTCATACTTAGAATCATACTTAGAATCCAAAGCGACCTTTACTTCTTATACCTTGCAGTACCTCTACATTGCGTAAATTTGTTATTCCTAATGTACAGGCGGAAAAACTGAAAAATTTGCCAGGAGCAGGATTCAAATATAGAGATTTCTGCCTCAGTGCTGAGCTGAGGTCAGACCTCCTCTTATGGGTTGAAGTGAAACTGTTAACAAGACTCTGTAGTTTCATTTCATTTGCTTGTTACTGTAATATATTACAAAGAAAATGTTGGAAGAAGGTCTTCTACTGACATGCTTCTAGGGTCAGAGGCTCCCTCTGATTTAGAGCGCCCGGCAGATAGATCCATTAAAATCCAGCTGGTTACTTAGAGCCCATAATACAGAAACAACTCAGGCACACAGGGCCAAATTATGTTATCAGTGTTGATTGTACACAGTCCCATTTATTGTCACCCTTTGGTAGATGAGAGCAGAATTTGGCCTTCAGTACAGAACTGATCTCAGAAGTCAGCACCAGCATACGCAGTACTGCCTGAGCATCCGCAGCATGCCCTCTCCCGGAGCTGCTCCGATGCGCGCTCTGAACCCGGGTTAGCTGTGGTAACCATTTGTGCATTATGGGTCCATAACACAGAATGCACAGTGAAAAGCCTCTGCGTAAAGTTGGAAACTGTGCATATAAAACAGTTGCTTTTTATATCCCGTGTATTGGTTTTCTGGGTAAATAGCCCGTAAAATTGCATTTTTTAAATATAAATGTTTTCTTTAGTTACAGCAACACATAAAAGTGCTGGGAACTAACAAACATAGCTCCTCCCAGTCCTGGAATTCAGAGATGAACAAATGGATTTGTAATATCCTCTGCCCCCAAGCCAACATCTGAAAATCGCTTCATTTTGCTTCTCACTTTTCAGCTAGGAGCAAATGCTCATGGCCAAGTTACACACCTCTGGAAACAGGGGCCAGTTTTTGACAGAAGCACTGACAGACCCTTAAGGACAGCAACACCACGGGCAATCACTGGTAACAGCCAAAAGCATGGGTAACAGTGTCTCCCTGTGCTTGAAGATGAGCATGTGCTTATGCGCTTTGCAGCATCAGGCTGCAGACCTGATCAAAATCCAGCTGAAATCGATGGGAAATACATCTTTCGACTTCCATGGACTTTGGATCAGGGCTGTAACAGGGCCGTATTTTAACTCACTCAGTGTGCTGTTTGTATTTTCTATTCTGAAGCTTTTAGTCATTTCACCCTTTTGGAGAAGAACATCTCCAAATGCAAGGTGTAGCCCCCAGGGTGTAGGCAGAAGAAACAAGGCAGTGCCAGCACTTAGGGCAGCCAGCTCCTTCGCAAAACTTGGTCTCAATTTGAAACTGCTGGGAACAGTGTATAGAGGCAGAGAGCGAATTAAAACACCAAACAAGCAGCACTTGGGTGGATTTGTGTGATGAGAAAGGGAGGCTCTGTAAAAACGACTGCTGAAGCTGAATGTATCATCACTCTGCCTCTCCTGCGATTTCAATGCCGTATTTGATCTATAGTTAACAGGGCCTTTGAAAATCAGATCATATTCCATTTGATTCATACTTTACCCTAAACAATAGTCGGTTCAGGCCTTAGAGGCTGAGTAGTAATGGAGTGAGACACGAAGCAGGCAAAAACTGCTTCATTTCCATGCTTCCAGCCGAACAAAGAAGTGCTTGCAACAGCAAGAAAATAAGCCATACTTTAATTTGGTGAGTGGGAAGAGGAGTTAGAGAAGGCATTGTTCTGTGAGTCAAAAGCCAGTAAACTGAACCTGGTTAGACTGTCACCACATTGGAGGATTAAACTTACATGAGTCCCTAAAAAATGGCATTAAAAGAGAAAGAAAGTTCTGCTTTGAAAGTGAGCTGAGACTAAGAAAACATTTTCCATGATTCCCCCTTCCAGTTTTATGAACCCAGCTTGTTCATCTAAAGAAAGAGCTGCAGAATAGGCATTCTGCCGAAAGACAATGTTCACAGTCTCATAATTTATTCAGACCCATAGTCAGAAATTTTTACGGCCCTGGAATAGAGCCCCATCCTGTTTCCATTGAAACCAGTTCTACTGACTTCACTGGAACTAGGCTGATATGCATTATTTCTTGATAAAAACAAGTAAAACTGACTTTAAAAATGCAGATATGGGTACATATATATGTTTGTTGTAGTTACTTATTTTATATAGCAACGAACAAAACAAAATCACCCCTTCATCATGTTGCCATTAGTGACTGAGTATTTGCAGGGTCTCCCTGGAACTGGTCCTGCAGATGTATGAGGGACTATTGCTACTTAACTTGCTCTCCCTTGTTTAATACGTAGGATAGGGTTTGCACGTGCTGTTAACGTGTTATACTGATGAAGGCATGAACTGCAGCTGTGTGGGGTGATGAATGGCATGTCTGAGCCTATGTGGAATTTGGTTGGCTTTTAACTTGTTTTGGGACCTGCCTGCGAAGCAAATCTGGGGAGCTTTGTGCATGAATTCCCTCTTATTTTTATGGTGAAGTTGCATATGCATATGTGATACCAGTGCAATGTATCAAAACCACTGTGCTAAGTACATCTCCCAGGCCACAGTCAATTTGCTTTAATGTTTCTCATCCTCTGATGTTTTTCTTCTTCTTTTATTTTTATGATGCTCTATTTTCTGGCAGTGGCTGCCAGCTGAAACCGAGCAACTATCCTTGTGCTTAGATCACAGCCTGACAGGATAGCACAGCCTCAACGTAGTCACTGTTACCATTTACTCACAAACAGTACAATTTCCATCCCACCTCCAAAAATATCCACAGAAGAAAACCTCCCTTTTCTTGTTTTTTAATTATGCATCTTCATATCATTATGCTCAGGGGATAAACAGATTTTAAAAAAATCCTACTTCTGTCATTTATTTCTGAATTGGGAGGATAAGAAACGTTCTTTTGTATTTGGCCCTAAGAGTGGGTAACTGCATTTGTGCATTTTTTACTTCTGCATTATGGTATTGACCCTTTCCTATTTTTATGTATTTATTTATTTTTTTAAGAATCTCGTCGGTCTTGTAAGAAACAGTAAAAAGACCCTATGCTTAAGGAAGCAATCTATCTTCTGTTTTACAGACTTGCTTTTAAATAAAATATTTTTTGTTGTTTTTTTTTTAATTTTACTTCCATGATCTTTTATATGGAAACCCTAGAATCTCATTAATATAAAAGTCTGCCTAGGCTACCACTTCTCTATAATATGGCTCATGTAGTCCTCAGTGGGCAAGCGTCCTTGCTCTTCGGTCTCTTCCTTGGGAAGTGCTTCGTTGGACCGGTGAAGAAGCCTCTCTTCCCGATTCTTTATCCTCTGCTCCATCCTCTCTAGCTGCCGTTTGTACTGGTAGCGCTGCTGGAAGAGGTCCTTTGCATAGTCATAGAGCTGCATGTCCAAGTCATTGAGCTCCTCGATCCTCCGTATGGTGTCGTTGTCCACCTCCACCCCACCTGCCCGCGTACTGTTGTACTGCATAAAGGGCCTGATGAACTTCAGATTAAAAGTTCTCTCGAACAGGTACTGAGTCTTTCTCTGGAACTCCGTCAGGCCGAAGAAGGCCATGTCTTTGAGGTTCTTTTTTGCGCTCTCTAGCAGGATCTGCGCTCGCTTGTTCTCTGGGATGAAAGACATGTTGTAGCAGCCCACTAAGCTCAAGTCAGCCAACATCCTCACTTGGCGGTTGTTGGCCAAATTATATGGGCAATCCATGAACTCCTGCAGCGTGCAGCCGGACCAGTCCGTGCCTTCATAGCACGACGGCAGCTCTTCAGGAGTTGGTGTCCTGCCATCACACATGTGCAAGGATGTCTTCCACGTAGCTCCTCGCTGGACGTGACGCCACTCGCTGAGGTAACGAGATACGGGGTCTCTCAGCAGTGTGATGTAGTAAAATTTTCTACAAGAAGAAGAGAAAATAAAATAAATACTCTGCTAGTAACAAGAAAGACACCTGGCAAGCTGAGATCTGCAGCAGGTACCAAAAGGACAAGGGTAAATCAACACTGCAGCATCCCTTCCCCTGTACTCTTGGATTATTTTCTTCTTGGAATTGCTAATGCTAAGTAGTTTGTGCAACATTTGACCCGTATTTCTCTTTCTCAGTGCCCACCATTTTTGTCATGCCAAGTAGTAAGTCCTTCATTAGGACATCATTTTCTAGCAACAGGCTGCAATGTCAGAACAAATCCTCCAAAGTCAATGGACCTGCCTGTTTCACAGAACAGCTCTGGCTTTAGGGACTGCCCGGCCTTTCCATGCACCTTCTGCGTGAGCCCAGAGCTGCTCTGCAGGACTGGCCAGCGACAGCTCTGTTGCTGAGTTGGCCCTATCACCTTCACTTCATGCATGTGTTGACCAGGCCACCTACACCTTGACTGACCTGGCTGCAGAGCTGAAATCTGGGAGCCTGCACTGAGTAGCAGGACACCAGCAGAGTAACAACACAGCGTCAGAGAAAACCAAACTGAAATCAGGAATGCAATGTGCTTTGTAGAAAGAGAAGGCATGACAGGACGAGTAGCAACAGTTCGTTCTTATTTCTGCTGATGCATGATCAATTCAAATAAACTTAAAAAACCCTTTCAATATATGAGACTGAAAAGAGTAAAGAAGGAAGACTATCAGGAGCAACGTACGTAGTGACACAGGACATTCTTGCTGCTCCGAGTATAATGAAGTGCGCTACAACATGAGCAGACTCTTGAACTGAAAATATGAGAGCTGTCTTGTACAACGAGATCCTCCAGCTTTGGCCCACAACGAACCTGGGATAAAGTTCTGGGACCGATAAGAGTGGCAGCCTCTAACAGCTCTCTCCAGATAATTAGTGGGGAAGGGGCCTTTTCCTTTCATTACCTTCCAATAGCTTAGCACTGTGAAGTCTCAGGGTATTTCTAGAACAAGGAAATACCTTCTCTAGTTGCTAAAATAGGCAGGGAATTAAATCCACATGTGCTGCAAGCTCATGGGGCTGTAGGACCTTGCACGCGAACAGGAGCACCCAGTTTTGATAGGGTAATGCACACAAACATAGGCTCCTTGAGCTACTTCATCTAGGGGGTGACATTTCCCCATCAAAAATGCATCTTTGCAATGCTGCTATGGCTTGCTGCTCTGCCAGGGAGGCTTGGGAGGGCTAAGTGTGATGGCCATTACGAGGGTACTGCACACTTTTCAGAAAAAAAAAAAAAGTCAAATAAAAAAAAATCTGCTTTGGCTAAAATTAACGCACCTATATTTTCCTAACACCTTCAATATTATTCTTCCTAGAGGTCACCTAAATTACCACAACAAGACTGGAGTAATTGAATGTAAAAAAAATTCATTAAAGGTATTTCCCGGGAAGTCTGATTTTAAGGAATGTCTGCTTTCCCAATTTACTACTAATTTGCTGAAGGGTTGTTCCAAAGCAGTAAGTTTTGGTCTCTCCATCAATGGCAAAAAGTGTCACTTCAGGCTCTAACGCCTCTTCTGCTTTCTGCTTTTGTATCTAGGCCTGGTAAAAACATTTGCCATTTTGGGGAACTTTTCACTCTGCCCATACCAGGAAGATCACACTAGTGACTGCTTGTCTAGTAATACTGTCTGGCATGTCGTCTGTATACCGGGAGAGGGGAGGACAGAGGGGAGCAGAGAGAGAAACACCTCCCTTAAATTTACCCCTTTTTCCTTCATTTACCTTGCAGCCTGTAATAATGATTCAGCTGCCCAGACTGAGGTGCAGCTATGATTTATATAGACAGTGCTAAGAAACCTCTAACAGATGGAAATAAAATATGACAGTTGAAGGAACAGGAAAGCAATGATGAATGCCAGATGTTCGAGTGACAGATGCTGATGGTGAACACTAACAACATTTTTGGACCTGTGAACTGTGGTGGACATTTTATTTACATCCATGAAGTCCAAAGGTTATATTTTTTCCTGAAACACGTTCAAGCCACATATTTATGTGGCTTAGAGAAGCACCTAGAAGTTTCACCTAAAATCAGGGACTCATTTGCCAGGCATCCAAAGACGTAAGACATTCCTGTCCACACTTGCAGTCTACACAGGTACAGATAGGGAACGAAAGAAGAATTGCTATCTGCATTTTATAGACAAAGGAGCCAGAAATACTAAATAAAAAAGTGCATAAAATCAAAAAGCTGTCTGTGGCAGAGCTGGTACTAATCTCACTGCTGTAAGCACAAGTCCAGTCCATCTTTTCTCTCTCTCTTTGCACTTTAGGAGTCTATTAGTAAATCTAATTAACAAATAGAGTGTGAAGCTTCCCGGGTTCACTGGAACAGAGACGGCTTCAACAGGACATGGATTGCAAAAAGGCTAAGGAGCAAGAAGCTCGCTCTTCACACCTGGACTATAAAAGCTAGTACTTCATTTGAGATGATGCACCAGCAAATATTTTACCACGAGTGATTTCTCTCTAAGATTCATCTTTGTGAGTGGAAAGCATAGTAAAATAGATTACATTTTTTGAAATTATACTGAATTCGATGTGCACTTTCCAGCTCTGTATCATAGAAAAGTGCTGGAAAGCAGGGAGCTGGCATCCTGACATGGAGACAAGATGTGTCCTTGGAAACTGGCATACTGGCAGCAGACCCAGGCACCGCGAGGTACTTTGGGAAGCTGCCCCAAAAGCACACAAATTAAAAAACACCCACAAAGGGACTGAGATACTAACAAATAGTTTAAACTGCTGAGCTGAGATGCCCCACGGATTACTGAAATTGCTGCTGCCAAACTGCATGTAGCTCTCCGGAAGGATATTGTTTTCAGAGGTGGAGAGCCACTCAGCTCGGAGGACAGTAAACCGTGCATCGTTTGGTAGCCTGGCGCCTCGGGAACCAGAGAGAGAAGCCACTTCGATATTAGGTAGTGACCATGGATGTATTCACCTAAGATACTCCTCAGGATACCTAAACTGAAGCATTTTAACTGAAAAGTTTCCATTCTCAAAACCCTTGGGTTTACATTTAATTTCAGTTAAAGTTAGATACTGATCTAAAGCAGCACCCATGAGCAGCATCCTTCTTAACACAGCGAGCCAGAAAGTTGGGGGAACTTTGCGTCAGTGCGGCTGGGAACACAGGCAGTGCCACTTGTCAGCAATAGCTTGAAATTTATGAGGAACCACATGACCAGTAAGCTCTCTTTTGTCATCAGAGATAAAATAAACCCATTAAATACATGCAGCTGTGAGTGCCCTTCCTTTCAGCATGGTGCCCCAGACAGCTACTTAACTCAAGTATTCCTAAAGGCTCATTTCAGAAGCGTGGTCTTCTCCTAACCCAGATGGTTCCACTCAATGTTGCCTCATAAAAAACCCAAACAACCCCCGTTCGGTCATGCAATGCCAAGTCGCACTGGCCTTCCTGGAGTTAACAAGCTCAAGCAAGAAAATGGATGCTTTATTTAGTAAATTATCTGTTTTCTTTTTCTTCCCATGTGAAGCTGGGCAGAACAGCGTTACCACTCTTGCAGGCTCCCCTTCCACATATCCTTCAGGGGGCCTGTGACTGCTGGGAGGACAAATTAAAACAGAAGCCAAAGTTGCATCTTGGCCTTTCCTTGCACTACCTCCCTGGCAGTCCCACGGTGAAAACCCACCGGAAGCTCCCCGAGGCACACTCTGCTCTGCACGCAAGCTGCACGGTTTGGTCTGAGGAAAGAATCACTAGCATATTTATTAAACAGAGCAAAACGAAATCACGTTTTTGATAAGCAACCCTGGTTTAGAATTGAAGATTCAGGGAGAAAAATAAATCCAATATTAGAAATGAAGGGCAGTCTTGTGGCTGTAGTATACAAATGAATCCGGGAAACTTGAGTTTTAAGTACCACCTCTGTCAAAGTCACCCTGTGTGCCCCAGACAAACCTCTCCGCGCCTCCACTTCCCCTCTGTGAAGGGCTGACGGTGCTTCCCGGGTCTGTTCTGGCAATGCCAAACCTCACATCTTTCGGAGCAGGAACTACCTCCTCCAACAATTAGGCAAAGTCCCTGTTATAACATGGACTGAGGTCAGATGACAACGGCTCACTTAAGGCACATATCCGTGATACAGAGGAGTCAGTGGCAATACTGGCCTTCAGAAGTCCCACCCTGGGCCCCTCATTCTCATTCTCACGTACCAGCGTGATGCACCCTTAGTCTTGCCAGTACAATTTTCTGCAGGGCCATACTACAAAGGCTGTCTCTGAGCAGATCTGGGTTAAAAATAACTCATTCTTGCAGACCTAAGTGAGTGTCTGAAGCCCCCCTTTAGTAATACGCTGCTCTAATCTTTGTCAAGTAGGTTCCTCAGCTAATGAAGGGGAAATGAAACCCTTCTTCCTCTAAAAGACAAATTCCCTTCTCTTTTGCTAATTGCCAGTCAACGTAATTCTGATAAAGTGAGAGATTCTAAATATGATGCTATTTTCTCTCTTCAGTTCATTTCCATCTATTGTCTCCTACATTCCTATTTCATCCACCCTTTTTACTTCCCACTACTGGTCTCTAAAATCTGCTAAGGGCTGCTTACTGACTGTGCAAGCCCCTATTCACTGCTGTGATTAACTGCTTCTCTCCCACACAGCTAAAAAGATAATATTTTTTTTTATTTCTACAGGTTCTTCACTGAACTTTCAAGTGTACCTCAAAGGAAAAGGAAAAGCAAAGTCTGTAACAGGTCCTTCTTGACTACTTTGGTGGCCTTCCATCAGATAAACATCAAAATAATGATAGCCACTTCCAATCACACATGCTTCATCTTGCTTGCCAGCAGGGAGAAGGGGAAGGAAGCTGTATAGGTCAGCTTCAACCATATAATCCCAATCTGTCAAAGCAACACGCCCTACGGCTACAATTTCTCCACTGCGAAAAAAAGGAAAAGAAACAAAAAATTCATCTCTGTCCTTGCTGAATTAACTGAACTGAACAGGGTGCGGGCCAGCTTGCAGGACTGAAAAAACCTCTCTGTTGTTGAAAAGAAGCACTGACATGGAATTTGTGGCTGATTTAAGGCATCTCCGTAAGCCAAGTCCATGTATTATGCACACCTCGAATCGGTTTTGAGAGTCCTTACATCAGTTCATACCTGCTCTCACAGTAAATCGCTTACCGCTAGGCAACTCGTGGCTCTGCCTCCCGCCTGCCAAGGGGAACGTGCGCCGACCCTGCTAGTCTGCGAGGACGAGGGGAGAAACCGAGCAGCCGCTTCGCTACCGCAGTGGCTCAGCACTCGCCTCGCAGGGACAGGCAGGGGGTTATGAGGTCGCTACCATCGCCGCTGAAAACGGACACGGTCTCCTAAAGAAGCAGTTTCAGCAATGAGTTACAGGTAAATAGTAAGTAAAGGTGAGTCGGGCTTCTGCAGTGATGGATGAGCTGACAATGTGGCAGAAAAAAAGTTAAGGAATTTAGATTGTGATTATAAAGTCATGCTGCTACCTACAGAAAACAGATGTATGAACTTCTGATTTACCCCTCTACGCAGAGCCACAAAGTAACTTTCCATTACTGTGGGAAACATTTAACTTAAGAACATTCTCCCCCGCCAAGGAAAGCACTTGACTCAGTACAAGTTGCCTAATGTCTTACAGCTTATTTACTGCCAGTGCACAAAATCTCTGCTTTTCACTTTTAAAGCCCAGATTTGGGAAGACTCCACCTACTTCCATTTTTATTCCACAGTCAGATTTCCTGCATAACAATGCGCCCTCTCAGTTAAAGATTGGAATTTAATATATGTACAATGATTGCTTCCTTTGGTAGCAAATAGCCCTAATTTTCCTCAGCCTATTTCCTCTCATCTGGTGTTCATTTAGACTCTTCCTGCGTTTCACACACAATAAACTCCAGCCCTTTAAAAGTCATGCAAAAAGAGAATACCTAAAAATAAACAAATAAACAAGTGTCTTCTGTCCCCTCTGTTTAAATAAATGTTGCCACACAAAATGCCGAGAGCCAGGGAATTGAATGGAAAGGCCAATCCTCAAGTATGTAAACACGTCCTTAAACTATTTTCTTTTCCAGTAAGCGGAGGCTGTCTACGCAGCGAGTCAATACTTGCTTTGGTAACTGTTTGTTTTGCATGGCTGTGTTTGCTTTGCCTGATAGACTCTGCTCTCGGGACTTGTCTGTATTAAAAGGGAGGATGTTTGGGAACGCAACAACCCACCATTACAGGGGCTCTGCTCACCCTCCGGCCCCTCCACCAGGGAGTCCTCCCGGGCTCCAGCCCCACCAGAGGCCGGTTCTGCAGAGCAGGGAGCCCCGGGCCCTGGGGCTGAGAGGCTGCGGAGGGCTAATTGCCAGAAATACCTCTTAGACCGCTCCGGGAGCTGCAGCAGAAGAGCATACTCTCGTACTACAGATGTATTTACATGCTTTTCTTCAGGCTGAAAAATCAAGCTCTCATGGACCCACTCAGTTGGGTGCGATTCCAAAACACAGGTTTCTAAATACAAAAGCGTGGGTTTTAGCCGGTAAAATTGGGTCATTTTCAATCTACCTACCCTGTCTTGTAAAGGAATGAGAGCTGTGGGGAAGCTACACCCTTTTACAGTTTGGCTGTAATTTTGAAAATGTTTATACAAAAAGACACTCCGTGGCTGGCGTCTGTGCATACCCGCTCCCCAGACTCCTCACTGCTTCTCCTAACGCCAGGTGTACGCGCAGACCCGTCACACCGGCACCAAGAGATCAGCAGCAATCGACCTGCACCCCCCGCTCGGGGTAGTAGGAAGGGAAGGGCCTTTCTTCCAGGGTGCTGCTCAAATGCCGCCCATTGCACCCGCTCTGCAATAAGGGTGCTGAGAAGCAGATTCAGAGCCTCTGAAGACGCCGGCTGGCAGCCCCGGGGCACGAGGCGACGCTTGCTCTGCTCGCCCCACTCTGCTTCTCCGCTGCAGGGTCGCTGTCCCGCCGAGGCGGCTCCGAGGCGCCCGTCGCTGCCGGCTGCCTGCAATCCGCCCTGCAAGCACCGCTCCAGCAGGAATCTCGTCTAAACCTTCAAATTCCTTCGCTCTGGCTGCGGAGCACCTACCGCGTGCCTCGAGCTTTGATCCTGGCGGCCGCGACACCCCGTCTAACTCCCTCCGAAACAAAGAAACGGGGTTTGAGCACCGGCAGCCCCTGAAGGAAGAGCCCTTTTCCAGCCGGCAACGTTCATGCGGTGCTTTGGGCCACGGCCTGGCACGCTGCGCTCAGCTCTCGGTTACCGGCCGGGGCGTGCAGAAACGCCTCGGGGAGAAAGGGGTTAAAATGGAAAACTGGAGTCACCTCTAATTGCAGCAGTTACAACAATCCTGGCAGAGGGCAGAAATACATAGGACAGATTTCAGAGCATAAGTGAGCCTGAGATGACTTAGGTCTGGCATCTGGGAGTTAAAAACCTGTAGAGTCAGAAACTATTACATATTTCCATCTTTTAGCAGGAATTGAGATGTGTTGTATCAGTTATACACAAACCTAAAAATACCCGTAACTAGCTGAGTTAACACAATAACTTAATGGTGACCAGGCACGCGTGGGAAGCCACGGCTCGCCTTTCCCCTGTTGCTTTCTTAAAACTTGGAGGATTCGGAGCACATCAGGATCCTGGGCGCCACGGCCTGGCACCACTCCGTGGAGGTCAGGCTGCAACGCGGCGAGGCAGCGCGAAGCCCGTGCGTGCGTGTACAGGCGTTGTACGGAAACTAACACATCTTTCCTGCAACTGCCGTAGAAAAGACACCAGAAGCTGACAGTGAAGGCGGCGACGAGAGCAGCCAGCAGTTCGAGCGTTTTGCGGAAGAAGGGGAGGAAGGAACAGATACCTGTATAACGTTTTAGGACACTCTTTTCCACCGCAATGCACCCATCAGTCCACTCAGAGCAACTTTAAACGTGCCCCCGTTGGGCGTTTGGGAGACGCGCGTGGGGTTGGAGTCGCAGCGTTAAAAACACCGCATGGATTCAAGCACTACTGCAAGGGACTATCCCAGACCGGCGGCGGCGAAGAAACCTGCAGAAACTAAACCAAGCAAAACCGGGCTCCCTCCTGCCAGCTCCCGAGCGGTCGAGCACTCAGCAGCAGCGGGCGCTCGATCCGACACCCCACAAGAGTCCAGCGTGGATCGCGGAGCCGGAGAGCGGTAGGAACGACGTGTGCCTCCACCGGGCGCGGCGGTCGGCTGAGACGGCTCGGTGCTGGGGAGGCAGCAGGCACCGCAGGGCACGGCATGCCCGTCCCGAAGCGAGGGCAGCACCAGCGCCGGCCCGGCTGCACGCGAATTCCCCTGAAGCCATCAGAAACGGACACTTCAAAGGTCACTACCGCCCTAAACGAACTCAGGGTACATTTATACCTTAGAGCTCAGCGTTGTGCAGCATTGACGCTCGCTCTGTTCCCTGTGTACTGTTGCACCCTCAGCCCTAGCTCAGATGTGTTAGCGCTATACAACGGGCTCGCACCCAGCAAACAAGTACGGGCCTATCGCCCTGCTGCCTCGTGACTTTTATATCCAATTAGCAGAACAGACACTGACTGGCAGTTTTAACCACATCTCGACTTTTCATGAAAATTGATCTGCTGCGTAAGCACAAGACTTCCCTCTCGCGCTGTCCCTTGCAAACGAGTTAATCTAAAAAAAGATACACGGCTTGTTACGGACCTTAGGAGTGAGCTGCCCCCTCATTTATCAAAACGACAGACGTGATGAGAATTGGCCAAAGGCTTGGGGGGGGGGGGGGAAGGGGGTCAGGGTGTGGGAAGCAGGCGGGGGATGAAGAGGAAGGCGAAGCCCCCTGGAGCCTGGGACTCCTCGAGGACCCATTAAAAGCTCGGGTTACTTGCACCATCTGTAAACAAGTGCTCTGCTCCGCCGCGATAACCTTCCTCATCCCCAGCACTTAGGAAGCGTTGACTGCTGTCTTCTACCGAAGCGAGGCACCAAAAATGACGGCAAGCTACAAATCAAATACCTTTGATTTATTACCTTTCCCAAGTTTCAGGAGGTTTGTTGTGATTCCTAAGTGACCTCAGTAAACCAACGAATCGATAGCACATCTGAAAGCTGACTGACTGCGCCGGGAAGTCGCGCTGCCAGAAGAATTACATCAGCGCCGGCAGAGGACAGACCGCGGAAACGTGGGATGCAAGCCCATGCCTGGTCTTGGCATTCCTTTGCTCTTATTATTACCCTTGCTCTCATCAAGATCCTTTCAATATGAAAAACTGTTGCCTTTCTCCATAAAAAAAAAGTCACTGCCTTCGCTTATTGGCTCTGTAGCAGACTCACTTTTACTGATCGTAGCACGACACAATGAAAGATATTGGCATTTCGAGGAAATTACAGCCATGTTTACCATAAAATAATTTGTTACAAGGGTACTGTCCCCATTCCTTTTTGGCTTTTCTTCCTGTATGTTAGACGTATGAAGAACAAACAAGAAATGACTCAACCCCTGAGGAGGACTAATGAGACATCGGCAACGAGACACCACCAGTCTGCACTGCGCAGGTAGCCTGCGACAGCAGTTCTTGCCCGGTAGCAGATTGTTTAAGGGAGAAACATGGGGGTCTCAGGCCAGCTCCAGAGCGTGAGTCCTGCCTGCGTACGCAGTGCCAGCGCGGGCTGCCGCTCCAGCGGGGAGGCTGGGCTTTGGTCTCCCCGGCCTCCCTGGGCAGAGGTGCCGGGCGCTTTAGGGAAATCGGGACGGTTTCTCCCTGTGCTTGCCCTGAGAAGAGCAAGCATGTCGGAGGCTCAGCCTCCCCAGACGTCAAGATAGCTACAATGAATAAAACAAGCGCATATTTTAACTGCTAAAGTAGGTTTCCGCATTGGATTCCTGCACATTTCAAGATGCAGAAGAAAGACAGCTCACGATGTTGCCACATAGAAAAAAGAAAAACAGGAGCCAGCTGACACAGTGCAAAGACAAAGCAGAAGTAACTATGCAAGATTCAAAGATACTTTATCTGACTTGGCTGCAAGCAAAGCACTTACTTAGACTGCAATTTGCATTTTCTTTTGAACCGTAAGTTTGCTTCTCTTCTGCATCACACGAGCTCCCCTGGCACTGAGATTCAAGAAAGATTTGGAAAAAGTGTAACAGCATGACAGACAGGAGGTATGTTTCCTTGAAGAGACACACATCAAATTATAAAGAAGCCATAGAGGAAGATTAAGGGAGCAGGCGCAGGCAGAGGAGCAGGTACTGATGGCCTGGGCAGGCACCTGACTCCCTCGGCGATTGCTGCCTCGGCCCAAAGGGAAGCGACGCTGGTGCCAGGAGGCTGCAACGGCGACGCAGGCACCTCTGCGCGGTGCGCGGAGCGGTCTCCTTCCAGCCAAAACCTGATGGACGACCGCTCGCCCTGGTCTGCGCGGGGAGGAGCAGCAAACGGAACGGAGACGCACCGAGTTTTGAAACTGGACCGACAAGTCCTGGACACGCGAGTGAACATTACAATTTCAGCCAGTCCGGGTATGTCAAGAAACAGCACGTGGGAAGGAAGGAAACCACAAAGAGCGGCAGGGCCATTTGTGGAGCCAGCCACGCCACAAGCCGTTTCCAAACCTCCTTTCCAGACAGCTCCTCTGCGTGCTCTCCGCGAACCATACCGGACGGCCAGCGAAAGGGGACAACTACTGACCGGCAGGGCAAAGCAGAGCGAGCTAACGACTGCAAGACACCGACCGGCAAGAGCGGGATGACTGGTCCTACTTCCATCTACACAGTTCCCTCTCCAGCTTAGCGCAGGGAGAGGTTCCCACGCTATTTCTTTTCCCGTGAATAGTCGTATTACTGGCTACAGGGAGTAGCAAAGCGCCCTCTTCGCAATTAACTGACTCTCCCCTGCTCAGGACCAGCAGATGCTGACAAGCAGCAAACAGATAATCCTCGAGACAGCACAGCTACTCATCAGTCACTTTTACATTTAAGGTCACTTGGAGTTGCCACTGCCAAATACCGCTTTCCTAATTAATTGCACTGGAATGCACTTAAGCAAGCCCCAGATCAAAGAATCAACTGCACAGATTGAAATAAATCCTGTCTGTGTTGCTAATGCCTTGGAAATGGATGACTTGCTAAGCATTCAAAATCCTGGGTACCAGTGATTTGAAACTACAGATAATGCGTGAATCTTTCACGGGAATAGAGTGCAGAGCAAGGAAGAAAAAGCTCCCTTCCTTTGCTCATCGAAGACTATTAAGCAAAGGCAATTGTTCAACTCATTTCTGAAGTCTGTCTATCTTAAATTCCCTTTTCCACTTCCTTATCATCAGAAATCACAATGCCTGACCGTCAGTTTTCCTTGCAACAAAACTTCATCATTATTACAGATTTCTTTTTTTATTCTTTTTTTACGAAGGGTTGAAATCTTTTCAAAATAATGATAAATAAAAATGACTGGGGATGGATGTGTTACCAGTTGGTGCAATAAATCACTGTCTCTTTTTTGCGCGAGTCGCTCTCTCATGGTTTAGAGTACCATCAGAACGCCTCCAATTGATTTACAATTTAGTAATCCAGCCATCATCATCCGTAATTCTACAATAAACCACGGCACTTAATGTAGCTGTTACAGATGTTCAGGAGTTCATTCCCTGCCTTTTAGGAGGTGATAGCTAGACAGCAGCTGCAGACACTGGGATTAGCTGGAGAAAAAATCAGTCTTCAGCCCAGTAAAACATCCCAGTTTCCCGTAACAGTGCCCTGCCTTTAGAGCTGGGAGACGCTGCCAGCCTTGACACACCCGGTTCACGTGTTAAACACCAAATGTAGGCATGCCCCCGCGTACGGCCCTGGCTGTGGCAGCAGTAACTAGACGCCTGGCTTCTGTCTAAAGTGGAGCAGCGCCCTGGGAAACGGAGACGTTGCTGAGGCACGTGCAAAGCCCCCACCCCGGGGTGCGCAGAGCGAAGCAGCTCATCTCGCCCAGGCCACGCCAGCACCAGGAAAACTGCTCTGCGCTGCCCTCCGCATGAGCGGGACCCGAAGAAGCCCTTCGGAGCAGGCGTGAGGCCGCAGGCAGCCGCCAAGACCATCCTCCTTGTCCTGCTATCGCAGCCAACGCTGCTGCTTCCTGCAAGCGCCGCTGCGGTCTTCACGGGCATCGTCACTCCTTTCTCACAAATTCCTGATCGGAAACCGGTAGGTTAATTCTTGCTTTCAGCTTCTTTTGCTTGAGCCTGAAAACAACCCAGCACGAGCTGGCCTGCAAATTAGCACTTTTGCTGGTATTGTTTTTCAAAGAATAGGAGCACCTGTAACATGCATAATACAAGGTAGAGGTATTTTCTACCGGACAGTATTACCGCTTTCTGCCAGCTTCAGCCGCCGCAGTTCGTTTAAAGCAGACCCACGCAAACGTGCAGCAGGAGTTGACAAAGCGACGGTCTAGGTAGCAGCAAGAATTTCCCTCCTAAGCGAACCACCAGACTGAGGGAACTAACACTGACTGCAAAATTCATTAGCCAAGCAGCCCTGGGAAGGACTGCTCCGAATCAGCCAAGTGACCCGTCGAGGCCGCTATCCTGCCCCTGACGGTGACCTGGCCCAGACGCCGCAGAGGGGTGCAACAAATCCCCGTGTAGGCGGTTAGGGGAGTCCTGCTGCTTCCTCTCAGCCTGCAGAAATCACACGTCAGGCTCGTGGTTTGGGCCTTCAGAGGGAAATTCGGGTCTTCAGAAATGCAACAACTGCGTTTCTCTGTTGGATGAACTCTTTCCCTCGGATCGATACCTTCTGAGGCCTAGGGGTCTGCAAGTCGCAGCGGGGTGAAGGCCCAACCGCCCACGTGGGCAGCACCACGGGACCGCGAAGAGCAGATGCTACCTAACCCCGTGCTTCTGAGGGCGCTGGGTGAGATCCCTCGCCCCACGGCTACCAGGGGTACTTACGACGAGCAGAAAATGGGCAATGATGTGTTGAACAGGATTTTTAAGAGCAGCTTTTGGATTAATAAGTCCTTTTGAGACAATTATATTATATTTTCAAAAGCGGGCCAGGATTCCTGCCTAGCCTGGCGTCTGAAGGACTCTGGAGGTGTGTGAGCCGGCCGCAGGCTCTCCGCCCCCCGCAGCCCCCAAGGCCAGCTGAGCCGGCGCCTAAGACCGAGCGCTGCAGCTCCCCGCAGCCTCCCCTTCCGCTGAAACGCCCGTCGCGTCCCTCGGGGCGGGGGGAAGCGCACCCCGCGCCTGCTCCTCCGGCTTCGCCTGCGGCCCCGCAGCACCCGCAGTGCCGCGGCCCAGCGCAGAACCAGACTCCCCGGGGAGGCCCAGCAAGGGCTGCGGGGGGATGGGACCAGCTCCTGCTAGATGCCACTTGCCCGCTCCCGCGCAGCGTCCCAGAGGACAACCCCTCCTCACTACAGTACCTTCC
Source organism: Dromaius novaehollandiae (assembly GCF_036370855.1). Taxonomy (NCBI): domain Eukaryota; kingdom Metazoa; phylum Chordata; class Aves; order Casuariiformes; family Dromaiidae; genus Dromaius; species Dromaius novaehollandiae. The sequence continues at coordinate 27,830,591 of NC_088106.1, read as the reverse complement.
TTCCCTCCTCCTGGGGTTTGCTGTGCCTCTGATTACGTATTAAGGCCACAAGTGCAATTTAATTTAACTGGATTGGAGGGAGGGTGGGGAAGGACAGGAGTCAGTAATTTAGAGCGTCTCCCTTTGCTCTCGGGGGTGCGATGGCAGCCAGGCTCGCCCGGGCACGAGGGCAGCCGGCCGCCCGAGGCAGACCTCTCCTCCGCCCGGGGAAACGTGGGGGTGCTTGCTGCTCGTCTACAGAGCCTTTCGCTTAAGCCTCTGCCCCAGTCTCGACCATGAAACCTCACCTCCGAAGCACTGCCACAGTATTTTTCTCCCTCGTGGGCTTAGATCGCATGGAAGAGTTTTGCTGGAATAGCTGAAATTGTTAGAAGTAATAACAGAGCGCTGTCAGCCAAGCAGCACTGCCAGCAAAAGCTTGTGGGGGTACTGCTCAGCCCGGGGGCACGGGGCTGAGCTGCAGAGGCAGAGCAAGGCTTGCCAGCGCCAGCCCTTTCCCAGCCGGGCTTTGCCAGCGCAGCCCTGCCGAGCGAGTCGCGTGTGGGATGCAGGCATGTCCTCAGTCTCTCTGTCAAACCAACTACCACAAAGTTTCTTACGTTTGGTACATGTTGAAATATGAATGTGGCAATGTACATGCCCAAACCATGCTGCGATACATCCCTCTGCCCACTGGGACCTACTGGGCTGCGGCCATCAGGTCTTTCAGAGACGCTGGCAAACTGCTGAGCTGGTGGAGGCTTCCAGTCCCTCCCGACCGGCGATGGATGAGGGCTGAGGATCTTGGTGTGTGAGGCTCCACATCGCACGGCCCTGGGACATTCAGTCCCCTGACTGTCTCTTCACACGAGGATTCATCCTTTCTGTGAGTACTGGGGGTAGCGGGGTCATTACAATCCGTTTCCTGGAATACCCTGGGGGATCTCAGACCAGCATATTTCAATTTTTTCACCCCAAAGAGAGGGTGTACACAAAGGCAAGAGATCCGGACAATGCTTAGCATCATAGGACCTGCCGGCAATGCCTCGTTTGCTCCACGTAGCCTGACGACGACTTTCAGAATCGATTAGCTCAAAGGGAGAAAAGTCGCCATCCCGCAGCTGGGCGGGGGACACGGGCGCCGGGGTTCACCCTCGCTCTCCGCGGAGCGAGGCTGCTGTTTGCCGCGCACCCGGTCACCCCGGCCAGCCTGGGGCCGCGCGCCGGGGCTGCCGTGAGGCACGGGTCGCAGAGAGGCGACACGACGGCGCGCTCCTCGCCCCGCTCGCCCGGGCCGGCTCTGCCGCTGCTACCTGCGCACCTTCCTTCCGCCAGACGAAGCAGAGCCGGGGAAGAAGCTGCAGTGGGGAGGGACGAGAAGGGATTGCTAATACAGAAAATTAATACTGAAAGAATCAGTACAGTGAAGATTCACAGTGTTCAATCCGGGAAGACAAGGCCTTCATACCGGAGAATTCCCTGAAGGGAGGAAGAGCAGCACTGAATTAAAAAAAAAGGAAAGAAAAGAAAAGAAAAGAAACCCAATCACATACTCTATACTTAAAAATTAAAAAGACTACCAGATGCAATTACATTCATGATCAGAAGATCTAACAGAAGCATATTTAAATTCATTAACTCAGTCCACACTTTACTACCTCAGGAGACCAGCTGCTCCTGCAATACGGGGCAGCAAATACAAACTACATCTTGCTTGTATTTGATCAAAACCTTTTGGAAGTTGCAATGATCTGGCTGTTAACATCTCTTAGGTGATAATTAGGCTCTAGGGGCAGCAGACATTGTTTGGGAGAGAAAATGCGCTGTGGAAGCGTAAGTGGTGGAGCCTTCTGCTTTGCGCAGGAGTCAGCCGTTCCGTTATATAAAAACGGCAGGCGAGGGCAAAACGAGGCCACTTTCAACCAGAGACTCGTCCTGCCTGCGTGTACCAGAAAGCGGCAGATGCTCAGCTCCGTGTAAACTCTTTACTTCAGATGTTGCTCATTTCTTGCAACACACGTCTTGAGCAAGAGCGCGGAGCCCCCGCGCGCCGCGCACCGCCAGCCCGGCTCCCCTCCGCGGGCAGAGGCATCGCGGTCCTCCCACGCACGTTGGGCAGCTGCTGGTGGCCGGGGCAGCGGCGGGGGCAGCAGGCACTTCTCCCGGCTGCTGCCCTCCCGGGCGGAGCCCCGCGGCGCCCTGGCCTGGCTCCGCCGCCGGGGAGGAGGCAGCTCCGGGGCACGGGGCGCGCTGGGGAGAGCGCCCGGCACGGCGGGGTCTCTCCGTGCGCCCGCAGCCTGCGCGCAGGGCACACGCACAACACGTCTTCCTGCTCTCCCACGAGGGCACTAAATTAACAGCAGAGGCACTGACTTGCTTCCTTTCTATTACCGTCATGGGACCTATTTCCCTGCGCCTGGGCAGGAAGAGACTTAATTAAAGATAACAGGGAATTTCTGGTTATTGTTGGGTCTGACACAGATCTGTCCCTCTGAAGTCTTTCTCTGCGTAAATGCTGCCACTGGTTTTGGTCTCCTCCGTCCTTCCAGGCAAAGCTCACCTCCTCTGGGGAGACACCTTCCTCCCCACGGGGTCACGTAAATAACTGTGACAGTTCAGCGTGGGAGCTTACTACAAGCTGGAAGGGGATCTCGAGTGGGCAGCGATACTTCTCTCTCTGCACCAGAGACGCTGCCCGCGTGGGGAGACCGAGCTTCCAGGCCTGCAGCTTGTCACAGCGGCCCTGGAGCACGTTCCCGCCAGGGACTGCGCAGCCGGCTGCGTTTCTGATACATCCGGGCTCTCGTTTGCAAAACTTGCTAAGGTCTTCTTCTTTTGGAGGGGAGAGAGGAGATTTAGTCTCTCTTAAATACTTCCTGGTTTTTTGCACCATCCCCCATAATCAAACACCAGAAACATCAAAGGACACGGCTGACCTTCCTGCTAGACAGTTACCAGTGTGCTGGAGCTGTCGGACAGAAGTTTTCAGGACCCATTTCAGGATTTTACTCTTGTGAGTTATTTATGAAGCACCGCAGAGAAGTATAAATTATGGAGCCCCTCTGATCTCCCTCCATGCCTCTGGAAATTTGTAGCATTTTTGCAGAGCTTTAATTCAGCCCCAAGCATAGATAAGCCTTTCCACCTCACCCGGGTCCTGGGTGGCCTGGCTCAGGGGACCATGGCATCACAGTGACAGAACTATCACCTGCCTGGCTTGAAAGCACCAGAGACCAGCAGATTTAGACTCCGGTCCCACTTGAGCGGCATGTCCTCACTGGCTGCAAAGGTGACTGGAAGTGCCCACGCTCTCTGCACGCCGCCAGGGAAGCCCTGGCTGTACACCCAGGCAGCAGGACGGGTCTCCGGCTGCGCGTGCCTCCTACCCGAGCCTGCCTGGTTCCTTCGAGCGAAGTCCACGGAGATTTAGATCCCCCTGCAGTGAGTGAACTTCATTTCTCCTTTGCAACTGAAGGATCAGAGAGGTTTATTTTATTCTGTTGTAAAAGCCATATAAAGCAGCTGACTCCCATTGTCAAAAACTTGAAAGCCACGAACAATTCAGGCATTGAAATCACAGCTTCAGAAGGAACCCTGTGCGAGTGCTTGCCTGTCCGTATCTCGCAGCTACTCGAGGATTTGCAGGCGAGAGTCCCCGCAGAGGCCAGAGGAGGTGGCTGGTCCACGACTCATCAGCCATCACTCCAGCCAACAAGGACACAGTGGGAGGATTAGCCAGGAAAATGATAACTGTAACCCAAAACAAGGAGAAAATAGAGGAAAAAAAAGAGAGAAGAGGATGGGATGTTCAACTCGCTAGAAAACACTCTTAACAGCAACCTTCAATTCTAAAACCATTTTCTAGTAACTCTGGACAAGTGACTGCAGCAACTCTAGACATGTTTCCATATCAGAATCAGAATTAAGGTAGTTTCAGTTCCTCACTCTAAAGAATAAAAACAACAGATTTTCTTGTTATATATGGGACCTTGTACCATATGTATTATATCATGTCTCAAATATACAGGAAGATTCCCCTTATTGTCATATTTGTGGGTCAATCTCTAATACTGCTCCAAAAGTGGAAAAGGTATATGCTCAAGTGCACTCCAAGGCAAGACAGCTTTCCTGAACGGGATTTGATTTGAGCTGATCGGAAGTCACTTACAAGCAAAAAACAAACATATTTCAGGCAATGCATGTGGCGGGTATGTGATATGGGAAAGAACGGAGTTATTTTTTGTGAGGAATTTAGATGAAGTTGTGAGTGGGTTTTTCTCCTTCTGGAGTTCTCACTCTCAGAGAAAGGGGAGATTATTTGCGTGGAAGAGCAAGAGTGTCCATTAACATCATGAACACACAAAATTCCATCCGCAGGATGAACTGACTTCCGAGGGCACTTACAGCAATTGGCTGCCGAGAGCCCATCACACAGAGAGACGGGCCCGATACTGTCCTCACCACCAAGGAGCCTGTAAGGCTGCTCTGAGTCATGAGATTGGGTATTGAAGATGGTGGATGGCAGATTTACAAATCACATTCTGATTTTTTAACCCAAAGAACCTACAATACCTTCTGCTACCGTTTCCCTTCACCAGAGAGTCAGTCGTTATCCTTGACAACTGATAGCTTCACTTGCACTGTCTGAAGGAGTAGCAAAATATTCTGGAAGAAAAACTCAGAGCGATCCAAATGACAGGGTAGGGAGGGCAAGGAAGAAAGAGAAGAAGAGAGAAGCTTGCGATGAGCTGGATTAAATTTGTTAAATTTAAGTTTGATTAAATTTGTTAGATTAAATTTGCAAAATTACTTGGAATATTGAATGTATCAGCATCGAGTTCATTGTCAGGTCAACCTGGCTGGGAAGCAAAGGGTTTCCCTTTTGAAGAGATGAAATAAAAAATATTAGACATTTGCTCTTTTAAAAACACGGGTCTCGCTAAAAGAACTGTATTCTGTTCCAAAATGAGAGCGCAGAACTTTTCAGATGATCATCGCGGATGAATGAGAAACCAACCTGGCCTCGTTCCGGGCGGAAAGCCGCACACCTCAGAAGCCAGTGGTCCCTTCTCGTAGGCTGAATGTGCCGAGGCTCTAACGGGGCACTGCCGCCACTGCAAACGTGCTTCCCAGAGCCAGCGCTGACCTCTCCCTGCTCTGTCTGTGTCTCAGCGCTTGGCCTGTTGCTCTCGTCTTAAGCTGTTCCAGCCACTTTTGGTTTGCCGCTACAACCCTGTTGCCTGCCTGACTCTGAAGTCACAGCTGCTCCACACACTCTTCTGCCAAACGTCCGCTCTCTCACGGCACAGCGCAAGGCTCGCGGAGCGCCAAGCGCAGGCCTGCACTGGCTCCTAGGGATTTTGGACCAGGCTGCACCTGCCTGGCTGCCAAGCGCCTTCCTTGAAGACCAAGCAAACGCTGCGCATCAGGCGAGCTGAGCAGGAGCGAGAGCCACCCGGGGAGGAGACGCGTTAGGCGATGTGGGGAGGGAGAGACTGCTGAGGACCACGGCCGGGGGGAACCTGCCGGGGCATGGACACCCCCAAGGGTCGCCTCCCCAAAGGAACTGGGATGGACTGGTTTGTGTTAACTGTCAATACATAAAATTAAGTAAAAATGTCCTGAGTTGAGACTGTTTTGCCTGTGACAATAGTCCAGTGGGGCCACAGCTGAACAGGGTTCAAAGTTACTTAAGCTCAAAAACCGAACGAATGAACCCCCTCCAGCCCACTATTCCCCCTTCTGCAAGCTTACAAACCATGTAAGGTAGAATCAAAAAAACCATGCCATCGCAGGGAAAGCGTGGAAGAGACCGCAAGCAAATCATGTTTTAAGCAACCAACACAGTTGCGTGAGCTTTTTCCAGCCCTGTCATTTGTGCCCAAACCATAATTCACAAGAAAAATCTCTAGGAACATCAGGGACTTGTATTTCCATGTTGATTCAATGACAGGCTTTTCTCAGCAAGTGACACCCGGGACCCCAACGGCGATGTTACCTGCTTGAGAAAAGGTGTAGATGTGCTTTACCGAGGACACGTGGACCCTTTTCCATTAAAGTTCAAAGACAGAGCTTTTGAAAACTACCAGCTGGAGCTACTTTGCTTTCTGTGCCCCCCCGTTCTCTCAGGCTATGTCTCAGCCGTCAGCCCAGGAGCTCCGCTCAGCTGCTGCGTCCAGGTGGGTGCCCAGTTTGCGCCCTGCTGTCTCATGGTGCCCCAGCCACCCTGGCCTGTGGCTGCAATGGGCGGAGGAGAGTGGTGGGATGCCTCAGACATGTCCCACATATGCGTTACAGCAGGATCCAGCTCTAGGGGAGTGCCACAAAACCCACACATCCCACAGCTGAGGCACAGGCAGAGCGACCCACTTTGCCTGGAAGGACGATTTGTGAGAAAAGGTTATTGCCAGCACTTGTCCTGGGAGCCAAACACGGTTGCCTCCACAGAACTATGCCCTATTTGCCATGACCACAGTGTCAGCCTCCTGCGCCCAGTTTGCCACCTGGGACTCAGAGGAGCTCATTGCCTTCAGCAGGAGCTGTGGGGACTCCCAGTTGTTCAACAGCCAGCCAAGAAAATGAAGCACTTCTCCCTTGGAGATTCACTAAGAAGCTAAAAGGTAGAAAATAAAAGCCGTAGGAGAGAGTTAAGGCCTCTTCGTTCAGTCCTTGCTCTGCCATGAAAACGCCAGAGTCTTCAGTCCACTCATGTGGCATCCACTGATCCTGAGCTCTCTCCTGTCCACGTGTGGATTTTATACTGTTTGTGGCTGAAGGCTGTAAAAGCCAAAAGATTTATGAATTGCCAGATCCACGCATTCAGAAAATTTGACTCAGGGCCCTGAAAAACCACCAGAGCAGCTGAAAAATTCCACTGCATTAAACTGACCTCATTGTGCTTAACTCCAAGGGCTCTGGCAGCGGAGCTCGGGATCCTTCTAGCTACAAGTCATCTGCTCTAGTAGCTCCACTGAAGCTGCAGGACGTGTTCTCTGCCAAAACTCCTCTCACAGCAGTGATGCCTCTGTTCATCAGCAAGCAGTCAGGATTTCTGTTAGTTGTGGCCCAGTTCTGGTCTATTTTAGGATTTCTAGAAGCTGTTAAAAACTAATATCCCCTCACTCCCTCCTCCCAGAATCTCATTTATCACTCTGCCTCCCGTACAGTTGCACTTCTCTCTCTCTTTGCTGACAATTTCTTTCCTATGATATAAATTTTGGATGACCCGAAGGGGCTGTTAAGCACCTGGGTGCAGTGGACCAAACTACACAGCGACTGGGAAAGACTTAGGCAGCTGGGACTGCTAGGCAAGGGGGAATTGTGCTAATTAAAAGGAAAAAAGAACGGTAAACAGTCCGATGCAAAATGAGACGATACTGATGCAGCAGCACCCCAGCGGTCGAGGAGCTGCTTCTGACCTGTCCTCCTTACGATGCAGTTCCCCTCTGAAAAAGGGCTAGGAAATACATTAATTTATTACTAGACAGATTCTCTGTCCAAGTGCATTCAGTGTCGTGTCTGTTGACTTGGGGTATTTTTAGTATGTTTTTACAACCATTAACACTACCGTCACCATAATTACAAGAATATAAGTTGAATTCAGCTTTGCCTTGTGTCTCCTAAACAGAATTATTGTCAATTAACTTTGAGTTCAGAGCAAATTCTGTCCGAAACGGCTCTTGGTGAGCCACACAGAGGTGCAAAGAAGAAAACAGCGTACTTAAAGAGTTTGCACAGAGGAAGTCAGGGAAATATTTTGGCACAGAGACTCTGCACAATTAGCAATGATGCCTAAGGCAGTGTAGCCTGATGAACAGATGCCAGGCTGTATTTGTCGGGCTGCCAGGAGAAGTCCTACCTGCCATCTCAGTGGATCCACGTATGGCTGCTAATGTAATTTATAGGTATTTTTAAATGTAAACAAACACCAATTACAAATAGGATGTGGAACTAAGAACAGGTGTCTGGAAATGCAGGTAGTTTGTGAGGAAATAAAGCTTTTCCGAACCATTGCACTAATCTGACTGCGTTGCTAAATGTCCACTAAAGTTACCGTACTCTTGCCATATGACCAGCCCAAAATGTACGTGACGATCCTCATTCACCTGCGTGCGTGGGTACCTGCGTGCTCCCACACGGAGCGAGTCAGAGAGCCTCTCCCAGGGCTGCTGCTTCCCAGCCCGGCCCCAGTGGAGGCAGAGGGATCTCTCACTGCATCTGGCAGGGCGCCTTCTCCCAAGCGGCACCTGTCTCCACACACTGACAGCCCGCTGGTTCAAAAAGTCACCGCACACAAGTGCCCGTGGGGCTGTCACCTGGAATAACGCATCCGTGCACGCTGAAGCACGAGCGAACGGCGACCGGCTCTGCCTCCAAGCGCTGCGGCACGGCGGCGGCTACGATCCAGGGGAGCGCAGCACAGGTCAAGAAGGGGCCAAAGGCAGCTGCCGAACGCCACCGATCCCAAATCTGCCTTATGCCTAGTACGTGGCAGCAGTACAAAAGCTGGCTTACGTTTACTGGCTGCAGTGGACTAGTAAGCACTGGGGAAGCAGGCGGAGAAAGCCGCTCTGACCCCACTGGATGGATGTCGGGGAGCCCCAGCAAAGGGTCCAGGACGCAGCAGGACTCCCCCGTGCTGTGACAGCAGGTCGGCGGTCAGCGGTGCTGGCTGTAAGCCCCCAACCTGCTACTGCTGCGATCGAAGTTACCGCCGCTGCAGCACAAGACCGCCGGAAGGGCGACGGCAGGTCCTCCGCCCGCCCGTGCCTCCACGCAGCCCGGGGCATCCCGCTTCCCGCGCAGCCCGCCCGCTCGCTTCCCAGCCGTCAGTATTCCTATTTCTCTATTCCTTTTGCTTTCTGTGCGCATTCACACAAAACCCCCCAAACAGACAGACAAAGCCACATTTTCCCCTCTTCTCAGCTCATCCTCCTCGCAGCTCACCGATTTCCTTCTCCCGGGTGCAAGCACTCCCGGCAGCAGGTCCGGCTGGCTAAGTCACGGGAAGTTTACCAAAGGAACAGGAAATAAAGACCTCAAACACCTTGTGCACTTTGCTTTCCCTCAAATCCGTACCTTGCTTATTCTAATAATAATAAAACCGGCAGAAGGATGTAATTAATGTCAAGCACAATTCATTCCTGTTACTTTGAGGTACTAAAATTGAAACCAGAAATCCTGACTCTGAAGCAACATACCCACAAAAAAACACCAACAAACTTTTCTGTGCAAGATTTGCTAATTCAGCAGCCTCTACGTGCCATGCAAGCTGCTCGACAAGCCGCGCCAGGGAATACAGTAACTGGAAGCTAATTTAGGGCAGCCTATTTTTTCCTGTTTGAAAGGGTCCCACCAGGTTATTTCGCTGCGGAAAGGCAGCGTGTTTTGGAGAGGAGACCGCGTACGCCGGGGAAGGGAGACGGGAGGAGCGCTCGGCCGCGGGCTTTTGGCTACCAGGGGAAGGAAGCTGTTTCTGGTGGAGTGGGCTCTCCCCCACACCCGCCTGATGAATAAATCGTGCAAAAAAAAGGTCTCCATCCCAAGGCAGACCCAATTACGTCCTGCACCAACTGGAACATATGGGAACATTTCAGTATAAACAAAAAGTGCACTGTATGAGCTTTCTCTCTAAGCTTTCCAGCTCATTTAACCCTTGCTATGGTGCACATTAAGGACAGCCCGAGCCCGCTGCTATAACCCTCCACTGAACATTTTTTGGCTCTGACAATGCAGCAGTAACTCCTGGCGTTTATATTGCTGACTGAAAAGCCTGCTTGCATCTCAAAATGCTACAGGCCCTCTTCTTCACGCCAGGTCTTTCAGCTGAAGGAGGTGGATGCTCCTGAGAGCACCCATGTTGTACAGAAGCCCATTTTTGAACACAAGGCTGGCAACACTTTTAAAGCACTTACGAGAAACAGGAGCCTAAACAATTTTCACGGGAGCTTAGGCTCCTGCATCACTCAGGTGCTTTTGAAAATGCTGCCATTAAATCATCTCTAGTTTCTAATTCTTCCCTTTTCCTGACCGTGCCCCATCCACCTTCACATTCCAGCCCAACCACCCCCTTTTCCTCGTGTGAACACTGAACAGCAGCAGCCTTGCTGGATCGCTGTGACTTATATCTCCTTTAAGGCTCCCGCGCCTCTGGGGCTCCAGGCAACCGGACGGGCCAGGGCAAGGCAGCAAGGCTGCTCGCTTTTTGTTACGCCCAGCCATCTTCTTGCTTGCCCTGGTGAGACCGGCCCTGTTGAGATAACCAGGTGCAACATCACTTTTTTGTCATGTGGATGAGGAGCTATCAAGATTTAGACCATTTTCTTATATTAACTAGTCTATTTATGTTTCAATACTAATGTTTACTAAGGTAACTAGTTTACTTATGTCTCAATAGCAAAACATTCATTTTCCTCTTTTCAGAGTACATCAGCATTAGATTAGAAAATGGGGCTCCAAGCTCTTATTCCTCAAGACGCTGCCAACACAAGCAAGCGCCAGCAGCTCGGACGTAGCCCTGTGCTTGCTATATTTTCACATTGTGTGTGTGAGGCAGGAAAGAAGTTTCCCAAAGGTCCTTCTGCCATGGAAAACACGGGGAGATCTCTCCCCAAGCCAGTGCCACGGCATCAAGTGACAGAATACACTCTGATTTTCATTTTCTCACCAAATCTCGGCGAAACCACAAACTTCTTCATCTCACTATCATTCATAGAAGATAATGCCACAAAAAGCCATTGCAAATCTCAGTTTTGACTTTCTGAATTACATGGGCCATTGGGCTTCTATGACTAAATTTCTGTTGGAATACAGCATGTATCTCCAAAAAATCTGCTCTCAATTTCTGCTGGAAGCGCTGGACTGCTTCGACAGTGCTGCAGCACAGCACAAGAGTACCCTCTCCTCGCCGGTTGCCCTGCCCTCGCTGCTTGACTGCCTGAGAGCTTTCCACCTTCTTTTTCCAAACATGTTTTCCTCTTTGGCAATTTTTTTCCCCTAAATAAAGCACAATGCCAGTAACATTCAAAAGACAGCTGTCAGACCTGCAGCGTTCGAGTCAGCTAAAATGTTGACGAAACGACTCTGCTCCTCCCTAATCGCCGCTGCTGCCGGGTGCGGTACCGTTCCCGCAGTCCGAGGTCTACTTTCGGACAGGCCGGCTTGGCTGGGGCAGGCTCTCTGGCCACCCCGAGACCCTCGCGGCCCGGCTCCGACGTGCCGCTACGGAAATGCCGCGCTCGCTCTGCAGACAGGTGCTCCCTCCCTCCCGCAAACACAGAAATCCCCTGCCCTGGGGTTGCTGCGTGTCCCCGCTCCGCGACGGCCGGCTGTTGGCGGCGGTGGCATCCTGAGGGAGGGAGTTGGGAAATTCCCGGGCAGCGGAGCCCCGGGAGAGAAGCCTGCAGGCGAGACGTCGCAGCACCTGCAGCAGGCGGTGGAGGCCGGAGGAGCACGTGCCCGGGCCGCCTGCCTCCGCGGGAGCCCCGGGACCTGCTGCAGCTCGGGAAAAGCAACAGAGCTTTCTGTAGGTATTAAAAACGTGGCAGGAATACCTCTCAAACCCACTTTTCCCTAGCCAGGCTCTCCTTAGTTTAACTTTCCCTGGTGACCCTCCCCGCTCCTCCCGCGCTGTGCTGTAAATCAGACGCACAAAATCGCAGGCAGTTTGGAAGGAGCAAGCACCTCCCGCCGCACGCCAGGCTCCTTCCCCAGGTGACTGGAGATTTTAAGAAGCTAAATCCTTCAAACTACTGTTGCGAACAGCAGCACTTGACATGGTGACCTGAGCTGGGAATAATCTTGGACTCTGATCTAGTTAAACATCCTCGTCTAATAACTGCCTCGGGCCTGCAGACTGCAGAAGCGGGAAAACAAAGCCATGTTACAGCACAAAAACTCTCGCCCGTGACATCGGCTCAGAGGCCCGCTCACCTAGCGCTGCCGGCTCAGAGAGGCAGGCGGAGGGGCCAGGCCGCGGTGCGCAGACGGGTCAGGCGGCAGCTCGGCTCTGAAGGGAACCGATTACCCCTCCAGCTCGCTCACCACTCCCGCGTCCGCAGGAAAGGGTGCTTCACCCATTACGGGAGGCGGGCGCTCTGCCACAGGCCGCGGGGCTGCACAGCTGAGCTCACCCTGTCTTCAGCACCATCGCCGACAAAGCGGCAGAAGCCTTTTCTTGGAGGAATTTAGAGGAATGTTCTGGAGTACGTGCAGGAAATCCCTGGAAGGTGACTTTCGGGAAGGCTGCTCCCGGCAGGTCAAGCAGCACACCGCCCCGCTTGGAAGCAGGATGCTGCAACGCCTTTGCGGAGAGTCACAGGATACGCGTGAGCCTCCCGAGAGCTAACGGCCTTACACACACTGATCCCCAGAGAGCACAAGCAAGCCATAGCTTCATAGCAGCAGTGCTTGAATAAATAATAGAAAATAACAAATCTGAAGTCAATCAGTAAATAAACTGAAACCACACTCAAGGCCAGAAAAAATAAATGACACTAGGCCACATTGGTGGAGGCCGTGTGTCGCAGATTGCTCTGTCTTTCACTGCTGCAGCGCTTCTTCCTCTTTAAAACTCTATGTCGGCTGATTAGTCCTCTCGCTGTCTGCCCCCGGCACTGCCAGCCTTGGTTAGCGTCTGCCCTGCTGTCACATACGGATTTGCAAAACTGGAAAGCAAAGCGGGCCCAGACGCACGCCAGCCTCCCTGAAGCCCGGGGCCACTCGGGCGGGATGGGAGGCTCCAGGACACCCCTTCTGCTCCCAGCCCTGCTACAGCTCTCCCGACTCGGGCTGATGGCAGTAACGTGCCACACCAATCACTGGGACGGGACAGAAAAATCAGAGCCTTCTAGGTTCATTTGCCACATGACAGGTGTAATATTCAGAGGTATTCAAAGCCCCTTCTTTTGCTTTTCAACGGGGCAGCAGTTCAGAAAGACGCTTACAAATTCTCTCGGTGCGCCATCCTGAAGAGCTGCAACCACGCACCCTCACTCCTGGCCGGGATCCGGGAGTGTCAGCAACAGCCTGGGGGTTAAGGCCCTTCCCTCCGCCGCAAACAACAGCCTAACGCTCACCGCGAAGCTCTTTGCTCCAGGCCCTCTACAGCGAGGCCGAATGAGACCTCAGGGCATCCCACAGCGATAATCCACCCTCACGTAACCTGCCTGAGGCTCTGCGAATTAACATCTGCAGTGACTGGGGAGTTAAAACCCTTCCCCACAGCTATTTTTTTGGCACTGCAACACCCATCAGAGGCTGGAGCATCCCGGCGGCGGCCACACGCTGTGCACTGCGTATCAGCGCCTTCCACTCGCTGCACACACTGCGGCAGAGGGCCGGCACGCTCCCTCAGCACTTCGTCAAGGTTTCGCTTGTCTGCTATCAGTTAGTTTTCTCATATAGACACATCCCGCTTCAGAGCGCGTTTTTAATGGACACCCCCGGCCCAGTATTCCTAACGAGTCCCTAGTCCGTAACGGGCACGAGCCACCCCTCCTCAGCAGAGCCCCGCCACCGCCACGCGGCTGATCCCCTTTCTTGTGACGCACTTGCCGTTGCTGCGATTTCGCCTCTGGCGCTGGCACCCAGCCACAGCGGCGCGGCATCAATTCCACCTCAAGGGTTAAATTTACATGTTTTTCATAATGAGTACACGCATTTTCCCCTTCCCGCTAATTAAACCCTTTGAGCCTTCTGTGACCGCGCCGTCGCCGGATCAAGGCGTACGACCCACCGCTGCGGCGAGGCTGCCAGGCCCAGCCCTGCCAGGCGGCCGCGCTCCGGATGCAGCCAGGCCCCCGTGGCGCTGGGGGGGTGACCCAGCTGCTACCGTACATGTTCCCCGGCCCTGGAGAGGGGGAAAAGTATGAAGTCTGGAAAAATAACAGCATCTTCAGGATGTGTCAGAGACGATGAACGTCTCCGCGGAAGCTGGGGAGAGGCACGCCTGCATTATTTCTCACTTGCTGATTACGTATAAAATGCTCATTGCGGTAAAATTCCCAAGTTTACTTTCTGTTGTTCGTTTTCAGTGGAGTTTGGTGCTCTGAAATTGCCAGGAAACACAGAGCCCTGCCTCGCAGCGTCTGCGCGTTTCTGACAGCCTACTGCAGGAGCGTCTCTGGCGTGAGCGTCCTGCTCCGCGGGGAACGGGAGCTGCCAAAAAGGCACCGAAAGACAGCAGGTTCGGGGAGGCAGTGCTCTGGGGATATTTCACCTCGGACTCAGCAGGCTCCCGGCAGCAGCCGAAAAGCACAGTCTAAACCAAAGACATAGCTGTAACACGGCAGCAGAGAGAAAACAGCGCAAGCTTTCAGGGAAGAGACAGTGTCGCTGCCGGTCTTTGTACATCTATCACTCTATATGCAGATCTGCACTGGCATCCTGTCCCTCTGCTGTATTTTAAGCAAGCAGACATATATGTATCTTTAACTTCCCGGAGCCGGGTCTCAGCAGGAGCAATCCTCCGGCATCCCGTGCGGAGGGAGATGTCTGGTGGCCTCGCCTCCCTCCGCGGAGGCCTGGACAGCCTTGCTGCCCCTCGAGCCTCTCCCCGCCACCCGGCTGCACTCGGAGACGTCCTGGCAGAGCTGGGGACAGCAAGAGGCAGAGCGCGGCCCCGCACATGCACCGCACGTCCTAGGGGTGCTGCCCGGGAAAGCCGCATCGCCCCTGGCGAGTACGTCCCTAATGGCAACCACCGGCTCGTGAGGGGACAATACGAAGTGTCCTTCTTCACTGGACGTCTTGCACGCCAAATGGCCACTAACTACTTTGCTTCCTTGCTTCCCCAGATGGCTTTCAAGCCGTGTCTCTACGCCTCCGATACACTTATAATACTGACTGAGGAAATAATGGTCTTACCTTTTCAGCAATGAAGGAGAAGGGAACACACAGGGATATCAAAGCCACCAAGAGACGAATCCAGGTCAAACGAGAAAAGCAAGGGAGAGAGAGAGAAAAAAAAAAGTTAGATTCATATTTCACTATGAACATGCCAGCTAACCTGGAAAGAAAGACATTTTAATTCAATATCTTTTGCTTTCTCCAAGCAAATGATAAAATAAAAACAACAGAGCAAATGAAAGAGCGACACAAAGTGCTTTTGTCAGTGAATAAAGATTTCAAAGATTTATGCAGAGACTTTTTCATCAGCATTCCTTTGTGACGCTGATTTGCTGCCATCAAAGGAGCAGCAGGAAGATCTTTTATGTACTCTGATATTTAACACAGACACATACCATTCTACTTTTGAACTGTAAGCAAAAGTAATGGATGCAGATACACAGAAAAGGTATGGTATGCATCAATATATCTGTCTGCACACACTTAACAGTATTAACCCCTTGGCAGAACTCCAGCTCTCAGCGGTACGAGACCAGCCCATTGAATCTGGCGTGTTATCTCAAAGCCCCATGCGCGCTTTTAATATCCAGGCACTTTGGTCGACATTAGCAGTATCCTTCCTGCACTCAACCAAGGCAAATGCTTTGGAGACCTCTTAAAGCTAAAACAAAAATCCATAAAACAACAGAAGTTCACTGCAAAGAAGAGAGAAGGGGGGGTAATAATTACTTTCAAGGAAAGAAAAGCCAGAAATCCTGTCTTTCCTGAGGAATTTATCAGAGCCGGTGAGAGATTCCTACTGCTACAGGAGGAAGCAGGAGGGTCAGGTCCTTCCGCTGCCTTGGCACTGGAGCTCCAGCACCGTGGTGAAAGGTTTGACATAAGTTTCTGTGCATAAAGAAAAATACCCAAGCAAACGGGAAGCTGCCTCATGTGACCCCCGCAGCGTGCGTGCACACACGCACCATCCCGCCGTGCAGGTGCCATGAATGTGGCATGGCACGTTTGAACTATCCCGTTAATGTTACTGGTATTTTTATGATGCTTTCCATTTTCATTGCTGATAAATTTACAACCAGAAAACAATTTTTTTTTTAATCCTACCAGGAACCTTTTGCAGGTGTTGCAAAATCAAGCCTGCCTTTATGTGAAAAACAGGAATAAAATGTAAGTAAATACAAAGTGGTGTCATAAGATATCTCTATTTTTTCTGATCAAGCTCCAGTGCTTGCGAGCCAAACGGCACACACGTGAAGAGACGCTCTCGCAGCAGACTGGTGCCGTAATAGGAGAACAGCCACCCCAGACAAACACGGCAAGCTGTGTGCTGTGCCGGAGCAGCGCAGCGAAGGCGCGTGTGCGGCGGTGACCGGAGGAAGACGGGAGCTCCCCGTGGCCCTCCCGGCCCTGCAGGAGTACGGCACCTAGGCCTGGGTCCAGCTGGGCCACGCACGCGACCGTGCCTGCCCCGTCCCGGCTGTCTGCCGGCCGTCTCCGCACGGCGCTCCAGCTCCCGGCGCAGGAGCGCAGTGCCAGGACAAGGACCTGCGAGGCGACGATGAAACCAGGGCCTTCCGCCCAAGCGCTCCTGCAAGCACCCTCTTCCATCCACCTTTTTTCTGCTTATGCTCAAAGACAGGGAGGAAGTGAAGTCTTGGATAAAGCCAGTCTACTGAAGGACCCGCAGGGGTGGAGAGACCACAGCTGTAAATGAATTCCAGCGATGATCTCACTGCTGAAGCACTACTGACCAAAGGACGCGTGAATGAGAATGAGCAAACGCAACGGGAATGAGACATATGTTTCCCTGGGTTCACAAGGGCATGGAAGCAAGCAGGAACCCAAACCTTCTCTCTGACCTTCACTCCAAACCTTTACAGCATGCCTGTTACTGCCTTGCTTCTCATCAACGTGTTAAATGCACTCACTGAATTCCCCTTTGGAGAGGGAAAGAGGTGAGAATGGAGGAAAGTGGTTCAGAAAATGCTGTGAATGGAAGCAGGAGCTCTGCAAGGCAGGTGAGCCCAGGAGGGTCTGGAGTTCGGCCTCGGAGACCATCTGAGGGCTCCTCCCTCCCACCGAATCCCACCCTGAGAAGATTTTGTGTCTCTGGGTTGGGGGAAGGAAGTGCTGGTCTAGCCGCTCCTCGAACACAGACAGGGAGTTTTGCAAGGGCTTCTCCAAGGTTATCTCTTCTCGGGCCGTAAGGACCTCGTAGCTCCATGTCCTGCCTGACAGCTGGCGTGAAGTGAACCACAGAGCATGTGTCTCGCTGCTGCTGCTGGGGACTGGCCACAGACGCTCTGCAAAAATCAAGGAAACGTACTTTCCATATTTCTTAGACACTCTGATGCCCTAAGATGCTACATCATGGCTGCACTATGCAATCAGCAGGAGAAAAGAGTCCTGCACAACTACTCCAAGAAGAAGATACCATTTTCTAGGAGAATACATAATACTTTGCATCTCACCATTTTGCATTTTAATTGTGGGCACCGCTGCAGTATTTGAAGACTACACATAAAGGCAAATTGTAACTACTAGTCTTTATTCCTGTTCCAAATGCTAGATGAGCTGTGTGAACATACCTGTTTATCTATTAAGGTAACAATGTAAGTGACAACTTCTGGACACTTAAAAGCACCTCTTACTACAGCGTCAAAATTAACCTTAGCAACATCAGTGACCGTAGCCCTGCAGCACCCCTGTGAAACAGGGAAGGAGTAATACTTTTAGGAGGAAGGCAGGAAAACGGAAGCATAAGGGAGCCATAACTAATATTAGATAGGCGGCTGCTCCTATGTAATATTCCTGGGCACAGGATTATTACAGATTTATCCCAGGCAGTAAAGCGCTTAGCTCCAGCCTTCGCTTCCATCGGGCTCCTGGAGCTGCTGCTGGTGGGTGCTGATGGCACGTGGGAAGCAGGGAAGGGGCACCTGGACTGCGGAGAGGAATTTGGGAAAGAGGGAGGGCAAAGACAGGGTGGCAGCTTAGACCTGCTGCTGCAACTGCCACTGTCTCGGGCAGATGAGGGCTGGCAGAGGCCAGCCTAGTCCGGGGAGCCGGCAGTCCTGGGGATAGCAGGCTGCTCCCACGGGGTCCTTGCTGCTGCTCCGGGTGCCCCCAAATGGGATGTAAATGAGCGAGCTGAGGCCTGGGAAGCGGGTGACCCGCACCAGCACGCAGTTCAGAGCGGGCTGTCCAAGCCCCACCGCGGCGCTGACGCAGGCGCTAGCTCAGGTACTTACAGCCCAGCCTTGCTCTCCAGAGGGCTGCAGCACGACCGTGAAGACGGCGGAGGCATCAAACGGACTTTTAGCTTTTATATCTTGAATGGCACAGTACTGATGCAAATACGCTCTGCTACTAGAGATGAATTAAAGACAACCTTTTTTGTGTGGAATTAGACACGCATTCTGTCTGCGGCGCTTGCTCTTAAACCAGAAAGTGCTGCTCTTCATCTAGCTGCACTCCACTCCCCGCCGAGCCCAGGGCGGATTCCAGTCATTCCAAACCTAAAGACAGCTTTAAGGGTCTGAGACGCAAGGACATCAAAACTCAGATTTCCCTTTAATTTATTTCCTTTTAGCCTGTACTGATGTGCACAGTGGACTCCTATCAGCAAAATAAGAATATCACCCAGTAAATCTCTTTCTGGGGGTCGGCGTGAGAGCCCAGAACAATTGTCTAGGGAGAGCAAGATTATTTGCTTAATTCAAAACCACTTTTTTCTCATTAGCTGGCAGATAAAGAGAAGGGAGTAGAAAAATCAATAAATATAACAACTTTAATAATAATCACATAGGCAAAAGTTGAAATGAAGTTAAATAAATGAAGTTTAATAATGATTTTTAATTACAAGGGCTTTCATTTCACTTTTCAAATGGATCTTAAAAACCCTGCCCTCTGAAGCCTCACTATATTTACGACATAGTGAATAATCCCACGCAGCCGCAGCTGACACTTTACACACCACGGATGGCAGCAGTGCTGGGCTCACCCTGGAGAAGGCCTTGCGGCAACGTGCCTACACGTGGCCGCTCGGCCGGCTCCGGACCCCGGCGCCTTCGGCAGCCCCGCTGCTCTCGGGAGCAGAGGCGCGCACGCACAGCGGAGCCACCGCCCGAGCTTCGGCCTGCTCCACGCTACGTCGGCGTGAGGGCTGGAGAGGTAAGGACGAAAGAGTGGCCTTGGGAGTCACAGCGAGGGGGTACTGGCTGCCAGCTGCGGGCAGGGAGAGGAGAGCCCCCGAAGCGTGTGCCTGCAGCAAGGCGCGCTGAGAAGTGCCCTGGCACGCGAACTGAACAAGGGACAGCTCTGTCTTCCCCACGACAATAATTTCTGGAATCTTCCGAATGGCAAATTGTTCTCAATATCTGAACAGGAGATGAAAAGCAAGAGAAACCGCCTGCTCATTTGCCATAAAAGAAGTCTGTCCCAGGCCCCCTCCCTAGAACGGCCCATCGCCACCAGCACAGCACACTGACGCACTGCGCGGCTGCATTCAGCAGGGCAAAAGCCGCGTGGTGCTGCGGGGAGCTCTTCGCAGCCTGACGGGATGGCAGCAAAGCATCCATAAGCGCAACAGAAGTGAAGAGACTGCCACTGAAAAACAACAGCACCAAAGCAGCTCCCCCCAAGCAGGCAACAAACTTCAGAAGGAAGTTCTTCAGCGCCGAGTTTCGTGGCAAGAAGATAGGATACGGCTTTAAAGCTCTGACTTAGAGTAAAGGAAGGACTCCATGGCTTTCGTTTTGCAATTCACCCTATTGTCCTTAAGGAACTGCACAACTGCTAAGAAATCCTGTCACATTAGGTATTAACAGAGGTTTTCAGACCGTGAGCTCCCTCTTCATTTTGTGGGAACACTTTCTGGCCACGCACTCGGCTGCTCAGATCACTTACACATATCAGTCTCGAATCTGTGGCCATCTGGAAACTCCGGTGTGTGTGTGATGCCGACGGTGCTCTCCAAACAGTCACGCAGTTGAATAACTTAATTTTTTTCAACTAGTAAGCTAATGAACAAAATAATCTCATTCACGAGGATCTGCAGGACTGGGGTGCCATAACGTAGACCCGGAGAGAAAGAAGGTGTGATTGCACTTCCTGGGGTTCAGAATATTACTCACGGCTTCTTAGCAAAATCTGTATTTTTTCTTCTCAATCTTCCTTGGAACCAGGCTTGATTTTAACCCGTAGTCTGCCACGCTGAAGCGCCAGGAGCTGCGCTGTCTGCACACACACCGTTTCCTGAGCCCCTTCCAAAACCACAGCCCACAGCTGCCCGGTGAGGAGGAGTTCAGCTTTCTGGCAGATCCCGCTTGGGGAAATCCCACAAGTCCTCAGTTCTGCTCAGGCTCAGTCACTCCCTCCCTCCAAGCTCATTTTCTTGACAACTAAACAGAAAAGCCCTTCAAAATAACTTGTACACTTAATTTCTAACGAAAACTTTAAAAGGTCTCTATAACATATCTTGGAAAATTCAAGCAGCAATGGCCTTCTCATTTGAGGCTAATCCCAAGGAGAAACCCTAGGTCTCTCAGGAGATGCCAGTTTTATTAGCAATTTGGAAATTTAGACACTTTAATGTAATTCAGAAAAAAAAAATTGGAAGCTTGTGCTTTCATTTACCTGCCAAAACAAAGTAAGTAGTATTAATGCTTGCCCTGCTACAGAAGAAAATATCCTTAACAGCTACGGAAAAGATGCGCGGCCTGGGAGCCCTGCGGCATGCCGGAGCGGTTGGAAACGAAGCGGCGCTGCGGTCGCCTCTGCGGAGAAGCCCTGGCAGCTGCCTCGGGGGCCCTGGCAATGCCTCCCCACGCAGAGCGCCGAGCACCCCCGGGCAACGCCGACGCGGAGCAGGCGGCGCCTTTGGCTCCTTCCCTAAAACCACCTACCCTGGACCACTGACTCCAGGGGGGCACCACGAGGGAGCACAGCCCGTGTTCCCGGCGAAGGTTTGGCCTGAGCTGCCTCTGTGGCTTTCTGCAGAACCACGCGCTAGCGGTTTGGGATGCCAGCTGCTACGGGGCACAGGAGCAACCTCGGTCCTCGGGTTTGGTAGGCAAACGCAAGGAAAGTTTGGAAATGCTCTATGTCCTTTCCAAAATAAAACAAGAAAACAGATAGAGTAAGTGTTATACCTTTGACTGGCCTCATCTGTCTCCTCTGTGAAGTCTCTGTTGAAACGTGGGGCAATGCTTTCCGAGCACTTACGTGGACACGCTAACCAAAGATCCTGCCACTGCTTAGAGATCTTGTTATGGTTTGGATTTGATATTTAAAAAATACCTTTGAAACCAATCATAAATGCTGATAACAGAAATAACTCTTTACAATGTCTTTCGTGTTGAAGATACTGTACTAGGTTTGCTGCAGCTCCTCTCAAGAACCAGTGCAATAGCCTCCTCCAGCCAGGACTTTAATCTTACTAGACGCAGACATGCTATCCTGTTTACTAGCAGTTACTTACCTACCGATGGAAAACCTCGGCACAGAGCTGACCTCTCACTAGGATGGACAGACCATGTATTAAGCAACTCTTAGCACCACGTCTCTCTGAAATCAATTTGCTACGTACTTTGCCCTAGGTCCTGTGAAAGCTAATGAAGCGTCATATAATTTATAAAGAAAATGCAGGCTTTATAGGAATGCAAATTTCTGAAAAACTGCTTCTAAGGTGGAAGCTGAGCATGTGAAAACCCTTACTTGGGAGGCAGGCTCTGGCTTTGCAATATTAGCTTCCCTGCAACCTGGTTTTCTTATCCCGAAAGAACAAAAAGCAGAAAATCTTGACTGAACAGATTTTGTTTTGTGTCTTTTTTCTCTTTCTTTCAAAAGAATTGCTGGTGTCAAAAATGTCAAAACACGATTAGAGCGCTCTTCACCCTCTTCTGCCTGCTTTCTGACAGTATCTAATCATTACCTTCCAAATCAGTTTTGAGAATGATGGCAAATAAACTGCAAAAATAAAGTACAACCATGGCCCAGAGCTTAGCGGGCTAATGCTTAAATTTGAGTCAGTGCCTCATTTCCATCCATTTCAACGGGTCTTTAGCACATACTTAAGCATTTTCCTGCGAAGTGAGAGACTGCTCAGATGGGATCTCATCTAATTTTGGCTTTTCCAAAGAGTCCACCATGATACATTGCTACATGGTGTTGATGCAAGCAGCAAATAACAAAGCTGATTCTACACACGCACCCCCCCAAATGCTGCATCCTGAGAAGCAGAAAGACCGACCTTGACTTTAACGAAACCCTGCAGTCCAGAAAGATGAACATTCACGAAACCCTAATGCAGAATTACTTTTTATAAGAAACAGCCTACATCTGAAAGGAAAACTTCTACGAGGAGCAGGCACGACTCTTCGCCATGTAAGCCCCTGGGACGGAGCCCCGTGCCGTATGTGCGGGCGTCTGCAGGCGGGCGCTGTGCTGATTTCTAGGGAGAAGCTGCGGACGCGCAAACCCCAAGGGCACCGACGGCCCCCGGCGCTGCCAAGCTCCTGAGAAGTGCTCTGGTGGCTGCCGTGCTCCCCGCTCCGCCGCAGCACCTTGTACGTGCTGTTCCTCCTACCTGTTCCCAGCCCGAGTCTGAGACCGGTTCTGATGTGAAATGTAACGTCGGCTGCTTTAAGGCCTTCTTCTGCTGGCAAACTGGAAGACAACGAATCCCATTACCCTCCTGCAGAAACCTGTGCTACCTCCTAACCTAAACCTCAGTGAAGAACGAAGCTTAGCACTGCAGGCCAGACTACTGAAGCTATTTGACCATGTTTGCAGTGATTCAAACACAGAAATCCTTATTATAGCTCCCCTTGACATTAGAGATCCTGAGCACACGAATAATGGTGGGGACAAGGACAGGGAGAGCAGCAACTCCACATCCCCTTCTTACAAGGGAAGAGCCAGGTGGGAGTTTAGGGTTGGAAGAGGAAGAGTGCCACAGATGAGACCGGCAGCCGCTCCGCCAGAGAAAGGCAGGAAAGCAGAGTACTGGCTGTTTTATCGGTTCGGCATTTGGCTCAAGTACCAGCTATTTATCTTTTATTTTTAAGGGAAGAGAAAACATGCTTTCACTGAAAAAGGGGAAGGACACCCAAAAAGGGATAATCTGCTTTAAATCCTCCCTCTGTAGTTTTTCACTTAGCTACTAAGAGCTGAACCAACTGAATAAAGTCTACATTTAAGCAAGGTTTCAACCCAAAGGTAGCGCTAGTGATCAAAACCCAAACCTAAGCTTCTGCCAGTGTCCGACCTCTGCTTAGAAGGACTCTGACAAAAGCTACCGTCGTAGCAAGCTTTGCCATGCAATGGAGTTCCAAGAAAAGCTAAAATACATAAATAAGAATGCACTGACAGCAACCTGGAGCTTGAGTCAGCATCACACAATTGATGTGGCTTTGCCCACAGGGAGCAGAGTAAGAAACTGCATTTCAAACAGAAAAAGAAAAAAAAAATCAGCAAACAGCAGAGTGCCCTGTAGCGCTTTGTTTTGTGTTCAGCATCTTCACCGAGCACCAGGCCAAACTGTACCCGCACCTCATCTGAGCGCGAGGAGATCCCGGGGAGCGCTCTGTCCCGCCAGCACTGCTGCCCGCCTGGCCGGTGCCCGGGCCGCCGGAGCTGCTCGGCTCCCCTGCGGCTGCTCGGGGCGAAGCCGTCGGCAGCGGCCGCGGTGCTAGCTGTCCTGCAAAGCGCCCAGCCCATCCAGGGTGCCGCACAGACCAAAACATCGCTGTATCTGGTGTAACTGTGTCTTCTGCTGCTAAATGGAAATGTCAGAGGGAAAATGCAAGGGGGAAGAAGCAAGGCTTTTT
The DNA here is from genome assembly GCF_036370855.1 of Dromaius novaehollandiae. Lineage (NCBI taxonomy): Eukaryota > Metazoa > Chordata > Aves > Casuariiformes > Dromaiidae > Dromaius > Dromaius novaehollandiae. The sequence continues at coordinate 27,806,934 of NC_088106.1, read as the reverse complement.
TTTTTTTTTAAATTGCTGAACCCGCCTGGGTCTGCAGGACAGCAAGGAGCTTACTCTCAAGGCTTGCTAGAACGGGTTTCTTTACTGCTACCCCTTTGGGGAGCTCTCCTTCCTCACTTGCAGCTCTTGACTGCAAAAATGCATTAGCCTGCTCGCACGTCCCTGCCTCCGAAATCCTGGTGAGATGAGACAAACACGCGGCGACAGGGAAAAGTGAAGAGCGGCAGAAGGGCTCCCCCGAAAGCTGACCGCTGTGCCGCCCGGCCCCGCGGCCGCGCTGCCTCCCGGGGACTGCCCCGGCGGCTCAGCCCCCGGCGACAGCGTAACGCCAGCGGCTGAGGTTTGGGGAAGAGCGGCCGCGGTGCTCTTCAGAAAACCCTCCAGTTAGCAGCGCTGCTATCGACAAGCACAGCAGTCGCTGCTTCTCGGGCGTCTTTCAACTATTCCAGGTCAGTTTAACGAAATTCAACATAAAACTCGGAGTGATACCAGCACTGCTCCTTGCAGGTGAACTAAGTGTGCTGAATAACTAAACAAATAATTTTTTCTCCCGCTCCCACCTTCGCAAAATGCTTGTGAATGCAATTTTATTGTTCAAGCCTCCAAATCTCTATTTTTAGACTCTGCTGTTACAGAGATCCGACACAGCAGAAGTGACCTGCAAAGGAGCCAGCACACATCGAAAGAGGAGAGCAAGAACGTCCCGAGGACTCTCAAGAGGGATTTTGATGGAATTTAGGCAGAACAGAGAAAAATTAAGCTGGTTTTCGGTGAGGCTCTGTTCTGAGCTCAAGCAGAAGGAGAAAGCAGAGAGAGGGTCAGAGCTGCCTCGCGCTTCATGCCCTCCTTCAGAATTATTATGGGTTTTTGCTGCGCCAGAAGACTGTGGTCTCCCACCCTCCCCGGAGCCGCGCCGCCGCGTGCCCCCTTGCTTGGGCTGCTGAGGGACCTCACCCGCCTCTTCTGGCAGCTCTGCAGCGGCACCGGAGGAGAGGAGCATGTTGCATTACAGCCTCCTCTTCTCCTTAGAGAGACTTGTGGGGTTAGTGAATGATGACACTACAGAATATATGGAAAGGAAGAGTGATCTGCTGGCACTGAAACATTCATTTTCTGGCAAGTTTTGATGGAAATTAATGAGAAATACATGCAGTCGTGGTCATATTAGCCAATATTGACTCTCCTGGCCCAGCTAGCAGCTGAAATCATGCCCTGGAATGCAGCGCGCTTTGCCAGCAGCATTATTCTGCCCTGGAATTCAATTTTTCAACCCCAGAAACAACCACGTTATGTCTAAGCTGAAAATTCCAGACACGAGTGTCACATTTTAAGCATGTACTTAAAGTTTTAGCAAAAAAGAAAACAAATAACCGCTCTGCCTCTTTATCTAGCGCTGTCAGTTTATTCAGCTATTCCTCTGCAGGACTGCAAAAGGAGGGCCTGAGGCTCTCGGAGACGTGGCCGGCCTCCAGCGCTGCCCAGAGCCGTGCGTGGCCTGGCCCCTTCCGCCGCGACGCTTCCTTCAAAACGCAGGGTCTGCCAGCGCGAGACCGGCGGGGGACACGCGAGAAAGCAAAGTTACCTTCGCCCCCATTCAGAGAAACATCTGAGCTTGTCACAAACCCGCTCCCACTCGGCACAGAAAGCCTTTAAGCCAGATATTTCACTTCAGGCGTATTTAACGAGTGGTTTAAGCCACGGGCTGAAGAAGAAGGGGGCTGAGCAGGGAGCGTGCGCGCGGGGCTGCGTGGAGGGCGCAGAGCAGGGACCGCGGCGCCCCGTACCAAACCCGGCGCACAGCCACAGCTGCCAGTTAGCAAGGACTTCAGAGCATCTGGCAGCCAAATCAGCAGTGTCACCTAAAGTGCAGTGCAGCAGCGTAGCCCTAAAACCAGTACGGCTACGTAAGGGTATGCGCTTGCGCTGGGAACAACCTGAGCGGCTAAGAAATAGCTCAGCGTTTGGCTAATTGTGGAACAGAGAAAGGTCAGGGAAAACCTGGTGATTCTGTTTTTCTTTAAAGACTGCTGCTAAACTGGCTGTGAACCACACTGCCAGCAACAGCAAACTCTTTTTCTGGTCTTGTACCCAGCAGATCAAAGCCTAACGGTTTGCTAGGCTGTTGTGCCTCTCTGTGCGTAAAGGGGAATGCACTTACGGGTCTGCAAATGAGAGCGTCAGGAGCCAAAGCAGAGCGCAACCAGGCTCTAGAAAGATGTGCCAACACATGCCCCCAAAACATCAAAATCCTCCCCTACGCACAACCAAATGTGCTTTAATTCCTGCCTCAATTTACAATTTTCTCAGACTTGTTTCGCGTCTGAAAGAAAGTTCGCAGGAGCCGAAGAGAGCAAGCAGCTCACTCCTGCAGGCCGCGCACACCCGTGTGCAGAACAGCGCCTGCTCCCTTCGGATGTGCACACGCGAGCGGAAAGACGACACCTCACGGGGACGGGCAGTACTCGGGGTCGCCGGGGAAAGGCTCAGAGCGCGGAGCCGGAGGGAGGTGCTGGCTGCCACAGAAGCCCCGGGAGCGAGCGGAGGACGAGGGAACTGCTGCCAGGCTTCCTCGAGGCTCAGCGCTGCTCCGGGAGGGACGTTCTTCACGCGCACCTCTGCCTTACAACAAGGTACCACACAAAGGCGTTTAATCTCCACTTGGGCCCGCAGGATCTTCTGTCGCCCGGCTTGGTTCATCACAGACGTGAAAGGGCACAGATTTCCTTGCAGCAAATAAATGCATATACGTCGTAGAGGTGATGTGTTCAGAGTAGGGAGATAGGGAAGGAGGGGGAAAGGGAGCCAGCAGCAATCTTGCTTATCTGCGACTCGCCGTGTTCGCAGGCCGGGAGGACTGATATCTGTATCACTGAGATACGGCCCCAGCCCCCTGGGACCGCAGCAACCATCTTCACAGGGAAAACAGCTAACAACATGCTGCATATAAAAGAGCTTGCCACAACTGATCCTCAACTGTTCCACTTGAAGACTATTAATCTAATTTCTTCATGATTATCTTTTCAGAAATTGGATCCAGCTGTTCAGTAATCTTCAGTGGGAGGTTAATGAATATTGCTGAGCTTGCAGAACAAAATGTTGAGCTTCAAACAACTCTGGGGTTCATTTTTAATGAAATGTTTTAAGTTCTTGGATTTTATCTATTTTGCAAGCTTCAGAAGTAGCCCTGGCGCTCTTTTAAGTTGCTTCCTTGATTTTTTTCATAAGAAGGAACTCAAACTCATGTATGAAAATGCATCATATTGTTGCTCTTTTAGCCCAAACAGCATGCAAAATCAAAGCGCGTCTGTCTTGTTTCCATGAAAAATTGATATGGCTCCAGTATTTCTTTGCAAACGAGTAAGACTCCACACAAGAATCTACAATAAGTTCTACTTTTCTGAACACACATGGGAAAAAAATATTGAAAAGATACTCCTGGAGGCTGGGAGGGTGTTAGGAGCCGGTATCAAACACGCCTGACATACTCCTGGCCACCCCTCAGCACCACTCACAGCTCCTGCTGGAAACAGGTGGGCTCGGCTGGACCCCGTACGGCTGTCCTTACCCTCCTCCGGAAAGCAGGTCACCCTGTCACCAGTGCTCTGCCTAAAGCAGCTCTGACGCAGCGTCCTTCCTGACCAAACTCACCCTGTTTTCTCCCGTTTCTCCGCGGCTGCTTTCACGGAGAGAGGCGGGGAGCTCATTGACCCAGTGGCCCTGCCCCTGTTAGCAACACCCATGGAAACCTCTTGGACGTAGCATCGGCTCAGGCATTACCTTGCTGGACTGTATGTTTGGCAGGGACTTCTATTACTACCCTGTTACCAAGAAAGGAGCATTAAACGGCTTTGTTATTTAGCCCGAACGTAGGGTGCTTAGTATATATATAGGTGCTTGCCAGCTCTGCGACTGATGCCTGCTTTTGTCTTCTGCCACCACAATATATTTTTTCCCACCAGAATAAGAGAACAACGCAGGGTAAACCCCCTTCTGGGCTTGCAGAGCTTTCTGCTTCTCGTCCAGTTGTGCGTCCCTTCCTTAACGCCCACGTCCTTCCGCTGAGAGGCACTAAGCGAACATACGGCAAAGGCTGAGGGAACTTCTCACCCTGCTACACAGCCTGGCCCAACCAGCTCTGTTCTGGAGATCTCAGAAAGAAACTTCTGCCTGAGTCTCCAGGCCATATGATATAGGCTCTATTTCCAAGAAGCCACTAGTGCGGGTTATTTCATTTCTCATTTTATGGGTGGCTTCGGCTTCCCGTCTCTGGTGTATACCCTGGCTACACAATTCCAGTGCCCAGGCATTAATCATTGGGGCCTAGTTATTCAGCTGTGTATTTACTGTTGATATTTCATCCTGTTCATTCTTCTAAGGAAAGACCGGTTAGGGGATGTATTACATGCTCTTGACACAACTCTCTTTTAATTCTATCTGCTCCTTTTCATCTGCTTCACCATCTATGAAGCTCAAAGCGGCCTCTGAGGGTGGAGGCCAGCTCGGTTACACAAGCAGCATCACCCCCTCGCTCACCCTTGGGACCAGCTCCAGGCAGGGCAACACAAACCGTTCTGCCGTCTAATCCCGCAGGCCATCTTCTCCTGTAGTTGTCTTGCCAGCTTCACGGCCCTACGGAACCGTTTTGCCAAAGAAGTCAAGAGCAGATCATATCTATGCTCATTATATCACTTTTACATTTTCCAGTGATAGGCATTTACAGAGACCCTTGCGACAATTCTGTGCCTCCCCGTGTTAATGTCTAAGCAGACGTTAATGGGGTAAGCGTGCTGTCTGCTTCCATCCCCGCTTCTCTATTTCTTGCCAAAACAGTTTTGCAAGCTCCTAATGCTTTGGGGTCAGCTCTACAGCTCTCTACGGCAAGCTGGTTCTTTTGTGTGTTTATCCCCTAGCTAAACACAGGCAAATACAAAAATGACACACCACCTTTTCGTGGGAAAAAATAAACTGACCTTCAATCTGGCTTTGCCCTTTTGTTGTATAAAATAACAAAAAGAATATGAAAAAATATGCACTTGGTGCACAGTCCCAGTGACTTTTAGGCAAATCCACTCTTAAGCAAATCCGTAGTGCACGAGTAGACATTTATTTCATTCCAGCTCTGGCATTTTTACATCAGTTTACTCTCAACAGGAAGCAAACTGTTTGAGAAATGCCAGACAAATGGCTTTGTGAAATCTTCCAGCCTTCTAAAGTAATGCTCTTAAGCAGCTAAACCGGGGAAATCTCTCGAATGAAACTAGGCAATAGCTCACCATCAGATGCACTGACAGAAGGACTGTTTCCACCACAAGCAAATCCACCCTGCTATCAAGCTAAAAGCAGCATGGGGCTAATTATGAATCCAGGGAAATAATCACGCGAGGAAGCGGCAGAGACTGTTCCCCCCGAGCTGTGAAGTGCACTGGTGCCCCAAGGAGACTCCTCCTCCAGCCCGCTGCAAACTCAGCGCTTGCATTCACACCGCCGGCTCTGCGCGCAGGGCTTATTTGCGGGCTCGCTCACCACTTACTTACACCCTCCCAGCTGCCTTGGCGAAGCAGGTAGAGCCTTCATCACCAAAGCCAAAGACCTGAGTGGAAATTCAGGCGATCCCTGTCTAAGGTCCAGTTTTGAAGCCAGCTGGGCATAATTGCCTTTGAAAGGTGCAATACCCTGCACGTGCAGGCTGCAAGCTTCATGCCATGCCTGGCACAGGCTGCCTAGCACCGTGACGGATGGCAAAAATGGAGATTTCCGTCTTTGCAGAAGTCAGATTTTTGTAGCCTTTCCTCTTAATCGAAGGCTGATGGAGAGCAACTTTGGGAGAGGACAGGCTTTAACATATTTCAGTGACTTCCAAGGGGAAGCTCTTACTAATTTGCATGTCCTCTGGCAAATTGAGAAGCCCAGTTAAAAATGCCTCTGTGTCTCATTTTCGCCTCCTTTGTAATATTCAGGATATCTATACCAATTGGTGTAAGGGCAGTCTGTCCTGCAAATTAATTATGGGTAGACTCCCATCTTTCCGTATAACTGCTGGATACAGTGATATTATAAACACTGACAAGGACACCACAGGTAGAAAGAGCCTTCTCATACGTAAGGCTTAAAAAAATCTTACTCTAAATTGACATTTAACCACTTCATAATGTTAATAAAAGGCTTCATGAGCACTATGTATTTTAAGACCAGCTCTGATATTCGAGAGTCGGCACACGCATTTAGAAAGATATAATTTACACTTGGCTTCTGAGTACGTGTAACACTTACTGCGTAGAAGAGTTGAGCTGTTCTCTATAAATATTTTTGAGGTAACTTCAAAGGCCGACCGGAATCTCTCCTATGGAAACTACGCAAACTCTAGGGTTACACACGTGGGGAGGGCTACTCAGCCCCGAGAGATAACGCACGCGCAGCCTGTCCTTCCAAGGTCACAGCCTCCCCTCCAGCCTCGAGAGATGTTTCCACCTAGACACTGATCGGTGCCCGACCTAAACGGGGGCACTCCTAATCCAGTCTCCAGGCAACAGCTATCCACATGAAAAAACAAACCCTTACACAACCCTGTGGACAGTATCTGGCAAGGCCAGCAGAGGTACAAAGGAATGAAGGACCACTTTGACCTCTAGGCACTCCGGTCGTCGTGGTATCTCCGCTAATGTTCTTAAAAGGCTCCTTCAGGCCAAAGAGGCCATGCTCTGCTCGGGGGCTGCAGGGAGAACTACTCTTCTGCTCCCCAGAGCGTGTCTAAAGGATGAGACAGGGAGCCCTCGCGGCCGGGCTCCTCGGCTGTGCTGCACGTCGGTGGACGCAGGGCGGCACTCTTCGTGGTGGCATGAGTAGCTCCCACCACCCTCCTTGCCCTGAGCTGCTCGTTTCCGCCCCCAAAGCACTCCCTTCCGCGGTGCCAGGACAGCTGGCTTGCGGGGCCGAATGCTGAGCGAGGTCAGGCAACGGGGCCAAGTCAAAAATAACGCAGCCCTGAGGGCTCGCCCGCCGCAGTCCGGCCCGCAGCCCGCAAAGCCGTGCCCTCGCGGCCCGGGCCAGGACGAGACGTGGCACGTGGCACACGCAAAAGGAGTTTTAAAATGCAATCATCTTCCTTAGCTCCAGCTTATTAACCGAAAGGTCATTCCAAAAAGTACAGTACGAACCTAGAGCCCAGCCTTTCCTCAGCGGCTGGTCCTCCCCTCAGAAGCGAGTCTCCTGCCCACAGCCTGGTTCTGCTCCCCTGCCCCGGGGCAAAGCCAGCCCAGCCAACGCGCCAGCCACCTCGTAACGCTCACGGAGAGGATGAAGATTTTCAGGCAAACTCCAGTATCGACCTGCTGCAGTGCGTTACAGCCCTTTCTAGATTAGAAAGCAGGCTCAGAATTGCTAAACGGATACTGAGGAGAGACACTCCTAAAGGAGCGAAGACACAGAAACATCCCAGCGCATCTCAACAGAGGATGAGTCCGTGAAGCCTCCGGAGCTGTGGACGGCCGCACAGGCCTCCGCGCAGCCCCAGCTCCCGCTCTGCCCGCGTTTCCGAGGGCTGCTGAGGCCTCGGCGCGGGGCCCACACACACCCCGGGCACAGGACAACCCGTGGTGAGCCAACGTGCAGCCGTCACCCGGGGAGCTGGGCATCTCCATCATTAGAGGTTTTAAGAACAAGTGAGATGAATATCTGTCAGGAGCAGTTTAGCTAGAATTGATCCTGCCCGGGGGTGGCAGGAGGGACTAGGTGACCCCTTGTCCTCTCCAGCCCATCTTCTCCAAGGCTGGTACACGGAGCGAGTGAGAGGCCTGATCCCGACGCTGGCGCTGGCAGTGACTTGTGACTCGTCCTTGCAATTAGCAGCGGCTCCTCAGACTGCTCTGCCTGCCGTGAAGCAGAGACTGAAGCACTGCCTAACTCCTGTGAACACGCAGAGCGCACACACTCGCAGAGAAGTGCCTACACGATGCACATCTCCAGCTACACTTGTCTTTAAAACTGTTTAGCTACAGAACATACATACATGGTTTCGATAAACAAGAGTGAGTCCAGACTATCATGAAGACAGCAGATGAGAATGAAAACTGAAAAGAGGAGCATTAAGCCTAAAGACACCATAACCGTAACTCCAGAGCTGCTAGTCACGGCTGCTATTTTTAAAGCAGGGACTGTCCACAGGTCAGACTAGCCACATTTTCCGTACAATGCAAACGAGCGATTACAGCTCTCGAAGCCAGAAGGAATAGCTGACTGCCGGGGTATATTGTAACCACGATACTCCAAAACACCACATGCATCAGGAGTATCTCCCTCCGGTGCCAGTAAGGGCCAAGCTGGCAAAACGTAAGCTCTAAAATAAAGGGATAATCTGCAGCTCACTTCATATTGGGGGGAACCGCAGCAGAGGGAGCGACGTACACGACAGAACCTCTCTGGGACGGCCACCGAAGGCAACCGCAGCCAGCTGCACCTCAGAAGTCGCTTTTCCATTAGTGACCGAGCAGAGCGGCGGGTTAAACGAACCTCAGCCGTGCTACAGAATAGAAACAGAAAAACGTTTCTTGGAGGAACTTCTTTACTCAGCCAGCACTTCGACATGACCCTGCTAGAAGCTCAGCTATAACATTTGGTCTTGCATCTTACATATAAAATATAGCTTACTGAAATATATTTTACATGTAAGCGTACACAATACAGGATTCATACGTAACCACCTCTGTTTGGGTTTTCACAAAATGCAGGGGAGCCAAACCTAATAGCCGCTTGTTGAATCATGTTCAATATGTCTCCAAATAGGCTCCCGCTCATCGAAGAGGATGCACGGGCAGATGTTGCCGGCACACTCACCAGGGCCAGCTGAAAACCCGGTGTCCTGCATGCATCTACATACATTTTCTATGACTGTGCAATATCTGAATACGTATAGACAAGTTTTAAACGCCATGTAACTATTACATGCACACATTTCTGGGGAGATTAGACGCCTGTTCTCAAGAAATGACAGGAAATGATTGGGGAAAATTTATGAAAACTGAAATAATCACCATGCAAATCACCAAAGTGGGTTTGAGATGCAAAGGGATTTAATTCATCAATTTGCACAGATTAGGGAAAACCGAAATTCACTGCATCAAGAGCTCCTATTTATTTCTTAAAACCTTTCTTGGCTGGGAGCCATTAGGTACTTGTAAAAGATTAGCATTATTGGTGTTTGACGGGTTCTCCTAAAAGGAATGGAGGGGAGAAAATGGCAGATCTGAGTCATTAGGATCCTCTTCCCTCAGCTCCCGTATTTTACAAAAATACACTTTTGAAGGCATAAACAGATGACAAATTGCCTAAAAGTCACCTTGTGCAAATGCAGGCCATCCCCACTTCCACTAAGCACACTTCCCGGCAAGCCCTGCACGCCACAGCGTTGCTCCCTGCTCCTGCCGCCATACGCCATAGGCTGGAGGACTCACCGTACGGATCGGTTTGTGTTGTCCTGACACGCGAACACTCAGCCATGCTTCCACAAAAACAGAGCAGCTAGTGCAAACGCCAGGCGAGCTCCCCCTCACTTCCAAAGGATGTAATTGGACTGAGTTTATCTGCGACCAAGGACGAACCATACCCACTGCAAGACACCGTTCATTCGGCTGTGTGCAAATCTCCCTCTCGCAGCATCTGTCCATAGGCCTCCAAAGCAAGCGCCAAAGCTTTCCCACTCTTCTTATCCCAGAGCCACCGCTCTTCTCCTCCCGGACTTCCCCTTTTCTGACGATGCGAACTGGACCAGAAATGCTGGGGCTCCTGCAGCCTTGAAGGGAATTAAGACCATTCCAGCCTATTTGATTTACAAGCTAGGACTTAATCTCAGGTTTTTACTGGGCAAGCGATTAGCACCACAATGCATTCATTAATGATATATCAGCACTGACTGAAGTTATTGGATTCACAGGTTTGTGGAAAGAAATGCTCATGTTGCTTTGCAGTCTAAAGGAGAAGAAAAACAGTAATCTCTAAAACAGTTCTATAACACCACCATATGCCCAGAGTAGCCAAAGCAGTAGATTTGCGTTTTTAATGCAAACTATTTTTCAAAATTACATTTATACAGACCTGCTTTATGTTATGCTAGAATGATTCCTTTAATTTGCCTTGAACACTGTTTCTTCACTAAAACCACGACCAATGCAACTTTGAGAAATAACCAGAATTTGAAGAGTCCAATCCTGCAAAACCTTCTCAACTCCAGCACATTTGGAGCTGTGCGAGATGAGGGTTACTGCTCATTCCAGCAAAGCTGCCCCAACTCATTTCTTACATGATCTCCCCTTTCCATTAATCTGTCAAACTGAAAAATGGTTCAAATTGTTGTTATGTCCGCTTATAGGATTCCCTTGTGTTGCCAGAATTGCGGAAAAGAATTTGAACGTATGGTACATCCAGATTAGGATGACAGCCAGCACATTCCAATGTAACAAATTCAAAAATACTACTGCAGTCTGGGTAAGTGGTATTTTAAGATGTTAACTTCTCTACAGCTCACTCATCCATCTATGATGCATTAAAATACACCATTTATCCTAGCTGTACAGGCACTAAAAGAGAACGGGTCCAAAAATCTTGGTGAGACAAAATGAATTTGTCAGGAGTAGCATTAGCCATAAACACATGGCTGCTTAATCACAGTATTCTGCAAAATTTAAACATATGTTAGCCTTTCCTCCTCGATTTATAATTTGTATCAGGTGCTAACAAGTGACTAAAGTATGACTAAAACTTGTATGGATCTTTAAGGGATGGGATGGAAGAAGGTATGCGACGAGAAGATATGGCAGCAATGCACAGTGCATTCAGCATTAATCAAATAAGGACCAGCTCTGCGCAATTTCTCGTACTGCTGGAGGCTCACACCAGCAGCTCTCTAGAGACGGACAGGGCTGAAGCATCCGTGTGCATCTCACCAGAGCAGTCAGGAACACTGAGCGTGAGGAATCCTGCATGAATTAAAGAGGTGTTTTCTTTCTTACCCTGAGAAGTTGCAAAGGAAGCACGTGGGGCTTGTACTCTGTAGGATGAACAAGCAAAGCTTAAACGATTGGGTTTTCTGAGGTTTTCTTTTTTGTTTTACTAAGTTTTCTTTCCTGGTTCTTATTTACAATACTGATTTACATCTTGCCTACCCAGAAAGACCACACTAATGTGAGAAATTATGACAGCCAAAGAATCATGAGAACAAAAGCTAAGCAACTGAGAGAAAACCTTTCAGTTTAGGATCTCTGAAAGCTCTAACATTTCATTTTCAATTCCAATAGTTAACGAGCATTTTCCAGAAGGGATGTCCTTGTTAACAATTCAATAGCTCTACTCTTTCAATTAACAAGTAGGATCACACTCATGCTGAAATACCTAGGAGCAAAAAGTGCCCAGAGCACAAGCACATCCTTTGAAAAGGTCACTTGTAAAAGACATTCCAGAATGCAATATAGGACAACTCTGCTATCCTCCCCCAAGAGCCTAGCATGTTTTAACTCTTGTTGTAATTCTGGGGAAGGCAACAGGCACGATTTTTCCCCTCAGCTCTGCAGAGGCCTGCATGTTGTGCCTAACTCTTGGTATACATATACTCTTGTTTTAGGGCATGCACAGCACCCAAGTTCAGCTATTTATTCTAACCACTCACTTTGGGAACATCATAGGCTTCCTAACCAGTCAAAGGAGAGAAAGACTCGCCTGGATGGTGATACAAAACATTTGACACAGAAGCTGACCTCTCTCTGTTAACAATATAAAAAGCTTGAAGGTTAGATGCTGTGCTGTTATTGCAGCTGTGATGGTCCAAAGATAGCATTAGTCCAGGTGAAGACTGAATCAGTATGAAGATTCATCACCGTGTTCAAGCATCTTCAAGAATGGGGACATTTTGGAAAATGCTAAATAAAATGCAGTTCTGATTTACCAGTTATGATCAGCCTTATGTTTAAATACACACACACACACACACACACATAAATATACATAAATATATAAATATATATATACACACACACATTGTGTCTGTGCATGTGTTGGAAAACTCTCACTACCTTCTCATTTGCTCCCGAGTGCCACTAAAGGTGCTGGCTGTGACCCGAGGGAGCCCCGTGGGGAAGGAGCCCCGTGGGGGAAGGAGCCCACTGCTGCGGCCTTGGGGCCGGCTCTTGCAGCCCAGCCGGGCGCTGCTCCTCCCCACGGGCCCCGCTCGGCAGCTCGCTGCAGCCCCGGCCCGCTCCTGACCTTCGGAGCAGGATGCCATACCTTCCTTTTTAAATTTGGCTTTGCATCCGTTTTTACCATTGTGTTTTCTCCCTGACAAAATGTCAGCATTGTCACCAACGTTTGGCAGGCAGCAGGGGTGACCTGTGGGTTGCCCGCTCTCCCTCCCATCTAGATCCCAGCCACCCCAGAAAATACGTATTTTTATTACTGCTTAAATCCTCTTTCACAAACTCCATTTAACTCACCACATTGAGAGCATTAAAAGCTATTAACAGCAGTAGTTCAGGGTAAAAGTTTGCTGTGCACTTCAACTCCTCTGCTCTAAAATTACGATGGGGAAGAAACGAAACGCGTCGTTCTGTTAGCGGGAGACGTCGGTAAGGTCGGGTGGCAAAGGGCTTCTCCGTTTCAGCTGTCACCTGTATGCTGGAGTTCATTTCTATAACCTGCCGCAGCAGACGGTGCACGAGGATGCGAAGGGGAGAATCACAGCGCTGTGAAACCGCCCGGCCCCCAGCAAAGCTGCAGGCCCAGAACGCTGCTGTACGGCTAGATCACAGCTGCGGGAGAAGAGCACCCAGGACTTCTGAAGCAATATGTTTCACTTAGAGGAGATGGACTTCACCCAGCAGGACAATCAGAAGACAATCAAACCCAATTGCTCTCGATGCCGTACTCTTGACAAAGCATCACTACTCCTCTGAGCGACGACACACAAGGAAAACCAGGAGATGATGAGGGGATGTTAGCTTACACCGTGACAACCTATCAATTCAATATATAAGGCAGGGTAAGGTTGCTCTCATTCATCTTAGAGCAGCTGAAAAGAAGAATAGAAAGTAAGCGACGGTTTTGGGGATTTGAGAACCCTCTCATCCCTCGGTGTGCGAGCTCATTTGTCCGCTTTCCACTCTGAAACGGGGGATAAAATTACCTCATTCAGAAAACTAAACCCATCGACAGCAGCAGCCAAAGGAACAAAGCCAAAGGACCCTTGTGCCTCTCGTGGGTCCCCCTGCCACTTTACGCACTGGTCGCAGAGCAGGCGGGGGACCCGGCCCGCGGAGCTGCTCCCCGGCCCTGCGGAGGTGGGGGGACACGGCAGCACGGGAGGCCCGAGAGGACGACGGGAGGGCACGCACCCAGGCACGCCGCGGTCACGCCGCGTGAAAAAGCTTGGAAGAAGCGGGCAGAGCTTCCCCTTTGCTTCTCCTCAGGAAGAACAAAACAAAGCCCCACATTTATTTGTTGTCCCTTTGCCAAGTGGTGACATGCAAACAGTCACACTGGGGGAAAGGAGGCCTTGCCAGAAAACTCCCTGTCGCCCCTTCTCTATTCTGCAAAAGAAAGCACGTGTATTCCTGCATGTGTGTGTGCATGTGCTTGGATGGGGAAAGAAGATGAAGTAATGATTTCCTCCCCCCCAGGCCAATTAACATTCCCTTGGAGGTTTTTAATTAAACTGAATGTCCGCCCAACAAAGAAGGCAAGTCTGGGAGGTTGCCATCACACCTCCTTAAAAAACACATACAGCCACACCTCCCAGATAAAAGCTATTTATTATCTCTCAAGAGACTTTCTGGGATTCATTCCCCTCTCTCGGCCTCACTGCGGCCAAAGAGTCCTTTTCTTATCTGTCTGACAGGTCCATACAATGCTTAATTGACTTGCCTGGGGTCTTGCTTTTTATTTCTTTGGGGGAAGCAGGGCTAGGGGTGGTGATGGAGAGAGATCCAGTCCTTTTTGCTTGCAATGAAAAGACTCCCATAATAATGCCATCCATTTGCAACTTTGACCCCCTAGGAGATACTGTGTGGACAACTGTTTTCCTCCTAAAGGTAGTGGGAGCTGGGAAAAACACGGTCCTGAATTCTGAACTGCTTTGGTTTTTGTTTTCCTATTGCTATAAAAAGTTCAGCATTCAGCAGCCACTTACGCTGAGGTTGGATTCCACAAACACCAAAACCTTCAAATAGGTCGAGGCTGCAGAAACATCTGCGGCAAGTTAGAAAGTTCCAGAGGAGTCACCCACCATGGAAAGCCCATACAAGTCCAAGACATAAAATAATGGCCTAAATATGGTTAAGATGGGTACTGACGGCTCATGGAACCTCAGTGATGAACCCCGAAGCACTTCACACGCAAGTGTATTTATCGTTGTCGTTAAAACGACCAGGAGATATGCACCTTCCATCCAAGGAGCTTGGACCTACTGACATTTCTCACCAGCAGCACTGGATGGCAGCATGGACGCTGGGAACATGCTTACATGAGGTGAGCTGAGCCCATCCAACAGCCTGCGGCTGCCAGCAGCAGCGATGCTGTTCTTCTCTCGGCACTTCAGGATACATGGCCTTACCCACCGCTTTGGCCCAGCTCTGGCACTCAGCTGATGCCTCAGTGAGCCAAGTCAGCTCATAAAGCTTTTATGCTTAAAAGCACATAAAGTCAGCACACAATTCACACCCCCTCCTTTTCTTTAATATTAGTTTTCCGCCAGTTCAGTGAGGCTAATCCACTCTCCGAGGTCTCAATCACACCCCAAAGCCATTGCAAAGGAAAAGGTATGCATGGAGCAGCGAAGGGAAGACAGACCACTGTGTTTGCCCCTTTCAGCAGCTGTGATTTCAGCTCCGACTTTCCGTGAATGCGTCCCAAGCAGCGAAGCGGGAAGGGGCAGGGGGCAGGATTTGAACACACTGCTTTCCCATGGAAGAGCACTGCGACGTATCTGCCTCCGTGAGCAAACACATCAACAAGCTTCCCTAACCAGTTTAACCACCACAGCAGTCTCACCCAACGCTTTGCCATAAATCTAGTCTTAACGGCTGTGCATGAGAATATGTGTTTATAAAATGATCAAGGCTGGCTTCAAGTCCCTGCGGAGCAGGTAGCTGCCTGGCAAGGCAGGCTGCCACGGGCCGCCCGACAGCCCAAGCGAGGGGCCGCCAAGGCCGCACATACGCACCCCAGCCCTGCCCCTTCCTCTTCCTCTTCCCTCGCCTCCAACACTGGTGCAGCAGGGAGCAGCAAGACGGGGACAGGATTTCAATCCTTCGCCTTAGCTGGCTGCTGCCATAGCCAGACCTTGGCGAACGCACTGAACTTGGTGACATCTGTGCTGCCAGAAATCTGTTTCTCCTTCCTACAGGGGAGAGAGTGCTAACCCTGCTCGATGGGACTGGAGATGGGGAGCAGCCCACCAAATGTGCATGTTGCCCCAATAAATGGTTTTGTCTTTGACACTGCGGCCGTGAAACTCAGTTTTGCGTAGCCTGCTGAGAAGCCCTCAGCTTGGTACGTGATGATCCATCTTTCCTGATGGCTCTCTGAGAGCTCTGTGAGAGCGAGGGGGAGAGCTGGGGTGAGCCCGCCCCTCCTCACCCCTCGCAGCCGGAGGGCAGCATTTTGGGGGGGCTGCCGAGAGGAAAGGCAGAGCCCTGGGTTGCCACAGGGAAGGTGGCAGCAGAGCACTTGCCCTCTGTGAACATCTGTGAGATCCGTGGGCCTTGAGGACCTCCTCAGGCTGGTGAGGTCTGCACACACTGCCAGTTGCGTGGAATAAAGTGCAGGAAATTCTCAACAGAAAAACAAGGAAATTGGGTTTCTTATAGCAATTTGCAGTTCAGGGAACTGGCCTTTAATTAGCAGTTTATACTGGAGAGTAAGAAACTGTCCCTGTGACTTGCATTCACTAAATATACTTAGTGTCTATTTGTTGTATTAAAATCAATTTCCATAATTAGATAACAAAAAAGAGAAAACTAAGAGAGACAGGAACTGTCTGAGTGCATGCTGGAATAACATCCAGATAATGTAATAAAAATGAAAGGAAATCTGCAATTAAGGATTAAAGCATTCCATAAAACATTTTGTTAATTTGACAGCTTCGTATCTCTCCTATCTTTTATTCTGAAATTAAAAGATGCTGCTTTTGCATCCCCTCACCACCCTCCCTGCCTTCAGTGCTGCCGTCATGCCGCAGTGCAATTCAGGACCCCAGATCCCCGGCCGGTGCGCACAGCTATGTGCTGTATGCATACGCGGTGCAGCACGTTCCCAAGGCATTAAAACACAGCAGAGGCTTTACAAAGGCCCCCGTCCTCACAAAGCATTTTGCACAATCTAAAGCCAGACAAAGTATGTGGAATTCTTCAGGTGAAAGTATTCAAATGAAAGGAATAATAATTGTACACAGAATTAACGAACAAGTCTATTTCAATAGATAAATTCATCATATATTCTATGTTTATATATTAATATATTATAATTAATTCCCTGTAGGACTAATGCTGGCTTGGCCTGGAACCAAAGCAGCTGTCTTGGGGGATTCTCTGCATGCTACTCCCTCTTAAATACACTAGAAGCAGACACTTCTCCACTTTTAGGCCTTTTATAATGTTTGCATGGACAAAAATAGAGAAAGAAGCAAAGACGGGAGGCGTGGGGAGAAGAGAATAAAAACAAAAAAAGAAATGCAGCCTGGAAGTCAGGAGGAGCGAGTTTCCCGCAGCACAGCTCCAGGGGTGCTTTCTAAGGCTCTCAATGGTGATTCAGAGAGCCGGCGCTTACTGGAGGAAACCAGGCTAAAGAGATTATCTGAGTTTGCAATTGTATATTGGTTTGGTTATTTTACATTCGGCTTCTGATGTCCATTTCTATTCCCGAGACAGAGCTAAAAAGCTCAGCTTTGTTTGCTCCAGCTCAGAAAGGGGCATGTGGGGAGGCAGCTTTCAGCAATACTGCAATGCAAAAGAGTCCACGCTCTCTCCCAAGCCCAGTGTTACTTTTCTAACTTGGCCTCTGTCTGCTGGTATATCAAATCTACGATTTTCAGAATGGTTTCCAGTGTACACTCGACTGGGTGCTGCAAGGTATTTCACAGTGACCTGCTGAGACCAGGCCCTCTGCATGAGCAAAAATTCCCATTATTTAACCTCTTCAGTTGCACCCTGACCTGGGCTGGGGGGCTGGGAGCGTGCAAGGGTCCAGCCTCAGCAAAGGCAAGTGCTTCAAAGAGAGACAAAAACATCTTGACAGAAAATACAGCAAAAAATACAGCAATTAAATAAAAAATAATTACTAACTTTGCATCAAATATTTATGTAGCACTGTATTCATAAACTTACTGGAAAGGAAGGAATCTTAACACAGAAAATATTTAAATCCTCAAACCTTAAGAAACACTAACAGATTTGCCAGCCTGTTACAAATTATGGCACCAAAGTTTAAGAAAATAAGTTGCTCAAGAAGAAAGGGTCTCATCAGAGCTGGCGCTAAGAACCGCTTCCCTGCGAAAAGCCTTCAGTGTTGGGGAAGCCTCCTCTCTTACCATCTGTGCACGAATATACAGCTGCACTAAGTGCGCCAAGGGGATATTCCTAACTTTATCACCTAGTCTCCAGATGGATTAGACCTTTCTTTATTCTGATGTTGTGATTCTGTGGTTAACTTAACTTGCCTGATATTTTATCCTGCGGTTAAACTAGTTCTGCTAGAGGTGGCTGGGTTCACCATTCCTAAATCTTCTCACCATTTCCAGCTCTCTCTGCCTTACTCCTCCTAAAAGCCTCAATTTATAAAGCATAAAACTCACATTCTTACAAAGCATCGAAAACCCTACTAAAAAGGTCTACAAACTCTAATAACGGTACTATAACCCTCTGTCCTTTGTGCATCCTTCGTTCCTGCTCAGCAGGACGGGACCCGTCTGTTTTGGTCTGTGTCTGTCCAACCCCATGTGCAGAAGGTCTGGCACGTAGCTGAAAATGCTGGGTATTACTACATGCCTACATTATTTTTCGTATCATCCAGGGCTGTCAAAATATTTTCAAGTATGTAAAATAGCATTACTGGGGCAATGGATTTCACGGACTATCCTGTCACATTGTTTTATATAAAAGGATTAAATTAGTGCAAGCTGACTCCGGCAATGAGATGTGAGTCTGCAAGCCGCATCCATATGTGTTACAGAGCACAGTAAGATACAGAGAGATTAAGGTCACGTTGAATAAACAAGCATAAGCCTAGAGTCCCTAAACCTCTCCGTGTCTATGAATTTGGCTATTTACGACATTACAGCGAGAAGCAGCCGTGTAAGAAGCACCGGAGGCTGGGCGAGGCGGACCAGCGCCACGTGCACCAGCGGCAGCGCACGCAGGCTGCTGGGTGACGCTTCGCCCCGGCTGCTGGCGCCGACCTGGTGTCCCTGCACGGACGGCTCGCTCTGCCGCTGTCCTGACGCCCTGACAAGCCCTCGCGGGCCCGCGGCAGGACACGGCGGGTTGTCCTGCAGGACATTCCCCAAACCTGCTCCGAGCAGCGGCGCCGAGGGAGGGCTGGCGAGAGCTGCAGCTGCCCTGGCGGGCTCTCGGGTAGGCGATCCGGCCGGGTCTCTGCAACCCCCTGCTTAGCATCTGGACGAAAACGGGGCAGCGATGAGAGCTACTTGGTTAAAACTCGACCACAGACAAGGTTTAAAAAGCAGGAAGCATCACGAGATATAGCAAAAACAGCTGCCAACTTTTCCTCCTAGAGTGTTTACTGCTCATTCACCGGACAGCGAAGCCGCACTCTGGAGCTGCTGCTCAGCTCCTCAGGCAGGAGCGGGTGAGAGCGAAGTCCATAGCGAGCGCAGTCAGAACGGCAGCCTCCTGCCCACGCCGAGGCTCTGCACGCGACAGCCCTGCGATCGATGCCATTTCCAGGTAGAGCTTTCCACCCCTAACCACACCAGAAAAGCAAACCAGAAGGCACAGCTGTAAGACACCCGGGCTCACTCGCTCTGCTGCTCGCAGAATGATTCACGTACAAAAGCACTCAGTTTGGGACCAGGCTTTTTCACGCATAGCGTCCTCTAGTAGGACCCCGATAGCTTCTCCGGACAGTGACAACCTACCAGGGCATCTTCTTCACCATACAGGAAAAAACACTAACTGCCACCGAAGCCGCTGCTCTGGAATCTGAATTTCATGAAAACGGCACAGGCTCCTTCGCCGAGGTTACGCACAGAACCACGGCATGGTGTGTCAGACTAAACTAAACTAAATTAAACTAAAACTAAAACACTAAGGCAGCTCGATTATTTTTGTACCTTTCACTACACCTGCAATTAAAAATAAATGTAGTCCTGCAACATACTACGCACTAATTGGAGCCTTCCCTTTTTTATTGTAAGAAAACATACAGTCTTTCCTTAGTTTTTGTCAGGAAACTTCCAATCTTAAATCTTCCATCTGCTGAAGTTAATAAATCTCCCCATGTCCTCCTCTTCTGCTCCTTATTCCTCTCTCTCTCCCTGTGCTCGAGCATGTCCGGAGAGCAGTGCCGTTATTATTTACGACGCTGCTCACACTCTTGCCTGTTCAGGCATTTTTATGACTTGTGGCCACATTTCAAAGCACAGTGTTAAGGGCCTTAATGGCTGTGGCAGAAAATTTTTTAGATATCACATATGTGTCAGCCTAATATTTTAATCATTCTCTCCTCTGGATACAACATTTTGCCCTCCAGGGTTTGCCAGGTTAGCGCACACTGATATATATTTCAACAACCCTTTGCCCCAGGAAGGCTTCGTCAGAATTTATGGCCGGGCAGCGCAACACCCCGCGGCCCAGGGCCCTTGAATGAGGGCCGGGCCAGGTCCAGCCTTGTGCCATGATCTGCATCATTTTCCCCTGGTTTTGGTCACCTCTGTCTGCACGGAAACAGCTAACACACCTGACCGATCCCATCGGCTCAGTAACAACTCAGCAGATAAATTTATCAAAATAAAGAGCGAGCAGTTGTTTGGGATCGTGTTCCCCTTCCCAGCACGCAGCTTGCGGCCGGTGTTCCTGAGGGGGCAGGACCCAGGCTGGCCTAAACCAGGGCGTTAACCCGTGCGTGTCCTAGAAGTGCTGGGAGCATGGGCACGGGGTGAGGAGGTGGCAGAAGGGGACGCGGAAGAAGATGCATGGCAGGCCGGGACTCCCGATACGCCACAGGAACGAGTTTCGAGCACTTCTGATTCTGCATGCGTCTCCATTGCTTATTAAGACATTAAAAGAAAAGTAGGCTAGGACTAAGTAGAAATACAAAACATGGCTTGAGTGGGAAGCCCTGGAACTGCAGGCAAGGCCCCGGCTCCACCCTCCCACTGCCGTCTGGCTACGTCTGTGCAGTGGAGCCAGAGAGGGTTTCCACAAAGTGCCTTTTACAAGGCCTTGAGATACCAACCACGTACCCCAACTACTGCCCTTAAGAGAAATGAAGGCAGGGCTCAAATTATACCACGATCTGCTAGACGATGGGGGCTGCTCCTCAGAAGTAACCAAAATATCTCGTGCGTTTTCACCCTGCCATCTGCCCAGCCTGCCGCGCTAAATAATTCTGCTCTCTTCTAAAAGGCTGGCCCTGCTTGTGCAGAGGTGAGGCATGAAAAGGGGGATTAAGGCCCCTGGCTCGAAAGCTTTGTAGCAAGGACTGATCCAAGGTCAGGCACACACATCGCTTTCCCACAATGCCCAATGGAAAAGACTGAGCTGCAGATGAAGAGAAACAGCCAAGAAAACCATTATTAGCTTTTTTAATCTCTTAAAAATAAAACCTGCACCAAAATTAAAATAAAATATGCAAGCAGGATAACTATGTCTCTGGAGCTTTGGGACTCATTTGAACACATGCTCCAGTGTCTAAACAAGGACTAGCCTCAAGCAGGAGCCTGGGTATGAAATGTGCCCCTAAGAGAGAAGACAAACCTGCTAAGACAGGCCCCATTTGGAGAAGACCTTTCCAGAAACTAGCTCCTGGGGCTGCATTTTAACCAAAAATGGTGATGAAAACTTCCACTCACACAGATATTTTCGGCCTCAGGATGCCAACACACCTGTCCGCAAGTTCCCCCGACGATCACAGCCAAAACCCGCTGCCTTTTTCCGCTGTAGAGTCCACCGCAAACTCACATTTCAGAAGGGCGCTTAAGAGACAACCTCTTAAGTGAGAAGCCAACATATCACTTCCTTCAAAACTAAAATAAGATACCCTTCAGAAGAATAAAAAACAGAATTGAAAGGGCACTGTTTAAGTATTTGAGATAAAAGAGGTCCCAGTTTTACGTACCTTCTATTTGTAACATCCCTCAAATGAAAAAAATACACGTGTACCATAATGAGGACCATTGCTTCCTGGTGTCTTCGCATGTCAGCCTCTGCCTGTAATTACAGATCTTACACGTAAACTAGAAACTGCAGCACCAGCGAGACCTCCTCGCCTCGCTGCTGCGCCCGTGCAGCACCCGGCGCAGGCAGAGCCGCTGCTGCAGCGGGGCTCGCGAGCGGCACGGCCGCGGGAGCGAGGCGGGGGCGAAAGCACGGGGCAGCGACGTGCCACGCACACGAGCACGCACTTCAGCGCCTTCCGGACTCAGAACCGCTCATGGCAGAAAAATGAATATAGCAAAAATCATGCAATCAGTTCACTGTATTTGTGGCATTAGGAACCTACAGTTAACGCTCCAGACTGAATGATCGTTCCTCAAAGGGAAGCAGCTGGAGGCAAGGACCAGCAGAGGCTCCGAAAGAAGGAACGAAGCCCCCAAGCCAGCACCCCTTCCTGGGTAGCTGGCTACACCGAGGTGGCATTGAGCACGCAT
Source organism: Dromaius novaehollandiae (assembly GCF_036370855.1). Classification (NCBI taxonomy): domain Eukaryota; kingdom Metazoa; phylum Chordata; class Aves; order Casuariiformes; family Dromaiidae; genus Dromaius; species Dromaius novaehollandiae. The sequence goes on along the minus strand of NC_088106.1, from coordinate 27,785,075 downwards.
GTAGTGCAACCACCACGCTGACGTTTCACACGACAGAGAAGGACCTGCCAGGCTCCACGGGGAAAACAGAGAAGCGCCTCCAGCCCTGAAGGGATGGGGAAAGGAGGACTGTGCCAGCCCTCAAAAAACCCTCAGAAAGGGGCCCCCCCGTCAGTGCTGCTCTCTACACTGCCTGCGGCCCTTACAAAGAACTCTGCAGAAAAAAAACCCCAAACCCAACAATTCTTGGAGCAGAAAGAGTTACAGGAACGGGGCGCTGCAGGGACAGCTTCCCCGGCCTCCAGGGAGAAGGCTGCCATTCCTGCTCGCATCTCGGCTCTGCCCTTCCCCGCGCTGCTGCCGAGACCAGGCACCTCCGCCGCTCCATCTCGACGCGGAGGAACCATCGCTGCCAACAAATTGACAGAGAATTTCAGTCTTAATAATCATCCTGCCCTGCACTGCAGCCTGATCCGCGTCCCAGAAGGAAGATTAATCCGCTAAGCCTCTCAGCTCCTAGAAACGATACTTAGAGGCAAGCAGCTATCCCCAGCCGTTCTCCCCCTGAGATGATAGTCAGGAAAATGTCCGATTTGGCTCACTATGACAAGCTGATTTAAACCTCCCAAGGAGCCCAGGCGCGCTGGCTCCAGGGCTAACCCCGCTAGCCCCGGCGCTTTCAGCCTAGCGGCCCGCGGCACATGGAAAGGCCAACGCGGGCCGGTGCCGGAGGCCGGTCCGGAGCTCCGCGCGCAGCCGCGGCACGCCAGGCCTCCCCAGCGCCCGCGCAGCGAGCGAGGAGGCGCCAGGTTCACCCCGCGGCTCCTCTCTCCTCCCAAGCGGTACAACACAGGTGCTGCTCAGCTGCCTCCCGCCCGCCCGTCGCTATTAATGCATTCGTTTGGTTTGCGAAGTGACAGGCAGATCTGCAGACGTTACGGACACCCCGGCACCGCCGTGAACCGGCACCCATCGACGTGAAGTCTGAAGGTAGATGGCGTGTTGGGAAGCCAGCAGAAGCTTTTCCATCCTTTGGAAGCGCCATCCTGCCACACCTCTGTTTAGAGTAGGCGTTTTGTAGAGTCTTTGCGAGGGATGAGAAAAGCAGTGAATAAAGACATGAGACATTATGGTCACGGCTTTTAAGTAAGAACTGGGTACCATTTTTTTCTTTGTTTTTTAAGTTTTCCATTTTGAGGCATTTCTCTATAAACCGTACTTTATCCTACAAACTTTACATTTGTTTTTATTTAGACTGTAAACCATTTGAATGGTGGATCATAATTTTTTATGTATTTATATTTCATACTACAAAGATACCCCAGCACTGGAACAGTAAATTATACATTTTTATATGTATATTAATATAAATGATTTCTGGCTGAAGAAAATTGCCTTTTAGTATTTTATTCTCTCCTGGAATCAACAGGGGCTGGAGGAAAAAGGGATAGGCAATAAAATGCACGCAACACAAACAGCTTGTGATGGACTGTGCCCACTCCACATTAAGCAAGAGGCTAATTAGAGCTGTGATATAAAGGAGGCAGCAGTGGAAACTCGAAGCAGCCCTGCGGGGAGAAGAAATAACGTGCCTAGCCCAGCGAAGCCGTTCTCCAGGTCGGGAAGTGGGGCAGGCAGGAAGGCTGGCCAGCCGGGAGCAGCCCGCCCAGCAGCGGCCTCCTCTGAAGTCTTGGTCAACCCTCCTCTAGATGTGGCCTCAAACGCACAGTACGCCAGGTCAAAGCGAGCACGCATTTCTGGGAGGGAAGGTGAAACACAAACGCAAAGCTAGCTTGGGTCTTCAGACAGAGGTAATTTGGTTGCTCAGCCTACCCTAAATCTAATACTGCAGATTCAGAGTATATGTGCTGTTTTATTCCAGGCCGAGATGTTTGTCCAGATTTTTCCCCACAATTAAAAGTCATCACTACACTGGCTACTGCTTCCAGGAGATTCAGCAAACACGACAACTGCACAGGACCAAAAATTTGGAGGAAGCCACGTCCCCCATTTGACATGTTGTAAGGGAAGCCCGGGAAGAAATTGGAAGTACATCACTGCCGCAAAATGAAAAAAAGGTGGACGTACATGAGAATGACAGCAACAGAAAAAGAAGTTATTGTTAATGTTTAATTATTTGACAGCTAAGCGAGCCGGGAAACTGTGCAGACATAACAAGTCTTCACCAACATGTCTGTGAAAAGAAACACTTTTCTTTCAGCCGTTCTGCATTTTGTTCTCACTCTCCTGGCAAAGTGCTTAAAAAGTTTGGGGATCATATATTGTCTGCAGGGCTCAGAGCCCCCAGGTCAGGCAGGTCATTCAAGAAACTGAACTCGCAATTTGCTCTAATTAATTCGTTTCTTTGTAAACCGCTCCGAGGAACCATGATTACCGCAGCACCTTCCTAATCCTGCTCTCAGGCAGCTCCTGCCGACTCCCACCTACGTTTGTGGTCCTTACAATGATCCGTTTTACTGAGATCTGGTTAATTTCTAACACATTCTCCCACTCAAATTGGCCTCTTTTAAGGATAAGAAATAGAATAAAAGGGCTGTGCTGTAACTAATCCTTCTACCCTTCAAAAAATAAAAATCAACTCAGCAAGCTCCATATAACTAATGGTAAAAAAACATAAGCCTGGAACAACCGAGTTAAACAGAAGATTTTATAACAAACCCTTGGCTCGCCAGTGTTGAAATTCAACTACACAGGAGGGCTCCTTTTTTCTCCTGGCTCTGCTGAAGGCTTTCTTGATAGAGTTCGGTGACAGGACTAATTCTGTGTAACCGAAGTGTGCTAATTGAAATGCAACCCATCATTTCCTTCTAGGTGATTTGTTCTTAATATCTGTTCTGCACCAGGGTTTTGATATTTAGATGCACCCACTGCGCCATTGGGAGGAAGGAAAAAAAACCATTAGCTGTAGCAGAGATGATGAAAAGCAGAGAAATCAAAGCGGAAAGGAGACAGAAGGCCTCCTCTCTTTAGTCAAGGCCACTGCATATTCCCCGCGACTCTCCAGAGCCGGACCAGCGCAGACGAGTTGGCACTTGGTGCCCTGAAGGAACAGGCTGGCATTTTGGCGCTCGCCTCGGAAAGGCAGCCTGAATTTGGATCCCGTGCGCGCTCTCCAGCTGACACCTGACTTTGGACAGAGCTCAACAGGAAGCAAGGCAGCTGGAGAAAAGCCTGTGATTCCTTATCTAGGGAACAATGAGAAGCTAATACAGCCGCCTAAATGAGACATGACTCAATTAATGAGAGCTGATGGGGCTAATGACTAAACAGATGGTATTCCTAAAAAAAGACGAGGGAGGGGGAATATGGCTGGGGCAATCGACCTGCTGCAGCTTACATTGCAACTCCTAACGTCGTCTCTTGCAGAGCATCAAAACCAGAGGAAAGAAAATGCTGTTCACCTCTGATGCAACACAGGGGAAATGGGGGGGGGGGGGGGAAAGGGAAGTTAGCCTGCATACTTGGACCAAGGCATCATATCCCTTGGTCCTATAAGTAGAAAATGATTTTATTAAAAAAAGGCTCCTACTACACTCACTGATAGGCTGGTAGGGTTTTTTCTACAAACACGATTTCTATCTCTAACTCCACTCACCTTCTTTTTTGATGCACCACAGCAAAGACACTATGCCAAAGTCTTTGCAAGATGCAAGTGCTTAGAACTGGGACATGGCGTGGACTGGAGGAGCTTCTAACTGCAGACTACCGTATTGTGTTGCTTTGAGCCTATTTATGTACTGAAAACTCAGGGGCAGAAGGACTGCCCTCTCAAGACACTGCCACACATTCCTGGGGCAGCCTTGTCAAGGTTTCACTGGACTCGACCCCACTTACTGTGGCAACTCTGAGATTACAGGTCAGACGTTATGGGCCACTGGACTGTCAAGGCAAGTCAACATTAGGCATAAGGAGAGGCCTCTTTCCTTTTTGATGATATGTCAGCTTCAATTATATTTGTGACATTTTATCCTACGCCTGAGAAAACGTAATGAGCACGAGTCTACAGACCTGCTCAAAATGCAACGTTTCTAGCCCTAACTAGCAGGCTCCTCTTAAGCATCACCCATATGTTCATTCATCAGCCATTCTTCGATTAAGCTGCTGTGATCAATACATATGGCGCTGCTAAAGCTTCCTGCGGATTAAATATGCCACTGTAGCACGTCTGTTCTGATAGCAGGTTTGGCAACAACGGGCCCCTCGGCGGCGGCTGCCAGCGGGAGGGCGGCGGGCCGGCTCGCCCTGCTCACTGGCGCGTTCTGACTGACAGCGGAGGCTGCGCCGGGTGAACCGCCGATCTCCTCCCGCGCTCCCGGAGACAGCACACAGCTGTCTCCCCGCCACAGTCAGCCTCATGCAGCAAGCAGGAGAGGCACAGTCGCATCTTTTCAGACTGTTGCCTGTTAGAAAAAGGCTAAAGAAAAAAAAGAGAGAAATTAATAAAATGAAATTTTCTATGCCTGAACCCGTAAAAATGCCTTTCGCTAAATGGTAGTGCCCAAAGCCCCCTCTTCCCTCTTCCTGGCATCTCAGGATTTGGCGCCCCGGGGCACTGCTTTCCACGCGGGCCTCGGCCCTGCCGGAGGACGTCCTTCCGTGGCGAAGAGCAGCCCCGCGGGGGCCGCGCACGGAAGCACCACCACCGCCAGCGACCCTTTCCCACCGCACCGGCGCACTTTTCCTGAAGACGAATGTTAGCACCAGTTACTGCTAAGTTCCAGCCAAAAAGCACATTTTTCTCTCTCTAACAGAGGGCTTTCGGAGCTGGGATGTTTGTGAGATTTACACTTGAGCCATATAATATCATTTTTTCGAGGAGTATTTGAGCAGCTGCCATCCATCCTAATTTCTAAGAGCAATCATTCTGCCGTGCCTCACGACTAACAGCAGCCTGTGACATGAAGCCGCTTGGAATGCAAACGGCCCCAGCGATTGCCACCAACGTATCTGACACAGTCACGAACAGTTTTATGGTTAACACGTGGAAGAGGGCTGCTCCTCAGTCCGGGTTACCCGCCGGGTGCATGAGGCGCTGCGGAGGGAGGGGTGGGATTGTGCCCCCTCAGCCCTGCCGTGGGACGGGCTCACCGGCGGTTCGAGCGGGGCTTCTGCCCGGGTCAGTAATTTCTGGTGCTGGCTCTGAGGCTCCTCTTTCAGCTGGAGAGGAGAAAAACAGCAGCACTTGTACGTCTAGTCTGGGCTTCTTTCTGACAAAACGAACATCAGAATACGATCATTGAATTCAAACAGAGCCAGGTGCTGAGGCAGATACATGTTAGGAAAGCACAAAAACAAATAAATAAAAACAAGATCTTCTCCTATGTTCGATACTTGCTTTTTACTGAGTGCCACCTGTTCCTCCGCAGCGCGAGCCCAAAGCCAGCCAAGGCTGAACGGGTGGCGTGAACTCTGCTGCGTGCCGGCAGCAAGGCGCAGGGCCCGCCTGGCTCTCCTGGGAGAGCACGCGTCCAGGGGAATTACAAGTGATAGTACGGGGGGACGGAGGAGGAAAAGCAACTTCTTGTGTGACAGTCCGAAATTACAGACTATAACACACAATTTGTTATTGTTTTAGACTTCACTACAGTAAGCAATTAGATCAAAACTCTCTTTTGTTGTTTCCTGGGTTTTTTTAATATGGAAAGTGAATGTTTTCTCTGTTTCTTTATCCCTGTTCAGCCTGCACCATGGAGAAAAGGTGCTTCCCTCTCTGCTTCCACAAAGCCCGCGCTGGGACGGAGCATGGCGAGACCGTTTCAGATCAGCCTGAACCCCCCAACGAGAGAAAGCATCACTGCAAGGTGGACGAGCCCTTCTAAATTAAACTGCCGAAAGCCCCCTGAATAAACAGCCCAGTTTCTTGCAGTGCAATGAAAGGATGATTTACAAATACAGCAAATCTTAGGCAAAACGCACCGAGAGGCGGCTTCTGAGGCGGAAGCACAAGAGAATTAAGCTGCACGCGCTGGCACAGCATCGACAAATCTTTCAGAGAAAGGCCGACAGTCCCGCACCATAAATCTGCTCCCTCTCCGTTACCAGCCTGCCTGCTAGAGCAGTCGCTACTAAAGGCGTTGCTAGAGCAAGGTCCTGCTTATAGCCATCCTCACGGCGATCCCCCCGTCCCACCCCCTGCAACAACCACAAGGACGGTAGGAAAACACGGGTGAGGCCCCCATGCCTGTTAATCAAAAGAAATTGTAGCAACTACACAGCAGGACTAAAGAAGAAGTACTTAAACAGTGACGTTCAGGTTTTAGTAGTGTGAAGCGAGCTTATGTGCACTTGATTTTTCTTGATTTTTCCCCACTCCATTTCCATTTTTAACCTGTGCTCCTCTCTTCATCCAGGAACTGGTACAGCAAAGACGAGAGCAGCACACCACCATGTCCCCGACTTTACTTGGGCTGATAAAAGGGTGGTGCATCTGAAAGCCTGGCCTTTTTTTTAGTTAAATCAGTTAGTCCAATAAAATGTACTATCTTCTGCTACAGTACTTTTTTCTCTGAAATCTTTTGGCTGCAATGTTACTGCTGTCCCAGCCAGTGCTGCAACGCGAGAGACGCTGCCCAGCAAAGGGCAGGGAGCCGGTGCGCGTTGTCTGCTCAGTGCTCGGTCTGGGAGCGAGAGCAGCGCGGCAGCGTGAGAACGGCAGCTGGCACGGGAGTCGCAGGCAATTCCCACATTCGTTACCGAACGAGCACTTCTTGATCACTGTCTTTTTAACGAGCAGCAAGTCGTCCAGGAGCGTGGATGCTGCGTGCAGCAGGACCCTGCGTTTCCTCCCTTTAGTCTCCCATTTTCAAGAATCAAAGACTCCTCCTTACAGTCATATTCGCTGTATGTGGGTTGAATTTCTGGGCCAGGGCTGCCTACATTCGAGGACTGTAAAGAGGAGAACAGGGCAGAGACACCATGCTTGTGGTTCTGACCTTTAGGCATGGGTTATTCAACTGCTGAGAGAGAAAGTAAGGGAAACACAACACTCATTAGTTTTGTTCCCAGGAATTTACACTTCCGAACAAAGCTTCTGCTGAGGTGCCCAGGTTGCTAAGCTTCCCGTTCGCTGGGTGCAGCTCCATTTCCAGTGCTCCAACAAGAGCAGCTGTGTCTAAACATCTTCTTTCAGACATTAGCTGTTTCCCCTAATCGCTTCACTCCGGGCTAGTGCTGCCCCCCTCACCGCTGCCTCCAGACACGCTCGAGGACCTCAAAAGCCATCACAGACAGCCCCGCCAGCTCAGGGCGACACAAGATCCACCCTTGCAGGGTGGGAGCAAGCTCGTGCTTAGGCAAAGGCAGCCCCAAACCCCTGCGAGGGTTGTGTCTCTGTGAGAACAGCTAGCGAGGGCCCTCAGAGGTGCCCAAACATCGATACGATGAGACAAGCAGGGGAAGAGCTGCATCATGTATTTCTTTCTCCTGATTCACTTCTCACTCTACTATTTCAATTCAATTAGGATTTTTGTAATTTTCCCCATTAATTTAAAATGTAACCAATGCTCTCATCCCCCCTAAACAAACAGTATTTAAAATAACAGAAATTTCAATGCCACAGTCTGATGCAGGCATGCAACTGCTTTTGTCTGAAAACCAAACTTTCAGGCTGAAACTTCTAAGGCTTTCATTAAACAATTTAAAACTATGAATAACTTAAGTTTCACTTCAAACAGTAGAATCAGCCTGGTTACACTTCCCTCACTGACACCAACTGTAGTGTCAGTTTATTCTGAGATGCGGCGTACAAAGACCTAAACAGGTGAATATAATATGTGCTATTAAAAGAAAACTGGCCAAATGCCAAGCAGACCAGTTTTCAATGTCTTTTCCATCCATCCTTAATGTCTCTTAATCTCACATTCGTAAGTTTTCCCAAAAGTTACGTGGTCTTATGATTTTTCAGTCATTAAGCCATAACTGAAGCCTACAGAAATGGGCACACACAGAGTTTTCAGAACAAAAACCCGGCACCTCCCGCAGCGTCAGCAGTTTGCCTTGGGGAACGCTGCTGTCACTGCAGTATGGGTTTCCTCTCCAGTGAGAGGTAAGAGGTAACAAATGTTAGCACAAAGTTTCTTCTTGGCATCGCAGTTACTGGAAAACAAACTTTCGTAAAGGAATAACGTGTCTCTGGATACTGACTATGCACAATGACATCCGTTTGAGTTTAGGATGGGTTTTGGAGTTTGAAAGAGAAATTATTTAAGAGCACTGATGTTTTTCAGCAAGTCCATGGCAAGCACTTTGGAATTTCTTATCATTCTTATAATAAATGGGATTAGTCAAAATTACCTGATTGGTTTGTAACCAAACAGCAATCTTTGGTACTGCCGCCTGCAGATGACAGAACCTGGAAGGTCATCTCCTCCATCCCCCTGGCCCCGGGAGAAGAGCCGTCTTTTGTGCCTGCGTACACTAAAGCACACTTCACCGCTCCGACTGTAACCGACACATGAGCCTCCAGCTGAGAATTATTACATTATATATTTTCACTCACAGCTTCAAATGCTCAGTTTAACGATCACAGTTTTAAAACAGGATCTGAGAAAATGAAGGAACATACCCAGAACAACGACAAAGAGGATTAATGAATACGAGAAGTGCTCTTTGGCTTAATTTCTATTGACTCACAGCAACTGCACAATTGCAATCAGAAAGAAAAGTGCTATATACAGTGTAGCACCTTTCTTTACGTTTTATTTATATCTATGAATATTTATCTTTTACATACACAAGGAAGTGCTATATTCAGCTTTATTCTTTCATTGCACATGCTATTCCTTTCATCGAGAATCTTAGCTCTCAGAAGGTTTGCTTTTTCACTGAAAATAACATATGTTATAAATGCACCATTTCTACTACAAGCAATCTCTGTCCCCAGCTCTCCTGGCTGCATGTGAGCGTCAGAAGAGCTGCCAGGGCTGGCGAGCAGCAGCGTGTAGGGCCGGCCGCGTTCGGGAAGCTGCCGGCAGGTACGGCTCCGACAGCCGGGGCTCCGTGCCTGCTTCCAGGGAAGAGGAAATAAACACAACTCGGGCAGGTGTGAGTGAAACCTTCTGAAACATTAATAAAAAACCAGGGTCTCTACAGTACTTCAAAGCCTGACAAAAAGAATCAGAATCCTGGACAGTAAAAGCCGTTAAGGCAACGAAGGGCTGAGATCAGTAACGTGCTGAGGCGGCCCACAGCTGCTTGGCACAGAACCGCATCTGCTGTGTTAAATGCCCCATCTCAACGGGGCAGTGGATGCAAAAACGAGCAGTGCTAACGATAAGGCCAGCTAATGTTGCCTCCCTCACAAAAAAGGTAGTATTTTAACATGGAAGGCTGACTTTTTGTATTTAATCTCAAGCCAATTTTATTTCCTGAAGAGTTCCTTCGAGAGAGGTGGTTAATAAGAAAGGCTCTATAGAAATAAAGAATACAGCTGATTGCATATGCAAATCTGTGTGTGAAGTTTCTTTGGGGAGGGGGGTTTGCAGCTGAATGGGTTAATGATACAAGCAATTGCTTGTTTTTTTCCCTTTTGCTTTTCTTTTCCCTCCCAAGCTCTATAGTTGAACGTGATGGGATCTGTGAGGGGGAAGGATGGTTAGGGACAGAGAGATTAAAAAATACAAAGCCATTTTGACTGCTTAAAATACTTCTGGCAGGCCTGATAGCGCTGGTGGCAGAAGACCTGAGCCTTGCTGTGTGGGAGGACTGGCCTTCGGAGGCGACCCTGGGAGAACCTTCCCCTCCAAGCCTCCACTGGCACAGATCTGGAAATCGGACAAAGAGCAGGAGGGGAGCAGGCTACCCAGGGAGCAAGGCGGTTATTCTCCTCCCAGGCGCTGGGGCTCGAGCGGAGAAGGTTGCCCATGTTGTGAAAGGCTGGAAAAGAATAAAGGTTTTACATGCAAACAGAAGAAGAAAAAAGGCAGAAGCCTGAGCTCTCCAGAAGCAGTAAACCTTCCCTTCTTTTCTTTTCCATGATAGCTTTGGAAGCTGCTGCTAGGGCAGACTGAAAAGGGTTTTGTCAGAAGCCCTCTCTGCAGATGTCTTCTGATCCCCTTTGGGGGCATCGCAGCCCCTAATACAGCTGTCACTTTTTCCCTGCCACTCTAACAAAAAAAGAGAGGGAAATATACTACTAATAAATTTCTGCCTAACCGACCGAACGGCCACTGACAGCCACCCACTGGGGACTTTGGCCTGCCCGGGACACCCTGCTGCCTGAGAGAGAGGCCCAGGGCTTTAAACTGCTTTCACGCCACATTAGCACCCTGCCTGGCAGAGGCAGCTCGGAAGAATCCAGGCCTGTCTGATCCCCCGAGCCACCGGGAGCTGCGGCTTTCTCCCACCCTCAGTCCCTCTCGCCTGTCTCTGTGCAAGCGGAAGGGAACAATACTTCTCTCTTCATGCAAATGCCGGGAAGAGGGAGGCAAAGCAGCACCTTAACTTCTCCCCCTTCTCTCCCTCTCCTCCCCTTTGTGATTTCAAGCAGACAATAGTGAAAGCCAAGGCCCATCTGTGGCTTCTGAGCAGACTTTGTCCCAGTTACTTAGGCTCATCTCTAAGCCTACTTTAGACTCCCTGCAGTTTAATGAATCTTTAAGAATTGTCCTTCCATCACTCGCTCCCCTCTCCCACCCCTCCGGGCTCTTTCCACTCTTTCAGTCCTGCCCGCTCCGAAATCCCGCTCCCCAATTAAAAATTCCCCTCGTTTGAAGGAGCGTACTTTCACAACCGCTTAGCTTTCCGACGGGCCCTTCCCCCCTCCTTTGCATCCCTCCTCCTGCTGAATAAAAACCAGCCTAGAGCAGCTCTTTTCACATATTATTGATTTTTAAAGTCTCCCTTGCACTTCCTACCCAGCTGCCAGCGTGTCCCGTTGCCCTGGGACAGCGTAGCTTGATGCCGACTAAATGATCACGTTAAAATCTTCAGTGCATTTGATCATCTTCACAATTCAATTCTTTTGCCTTTATTCCCTCACTCCATGCTGTACAGAGGGATGAGAGCCGGGTAAGGAAGACAAAAAACACACATATTCTTGAGGATTATTTACTTATTTAACTTTATTTTTAGTGCTGGCTGGAGAACATCGAAGGCCTGATAGTTTTTAAAAGCACTGAGCACCCAAAATGCTGCTGGTTTGTGCTCAGCACCTTTTAAAGGCAGATATAAGTTCAGCATGAAAAAGCCCTGAACGTCCTTTATTTATATCTGTTAATATTTATTTGCAGTAGGATAGCACCTAGAAACCCTGCCTCACACAGGACGTGTAATATACGTTGTCCCCTGATGGCACAGAGCCTCCTCCACAGAAGAGACCGGGCTTTTTTCTTGCTTCTGCCCTGCTCTGTAACGGGAGGTACGATCCCCTTTTAGAAAGACGCAGGGTTTTCCTGGAGAGATCTCTGCTCGTTCACAGACCGAAGGCACCGCTGACGGCCTGGGTCTCCCCTCCTCCGCCCTCCGCCGCGCTGCCCAGCGTGGGGCTTTGCTCCTCCGGCACGTGGACGCTGGCAGCCTGCACGCAGCAGCGTGCCGCAAGCAGGAGCTCTGCGGCTCTTCTGCGCCAAATACTCAGCGCGCGAGGGCCCGCATCCGCCCGGGACCAAGCGCCACGGCTGGGGACATCGTTCTCGTACAGATAAAGCAGGAAGAGGCTGGGGCAGAAGAGAGCAGCTCAGCGAGGTGAAGTGACTTGCGGAAGACACGGCAGAGCAGCGGCAGGGCAGGGAACGAAAGGCCCCGGCCTGTTTTTGGGGGTTTCCCTCCATTCGGGACCACTTGGGTTTGAGTGGGGTGAGACTGGCAGGGCTCGAGCACAGAGGCATCTGATCCTTTAAGAGCAACAGCTCAGCTCCAAGCAGAAATGCCTTATTTCTTGCAGCATTAGAAGGGGGTGAAGGGAAAGGCCGTTCTCTGAAGAGTGAAAGGCCTTTTACTTTTTACGCCTATGGCAGATCTGCCTGATTTCGAAAGCTGGAGAACCAACTTCCGCCAGCGCCTGACCACCGCTTCTGACCTTCCCTCCCTGACGCGGAGTCAGAGCTCTGCTTTCCGGCTCGGGGGCGAGCGGCCTCGAGCTCAAACTGCCCAGGACCTAAAGCCAGCAAAAGCTTTTCCGACTGCACTCACAGGCCACTGCAGAGCCCGCTCCCAAGCCGGGGAGCGCAGGGGAGGGGAAGCGGTGGTCAAAAATGAGGCTTTGGATTTACTTCAGCTAACAAATCAAGTGGGACGATAAACTGAGCCATCTGTCTCCCTCCCCCCCACTGCTCCTTTGCCCGGCTGACATTTACACAAAGCACCACTGGCTCTGACAAGGCACAGGTAAATCCCAGATTGGATTTCTCTTCTTCCTCTGCACTACGGATTTGACAAACTTGCGTGACATTGGAAAGACACGACATTTGCAGAAACCCCAGCACAGCATATTTCTTGGCACAAACTAAAAATGGATACACAGATCAGAGGGAACGACTGCGTGTTGGCATAGAAGAGTACAACTTTCTCCAGATGGCCCGGCAACGCTGTTCGAGGCACAGATGAAATCCTGCTGGAGATGCACTGGCTTTGCTCATAGACCTGGCGTTTAAGCCTGAGACCACTTTGTATTCAGAATAGATACAAGCAAAAGGATTTCTCCTGAAAATAAAGCCATTTATAACTGTTCTTGCACAGAGAACAAGACTGACGAAAAGTGGAAAGATTCATAGCCAGTTTGAATGAACTGGGAAAATCTATTTCGTGGTGCTTTGGCGACGGAAGGGGGAATCTGGACGACAATCTGTACAAAACATACAACAACAGGGATCTGCTTTCTGTCTCCAGTTTCCGGGCTGGTTGAAAAGCAGGTAATTCCCAATACCAAACTACAAGCAGTGTGATGGTTCCTTCAAATATATAAGTAATCAGGCTGCAGTTTGCATTTCTCTATTGTACATATTATATGACATATGCAAATTATAACAGGGGAAGTCTTCTGAAGCTGCAGTTTCTCAAATGCCTCCAAGGGGCACTGGGACAGATTCTCTGAGCTTAGAGGCTCAAATGCTCCGAGTCCAGCCATAAAGCACCAAATCCTCACTTTGGCACAAAGGGGCTTGTTCCACCGAAACATAGGTGACATCCTAGGGTGATGCTGATTTACAACAGTGGAGTACTTGGCTCACTATGTTTGTAAACAATGTACTGAGAATTACCTACCTGTATAAATGAGCAGCCAACATAAATACAAGACAGAAGAACTTCTCGAATGGGGCTGAGAGTTACGCAGGGTAAGACTCAAGGGTCTAAGTCACTCAGGCACTTCTGAAAATTTCATCTACTGAGCTATACTCTTGCATTGTTCCTAACAGCATACGAAGCAGAACGAAGCAGGTGGGAAGTGTATTAAGAGGCAGGATTTAATAGGTTTAGAAAGGATTAATAGACAGGCTGACATGGAGAGGCTGGGGTTCACGCACAGCACTATGCCACGCTGCAGTCTCCATCACAAGGACTTTTACAAAGCAGAGGAATAAACAAGCTAGGATAAAATAAGGCCATGTATATACCATAGACTTCTGCTGGCACAGCCCTCTCTGTGAAGGGTGAGAAGAGGTGGGTCTTTGAGGGACACTGCTGTGCCAGCAGAAGCCCCTCTGTGTAGACAGGTTTATATTGGCACAACTTGCTTTTGGTTGGAAAGCTTATTTCATGTGTGTGCACTCCAGGGAGAAGTGTTACTAAAACAGCACAAAGAACAGCTTTGCCTGTACAGCTGATTCCATAGCAAGAGCACTTTGTCAGTATGGTGTTTTCATCCTGAAAAAGTGCTTCTAGCATAGCTTTCTTAGCAATTCCTAGGTCAACCTAAGAATTGACTCCAGCTTTCAGTCAGGACTCAGACAGAACTTGAATTTGGAAAGTCAGAAAAAGCTCCTTTAAAATAAACCATGACAAACAGTTTTGCCTTCAGGTTGAGCTCTGCATCTTTGGTGTGTTATATTGCTAAATAATCTTCAGCAGCTGTGTGATGTAATTAGTACCTACATCCTACTAAATGTTTAGGCACACAGAGTGACAAACTAGAAACACAAAAATATCATTATGTGAGCATCCAACAGACGTGGAAGTATCAAATACATGGACAGGCAAATAATGAAGCGTGGGCCTCAGCCATGGCAAGGAAGGACAGCTGTCAAGACTTCAAGCCTGCTTTCCACATGAGAGATGTCTGGGCAAGCACTGAATTAGACTGGTGTTCTCCCTTGTCCAATGCTAATTATAATCATATTTCCAGTTCCTCACATTGGCAGCAAGCACTTCTTGGGGGTTTTTTTAGGCCAGGGAATGGATTAAAGTTGACACTGAAATGTAATATTTTGCTGTTTGAATCCCCAACTTCCTTGTAAATAAAATTTCAGGAACTCCAGTGCATTTCAATAACACATTTCAGATGCTAACCCTCGGCAATGGGAAGCACTCTTCAGCCTAGCCTCACGACAGAGAGGGAAGGAGCGGCCTCTCCAGAGAGTCTGCAAATGCAGCACTCGAAAGCCTGTCCTGGCCTCATCCCCTCTCCCGGCCTGAGCGGAGAAATGCAAGCGGCCATCAGCTAGGAAGCTCCCCCTGAGCGTGCAGAAGCTCAGATTCACTGTTAGCTCATTAAACGTGCTAACATTCGTAAAGGTTCAAATGGGCTTTCCAGGCTTCAGCCCAGCAAGAGATCTGTCCCTGTTGCTTGTTAGCTAATTTGTCAATTAATGAGTTCAAATGCTTTGTGGCAGTCTAAATGAGGAATTTTCAGCTCTTCACAATCCAATAAAATCACATAAAATTAAGATAAATTGAAATGTTTTACACAGCTTCCCAAATAAATGACACCTGGAAAAGCACGTTTATTAAAAATGCCTGATATCGGGGTCATCTTCTCTCTGCGTGGGCCCATTTTAAGGCTATAACCACCAAGCAAGTGTCTTATGAGATGGCACGCAACATTTAAAAGTGGCAATATATCAAGCAAGGCTGTATAAACTGCTGGTAGCTCCTGAATCCTGTTCTAACAGCCACAGAGATTTGTTCTTTAAGATTTCCAGCTATATCCAAATCAGTTAAATCCCAATCCACGTGCACTTTTTTCTCTATTTTTCTTCTCATTTCACAGAGCCTAAGTAACAACAGGCATTTATTCAGAGCTAGTTAGCGCTGATCTGCAAGGAGCGTGCAGTAACTGCCACACATCACCGTCCTTTCATTCAGTGATCATTTCCCCTAACTGGTTTCAGTTGAGGATTCAAGCTCAGGCCAGGAGTATGTCCTGCAGAATCGGAGAAAGCACCCTACCATATTGATTTAGAAGTATGTGTCTTTGTAACAGGAAGAAATGTAAATATTCTGCCAGGGGTCCTGGCAGAACATACAGTTTCCCTAAACACATCAGGGACTCCAACTGCTACACAAGAAAGTTTAGCTGCGCATAATTGTCACCCGTTCCAGCACTGTGCTGCCGGTGACTGACAGCCGTCCGCAGGGAGGCCGGGAGGGCGTGAAGGGGAGGCTGACTTGTTGCCTCTCCCCCAGCCGAGATCACTAGCACGTGAAGAGGAACGTATTCTGTACTTCCCAGACTGTCTTCATGGTGAATTTACTACCTGACAAACAAAACGGAAAGGACCAAACAAGGAGTGAAGCACAGTAAAGAGACGGGGTAGAAGAGAAAGGAGGTGGAATGTGCTTAAGCTTCCACTAGTTAAGAAAGTTAGTTCTGTCAGATTGTACATATTTATCCATTCTTAGGCAGGTCCAAAGAAGAGCACAGCAGCAACTTTGGGGATGCAGAAACACGGGGAAAAGCAAAAGGGCAGCTGCAGCACTAGGTGGTAACTTAAAAAACTCAGAAAAGAAAAAGTTTAGATGGTTTAGCTAGTAAAGATACAAGAAACTTTGGGGGAAAGCTGGACTAGTTTCTACCTCTGGATCAGACATTCTCTAAAGGTGAACTGAGGTCTGAAACTGGACTGCAAGGTTGCCAGAAACTCAGTAGCATCCCTGATACACAATGTCTCCTGTCTTCTTGCAGCATATTTCACACGATTTGTAATTTGGAGAGAAACTGTAGTATTCAGAGAAAAGCTGTCCCAGAAACCATCTGCAAAGGTGTCACTGGCCAAACAGAACCAGAGCCTATCCTGCCCTTCTGTCTCAGCAGATGTGGGTACAGATTTAGTGGATGTGGGTAAAGAAAATCAGCAGTCCTGTCCTACGCATTTCTAGCTGTTAGAGGGAAGACCAAAGGACATGTCTGCCTCCGCCATTTTGCGTAGCCAAGTTTCACGAGGACCGGGAAGCGTTCCCCTTTGGAGCCAGCACAGGGTGCCACACAAGCAGCAACACGGAGAGCCACGTTGGCAGGGAGGAGAGGCACTGCTCCAAATTCTCACACAGTTTTACCTGGTGTCGTCACACCTGGGCAGATGCCTCCGCATCACACGAACAGGTCTCTGCTTGCCAGTTTTCAAGTCCTCCTGTCCTCCGGGACGCAGGCATGTCTGTCACCTTAAGCAAACGTCTGCAGATTGCAGCAGTCTCTGCTGCTTTGAATGCTGTAAGAATGCCAGGTATCTGCCTGCTCAACTTGAAATGAAGACACATGACTGAAGTCCTAACAGACAGTCGGGAGCTACAGCAGCAGGCTCTAACGGCTTATTACCTCTCTGGAAGTTGGAATCGGAAGACCTGATATTCCCAAATCCTTTGCCGACCTGCTAGGTGACAGCATACAAGGCACTCTGACTCTCCAGCTCTGTTTCTCCTCCTGCCTCTGTTCTGTTTTCTTGCTGGTTCACCCTGGAGGCTGGTTGTGGAGAGACTCTGCTGCAGTCGTTCAGTCACTGGTGAGGACCTCGCTTGTCTGGACTGTGGCTGTTACCGTTACCATCACTGTAACACTAGGAATAGCATGCAGAAAGCTCAGGGTTATTGAGCACGGATTTCTGAAACAAATGCCACCATCCTTGCTGGGAGTAACGCAAGTACCAGCTGACAAATGGGAAGTTGTTTAAAAAAATCTTGAAGTAACAATACAAAGAGCTTTGAGATATCTTCTTTTCCACTGCTTACACCTCAGCA
The DNA here is from genome assembly GCF_036370855.1 of Dromaius novaehollandiae. Classification (NCBI taxonomy): domain Eukaryota; kingdom Metazoa; phylum Chordata; class Aves; order Casuariiformes; family Dromaiidae; genus Dromaius; species Dromaius novaehollandiae. Next base: position 27,767,969 of record NC_088106.1, on the reverse strand, counting down.
GCAGTGGCTGGGGTGAACTAATTCTTCCAGTGTATTTGCTTCCTACTGTTTAGTGTACAACAGCTCTTCAGTCTTGACTCCTTGCCTTTTGCCTTCAGTATTTGAGACTGCCACGCAATCTCTCCTCTCCGTACCGGACAAGCCCAGCACAGTTTAGCTGCTAAGATCAGCCAGCTGCAGGTGCACCGAACCCACTACAGTCAGAACATTTTTGGGCTAAGCCCTCCAAAACACCTAAAGCTATCCCTCCATAATGGGACCCCTCACACTGTATATTTTCCTGCTTTCCAGACAACTGCTACTATATGCTATTGCTACTATCATTAACATTGAAACTTTAGTCTGTTGTGCAGTCTACAAGCAGATCGATACACAGTTTTCCCTCCCACAAGACCACCATGCTGTTTATCCACTTCCTCTAATGTGCTGTTTGGCTTTAGCTACACCTCACAGAGACAGGGAATTTGCTTGATGAAAATCACTTGTTAATTTGTACCATACCTTCAATGCTCACAAAAGCAAAGAGAAACAGTTAGCTCCTAATCGTCGTTTTCTGTTCTCCTCTCATAAGCAACGCTACCTACCCGCAAGCTTCTTTCTCTTGCAGGCTTATTTCTCTCGAGTCTGGGACTCGCAAGGGACAGCTGTAACCATGCTGCAGCAGTGGCAGAAGACAGTCAAGGGAGGCAGATAGCAGAGCTCCACAAAACCTGCTGAGGTAACACAGCACTTCACCGAGATGGAGAGTGCTGACATTAGGCCGGCCAGCTGCTCTTAGGAAAAGGTGAATGTGCTTATCGAGGGAAGTTCTTGATTTAGTGCTGGCTGAGGTGCTGACTGCTGTGACTTGAGAGAAGTTATGTGATTGATTCGCTTGACAAGGCTGCAAAACTGGCCAAAAGCCCATTTCAGAAGCAGCTGCTGAGGTAAGACTATTAAGACAATACGATAAAAAAATAATAATCAAGGATGCAGGAACAGTTCCATACACCTTTCTCTGTCCACGTACACTTTCCTAAAAACCACGCTGTCAGCTCACCTAGGAGGGGGCACAGCAGAGCTGCTGCACGATTTTCCAGTCCCAGGCTATCACGTTTCTGAGCCCTGAAGCAAACATGCAATCCCCGGCACTCTGAGCGAGCCCCAAACGCCTTCGCTGCCCACGCGGTGCCTCCCACGGGGACGGCGATTGCTCAGAGTAAGCGGCAGTGCAGCGCGCAGACACCTGCAATCCCGTACAATCCCGTACTCGTACAGCCGCACCGGCGTGTCCCCCCTGGCGTGGGGCTGCAGTTCAGACTCTGCGGCACTGAAATCAGCCCAGCATCTAAGCGTGGGAAGTGGCCAGCAGGGCCAAACACAGTCTGCCTGACCAAGCCCTAAGTTCGTTAGAGCCTGTGACAAAGGAACAATATTTTAATGTATAAATAAATCGTCATTTCTAATCTTCTCACTTGCAGAATGGCACCAACCATTGCAGCTTACATATTTTGATGGAGGAAACCTATGGACTCCCCTCGGCCTGGTTTGGTAGGCAACAGATTAAAACAGCTGGAAACTTCTAGTAGCAACATTAATCCTTGTTCTCTCACAACATTTGCTCCATTCAAAACATTTTCTTACTGTTGTTTTAGAGCAGGACGCGCAGGAAGCAGAGCGCCTGACGGCAGCCCTCCGAGCGGGCAGGGGAACTACGCCGTCGGCAGCTCCGATCCGCGCCTAGCGGCACGGCCAGAGTGAAACGTTTGCTCGCAGGTACGCTGCACTCCTGCGTAGGTTACTGTTGAACCCACGACCAGAAACTTGGATTTCCTCACTACACATGGGGCTGATTATCAGCTTCTGCCCCCTCCCAGCAGCAATACCGACCTCGCAGTACTGATGCATCGTGACTAATGTTTTAAATTGCAAAACACCTCGTGTAATCTGCAGTTAACTTGTGGCTCCATACTTGCTTCTGCAAGCTACGGGCAATGCCACGCAGCAACCTTACAGCAAACCAAGGAGCACGGCTCACACTCTTTGCCAGGAATTGATTTGGTAACACACTCTTCCTCCTTTGTATTTTTGTAGACATTTCCGGACATCACCGATTTAAAGCTTTAGAAGTGATTTTCTTAAGCTGTCAGCAGGCATGTCGCTATCTTCTTAAAAGTGACTTGAACTGAATACGACTCTGTTGCAGACACTTCATGAAGGTAATTTCATTTAACCTTTACAACAAAATCCCAACTAAATATTGCAGGCACTGCGTTTGCTACGACCCTCCAGCAGCCAGCTGCTGAGATAAACAGATGAGGCTTGGACTTGGGTAGATCACTTCGGTAATAGACTTAAGTCAGGAGTTCCCCCGAAGAAGTGGCTGTACGCTAGAAGCTATCCGACCTTCTCATAAAGACGCTCAAAAGTGCAGTGAAAGAACACAAGAAAACTACAGGTCTCACAGGTTCAGGCAAAGGAGTCTGCACCCACGTTCAAACGAGTCTGAATTAAACTGCTACGCAAAAATTCCCTGAAGAAGAGCAACTGCTGGCAATGCTGCCAAAGTCTGCCTCTCCTCAAGACTCAGCCGAACCAAGCCAAGGCAAGCCAAAACCTACTGTTTTTAACTAGTCAAGCTTCTCTTCCGCAAAGTGAAAGGGAGAAGGGTGGAGATGGGAAAGATAGCCCAATAATTAATATTCACGTTTGTCAGCTGTACCAGTAGAGGAAGCACAGCAAGAGCTCCTAGCACCATTTCAGACCCTCACGGTAAATCACCCGGCGAACAGAACAGGCTTCCGCAGCCTCCAGATGATCTTTATTTTTCCCCGTTTCATCTCGAGAATCTTGAAATTGCCAGCTTCTAGGGAACAGCAACATGGTAAAATCCAACAGGGTAACTCACTGGCTTTATTCATTTTCTAAAATTTCTGTCTCTATTTATAGATCCGGCTATGATAAAATAAAGCTAAGCTGAATCACGAAGACTCAGCAGCGCTGCCAGCCGTGCTTGTTTCTAAGGACCCCAGTGAGATCTGTTTCACCTTCCTTAAAAAAAACACAAATATTTGCCAGTTTATGTTTGCTAATCAGGTTCCTCTTTACACTAAGTTATTTATTTAGATTAGGTCAGAAAGATGAAACAACACCTCAAGGCAGGAAAATACTTGCAAGAGACTCTATCCACTAGTACCAGGAAAATGAGAGAAAATGTATCTGGGGTGGAGCAAGACAGACTGGGCCACGTCCCCGTCACCTTCCTCTGGCAAGAGCCTCGAGAAACCACAGCAGTGCAGCTCTGCCTTATTTTTCTGATGATGACAGCAATAATAGGAAGAGGAAAAGATACTTTTACAGGGAACTGGAAAATCACATGATTAAAAAGCTGTAAGTTGCTAGAGTCAGATGTGGGTACAAATTTTAAGAGTCGATTAGTGCTTGGAGTGGTGACTCCCAAACCTTCTTACAGGCCTCCACCCTCCAACAGCACAGCAAGGGCAGAAGGGTCGGTCCGCTCCTGCCTTGCTTGGCGTCTTCGCAGAAACACCCTCTCCAGAGGAGGAGAGAGAGGCAACATCAGAATAATTTATATCTGTGAGAATCATAAGTAGTGGATGTGATTTTCCACGAATTAGTAAAGTTTATCTCAGCTGATGGCAAGGGAGTTATACGGTGCAAAAATGTAAGCTGCTGAGTCCACTGCTTTATTCCGAGGGGTGCATGTAGCTCATCTGTTCTCACCAGACGTTTGAACTCCCAATATATCTAGTAAGAAACTCTAGATTTTACATTTCTTTTTTCCTTTTTTTTTCTAGAGTAGGCAAAAATGATCTGTGCTGGCAAGAGATGGATTACTTCTCCGCTTGTCTGACTCGATCATCTGCTGATACTCCAGGAGAATGTGTGCTGGTATTGATAAACTGTACATTTTTGTGTACTGATGTTGCTTGGGAACCTGGCTGAATCAGTTTAGCCTGTTCTCAGAAAGATGCCTGCAAGCCATGAAAGGGGAAGGGAAGCCATAAATAGTTTTCTGAATCTGCTTCATGAAATTCATTTTTAAAAATCAGAACGATTGCCATAATTCTGCCTGGGAAACAGTGATTTGCAAAAATGCATTTCAGAGGCGTGTAGGAGGGTTTAAACAACGCCAGATGTGAACGTCTTCTTTTAGCCTGTGTACTGCCAGGCACTTCCCAATCTCCGCAATTATCTTCAGGACCACAAAAACCACAGGAGGAGGAAGAAAATTACACTGCACATTTCTATGAGAGCGAGAAATGCAAGCCGGGGTCTGTGGCCGACTCACTGATGCAAGTCTGAGGAGTTCCCCTTCTGTACTCTTCTCTCTCAAAATGTCCTGCTCCTCCAGGTCTAAGGTCACGCTTGAGGCGCGCAGAAAATGAATTAAAAAAATGTTCAGTTTGGGGCCTAGACAGAAATGATAAGGAGGAAAGAGGCGAAACTATATCTCTTACCTATTTCTTAACTCAGCACAATGTCTTGACAAACTGAGAAGCGATGTGGTAAGATAACGGCGGAACCCTGCATCATGCCGTCTCCGCTCCCCAAGGCTGCGTCTGGCTTGCAGGTGGCACAGTTTACAAAGTAAATACCTACACACGAAGTAGCTGTGACATTTGGGCAGCCTCGTGTCTTTCTTGATGGGACAGTGATTTGCCTTCAGCTGGATCCATTGAGCACAAAAAGGAACCGTGGTTGAACTTGCCAAGCTTTAGCCTACTAAAGCACTTGCATCATCATGTAAATATAATTGAAAAAAGATTATCCCACAACACAGGCCATGAGTTATCCTTCCGATACATGTGCAGGTACGCAGAGTGAAGAGGTACCTGCAGCCTCTGCTCTCCCTCCGGCCACGCACCATCAGGATGAAAGGACCAAGAGCTCGGGAGCGAGCCACCTCGCTCTACAGGCTGGACGGGAGAGGCCCTTCACCCAGGGTCCCTGGATCCTCTCGGCTCCCAAGGGAAACAAGCTCGCTGAGAAAGCCGCCTCTGTTTATCTAGGCATCTTTGCCACTAACGCATACCCCGTATTATCTCAAGCTCTCCAGACCCTTAGGCTTCTTGCTCCAGAGCATTTTTCTTTTTATTTGTGCACTTTTAGACATGTTAAATGCCAGAAGAAAAGCAGGGAACAGAGAAAACACAGAGGTGAGACAACAGTGTGAAGCCAGTCGCCCAGTTCTTATCTCACTGTGAATTCACAGAGGATCTGAAGATAAATAAATAAATAAAAAGGTTGCTAAAACTTCCCTGCAAGTACAGCCTGCAACAGTTCATTGTACTGCTGTTTTTCCTAATCCTTTTATGCCTTTATTCTTCCAGTAGCTACAGTTATCCTCAAGCAGAAAAGTCAGTAATACAAAGGCATTCCTTCGCTTCCCATGTTAGGACCATTTCACTCAAATTAAGGAGAAATCGTGCGGATGTCTGTTTTCTAGACAGCCATAAGCCTACTGGCCCTTTCATTGTCTTGAAAACCACACTGATAGAGAATTGCCTCCTTCCTATTTTCCAAAGAGCTGACCATAACTAACTTTATTTTCAATCAAGTGATTACAATCATAGCTCTCTATCTGCTTGCAAGAACCCTAGGAAAAAACAAAAAAATAGGGAGAAATTCCGACAATAAAGTTACTGATAATTTCAGGTAAAAGATATGGCAATTCAATTAAGATATGGCAATTCAATTTACATTAGCAGTTTTTTTCAGTTCATATGTATTTTAAGTCTCTACAACAAAACACATTAAGAAACTGTTACTGTTGTATAATTAATGATCCAAAGAAGAAAAATATTTATGCTAAGGAATAACACTGTATTCCCATCTGAGCATGTGTTATGGCACAATATTTAATTACTTGCTTGCAGATCATTTCTCAAATACCTACAATAATGTATCTTCTGTTGGACATGATACATGTGCATTATTTAGCTGAGCACCATGATACTGTATTGAAAGAAGCTGAAAGAACTGCTTTTAATTTTTTATAATCAAATGTCAGTTCCCCTCTGTCACGCAGACTTGTGCCCAGACTACCCAAGCATCCCAGTCCTCCCTCCCACACAAACCATCTCCGAGCAGGAGCACGTCCGCCTGACAGATCACGCTTCCAGAATGCCACCGGCAACTGAATGAAGGCAAATATCAGTGCTATAAAGCAACTTTAACTGTGGGCCTTGCTATCAGCGTGTCCATAACACAGCTGCACGGCAGGCAGCAATTCATATGCTGCTCTAGAGTAAATAAAATCAAAGAAAATCCAGTGTCTTCTGTAACTGATATATGCTTTCTTTTTACTCCTCATATCAGTTCCAGAAACTGAAGCCAGCTACGCTGAACTCGCACCTTGAGAACAGGCGGACGGCTCGGCTGGGCTTGGAGACGGGCGCACGGTTAGTAACCCGCAAATTCGGCCTGACCCGTCCTGTGAAAGGCTGGGAAGTAGCTCTGTAAGAGTATTTAACATTTATGTGAGCCCTCATACACACACATACCAAAGTTTAGTGTCTAAACCAGCAAGTCTAATATTTCACTTCAAAGAGATGTCAGTACCTTTGATATGGCTTTAAACCGAGACAGATGACGCTGTACTACTCCAGTACTGTAGCTAATGCAGGCTAAAACCCGACAACATTAGATAATAGACTGGGAAACCCAGAATTGCTTGTAACGAAAGAAGTGAAAACTTAAATAAATTTAACAGATAGAAAACACCTTTGATCCATTTTTATCTCTCTTATGCTAAATTTTATTCAAATCTGCAAGATTCATGCACAGTCTTCATCCTGATAGAATTTGACTTGGTTTCTTCCACCTTGAGATTTCTGTACATCTCTGCAGTTCCTTACTAGCTGCTAACTCAGGAAAACTTTGCTTCAGTTTGATTTGTTTTAATGTAAAGCGCGTGAAGACACCAGTGACTGAAGAGAGATGAGGAACAACGGAAGCAAAGGAGGTCGGTGAAAATCTCAAGGTCATTAAACTATACGAGAGTCAGCGGATTTCTAGTGGGGCAAAAACCGAACCTGTTTTGAATTTTTAAGGAATGTTTTTTTATAAATATGGACTGTTCCTTCTAAACAGGACTTTTATGTATTTAATCCTCCTGATCACAACTGACAACACCCCAAAGGCACTGTTTCCCCAAAATGGCAGATAAGATTTCTGGAAAGCTTCCATATGGTACAGCTGGCCAGTTTAATGTTCACATTTCATTCAACTCCCAGCAATGAATTCCTATTAAGACATCAATCAAAAGTAAACTAGAGGTCTGTTCTTTTCAAACATGTTACCTTCCCAAATTTCAGAGTGTCAGGATGCATGCGCATTTTGCAAGGAGAAGGATGGTATCATTACTGCTACTTGATCTCTCCTGTTTTTAGTGCTCCTCTCGAGGAGCCTTTTGGGCCCATATCCTTCACTGAGGATTGTCTGTTCAAGAATACACCTCTCAGCTACTGTATTGGAAAGGTTTGTCTTTTATTGTCAAGAAGAATCAGAAAAAAAGGAAAAGAAAAATCCACGGTTACAACCCAAGCATTGCCACTGTGCCTTGGTACAGACCTGGCAAGCCGCACGAGAGAGGTCTCCTTCAGGACGGGAGAGGGCCGATCTGGTGATTTTGTTTCCCAGTTTTTCCACACTACCACGAGCACATCCAGTCGCACTCCTTCAGCGCGATGTGCACGCTACCTCTCTTCAGCTGCATTTCAAAATATTACACTTTGCGACTAAACTGAGCATTGTCTCTACAGGACAACAAACTACTTCCAAAATAAGTTATTTCACAACGATGGCCTGTTGTTACTTTTCTGCAAGGGAAAGTAAAGGCCCACTAGCCATGTTGGCTATGGATTTGAAAACATAATTGGCACTGGAGGATTAAACTAGGGCTCACAATATCCCGTGTGCACTGGCAAGGGCAGTAGGTGGATACTCCTAAGATTTACTTCTAATGCTGCATAAGCCACTCACAGTCACCAAGAGTTTCGCATAGACACAGATCCCAGCTGTTCCCATACAACTAAGGGAAAACAGAAGGAGTATTCATTAACAGCAAGACTGGAAGATAACATGTAAAAACCATGGAAAAGGAAAGCGATGACCCCTCACACAGCCTTGTGTAGTGCCTTTGACAAGAACAAGAGAAAAGCTTCCCTTTTCTCCAGATACAGAACTGCTTTGAATTATGCAGCAATGACTACAATTTCATTGGATAATTTTAGTTACACTGAAATAATTTTAAAAGCTTCATCAAAGGAACCTGTATAACTGGCGCACATTATTTATTTGCACTCCAGGAAAACGCTAACATTGTGACCAAGGGTGCAGAATGGGAACCTTAGGAAATGGGGGAGTTAGGGAACAGAGTAATATGTCACCGCAGGCAGGACAGTATTGTTTAAATCCTTAGGTTGGAAACTCCATATGCAGTCTCATATTTGTATGTTAAGTTTAATTTTTACTCTGAGTAGTCCTACTTTTATGACAACTCAGGAAGTTGCCAAGCTGAAAATAATCAGAGGCTGGAGAACTATTAGGGAGAAGTATCGTGTATGCTTGCCCTGCTTCACTGCTCCCTGGGCTACCAGACTAGATGGATTATTCTCCCACCCCAGTACAGCTGTTCCTGTTCTTGCTCCTTCAAAAAGTACAACACCTCACGTCAGTGCAAGATAAGAGTGATATATATCTGTGCAAGTGCATCAAAATTACATACGCATGTGTGTACCTGAACCTACATTGCTGGATCACTTCAAACCCTGCTTTTATAGACACACTTCAGAATTGCAGCTTAGATATTTGTATACTCCATATGTGGTACATGCAATATGGATGGTATTTTGTTGCATTACAAATCCTTAAATTGCAATGTGCACACAGCTCCTAAAACATGCAGTTTTCGCGAGTGCTTTTATACTTGTAATCACCCTTTGCTTTGTTGTTCACTTACGGAGCAAAACAGGTCTTAAGAAAACCAGGAATTTGGCTGTTGTGCGATTTTCCAATACCTTATTAACCACATGTCTGAAAGTAACCACATTTAAAACAAGACTTAACACAACTTTGCAGAAATTGTGACTGGTGAGTGAGCAGTGACACAAAGACAGCTGCTCTGTCTTTGTAACATCAGCACAGTCACAAATATCTAGGAGAGGAAGGATGCAGAAAACACAGGGTTGAGAACAAGACTGAATTTTCAGCAGTTGTCTGGAATCACTATGGGAGTATTTCTCAGGACTGGCAAGAGCAGTAGTGTGGGAAGTACCTGTAACACCTTCCAAGCGATGCAGTCAGCACTAGGTAGCTCCAAAGCAAATGTAAAGCCCTCTGAGAAAGCAGGGTAGCTCAGGGCACGCAGAGGACGGGAGCGCCGTGGGACCTGTCCTTCACTACGGGATGCAGTTGCTACCATCCAGGCTTCAAGGGCCTCTCAGATGACTCCAGATCTAGATCTCAGAGACCCTTTCTGCTTTCTGCACATCATCAAAGGTAGGAGGAGAGAACAGTTTCCCAGAACTCCAGAAATAAAAATCTCTCATTCCTTTTTTGTGTATTCAGTAATTAAAAAAAAAAAAGATTTGGGGCAAACTTTGAATTGCAATCCTAGACTATGTATTATAGCAAACCTGTCAGCAAATCATTTCTGGAAGTGTGCTGAGAGTTGTGAGCTCAGAGTTACACTGATTAAATGGATGGGTACATTTTGTTCAGTTTAAAATCCAGTTCACAGTTTGAATTACACTTGGAAATAATTTGCTATTTTATCTGGAGGCTTACCTCACTGAAGGAAAACAAGACTTTCTTCATAAAGAGTTCTGATTTTCAGTGCTTTTATTTACTATATTGGCACAAAGTGGGGATTAGGAATTTTATTGTCAAGAGAATTGCACTGCCTCACTTTATAGTGTTTTCAAGTTAAATGGGAAACTGTTGTTTTTTGGGTTTTCTTTTCTTTTTGTGAAATGGCTCATTGTTCGGGAACCTGTTTTTATAGAGCATTAGGGATCATATCTTCATTGCTTCTATTTATCTCCCAGTGCGACACACTCCTCAAAAGTCATTTGTACTATAGAAGACAGAGGCAGAGGGAAAGAGAGAGAAGAGAGCAGTACTGACGATGGGTATTTGAAAAAACAGATTTTAGACTTACCTGTATGTTTCAGTTCATGGAGGAAGGGAAGAAGAAAAGATGATCCAACAGCAGCCAAAACATGGAAGAGAAAAGAAAATGAAAAAATATTCCGTTAATTCAGAACAGGAATAGCCAGTTCTAGTAGTAGGTTTATATAATACATACAACTTTGTCTTGTAGGAGCAAAGGCCTGAAGACCTGGCCCACTGTCCCTTCAGAAACTAGACCCCATGCACTGGATCTCAGAAGGGGTCAACTCATGGCAGAACCTCCTGAAGCCTGGACAGTGAGTTTGCTTTATATCTTAGGATAAAATTTGTTGAAATGAGCTAAAACTGTGGAGCACAGCAGTTTCTTTCTTAGATCACAATGAAAGCCTGGCAAAAAAATCCTTTCCCGAATAGGCTTTAGATGATCAGCAGTATCCTCAAGATGATGAGATTTTTGGCATATCTTTTTGTGTGTTCTAGTCATTTTAAGAGAACCATCAGAACAAAACATTTTGGCAGGAAAAAGCTCTGTTCTTCATCCCTGAAGAAGGTCCTTACTTGCCTGTTTAAAGGACTGTATGCTTAGAGAGAATTAACACTTCTTTACCTCCAGAGTGCTTTCAAGGAGTCTAAAGTTCAGAAGATTTCTCCTCTTTCCACATGATGAATTTTAAAAACACTGGACAAAACCAAGCAGAAGGACTCTGTCTTTTCTAGGAAATCCTCTTCTCCCTCCCTCCATCCCGCCCTCTCAACATAACTGAGGAAAATGGCTAGATGAAAGAGCTCCCTTTAACTAAGCCCTCTGTCTCCAAGACTGAGGCTGAATTTTAGTTCCCCACACTGTACACAAAGAGAAGCCATTAGAGGCCTGAGGGTTAGGGGAAAGGCAGTGACAGGTTCCTTTTAATTAGGCTGAAAACTAACTTGGTGAGAATAGCTTGTCTGTATCAATAGCTCTAATTGACTGTTCTGAAGACAGACAGAGTGAATAAAGCAGGGGGTAATTATTGTCTGTGACAATTTGATTGACAAGCTTGTCCCCCGGAGGAGAATCCAGAAAGCCTATTGTCTAGCGGATCCCCCCAAATAAAGAATTCACTTTCACAGGGCTCCATTAAGACACACACTGGAGGGCTGGGAGATTTGGCAGTCGTGCTAATGGGCTAACAGTAATTTCAAACAGCGAGTCTCTCAACAGCCGGCTCAGGTGTATTCAGCGGGGAAGGCAGGAGGAAGAGGCTGAGGAGTAGAGAGGTGTGCTTCTGCCCCAGGGAAGAGAAGAAAAATGAGAGCAGATGACAAAGGCGCCGCTTTGCTCTTGCTGCCACACACCAAATGATTGTAAGCCAGCTGTTTTTCAATTCAGCATCATGGCCTGTCTTAAAAGAGAGCACTGCTTGAGGTCAACTAGAAATAAATAGAAAGCAATTGGAAGGGATGATGCTGTCCAATCTAACTTATCAAATACAGAAGAGAGACTACCCGTGTTTGTTCTCCAGGCCACCAACCACAGCCTCAAAGGACCGCAGGACATGTTTTTAAATGATTTGTGTTTCAGCACTGTGCTGAAATTTCCCGAAAGCGCTGCGCTACCCCCTGGGCAAAAGCCGGAGCCCTCCCGAAAGGCAAAGGAAACCCGGCGGGACACACACAGGAGGGAGAAGGCACCAACTAGAAAGCAGCTCGCTTCGATTCATGCAGTAGGTAAGTGGGAAAGTCACTAACGCGAGACCTCGGTGCTGCCCACTACTTCATCCCCTTTCAATTCATCTTTATTTACATCTAAAGAAACAGTGCTATGGAAAAAGTCCTCTACCAAATGGTGACTGCACTTGTTTTCTTTCTCTGAAGACTGCCTAAGAGCATGTATTTAGGGAATTCAAACACTGAACATGAAAATTCAGTATCTCTAGGGCTACAGAAGTGCTTCAGCCAGCAGAGCTCCACCGTCTAATCCCTCCTCGCCAGCAGCCTGGGCAGGGCCACCGCAGACACGCGGCTGCCGAGGGCGCTGGGGTACCGGCGAGCAGCAATCCCCAGTGCTGGCCTGTCCTCAACCTGCCTCGGGCTGCAGCGCTCCCTTTCCAGGCAAATGTTGCCCACTCAACAGAGATAACAAGAATGAAGTAGGAAATTTCTTCTCCATTTTCTGAAAATTTTTCAGACTTCAAACCCTCCATGTTCCATGGTAGGAAAAAATCATTTGAGCTCTTCCACTCCTACATGCGCTTCGTAAAGAGGACACATCTCAGGACAGGGTTCAGGCAGCTCCCTCTAACAAAGTCCACATCCCTTCTTTACCACGGTCAGACCTGGACTTGAATCTCAAATCTCTCAATATCAAATATCCCCAGAGAAGCAATCTGAACTGTTTCCCATTCTTGGATCCAAAACTCCACCCAGAGAAGCTTTTCTCCAGTTTGTTCTTCAGAAAAATGTTTCCGTTCTCATGCATTGTTTTTTTCCTCGTTTTGTTTTTGATGAAAGCCAGTTTTGTTAGAAACTCCTAACGACTTCGGTAAAAACGCTCCACATCAGTCATACACCACGACTGGGGCAGTTTGAGTCACAAACGTACCTCCAAATCTACCAGCTTGCTCTTTCACGCAGAGCCAAACCGTCTTGCCACAGCGCACGGGAAAGCCCAGAAGCGGAAGCACAATTTGCGGGGAGGCACAGATGCCGGGGCAGCTCCGGCAAGCACCGCCGGGCAGCCCTCCCCGAAGGCAGGGCAGCGACGGACACTCAGCCGTATTCAGCCTCGTCACGCTGGGTACTGTAGTATCACTCACGACAAAAATGGATCTTGACAAAGCCAGGTACCACACACTTACCTGCTGAGAAAGGCGGGTCCTAAAGAGCTTATCATCTAAATATCAGACACAAAGGACGAGTAGAAAACAGTCACGGGGTGAAGCGGGCTGCCCAGGGACTCAACAGCAGGCCAGTGGCAAAACCTGCAACCCCCGCCAGCTCTTCTGACCTCTAGTTAAGCGTCTAACCACTAGACCAGGGGTCAGCAACCCATCAAGTATCACATGCCAGGCTGTCTTTTTCTTTCACAAAATGGAAACTAAGCACGCTGGGTTCATGTTTCTCATCTTGCATGGAGGCAAAGCAGCGCAGAGCAGCAGCGGCTTGCTTCTGCAACCGGCTGCATTCCTGACTTCTGTGACTCCAGCTCAGCGGGAGTCAGAGGGAGACACGTCCGCGACTGCCGGTAGCACCTCGTCTCTGAGAGCAGCAGCGCTCTCCGGCTCCCGCCTCCTCACTCCCATCCGCTCCCGCCTCGGCAGCGGACAGGAGCCTGCCTCCCGCGCACCTCGGCGGCAGGTCTTGAGGGGCTCAGCAAGGGTGAGGGCTTGGGAGCCGTGGCCAGGGAACAGGCAAACAAGGCTTATTTTGTGCAAAACAGAACCTGCTTCTTTAGTCGCTTTGGAAAAGGTGCCACAGGTCAGTGGCCCCTGTACTAGGTAAGAGCCTCGCCGCACGGGCTGTTAGAGGAATTAAGCATTAATGAGTCCCAAACCCAGGTCACTGCCTGGCAGGTCAGGGCCATTCCCCGAGAGCTGCACTTGTGCTGAGAGGTCATTGCCCGAGCGCACACGGCGGCAGCAGCAGAGAGCGTACAAACCGCGAGATCTCAAGAGAGGTAGCCGGAAAAGCCCGAGAGCCAGCGAAGGCTGCAACCCGGGCTTGACAAAAGAATGCAGAAACCTCCCGGCGTCCTAGGTCCCAGCTCCGCAAAGGGGCCTCACTTGAGAGAACATACGCTGAACTCAAAGAAAACTTAAACTCAGAGCTATGCAAATGAATTTTCCTGGAAGCCAGTGGCCAAACCCACTTAAAAGCTTCATTTCTGCTCACAGCAAAACAATCTCATTTTCTGGGTCTTCGACCTTCACTCCACGTACGTTAAAAAAATCTGTTGTTTTTTTGGCTGAAACTGTTGGCTGAATATAACCAGAGTTTATAGATAATACTGATCTTCCCTTCACCCCCATCATATTTTGTAGCCAATTTACTACTCACTGAATATTTTGCATAAGAACAACTTGAGAGTAGGTGCTTGCCATACTGAAGATGCCCTAGTGACAAAACACACCTCAAAATAAATCTTGGGCTGGATTTCCACAGGAAAAAAGCTAAGAAATAATTTGAGCACTGCAATCAACACAGGGAAGCCAGGAAAAAAAAAAAAGGAAAAAACCCCAGAAGATACTGTGACAAAAGGCTTAAAACATGCAGACAGGACTTACGAACCAGTGCCCTGAAAATGTAAGCCATATCTAAAGTCACCAGCAGGCTCACAGCAGCAGCTTATAAACTTTGCCAGGTCATTACAGACAAAGTCCGAGTAGCCAGGCTACGACATGATGGGGATTAAAGTCCAACAAAGCCATCTCGAATCTTTCGGCTGATGGAATTTTAGGCAAAACTCCCAGAATTGATCGCGAATTCACTGGTGGCTCCTTCCTACCTTCCACAGCAGGTGAATACAAGTCAGCCTTCTCCCAAACTCTGCATTTTTAAAACTACTATGATTTAATTGAAATCCCATTTAAAAATTCTCCTCCTGAAATTTTCTTTGCTGTTGGTTGATAATGGTTTAATGAAGAGATGCTGGCTTTAGGCAGTCGAGTGTAAGCAGTTTCCGCCACCAGCTCCCACCTAGGGCGGGCTGGCCGGCCGGCGGACCTTCCCGTCGCGCAGAGCAAGTGCCACCGGTCATCCCAGACACACGTTCTCACCGAATCTGCAGCTTCAGGAGCACCTCCGACTTCAAAACGTTACTCAGTACGGTAGCAAACTCAGAAAGCACGAGACAGCAGATGGAGCTGAGATACTCCCGCAACCCAAACAGCGGCTTTGGTTAAGTGTGCGCAGTTTGGTGTCATGGTAGACATTTTAGCTGATGCAATGGACTGAAGCAACTGCTCCCAGGGCTGAGAGCAAATTTTTGTCTATAGTTGCAGCTGAAGAGCCAGGCTCTGTAAAAGAAATGCACGTTCCCCAGAAGGAACACAGAATGGTACATCTCATACATTCACTGCCTCGCCAATGATACTGGCATCTGTGCTGAGAGGCAGTGAATCTGGAGGAAAAAGCTGCTTCAAAGTGGTGGATAAGTCTCAGTGTTGCAGTTTTTCCGTGGGTGTGGAAACAGATGGCTGGGCAAATGACAAACCTCTTGCTTTGAGAAATGAGGAGGTTTCTCCAGAGTGGACAGAGCAAAATGTGATACAGCAAAGCAAGCAAGCTGCTCTATGAGCAGCGGCGCTGGCAAAGACTGGTTTCCCATGGCTTGTGGTTCGATTATCCCACGTCTAAAATCGAGCTCTAATGAGAGCTTCTCCTGAAGCTGAGGCATGTGTCCCGTGTGGATTCATTAATGTCTAATAATATAGCTGAGCTCACCCCTAACCCTCCCCTCAAGAGGGGAATTAATGTGTGTCCCTTTGCTTCACCCCGCCACCTATTTTCACTGAACTTTTAGGCTGAAATTGTCTAGTGGATTCAAAAGCTTTTAGAATAGGAGTGACAAGCGTGAAAACAGATGATACAATCACATAAGCCTCATTCCCCTAAGAAACCAGGCTAAAAATGGCTTAGGACCATTTTGGCACAAAACTCCTAATGGCTGATCATTTCAAAATGATTTTTTTTCCTTACTATTATGATAAGTAGGGATAATTAATGGACCCAGCCTTGAAATGTGGTGCACACACCAGAAGCCTGAACTCGTGGGCGACCTGGGCAGAAAGCATCTCACGTATGGAAGCTGGGCTAATTGGAACCACACTGCCACAAGCGGAGCAAAGCGCTGCCGCTCTCCCTCCTGCCACCAAAGGTACCAGGAAATACTTTCTTCCCAAACTGCTCCTGAAAGGACACGCTGCTAATTTGCCTTGTAAATGCCCAGCTCTCACAGCTAGAAAAGTATGGACAAATCTGCCCATAACTGGGACCCAATTATTCCTCCAAACTGTGCTTTGGGAGGCAGGTTTCAAAGTATGCCACAGCGACTGACCCTATAAATAAAGAGTCAGCACAGTCTTGCATGTGCTTCATGCTTTGAATCTATTTGCGTTTTTAAGCTGCTGGCACCATTAAGGGAGATGCTGTTCTCAATTAAAACCAGCCCATTGCTTCCCTATGCTTAATTAGGAGCAGGGCTGTTCATTCTGGCACCAGCAGTATTTTCTTTTCAATTAATGGACTTAACAGGCAGCAGATGCCAGTGTCTTCCTTTCTCCCTTCTCCGGCAACCACCCCATCAGTGTTTTTAAATCTTTGACAATGATTTTAAAGAGACGGCTAATTCAGATACTGCTTCTAGGACTGAAAAGAGAATAGTCCTTAAAAAAATAATCCTGAGTACATGTCACTACTGAGGGCGCCACAGTAATATTCGATCTTCCCCAAACAACAGAACAGATTAAAGCATACTGAATAAAAAGGAGAGTGGTGAATGAAATAACAGTGCAAGCCACAACAGACTAGGAGTACATTTTTTGTGCGATTGACCGTCCAGGCCAGTGGCGGGGCTGGTGGGGAAGGGGAAATGCAAGACGACTGCAGCAAGTCTCACTGGGAGAACGCAGCCTTTGGCACTTTCTTTCACTGTTCCCTTGAACATAAGATGCAGAGAGCAATCAGTTATTCCTATAATTGAAAACCAGTTACATTCCTACCAAAAATATATCAGCTGTACTTCAGACTTTTCTACAGTCATTCCCTGAACTATGTTTGTGATTTCAGCTAAACCTCAGTGCTGTATGTATAGACTTTGAAAGAGGATTTTTATTTGATTGAAAGCGTATGCAAGAGTGTAGCATGTTGAAAACTGAGCCAAAAGTAAGCTCTCCATAGCCAGTTTTAGCTTCTGGGTGGATTTCTTCCTTGGTGTACTACGCAGATGACTTCATCTCCCACTCTTCTTGGTCAGCTCACAAGAGATAGTATTTCTTTTCATCTAAGGTGCAGATCACTTGGTGTGGCTTTCTCCTCCGGGGAGCTTTGTCAGACCGTTCCTCTCTTTCCGCTGCTCCTTGCAGCTCACTTTACTCCTGGGTCAAGAAGTGACCAGAGACCCTCGCCTGTCCTGCGTGTGCCTCCTCGAAGGCCCTGAGCTGCCTGCTACAGAGAGGGACGTGACAACCCCCTCGCTGTTTCAGTCGGTTTTTCCACTCCCAAATGCAGGCCACCCTCGAGCGTGCGGGCTCTTACCAGGAACTGCCTAGCAACCACCCTGCAACCTGCTCCTTGATACGCCACACTCGCTGCCGAGGTTTTCCCAAGGCACCGTCTTTACCGGCTTCAGGCTCCCCTGGCCACCGGGCAATGGCAGGCTCTCAAGCAGTAAGAACTGTTCGGTGTGATGTGGCTTCAGCGCAAGACAGAGGTCCTAACCTCTAAACTTTAACAGGAGACCGATGCTTCACTTCGTATTAAAAAGCAGCCCAGTCCTTACATTGTGATGGCAAAAGAAAATGCAGCCTTATAAGATACATCATCTGCTCTGCAAGGCTGCAAAGGAAATTTGGGGGTGGGGAGGGCTGAGAGTGTTTTGCTGAAGCTGAATTCCTCTTTCTGACCACTTCCATAGCACTCTCTTCTTCTGCTCCTCCAGCTACTCCCGCTCATTCCCCACCAGGACACAACAGTGCTCCTTCCAGCTGGCCGGCCAGCTCAGCAGGCAATCGGATGGGGGGAAGGAACAGGGCAACACACATCCCTTGTTCAGCTATTGCTTCTAGCTGCAGCCTGCCCTCCAACTTCAGATCTGTCTTCTCCATTTTCTTGTCATGCCTGTTGTAATGGAGGCCTACCAGCGCCTGGCTAGATGGATTGGAGATCATGGTACAAATCTCGGCACCTGCCACCAGTGCTGCCTTTCAAACAGGCCTGGGCAGCAGCGTGTCGCAGAGCCACGGCTGAATCCCGTGTAAAGTCCTGCTATGGTCTGGGAGATGCAACTACCTTTTAAAGCTCAAGGGACAAAAATCATGAGGTTAAAGGTTTTTTTAAAAAATACAGATAATCTAACAGTTGGCCTAGTCTTGTTTTTCTGCTACTTATAATAAGAAAAGAGGAAGATACTGCCACAGCACAGAAGCTTCAAAATCTACGTGGTGCCCTAAATCAGGGCCTGCATTTTGCAACAACAGGCCACAACTACTGATCACAGCAACTCGGAAACCTGGCCACATCTGGTACTTGAAAATATCTATTTGTCCCAAGTGCAGTGATGGATTTCATGCTGTGGAAACCCTTCTTCTATGAAGAGACTTGGCGCGCTCGCTTCTCCTTGGCTGGCTACCCCACGGCTCTCAGGCAGTAACTCGCAGTTTCTGCCCCCTTCAGTCGAGCTGCTCGGGAAGCAAATGGCAATACACGGCAGTATGCGAGGGGCTGGCCTGTCCTGCTCGGCGCGCTCCCCCCTCCCCTATCTCGCAGATTGCCTTCCTGAGCGCTGCACTGCAAGGGGTCCAGCGTCACCCTTCTCCTGCCTCTACGACCCACGTCAGTATTTGTGTTCATTTCATGGCAGAAAGCCAGGAGAAAAAAGAGGAAAGGAATAGTTTGCTTTTTTTAACTTTAAAACTAACTCGTCTTTCCATTAAGCAGCTGGATCAGCTCAGGTTTAAGAGAGACTGTCCTTAATTAATTTGATAAGATTAAATTTAATTTAGAAAAAGCACAGAAGCTGCCAAGGGAAAATCTTCCTCCCTGCTGTACAACCCAAACTGGTTCTAACTTCATATCCTCTTTCATGGAAACTGTGAATGTGAAAGATAGGGTCACGTATAGTATTTAAATGGGAAATATAACATAATTGTTGCTGACATCAGAATCGTTATTCTTGTTGAAGGAAAGTACTGAGCGATGGTACAAAGAATAACCAAAGAAAAGGGGGTGGAGGGAGAGAGATGGAGGGAGTTGTTCCTATTTCTGTGAATTCTGAAGTTTGCTTTTTGGAAAGGGAAAGGAACCTGGGACAGTTTTGCAATCTAGAAATGCTGTTTGGATTAAAACTGTGCCCTTCTAATGCTATCCCATTTCTACTTTTCATTTTTACTGAAAAGAAAGCAAAGTAAGTATATCCCTGTATGAGCAATGGAAAAAGACAACCATTCCTCATGCAGAGAGAGCCCAGAGCCCAGCGCTGTTCACTCAGCTTCAGACATTTCCCCGAGATGCCCAAGCTGGGAACCGGCTCGCTGTTCCGGTCCTTGTGCGGTCAGTGGAACCGGAAAGCCTTTCTGGAGGGCAATCCAAGATGCCCAAAAGCTGAAGCTCCCTCTGGGAAGCGTTCTTCTCTTTCCACGGACTGTACTGGCAGTCTCAAGTGAATGCATCCCGATAAGGACACCCAGGAGAGATGCCTGCCGTTAGCTGCGACGGGTCTGCATTGAGGTGACGGATCCGAACACCAGACGGACAGAACTGGGCTGTACTGGATCAGGGGGCCATCGCAAAGAGTCGTTGCAGGTTCTCTCACCCAGCACTGAACGCCTGCTCTAGGGAGGCTGTACTGCAAATTATTTTCCTACCACTTGTATGACAGAAACTGGAATATATGCGTTCTTGTTGTCTGCAGCGACAACCCTCGAAAAAGTTTTTTAAGCAGGATCAGTGCTGATAACAGCTACAGAGAATATCTGAATTGCTTATTTTTAAAGAGCACAGTACGTGTCTCATTCTACTCAGCTTTCCAAAACTCCTGTCCTAAGTTGGAAGACTAAGAAATGAAGGGTATTTGCAGAAAGCTTCCTGAAGGGCACATCAAGAATTAAATGAGGCAATATAACTGAAAGAGCCTACTTTGAGAGCGCCAATAAAAGCCTCCTTGTGCAAAATTTAAGGGAACTGAAGAAGAAGAGGAACTGCTGCGACCTGAGGCTGGAGAAGATGGAGTCTGCCCAGGAAATCATGCTACATCAGCTTAAGGTAAGTCTGGCTCAGGCATTCTAACTCGAGGACTTTTATTTAATGAAATCCATTTGACAAATGCTGGTTTGGTTTAGGAAATACTACTTTGTCTAGCTGAGATTTACTGACATTTTGCCTGACTTCCCTTCAGAATCCCTGCCTCAGAGCTGTCTGATGAGCACACAGATGCTAGAAGGGATCCTGTGACTTACAGCCCAATCTTTGAGCCAAAGGCTTTAAATAAAATCCAGCCCAAGGCCTCAGTTGACAGAAGCATGAGAGAGAGGTCTTGAGAAAGACCCTTTGGCAAAAATCCATTACACCAGGCCAAAGTGACTTCTGTGCGAATGAGATTAAAGGGAAGTTTTCACTAGGGCATTTTCAGGTTTGTTTGGAAGAGTGAGATGGGGTTCACCTTTTACCACCACTGTTAGCACAGACTGGGAACCCTGGAGTCTTCCACTGGCTGAATTTCACTTAAAAGCAAAAAAAAAAAAAAGAAAAAAAAAAGAAAAGAAAAGAAAAGAAAAAGGGTTGAGCCACAGCACAAGAACAGCGTACCAGTGCCATGCTGCAGAACCACTTAGGGGATGTAAAGGGAGCTCACACAGAGACTGGCCCATCACATGTGTTAATTCTGCGTTTTGTGTACCGAACAGCTTCTGCTTTTTTATGTTCCATCAGTTTTGCTGCTTGTACGGATAGTTTATGCAACAGGGAAAAGGGTTTTAAGATGGAAAAACAACTCCAAGGCCAGAAGCACTGGCAAAGAGAAGTACTGTAAGAAACCACTTTCAAAATACAGCTTCTTGAGACAGACTGATTTCAAATGGATGATGTTCCTTTTGAAGGCAGGAAAAACGAGGAGCTTAGTGATTTCAGTGAGCTTTGATTGTCTTTCTCCGAGCTAATGAAATTTTTCCTACTGTAATTCTAATCTCAATGATAATAAGTCAATTTGATTCCGAAGTTTAAGCAGGACATTTTGGGATCCAGTATTTATATGCCATACAAATGCAGAAACCAAAAGCAAAATGAATGTATGCAGTGGAATATAGGACTGCTTAAATACTATTAAAACAAACAAAGAAACAAACTTTAAAGTTTTCATATATTCAGGGTTGTTCCTAACAACAGCTGAATGTGAAGAAAAGAAGCAGCACAACATTCACATTACAAATTGCCTGAGAGACATTTTCTCTCTCTCGCCACAGACCCAATGGCAGGGACCTCCTAACAACACAGAAACGCAGCCACAGTGAATTCCCTAGGTGGGAATACGCCATCCATCCTGTCGCCACGCTGGGGAAACGCGCTGGCACCTGACTCATGCAGCTTGCCGTCAACAGAGAGGCCGAGCACATACGGGAATGCAGCAGATCCCTTCCTGGAGCGAGCAGCTTCTTTCCCCCGTACGAGACACCCTTGCTACTGTCCTGGCATGCGAAGGACTGCTGAATTTCAGCTAATTGCTTGAAAAGTACTCCAAAAAACATGTCTTGAAATGAAGAAAGCTTTCAAACCCATCTCCCAAGTACACTTAACGAGTCTGCTTTAACACCCACTGTCTTCTTGCGGCAAAAACTGCAGTTCTTCATTCCTGCTGACTGATTTAAACACGCTTTAGCAGGACTATTTAAAGAACTACTGAATCATCATGAAAAGCTCAGAAAATATGGTCCCCACACTATACAGATAGAAGAATGTGCTTTGATAGAAGAAAATGCTTTGATATTTCAGCTGATTAAATAACTATCATCAAAAGCTTGTCCTGCTTTCCCAGGTTTATCAGTTAAAGTAACAAAAGATATTATCGCCATCCTTGAAACTCATATACTCTTATACTTTTATCACTACCATGCTACTGCTATTTCAATATATTGTCTGGCAGTTGCCTAAAAGCAGACATTCACACGACTGCAGACACCTCATCTGTCTGTTCCTCAGTTGTACTAAAAATTTATTGCAACATAAGCTTAAGAGTTGAATAACCAAGTCACTAAAATTTACTGTGCACTGATTCATCAGCAGCAGTTGACAACGTGCGTGCTCTAAGCGTTTGACAAACAGCAAGTAAAACTTGTTCATTTAATTCTCATAAAACTGGTCAGGATATAGAAAATGGTTGATCATCTGACCATCTTACCTTTTCTTTTCTAAAGTTTGGATTAGGTTTTCAAAACAAGTCAGTACCCAAAAGCCCTCATACTTCTTTTCTGCAAGATGAGATTTTGTTTATTTAAATACATAAACGAAAGTCTTGATTTAATATACTTTGCTTCTGGTCTTGCTCTCTCCCCCCCGCCGGTTCCCTCACTTATAAAGACGAACGTTTGCCCCGAGACAGGTATGACAATTTATGTGAAGTTCATTGAGTTTTGATTTTGATACAGATGTGCTTTAGATATGAAACTCCATCATGTATTTGAGTACTAATTTATTACTAGGTTTGATGTTAAATGAGATATAATATCCTGAGGATAATAAGTAACAAAGGCTAACAAAAGAAAGCTGGCATTTATGAACATTTCCTATTACTAAGGAAAGAAAACAGCAAAAAAACACCAAAGGTACATCGAAGTGAAATACTGTGTTTTAGTGTATTTATTTAGAAATTGAAGATCCGCATTTTTAAAAGAGCGGCAAAGGCACTTTAGAAAGTCTCACCCAGAATTTTAAAATAAAACTTCAGCAGGATCTTAATGGTCAGGTGTGGTTAAATACCACAGGCTATTAGAAAAAAATTCACATTGCTTAACCAAAAACGCACATGCATCCCTTAGAGGGCATGCCACGGGATGAAAGGAAAAGGGGCTCACTCTTCAGTGCAGCCCTTGCAGTCATACGCTCATGTTGGAACAGGGAGCGCACCCGAGGCGGGTTAGCAACGCACCTGGCTGCAGTCTGGCGACAGCGCGAGGTCTGGACTTGCTAAGTTCAAAGCTGGGCCAGGCAGCTGCTGGTTTTGTTCCTTGCATAAGCTTCGCAGCAAGCCCTTCTAAGATTTCTTCAAGCCTGATGTATGCTCTGGCCATGACTGGAACATCACCCTGGATTAAAAATGCTCTCACCATGTTGTGTAACCACCCCAAGTGTCCCATTTCACTCTGCTTTTGAAAGCGGCACATTGGATAAACAGAGTAACACAGGAACGTAACACGTAGGTGAAGATCTTTACCCTATCAAGTTAGGTGGGTACTTGTTTAGGCAGGACAGATGAAACAGGTTGCGATCGTCAAAAGGAAAAGCAGCTCCTATTCTTCAGGTCAATAACTGGGCTTTCACAAGTTAAAAGTCAGCCAGCAAATATTTCTGGAAAAAGAAAAACTCTGCAAAACAAGTGTTACAGATTAAGCAGGCTAATCAGTTTATCTGGCTCATGTCCTTCCCATTACAAATATGTTCCCTAAAAAATATTAAATATTATTTGTATCATTCTAGCCTTCAACATCCTTTGGGAAAACTATCCCCAAATTAATCAACTTCAATGTCAGGATGTTTCCCTTCCTTCCTCCTGACATCCTCTCTCAAATTTTCCTATTTCTTGGTTCCTGTTCTCTCTCTATAAATCACTCTCCTTGCATATCTTACATGTTTGCCTTGAAACTGCATTCCTCTCAGCCACTAATTCTGTAAATTAGCAAATAAAACACGCAGATTTGTCTGGCAAGAGTTACTCTACAGAAACGTTGCCTGTTGCCTGCTTGTGGCTGTGCCGCTCATTAGGACCAAAGTGCTGGTGGTGCGCACACCACATTCACCTCTACATTTTCCTTCTCTCAAAAACAGAGTAGCATCTTATTCCAGCTCCCTCAAACCAAGCCAAACCTAAAAATATATCCCTCGTGTAAGGTGGCTAACTGAAGCCAAAGCCTGCAGAGATACGGTAGCACGTGCAAAGAAGTCCTTCTACAACATCCCTCACCACGCAGATGGAATAGTCTTTTAATTGTCGAATATAGTCGCTGAATTTGAATCCACTACAGGCTGGATCCTGCTTACCAGAAAGGACATTTTAGCTCCTGTATCACAATCTGCCCTGTGACAAAAAATAAAAAGTGTCCCAATTTTGTGAGAGAGGACTCTTTCCAGAAGGAAGAGCTAATTAGAAGTTTAAGCCCTTACAAGAAAAAGACCTACAGATAACGAGTGGACAGAAGGCTTAGAACAAAGCCTGCCAGCATGTAAAGCCTGCCGCAAAGATCTTCAGTCAATCAGGGCAGCTCAGGCCGCGCGGACCCGCAGCGAGCACTGGAACCCCACGAACACGTATGCTGCATTAGATGAGATAAACACAGAAGAGAAAAGCCCTCCTGCGTGAGACTTGGCACTGCCACTAAGATGCTGGAGTGCTATAATAATACGAATTGTTCTGACACTAGAGATCCATACGGATGCTTATTTTTCTGTATTCCCATTTAAGTATATCCCTTGAGCAAGCAGGGAAAAATAAACGGTTCTTGATAGACACCAATGTTGCCAAAACTATTCTGAGGAACCAGAAAAACAAGTCTATCCTACGTGAAGAAATGCAGATACATGCTTTATTAGCCACCCATGTAAGGACAGAGTAGGCAGATTGAATTTCATTTGGTATTCATTTTAAGCTCCATATTTTAAGCAATACTTTTGACGTTGGCTCACTCTACTGACCTTGATACTTTTATACTCTTGATGGAATTTAAGCGGAGACTAAAGATAGAAGTCTCTCTTTCGTTTCCTGCTCCCTGTTTCTACAAAACTTAGAATCAGTGAGTACAGAGTATCCACGTGGTAATGTCTTAGAAACAACCTGTGTGATAGTTTTTAGACAGTATGCCAATATAAATACGTATAGCATACCTGCTTGTATTTTAAAGCTGCAATTCATACATATTCTTTGAGCATAATATCATAATATTTTACTTTGAACAGTATTCTCTGACTAGCAGATAAATAAGCAGAAGAGGATACAATTTATCCACATTTGCAATGAAATTTTCGCTAAGTCCTCTCTAAAAGAGGCCATTAAAGAAACACAGAACTGCGAGAACATCCTATCACAGACTAAACAACGGGGGGCATCAACGGGGGACAAACTCTTAAATGAACGTCACCCAGCACAGAGAGGGTACTAGGCTCAAATCCCTTTTATTTTTAATTCAGTGGCAAAATTCCCACCAACTTCAATAGCATTCTGTCTGGCTTTTAAAGATCTGGAAGTGAAGGGTAATATGGTAATGTACCTTTACTTATAGCCAACTGTTTTAAAAGTCTCCCAAGTGACAAAATTGGGCAGCTTCAGAAGAAGAGCTAACTGAACAAACAAAGCTCAGGCAAAACCACACCTCTTGAAAACACATTACTAGAAGATAGGCATCTAAATACCTGCAAGGATCTGTGACTCAGGACTTAGGCTGTGATGGATTAGCCTTCCAGAAATAAGATCCAGCCATCATGATAGGCAGCTCTCTGTTCAGTTTGCAGAGACAGACCAAACACAACTAAAACTGATAGCAATGAAATGGAAAATGCTGTACTGGGTAAGCTAATGGCATGCCCTCTACATGATTACTACTGTCTGATCTGATCATATCATCTACAAGCAAAAAGTAAGTAGGGAAGCTCAATGAAAAAGCTGAAACTGATTTTAGTGAAGACCTGAAATATAAATTAATGGAGTCAATAATATGTTATATGATTACCTAATCCATTCCAGATTCAGCCAGGACCTATAGCAAGAAGGCAGAGCAGGCTGTGCCCTCTGATGTGCAATCCTGTGGTCCATGAAATGTCTTAGTAGCTGCCAAGATGAGGAAAAGTTTACCACACCCAGCTCCTGTCTCCTCTGTTACACATGGGGGGTAAGGGATAGCTTCCACGTGTGCAGCTATTACTACAAATAGGTTTTAAAATGAAAACAACCTCAAGTTTATCTGAATTAATAAAAGGCACAGAGAAGAATAATTGGGCAATTTACCTTCTCAGTACAAAATGACAGAGGAGGCATCTAACTAATTAAGCAATAATAAGTTTACGAAGAAAAAAAATCTAGATCAGAGAAGTGAAAGGAGCCAAGACAATTTTCTCAGGACTTAACGTTGTAATGAAATGAACTATGATGCATAATCAACCGGTTAGTAAACGTATACTGCATTAACAAAACCTCAGACAAAACCATCATTTGTGAAAACAATATTTTTACCAAATATGTTTTTAAACGACGCAGGAAAGTTTCTCAGCGTCAAAGAGCAGAATCTGGCCCACCTGCTTTGACAGAGCTGGGACTAACTGCACAAGTGCAAGAGTTAAAGCATAACCTGACTGTAGCCCGTGACCGATTTCCACCAAAGGGGGTTGGTGAATTCAGTGAAGAACAAATAGTGGGAGTCCCTTGACATATCCTTTAAAAAAAGACAAACTACCTACCTACAAGTAACCATCTCTGGCTCTCATAGAAGCCAAGCTGTGTGCGTTTATAATCTATTCACTTTGTCTACGTGCCCATTAGGATTGTAACGCTCAACTCTGCTTCTCTGTCTTACATGAAGAAAGCGGTCCAGAACCTGTGCAAGACGAGAATGCATACGTCTAAACTGGCTAAAGATTATCACAAACATTTGGAGGAACTGGCCAGATCCTAATCATATGTCACACTAGGGACATCTACTTCTCTTTTGAAAAGAAACACAGTCTTGAGACAGTAGTTATTACTGGTCCTTAACAGACAAGCACCGATAACAGCAGCACCCTTCCCTACCATTGGATCACCAGGCAAAACCATCAGCTGCAGTGAGATGGACTACATCGCCATTTATCTATCTCACATTTATAGGCCTATAAATTAGGAAACCACCTGCAGCCAAAATGTGATTCTTTACAATTAAGAAAAAAGGCTCCTGTAAATGCACTGTGATGTCAACAGAAACTGCATAAATGTAGCCAAACTTTTACTAAATATGCTTCACGAAAGCTTGAAAAAAAAATATCCAGGCCACAGCTTATCTCCTTCTTACTCTAAAAGGACTCAGTGGCTGCCAACTGTCCTCTACCTGCCCTGCTCTCTCAAGGATTTTTTAGGCCAAGAGCAGCACTTTTGAGAGCCACAGGCAGGATCTTGCTGTGGAGTCCTGTAGGTAGAGGCTAATGTAAGCCTGGAGGAGGAGGTGGCTGGTCTTTGGTACCTGTTTATAAAATGACTTACAGAAAGCGTTCTTGGTGTGTAGGCATGACAGGAAACATCTCCTGAAGTGAAGCACAATCTTAGATTTATCAGTTTGCCTTAGGGGGTGATACACAACATACATTACATGCATGTCCCCAAGCCTGTAGCCTTAAACTAAGATGTTTGTATGGAGTTATTTTTCCTTACTGTTTGTACTGTAGGAAAAAGAAAAAAGAATATTACCATAGCATGGACAGTAGCATACTTCAGCCTTGAACTTAAAAAGACCTTTTTCTCCAGTTAAGTGGTGATCCCTTCAAACAAAGATGAGCAGGCTGATCCAACTCTGAAATTTCCTCTCATTAGCCACTGTGTTTTCCTGCTTCCATGAGTAATGCATTTCCCACAAAGATCAGACTGTTTTTCAGAGCAACGCTATTAGCAGACATCCTTTGGGGGGGGTGTGCGTGTGTTTTTCATTGTTACCCTTAACAGTAACATAGCTAATTTCAAAGCATTAGGATATGTTGTCTTCATAGCACAAAAACTGACAGATGTTCCATATGTTAAAAATAAACCTTAACGCTATTCCTGTGCTGCCCTCAGTGTTTATTTTCTTGTAATTACTTTGGAAGCTACATTACTTATACAGAAATTAAACTGGGATAAGTAATGCTTTTAATGAGACACGGGAGAAACCTGTGTCATGGTGCAGGTTTGGAGGATTCAGCAGATAGAGTTGCTGCTTCTCTTGCACAGCTGACAGACGTCAGTCACATGAAGTGACATCCCAGTCTGACACATGAGTGTAAAAAATACCTGCTGGTTCTGAAGACTGAGCAAAAAATGGACATATAAAGAAACCTACATCTGTGTGTCTGGAGAGATGGTCAGTGATGAGCAAGACTCAGAGCAACAACTTCTATCTTTGATGTTACAGACAACCTGGAGTTGCCACATCTGATAGGACTGCAGGATAGGCTCTACACAGATGCCCAAAACATATTTCTGGAGCTCAAGTTCATCTGCCCTATGCAGCACTTCCCCAGGACTCACACTGCCATAGAGCAGTTGACCAAAAGTTAAGCAGAGATGGTATCAAAGGCGGCCAAGCCAGTTTTGGAAATCTTGTGCCATCCCATGCTCAAGCATGGATGATGACAGCAAAAAGGTCACCTTTACCTGGATTCACAGCTCTCCCCAAAGAAGGCAACAAACGATTCATGCTCAGGAGCAGAAAACAAGGCAGCATGTGCTATCCCATCCGAAAATAAAGCGACCCTGCGATTCATTAGCCTGCAGAGCCTTGTCCAGCAGACACTGCTTAGCTCAAAAACAGCTCTGCAAAAACCTCTCTAAAACGTTCACCTTTGAAACTGATGCACGTTTTGTCTTACCGAACCCAGAACATACAGTTTTAAAATGTACTTTAAAAGTTACCAAAACCAGTGGATTGTCCCACGGAAGAACCGGGATTCCTGTATTCCTATTAGAAAGCAACAGCAATAACAAGAGTAAAATCTATGAAAAATCTCTGTGAATTTTCACTTTCCCTGGAAGGACCATGAACCAGGCACATTTTGCAGGCAAGTTTTGATGGGATTATTCCTTGTCAACACAGAACTCGACACCACCTGCTCACGCCGGTCTGTGCCCATAATCTCTATCTGTGTAAGTATCCAGATAATACTATTTCTGCTATTAATAATGATAATAAAAATGCCTTTCCCCCCCTCATCAGGCCCAGTGAGAAATCACAATCTGAAAGCATTTCAAATTCCGTCAACCATGAAAATCAATCAGCGCTGACAACCTCAGCCGAAACGAGGCTCACCGAGGCCGTTTTCAGCATCATTGGAGAGCTGCCAGCCTAATCCCCTTGCTGTAAATACAGTGCTGTGAGCACCTCCTGACAAGGGAAAATGAGCAGATTACACAGCGAGGTAACAAGCTTGAACTGCACGACGCAATGAATGGGGGGGTGGCAAAGGAAATCAGCCTCCCTCTGCACTCCCCAGTTGAGTGCTATTCACCCAACTTGTGAATAAATCTACTAGAGCCTCTGAAAGTCGACCTTTGCAAGAGGCAAAGACTTTTGCCCAATCAAATACAAAACAAGGTGCTTGCAAACTCTCCCCCTCTCTCAACTCGCTGTTCCAGCCTGAGCCGCGCTGGCAGCAGGAGCCCCGGGCGGCCCCCGCGGGCGCTCTGTCCCACGGACCACCCGCGCGCTGGGGCCTGCAGGTTCTGCCACGCGCTTTGGTAGAGAGGACACTGCCGAGCGGCTTCACTGCCACATCCTCTGGGCTCTCTCCTTGGCCATCCAGCAAAAGGTATTTCAGGGGAGTAGAGCAGTTAGGCGCTGAAATGGCCGTGTAGCCAAACCGATTACACACCCACATCTTTCAGCATTCAAGGAGCTCTTAAATGACATCAGCATTTCTAAGTCACATTTGTTCACCATTTCTTATGCTCATGACTCCTTTCAAACTGTTGATACGCTACAAGAAGAAATTAAATGCGATTCCAATAACGCAAGGCGCGCTGATGGACTATTCAGTGATCTGCACCGTTTGGTTAGTCCCACCCAAGCCCGCCAAAGCATTTCTTGAACCGCAGGCAGTACAGGTGCTGGGACTCCAGTGCCTCAGCCAGTTACTGCTTTCCCTCTCACCCATGCAGCCTTTGGCCTGCTGTGCAAAGAGCTGGCAGTTGTTCCCTAAGAACTATCGCACCAGCTAGATATGGCCAATATTTTGCAGAGCTTCCCCTTTGCCGTAAGAACTCCAGCAGAAGGAAGAGCTCTGTGCAGAGGTCTCTATGCTACCAAAGGTGGCAGGGCAGGTACTCACGCGCCTACGCGCTCTTAGAGAGCGTGTTTAAATTAAGCAAACATTATTGCCCCCAAACACTCTCTAAATTTTGCCTTTATTGCTGGACACGAGGGCTTTATAATTTTAATGACTTGTGTTTCTTCAGAAACTTCATGCTCTTGAAGACAGAGGCGAGTTCTTCAAAACACTGCTTTAAACGTTAGTTCTCACCAAACAGCTGTTACACATAATATTCAGGTCTTATTATTCATGAACTTTCAGCTGAACCATTTTTTTGTTTGCACAAATGTTAAGGAAGTGGCTGCTTTCTCCAGAGCTGAAAGGGTGTTTGTGCCAGGACAAGGATGTCCATTACTGCCTTGGTATTCATTATGCTCAGCTGCTCACCTCCTCCCTTCAGAAATTTAAATCATACAACCAGAACAAAGCAACGATATCACCCTGCTTACACCACCAATCACCCACTCCCAGTCCCAAAGAGAAAATAATTCAAATAAGCATTTTCTAAATAATTGTTTATCCAAGCTATTCTATTAATGTCATGTTTGCTGAAAGCAGAAACAGGAAAATGGCTTGGAAAAGAGCTCAGTCTACAGCGAATATTGGCATTATTTTTAGCAATAAACCACCGGATCAGCCTTATGTCTGAACAGCTCTGCAATAGCTAGCCAGTACACGCATGGATACGGGTGATGAAAGAAGAGGATTATAAACTCACTGAGACATGTGAGAAACTCTCAACACTTTTCGCCATTATAAATATTTCTTTTTCTACGGCACCTTTAATGAACAACGTTATCCAATCTTGGGGACTTTTGATTAAATTTAGTACTATATCTTGATACAAGGAGTTAACGTTTTCCAATCTACTTACAGGGCAAATGGATTTATGTGACTGATAAACAGCAGATAAAATACATGAAATCTCTAAGACATTAATGGAAGGAATACATGTTTATTTTTTCCTAATCCTAAAACTTGTCTTCAAACTTAATAAAACTCTCATATTTGAACAGCTTCTTTGGCATAGAGACTCTGAGCAACAGCATCTGCAGGTCTGGAAACACGATCTGCCAGCTACTACTTAGACTCTCCGCTTGCAGCCGTTTCACTGGGCACCTCAACGCTTTCCACGCGGGAGCTGCAGATCCAGATGAAAATCTGCTGCAAAAAGGAAGCTTCAGTGGGTGTGGGGGAAGAAGGATAAATAACTCCTTTCAATACAGGTAACAGCAGAAGAAAGCACAGAGAGCCCCACAAGGCTCTGTGCTACAGCCTATCCCCAGCAACATATTCCCAGATTAAATGAAAACAGGCAACTAACGACGCAGCAAAGTTTGCTGATACCAACGTATCAGGACAGGCAACAACAAACTGCAAACAGTTGCAGCAAGACGTTACTGAGTGTGTGGACAATAAAAGGGCAGAGGACACTTACGCAGAAAAATGTTAAATCGTGCATGTTGGAAAATGTAATCCTAACTTCGCATACACAGTGGTGGACTGTGAATTGGCCATTTCAGAACCAAACCTTGGGAGCTGAACTAGATCGTTGAATAAAAATGTCAGCTCGATACTCAGCAACTGTCAAAAAGCAAAGAGAGTGCTGGGAGTTGTTAGGAAAAGCACTGAGAACAGAAGAGCAAACATGGAACAGTGACCAGGATGGACTTGCATACAGAATACAGCTGCGGTGCTGATAGCCACTTTTCCCATCTGAAAAAGGATGCAGCACAACTACAAAATACATTTTGTCCTGAAAAAGAGATGACCAAGTCAGGACATGAATTAGGCCTATATAACATCAAGTGACACAGAGACGAGGCCTGGAGATCAACTGTTTCCTGTTTCTTCTAGGACAGGAACTGGGGGCATCAAGTGAGACTTGCAGGTGGCACATTTGAAAGCGACAGAGGAAGCAGTTCTCCACACAATATGTAGTTCAGCTATGAAACCCATCACCGTAGGAAGCTGTAAATGCTAAGAGGGATACAGGTTCAAAAAGCAACTGGACAAATTAGCAGAAGTAAAGTCCAAAGTTGTCACCTCTGGCAGCTCTTTGAGACGGGAATACCACTAAGATAATGGCCACTATATTCTTGCCCTGCTCTGCTGCTGTGCTCCAGACATCCCGTAGATGCTGGATACATATGCCCTTTTTTAAAGAAAAAACTTAGTCAAAATGGTTTCAGACCTGCTTGTAATGTGTCATCTGTGTATCGCTCAAGAACCTTTCAGTGGAGTTCCTGGAGTGAAAGCCCTCTAGAAGGAAAAACACAAGTATGACAGCTCCTTTCAACACATCCATGATCTATTGTCACACTTTGATACAGAAAAGATCTTACTTTTAGAATGAGAAAACTAATTTTTAAAAATTACACAGAAGAAATACGCAAAGTGTAGCTTTGCATATACTGCTGCTCCAGCTGGTTTTTGATGACTTCCAAGAACAAAAAATAAACTCTGCAAGGACATTTGCAAATTGCTTACACGACGAAAGGCAAACATAAGCCTAGAGAAAAATAAAAATATACCTCAAAACAACAATTAAGTCCATTACAACAGTATTGCTTCAGCAAGCTGTCTGAAGCACTTTGCAGCTTTGGACAGCTAGCTGAGAGACCAGGAGTCATTTCGTGATACATGTAGGACAGATGAAGTATTGTTTCACTGTTTTCAGCTTTGTGACCTGATGATCGCCTTCCGTAAGTCATTAGCTATCCATACTTTGCACCATCCCTTCACTAGCCGTGTCACGAAGATATTTTGATTCTGGCTGGAAAAACCTATCTGCAAAACATACTTTATTTTTTCCTAAAATAACCTGAACAATACCTCAAACCATAACCAAACAAGAGGCTTGTACTGAGAGGATTTCCCTAAGTCTATAAAGTGCAAATGGCAAAGATAAAAAGGAAACCCAGAATGCAAAAGTCTACTCCCAGGACACTGATGGTAGAAACCACAAAGGAAAGCAAGCACTAGAAAGCTGGAAAAATGCCTCTGTGATTCAGAGAAAATTCATAATTAAAAAAAAAAAGAAAGAAACAAAAAGGAGAACCCCATGCAATGAAGGCAGGATCAATTGTGTCTGCTTTGGGCAGCTTCTCAATTCACAGAGGGATTTGAGCTGCTGTTCATGTGCTGAAGAGCTTTCCAAGAACCAATTAAACCCTACTGGAGGGAGGGGAACAGAAAAAGGCAGGAAAGGAAGCTCCCACCCTGAAACATTGCCACAAGTCGAAACTACAGGCAAGCACGCATCTGTGGAGGCAGCTGCAGCAAGCAAGCGCGGGAGGCTGCGGGGAAGGAGCGTGGGCACGGCGGGCTGGGGCACCAGCGGAGGACCGGCTGGAGGCACCACCAGCAGCACCGCGCGGCTCGGGCCGACGGGGCTGCAGCGGGCGCCCGGCCGCCCGTCAGCCGCGCAGCACGCTGCTCGCCGTCCATCACCCGCGGCAAAGCGGCTACCAGCGCCGGCCTGACAGGAGCGCCAGCATCTAAGAAACCCTGACGGAGCGGGAGCGAGGCCGAGCCTCTTGCCTCTCTCGTCCCCTTTGAAACGCGGGGTGAAGGCTGGGGGAGAACGGAGGGACACCGATGATTGATAACAACCTGA
This sequence comes from Dromaius novaehollandiae, assembly GCF_036370855.1. Classification (NCBI taxonomy): domain Eukaryota; kingdom Metazoa; phylum Chordata; class Aves; order Casuariiformes; family Dromaiidae; genus Dromaius; species Dromaius novaehollandiae. The sequence goes on along the minus strand of NC_088106.1, from coordinate 27,734,296 downwards.
TATCTGTGTGCAGCTTTATCAGGCTTTTTAACTAATGACTGAGGCAACTCCGCCTCTACAAAATCAATCACCATGTCATAAAAGTCTGAAACACTGCAAAATTAAGTGCCTGCCCCAGGGCTATAGAGCGTGTGTCATGTTTAAAGTGAACCTAATTCCGCCGGGGGTCTCTGTGGCTTTCCTCACCCTCAGAGACGGGGCGAGACATGGCGAGAACATCCAGAATCAGCGCCTGCCCTTAAAGGAGCGATTCCAGTAAACCCAGCCGCCTCGAACTCACTCAGCAGAGCGGCGTGCTTGTCATGCAGAAGGCAGCCGGGGATCTAGGTATTTAACCACAAACACGCCAGAGGGGACGACCCGGCGGTCGCCGGGCAGGGGGGCAGCACAACCCAGTTCTTTCCCAAGATACTCGATCTTGCTTCAAAAGCGAGACAAACATTCGAGTTTGCTGCCCTCACTGTGAGCACCACAAGCCACCTACGCTCTCTAACTGCAGTGCTCCGGGAAACACCTGCTCTGGGCCACGGTACTCAGATACGGAGAAGGGCAGGTGGGCGGAGGTGAGCACGTGGAACACTTGATGTGTACAGCGTGCACGTCCGAGGACGAACCGGGAGAAGCAAGCCTGTGCTCCTCCAGCAGCGGCGTACAGCAGAGAGAGTGCTCCCGGGCTTCGCCGCGAACCCGGCACCTTCCCTGGGAGACCGCAGTGGCCTTCGGTGGTTGTCAAGTTTATTTCTGACATCGATATATTACTCCAGATTGCTCTGGTAAGATGATTTGGTCTTTGGCACTCAGAGATGGAGATCTAGAAATGAGATAATGAACCTCAGTATATATTTTTAAGAGGGAAATATCTAAGGAATCTTAAGGAAGCAATTGATGGAAGGAGAGAGAAAAACCAGTTAAAAAAAAAGATAAATCACTTTCTAATTTAGGACTCAGGACAGCTCTTTTCCCTGATTGTGGAGAAAGAAATTACACTTTCTGTCTGGCTTTTCTCTGTACAGTAAATAGGAAAGCAAAAGCTTTTCTTGCATTTTACTTCATACTCCCAGAAGCCTCTTCCTGCTGGTGTGACAGGAGAGCGAGGGCTTCCAGGAGCGCGCAGCACTCTGCCAACTTGCTCAGACGCATCGATATCAACCCTGTTCTCCTCCCGCACCACGCAACTTGTGCCTTCGTCCCCTGCTGTTCAGCCAGACCCACATCCTGACCTTTCGGAGGCGGAAAACATTCTTCTAGTTTATGAAAAGGAAGATTTTTTTGTAAAGTGAGTCAGACATTAAGTGATTTAAATGCTTCAGGGGAAAAAAGAAAAGGCATATTCCAGTACAAGCTTTTGTAAGCCCTGACTGGACAGTTACGTGACAATGACTTAAATAGTCATTCTTAGCAGCTGCCACACTCTGCTGGGTGAGATGAGAGCTTTTCTCCATAGTCATGAGATATCTGTGCTAACCTCTACAGAAATGCTTGGCCAGTGGTCGAGTTTTACACTGTTTCTATTTTGATCTTGTTTGTAACCATACTAACCTTTTAACAGACAGCGCTTCTGCCAAATATGAATTACTTTTCATAATGCTTTTTTTTAAAGCTTGAACTTAACATAAGCCTGGGGATTCTTTTCTCTTCCCCTTTCATACAATATATTAATTCAACCCCTTCCTGCTCATAAACTTTCCAAGAACTGGAACGGTATTTAGACAAAATCTAAACCCACATACTTTTCATATACTTCATGGAAATACTCCTAGCTATGTTTGCAAGCAGCTAAAGATGTGCTTTTATCTTGCCATGAAGTCACGAAGTTTCATTTCCAACATCATGGTTGCTTCTATGGCAACAGATGGTGACATCAAACACAGGATCATGACTTCACTACAGGATCAAGAGGGATTAGCTTTGCACTGAGGCAGTTAAGATCTAATGCAAACAGATAGCTGCAACAATTGCAAAGAGAGTTAATGGCAGGACAGTCTACCCGTTGTGTAAATGTTCTTCTTGTTTACCCCAGTATGAAAATCCCTTTAAATCAACCAGCTGTTTGTAAATTAAGCACAAATGGATTAGTTTTAAAACAAGCTCATAGGTTTGAGATGGCTTTTCCACACATACTCTATCTTGTGACCGTGCTCAGTGCTACAAGTCCCACCCATACTAAGAACAGCCTGTGGGAGAAAGCAGGGTGGAATTACAATACCATGCCTTACCACCACCCTGAGGACTTTCACCTGCCTTTAACAGCTTACGCTATGAGCGCAGCAGGTAGACTGAACATTTTTATTGAAGCTTCCACTTCAAGGGCTGCTTGTTACTCCTAAAAACCTTGTGGGGACAGTTATTTAATTACATACGACATATTCTCTTTCCTAGAGGAGGATGCTTAACTGGATGAAGTCCCTGACCTTCCACCTTTTAGTTATCCATAGAGGACCACACACAGGGTCCCTAGCTTCAAAGGTCTCTCTAGAGAAATCAGGAGCCAGCACTTGCTGGGGACAGCACACACAGTCAAAAAAGCAGCTTCCCCTACGGAGCAAGATGGAGAGGGATCTTCCCAGGACAGAGCTGAGCCTGCTGGCGAGATATGGCAATTTGCATCCTGCATCTTGCAGGTGGGAGAAGAGACAAATGCCCTATTAGCAGCAGCACAAGAGGGAACTGCCCCTTGGGATCCACCTTTACAAAAACTCCCCCCAAATTCTCCCCTCCTGGTTGGGTTCCTGGGAACAGGTACTCAGCATGATGACACTATTACATACGAAAAATTCATCTGATACATATGCACGCTGGGCTCTGCAAGAGCTCAGTGTTACTGCTACACGTTTTCTCTGTGCAGTAGATGCTGAGTCCTTTCAGCAACCAACACTGAACTTCTGATGCGTATTCAGGGGAACGCGACCAGACTATGGCATTCTCTGTGTCTCCGTGGATGATTTATGTTTTGAAACCGTGCCGGATTGGACAACTTTTCTGCCTCAAGAAGCAGTAACTTCACAACTGCAAGCAAGCCCCACCGTTGCGTGGCCATGCCCCGAGAGAGCCACCCCCGCAGGCTGTGAAGGTAGTTCGGATTTCATGCCCAGTCAGTCTTATGCTGCTTTGTTGAGATGCCAACGAGGGTATAAAATTCTGTTCCACTGTCAGAGTCTTCTTTTATATGGACACATCAATTAGACTACCAGTCCTGCCGCATTAAAGCAGATTACGTTGATTAGTACAGCCCTTACAGAAGACAAAACTTTGAGCAGCTCTCTCAAGAATTAAAGCTAAGCAATAGCTGAACCATATGACAGGATAAGAGGGTCATTTAAAATCTCAGAATCCATTTCCATAGGTTTCTAAGTGCTCTCTAGTTTTGCTGTCAGTGGGCTCATCTTGCCAAACTTTGCTGGACTGTCTTATCAGGGTTAATAAGCATTAATTTATAATTAGCAAGGAACTAACCTAGACAAATGCATCCATTTTGCATAAGAACTATCAATATAATATCAAAGCAAATGAGGAAAACAACAGCACAGGTGCCACCATGGATATTAATGTAGTGGGACACTTGAGTTGTATTCACTTCCAGACACATTTAGCTTGAAGTGACAGATTTTTTGACCTTCGTCCACACGTACTTATGTGTTAATGAGAAATCTTTCAGACTACGTTGTCACCTCTACTCTTCTTTTCCTGTCGCTTCTCACTTCCAGCCAGCTTCCCCCATCTTCCCCGTGAGCGCAGCTCCTACCTCAGGAACTCTAAGAGATACTGTTTTCTCCCAGCATGCTTAGAAGAGGAAGTCGAAGGCTTTTCATTCCTAAAAACGCGCTGGCCAAAACTAAAAGCATTTCACCTCTAAACAATAATCAATCAGTGAAATAAAAGATTAAATGCAGAGAAAGAAATGTGTACTTCACAGCAACCTCAATGCCGCAGACATTACACAAGCCATTTATCCTCCGCACCTCAGTCACGACAGGCGGATTACGTTGGCAATGCCTCCTTCCGCCCGCTGCCTGCCTGCCTGCCGCCCCGCAGGGTCCTCGCCGCGGGGTACGCACGGCACGCTTGATCCTGACCAGCGAACTCGGCCACTCCTGCACTAGCCGTGGGCAGCCTCCTGAAGCAGGCTGATGGCTCCACTCAGCGCTGCCTCTAAGGCCGGAAAAGTGGCCAGGATCCAGAAGCGGCATGTGTCCGTGGTGTGAAGGAGGAAGAGATAAGGAGACGTAGGTATTTGGATCCGTCAGTGACTGGCTTGGGCAGCGGAAGGAACAGTGTCATACAGCAAATAGCTAACAGGAACTGAAGGCTGACTCCAGAAAGAGCCAACTTGCAGGAATGGATTTTGCAGTAGGTTGAATGGCTACAAAACCTGGCAGTACTAAAACTAACATGTAAATGTGCCCCAGATGGTGTACAGATCCTGGGATGAGCTGTGAGCAGGGCTTTCTGGTCCAATTCATCTTTGAAGAGCTGGAGGGAAAGTAGAATCATCCCTTCCCCACCAGAAACACAACAGGAAAAATAACAGCTCCAGGACAGAAAAGCTAGAAGGGGTGAAGGATGAAATTTTCTGGGGAAGGATAAAGAAAGCCACTACTAAAACCCAGTCCTAATGGAAACCAGGACTGAGCTATTTGACGAAAAAGAGCACAGTGTTTTATCTGTCAGGTGCTGCCATTACTGGCCAGTAGCAGCACTGCTTTGACCGTGTTTAAAACACAACCTTTTGAAAATTATTAGGATTGTTTGTGGCCTTTGGTCTTGCTAAAAAGACATGTTTAAGAAACAAATTCTTTCAGCCTTCCTAAAACAGCTTTTAAAATGAATCAGGTGGCCTGCATCTGACCCATTTCCACTTATTCCTCCCCTAAAAGCAATGCTCTCTACGTGAGTCCTGATCAGCAGATGAACCCAGGGCAGAGGCTCACTTGAGCCCCCCTTGTACAGCACTGCCTATCCGAGCATGAACTCCAGAGGCTTCGATCCCCGTTCATACTTTGTGCTCCACAGATGCTTTCCCCCACTTTTGCTGCCTTTGTTTTTAGGGGGTCTCTGTACAACCCCCTCCCCTTTAAGTATATCTTTTGTTGTAAGCAAGCAATGAGTTGAGAAGCAAAACTGAAAGGCCTGACAGTCCCCGCTTCCCACTGACATACTCCCTTGTTTACATCAAAAACCATGGGCTTTCAAGAAAAGCAGCAGAGAGTGGAAGGTGCACAGAATCATTTATGAGGCAGTGGTGACATGACAACCTTCAAAAGACCAAAGTCGATGTTTGTCAGGCCAGGAGGGTGGGATTGCATTAAGCTGCATTTCATTAAGAAAAAATAATACTCAGAAACTATTAAGGGGTCCCATGTGGCTGCTTCACCACATTTAATTTAATGTCTTTCCTCTCCAGTGACCGATCCACCCCCCACCTTCTTACAAACGATGACTTGTGGGTCTTAACCTTACAAGCGAAGATACATTTGACCCATTAGTTACCCTATTTAAAGGCTTTTGTTAACCCACAGTATAGAGCTTGAGCCATGATTTTATGTTGAGACTCCAGATCACAGAAGCAGATGGTGTCATAAACCCCCCCACCTCCCCCTACCCTATTTATTCAACTTCTGTTGGGTAATCGACATTCATTCTTTATGCACCATTTTCTAGGCAACATGTTATCCCCGAAGATCTCAAGCTGGGGCAGCGGGTAACTGAAATGCTGGTCATAGGGAACGCCTCAGGCAGCGTCTGCGTTTGAAGCTGGCGTCTCTGGCCTATTTCTCGAGAAGCACATCCCAAACATCAAAACTCAGAGCCCAAATGCAAAAATCTCCTTGAATATATAAGAACTCCTTTTGCATTTGGGTGAGTCTAGGAATGAAATAAAAAGACAAAGGACTATTTCATCTAAAATACAGCCTTGATGCTACAGTGCCTTCTATGCGTGTTTTCATTTTTAAAGCTTCCTATTCCCATTACCCATTACCAGGTTCCTCACCAAATGTACTTATTTTCTCTTTCCAGAAGGAACTGCAGGAAAGATAATAATACATCCTGACTCTGTTGACTAGAGAAGAGGATTTCCCAGAAAGCTGCAAAGTTCACAACCTTCAAAATTCATCTTTTAGGAGAGATGCATGACACACAAATAAAGTATGCAGAATTAAGGAATGGAAGAAAAATCCAAACATGGGCACGTTATACTACTTTTCTGAAAGCAACTAGAATGCTAAAGGGAAAAAGAAATCAGTAATCAGTACTGAGGAACAGACAAGAGGCATTATACACGCTTAATAACAATTAATGAATGATCTATTTAAATATCCTGTCTCATAGTCAATGAGTCGAATCCCTACAGAAGAGATTTTGAAAGCCTAGTCGGTTTGATTTTCAGAAGGAAAGGAGAAGATCACTATTCTATTGCGAGTTTATGGTAAAACATCTGAATTATAAAGCAATTTTAATTCCATTAAAATTTTAATTCAATGCTTAGCACCAGCAGAACACCACTTTTCTGCTTGTGCTGTGGGGTACTGGCCCCAAAACCAAGTAGGAAGGTGGTGGTCTGATGAGGCACTAGAAGCAAGCTCCCCGCCAGCAGATTCTCACTTGCTACGTTCCAACACAGTAACACATTCAGCAATGAGCTTTTAATGGTTTTGTATTTGAACCTGGCTCAAAGACTCAGACAGTTTCTCTATAGGGGGAAAATAAAGCATATTATGTGGGAGCATAGGAAGAACAAACGTGGTGTTAAAGCAGCAAAAACTGAACAAATACCATTTGAACTTCCTCAAAATAAATGAGTTGTGTTTCACTAAAAATAGGAAAAAAGCTATAAAAAAAAAAGATGAAGGAAAACTAAAACAAAAAGTAGAAATACTGAAAAGCAAAAAAAGCCACTGAAAAAGGGTATTGGCCCAAATTTTCAGTTGAAGCTGCTCCAGCAAACAACCTTCAATAAGCTCTTTGTACCCCTAGCGAGTTCTGCTGGGCTGCAGGTATCTGCACCTGCTCTGCCCTGCTTGCTTCACGTATGGACTGACCGAGGCCAGTCCCCTTAGGAAGACCACCCTCCAGGCACCTTTCCACACTTCCCAGCACAGCCGTGCCTTGTGGGAGACTGAGCAAGGCCATCAGGGCCTAGCAGAGCGTCCGGGAAGAAGGGAGGCTCTGGGAACCATACCAACTCGCCTTCACGTCCTTCTCAAGGTGGAGACTGGAGGGAAAGCCTGCGCTCCATCAGCGAGCAGCTACGGTCTGCAGAAACGTAACTTCTAAAAATCTCCAGAGCCAGAGAGCCCGGTGTATAGGCACACAGCAAACAATACCATCAATTACGGATGCTGGGTCAGACCGACAAGGTGTCCTTGGCAGCCTCCCAAATTCTGGAATACTCTACTCCATGAACTACGGCAGCAGCAGAGTACCCAAGGTACTTGGCCCACACATACAGGCTGGGGGACCCAAGCTGCTGGCTGTCAGCAGCTGAGGCAGAGCAGATGCAGCCCCACAACTTCAAGTAAAAGAGATTTTCCTGTGTGTCTGCACCAGACACTGGCCTCAACATGCAGGTCCCAGATTGCCTGTGTAAGTCTCTCTCATACTAGCAAAATCAGCGGTGATTGCCCTAGATGAAAAAACAACAGCTCATCTCGATGAATCATCCTGTGGAAACCGGGTACTTTGGATAATTACCAGGCAGCCGAATGCCCACAGGTGGACACACGCATTGATGGGCCCCGCTCACGCCGCGCGCCCCGGGAGCCTCGCGCTGCTGCCGCTCCCGGGGGGCCGCGCCGGGCCGGGGGAGGCAGGCGCAGGCAGGCAGCCATCAGCTGCAGCTGTGGCAGGTGCAGAGCAGGAGCAGAGTGCTCATTTGGAAGGCTCAAAGCCAGGCGGAGATTAATGACCCACAATGACAGTGCAATCAGCAGCGGAGGTATCATAATCTCTGCCTCTTTTCTGCACACCATTTATAAAAGCCAGGGCAAGGTGTTTAATAGCGTGTGGGCTGAAAGGGCCATGAGATTTGCCGCGCGTGAGGTTCTGTGCAGCTGGAATGACAAGCAGCGCTACCTGAGGCTGTGATTTACGTGAGTGCTGCCGGCACCAGGCGTGCGAACCAAAGTGGAAAGAGTGTGCGCACTCGGCAAGGCTGCGTGGGGAGATGCAAGGCCTGAAATGGGCAGTATTCGGGCATTAGCATGTGCGTTTTTAAGAGTCATTGTTTGTGATCTTGAAGCCAGGTTTCATCTTGCGTAAAAAAGCAATCTTCCTCTCCTTTCTGCCACAATTTACTTCAGTTCACATCAACCAGTGAGAGGAATTTCACAAATTTGTGAAGGGGTGATGCGTAGAGAACATCCTACAGGCTATTAATAGGTTATTAATAGAGAAAAAATGTTGCAGATTAGAGTACATAAGCATACTGCCTATCTGCAAAGCAAAATGTACATTACAACTTAAATATGTGGCACGGGAAGTGAAATGTCCTGAAATCCTAGTTTTCTTTGCTTCACTCATCAACCTGGTGGAGTGTCATGGGGATCCACATGTTGAATGGGTCAACAGTGGGGAAGTTCAATGAGAGGGGTTTAGAAAAGAGGTAACACTGACAACATAATCCTGCTTCTGTTCTGTTAGGTAATCTGGAGGTCTCTGGAGGCCAGTGGAAACATATTTTACGCTAAGCAAATGTCCCATGTGCCTTCCCCCACCCCCCAGCAAAAAAAGAACAAGATAGATTCATGGAAAAATCTCACACCTGATAAAACTCAGCAGAAGTCGCCAAGCAAGCAGAGGAGGAGGACTGCACTTTGACTTCAAAACTGGAGAGACCGGAGCATGCAGAGAAAGGCTGTTTCCTTATGCAGGACTACAGTTTGTCTTTTTGCACAAAGAAAAGTGGTTGGGGGAAGGCTTAGGAAATAGGACAGGAGAAGACCTTGAAGAGTCCTTAAAGACCATGAAGAGACCCTGCTCCCAAGACTGATTCAACTCTACCTAAATTTTTTTTGCCAAATGTTTGCCCAATCAGTCCTTAAACTTTGAGCAAATCCCCCTCACTCTTGAGAAACCTCTTCCAGTGTTTGTCTAACCTCACCATTTTTTCTGGCATCAGCACAACCTCCCTGGCTGAAATTTAAGCCCATTAAGTCTTGAATCATGTTTCCCAAGTACGAGAACATGCCACAGCAGTCCCTCACATCATCCGCAAAGGTTGCAATGATGACTGGGCTGAAAGCAACTGCTGCTGTTGTTTACAGACAGTTTGCATGTTACCTCTCCTTCTGCAGCCCAGCCTTCACCTTCTTGTCTCATCCATGAATTAGATGACAAGTTTAAGCTGAGGCAGTCATTAATTATACGGTTTGTTCTGATCCTAGCACAACATAGAGCTAAAATAAGTCCTTTAGGCACTACTGCAGCATAAATGATGCATATCCCTCTCCAGAGCTGTCTCCTGCCTAAACGTTCCTCCCTGTTGTCTGCAACATAGAGCCCCTGAGCAGGGTTATGGGACCTCAGATGGGCTCAGGCACAACTACGCCGACCCCGGACAGTATGGCTGATTACCTCTTTATCCTGGTCCCTCGCCAGACTGGTGTGGGTCCTCAGAACTGCTCCACACACGGGACAAGCAACAATGAGATGATTCAGCTCTTTTAAAAGGGAATATATTTTCTTTAATAACTCTTCCTAGTTGCCCTGTTAATGGCGGTTATAGATCCTTTTCCCTTCTCGCTGGCACTGATTTCTGGAGTTGTTGATACTCTATGGATATTCAGACTGGCTGCCACAGAACAGAGTGTTTTAAACTACAGAACGTGGCTGTGTTGAATCTTTCCATCTCTCCATATGCTCACAAGCGTTTGCCCAACCCCTAGGCACCCCACAGCCTTCCTGCGAGGCAGCTTCTGAGAGGCAGGCTCTGAAGAGGCTTTCTGACAGAGCATGCAGCAGTAGGTAGTAAGTGGGAGCTGGTCAAGAAAGAGCAAGTAATGAAATATTGTTTGTGCAGTGCTACAAGAACACGTGAGTACAGAAATTCAACAAGCAATGGCAGCTCTGCTGTAGCTGGGGAATATGGGGCTGTGGGAGTTGGACAGCTGAGACAAACGATCAGAAACCGCCGCTACTGCTCGGGTAGAAAATGACATGATGGCATGTGACATAGCATTTAGCTCTGCTGAGAGCAAGTGCAGTCCCTGCAGAAAGCACTGCATAAATGTGCGTGGTTAGTGGCGCTTTTACACATGGGTGAGTGTGCTGTGTTGGGGGCTCACCCGGCAAGCTTTGCGCTGGAGACAAAGCCCTTCTGCTTTTGCTGTTTCTCTGAGCACGCTGAGACAAATGTGGTTAGTGCTATGCCCTCTGCAGAAAACTCTGAGCTGGCTGGAACAACTATCTCAGAAAGGAACCATAGCGGCGCACACAGAGCTGCTTCGAGCTTCATTTGTTTGCTTGTAGGCAGCTGCTGGCAGCTCACTTTTGCTGTCCCAGGTTAACCCGGGCAGAGATGCAGCCTATCCCACAGCCCCCTCCCAGGTGGGCCCGGGCAGGCACACCTCCGCCCCCCGAGCTGCGGGCGGGCGCCCGCCGCAGTGCCAGGCCCACCGCAGCCTCCCGCGCACCACCGCCTGCCTCAGCCTCGCACCCACGCTGCACCCAGACGCGCGGCGAGGGGGGAGGCGGCAGCCGGCGCGAAACGCCTCGCAGGCGCTGGGGCAGCCTCGCCATCTGTTTCCGCGAGCAGCCACTCCACTGATGGCCTGGGATTTTGTGGAAGTGAAATGCAAACTGGTCTGTCCAGGTTTGCCCACAAAGACAACATTTACAGTCTGGAAGCTGGCCCCCTCGGGAATATCTTCCTTTTTGCTTATATTTTCCCACATCGCAGCCTCACGGAAGTGAGTGGAATAGCTACCTAGCTCTGCCATGCACAGAAGATCTCAACGTTAAATCCACAAGGTACCTGTTACCTACATAGCAAATTTACCAAGTAGGCTGTCCTCTCCATTTCCTCCTTTGTAAAGCATATGGGATCCCACATTATGCATGAAGTCCTTCCATAGCTGCATGTGAAGTGATGTTTCTCACAAATAAATACTCATGAAGGAGAGAAAGACAGTTCATGCATCCATATTCTGCAATTCAAATTATGCCTCATTTCTATCAGTGCAAATCCACAGTAGTTCCAGTGAAGTCAATAACTGCCCTATCACACCATGAAAGAGGAAAATGCTGCCTTTGTACATCAGTATTTCTAAATTCTGTATTCTTCTGATAAAAAAAAAAATCTGTGAAAAACTCACTCACTGATCACAGCTAAAGCTACTAGCACTCGTAGGTTATAAGTAACTAAGTCAATTCCCCAAAGATACCAAGTGCTTAGCTTGTCTCAGTCACATGAATATATTAACATTTTCAGTGGCTGCTAGTAGACTCTTTATGTCCACGTAAGTTTAAGCTAAAAAAAAAAAAAAAAAAACCCACTCCTATTTCCAATTAAAAAAAATAATGGATATATATAATAATATTTTAGAGTCCTTATCATATGGTAGCCCTTCTATTCCGTAGGAAAATGATTTCCCTCTGCAGTTATGGTGGTACGGATTTAACTTTTCAAAGTTATATGAATACATTTCATAAAAGGGTGAGATTTGCAAGAACCCTTCATGAAAGGCTCCATGAATCATGATTTATTTTTAAATTTAAGTTTTCAGAGAATTTCAAAAAATCTCCAGCTCCTATTTAGCTTTCAAGTGACGTAAACTCTGAATAAATGTGAAGGTCCCACGCTAAACAATCTACATCTCTGATCTGTAGATGCCAAAAAAGTGGAAAACAAATAACAAAAATGGAATTTTAGATAAGGCAAGCTGGCCTTTAAAGAGTGATTGCCTAGGTAACATCACTAAGCTTTTCCCATCAGCTGTAAGTTTGTTAGCCCCATGTGATACCCCTTTCAAATTACTCTGAATGTTTTATCTAGAAATACTCTCCTTGCTCCAGCAGGGAGCTGCTACCCTCACTAGGGCTGATGGCCTTCCTCAACGAAGAGGCTGCGAGATCATCTTCATTTCCAAACCTGCAGCTGAAGGGACCCTGGGGGGCGGCATCAAAGCTTGGCCTATGTAACAGTAATGTCACAGATCATAGCTACTTTCTAAGCACAGGAAAAACAGTCAGGAAATGCTACATGATGTACAAAAGAGGAGAGAAATGGGAAAAAATAATCACACAACAAAACAACACTCCCTTAAAGCATATACACTTACCTAAAACACATCAAATGGTGAAACAGGTTCAAGGTGGGAGGCATCATGGAAGCATGAAAAAGAAAAGAGGAAATTTGTTAGTTCAAAGATATGTAACTCCACTTAGCTTGATGATAGGAGCTAAAACCACCCAAATCCTGCAAAGCTAAACATCCCAGCAGAACTCTTGGATCAACAGCAAGAGCAGTGCCACGTGTTTTTAGAAGGGCAAACAGACTAGACTCAACCTTTAATTTAGTGGCAAAGTTTAACAAATCAACTCTGTTCAAGCCTTTTTTGCTGTGTGTTGGTTTTCATTATTAGCAGCATGAGGGATGAAGATGACAACATAAAAAGCAGAGAAATAAAAAGAAATCCTTAGCGCACTATGGACAGAGTAAAAGTCCTCCTGCAGGGCTCACAGAAGCTGCCCACTTATGACTGTTTCTGCACCAGACTCAGCACAGACAGCCTGACCACACAAAGTGCCGAACACTGTCAGATCCCACTGATATCAGCTAAGCAGCTCTAGGAACTTGATTTCTATTGAGTCCCTTAATTCTTAGCTGTGCTAAGCCCAGAGCAAATTTCAAGAGCAGATAATCAGCAGGGAAAAAATTGCTTTTGGAGAAGGGGAAAAAGAGCCAGGGAAACAACTAATCTTCAAAATGTCTTTATTTTGCACTGGCTGTTCCTTACTGAGGCTCCTGTTGCAGTCAGTGGTATTTATTTACTATAACATAGCCTTATTCTTTCATTCCGCTGCATGGAAAGGTCTTAGTTCTTAGCAAAGATTTTATAGGGAAACAGTCACCCCTCAACTCTGCTAGCCGTGGTAACTCATGATAACCCACGTGTCTACTCCAGACAACATCAACCGGGGAAAGGACACGTTGTGTTTACCCCAGCTATATATGCTTCCCCTTCAGGAAAATCTACCTTTCTACACTCTTTCCATTAATCAGTGATGAACATTTGCTACAACCAGATGACCTTATCAGTGTGACCTCAGCTTCCCATCTTCCACGGTCTTTCATTTCATCTCGTCATTCCTGACAAATCTTACCGTGACTTTGAGTCTTGCCTTTTTTTTAATACAAAATTTCCTTGTAATCTCTCTATCTGTAACTTCAGACCAATGAAATCTTTCTAGTTAAAAACAGCCACCAGCTCCCATCGCTTTCAGCCAGCCTTCGGCAGAGGACACAAAGGACTGTTCTCCCTCTTGTCCCTCTTCAGAGCTGGGGGCAGCAGGTGAAGGCAGTAGGAGCCAAGTTCAAAACAAACAACACTCAGCGGTGCTTCACCCGCAGGGCACTACACCTATGGAAAGCACTGCCGAAGGATACTGACGGCAGCCTGGACAAAGGCAAACAGAAAAATCCATTGAGAATTACCAGATACGCTGGAAACTGCACCTAGCTCAGGAAATGTCTTGCACTGAAAATAATTGGAGGCTCAGAGAGTTTACTTAGGGGAAGCAGCATACACCCTTGCTTTGCTTCAGTCCTCTCTAGACACGTTTCTGATCAGCATTGAGACACTGGAGACATTGTGTTAGATGGGTCCCAGGTTAGCTGTTCTCATCTTCAAAGGTTTGAACCCGACTGATCTCCAAGAGGGTTCTCTAAAGCTAGAAATCAAGGCAGGTGCTGATGAGAACAAAGGGTGCTGAGGAAAATCAAAGAGAAGAAAGATTAAGGAGGCCAGAAGAACAGCTCCTCTTACTCTGTGAAATTAACAAAGCTTTAAAAATACCTAAGTAACCTCTGCATTTTTTTCGGAATCATTAATGTTTGAATGTTGAACCAGAGATAAACCAGAGCCCAGCGCTGGAAGCGTCACTTACACGCCCACGTACAGGCAGCGGAGCCCCGGGGCGGGCTGGGGCGCACCTCCCTCCACGGCAGGGCAGCCACGCAGCCCCGGGGCTCCGTGCCACCGAGCCAGAGCTCCGGCCAGGCGAGAGCCCTGCTTCCTGCTCTGCCTTTTGTACACGTGGCCCTACGCTCTCCAGGGCCAGGGCCAGGGGCTTACAGCCCCACAAGCACACAACTGCCCCGCGCCCCGGTTTGGAAGACTTCCTCCCTTCGCTACTAGACTGCGTAACAACCTGCCCTGTAAACTGCTGGCAAAACAACTATTTTCTTTGCTTTTTCTTAGCATAATTTACAAATGAACATCATAAGCAATTCTTCAGGGCAAGCTAGAGCTAAGTGAAGTGCAGATGCTCCTTCAGTACAACTTGGTCTGTATCAGCAATAGTATTTTAGTCACTGTACGGCTCTGCTGACAGAAGCCAGCACTGATTTGCAGTTCCAGACCTGCTGCCTCATTAAGGAGGATAAATGTACCTTTATCTTTACAAGTGTGGACTTCTGCAGGATTAGAGCTGCAGAGGTATAAAGAAGAGAGATTGTTGCTGGCCATTTCTGCAGGGTATTGGATAAACCTATATATATGATCCCAGAACTAGACAGTAATAGGCATTAAGCTAAAATTAGAGGTATGTGGCATTGCTAAACAAATCATGCAAGCCCTCCCAGGTTGACAGATGCAGCAGGAACAGGTAGGAAACAAAAAGGACACAAAGCCAGTGGCTAAGAGGAAGAGATAACAAAATTAAACATCTACAATGAGAACTTTTACCCAACCTAGGTTCTAACTTAGTAATTAAAGCATAATAGCAAAATAACATCAGACAGTAACTCATTTCAAACCCTTTTTTTCCTGCATATTTCAAACCCTAATTCCCTCTGCCTGAGGACTACCATGCCCTCACACTCAGATCAGATAATCGCCCAACTATATTATAAGGAGCAAAATCCAGTTAGTGCTCTCCAGTATAAGGAATTTCCTATGGGAAAGAAAAAAAGCCAACCTCTTCTGCATACCTGGGGCTTGCCTGGGTGCGGCGAGATGACAGAGCTCCTTACTTTAGTTTTTAAACGGAGTTTCAGTTCAAAGCCTGACAGGAATACAGCTCAGGATTTCTTACTTCAAACTCAAATGACACCATCACTTTGCATTTATGCAGAGCGTCCTATTAATCTTAAAAGACTTTTAGAGGAACACTGTCTCTGTTTTATGGAGAGGCATTAATAAAGCTAAATATGACACGGTTTGGGAACGATCTCACATAGCATCAGGGACAGAAGCAGAAATCAGTAAGAGCCTAGCTAGCAAAGGGACCAGACCTTACCCCAAACAATTCTCGTAAAATCTGAAGAGGATAAAAGAGAGTCACTCAGAAATTTTTTTCAAAAGTCTTGATGACTGCTTCTAGAACAACCTAACATGTCATTGAGATAAAACCGTATGGTAAATCCTATGTTCTTCCAGACTACTCATAAAAAGGTTTATGTGAAATAAAACTAAACAGATTCTTTTTAATTGTTACTAAAGATTTTTTCATTTTCTGTTACTGTATAAAACTAGGTTCATTTTTTATTGGATATGATAGAAATCACAGTTTTCTCTCCTATACACATTTAAAAAAGCATTCAGTATTCCACTGAGAGTTACTCTATTTAGTAAACTGAAAAATAATAACTAGATGTCTCCACAGAAAGTCAATTTTTCAGACAATAAAGGTGATAGCTTTTTTTCATGGAATTGCTTTTAAGTGCATTAATCGCAAAAGTCTGTTTCCGCCCTTGTAATTTGTTAAAGAAATGTTGGGATACTTGTTTTACTGAGACACTAAAAAGTGTTTTTCAGAATTGCGAATAAAATCTATGGGTGCATCGCAGCTCTGTAATACCTCAGCCACTTGACTCAGCCTTTGCAACCACCAGGCTATTTTCCAGGAACAGGGATTTTCCTTGTTTCCTTCAGACAAAGAAAGCAGACTTAAACCTGCTGTTACTGAAATCAGTACTTTTGCCTTTAGTGGCAGTAGAATTAGACCAACTTTATGCACTTTTGAAAATCCCACCCTGAGTTCAGCACAGCTTGTTCTTGAGGAGCCGGGCAAAGCTCATCTCTGTCAAAGTTGCTGCATTGCAAAGCTGTTCACTCTAGAGAAACAAAAATATTTAATACTATTTTTACCAACTTTTCCTGTAAAGTGTTTTTCTTCCTTTCAGGTATCTACTGGGATTAAGAAAATAGGTTATTTAGGAGAATGGGAGGACCAGCAGGCTGGCTTTGAATGAAGAGAGGCCAATGCAGCACCGTTTAGCTGGTAGACCACTGGGTCACAAAGTGAAAAGGTTGCCAGGCCGTTGGCCTGTTGTACAGCTATACGGGCATCGTTTCACCTCTCCATGAGTATTTTCCTTCCATCTTTGACTGCAGGCATTGGAAAGCAAGCCCTGTCTGATACCGTGGGCTCGTATGATCTCAGCAGAAGAGAACGCTGTTGATATCCATATGTATCACTGAGTTACAATGATTTTGCAGGTTTCTCTCAATATTTCCCCTTGGAATCCCTCTGACTGCAGCAACAGACTTGCCCTGGCGCTGCCAGAGCGAACGAGCGCCGCGCTGGCAGCAGTGCTGCCTTACTTCAGAGAATCTGTCACTGTCCGTGAAATTACACTGCTACTTCAAGGGCAAGGAAACATTTGTGTCCTACATATGCTCTCCTGTGGTTTCAAAATGCTGTTGCAGATTAGTAGCGTGGATGAAGTTGAACTCTCGGTAAAGGGTCTGAAGAAGACTCCTCTGCCGTTGCCCACTCAGCACACCTCGCTGCCTGTTATCACCAGGTTTAAAAGTCAACACGGCCCATGTTCAATGCCAGCCAAACGTCCTTCCACCCCTTCCGAGCTGTCTGTGCCATTTCCAGACTTTGGTGCCAGACTTGCCAATGCACAACAGATATGAAACCCACTGTGGGACAGCAGCCATATGGGGAAAAAAAGCAAAACTTCTAAATAAAAGACAACTTCAAGTGCTCTTGCTCTTCCCTCCACCATGGTAGTAACGACTTAAAAAACCACATGCACAGAAGTAAACAGGAGCGCACACTCAGGGCGATGGCCAGGGTAAAGAGAGCAGCGCTGAGAGCACAGGCTCGGCTGCCCGTGGGCTGACCACAGAGCGACCGACAGCTCTCACTGGCCTTGCGACTTGAACGCCAGCCTGGTTCCTCCCACTGCCCCAAGCATTAGATAAAATAAAGCATCTCTTTTTCTGCTTGTTAACTCCCAAAGCAAGAAAAGTCTCTATTAACAAAGGGATGCCAACTCCTGATATTTCCTCTATGGATTCTGTGGTTACAAAACCCTTTCCTGAGTTTCTCAAAAGGTCTGCCTAAATTTTATCCACCCTCCCCTGTCTTTACTCTAAAAAGCTTTTTGGTGACGAATAGTGATGTTCAGAGACAATCTTAGCTAAACATCTATTTACAACCCAAGGGCAGAGTAACATTAAAGGTTTAGAGGTCAGTAGGTATTACTTATGAAAATCTGAAGAGGCTGTAAACTTCCATGTCACAATGCTGGTATCCAACTCCAAAACTTGGAGTGAGAGCTAGGAGTCGCAACATTTTCAATACCGAACTTTCTCCAACTCCAGCTAGGTCTCACGCTCATTCTTACTTTGAAATTAGGGAAATACAAGGTAGCTGCAAATCCTCTGACATCATCTTCTCAGAGTGAGAACCACGAATTTTATCACTCCCATTTTAAAAAAAAGAACCTCTCCCTTCTTCCACTGACACAAAATCTCTTGCTTCTCTCAGTAAACTGCTTCAACAGTGATATACAAGATACTTTTGTCCAGAACACGTTTTCATGGCAGAAAAACATGAGACCACTATGACATTATTGCCTGTTTGCTTGATCATGAAGCAGAGAAAGGTCAAGCGGCCAGTGATGCATCCCCGCTGCTCTAGTCTAAAATACCATCAGAAATCTTCACTGTTATGAGTGTGGTTGGTTCACTCAAGACACTTTTTAATGTCAAAAATGGGGAAGAGGAAAGGAGATAAAAAAAAAAAAAAATCTCTTAGGGGTCACCTAGACCCACAGGCAGCACTGGAGCCATCACCACTGCCAGTGCCAGGAGAAGATGGAAGCTCTGGAGACAGGTGATGGTCATGAAAAACTCATGGGAGCAGGGATGACACTTCAAAGTCAGGATCTAAGAGCCCACAGCAGCTGTCTGTAAAAATGACTGAACTGCAGTCTCAAAGGAAAAGCATAGCCTTAAACCAATTAAACGTGTATATTGGCTCTGACAAGGGAAAAGAACAGTGAGTAGGGACAAAAACACTGGACAGAGGTGAAAACACTAAGGTTTCCAGTTCGATAAAGCATGCCTACACTGAAATGTGAAATACATACAAACACCCACCCTTCCACGAAGAATCTGCAAGATCACCAATGTCTGTAATAATGTAAAGGCAAGAAAACAGGCATATAACAAAACCAACGCATGCACACCAGCGAAGATGGGAGAAAGAAGAAAAAAAACTGTTCCTATCACGTGCACATAAAGCAGGCAAAGCAGTCTTCAGATTTTCTGTAAATACATTCCTGATCTGATAGTAGGAGTACAGTTACATAAGATACATGCTCCCCCCCACCCCGAATCTAAACAATACTTTCATGCCAAAGTGATTTATAAGCCAGCTACTGCTAGAAATGAAAATACTGATCATGAAAATATTGTCCTGTGCATCAGCAATGAAAAGAATAAAACAATCTTCCAGTAATTTCCCTGGGCCTGGAAAACAACCTCACCGAAAAGTGTTCTCTCTACTGCGGTAAATTCATTTTGAGCATTCCCCATCGACAGAATCAACCATAATGCAGGGTCAATGCTTCCTCACATCTCCAGTTAAACTCAGCATGAACTTGGGGGATGTTGATCTTGTCCTTCATGAGCTAACAGTGACAAGTAGGATGTTTAAAGGTCCACATCCAAAGCTCAGTAAGGTTGAAAAGAATATCACTATCCCAATTATTTTGGAAAATTTTTGATCAGAAGCTAGGAGTGGTTATGGAAGCCCATCTGTTTAAAAGGCTGTTTAAAAGGAGTATAATTTTAGCACCTCCTAAAATTCAGGAAGGTGTCTCCAACAGCACATCTAAAACATCTCAAGCTCAGCTCCTCAACTCTTGCTTGCCAACTGTCTGTGAAGGATAGCACATTTTTATAGTACTGTGTAAACAAAAAGACATCATTTCTCTGAACATCGATACAACTCAGTAGATAATATTTCAGCAAAACTCAAAGCAACAGCAAAATGACAGCTGCTGTCTGTTGTGAAAAAGCACTCCGAGGGAAAGATTTTGCATCAGTTTCAGACATGCTGGAGGTGCACACGGACACCCCTGTCTCTTTGCCAGGAATCTAGCCCTTTCAGATTTTATTAGGATAATCCCACTCTGCCCTATGCAAGCACAACAGGATTTAGATTTGGAAGGGCAGTTTGCTGTGAGATCAGTCTGTAGGCAGAGATACCTTTCTCCACAGAAAGAATTTTCATAAACCCACTTCTGGGGGTTTATTTGTTTTGTAAATCATATCCTGAAGTTTATTAGGTTTGAAAAAGAATATGTTTGTGATATGGAGTACCAGTTGTACAGGAAACTTTGAAACACATACAAATCTTTGACAACTGAAATAAGCAGAGAGGTATTTCATCCACTAGGAATTTAATTCATTGAATTTAAAAGCAGGAACTTCCCATGCTTTGACCTTGCTTCCCAGCATTTCAGCTCGCTGCTGAGAGCAGCCCTGGCCCACAGTCAGCACAGGTCAACATTTTTCTCAACCTACACTGTCACCGGCTTGCCTTTACACTCTATGCATTTGCTGCCATGAGATACAATCTGGCAAAACAGAGTTCCGGAGATCAGCACAGAGGAGAATTATTAGCAATTGGAGGCTACAGAGTAAACTTCTAACCAGATGTGCACATTCATCCCTGGGAACCTTTCTCAGATTTTTATCCTCCTAGGAGGAACCTGCGACTGAGACAAGGGAGTTGGGCCGAAAGGATGTGGGAGCCGTAACCACAGACAGTAAAGTGGCAAGGTCTTCACAAGGAAGGGCACAGGATACGGCTGTGCTCAGCAAAACCACGGTGAGACCTTCGGCACTCGGTGCATAAAGCAAGACTGTGAGTACTGCTAAAGCTGAAAAACAGCTTTCAGCTCATGGCTGGAGCGCAGCAGGGCAAGGACAGAGTGACGTCCTCTCCGCGCTCCACTCACAACAGGGCTGATGGGCGAGCACTTTACGTTTCACAGGAAGATTTCACAAGCCCCGAGGCATACTATAGCTTCCCTCCACTGTTTTCTCTCCCAACCACTCAGAAAGGTAGACATTTAATATCTAGCCTCATTACTTGTCCTAATGAAATGTCAGCAGCAAATGCACAGGTGTTTAACTGCTCCTGGAATGCTTGCAGATGCCAGCGATCCCTCAGGCAGGGAAATCACCACAGTCGACAGTCTTAAAAAGGTCACGAAGGCAGCACAAGGTCACAGGAGACCTCTGACCTTCATTTGCTGCACTTGATGAGCTTTAGCTCTCCCTCCCTGTGCTTTCCCAAGCCCCGAATGCATTCCCTTCTCCCACCCAGTCCCGCTTTTGCAATGCAGCTTCTCAAGGGTTCTCCTACATTATTCAGAACAAGTGCAAATGTGTGACCTAACTGAGACCTGACTGGGACTTAACAAAAGAGAGTTACAAACAGCTAGACGGCTCCTGAATGGAGACACAGCCATCCCTTCCTCCTCCCTGCTCTCCCCAGCCTTCCCGGGAGATGCTGAAACGTTAATCTGCATTACAAGCCCCAAGCTCACTGAAAGCATCCTTCTTCCCAGCTCACAGCAGTGGGAGTGATTTATTGCTGCACTCGGCCCGGGCTGGGAGCCACAGCATTGGCTGCATGCAAGGAAACCTTACAGAAACTAGTTGACAGGAATCCAAGGGGAAAGGACATATGAAAACCAGAAACAGAAAGAAAGAGGGAGAGCAAAAGAAAGAGATAAATGTACTAATTTAGTTAGGTTCCTTCCACACCCAGCTTAAAAATTAAAGGTCTTAAGACTGCCAAACCTTCTGCTCAGCCCTCTCTTCCTGAAAGAGGGAATGGAAGAAGCTGGAGGAGGCGGGGGAAGAGCACCGAGTTTCTGCATGGGATTTTTTTTTCTGCTGTAAGCCATACAACAAAAAAGCCTGCAGATATTTGGACAGCTAGAGACTGCCACTACAACTGTGCAATGTTGTTAGAAAGCAAGACAAAAAGGAAGGAAAAGTACAAAGCAACGATTTAAATAAGGCGGCCAGAGCTGCTGTTTTTCAGTGCTGGCGTCAGTCACAAGAACAAAAGTATTTGGCAAGCCCCATCCTGCTCCTTGGTTGCTGTAAAATCACACCACGGTTTGGCACAACTGGCAGCTTTTGATCAGAGCTTGATCAGGAAGAACACTGCAGGTCACAGAAGGAGCTTGTTAAATCTACCTGCACTTACTAAGTTTTGCTCAAATCAGTTCCCTGCAAAACGATGCTGAAACGTAACTACTGGCTGACAGGTTTAGTGTTTATTTTAGTGCACATGTGCACTATCAGTGGACTTGCAAAGAAAATATTATAGTTAAGGCTTTGAATTCCAGTATCTGCTTTTCTACATTTGAAAAATTCCCTAGTTGACTTAGAGTTTCTATGTTTGATCTCGGTTAAAAAGTGGGATGAGAAGTCAGCAAAGTATGTGAAATCCACTGAGCCTTTTCCAAAGTAAGGGAGGCCAATATCGATATAGTCACAAGAACTGAAACTAGGCACAAAAATCAAGTTCTCATTTTGGAATAAAAACTCCATAAAATTAGGAGAGGAAAAGAAATAAAACATTGAGATGAAAGGCCTTATGTTGATAAAAAGCCTTTTTGGTTCATATTCGTTTGAGTTTTTTGTTTTAAGTTTTTGTTTGGGAGGGTTTCTGCCTCATTGACAATCTACTGTAAAGTATCCTGCTCCTTTACAAATGAAAACGTAACCTCTTTGGGTCTTCTCCATGCAGTGTTGCCTTAATACTTTCCCTGATTCTTCCACTTTTCTTGGACCAGTTCTCCTTCCAAAGAGCCACATGTCACACGTTTGTAAAAGTTCATGAAATCCTTACTGACAGCCCCTATTTCTTCCTTCCCAGACCCAGAAGACAGGTGCCAGAAGGTGCCCCATTACACTGGCAGACTCAAGGAGGCCTCTTTTCGCTTGAAATTATGAAAGCGTTTGGTACTGTTATGCTCAGGGTAGATGGACCCCAGGAAGCTGGTGCCACCACAAGCCTAGAAGAGGGCAGGTCCTGGGCCTATGGACAGGCCAAGCAGTCCTGTAAGGGGTTTCAGTGCTGGGATGCCCAGCACCAGGGAGATCCTGAGTGTGCCAGGAAAACCACTTGCTGTCACCAGCAAGGCAGTGAAAACTTAGGTCTGATTATCACAGGGTGCAACTGGGAGTACAACTGCAATGGGCTGAAGGAATCACTAATGTGATCTTGCTCTTCAGAAAAAAGTGCATTCAATAGAGACTTGGAGCTAGAGGTCTTAGAAAATTCATTCCTGGGAAAGGTTTTATTCTCTTTTCAGGACCAGCTGACTGCAGCTGAATCTTGAACTGTGAGATTTCTTTTTCCTCATCTCCACAGACAGGAAGATCACAAGAAACTGGAAAGCTATGCTGTTGGTGGAGCTGTACCTTTCCAGGATTGAAATAAAAGGATCTTTGAGAAGCTTCTTGGAAATGAGAGGTGAGTGCTGAGGAAGTGCTCCAGCCATACACCATTCAAGCACAACTCCAGAAGTCCCTCAGTCCTCTGGAGAATCACCAGCGCACTACACTCCAGCCCTCCTTCCCCCAAGCAGACCACGGAGGCCCTTGGTATGACGAGCTGCTTCCTGTCCGGGGATAGCCAGAGATCAGGATCTCAAAAAACATCTCTGTTCTTGCTGTTGTGCAAAAACAAGGAAATTCAAATACCCTTCTCCCCAGCTCACGCACCTAAGATGAAGCTGTGCAAGCACCGGCAGGGCTGGTGCTCCTTCCTGCTCTGCAGAGAGAAGGAATTCAGGGCCAGCTCTGGTTATGTAGCCACACACACAGTGAGTCTAGGCTTTGAGAGTGCAGGCACGGTCACGTTGGAAATTGATATTTATAAAAATAAATGCATGAAATCTCACATGCACAGGGCTCAAGTGTTACCACAACGTGAAATCTATTTGGGCAATAGCTCAAAGAACAACTAAGGATTATACTAAAAACACTGCTATAATGCCGTGGCTTTCACTCACATTCCACCAATGACAGCTTAATTAACAATTTAGCTGCCCGGGCCAGGTTGTTACCCTCCTTTCACCAGAACCACGTCAGGCCTGGGCCGCGTGCACAGTTGCTGGACACAGGAATTCCAAAGCAAAGGGCACTGCCAGAACCGTTTTAAAAATCCCCCCCGCTCCTTCATTCTGTCTACAGCTCCTTTCTCCCCCTTAAATTTCACCTCTCAGTCATTCATCAGCAGATGGAAAGTGGCTCAGTAAATATTTCTCAGCTCAAAACACTGAGCTTTCAAATGTGAGCAAATTCCACAGCAGTCCTGAACTCCCCAAGAGTTTCTCAGAGGTCAGGGCAACACTGGGCAAAGCAGGAAAGAAAAAGGTTTTAACCCCACATTCCTGGCTAAGAATACTCTTTCCCTTCTTCCTTCCAGCTCCCAGCACTCACCCTGAAAAACTTCTGCATTCCAAGAGCAGCAATAACAGAATAATTAGCAGTTAAGGTGAGGAGTTACAAGAAAAATAAGCTGTGCTCTGTAACAATCCAGCCTGGCCCTTCCCATCTGTTTTGTGGACAGGCACGGAGGATGAGAAAACACTATCAGGGTAAATACTGTGCAGCTAAGTTCACAGAATATGCCAAATACTCAGAAGTCCTCTCATATGCAGGTGAAGCAATAGAAAATATTCTGGAGTGGATAGAAGAGGATATCTTTAAGCTCTTTACAAGTTTGGTTGTTTTTACTGCCAATAGGGAACAGAATAATAGATTATCTGCTTGCTTTGTTTGTTTTAATTTCAGATTGTTAAATAGCTCAACATGTCATTCATCAACCCTGTTATGAAATGGCAAACTCATTTCTAGAGCAGAGGGGACTAGGTGGTTGGGTTTAGACGTGCACACTTCTAAGATGTGCAGAGTTTACTTTTGAGATTTGTGGTTCAGACTAAGGGAGAAAACAGGAAGCGGTTACCTATAGCTAGCTGAAAACACGGGCGAGGAACTATGAAGAACTGTGAGGTGAAAAGTTGGAGTATCTAAATGTAAAGATGCTTTCTCCAAACCACATTCAGTTTTTCTGTAGTTGTACAATAATCATTGCAATGAAGAGTACGTACGGAGCTTGCGCTTGCTAACGTTCAGCTTTCACTTAGAGGTCTAATTATCAGTCATTTCTTGTCATTACTGTTTGCTGCATTATCTGGTCCTCACATGATTTTGACAGACAACATAGGCAACTGGAGAAAGGCAGCAGACCTAAACGCTCTCTTTGACTCTGCCATTAACTTCTCTCATGACGCTGGGCAAGTCACATCACCCCTTTACGCTGCTCCGGGTAACGCAGAAAGCCGGCAGGGCTTGGGCTGCAGTACATTACATTTACATAGTATCCAGCAGGATCCCACTGTCACACAAGCAACCTAAGAAATAAACTCTTAAAAGCTACAGCATGTAAATCAGTGTTTTACAATAAAGATCTTAAAATAATGCAATTCCTCAGCCAGCTCAGGGAGTGCTGGTGAGCACAAGGGAGGGAAGCCCTGGAGGGGCTTGTCAAGACGCTGCTCCCCAGCGTAAGGCTGGGTGAGCTGGTTCCCAGCCTCTGCTAACAGAGTCCTCCCCTCCCCTTCTCCCTTGCTGGGGGGGCTATGAAATCATACTTGCTAAAGATAAACCTCACGCTTACGCTTATAAAAATGTTTCTCAGACACATTCTTCCCTCTTTGCAATATACCAGACTATACCAGTTTTTGAGGAAATCTTTTTCCAAAATTTTAAGTGTACACAGACAGGCTAAATCCAGCTTTTTCACAAAATGGCCACCTCTCATGCCAGGTGAATCCCAGCTGGACCTCAGCTGACACTAAACCATTGCATTCATATATATTTTTTAATTTTGATATATAAAATTATTTTTTTCTGGAAATCTACAATATGATCTTACTTAAGAAAAGCTATAGTGCCTCACTTTTTCTGTTAAAATGCGGCTGGGCAGTTGTAGGGAAAGGGTATTCCTCATCATTTTCATTCTCCTAGCATGTATTGGGGCAGTCTTACTAGAACTTCTCTGACAACACAATACTGACTGCATTTCAACACGACAACAATTCCCTGCATAGACTTAGCTCTTGCTCTTTGTTCTAGTAGCTCCATCACTGCTCTTCCAGCTAATCGGATCTGTTGAACAGATCCAACATCCACCTCAGATCACACGGTCACTCTGAAAGATGAGTTGGCTCACATACGTTAAGGTACAGAGATGAAGCTTGAACTTATTCTGTTTTGACATGATGACCTGAAGAAAAGTCTAGGAGCAAAAATTTTTGTATCTCTTGCTGTGGATACGTAAGTACTTCCTAACCCCATCTAACCCCATCTCTCCTAACCCCACTTGCTGCAGACGGTTAAGATCCTCTCTCAAGAGATTGATGATGGTTTTTCTGCATTAGCAATTGGCAAAACTGCTTGAACCTAAGGAAAGAAGCAGATATAGCAATATCCGGAATAAACAAGCAATACAAGAGATAAATTATCAGCTAAAGATGGCAATCATATCAATTTTAGCCAGCAGGTGCTGCTCTGGCAATAGAAAGAGAAGTTAGGAGTTACAAAAGCTCCATAAAAACAACTGAACCACATGAAGACAAAGAAACACCATGTGGATGTGTAAAAATGAACCATTAAAAAACAAAAAAACAAAAAAACAAAAAAACCCAACTGTTACCTGGAAAAGAAAACCATACGTGTTTCACCCCTATTGGTGTAGATGCTGCATACCATAGTCTCTGCCGGCTAATCACACAAATAGTGTTCTATTAACAACAAGATTACTCCACCCCGTCGTTATCCCTCCTCCTCCCAGGTATTTGACCTTAAAATTGTTCCAAACAAGTTAAAAATGTCAGCAACTAAACAACAACAACAACAACAACAAATTCTTGCTCCATTCCAGGCTAAGCAGTAGCTCAAACACGCAATAAATAGAGGGGGAAAGAAGGAGAAAGACACAAAGATCTTTTCTTACAATTAACTGAAGAATTGCTTGCTACTTGCCCCATCCCCTTAATTCTGTAACCTTTCCTCTTTCCCAACCACTTCCAATCCAGAGGGGAAGCATAAGGGGCTTTCTATTCATGGAATATTTATGGACCTGGAGACCTGAAGGCCTTGAAAAGAAGAAAGATTCATGCATAATACAAGGAAGAAACTTGCCATATGAAAGGATGAATTTACTGCACTGGTAAACTGAAATAAGGGGCAGAAAACCCATTAGAAGCAAAAGGGATGGTTCACAAATCGTGAAGCCTGGATAAGAAACAAATGTCAGGATAGGTAGCCAACATTCACTGTAACAGAGTAATGACATTTCCTATTACCACTTATTAGCTGATAAATGTTCAAGTTTTATTAAATTAACCTTTCCGCACTAGCAGTTGATTGAAAAGTTCCATCCTCTCTTAATTAGCAGTAGATTAGGAGAAACTAAAAAATATTCAGAAGTAATTTACACAATAGAAAAGACCTTCAACTCTTCAATATTACATAATAAGTGAGAAAGATCAATCAACATGCATTGTTCACTACCTCAGAGTAATAAATGATACAGGACCTGATCCACAGACTACTAATAAGAACAAAAGAAATATTTCTGTTGCCTCCCTTTATCTTCCTAAGCGTTCAGTGGCCATTTGTTCCTTCCTGTGCTCCTTATCAAGGTATCCAAAGAGCCTCTCATGCAATTCCAGTCTGAAGGAAAAGGCATACAAGCCATATGTTTTTTTTAAAACTCAATAAATAAGAAAATGATTAATTTGGAACAGAACAGGGGGTATTTCAGATGGCAGAAGTAGTGCGTGTACTACAGACCAGCTGTTTAGCAGGGAAAAAGAACAGACATGAAGACAGTGAAACTTCCTTTCGAAGGCAAAAGCAGAGAAATAGGGAAGAAGGAAAACCTACTCCTGCCCCTACAAGAAAGGACAAGCTCCCTCTGTTTCCCAACTCGTTTTGTCTATTAAACTGCCTGTGGAGGCCCAAAAGGAAGAGACTGAAGATTTATGACCATAAGAATCCCCACACGACCACAGTATGTGCATACAATTTTTTGCTGCATGCGCGCAACGCGATGTCCTCCAGTGAGCTTTAAAGCAGCCACTACAGTATCGCACACCTTTCCACAAGTACACCCCAGGTCACCGTGGAAGGGCAGTGCCTGCAACATCTCCCTCAGCATTTTAAGAAGAAACCTTTCCTCCTTAATTGTGGGTACAAAAACAGCTGTGGTATTTAATCTTTTCTCATTTGTGGAGCCTTAAACAATTGCTAATGGAGATACGGACTTTTTAAACATACGTACGCTGCTGTATAGCATATACAGATTTGCCTTTCTCAGTCTCCTTTCACAGCCCCCTCAGAAGTGGCCCGTGGAAGACAACAGGAGTCTATGGACCAAAGGCTGGAACAAGACTCGAAACAGCATTTGTATGCTCGTTTCTGAAGGAGCTGCAGCATCCCAGATGCAATGGGAACGGCAGAGCCCTCAGTCACGGCTCCCTCCTCCAGAGGTGTTTGAGCCGCAGCTCCTGTGAGGGCTGCAGGGCGAGCAGAACATGCCGGTCCCCTCACGGTTTGAGCACTGGAGATAACAGCCTTGTGTTGAATTCCAGGTCACTTTACTAGAGAAAGTACAAGCACTGTTCATAAAAATACCCTGTAACTAGGCCTGGGAAGAGGGAGCAGACAGGGTGGGTTTTCCTGCTTTGTTCTTTCTTTCTTTCTTTTTTTTTCCTAAAAAAAACTCAGAAGAAGCACTGAGAACATGAAGGCACCATCATCATTTCAGCTTTCTCTGAGAAATGAAATTAGAGCATGCCCTTCAATTCTCTTTGAAAAGTATCTGAGTTCAATAAACTCTTTTATCAGGATTAGAGGTGAGGCTGAAAGCAAATGGTCTCTTTTAGTTGATAAAAAAATGCATTCCATTTCTCAACCTCCCCACCCCCTGGGCTGAGAGTTTCATGCATATTTGACATGTTTTCCATCTAGACAGCAGTACAGCATTTCTACCCACTTTCTTTTTTCTTTAAAGTGACTCAAGTGCGCAGTGTTTCTTCCTGAGAGCCAATTTATTTTTTAATTGTATCTGAGTACTCTGAGATTTTTATCTTGACTTCACACGTTTTAATTCGTGTAAGGAAAAAAGGTTATATATTATGAATGGAAGCTATACATGGTAAGCCAGAAAGTGCTTATGAGGCTATTTACTATTTTAAATATTAATCGCTATTACAGTAGAACGCAGAGGTTTCAATAAGATCGGTCATTCCACCATGCTAGGACACACACAGAGAAGACAGACCTGCCCGAAAGCACCTATGGTACTTAAAAAAAAGATAGACAGAGAGAGTGAATGGGAGTGTGTGTGTGTTTGTGTGCGCACACACCTGCTGGGAGGAAAAACACGGGAAGAGGGCGAGGTGGCTTATCCAGTGCCTTGAGACAAGTCAGGAGAAGACAGCTGGCATAAAATGTGACGTGCTCACACTGTAATTTCACACAGCCTCAACTGAAGTCCTAGCATCAGCCTCAGGGATACAAAGGTCACACTAGATGAAGTTTCCCTGAACAAATTAATAATGCAATAAACAAACTTTTTAACAGTTTTAATAAACAGCAGATCAATTGTAACAGATTGCTGTAGAGTTTAATCATTTGAGTACTACTTAGTTTTGTTTTAAAAATCTTTAAAACAATTCAGGAAAGGAAAATCTAGGCTCAATAAAACTTGTCTGACCTAGCTGAAGCAAATGCTGATTTACAGATGCTACCCTATTACTCAGAAAGCATATTTATTGATTTAAAAGGAAAACAAAAATGTGACATTTCTATAAAGTTAGCATGTTTGGGTTATGCTTGCAGTGACTCCTTTGCTCAGTAATGAAGTGCAAGGTTAAGTTACAACATATGTGTGGTAATGACAGCAAATTGATCTAAGCATACAGAAAGCGACTGCAAGAAGTGCTTAGGAAAGGGTAAAGTAGACAGAAGAACGCTCGTCAGAGCATTTCCACTGTGATTTTTGCAGTTACGATGTCATCTTTTCTTCTGCTAGCCCACATTAAACGAAATAAAAATTAAAAAAAAAAAAAGAGGGAAACAGCAGTTTTAGCTTCAGCATAAGAATGTCATCACTACCTTCTGATATAAATAAACAAATCTGAACCTTTCTGTAATGCTTTTGGTGTAAATTGAAAGAAACAAACATAACAAAATAACTGTGTTATTTGAGACCCATTTAATCTTAACCAAGTTTGATGGCCCACAAGTGTAAACCGCTTGTAACATCTTTGGAAACACTAGACATTTACAGATGCCTTGCTTTCACCAGTTAGAAACCATTTGAGTATCACTCCGTATGTAATGGAGCAGACTTATAAAATACATGCTAGAAACAATTATCATTCCAACCGCTACACTACAAGGCGCCTTAGGCTGTTCCCTCCCTGGACCAGAGCTACCTGATAACTCTAAAAAGTATAAGTGACTGAGTGCCTGTGAAAGCATGTCTCTGCTACCCCTCCAAAGCTACTCATTACCCTCTATTGCTGGAACACAGTATAACAGCACTGAAAAATTAATGTGGAAAAAGAAGAATGCTACATTTTAACACAAATCCAAGTCAGTCCATCAGCCACACTAGCTTTACCCTGCCCCTCCACAAAATTTTAGAATAGAAACTCTGACAAACTCCCTACTGAAAATGAAATTTCCCTAAGTGTCTCAAATGAGAGTTAGCTGGAATTGAAGGAAATACCATCTGAAATGCAAAATCACATTAGATCACTTGCACATATATTCCATGAGCATGGCAAGGTTTCCAGTTTTCATAGCATTACGGTCCTGGAGCTTGTGGGGCCATCAAATGGTAAAATTTTAAGAGGGTACAACATAACTTATACTGGCCCGGCAGGTGACAATTAATTCCTTGTGCAATAAGCAATATTCCCCAAAGCCATCCGCACTTTATTTACGCCCAGGTGGACAAGGAGGAAGCAGAAGTCACAAAGGAGCTAGCCTCAACAGGCTACACAAAATTTCAGGACAGCTTACTGCCAATACAGGGCTTCTGCACTCTCAGGCTGGAGAGGAAAACAGCTCATGTCCAGCAAACAGGCAACTGCAATGAAACAACGAACTTTAGAAAGAAAGAAATTATGCAGGAATATAAATGTAGCTGTGGTTCATCCCAGTTCCACCTTTCCCACTTTTCTTGCTAACATCCTTCATTCCTCCATCCCATCTTGCTCTAAGGATGATTTTGGACACTGCTATTAATGACTTTTCAAGGGAGCTATAATGGAGATGCAAATAGCATATCTTCCCTGTGAACAACAGTGGGATGAGCTTATGGGTCGCTCTGGCTTACCATTTGCAAAGCACGTGCAGGAGTCAACGCAGCGGCTCCAGTATACTGCTTGAATTAGTGACCTTGCTTTGAGAAATGTGGCCTCCCTTCTCTACAGCTAATTTACTTGTGAGGATGAAGCTCTGTATTCTGGATCTGAAGTTTCTTTTTGTCTATCCATTTAGGACTGTTGACTTTTCTTATTACTGTCAAAAGCAAACTGTACTGTAGAGCATGATCCCTCCCCCCAAAAAGTTAACACAGAACACTTCAAAACGATTTGCTTTTACATATCTTGCTACTTTACACTATTAGAAGTCCAGCATGTTCATAACTAGATTTTTATCAACAGATTTCAGAAATAATTACATTAAAGAAATAGTAAGAGGGAACAGGAAGGAGAATGCCACAGGAACAGAGACACTCATTAGGCATCATGGATCCTCTTACCAAATTAATAAAGGTACAGAAACGTAAGCTAACATTTCACGCTAAACTTGTCCCACATTCCATTTTTAAAAAAGCCTACGCATTTATGCCAGAGTTGGACCTAATCATCTTCCACACCTATTGCACACTTACTATAATACATAGAGAGTACACATAAGCCCTGTCCTCCATCAGTAGCATAGCAGGAGCACTTGGTATATGTGTTTATTTGCGGAGGAGTTCATTACGGGAAATGGAAGCCTTTTCTCTGAACGGAAATTTGTCTTCATGGACAGAGGAGTGGGTTTCTCCCCTCTCCCCTTCTTTTGCTATTACACATTAAATGGATAATTTCCTTTTATAAACAAGGGAGTCAATATAATGTGCAGGCGTATTTGGATAGATGATTAATGAAATACTAGTTTCCTGGTTTAACTTCCCGGACTGAGAGATGAAACCTAAAACCAGGCCTCCCAATGAGGCAACTCTTCCCGCGCTCCCCCGAGGCGGCAGCAGGAAGGCAGCAGCACGGGGTTTGCCTGCCCGGCCGCCGGCCCCCCGCGCCCGCCTGCGCAGCGCCGCCCCGCAGCTCCCCCGACCCACCCGCTCGCACAAACGCCTGGCAGCCGAGCCGTGATTTCATCAGCAGCCTCTCATATGGGGGTCTGTTTCCCAATTGACTGTTTTAAGTATATTTGGAGAACTCCAAAGAGTTCCAGAAAATATTCCCCCTGCAGTTTACCTCCATCATCCTGTTTCTTATGGCAGCTTGCCACGGACAGATTTTGCCAATGAGAATTCTTCAGAAATCCATCATGGTTTCCTAAGCATCGAACTGTATTGACTAGAAGCTAAGCTGCCCAAAAAAGGAGCCAGATTTTCAGCCAGCCTTGCAGTATTTAGCTTTTTGTACACAGAAACATTAATGCATGCTCATATGTTGGCTAGTAAAATGAAAGAGCAATGGGAAACTTTGCATTTTGGGAAGTATTCATATGGCATGTTCATAATCAGCGGCAACTGCAGGACTGCAAACATACACAATCTTCTGAATTCTCTTACTAAGTTTCAACACTCCTTAATTAGAAAGGGCATGCTGAAACTGTCAGAGTCCATGCTGTTTTCTTCTGCTTTGAGACATGCTTGGCTTTAATTTTCAACATGAACTAAGAATTAAAGCATTTCTGCATTCCAAGGTGCTCAGAAATCACCAAATCAAGTGTGATGCAAGATCCTGAAAAAACTACACTTAAAATATAAAACTATAGGTAGTCTGTATTTTATCAACTTGCACTCTGCTGAGAAAGCTATTAAAAACCACAGAACTTGTATTAGCTTTTGTTTGTTTTTAACCCAGGATTATCCTCTCCAGCAATAACTATTACCAATTGCTAGTTGTTATTGACCCAAAACACACATGGGCAGATTGTGTCTGCCCCTGACATGGGAAGGAAAACTTCGCTTCCCACCTTTGAGCAGGTCACACACAGCTTGGGCAGTTTTAGTGCTACCATCTCTTTCTGGAGGGTATTACCCCCTACCCTTTCTCTTCCACTGCTACGTACACTTTTCTGCAGGACGTACGTCTGATGACTGCAGCCCGTATCTGGGCTGTGATTTCACTTTAAACCACTGCCAAGTGCAAGCCGGAGCTTGGTCTGCTGGAGCAGAGAGAAGGGCTCAGCTCGCTGCAGGTGCTGACAGGCACTGGTGGCCAACTGCTCCCACTCACTAGACACCTCTAGCCAAAATCGTAGACTCTGATACTGATGCCATACCCTACCACTACTGCCTTCTTTTTGCTCTTTGAAATAGGGCACACTTATTCCCATCTATGCTGTTGAGCAGCCAAGAACAAAAAAGAATCAGGGGCAGGAGAGTAACGACTCCCCTTTCCCTAATAGCACCACGGCTGGCCGACCTCCTAAAGGGAGGAGGAATCACTGAATCAGGTAAAGCTGTCGGTGTGCTCTTTTCACGCATCCAGGGATGCAGGAAGGTGCTCCTCAAGACAAAAATATCTTTTAGGGCTTTTTGACAAGCAACATGGTTCAAATATTGCCATTCTCTTTTTCTGCTTTTATTTCAAACTAAAAGGTAGATATTTCTAAAAAAAAAAAAAATGTAAATCTCAAAATCAAGTAGTTCCTAACTGAGGTTAGGAACAATGCCACCATGCTCCTTTGTAAAGGTATTTTCTGAAGGGGGATTCTTTCAGCTTAATTGGAAATGTTTGCATACCTTTGTGTATGATTTGCACCAATATTTCTCAAACAAGTCATTCAAGTAATCTAATCGTATGCTCTCCACAGGGTAAATCATGATCAACAGAACCATTCTTTCTCAGAAGAGTGTCTTGGACTCCTGGATCCTACCTTTATGCTCAGTCCTCCGCATCACTCTGCCTCCTCTTTCTTTCACTTGTGTGAGCGAGTGGCTGATCCCAAGAACTGAGAAATCTGACTATTCAACTCACGAGTTCACAGAGACTGTATTTTCTTGTGTTCAAAGGGCTCAGTGGTTTGCATAAACTTAGAAACTAAGCTAAGGCATAACTCTGTGGAACTTTATCTACCACAGCATTTTGCAATCTGAAAGCCCCTTGGGATAACTGCTAGCCTTCATATTTTCATTAAAATCAGTCTATTAGAACTTGTCAGAGACAAGAATAAAACAAGCTTCAGGCTTCTAGGACAAGCTGTTTGTGAGATATCCACTTAAAAAGCATTAGGCTTTCCAAAAGTCCATTGTACTTCGTTTTTGAAATTCCAGCATCTATCAAACATCTATCTCTGAAACAAAAAAGTACCTAATAAATATCTAAAAACAGAATACAAAAGAGATGAATAGAGAATTCTGAATTCTTATTTCAAGAACTGACATAACGTCAACTTATTTGACTCAAAAACACAGTATCACTTTCTCCTACTCAGGCCTTAAAAATCGCTCTTTTACAACAGAATATTCAGTCTGCACTTCTGCTCAGAATGAGGATCCTCAATGCAGAGCAAAGCCCACATTCCTAAAGATAAACAATGCTATTTTGAAGTGCTAAGATGCAAACTGTGGAAGAAAGTCATGAATGGCTAAAGGAAAAACAGGAACAGAAAGAGGAAGTGACTTGCAGAAGTAGTGCCTTCTCGCCAGGAGCTGAATCTTGGGAGCACAGGCCTTAATGCAGTAATGGACCACGAAATTAGTCTTCCCTGCATTACCATGGGTAGCTGTTCTCAAGTACTGGGTTGTAAAAGAATGGATAGTCTGGATCAGAAAAGTTACACATCACACATTATTTTGTCTTTTCTAGGGACAATAGCAGATCCTAAGGGAAAGCGCATGACTACAGGCAATCGTGCAGTCACATCTTGCCCATATTTGCATACAGTGCATATATGCACAAATTCAGAAGTTTTGACCCAGAAGAACAGCACACATAGGCAACAGTATTTCCAGTCATGAGACTTTCACAATATACAAAGCAGGTAGGAAGTTCAGTCCAGAGGAATTCCTCTGGATTCTGAATTACTATTAGAAGGGGAGAAGATGAGGAAACCTCACCGAAAAAATAATGTTGAATGCACAATTTTCCCACTGCTGGTCATAAGGACAACTATGCTTTGGACCAGATGCAATGGTAACAAGTATTTCTGTTTCAAGTTCTCCAATACAACAGCAGAAAAGCGGAGCAAGAAAAAATGAAAAGGAAAAAAGGGACAAAAATCTAACCAAAACCGTGTCTATGAAGTGGAAGACAACGAACATCTGAAATCCAAATAGAAACCTTGTTGCTAAGAGGACCTTGCAGGAGAAAGAAAATCCTACAAGCAGATAAAATGTCTTTCTAAAATGTTCCCAATGAAAAGAGTGCATCACTCCTGCCCTCCTTCCCCCATGCATTTTCACACAAACCACTCCTCTTTGTCTTTAATATTAAAGTATTTGTTTTAAATTTCAAATTTCTAAATCTATTCATACTATTTGACTCCCTACAAAACTGAAGATATATCTATAGAGGTAGATCCAATAATTATACACTACTGCCTAGAGATTTACAAAAAACCACAGCATCCAGCTGCTCGCTCTGACCCTTAAATCCATCCTTTGTGGGAAGTGGGCAAAGGTAAAAATTGTGACCTAATACAGAATGAACACATGCAGAATTACAGCATGGATTATCACGCTATTAAAAATATATATTTTTTTGATTTAGCTTGTAAGGTTGAGACAACTCACTGTTTTGCAGACAGACAAAATAGATGGAATTTGGCTGGTAAAAATAGACCCGAACACCGATCAGCATTACTTCTTTATTTAGACTCTTACTAGACTAAGGAAATAAAATATGCATTTAGGTTTTGGAAGCAAATTAATTGTTTCTTATCAAGTCAGTAACACTGGAAATGCTGTTATTTTCTTATCTTCTCTGCTCTCGCTAAGAATTCACACACTGGAATCTGAAAAATAATCCCTCTGTTTTTACTGCCTAACCTAGCCCCTTCTTCCCATCTGCTGGGGACAGAAGAGAGCATGTGGCTACAAACATATCAGGTTCCCACATCATCACAGCCAGTATTTGGTGGGACCACACTACTTTGAATATTATAATTTGCTAGGCTATTATGAATAGCTGTGATCCCTTAGGCTTTGTCCTTTCCATGAATTTGGGCATGTTTGTTTGTCTTGGCACAATGTCTGTCTTTGTAATGTTTTATTTCCTTTTCTCCTGCCTTTAGTACAGCAGTAAGCACAGTATCAAGGACCCAAATCTACTCCTGTCTATCTGGGCTCTTAGAAGATATCTTCATTAGTACTTGGGCTCTTCTACAGCTTGCAATGGCATGAGGATCAGGTCTAAACTGAGACTTAACCAAGAAATTGTCAGGCGGAAAATCCTTAGGAAAATTATGATGGATGATGTAAAACACAACTGCTGCAGACAGAGGAAGGTAGGGAATTCAGCTGTTTTCTAGCTTTTAGAATCTTTTTACTGTATTTATTTGAATTTCTCTCTCCACGCCAATCTCATTCATACATATATTATATATATAAAAAAATACATGGATATATTTCTTCAATAAAATGTGAAGTTAGGGACTAAGATACTGAGTACAGCAAGCTAACTGGCTTGTGCAAAGAATGGAGATGTGGTAAGGGTCTCCTAGAGCTCCTGTCTGAATCACTTTGCCTTTAAACTTGCAAATGGATTTATGCAGCTAGGACCGCAAAACCATACAGCACAGCACTGGGATCCTCAGCTCTGCTGACTGGAAAGATCAAGGATGCTGCGTGTTCCTTGGAGTCTCTACGTGGGACAACAACTAACTGTCAGTAATTACAAGGGCAGCCATGGCACCCCCATGCTTATCGTAAAGACCACAGGGAAAATGCCTCAAGTAGTTTAAACTGTAAAAATATAGCCACGTTAGTGAAATTTGATCATTTCCCCATTTATGCAATGGATTTATAGCATCTGTTCTCAGAAAAGATGATGAAAATGTTTGGACAAAATGATGAAACCCACTTTCCCAAAAGGTCTGCAATAGCTTTAAAGCATTACACAAGAAGCAGGGTCATCTAGAGAAGTCCAAGACCCCATCTTACACTCATGGACTGTATCTGGGCAGGTTTTCAAGGGGGTTTATTTCCCAGTAAAGCACCAAAATACAATCCAAATTGAAGAAAAGCTTGGGCCTAAGAGCTAAAGTTTGACTAAAAGTGCAGATCATGAAAAATGTGACTTTATAAAAGGAAAATAAACAAAAAAAAGGGGACTGGAAAAACAAGTTCAATTCCTTCAGGGCAGTTTCTATTTTTTGTTGTCCAGTCCTTCATCCTTCAATACAAGTTAAATACTTCGACTGGCTGCTAAGCAGACTCTGATGAACAACGTTATCAGTTGAAGATCTTTGTCTCATTATGCACTTAGAGCCTATGTAGGCAGAAACGAACTTCAAGAAAGAAAGTATCCGTGAGCTTATCTGAGATATCCCTTAACCAGAAAACCCTTTTTCCCCCCCAAGATCTCTGTAAGCTTTTGTTTCTTATTTTTCATTTATCAGTCATCTTTCCCCAGACAAACCTACTGGGATCAGTTTATTTTCTCCGCCTTTTGATTGCAGGCTGCGGCTACGGAGCGGCTCTTACCTCACTCATGACAGCATCACGTGGCTGAAGCGGATTGATCACTGAATTCGATGGGACTACTGCTCTCTGAAATGTTTTTATTTCAGAGAAGCTAAGCTGGAAATGAGCTTGCCTTTCTATACTAGACAACAAAAATAACCAAATCACTAGAGAAGTGCAAATGAGCCATTATGCTCGATATGTTGGTGTTAAACAGAAATAGAGAATGTTAACCAAGTCAACACAGTTTTTCTTTCACTTTCATTTTAAAAACTCCATGTCACCACTCAAACCAATGGCAAAGGGAAAAAAATTGGGAAAAAGTTATTGTTATTGCAGTGAAGGCTACACAGAAAAAAAAATGCAAAGCTAGATCCAAAGTCTAAGAGGTCTAACAGGACCTGACTTTCAGGGCTCAAAAAGTCATATCAACATAGCAACAACATGAAACTACATTTAGTGTCTCTATTGAGTTTTTAAAATGCAGATTCTGATGCAACCATCTTCTAATATTTTGAAAAAATGCTTACCTTCCTCCCCCAAATAAATAGTTCCATCTATTGCCCTATTAAACTTATAGGTAAAAAAGGAGGAGGAGGAAAGCTCCTGACTTCTGATCTTGATTTAAAACAGTACTGTACTACAATTTTGTGCAGAAAGAAGCTACAAGCTGGATGCTAATCTTGGCAGAGTAACTGAGAGAACTCCAAACTCCTCCAGTAGCTCAGATTAGATTTTACAACCCCCAAATACCCCTCTTATATTCAGATTTCTTTTTCATGTAATATTTTGGCCATATCTCTCGCCCTCATTACAGAATCAGTCCAGCCAATTGCACAACAGCCTCAAGTTAATCTCAAGAGTAGTCCTAGCAGAGGCAAGGAGGCATGGTTTCCTGGATGGCTCCGCAGTGTGCAGCACTATGCACGATTAAGTCACCAGAGACTTATATTTTGAGTCTAATTCTTGCAGAGAAACAATATAATCCACTCCATTTTTACTTTGCTTTCATTCTCCACTGGCATTAATTCATTTCTTAGTAACATACATCTGTGATGGCCCATTTTGATATTCACATACTTCACAACAGACTACAGTTTTAGGGCGCTCTCTAAACTTTAGGCTTTACAGAGGGACAAGATTTACCCAAACCCTGACATCACCTGCACTCTGAACAGAAGTGGAGCTGCATTATGTGAAATTGTTTTCCATCTGCGTGCCCCAGCCGGAAAGGAGCACCCGTGACCCCCAGAAGCCTTGCGACTGCGGCCCCGGCCCCGGCCCTGACACGCATCACCACAGCGCTCTCCTCAAGCCGAGGGCAGGAGAGCGTGCTCCCGTTTTCTACGTGCTGTCTGTTGCATCGATATTAGAGAGAACGGAGGCTGCAGAACCGTCAGCGCAGTACCCTTCAGGATCTCTGCAGTCACCAAGCACCAGGATCAGGTGGCAGCAGGCCACTTACAAAGCGGAATGAATGGAAACTTTATATAAGGAAATATTAGGGTCTTCATGCTCCGAGAGCTGCCATTTGTGCGTGCCTTAGCTCAACTACCAAAAGAGATTATCTGATCAACAAGGATGGAACAACAATAGAAAAGCTATTAGCTAGTGGCTGTGGAGCATCACAGGTCTATTAGCAATTGACTGATTAGCCTGTCGGGCCAGAGTCAGACTTCCTCAAATCTCATTTTCAATAAACTGTTAAAAGTCAATACTACATGGAATGAAAATTCAATTTAGGGTAACAGGGAAAAAATGACTAATTATTCTTTTACAGCATCATTGATCCTTCCAGCTGTCCTTTAACAAAGAAACAGGCTTTTTATATGTACACCAGCAAAGATAATCTGGAGGAAGAGGAGGACATGAACTAGAGGTGGAAAAAAAGTTAAAAGCACCTATAACAATTCTACATGCCAGAATTCACAGAATTTAAAATACTAAACTACAGATAAATGGCACTCAAATGCCATTGAATATGTGAGGAAGATCAAAAAGAACTTAAAGAATCTGTAGGAAAAAATGCCTTATTTCAAGCAAGTTTTTAGGCATTTTTTTTATCATCTTAAATTTACTGAATATCAGCCTTGGGACACAATGATCATTATTATTTCAATGCTTTATATATAAAATAAAAACAGGCAAAAGAACCCCCCCCACACAAAGAAGTATGAATTCAACAAGTATGACTGCCTGAAAAGAAATCGTTCTAATGAATCTGTGAGAAACAATGAAGGATTCACACGTGTTTAGACCAGGAACTGGAGCTGTAGGCAAAAATGTTGCCTACACCTTGAACACGCATCCTTCAACACAATTCTGAAGGTCGGGATTCCTTAAGATACACTGCAGGTTTGGGATGATGTTCATCAGCTCCTTTATATTAACACACTGCTACCAATAACCCTCCAGTTTTACTGGCTGTGCTAATGATAGTATTACAGGCAGTGGCAGGCCTAGCTTGGGAGGTGCTGGATACATTGCAGATGAGATGTTGCTGAACAACAGCTTGGCCAGAGGGTGTATACATTTTAAATTGCACGGGGAAATGAATAAGGCGAAAAGGAGCAGCATGTCCAGGAATGACAGCCGTTTATCACAGCATTGCCTGCTATCGCAAAGGTAGATTAAATAGAGGCTGGAAAGGTTGGGGGAAAAAAAAAAAAAAAAGCACACTGACACAAAACCAAGAGCCTTGCAGACATCACTGGGCTCACAGGTTCAGTTTCGCTATGGGAAGTGATTGTGTGCGGGCAAAACAGGCAAGGCTACCTTTAAATACTGCCGATTTTCTGTCAAGATTGATGACAGTAGCAAAGAGCAGATCCAGGGCGGTGCGCAGTTTGTGATCGGCTTGTGTGCACCGTGGTGCTGTTTGCCCAGATAGAACCAAATATTTCTGCTGCCCAGCACTAACTTGTATTATACCATTCTGAAGAGCTCTGTTAGTGGTTTTGAGATACAACAGCTGAAAACATTTGGGGTAGGTATACAGTGCATTTTTTTGGTTGACAAAACTAGTTAAGACTATTCCTTCCATGTTGCACCATCATGGTTCAGTCTTTCTCTCAGTTGAGGCAAACACTTATGGGATCTTGCTGTAAAAACCAGTGATCTGGGTTAGAGGAAAAAAAATATATTTATTTATCAGAAAGTTCTTTTTAACCTGGCTTCTTACAGCAATTTTGTTTTACAAGCTGGCCCCCAAACACTTGCTCAAGTACAACCAAGATACTGGTGAACTATGGCATGAGATGAGGACAAACTACTAGAGGAAACTACTTAAGCCAGCTGAAGAATACATATTATATAGCTTGACCTGCACTTAATCCAACTGTAAACTAGAAAGCCGCGGTATTGGTAACAGCATAGTTCTGACTGCAGAGACCTCAGCATGAGCTGTAAAAACTCTTCATGCTACTAGATAAAGTGCAGGTACTTTGCACCAAGCCCCCATGACACCACAGCTGCTCGACTGCCAACGCCCAAACGAGGCACTACGCAAAGGCAGCTCAGCTCCGGACACAGAAGCTGCGATCACAGAGGCTGCAGTGCAGATGCACCCTCAGCCCATGACTTTGCCCACAGCATTTCACCTCACCCACTCATCTGGCGGACTGCAGACGGAAAAGGTACAGAAAAGGAGGCAAAACGCTGAATGGGAGTGCAGGACTTACATATTCCCTAGCTTTTACTGTCTCACCTTCTGCACAATGAAAATTGCTTATTGTTGGCATGATAAAAACTAACACAGCCCGATATTAACTCATCCTAATGGAAAGCAGTGCAAAACAATATAATTAGATAAAAAAGAAGTGAATGAGGAAAAGAATCCAACATTGATTACAGAAGTGCCATATGTTCAGTGGAATAAACTGGGCAACGTAGATTTTTAAAAATTACAACAATACTAAATAGGGCGAATGGGGCCTGAAATCTTGACCTTGTAAACTCAATTAAAAATGTCAGGCCTGAATGATTTTTTTCTGATGTCACACAAAAACACTAAAGAGATCTTTAGAGCTCTGTTTTTAGAGAAAAATCCTGTGAAAAACAAATTAAAGTAATGCAAGTATTTGTTTTCCAAGCTGAAGATAAAGACTGCAGAGCTTCCTCTTCTCTCCCACCACTTTCCACCAATGGAGGAAGAAAAGGGCGGCAAGACAAAAGCCTACCTAAAGAGCCCCCCTGCCAAACCTGCTTTGCTTCCAAATTCCTCAAACCAAATTTTCTTCAGATCAGAACAGGACCAGGCCACAGGTTTACAGACTGAGTGGTGAAAAATCAGCCCACGCCTGGTACACCTTACCAAAATACCATAAGTGGAATGAGTAACAGTAAGAGAAGGCTGTTAACTGCAACTGGTATGTCTTATTCTGAAAGGTACTTACTCACCAGTCTGAGACCTCTGCATACTGGGTAGTCATGGTCAACCTTTGCCTGGGGAAACGCCTGCAGAAATCTAACCAGGGATGGGGAAAGGACAGGAGTATGCTTAAAAGAAATGCAAAGTCCATGCAAAGTCATTTGACTGGGCAGAATTTCATTGCCTTATCTTCCGGCACCACTCTTCTTAATTGAGACAGAGGTTACACAGGATGATACAGATTCCTGCTTTTCAGGCACAGCTTTCTCAGTACAGGGGAAAAATGGTCATGTGGAAAGAACCAAAACTTGCAGACAGAAGCACTTCCTAGTGAGATAGACTGGGCTATAACCAAAACTAATTAAGAAGAAATCTATGTAAAATACAGGGAAAAAGCTCCTGAGCCTGGGATCACCCTGGTGAAAGAGAAGTTCAAGAACTTGCTTGAAAGTATCCTTAGGAAACGAAGTATAGGAAGCAAATAGTTGCACTGAGGATCTGAACACCACAGTCCAGTCCAGCACCTGTACCAATCCATTTGAACTTCCAAGAATGAGTTGCTGAAGAATCTGAAATTGCAGTGCTAGGACCCCTCCAGCTGTTGGAGACAATACTTCATATACAGACGACAACACGCATTCAAGATCAGGAACAGATTCATTTCAGCATTTGCTGGCAATTCCCCTTGTCTCCCCTTCATCAACCCCCCCCCCCAAAAAAAAAAAAACCAGTCTAAATTACGTGGTGTTTAAACTTAGCTGAATAAACGAGTGTTTTTCTGTTGCTGCATAAATGATTTTTTTTTTTTTTTGGCTCTGCCATTTGGGTAGCCACCAAATAAGCTACTGAATCTGAATAAGCTACTGAATCCAAAATCAGCACTAGTACTGTTTCTCCTTTGTGAAGTGCTATTTGTTCAGAATACGCACACAGAACACGGGCTCCCGTTGTGTTAAGAAACAAAACCCAAACCAACTCTTCAGGCCCTGCTTGCTATCTAAAGAGTCCAACACAAAAAATAACATCAGCAGAATCTGGTTCAGAGGGAGTCTACTTCAAATCCTTTTCCACCTCCTCCAAACACGCAATAGGCAGGGAACTACTGCATTTCCATCTGTATAGGATGAGCATGGAGAAAATGGACTGAAGTACTAAGTATTAAGCTGCTTGTAATAATGAGCAATAAGAATCCTG
This sequence comes from Dromaius novaehollandiae, assembly GCF_036370855.1. Lineage (NCBI taxonomy): Eukaryota > Metazoa > Chordata > Aves > Casuariiformes > Dromaiidae > Dromaius > Dromaius novaehollandiae. The sequence goes on along the minus strand of NC_088106.1, from coordinate 27,691,287 downwards.
GCTGCACTCAAGGAAAAGGGAAGAGCAGCCACTGAAGCCACGGGATACTGACTTCTGCGGTAAAACAAGGGCGTGGAGCTGTGACTCAAGGCAATTAGTTTCCTCTCAGCTCTCCAAGAACCACCAATTGCTATTTCACAGCCCAGTATCCTTGGCTAGCAGAGTTGTTTCCTTTGCTCTATTCTTCTGATACCAGAGTGGAAAGTTTTTAGGTCTGAGGCAAGAACCAGCTCTGGGGCAGCTCCAGCCCACTAGAGGAGGCATCAGCCTGTGTGGGAGTGCTAAGCTCTTCCTTCCTGGGAGCGCTGAGCTCTCCAAATAACCACTGCAACTTGTTCTGTCAAGAAAGCGACCTGCCCAAAGCCTCGGGAGAACCCATGCCCTCCCTCGATGTGCTCATGCAGAGCCAACATGAAAACAGGGCTGCACTAACCCAATCTTCACTAAGTGCTGAAGGTTTGGCTTTGTAAATATGAACTCCAGACATTAAATCAATTAGCTCCATTGCAGCATTATCACTACTCTGCTCAGTTTATTCTCAAGAGAAAGCAAAAGCTTTGGAGTGAAGGACACACTAAGCTATTTTTCCATCACTTTAAAACTTTTGTTTACATTTAAGAGCTTACTACCTACAGCAAGCCATTAATATTTTTAAAAGTCATTTGTATTCCTTTCTAAACGTGCATTTGCATGTGTGTTCTATTTCAAGGTTGCTCACAATGATTTTTTTGATTTTTAATGAAAAAAGACAAAGACCGACTCCAGACTACCTGATTACTTACCAAACAGAAGAGGCATGGACTACATAAGCTTTGGCTCAAATACTGTAAAACTTGAACAGAATTAACTCTACTTGGGACCTGCCGGCATAAGGAGGTCAGAACCAAGTTGGTAACGCATGAGTTGCTGGCAATTTCCTACTCCGTGTAGACGAACCTTCAGATAATTAATCCCATTTAAAATCAGTGAGCTTTGAGCACAAAGAAGCATATATGTTAGTCAGATCACGGTCCCAGCACATGGGCCTCCCCCACATCTGGATACAACTGTGCTAACATCCTTCTTCCCAGATCTTACTGAAAGCCTGGGAACATGTACTGATAATTAGATTTGCCAAACTGGGACACCCACAAAGCTTATCTGCAAACAAATTAAACTGTACCATACTAAGGCTGCACACCTTTACCATGTGATGCTTCAGAAAAATTTTTAGGATGTTTGTCATATTTGTTTTGAAATAATTATTTTTAAAAGAGAGACTGTTCTTCCCTCAGGGAAGGATTTTCCAACAATCTGGCATTTTTTACTGATCGCTGCATGTTTTCAAAGTCCACTGGCATTGTTTACTTCCCCTAAAATTATTACCAGGCCCCCAGATACGATAGCTGGATGTTTTTGTAATATGTTTTTCCACATTTTTGTGGGTTGTTTTTCACTCTCTTGGCTCTAAACATTCTTTTCGCTGTCACAAGCCAATCTGATTACAGCATCTCCTGTTCCCAGCAAGAGGACAATCCTGTTCTCGTTGAAACCTATAGGAGGTTTGCCACTGATGGCAATGGAAGTGGGATCAAGTACTCACCCTCTGTAACAAAAGTAAATAAACATTTTTTATTTTCTTGTCTGAATCAGTAATGCTAGAATAAGAAAAGAGAGCTTTTTTCTCCTTCTAATAGTATGAAAAAAAGATTGAGTGTAATTGCCATTCAACTGCTGCCTGAAGGAAGGAAAACAAAATCCACTGAAGCTTTTTATTTCATTTTCTGTTTGCAGAAAGGATGAATGATCCATCTGTGTCTTCCTGCTCCATTTAGAAAAATACTCAATTCTGGTGAAGCATCAATGAAATTCTTCTACTTATTATGAACACTGTTGCCCTAGATCTTAACCATGCAACCCTGAAATCTCCACACTTCCCAGGCTACACGCTACCTTGTTCTATAGCACTGAGGGCATTTGTCAGTGGAGTTAGTTTATAACCCTAAATACCATAACTCACTGTCAAGTTTTGATTTTAATGGTGTCAGGAGTGGCCTGGGTAGAAGAGGTATCTTTGGTCAGCAATCCAGAGCTAAATTCTGATTTTAAGGACAAAGGAAATGGCTTAATATGGTAGATTTGTCCTTCCCTTCATCAGTACCTTTGTAGCTCTTCTTTGCACCAGACCTCTGTTTTTCCAGTTGCTCAAGGCTAAATGCATTAATAACATACCCAAATAGAAGCAGGGAGTTTGTTTACCCAAGTAAGACCCTGGCTCCAGGATATCGCGACCAAGGACCAACACACACTTGTAACGTGTGCTTGATTCAAACAAGACATGAAGCTGCAAGAAGTAAATAAGCAACACCTCGCACTATTTTATTCCACTAGCATAAAAGAGTCAAAAGCACTCAAGGCTACACAACACCTTGTTAGGTAACAATAAAAGCATTTCTTTCTTTCTCTTCTTTTCTTCTTCTTTTTTTTTTAAACAGGAGACAGCCTAGACTACCACGTACGGCAGTGCTACTCCCTGCTAACTCACAGAATGCAAGACTCGGTAAGCTTTACTGCCTGCTTTCCCACTAACAATACTATGCAAACAAATTATCACTACTGCCAGCTAAACTATGCCAAATCTGCCTTCATGCAACATGACACCCTACAGGCTCTGGACACGTGGCAGAGCAGTACTTGACCTTTGTCGCAGGAGAGCTTGCTTTGGAAGCTCACTGGCTCAGTTTTCAGCTGTAAGTCCTCAGCTGAGCAGTAAGACAGTAATTTTGGTTAATGATGGGAAACCTACATCAATTTATAGTAACCAAGAAAATAGCAGTATTTTTCTCTTTTCTCTCCTATCCTTTTTCTCTGTTGAAGCATCAGCTGTTGAACTGCAAATAAAAATGCTCAGTAAGCACAGTGTCTAATAGAAAGCAGAAAACCAATATACCTGTAAAATAGCCCCTGCTTAAACCCAGCTTCCAAAGACACTCAGATGTTTCAGAAAAGCAAACTTCTCTCTTTGCATGGAACAGCAGAATGAGGGCAATCTGTGCTCAAGCAGTGAATCAGAGAGAAAGGTAGGGTATAAACTCTTCTGTGCCTTCAATCTAGTATCTGATGAGGTCGAATGATGCATTTTTCCAGTGCCACCCCAGCAACTCAGGACCTTTCTCTACATCCAAGATAAGGGAGGGGCTTGGTTTAGATTGCAAGAAGATAAAAAGTTTGCTTTTGTCCAGATTATTCTATAACCTGTAAAATGAACAAACAACAGTAATACAAACAATAGCTTTTATGGATCATGATTTTGAAGATCACCATCACAGATTTTCTCAGCTTGAGAGACTCTTCTTAGGGTCCTTAGCGAGATATCTTATCAGCAAATTCAAGCATATAACAAGACCAACAAGATATGCTCAAAATAAAATACAGCCACATCTGTTAATAACTCCATGCAGACTCTGTGTTCAAGAAGTACCATTGATTGCAGCCACTAAGTGTGTTTGAGGTCACGATTCTTTTCACAACAGATAGTTATGAAACAGCCAGCCCTGATGATCAGTAACTAAAACATCCACTTGTTGAATTATTTCTTACAATTTAAGTGGCAAGGAGCCAGCTGGGATTTTTCCTGAATCCACACAGGTCTCTTATAAACTCAAATCCTCTTTGCAACGCACTGATAAAAAATGGGAAGACACTTCCAAAACTTTGCCTTCAGATTATTCTTTTTCCACTTCCAAGAGGAAGTCATTTCCAGTCCAGTGACAAGGACTCACTGCAAAACTGCAGCAGCAAGTGAACTAGCAAAACATGTTAATTAGACGTTCACAGCTAGATGCTCAACCCATGGGAAAAACTGTAACAAAGTCAGTCACAACAGCAAAACACAGAAAATTTCAAGATATGGAGCCAGTCACTATTCTTTATCATGAAGAAGAAGAAAAGATATTCCAAGCCAAAAGGTCAGTGGGATTATCAGATGCTAGAGAGAAAAATTCCTGCATAAGCAAAATGATAGACTACTCCATCATTTGAAGTCTTGCAATGAATAGCAAAGTGAAGGATGGAGCTCTATCTGTTGTATACTTCCACTTTCATGGCTTTGTTACATGCATTCATAATTACAAACGTGTAAGAGACAAAAATACAAAGTTAAAATATTGTATTTTTAAACACTGTAATGTCCAAGGCAAAGAAAAACATTAAGGTCTCAGTTCTAACTCTGCATTTCTCAAGTTTTATGGGTAGACGTCAAGCTTTTAATGTCATTTCCAGTGCAAGCATCTAACGTTTATTTGCTGAACAGGCAACATAAAAGTATTGTCTTTTCCCCAAAACACGTTACCACATTCATCCATGTGCACATGTATCTGCTAATGTTCATCCATCAACTAAATAATCTCCTGACTGACTAGGAACATGTTGTTTCTACTGCTCTGCATCAACCACCAGGTGCATGTTGCTCACTTAGCTCTGAGAGCTATTCAAGGCTAGGCCCTGACCACATGGTTAAAGCCACTTTTTCCTAAGCCATCTACCAACGGCCAAAAAAATCCATTTTTTTCATCCAGTTACACAGAACAGTCCCTTTCTCTTTCACAAGCAGCCTTGTTCACCAGATTACCAGGACTCAGAAAGCAAACAAGCTATATATAGCTCTCCAGTAGTGCACAGTGTGGTGCAATTGTGCTGAACTGTAATTTTTCATCAACAAGTTTTTAACAGTCAGCTGGCACAAGAGAGCTTGATTTTCTTCATAATGCCTGCAGTTCTTTCTGTCCCAGTGAATATTTAACAACCCTCTGGTGATACTGTGTTAAGAACTCATGCATGATATGTTAGTTTAACAACTCTGTCTTTGGGATACAAGATGGCATGTCATATTCAATCTACCACAGAGGCCTCTCCAGTCAGGTGGAAACAGTCGTTGATGGGAGTGTTGATTTGTAACATGATTGCACTCTTTCACCGTGTTGCATTTGACTGCTTTATCGAACTCCAGGTTTTCAACCACGTAGCCTGGACTTTAATTATCTATACAGAGAAGAATGGCTACCCATCAATAACAAGACCACTAAAGACAGAGCAGGAATCATACAGTGCTTGGGTAGGCTCCATTCCCTGTTTGTACTTACTGTAGAGACAGGACTTAGGGTTTAGTGGTGTTTTGTTTTTCCTTTGTCTCTCTTCCCCACTGTTTCAAGGGGCCACATTTGGTGGAGGTTGTTTATTGCACACGCATTTGTCCAGAAGATAAGTATTAGTAATGGCTAGTACAGAAAGATTGCCTTTCTCGCCTCTGAAAACGTTATCTGTGCTGGGAATTCATTCCCTTGTAAGACATAGCCCTGCATGACTGATTCCCCAAGCTGAGGTTCAAACTCTGAATTCAAGCTCTGAACTAAATTATTTTTGCAGCATCAGAGTTTTATGAAAATTCTTCAGAATCCCATGTTGAAGATACTACTGAAATGCTTTGAGACCATCCACCCTTAGTATTCTCACACTAAAGTCACAACAGCTTTACAAAGTAGTAAGCACTCTACCTTGCACTTTACAAGCCTAGTCACAAAGAGGAAGCAAGACAGCCTTATCTCCTCTAAGTTCCCTCTCCTCTCTACCACAGTCCTTCCTGGTATCTTCCAATTTATTGTAGTATTTCTCTCTGCATAATAAAATTTAGCATTAAAAAATGACAAGTACAGGAGAATAAGGTGTGTTGTGCATCAGTACTACAATATTGCTGACAAGATCAGAATAGAAAACAAACAGACTTTAAATATATCATATGCCACATGAAGTGTATCAACTATATTTGTCCAACACATGCTCTTAATATAAAGCAGTACCTGCTCGAAGAGTGCACTTCAATTGATCATGTAAGTTTTTCTGCTCGGCAAGCAAACATAGCTAAAACAATTCTAATTTGTTGGGAATGGGAAATTAAGGGGCTGACAATGAAAGAGTTTTCTAACAGATAGTTTGGCAACCTGTCAAGAAATATAGCTACTGAATGTTCAAGGTAATTTTATTAAATTACTCTTACTTCACCATTTCCTCTTTTCCTACTCATGTAATCATCAACATTACACAATAGATATTAAGACTGTTTCTTTAGACTAAATTCAAAGCAAAACCAATGAAAATTCCATACATCACTATAAAAACCTCAACCCCACCAAAAGTATTTTTATAAACAGTATTTTTACCATCTGGACGGGCTTACCCATACACCCTGTTTAGCATAATTCTACCCTCACTGAAATCTTTGGAGCAAATCCTACCTCATACACTTTTTCAGAATTACATTTGCCAACTTAAAGTAAAATCTTTGTCTCAGAAGGAATTGTCTATACAATGCCAGGGTCAATACAAACTTATAGAGCTCAGATTTAAACTCCTTACAACAGAAGACTGAAATTGAGCTGCAGAAAAATTAAATTAGAACAGAAGCTAGTAAGACCCTACATGAGTATTTAAAAGGCACACAACACCCTCACCCCCTATCCACTTTGACAGGAGCAAGGAGTTCAGCCTAGGGGACGGTACCTACGTTCTCTGCTCATTCTCCACTCTTTTCTGTTTCTCTTTTGTTCTCATCTTCTCCCTGTTTCTCTTTTGTTCTCATCTCCTCTGTATGCAGTATAAGCCAGCATATATCGCATATGGAATTGATAATGGACCTACTGGAATTCAGATATTTAGCACTGGGGATCAGTCATGTAGTGCTTTTTCATGCAAGCGATCAAGTATTCCTGGCATAGATAGTATTTTCACATATTAATAAAGCAACGAATCCTTGCTGCTTCTAGTTGCAAATTACCAAACCTTTAGCTGTGGCAACACAGCAGTAAACTATGCAAAAATGTACTCAGGATACATGAAAACTACTTAAACCTTCAGACTCTAACGCTTAAGCTTTAACTTAAAGAGACTATTCACATGTTTAAAGTCATGTATGTGCAACAGTATCTGCAGATTTAAAAAACTTATTTTGTACTACTGCAAATCATGTAAAATACTACCACCTATAAGCACTGAGGCTGCAAAGACAATTTCTATTAGTTCCAGTTTTGATCAAGGCACTCCATGGAAGTACTCCAATCGTTTGTACTGCTTAAATTATCTCAGTCAGATATCTAAATGTGTTTGTTGTTCACTCCATTTCAGCATAAGGTGTCATGCTATGCCAACACACTTGGGTCCCAACAGAGGGAAATGGTGTATCAGTGACTATTTTTTTCAGCATGGAACAAGCATTGGTGGAAAGTGCAAACCAATTTAATTTAACAGAAGGGATTCACATCATGGCACGCAGTTGTCCATTAACAGAACAAACCCCTGTCCCCCTCCCTTCTCCGGTTGGCAATTGCAGCAAATCTTCCATGAAAATACATTTCCTGTAATGTTCTGGTCATGGTCGGCAAGAGCTGCAGCCCATTTCCATAAAGCCACCATGTGGAAAATTGCCTTGGCTGTTAAAATGGACTAATGCAAAGGAATTTTTTTTGATGTTGAAGGCATCAATCCTTTTTAAAAAACTCCAGTTTCCAGAATATTAAGAAGTCACCAACCAGCAATAAGGCAGAGTCCTCGAACTAGAAAGATGGCAAATCAAAGAGCTTTAAAGAAAAAAAAAAACCAACAAAACCTTCACCCAAGCATCACTTACAGACTGTTTACAGAGCAAAGGTACAGAGAAGAAAGGACTGAAGGAACTTTGCAACAGCAATTCTGTTCTCCGAGTACAATCCTTCTGTCGCACCTGCTAATAGACAAACTTCTACACTTCATTTCAGCCCCCAAAAGTTAAGTCCCAAGTCTACAGACAAGTGACTGTGCATCACGGGACAAGCCATGTGGTGGTAACAAAGGAGGTGCATTAAGGTTTGCGGGGCTGAAGTCTCGTTCTCCCATTCTGCCAATCTGTTGTCATTACCTGGTGCGAATTACTCTTTAGATCTCCGTGGACTCGCACAGACCCTGTTCCTCACTCCCGTCCTTGCAGGGCTCCCTAATTCAGGTCCATAATGCTTATTTAAACCTATCAAAGGCTTCTTCTACACTGTCTCCACGTATACGAGCAATGCAGATTTCTCTTGCTCACTCCCCTTTCCTTGGCTTTTCAGAAGCAGGCTGGACCAAGGAGGATACATACAAATTTGGCACACAGGGCTGGCCTGCAGCTTACACCCTCCCGAATCTCTTGTTGCTCAAGGCACATTATACAGAGTTGAAGGAGTTTTGCAGTGCATCTCCCTCTCTTACTCTGGAAACCCCCTGAACTCAGGGGTGTCGAAGACTAGAACCAGGCAAAAGAGACCGTCAGATATGGAGGAATTCACAAGTAAATTCACAAAAAAAGGACTGTGGGATGAGACACAGTAGAGAGGACTCCTCTTTCTTAACAGAGGAGACTCTTAACGTGTAAGACTTGAGTAGCACCAATTGATTTCAAACTAGTTTCTAAACTGATATATGTAAACTGGAGGCAGAATCCTGCACTGACACCTTGCTGTTTTACAAGTGACATAACAACATCCACTACCTGCAAAAAATGAACCTATTGGCAACAACATTTTTGCATGTTAAAAGCATAACGGCTAAAGCATTATCATCATGTAGAGGGGAAAAGGGGAAAAGGGGAAAAGGGGAAAAGGGGAAAAGGGGAAAAGGGGAAAAGGGGAAAAGGGGAAAAGGGGAAAAGGGGAAAAGGGGAAAAGGGGAAAAGGGGAAAAGGGGAAAAGGGGAAAAGGGGAAAAGGGGAAAAGGGGAAAAGGGGAAAAGGGGAAAAGGGGAAAAGGGGAAAAGGGGAAAAGGGGAAAAGGGGAAAAGGGGAAAAGGGGAAAAGGGTCACAAACCTTATGCCAAGAACTTTGAATTGTAGGACAGCAGTGGTATTACTGTGTATCTTTTGCAAAACTGGGAAGTGAGATAGAGAAAGATTAAGAAAAATATTCAGGAAGCTTCTATTTCCATATAATCACACAGAAAAAACAGAAATCTTTGGAGATACATTGCTTGCAATGAATCCAGTGGAAGCTTAAGCACTTCTCAAAACCAGGCCAAAGGTGTTTCCAAGTTGGGCACTAGACTACAGATATATCAAAAATAAGGGCATTTTTGAAAACATAAGGCTTGTGTTAGAAGCCTAGGGCTTCACAAACATAAAAATAGAATAGAAAATACATCCTAGAAATCGTCAGCCCCCAGTTGCTACTATAGTAATAGGTCATTTCTGGATTAAGATGGAGAGGTAAAGTTCATTGTAATACTTAAGAAGCTGTCATTAAAGTAAAAAGGAGGAATGATTTATAAGAAGATGCAACATCCATGATGAAAACAATTGATAAAGTTAGAAAAAACAGAAATTTGTGAGCACACTTTTTTTTTGTTAATAATTTGTTAATAATTTTTGATAATCATTTTTGTGATTCAGTCCTTGACTATTGAATTCTCGTGGCTGTGGCTCCAGGCTCAAAGCTGTGTCTAAGGCAATACATCCAGAAATACAACAATGAGCTTTCTAATTCTTTCCTTGCTTGCTCAAGAAAGAAATGAGGACGTATCTCAACTGTTTCTACATGAACAGAAAAGCTACTTCACTCTCCTTTCCTGTCCCTTCAACTTCATTGACTTCTTTTCTGGAAAAAGAATACCATCAGCCTTCTTTTCAGATTCTTGAGTGGTAGCAAGGGGAAGAAACACATCAAGAAAGGAACGGGATCAACAATCAGAGAACTCTGTATGTAGGTGTGTATGCATATATATTGCACACACAATCAGCTCTGTGTAGGAGTGCAAGTAAAGGATTACTGTATGGGGTTAGAAGATATGTACACATTTCAGAGTGTACAAAACACAGTAAGAAGTGGGTGTGAGAAAGATTTTATACAATGACGTCTTTCTGTATCATCTTGCTTTCTATTTGTCATACTCACTACGCAAAAATGCAGCATGTGCCAGGTCAACGAGCAGCTAAAGTATTTTTAAAGAAAACTCTAACCTCTTCTACTCATCTGTGCTTCCTGTAACCACTCCGTAACCCGTCTTCCTGATTTATGATTCCCATACTGCCACTGTGATTAAAAGCATAACAGTTTGTTTTCTTTTCTACTTAGTGTGATTATTTTCTGCCCTTCCTCCAACTTCAGCCTTCTTCTCTAGCTACACTTAAAAATCAGAAGTCTACAGAAATAACAGTTAATTAAAATCAGAAAACATTCTTAGATTCAGGTCCCTATATCTCCCAACCTGAAAACAGGCATGGGTTTTGCCTGACTGAAAAGCTACTCGCCGCTTACGAGAAGGCTGTCTCCCAGGCATGTTGGTGATCAATTTGGGGCAGAAAAGTAACCCACTGGTCAAACACTTACCACCACAGCGCAGGAAGAACCACCGCAGTGCCGGAAGAAGAGAAACTGGCAATTTAACAGAAACAGGGTCCCATCATATTTGCAAAGGAGAATACCCATAGTAACAATACGTAGGTTTAGAGGGAAAAATAATATTCATATTATGCAAAAGACAGCTAACTATGAAATTCATGTGCACCTCAGCAAGTCAGCAACGCAGTGAAGTTACTGCTATGAAAATACAAAAGGACCTGGGAGCTGGATTTCATGATCAAGTTCAGCACCCCTCAGTTCACTATTGCTTGGATTTTTTCCTTCACTTCTCTTTTGGCTTGAGCAAAAGCCTGACTTTTCCTCTGGAAAAATGAGCCCATTGCTCAGCCAGCAACTGCTCCCTCCTGGGGCTAGCAGAATCCAGCAAAGCTGTAGAGATTTTTGGTTGGGACACTTCAGTTGCAGAGCTCTTCAAAACAAAAGCATTTTACCAGAGAGACTGTGAAATAAGACATTACTTTGTTAATGAAACTGGTTGTTCAAAAAGAGGTACAAAAATAGGCACATCGTATTCAGTTTCACTGCAACATTTCAAAGCAAAACAAAAGTTAGCCAAGACTCATTTTGGTTTGCTCTGAGAGGAACATGGGAACAGAGCAGAAGAGCAGCTTGGATACAGAAGATTACAATTTCCTCAGAAGCTGTTCAAAGTTTTTATTACATTTAGGAAAATACTTACAGTGCAGAAAATGTTAAGCCAAATGGGTGCTTAGGTTCTTGTTTACTTTTTTCAATCTTTTGCAGCTACGTGGTTACTGAAGATAAACCACACTTCCTGGGAGGTTGAAAGAACATGTCAAACTTGCTACTGGCTGGTGGTTACTTTGCTGTTTTGCAGCTCAGTGAGTGTACATCTGTTATTGTACCTTTGGAATATGCCAGTGTTTCCATGCAGGAAGCTAAATGATGCCGCTTCCCCCAAAGCAGAGTGCATTCTCCAGCCAGGTAGCTTGTGGGTCCAGAATGAGTATGTTAGTTACTTTCAATGCCAACATTTGGTATAAATGTTTTCCAGGCTAGAATGGCGCTCCTGTATACAAAATGCACCCATCTTTGGATGGTCAGAAAGAAATTACTGTGGGTGAAAAGATTTATATAAATCTGACTGAAACTTGGTAAACTTATATAATGTTGAATACCACAGCAGAAATGCACACGCTCCTGTACAGACATATATACCAGCAAACTGGCTTAATATCTGTTGAAGGTAATAAGAAAAACAATGCATTGATGGGGTTTTGTTATAATTTGGCTAAAACAACAAAGTTATCTTCCCTTTCATAAGCTCTGAAATCACAGAAGTCTTCCTGTTTGAGAACAACGGCTATCATTTTTAATAACTTCATGAAGAATGCCATCCCCACTACTTCACAGCTGCTACTGAGTCCATATTTCCAAGCAGGTCCAAAAAGCCCTTTCCATTTGACTGAAGATTTGGCTCACACACGGGTATTGACAGGCCCGATTGCGCTTCCCGCAATGGCGTGCTTATGGCTTGCAGTGTGTGGCACTCAATTCTATCGTTTTCAAAAGTTTATCGAGGAACTGATAAGAGGACACATCCCACACAGCCAAAGCTGAAATACGAAAACAGCAGGTCAGGGTGTTCTGAAGCTGAAATTCCATGAAGGGAAACAAGATCCACAGAGGTACTTTCTTTGTGAGAAGTCACAGTTGTTTTTACTGTGCTTCATCAAACTATTGTCCTATACAATTTTGCTTTTCGATTTTTTTCCCCCCAAGGAAACAAAGAGACTACAAAGAATTTTCCATTTATTTTGTATGCTTTTTGCTCAAAAATCACCATCAACAACAATTCTTCACTATCACCACAACATGCCAGAACACCGATACATGTCTTCCTGCGACCACTGTTTTTCTCCCCTACAACTGGTTTATTACTGGGTGGCACATCAAAAGTTAAGAAAATGCCATCTGAATTTAGAGTCTACTAAGTTCTTGTACATTGTCACCCTTGCATTAAGCAATTTGATAATCTCTAGTTTGTACTGCACTAGGAATTCTTTTGCAGTCACAGAACTCCCATGTATTTACAGTTCATGGCATTTCATGAACTCATGAAATCTTCAGTGCTCCTTTCCAAGGTCAAGTGTTATCATTTCAGCAGCAATCGGCATTTCGTTCGGTCTATGCAAACCATCTTTTTTTCCAAGCTGAGGCCACACAGCTGACTTAACACAGAGAATGCATGCCTCCTTTTCTCTCAATTTTTAAGTCGTCATTACAATTATTTTTTTTCTGTAGAAATAGGAGCAAAGTATGCTTCTGCAACTGTATTTTTATTTTTTCCACTACTTTTAACCTGAAACCTCCATATAGGAGATTTGTTACTGAAAGTTAGTGTAGGTTTGCTGTAATAATAGATCTCGTAGCCTTCTAATATCACAACCAAAGACTGACTTTCTGTGGGCAGGATTTTTGACAACAAGCACCTACACCTTTAGAAGGTACCGGCAGCTGCAATAACAATTACAAATGAGCTATTTTCTGTATTCGCTGCCACTAAATCATGCCATCTCTTACATTTCATTTCAGAACAACGGTCAGAAAGAGAAGATTAAGATGTCTTTTTCAACTGCTAGTAAATGATTTCAACTATGTATTTTTGTTATGTGGTTTAATTTTAGACCTTCCTTTTCCTTAAGGAACCCACACCTCACACAGAGCAAAACAAGGAGTAATACTAACTCGCTTCTAACCCCAAGTATTTGCTATCACAATCACTTACTACTGCTTTTAAAATCCACATAATGGCACTGAGCTTACATGTAATGATTTTCAAGTCACATTAAAAGTCACTTTAGAAGATAAAATTCTAAATTGTATTATACATACAGCAGGGGAGCAACAACCTATCCTTTTACCTAAATACCCAAACAGTGGCCATCATACTATACCCAGCATCCATGCCAACAACCGCTTTGAAAGGAAGCTTGCACAGCAGCCAAGTCCTGCAAGGTGAGAAGAAGTGAAGATGACACCTGCACATCTGTGAGGTGACACCAGTTATGTCTGAGAACGTGGCCCTTGGACATAAAATTTCTAATGCAGTCAAAATAAGACTTCAGACATGACATTCTCAACATGGTATCAAATGCATGGTTGCAAAAACTGTCATGTGCTTCCAATTTTTCATATACAAATCTGACGATCTTCCCTGCAAAAGTTTCACAGATGTAAAAATGAGTTGCATAAGTCTGGGGTGCGAAAATGTAATAGTAGTTGTAACAGGTTTACTATACAGCTCTGAACTAGCTTATTAACAAAATAAGTGGTTTCTCCTATTACTGTTTATTTAGAACAAACAAAATGAATCATTGAGGCTTTCTTTCCCAATGCAGCTGTATGGGCATACTTGCAAACATTTTGCTGTTTGCTTTGGTAATGAAACAGCAGGGAATAAGGAATGCCTACCTCACATACTTCCTTTTCCCCTCTCACTTCTCTACTCCTCCTCAACTCCCTTATAAATAATTAATGATAAAAGTGTTCTGTCTGCATTTATAAAAACTTTATTCACAACCTTAAAATGCTGTGTTTTAGAGCGATTAGGTGACTTCTCTTGAGTATGTGAAGTTCCCTAGTAACCATTGGTAAGCAGGGGAAAATCAGAAGTAGCTGCCATGATGGATGAAAATACACAAGCATTTGGTTATGAGGTACAAGACACCCACTTTCCATATTTAATTCTTGAAACCCTTCTTATTCGAAAAGGATTGCATTCATAATTTACATTCTCAACAGGCCATTGCTGAATTTTAAGTATCTAGCCACAGTACAGATCTTTAAAACACCATTCAACAGTAACAAGTGAAAAGATTTTCCTAGGACTTATATGGGGCAAGACCACCAAATCCTGCAGAAGTGGAAGTTTTATTTTAAAGAAGGGCTATAAGCTTCCTCTCTTCTAGCAGCTAATGCAACTGTCAAGACAATAACCTTAAGCAAACCAAAACCAAGTTGCCTTTCCAAGTCTGCCAGTGACTCAGCTACAGCTCGAACGCTTTTTATACAAAGACAGTGAAATCAATGACTTAATTAAAAAGAGGAAATAACGCCTACCTCTTTTCTCCATCTTTCCCACAGCAGTCTGGAAACTCAAATGCAAAAGCTAGAAAACACCTTTCTCCTTGATCTTTTAGCTGCAGAAAATCAAATGTCTAACAACAGAGGCCTACAGGAAGGTACAGCATGCAAATAAGAATCAGCTGCGAGTTATCTACCCTGCAGTTTGATAGGAGAGCTCCCAGCCTTTCATATCAGCATCACCCACTACTTAGAAGACTCCTGGCAAAAATCTCATGGCTTATCACAGGGTTTTATTTGAAACAGGGAAGATAGTTGTCAGGTAGCCCTGTTGCCCTTCTGAGTACTCGATGCATAAATAAGAGGCATTTTACACTTTCACATGTAAAATTAATTGACAAAGACAGACCAGACAATAAGAAGTGGCAACGACCTCAGACTCCAAAAACAAAATGGAAATTAAAGAAAGGGAAGAAAAAAATTGACCTATGTATGCAGGATTTTCAATTATTAAGGGCTTGGCCTTGTGAGATGTTCAGCACTCCTCCAAAGCAGGAAGTCCAGGCCTGTTCTCAGTAGTAATTCTGCTGAAAAATAGCACCAAGTTAAACTGCATATTTTATGATATTCTATGAATAGCAAGAAAATGTAATAAAAATACAAATTAAAGTATTTCTTGCAATTTACCATTAATGTATCTACTTCCAAACTGTGGATACTCTAAAAAGCTACAGAAAAGTAAGGCTAGAGAGGGTTAGGAAAATTTTAGTTCACTGTTCCCAAAGATGAACATGAAAAGAGTGTCCACTAAGCAATACTTCTTATCATGGCTCTTTTCAAGGACATGTCACCTTATTGCCACTAGAAAATGACACTTCTTAGCTCTACCAGTGTCTTATTTATTTTCTACATTATACTTGTGTTTAAGAAAACAAACATGAAACACATTCATCTTTACTATTGCATACAAACTTTAGAAAAGTGAAATAAGCCAAACTTGCTCTTTTTAAGATGAAAGATCAGTTGCAGTCTCTGTCACTACTATTCTCCATGATACTCTATTTATTTATCACACAGCACAATGATTGTTTTGACCTCATGTTAACATCTATAAATTGTCATAAACTCTCCAAGACATCAGCTGCATTTCTGATATGCAGCATGCTTTTTATTCATCTTGAGGAACAAAACACCATTACTTGTACCGTCACAAACGCATACTCAAGCCTCCAGGAGCCTTGCTTCGCCATTTCTGAAAGCAGACAAATGGCAGTCTGCAGCATGGAGCTGCAGCCTGGGACCCAGCACGCAGGCTCAGTGCACATTGTGAGTGACAGTTCTTGCCCCAAAGAGTTTCCAAATGAAGCAGGAAACACAGAATTCTTTCACTTTGCCCACCATGACCTTTATCTGA
The DNA here is from genome assembly GCF_036370855.1 of Dromaius novaehollandiae. Taxonomy (NCBI): domain Eukaryota; kingdom Metazoa; phylum Chordata; class Aves; order Casuariiformes; family Dromaiidae; genus Dromaius; species Dromaius novaehollandiae. The sequence goes on along the minus strand of NC_088106.1, from coordinate 27,675,432 downwards.
TGGATGGAGAAAGGAAGCACAGAAAAACTTCCCACTAGATCTGTAACTGTAAGAGATAACTGTAAGAGATAAGGTGACAACATCCACAGGAGATTTAACACCTTCTCATTAAGAATGCAGTTTACCACCCTCAGCTGAATCTCACCAAGGCACTCAGTTTGAATCAGCCCCTATACAGTCCCTTCAAGATTTCGAATGAGGCCTCTTAATTTCTGTTCTCTCCAGGAGGGAATTTCGAGACGTTTTAACTCATCTCTTAGTCTGCCTGTATTCGCTTATTTTGGAAATCAAAACATTAGCCAAGGCTGATGTAATAATTTTGTTCCACTGACAACAAATGAATAGATTACATTTAAAACGAGACATGGCTGCAGGCACCTAATGCAGCTGCTTCTCTTAGGAAAGCTTATCCCTCTGCTCCCTCCTCACTTGTTTCGGGGCCATCGTTCTTTTGCAAGTGAAGAGTGAACAACCATAAAATACTAGGGAGGCCAAGGAAAGCTGTTCTTGTTTCTCATCTGAACGTAACTTTATATATATATTATATATATACACATAGCATATAATGTAGCTATTTTTTGTTTTATGACTTAGAAATAAAAATAAATGCAGTGGACTTTTACTGTGTACTTGCACTGATCACTGAATGTCATAAAATACTTTGTTGGGCACAGCTTTCAAAAATCAATAACTAAGCAGGTGGCAGTTGTATAGCTCCATGGTGCTGGCCAGTCATGCTCCTTATTGCTTCTTAAACTAGATGGGCAGAAAAGGATGGATCCAGAATTGAATTCCATGAAATTTATACAGGGACAAGTGAAATTTAGTGCAATTAAGTGTCTTAGGTTAACTCCTTTTATGTCAGTTCCAATTCTTTCCTTACTTGCAGCAAGGTTACTTCATTGGGTTCAGCCAAATCATGCCTAGCTTGGGTTAGTTAAAGGAGAAGTCAAATCAGACCCATTCTGTAAAAACTGTTGTCTCAGTGAAATCCAAGCAGACACAGAACTTGGGCCAAATGGTTTACAATCCACCCAGACCTGCTGCAATATATCTCATCAAAATACTTCTAAGAGAAGCAGCTCTTCAGTTACCAACATTGCTAGTTATTTGCAAAATGAAACCAAACCAAGCCACAGGTGTTACAAAACTGAGAAAGAAGTAGCAGTAAAATTATCCTTCCCCGTGCTGGAGTTCCCATTCTTAGGTGACAATGTCAAATTTGCTCGAGCCTGCTGGGAGACCAGAGGATGCGGCAGGGAGGAGCCGTCCTACTGCCTCGCACAAGGTAGGGAATTTTACCTGGCGCTTGCCGGAGGCTGATCTTTCCTGAGGACTCTGCGTATGCTGCGCGCCCAAGGTACAGAGGCTGCACACACAGCAGGACATGAAGTGGCCCTCTGCCAGAAGGACAGGGGAACCACAGGCCAACTTGCTATTCTTGAGTGTTGCAGATAACTCAAATGCTTTCAGAGCACCTTCCTGATTCTTCTTCCCTTGTTCCAAAATTGGAGACATTTTAATAAAGGCAGAGGCAGGCATGCTTGCTGGAAAGTCAAGAGGGAAGAAGCGGTGACTGAGCGCTCTGCTGTCGCCATGGGTTCTCGGGCCCTGCTGTCGTTTTCCTTGCAGGCTGTACCACCGTGCCGCATCACCACTGCCCAGCTCATGCCTGGGACTCGGACGTGGAGATGGCTAGGCCTCCCCCCCGCTTCTGCATACGGACGCGCAGCAAGGAGTCATTCATAGCTTTCGATTAGGGAAAGCAAGTGAGTTCCCAAACCTCAGAACTGGTGCTGGGCTGCAAAAACTAGCACTAACTTTGTCCCTGTTGTGCAGCGTTTATTTTTTCTACAACCAAAGAGCAAAGGCCACTCAGAGATTTCAAGAATTTCTAGAATCTTCTAATTTTACATGACAGGTAAAGGACCCTCTTCACTTCACAGGAAAGGCAGAGCTGGAAAACAAGAGGGAATGCTTATCCCAACTTCCAGTTCAGTTACCTGTATCCAGTTTGTAACAGACGGCTACCTCCTTTACTGCCTAGCCCTTCTGCAGAGGCCCAGTCAGGCACGGCAGAGCCACGGGGCAGGCGGGGATACCGAGGTGACACTAGGTCACTTCGCTTCTAAACTCCTGAAACCTGAGTGGCAGAAGATGGTACTGTAAAGCAGGGAGAAAGAGAGGGGAAAAAAATACGTGCTTAGGCTGTCAGCTAGGCAACATTCCTCTATTGTATTAATTGTTCAAATGGACCCTGGCGTAATTTTGGCCCAGGGCAGTCAGTGCTCTCCCAAACAATTTTGGGGCATAGTTCATGAATTAACAAGCACCAGGGACGGTTCCCAATAGACAATTCACATGCAACCTTCTATTTTGAAGGGTGACAAAGTGTAACATTACAGATTTGAGCTGTTTCATGCCAATTAGCTGTAGCACAAAGGAAAGATCTGAGCACTTGTAATTCACTGTTAGATACTTAGCCTTAAAACTGTTATCTAGATCTTTGTCTTCTTCCCAGCCCATGACTGGTTTAGGTCAGCCCTGAGGACCTTAACTCACAGCAAATGGATCAGGTCTGCTCTGGAGTGATGTGTTCTCATTGCTCTCAGCTCAGACTCACAGAATCAGAACGGTTGAGGTTGGAAAGGACCTCTGGAGATCATCTAGTCCAACCCCCCTGCTCAAGCAAGGTCACCTAGAGCATGTTGCCCAGGACCCTGTCCAGACGGCTTTTGAATTTCTCCAAGGATGGAGACTCCATAACCTCTCTGGGCAACCTGTTCCAGTCTCAGTCACCTTCAGACAGACCTTCCTGTGTTTCAGTTTGTGCCTGTTGCCTCTCATCCTATCACTGGGCACCACTGAAAAGAGTATGGTCCCATCCTCTTTACCCCTTTACTCTTCTTTCCCATAGGAAGCCCCATCCTTTTTACTCCCATAGGAGTTTTGTAGCAGGACTCCTTTTTGAGGGCGAATTTACAGATAACCAGTAGCAAGAGAAACATCTGAAAGTAGAAGAGCGTTGCTGAACAACGAAATCCCGGAATCCAGGTAAGGAGGGAAAAAACCTTCAAGAGAAGACATGGAGCAGCCAGTCTAATCCTAGACAGATTATCTGCAAAAAGGACACTCAAAGCATCTGGATACCAGTGAAAGAATTATATATTTGATTTCTCTTCAGCCTGGTAGGTCTACCTGTAGTGTTTATATGTAAGGTTCAAATGGCACTTTTTCAAACTATATTCTATGTCTGCATTTCTTGGTAACAGGCTAGCAACAACAGATATAAATGTTTATAGTTGAGGAGTAGTCAGGAGTCAGTCAGTAGTCAAATTTATGAGGTTCCTGCCAATTTAATCTGAGGGATCTTTGAAGCAGTTTGTGCCCTTGGGTTCTGAAAGGACCGATGCCACCAAGAGTTGCTCCAGCAGAAGAATGTGAACGCTGTCACAGCACTGAGGGCTGCCTTCTGTATGCAGTCAGAATTGCTCATAGGCCAGTGCATGCAGCAAAACTTCAGAACTCTTTGATTCGTTATACACATATACATACAGATAGACTCATACAGAGGACACCGCAAGAAACATCGCACACACTTAATTTCAGTCCGTTATAGTACACTTGACACAACACACAAACTCCTGTGGTAGAGGCACTGTGCTGCATACAAAATTAGATAGTGATGTAGCTGAAAAAGCTGCTCTCTTTTTGTTTTCACCTCCATGCTCCTATTCAGTGCTCTTAAAATGTCAGCGTGGGGGGCAAGATGCAACAACTGGCAAAGCATAGATATACTGTCACCATTTGATGGAAGCTTCAGCATCTTTTCAGAGCACTTGCCAACATAATTAAATTCTGCCATTACAGATTCTTTGGACAAGATTTCTAATAAGGCATTTCCTGCCTCATTTCCTGCCAAAATTTAGAAATGCAAGTCAGCATTCTGCAGCAATTCATACATGCTTTTTGGCATGGCATAAAACTTTGCATTCTTTTTATTTTTTTGCAAAATTATTACTACTTAGGTCAAGGCAAGAGCCTAGCACTGCAATGACAAACAACTCCAACATACTCCGAAGGACAGGAAAATGAAACAAAAGAATAAACCATGTTCTTTTACTCCACCCCTTCAAATTTCTCAATAGAACAAACAAACAAAAGGCAGGAATTCTTGCTACTAAGAACATCACCAGATCTTCCTTTACCCTAAAACTGATGAATAGAAAAACAGCCTTCTAAAGCCCTAAGGGACATCTTTGTTGTTTCTTGCTGAGGACTGACTGCACAGGGAAATATGCATTAGAGCTGCTGGACCTGATCATGCTAAACTCTGTGCTTATACATCACAAAATGCTAAAAAGCTTAGAGTTGGGCTCCAGTCTGCTTACGTATATCAATTCTCATAAAGAAGTAAAGACCAACCAGTGACAAGAAGGTTCTTCCTCAGAGTGATGCATTCTTTTATTCGGAATTTGCTTTTCCAGACGAACCTTTGAGATCTGCATGGTACCTGTCAAAGTCCCCAGAATCTAAACCTCCCACTTCTCTTTGTTCATGAAAACAGAATCAAAGTTGGATGTGGATACACCAAACCCAGGAAGCAGTCTGTCTGAGACGCACCATAAAAATTTAATTGAGTAACAGTGCAACCTCACTGAAGACACACAAAATAAACTAGATAAAGCCTAAAGGCAAATGGAGATACTTGGCCAATGATCTGAGGTATCTTCCAGTGTCCTCTTACTGCCTTCCTTTTCCACCAGAGTACGATCTGATGCAGCATGTAAACCCAGCTAGCGTTCCCACACATGGTCAGATACAGATTATGCCAGAGCCTCTGACTTGTTGCCAGTGAAACCAACTGCTCTAAGCTACAAGTTGCTGTGAACCGCCCAACACTTTTTTCTGTCACAGAGACATGAGTTCTTTTCAAGCACTCCAGATGAGATCAATATTACAACGGTGCTCTTCAGTCTGACACCTGATCTCCTGACAGCTGGATGAGCCACAGCCCAGCTCTGAGCTCTTCCACTGCTGCAAGGCTTCTGAGGGAAAAACTGGAAATAAAGTCCTTTAGCGTACCTCTCTTGAGAGCATGAACCGCAACTGTTATCCACGCTTGAGTTTCAATACTAAATTGCTGAAACTAAACCCAGACTTTCCTCCTAAGTGGCTAAGAATCCTATGACAGGTTCACTTAGCTTCTGGGGCTTCAAGCCAAATAAACCAATTCCATCTTTCTCAGGTTCCGAGTTAGCCGAGTGCCTGCACTTGAAATCTTTTTTTCTTGATGTAGAGAAACAGAGATTAAGAAGGGAGGGGAGGTGGCACCCAATGGTTAAAAAAAAAAAAAAAGAAAAAAGAAAAAGAACGTCCTGCTCCAGTGTGTGAGAAATAGAGGTAATGCATTTAGTTTTAGAATCCGTATGAAATTTTTACCTTCTTTTTACTTTTGCCTTTTCTTCTTCTAACACTGTGATGGCATAGGTCCTACCACTGCTAAAGACTGAAGTAGCAAGCAGAAGATACACATCAAACACTTAACTCAAGAAAACAGCAGAGATGCTAACTAACCTTCCCCCGTGAACCAGAAGGTAGAGAGCCAGTGGACTAGCTATAGCAATGTAGTTCCTCTCAATCCAAATTTAATAGGTTTTACATCAAAACATTTGAAGGTGTGCTACTATCTAGACTTATAGCATGCTTTTAATGCCTCCAAAACTGCGGGTTTGTTCTTGTGTCACAGTAAGTGTGAGGCAGCTTACCCATTTCCATGGAGGGTTGCAACACCATCCCCTTACTATGGGTGACGAGCGCACACACCCCGGCAGGCCAAGCAGAGCCTGGAGTCAACCTGCCAGGAATCCACACCCTCACCTTGCGCTGACTTGTTGAAGGAGTCATACCGTTAATGATTCCTAGTTCAGAGACACCTCCCTTCTCCTCAACAGGGGGAACTCTAATTAGATATGAACATGAACCAAAACTAAATGCTCAAGCTATATGAATTTTGAGAAAGTTGAACTCCATATTTAAAGCCCACGTCCATTTTTCATTTCTGGTGCTAATACAGTGTCTCCTACTATTTTCTCACTTAAAGCTAACTGATAAAGAAAGCTGCTCCTGTCTCCTGGGCTAGCTTACCATTCACGGTCCTTATAGAAACTTCTTCAGAGCTGCAAGTAGCTCTGCAATATTGCCATTACAAAGGAAAGCAAAAATAAGAGCACCAACCACCTGCCCAAGCTACTGAAGTGACTCCACCTGTGACTACATCCAGAATTTTCATTTCAGAGGCCTGGCTTCTCCTACTCCCACTCTGCATGTCTTTGACACAACTTTTCGAAGCTGAGCAAGTTGATTGGAACATTTTTGGTCATTCCTCGTACTGGAATTGGAAGGAGATGAATGGAAGTCAGAATTGCAGTTTTCACACTGCTCTAGACACGTTCCAACAGCAGCAACATACTTGGTACCTGCGTCCCCCTACCATCACTATTTTATTTACAGAGATAAGAGAAGTCTGGCACGACATGAGAGGCTAGGTAATCAGATCAGAAGTCCTCAGAGGCAGCCTTACAACATCATGAACCACTCTGCCATTCACATAGCTCAGCTCCTCCATCTAATTCAACCTTAGATGCTTGACTAAAACCGAAAAAGCAAGAGGGGTCTATTTAGTGCCACGTTGATAGTTGCATTTGTAGAGAAGACATCTGTCACCTAAGAACAGCTTTGAAATGACCCACCAGATGGATAAGAGCTTTCAACACTTTAAACATGTTCTGAATCGATCTAGTGACCTAAGGGCAAAAAGCTCCATATATCTCCTTACAGGTCCCCAAGGCACTGGTCCCATCTCCATCCCTCTAACCAAGTACAGCACTTACAAATACTGTTCTCATGTATATACTCCTCCTCCCTTTCCTGCAATGTCATCAGCTGTGCGCTGAAGAGAATGAAGAAGGAATTTTTCAAAACTTGCCTGTAACTTTCCCACACAGGCTTGGAGGTGTGATTTAAAAGCATGGCCTGGAAGCATGTGAACTTTTATAGAGTTTAAAGGGAGCCTAAACAACTAGGCCTTTGTTTCAACTTGCATCATCAAGCAAGGTGGAAAAAAAAAAGATTATATGACATGTAATGTAGTTCTAGCTTTAGCCATTAGTCACATTTAAATGAGTTATAAATAGGAAGGGGGAAGAAGGGCCAGTAACCAGAATGAATTGGCCTAACCAGCTCCTACTCTGAGTTCCCTCACCCCCATAAACACTTGCTTAATTATATTCTGGAGCATGAAGCCTGTATTCTTTATTGCAAAAATCCACTAAGATTCAGAGTTCCTCCTCGCAGCCCGTAACTGGCTTTGTTTAAAGGGAGGACTGTTTGTCCTTTATCCTGAGGGAAGCTGTTAACGCCCAGTCATTTCCCCTCCTATTCTCTCCTCACTGACCCCACAGAGACCACTTTATGTGAAAGAGAGGTTTTCTTTTCTTTCGGAGAAAGGGATATTAGAGCGGTATACACTATACAGTAAATCCTGAAGTATCCAAGAACTTAATAGCTGGTACCTTTGGAATTTGCTAGCTCTGGGTCTGTTTTGTACCAGGATTTTTGGGCAGATTGTACAACTTTACTTTCAAAATAATCCAGGATGTCATGGTTTACACAGCTATAACAACCTGCTTCAGTTTAATGCATCTATTTTAACTTGGCTTGGTTTAAGTTTCTGCAAATATCCCAACACACGCACGCACACATACACACACACACTCTCATGAAAAGAAAACAGAAAACGCATGCATGTTCTTGGGTATGTAAGTAATTCTATGACTTCCATATGAAAAATCTGTTCTCTGATTCTTTCTGCACTAGACAAGAATCCTCTAAATCTCTCTTACCCACAGTCTTGCAGTTGACAAATATAACGGTTCTTTTGGTTCTCATGAGCCGTTATTCCCAGATTTGGGGCAGGCCAGGCTTCTATCCAGAAAACAGCCTTTTCATGACAATCCCCAAATAGCTTCAGAAGTCAGGAAATATCCTAGTTAGGAAAGGGGTGGATTCATCCTGCTTGAAGAATCTGGCAGACCAAACATCACATATCTCCCAAATGTTTAAGGAATTCATCCTTCAATTTCTGCAAGATTTCCAGCTGGGTGTTACACTGACAGCCAGTGCTTTATCACAGCCAACCACTATCCACGCAGTATAATGGAGATACTATTGATCATTCAGCAAGTTTTATAAATTACAGCTGCACCCTTTCTTTTGTGATTTATATTTTCATTATAGTCCAACTGCACCTCAAGTGTCAGCTCCTCCCTCCAACACTAGCTAGAGCACAAAGAAGAAAATGCCCTCCTGGAGAAGGCCTTGCAATGGAAACGCAGGGGGAAGTTACTTCCAAATGGAAGCAGTCATGCAGGGGACAGTTTGCAGCAAGATTATTTCTGTATTTGTTTCAGGGTATTTAGAACACTGATTTAGAAGATCTTTATTTATAGTGTCTGACTGAGTGACAGGAAATCTTTTCACAATCACCTTGTTACACGGCTCAATCCAGTTTCACTCCTTTGGCAGAACCTGAGACAGGAAAGACCATACAGTACAATTCTCCTTTCCTCTGCGGTGAGCTAGTACCTATCAGTGTAGCACACGCCTGGGCACTCAATACGCATACACTGTAATCCTAGATTTGAGGCTCTGGCATCCTGGCACACACCATGGCAAGCTGTTTAACCTTTGCCTCTGTTTCTGCATTTATGAAAAGAACACATCATATCCCACCTCAACATGGCATAAGGATTAGCAGTTACACTGTCGAGGACTTTGAAGAAACAGAGTATGTGCACATACACATCCCACCTATACGCTCTTTAAGAACAGCAGCCCTTACAGGCCTTTTTTAGGCAACAGCTTTGTCACCTGTGGCTTCAAGACTGAGAAATTAATGAGACATAAACATTTCTTCTGCACTTTTGTGCAGGTACTGCATTTCAAAAAGCTCCAACGCAATATATCCAACAGATAATGCAATCAAAAACAAGTGTTGTTAAAATACTTAAGGTCAGGCTGCAAGTAGCCCTTTCATTAGATGTGAAAACTATGTACCAAAGTTCTCGGCTGCCCCTTAGAAATGGTGCATCAGCTATTCACAAATGCAATACTGATATTCAGGTATTGCAAGAATGTTTCTTTTCTTTTTTTTTTTTTAATGCACCAAAAGAGTTTGCTGCTGGTGTTGCATCCTTTGCACACTGCTGTCTTGGGCCAGTCACACAGGAGAAGCTTAAAGGCTTTGGTGACTGGTGTGGGGGGAACAATGCACGGTTCCCCGGGGTTTCACAAGAGGGGCAGCCCCTGCACGTGAGATTTCAACAGTTTGGAAGGAACATAAAACCTGTGCTGAGCAGCTACAAAACCCAACCTCCTCCCCCCCCCCCCCCCACACTCATGTATCACCTTACAGTTTTAGAAATATAAAGGCTTAAAAGCCGGCTGGGTGAATAGTGTGATAGTGTGCACAACCCATTCTCAGCATTGTCAAACAAACATAAAAACCTGTCTGAGCAAGCGAGGACAGACAGTCAGGCTAAGAACAATTTCTGCTAGCTTCCCTGAAGTACGTAGTAACACGGGAAACGATCCAGCTTTTGTAATAAAACAACTTACATGCCCCTGGCTGGGCCTTCTGCTGGGATGGAAATGGGATGGACAACTTCCTACTGGCTTCCAAAAGGTAAAATCCTACTGGAGTAAACAAAGCTTATTAGAGTATCCAATTTCAAAGGTTCAGATAAAGCAAGTGTCTCTCTCCTGGCGACAGCTACGGTTACAAACTGCATGGTTGTAACACTTGAGGCAACTACACAAATATTTTTCCATAGCAACTGCTGTTATAGGTACTGGGTGCAAAGAGGCAGGTGGAATCTAGATTAGAAAACCTGGCACAAGTTTAGTCCAAAGGAGAGTCCACTGATATTCATGAAAAAAGGAACCTCTCAGAAGACCTGACAAACATCTAACTGACAGGCACATAAAAGCAATACAGATCCAGCTCCTGCTTTAGCAGTCAAGATATTCCAGGACATTCAAAACCAGGAACCTCCAGGCAGCAAGGATATACAATTCCTTTCCTTCATTGCAACATCATGTTTGGCCACACTGACCCACTCATTTGCCACCTCACTACTTTATCACACAGTAACCTGTTTCTTGAACTGAGAAAACATAAAAAGGACTACGTAAGACTTCTATGCCTCAGTCATCCACAAGATAGCTAATCCACACCAAAGCACTAAATCCTAATTTTAGAGACCTCCCTTGAGCTTAAATTAGGTTTTCAAAGAGAGAGATCTACTTTTAATGCACTGCTACATCACAGGACCTATATGCAGAATGCCACAGCATTGAACACCTTCAGACTACCTGAAGGCAAATTCAGGACCTTTTCAATTGTCTTAAGGTAGCTAATACATTAAGAAAAAGCTAGCACAGAACTTGCCAAATGCGTCTTCCAAGGAGTTGCCTAAATCATATTTTAAAAATACATTCTCAGCAGTTGCTAGCGAAAAATCTAAATGTGTTTTAGAAATCAAGCACAAATGTCTTTAACGTGTACTAAGCTAGTTGTCTCACGCACCCTGAGGAATATACACTATCCTGGATTTATCCACACTAGAGTTTTCAAGAATTTTACTTGCATATTGCAGTCCCGTACTATTCCTTTAAATAATTGCACACAGTTTCAGTGTCAAGTTCTACAGAACTCTCAAGGCAAAATTTGGTAGAGCACAGCCTTCCCCTACACAGGCAAGGGATTCAAATCATGTCTTCGTTAAGATCAAAAGACTTCATTGTTGTTTAACAAAAATCTTTATTGTTAACTAACATACAGACCGACACATCTGAAAATCCTGGTCAATATAAGGCTTGAGTGGTTTCCTCATTTTTTCCTTATTCTCAGTTATGGACTGATCAGTTCATTCCTTTTCTCTCCCCAATCTCAGATTCTCCTTTCGTAACCAGACATACAACTTCTTTTGACGTTAAACAGCTTCCTCGTAGTCCCTTTATTGTAGGAGCCACCTCAGTCCTCATGACATATGATCAGAACCTGAGTTCACATTAACAAAACTGTGGCCCAAATAAAATCCCTAGACACAAAGAGCATCTGGAAACAGAGGCATGGGTTTCCTTTTCATGTAACAGTGGGGCTCACCATGCTGGAGTAAGACCATTCCCTCCATCAGAAGCAGGCTGTGAATTAACTGTAGGAAAACATGGGACTATTTTGTAGTTACCTCCTGCCCTGTTAGGCCTCGGGCTGCTAGTCTAGTCAGCTTTAGAAACACCTAGATTGTATTTGAAAGGAAGATGGACTAAATTCACATCATGACTAAGAGAGCTGGAAGAAGCTGACCACACAGAATTGTGGGGAGAAACCTTGGTATAAAAGCATATTTTTGGGTAAGTGATTTCCTCCTAATCTGACTTATCCTAACTTAACAAGACACATGACTGTCTTGCAAAAGTGTAAAGAATTCAAAGAGTAACACTTGCTATTAGATACTCCTTCCCTTTCTAAGAAAATAAAGCCAATTTCATTTCTCTATTAAGTGATTGCTTTAGAAGCACCCAAAAGGTGATTAGATGGCTGGGAGCCCAACGTAGGGCTTTCTGGGCATAGAGGACTACTTTGTGCACGGCTCACACACCGTACAGGATAAAAAGTCAAGTCATGGGCACCTTGGCAAAGACGACACAGCCTTCAAGTCACTAAGAATGGGACAGAAGAGGACTCCAACATTTCAACTCCCGCCTCAGCACCAAATGTTTCTGAGGCTGTCAAGGCAAAATGCCTGCAATAACCTTTTCCATTGTTATTAGCATTCATCATGTGCATAACAGCACAGGTTTATGAACTCCCTCAGTCATGAACAACAACCAGAGAACTCATTTCAACACAGGACACTCCTCCCTTGTTAAGCAGGCTGAGCATGTTAGAAAGTGTGACTGAACTTGACTGAAAATTTAAATAGCAATGGAAGTAGGGATTGCTGGCTGATTCACAGTTTAAGTCCTACGTCCAGTAATTTATAAGAGTGAGAAGGGTTAAGGAAGTAGTAGAATATCTCTAAAGTGAAAAGATGAAGTTTTCATTTATTGAGCTCAGGAAGAAGGTACAGAAGTAATCATGATGCAAGAAAAAGCCAGCCTGGAGGAAAGGGTTAGTTCAGTGAATAGAAAGTAAAGGCTGACCAGACATCCTGAAGAAATAGCACACTGTTTAGACAAAGCCTGTCTGCAAAGAGCAAGAGAAAGAGCAGGATTAAATGCTGCGCCCAAGTAATAGCTTGAATAAAGAAGGGCACGACTGAGTCATTAGAGATTTTTGGTTAATATTACCTTCAAAAATCAAAGCTATTGGTGGCAACAGTAGGAGTCCTGATACATGTCACGCAATATAGTTGTTAAAAATACAGGACCTCACTTGTATAACGGTGAAATTAGAGGTGAATTCTTTGGGCAGAAGGTCTAAGGCTTTACTGGAGTCAGGCTATATATACACTAAAAAAATGCTCTCATTTTTAAACGTATATGGGGATGTGGTCAAAAAAATCAGAGGAAATCTTCAGAGCAGAAAAGACTTGAGATGATTTATTTCAAATGAGTTGCAAATAACTCAATAACACCAACCACAGCAGTATGATCAGTGATGGAAACTTGACTCAGATACTTGGAACTGGAACGATTTCCAAGTTCCCATTTTGGCCCCCTAGAAAAGATGCTAAGGCACTTCCTGATCTGAAAGGGCTCCCATGCACGTGTACTGGCTCTCCAGTACAATATACAATGGATGAGGTATTTTCCTTAGCGTGGGTTTTCATATAAATGGCCCCTACCGTACTTGACACAGCAGACAGGATAAATCTGTTCAGTTTTGCTGCTTGCAGAACTACGCAAGTCACATCTGTCTCTCCTCTTTCAAGAGACCTAGTTAAAAGAGGTACAGGTGGCAAGAAAAAGAGAAGAAAAAGAAAGGAGTAAAGAACAGCAGAAGGTAATCCTGTCTTTTATGATTTAACACACGTTAACAGGCGGGATGGTTGACTGATTATGATTATAGCTTGTGATTCTTGTGCTCCCAGTTCTTTCCGAATCTCCACTGGGAAAACAAAAGCTGTCAGGCAACTGATGAGTCAGCATGCTACTGCTGTTTGTCTTAGCTGTGAGGCATTGATTTTTTTCTCCAACACTTTGATATAGGTCACAGGTACCCTAACTGAAATCTTTACTGAGAGCAAGAGGATCAGGCAGCAAGAGCTGTTAGTTTAAACAAACAAACAAAAAAGTCAGTTCTATTTTTACAGTATTTGTTTGGATGTTTTATTTTTCTAAGAGACCAAGAGGAAAAAATAAAAAAAACAAGGACCAGTTTTAAATATGTTAAAGATAAAAATAAGAATGAATCATGCATGTTCTTCACAAAAATTTCTCTCAAAAATCCCTGAAGATTTTCCCTGTAATTAGGAATCTCATACACGTGTATGTATAAGAACACAAGAACTAAGCCTAAACTTCAGAATAACTCCAATATATAAGAGGAATTTTTAGAAGGTAGCACTTCTACCTCATCAGCGCTTCTCCAGAAAGCAGGCCTCTTTCCACAGATCTGAAATTAGACAACAAAAAGCCACCAGACATTTTTAAAGTCTAAGCAATGCTACCTGGTCCTGTTAATACTTCAAGACAAACATTAACAAAACAGAAAACTTGGTAAATTTTAAAAACTGATGCAAAAAAGGCTCAGGGAGCTCAGAAAGCTACCCCTTCACACAAGTGCTCAGTGAAAGGAATGCTAATGTTTCAATCTGCAGTGAGGTGTAATCACAGAATCTCTACTTAATAGGCTGGAGATTAGTTATGCAGCAAAATACAGAGTCAGACCATAAAAAGTTAATTGCAAATCACTGTTTTCTTGTTTAAATTGGCAGGAAATTGTGAAATATTTCCTCTATAAAACATAGGTGAGCTATTATGCAGAATTTACCATTAACACGGTAGAAGAGAGGGAAGTACAAAGCAAAGTAATAATAACTTGTGCTAAGAAACCAGTTGCTTCTGAAAGAGACAAAGTCACTGGGCAGGAAAGGACTGTACATAAAAATAGAAGCCTGAGATTTATGGCCATTGCTGGCTTTAAGACAGGCCACTTCAGAGCTGTTTTAGGCTGTGAATGAACATAGTACCAGGTGCTATTTACTACACACCTTGTAAGAGGTTTTGGGATATACAGGTGAAAGCACTATATAATTAGCACTGCTAAGAAATTCAGGTTACAGAGTGGACAACAAGAGTTTCTTAACCCTTTCTGGATGAGACATAGGAACAGAAAAGTGCTAGAGAATTTCATATTCTTAGCTCTACTTAGCAGTTTGTAGGGATGAAGCAGCACTCAGTGTAGTATCTCATACTTCAGAGGTGAAGCACAAGATTAAGAATGTACGCATGCCATTTAATACAAGTAAAAACAACTAAGCACCATCAAGGATGTGCTTATCGTTTGATACCTTCTCTCAACATGGACCTCTCCTGAAAACACTTTCTCTGGTTATGAGATACCTCAGACTCCAAGGAACATGCACTGGTAAATAGCTCCTCCTTTGGTAGTAACAGAAAAGACTGTCTGAAGCATCTTCAAGTCTGAAACTTGGCATGCTGCTGTACAGAGGTGTTTAAGGCTCTTACTGTCTATATGGCAATAGTCCCCCCAAAACTCACTCTTCAGGTGAATTCTCAGACTGGATTTTCAGTAGAGTACTCTGTCATGGCAATAGCAGAAGGGTGAAGAAAAATACATCAAGTAGCAATTACAGAGACTACGTTACCTTGGATCTATGCTTGTGAGAAATTCTTCTCAAACCTTACTTTAATCCCATTGGAAAAAGTGGATTCTTTTTTTAAGGTCGGATTCTTTTTTTAAGGTCAACCATGACTTCAGAAACAAGAGAATTTGTTATGGGCTGCCTCATCTCTGTGTTCCTCCAATGCTTCATACGGCCTTCAAACATACTATCACCAACACCTTTGTTCAGGAAGATACTTGCTACTGATGTGTAAGTATCCTTCCCCCCATTCGCATCAAGCAAGACTCCATCAAAGAATCTTGACTCAGCTTCTGTCAAAACTGTGATTATTAGAAATTAAAGACCAGGCTATATCTTTGCCTGACAAAGCAAAATATCAGTCAATGATGGAAAATTTATCTGCCCTAATATTTCTTGGAAATACAAGCATAAACAGAGATAAACTTTATGGATTTAAGACTATGCCACTTTGGCTTTCTGAGGTAAGCACGTGCACAAATGTTCACTGAAAAAGTGTTATTTACTGCCAAATAACTCTAATTTTAAAATGGAGACTTTGTACAATAAACAAAGAAAGACACAAAATAATGACCTTTGTTCTATGACTGATTGAAGGCAACTATCCGTGATGCTCTCCCACTTTTTGAGACGTACAGAATCCAGTCTGTAAAAGACAGTAGGATGTACACTAGAGAGAGACTCAGAATGTATCTGATACATTCAATAAGCCAGATATTCTTAACTGAATTTCAATCAGGTGTTTTCCATCTGTACAGTCGAGCTTTGCTTCCAGATTGAAACAACTAGAATACAACAGCCACAATCACGCCGCCTTTGACTAAGCTCTGTCACGATTCTCGTGCTGGCTCTCTCTGCTGCTGTTATGACTAACATTTGGGTTAGGAACACGCTGGCAAGCAGTCATCTAGGACTCTGAGCACAGGAAGCGCGCTGCATACAAATATGACTCAGATAAGGCATAGCATCAATTTCGCCTCTGAAAGAAACTCACAGAAAAGTTCTCTTAAAAAACTGCGCCCACAAATCCTGAATTGTCCCAGGTTACACTTCTCTGGTTTCTACAGTAGGTAGCCAAAAGCCTCTACTGACTCCTGAACAAACCCACTAGGAGTGTACCCTGCAAACCAGCAGAGGAAGAGGCCACAAAAGGAGGCTAATCTCTTCCTCTGTCCTGGAAGAAACAGATGGCCCAGAGGGGAAGCAGTATTGTAATAATCTCCAAATTATAACATTATCTCCTCCAGCAATGCTTGCTTAAGAGGTATTATGACCTCTTCCAGTTCACATGCTAATATCCAACTAAAGACCCTCACAAATCGCCTATAAGGAAGAGGCCTCAACACACACCCCCAAACACATCAGGTACGTCTGTAGCTATTCTATCAAGCGTCAAACATATACTTGCAGATTATGTGTTATTTTTCCAACTAAAGCCCCTTATAGCACTAATGAGCTCCAACTTTCTCAAATCACAGATTTTTTTCAAGAGGTGACAGAAAGATCTCCAGGTGGCATCGATGAAGATCATGTTAGTTTGAAAGAGATGCATACATGCTGAAATTGCTCAACAAGTGATAAAGACTGTGCCCTATATTTGGCATTCCAAACTCAAAGAACAGGATTGTTCAGCAGGGCCTTGAAAACAGGACATAGCATCACCCCGGACAAGATGCTTCACACAAAATGTTGCAGACCGTAAACTAATTAACCTCAAAAACATTGCATGCACTTGCAGTGCAAAGGACATGGTAAAATATATCAGCTGTGCATTTACAGTAGGCCATTCCTAAAAGACTATCCTACACTGAGGATATATTTCAAAGTGTTACAATACAGCAACCCGTTCAGATATTAACAGGATTCAAGCTAGCTCTTTTAAAGTAATTATTTCTGAACTGTTGTTAAGAAAAAGGTGGTTATCAAACCTTTTTACTCAGAATAGCATAGATTTTTCCTTGCTGATTGAGAAAGAATAAGGGTAAAAGGGCAAAATCTGAGGTCTGGGTAAAGAGTATTTGCAAATTTGTAAGCAGAAAAACAAAATTACTAAGTTATGGCACAACTTTTATTTAAAGAATAATGAAATACAGCCAAATGCATACAGTTTTTACTTATAAAAGTATACATTCAAGCATGGACATATCTAGGGCCACATCCTTTCTGCTTTGCAGACAAAGAAACAAAATACAAAGAATAACCAAGCCTGATACAATACATTAGTCAGAAGCTGTAAGCTCAAGGTGAATAAAATATCTTAGGGCAGCAATGTGAAGAGTTCCAACTTTCAGCTACTTTTAGTTATGACGTCAAATTTAAAGACTTTCACCACAAAACTATTCAACCCTTCAGAGTTGTTAGGCTCTGGAAGACCAACCTGCCTTTAGAGTTGTTAGGCTCTGGAAGACCAACCTGCCTTTATGGGCAAGCATGTCTGAGTGTAATACATACAGGGCTTCATATCAGGCCAACTGGCTTTAAAATGCTCCGCGTGCTAAGGACTTGAGAAAAGAACCAGGCCACTGAAAATACCTTTACACTGATACTTCCCACCAGTCTTCAAGAGAAGCTAATCTGAGCCAAGCTGCTGAGTGGAGAAAGACGCCCCTTGCTCTCTGCAGACAGGTATTTCACAACCCCCAGCACATATAGCTCCACACAGAACGATAAGCCTGACTGTCTAAAAAGTTCTAATATTATAAAAATGACTTGGTAAAGCCTTTCATTCTCAAACAGTTGGTCTCTTGACAATGTGTCTCTGCAGCTCCTTAGCACAGATATAGTAAAAACCTCATCAAGAACAGACCTCAGCAAAGGGAGAGATACGTGGTTGGAAGCTGTGAAAGTTCGCACTGTAGAAAAATCAAACAAACGAACTGCTGAGCCCTGTTAATTGTTTCTTTTGGGGGGGGGGGGAGGGGGAGATGGGGGGGGGAAAGCTGTAAATAGCTTATCAGAGAGACTCCAAAACAGAGTCAGACTGATCGGTTTAATCACAGGTTTTATTAACCCACCATAGACCTCTTATGAAAAAAGTACTTAGATTATAATTTTCTCATTTCTAAAGCATCCAAAATCTTGAGAAAGAATGGTGAAATTGCAAGTATGCACATACTTTTAAAATTGTGAAGAAATACTTTTGTCATGTTTTTTCACTGTGAAACACAGATGAAAAGCTCAGCAAGCAAACTTCTATGACAGACTTGCACAGAAACACATACACAAAGCCAAGACTAAGCTAGCCTCTTGAGGAGTCTCATAAAAAAAGAAAGAAAGAAAAAAAAAAGGCGATCTACATGGTGCTTGAAACAGGGCTTAATGGAAAGTGGAGCACGCGTGTGAGTTGAGGGAACAGAACTAGCAACTCCCTTCCAACATTGTACGAAATATACAGGCTCTCCGCAGCAGCAAGCAGCTCACACCAAATGTATTTTTAAAAAAGCTGTATGCTTCATAAATCATTTCCATGTGAATACTGTGTCTTGAGGAAAACCGCCAGCTTAGATGCTCTTGTTTTCATACGAGGCAGAAGAAACCAGTAGGATAGCAACAAAGCCTTTTCTTTTTATTTTTTTTTTTGAGAAGAGGTGGGAAAGGAAGTGCACAGAATTCCCTCAGCTTAATTTATTTGTTCTATTGTTCCTATGGGACATTACGTTAGAGTCGAATTCACGCACGAAGTGTCCTACAAGGACATCTTCAAAACACTTCGCTTTGCTCTTGCACTGGGTGCACAGAAGGATGCAGCCAGCAGGGCACTGAATCACGTTTCTGCTGGGGGCCAACTCAAGAACCCTTCTAACACCTCTACGGGCTTTCACCAGTACTTTAACAGATGAGATGGACAAGTCAGTAATGGATCACTTCACAGACGTTGCTAATTCTGGAAGTCAAATTAAAGGACTAAGCTGACACCGAAGATTTTTTCTCCCCAGTCAACTGAACAGATTACATCTCGTGCAATTTTAGGCACCCATCTTGAGAAAAATTTAAGGGACCACTTCACAGAAAATGCTTAGCTTCTGCTTTCTGAAATCTCATCATGATGACTCAAAGTAGACGTCCTAGTATTACCATCTGCTTTTTAGAGAAAAAATCTTTTCCAACAGTTATTTAGGGCTAACCGTACAAGGAATGAATAGGCCTCCATTCTCCCAAATCTTGAAACTTGCCCTCTACCAAAATCATGACGAGAATTGCAAGTAGCTGACTTAACTGATAAACACAGCCAGTTTCAGTGTTCCTTGCAGTCGCAAGTTTTACAGCCCCCAAACAAATCAATCTCTTTCTTTTACTGGCTGTGTATAAAACATAACATTTTCCTCAAGAAGTGCTTGTCCAGAAGTCTTTTGAATATAAAACAGGGAAAATGATGCACAAGGATGGGAGGGAAAAAAATATCAATAAAATTTTAAGTGTGCTGAGCCATTAGAACTAACACACCCATTTCTGCGTGTTTGCTGTATCGATACAAAAGAAAGAAAGGAAAAAAATGAAAGAATTTGCAATCTTTGGCAGTCTAGGACTCCTAATCATTAAGTCCCACACAGAGCAGCAGAACAATAAAAAGAGAAATTGCATTGTAAATTTATGTACCATGCACAGGTTATGGAATGTAGTGCAATAGGGCACTACGCAGTGATAAAACTGCATTCCTTACAAAGTTAACAGCTTTAAGCTCATGATTTGTACATGTGGGCACTACTGAATGACCTTCATGCTTTCCAACGCTCCCAAGAAGGCAGATTTATTTGTAATCACAAGTTAGCTGTTTTGTTTTGAGGGATAAACATATAGTTGGAAGAACAAACGTTTAAACTTAGCATTAAATAGCAAATGTAGAGAAGCTGGTATATTAGATTTAAAGGTGAATTTGAAGCCCATACTCCAAAAGTCAGAGTAAATAATATGAGAATTTGAGTGAACCCTGCCAGAACGGTTGTTTGCTGCTTTTATTTGCTTTTGGGATAGCAAAAGAAAATATCATAGTTCAATTCCACTTAATACAGTAGCCTTTCTAGCACACACCTTACCTAAAAGTGAGTCTTGTTTCAACGAGAGAGATACAACATTCAGAATACAGAAATAAAAATCATATTGCTGTTAGTGTAACGGACATAATTCAAGACTATCCTTTTTCTGACAAAGGAAATTTACCACTTTTTATTTTAAAATAAAGCATTTCCTGTCTGTTTTTCCCAGTTTTCTTAGACCTGAAATAAGTAATTTTTTTGAGAAGGTGTCTACTAAACTGTACCACAGTCCAGTAGAGTGGTGTATCCTAGGACGGTATTATTAAAATAACCAGCAGCTGTTCATTGCACCAAAACCATCTCCAGTATACAATAAACCAACAGCCAAGTATGCTTTTCATTTAGCAGATCAAGGCTAAAAACCTTAGATTATCTAAAGCTTCCACATCCTCGCTCTTACACTGCTGAAAATGAAGTTCTAATTTAGATTTAAGGAAGTAAAGAGACTACATTAAGCAGAACTATTTCTGGATATGCAGAGACATGACGGAATGGGACAGGGTTAATTATTTTTCCTATACACCCACAATTAAGTGCATAGCTCCTTAGGCTCCAAAAACAAACGGCAAAGAAAATCTTTTTCACAAGTTACTGAAAAGAGGCAATATGCATCCGGTTCTTGACTTCCTATGAGTTACAGTAAGGAATTTAATTACTACTTCACAACCTTAAGTATGCTATTCTCAGGTAACTATACCAAAACCAAAAGCTACTAAACAGGATAATAGAGCTAAATACTGAATAAAGAGCAGGCTTTAGTGCAGTGTTACCAGTAAAAACATACAAGGGTCTGAGATGATTCATAAATCTAGACAGCTCTTTATATAAAGTTAATGGTTTGCTAGCCAAGTGCCAAAGTTCACAAAATGGGTAATTTTTTTGTTGGTTTTTTTTTGTTTCAGGTTTGAACTTTGCGCATTTTTCATTATAGCACACTTCAGTAAAATCTCTCAACAGCAATCAGATGAGCTTGGAGTATTTTGCTTATAGGTGTTCTCAAACACCTAATCAATAAAGTAAGAGACCACAGGAAAGCCTGAATGGACTCAGCCCTTTGGTATATGCTTCAGTTTGCTGCTGCTGGGTCGGGCAGCATGACAGCAATCTCAGTATAGTACTGGGATGACTAACACTGAAACGGGCTGAAAACAGCAGCAGTCATGACAGAGACAATAAAGAACACTGACAACAGCACACGGCTCTAGTGAAAAAACTGGTGAAATGGTTTAAAAAAATGCGGAGAAAAAACCTAGTTACGATGCTAAAATACCTACTTTTTTTAAAGCTACCTTTCACTAAAGGGGTCATGTATGGTATTAGCAGTATGTGTATAAATAAAGCATATGGCATAAACAAATACTAGCATAAGATCTTGCACACCTTTAAGAATGAAACTTTAAGGCAAACAGGTTACAAAGTTGCAATAAAAACACTGATATGTTAAGGAAGGTGTGTATGGTGTTAAAAAAAATAGTAATCAATTTTTAAAAAGCACTTATCTCCTGAAATAAAGACACAAAGGGATGTTGAGTAAAAGAAGCAGAATCTTTGGACAGTTTTTAATATAAGCCACTGTCTTTATCAGAGAACTTCAAACAGAAAATTCCTCTCAAGCTAATCATTTAGAAAGAGATCACGGTACGACAGGATAAGAGAGCAGGAATACACTGGGTATTAATGGGGATGCACTTAGGGGTGCTTGCTAGGGCTTTAGGATGATTTTCCCTGATGTCTGCTGCACAGATGAGGGAGACACAGGGGATATGTCCAGGGTAGCTCCTTTCCATAAAAGATTGCACAGCAGGTCTCCCGTCGAAGTAAATAGCAAGAAACGTACAAAACGGTGCTAAGGGGATGTTTCCTGTGATATGCAGAGACACATCAGGCAGTCTAGGGGGCAAAACAAGAGGGTGGATGCAAGGACCGGTGTTCTGGTGTGCATCTCTGCTGGAGCACGGGAGCACAATCTCAGCTGGAGGAAAAGGGGTGCACGAGTTAGGACGAAAGGGATTACAGGGCAGGCTTGAGAGTGAGGCAGGGTGCGATGGGTGCTAGAAGATGACAAGTGAGGTCTGAGACAGAGATCAAGTGTTTAGAAAAGAGAGCGAGTGGCACAAACACAGAGGTTTGTTGAGGGGTCCACGGAGATCAAGTGCAGCACACAGGGCTGCTAGAGCAGAGGAAGAACAGGGGCTGAGGGCGCAGTATATCGGGTACGTGTGGGAGGGCAGGAGCGCTGTATTTGCCTGGGAATGCGGAGGGAAGGTGCAGGGCACAGCCCGGAGGGCGGGCGGGGAGGGCAGGTGAACGGGCTGAGGGAAGGCTCCGGGCAGGCTGGGGCACGAGGCGGTAGCTAGCGCGCTGCCCCGCACGCGGAGGGGGCTGCGGGCTGCGCGGGGCGGGCGCGGGGCAGCGGCCGGGGCCGCGGCGGGCCGTACCTGGGCGCCTTGGCGGCGGCGCTCTCGCGGCGGTCCAGCACCCCGGGCACGCAGTTGGTGAGCTCGGTCCAGTCGGCGTGCAGCCCGCAGCTCCAGCCCGTGGAGAAGCGGGAGAAGAGCCAGGTCTCCCGGCGGTTGGGGCGGTAGCAGGTGCACTTCTTCTGCCCGGGCCGGCAGTCGCAGGGCACCTCCAGCCGCACGTTTTGCACCAGGTGGCGGCCGAAGGTGGTGCCGCCCGTCTTCTGGATGTGCAGAAAGACGATCACGTCCTCGCCCTTCATGTCGAAGGCGAGCTCCCGCTCCAGCTCCCGCACGGGGAAGTAGTACTTCTTCACGTAGTGCGGGTCCGGCGTGGGGAAGAGGTCCAGCTCCTCCGAGTAGGAGCGGCCGCTGGGAGAGCCCAGGCTCAGCCCCGGCCCCACGTACTGGTACAGGATGAGCATGAAGCACACCGAGACGGCCACGATCAGCAAGAACTTGCTGGTCCTCTCAACCATGGTCCTTCCCGCACGCTTCATGTGTCACCATCTCCCGGGGCTGCCGGCGCTGGGCAGACGGCGGCGGTGCCGGGGGGCGGGCGGCGCAGCCCGGCGCCTGTGCCAGCCGCCTCCCCCCGCTGCTCCCCCGGAGAAGAGACTCCCGGGGGCGGCGGGCCGCTCCTCGGGTCGCCTCGGCTCCCCGCCCGCCCCGCCGCGGGCAGCGCCGGGAGCGGGGCAGGGGCAGCCCGCAGCCAGTCGCTCCGCAGGGGCCGCGGCAGAGCGGCTAACTTGGGAGCGCGGGGCAGGAGGGGGGCGGAGAGGGACCGAAATGCAAAACCAGCCCCCTCCCGCCCTCCCCCCGCTTCAGGAAGCCAGCCCCATCCCGCCGCTGCCTCCGCCGCGGCACTCCGCCGTGCCCCAGCCCCAGCGGCACCGGCACGGCAGTGCCCGCCCCCGCCGTCGGCCGCGCACGGGCTGGGCTGGGCTGGGCTGGGCTCGGCTCCGCCGGGAGCGAGCGCTTCCTGCCCGCGCCGCCCCGCGCCCGGCATGCACAGCGCCGCCGCCGCCCGCGCCCCGCCGCGCCGCCCCGCGCCGAGCCCAGCCCGCCCGGCTGCGGGCACACACCGAGCGGCGGCGGCGGAGGCGGCGGCGGCGCGGCGGGCCCGCACTGCGCTCAGCTCTCAGGTTGGAGGCTCCGCCCGCAGCCTTTCCCGGCCCTGGCCCCGGCGCCGCGCCGCGGCCCGCAGCTGCCCGCGCCGCCGGGCAGGCTCCGCTCACCGATGGTCCCTGCGCCAGCGCCCGCGGGGCGGCCGCGCTCGGGCCGCCGCGGCTGTAGCGTCGCCCTTTACGGACAGTCTTTAAATGCCCCCTTAGTGTTAATGCAGAAGGCGAGCCTCGGCACTCCCGAGGGCCTGCCTTTCTGTTCCCTTTCCGAAACGAAAAGTATTAGTAACAAGACAATTTGCACGGAGATGAGGGCAGGTCTTGCCAAGAGTATCTGCTCCCGCTCCCGCTCCCGCTCCCGCCGGGAGCCCCGCGAGCTTGCAGTGTCGCAAGGCGCTACCACAGGAAAGTACCCTGATGTCGCGCAGAGGGCTACGATGTCTGTGGGCAGGAAGAACACGGGCACATGGTGAGCCACGTAATTTGAAATAGTAATAACAGGTGGACATGTGCCAAGGCAAAATCAAAGGATGTGTTATTTACAGAAAACTTTACCAGCAAAATGCTTTTTGCTAACCTGTCAGGTAGCCTTCCATTCAAAAAGCCAGTGCTGCCCGAGAGCGTTCACGAGCAATACAGTAGTCACTCAAATGAAATAAAGTATTGGAAAACACAGAAGCTGCCAGGTACATAGCTTGCTTACAGCACTATCTTCTTAAGACAGTAGTTAGCAGGCTACGGCGTTGTTGCAAGGAACCGTACCGAAAGGACGAGCAGAGGCCAATGGGCAAGCTTAGAGCTGGGCTTAGAGCTAGGCACGTGCTCTGTCACCTTAGCACAAAGTGGGAGCAGCCTCTGGGGTCAGTATGTTTTGGCAGCCAAGAGGCAGGCAGGGTGCAATGCCACAAAAAATGCCAGAAGATCACTTCGCATATTATGTCTGCTGCCTGTAGATGGAGGATGAAAGGCGGCCCCGCTTCAAAGAACAGAGCGAGGCTTACCGTGATGGCAGGCATGTCGGTACTTAATCTATGAAAGAGTTATTGTCTAGGCAGAATTAATATGAACAATCACTGATTTCTAGCAAAAAATCTATAACTCAAATGCTGTATCTCCTGTAATTACTGCTACTGGTGACAGCTTTCATAAGTTTCCAATGTTCTTTTAAATATAAGTTATGGCTACATTTTAGTGCTTTCCCCCACTAAAAAATTCCCATCAGCTTACACTTTTTAATCCAAGTTGTGTTTTATAATAAGTGTAAGGAACTACACATAGATGACCCAGTGTTTAACAATTTATAAGGGCTTAGGAGGAAATGAGATCCCAGATTTTCATTTGAACACTATGACTGATAAATCTGCTAGATTTTGAGATGGCTGCATTACTCACAAGTTGTGGAACCCAAGTGAGTTATGCAGTTCTTCCCAAACAAGTAACAATAAAATCTTTATAGCACCCAAAAGCATCATATATTGTGTTCAAACCATTTATTTTGTTTGATATTTTCCTCTTAAAAGTCTGCTTCTGATTTTCCTCTTTTCATGTAGACTAGTAACTCCAGAAACAATGATGTCATTCTTATACACAAAATTCAGCAAGATCCAGAAACATAGCATAAACTCAATTTAAAGGCTTGAAATTTATATTATGATTTGGGAAATACAGGCATATATGTGAGGTTTATATACATGTTTGGACTATACACTGCGGTATAAAAACTTGCAGACTAGATTTTGGGAAAAGATAGAACATTTAGAAATGATAGAACTATGAAGAAATAACCCATTAAGTTAATTCCAGTTACATGAGTTATTTATTGCTAATGAATTGTTTTAACACAAAGATGTATAATAGTTTGGCCTTTTTATTTAGTTACACAGATGGAGATATTCCAATGGATTTCATTACTTATCTGTGTATGTAGTAAGTACACTGCCTGTCAGTTTGTGACAGAACATAAAAATACGACCTATGAAAGATAAACAGACCAAAAAGGAAAGTACAGGTATATGGCTGAAAAGCTACTGTTTTCTTTACTGCAGCACCTTCCACCCAGGAATGCGGAACGGCTAACCTACTGGAAGTGTCGGGAATGACTGCACACTTCTCACCTACAGCCACCCAGGAAAGTACAAGACATTTTCTCTAGAAGCTCTGGGATCAATACACCTTTTTTTTTTTTTTTTTTTTTTTTTTTAGTGCCATGGAATGCTCTCCTGCTAATTTTATATGCTGTTTTGAAATGCTGGTATTTCAAAGGTGCTTACAGGTATGACTCACCTAACACGATCACTTAATCAAATATTTAATCCCTATTTATACTCAAGAAAAATCCCACTGAAGACAATGCTAGATATTTGCTATTTGCTGCATGGGAAGTTAAACATCAAGTGCTGCATCACTGCAAGTTTAGATCAGCATGTTTCTTATGTCTGAGAAGATCTGAGTGGAGGTAGAATGGCAAGATCAACACTTTCCCTGGTTCCTTCCATTGGTAAAAGCAGTGGGAAAAGATGAGAAATACAAAAAATACAAATTGTTACTGTAACCTCTGCCTGTTTATTCTCTGAGTTCACCTAGGCCATGTCTTTAGCAACTACCCATCTTTCTATGTTGAAT
The DNA here is from genome assembly GCF_036370855.1 of Dromaius novaehollandiae. Taxonomy (NCBI): domain Eukaryota; kingdom Metazoa; phylum Chordata; class Aves; order Casuariiformes; family Dromaiidae; genus Dromaius; species Dromaius novaehollandiae. The sequence goes on along the minus strand of NC_088106.1, from coordinate 27,649,303 downwards.
CTTTCACTCTCATGATACACCTCACAAGGCTTTCCTATGTGTCATCTGTGAGCCATCACAGTAGGTCTGACCAGCTCCAGAACCAGAACTCTCTTTCCTGTGAAGCTGTGAGAGTGACAATCTACAATCTAACAACTAAATGTTTATGGAGAATGAAAGCATTTTCAAGAAAATAAAAACAAACATATGTATTTTTATCTCTACACTAAACCTGTGAACAGGGGAGGCACACTTCAGATTTCCTCTCTGTGTTCTTCTAGGCAAATGCAAACAAATGACACCTTTAGCCTGCTGAAGAAGTACTTCAACACTTTGGTGAATTGCTCTGATCTTTGCATCCTAGGCTGGCAAAATATATTTTGCAGCAGTCTTTGCAGGTAACCTCAGAAGGTAATACCATATCTCAGAATTCATAATATTTTATATCAGCACATAGCTAACCAACACAAGCAGCTAGGATATCAGTTTTACATATCACACCAAAGACTGCACGAACCCTAACATCTAGTAATTGAGGGCCATGCGGATTTAAATCTGCACTGAGGCAAGCTAGGACTCCACTTTGGAGTGGTTGGAAAAATAAACCACACCTTAGGTGCCAGGACATTAGATTTCAAAATATGGACTCTGTGTTCTGTTTTCTTTTTAAATGAGTTTTCCTTTATACTGTGCTTGACATTAGCAGGAAGAGCAGTTTTAGCAACAGCTCAAATTTTGCCCAGTTATATTAATATAAAACTGAAATATCTAGTGACTTTCTGCTCTAGATTTATGTCAGAGCAGAATTTGTTCTAATGCAAGCAAATTCAAAGATTGTGTTTGGCATTTTCAGAGGTATCAAATTGATCTAGGAATACAAATTTCATTGATTTTCAGTGGGACTCACATTACGGAGTCATTTTAGGCACATTTGAAGGGTCTATTGTTTTTGCACATTTCCTCACTCTAGCCCATATTTGTGAAGGCATTAACTTTGCATTTACACTTCAAAAGAAGTAGAGGTCAGGCTCATGCTAGCTGTGTTGCCTAAACTTGATCTTCACTTTCCTAGTCAAGGGAAACCTAGACAGCTAAGCCATTGATCATGATTTATTCATGGTGAGACAGTGCTAAGAGTGAGAAACAAAGATTAGAGATCTTTTTACAGATAACAACAATAAACAAACATAATTTTTTTCAAGTGCATTTCAGAAGTATTTTATCATTCCTTGTTGCTGTCTGCTGGATGCCTGAATCTGTAGTTTAAGCACTAACAACGTATTTTGCTTTATACACCATGGAGGCTATGCCTTCCTTGCAGAGAAGCTGAGAGTATTGGCACTGGCTTAGCTTGGAGTAGTCCTGTTACAAAGCCATTTTGGCTTACAGCCAGGTACAGTACTCCTTGTTCAGCTGGGACTTCTGGGGGCCTCACTCTGGTACCTAACACTGCGGTCTGCCCCTCTTCTACTCGCTGGAGAACACAGGCACTGAGGGACTAAGCACTCAGACAGTTTAGCCTGCATCTGCAGCGAGCAGTGACAGTAAGCAGCGCTCGGGCTTTGATCTGTATGGCGGGATGGATGTGCTAGCTCAGGTGTAAATTACTAACATATATCTGAGCTTGAGTTTTGCGTATGTGCATTTGGATATCAGATGAGGGGCAACATCTGAGTTAATACTGCAGTGAGGACAAACTCAGATGTATCAGGAGAGTACAACTAATTACAGAAAGCCACCCATGAGAAAACAGCAGTAGGAAATGTGTAAACCACATACCACCTCTGCCACCAAAACCTCAAAGAAGTGCTTATCTCAAAGCCTAATAAATAAATTATTCATTAGGCAGGGGAAGTCTAAAGGCTTCTCAGCACAGATGTCACACTAGTTTACTGTAAACTAGTATAATGTAGTTAACTCAAGTAGTATAAAATCCTCTTTAAATACTTACAAACCCTAAGAAATACCTCAATAAAAGCACCCTAAAAAATTTTTAGTACTTACCATTAAGAAAGAATAGCGTATTTAGTTTGTTTCCCAAGGGTAAGCTCCTCGTTCCTCTAACTAGCTTGGAATAAACCACTGTTTATTCCAATCCGGATTTTTTTTTCCTGTTCCTGTTGTATTAGGAAAAGCGTAGCTCTCAGTTGCTTTAGTGATATGCGTGTGTTCCATACACGAAGTGAACGGTGAGGAGTCACAAAGCACATGATTTAGCAGTTGGCCTGTAATAGCAGTACTCAGACCTACAGAAAAGTGTAGAACAGGTATTTCTAACCTTATTTTGCTCATCCACTGCTGTTAGCAGCTTCAGTAGCAGCTCCCAGCCATATACATTTGCACAGAGTGGCAGCGCTCATGTTATGATTTTCCTGTGATAATTGTACTCCTAGTGGTAAACCTATAACGGTTTGGAAGCACTGTTGTGTAAAGTAGTGTAAAAAAGTGGCTTGAGTACTAAAGCCACCATCTAACTGCAACAACACAGAGCTCTCACAGCCAGCAGGGTCATCACTGTTCCCCCAGTACAACACGGCTCCATTTCAATCTGGGAAGCACATACTGAATGATGTCAAAATCTATCAGACCAGGCTCTGTGATTTCAAATCATTCTGATTTCAAATTCTTGCACTACTTTTCTAGGACCACTGGAAAGGTCTACTGTTTGAAAGCTTGCAAAGACAGCCTTAGAAACCCTGGCAGAAATCAAAAAAAAGTGAAGCCACTAAAGGCAGTCCTAACAGCAGGAAGGTCTAACTTCAGCAGCTACAGAGATCAAATCTGAGGTTTTAGGACCATCTTCACAGACCATGTGGTTGTGATATCATCCCGCTCCCTCTTCCCATGTGGATGCTGTAGATCTAAACATCTGTCTCCTAGCAGGAGGCCAGCATATGAGTGGTAACACAGTGCTAGGAGCCTAATGACTTTCTTCTGTCTTGCAAAGGAAGGATGGTCAAAGTAGATCTACCCCATGAGCCTCCATTTGCAGCTTGCTGCTTCAAGATCTCTTGTAGACAGACATGAGCAAAAGTTCAACCTATCAAAGCAGCATGTACATGCTGCTGTATAACTGCAGACAGCAAACCCAAATGTCTGTCAGAGCCTTGAAATGCTGGAAGGACCTTAAATGAGCTCTCAAAATATACGAATGTGTAGAAGTTTAAGCAGGCAGTTGGGACTGCAGCTGAGGCATATATCGTTTCTGAGGCATTAATCCATCTAAGAGAGGAGCTGGTGGGCCCACAGAGAAGGCACAAGGTGCCAGCTGCTCCTTATTCAAGCCTGTTTTTTCTACATACATTGCAACAGCTGCAAAATGATGCTGTCTGGGGCTTGATGGAAAGGACAGACCTATTTGTTGGTGGCATATTATTAGCATTATTACCCATTTGTACATGGGGATTAAATAAGAGTAAGGGGAGACTGGGCCCTCTGAGCTTTCACTTTCCCCAGACTCTCTCTCATGCAGCAGCTGTCCATTGTGACATGCCTGTTAGAAAGGAACAAGCGTGACCATTTCTGCCTTGCTCTGCAAAACCCACTCCGAAGACAAATGGGACACAAGCACTTGGTTTCTGGTAGGGACATTAGCGTGAGATGTATCTAGAAACACCAAGGCAGTGGTCTCATCTTGGAAAGAAGTAAGAGCAGCCAGAGAAGTTCCTGCCTGTTGACTCTGTCTACATACAGAGCAGGTGTCTAGACAGTCAGAAAATGGCACTGGAACCATTTCTGTATGAACTGCTTAGCAACTTTTTGCAGTGACCTGAAGCTTAAGATTGGGTCACAGCCAAGCTTGCTGGCATGCATATTTTTATGTGGCAGAGATATTAATCTAAGTATTATAGGAATTACAGTTCTGCTTTATTTCTATGCTTCTTGCTACAATTCACAAGGAAGATTCTTGTCTCTTTGCTGTTGGGACTTACATGACATATAAATGTCCTGTGAACACATGCATTGTTTCTTAATGTTTTATACCATCAGTTCCTGCATCTTGATCAAAAAATGAACAACTCAATTTGGAAACTGCATTCTAAAGCAAATATGCTACAGGATTTTGACTTCAGACCTCTGTATGATCCTCCAGGGAAAGAACTAATTGGAACAGGCATTCATCCTTCTTTGCCAAAATTGTGACACTAATGGTGAACTGACAAAGTAGAGGTGCTAAAGTTCATGAGAACTGAGAGATACAAAAGTTACACAAAAGTAATTAGTCACTTTCCCTTTAAGGCCCAAATTAAGAAGCTATGTAATGAAACAAATAAGCTGAAAGCAATACAATAAGCTGGCTATATGGCAAACCTGTGCTTACAGATGTGCAGTTAAATGGGAAACGTGCACAATTCAGCTCTTCGAGGGCTTATAGACTGAAATTAACCACCTGACAAGTACAAGCAACTTGAAGTATATACTGCTTAATGGATTTTTTTAAAAAAGAAACTGACTAGCAAAGCCAGGCTTTGGATAATCCCAGCCTTTGCCTTGTGTCCACAGGATCAGCTCTTTCAATTATGTTTCTTCTGCAAAAGCAATTTAGCAGAAAAGGCATAGATTTGAGAAACAAAAGTTTGAACACTTTCTGAACAAAAAAGAGCTACTAGCCTAGAAATCCCTTAATGTGCAAAAAAGTCCAAAAATAAAAATCTCCATTTTGCAACAAACCCCACAAAATTAGCTCAGCGGAAAAAGAAATGGAAAGAACTTTGCGTGCCAGCTGCCCCCGTGTATTGGGAGCGCCGTGTCTGAGAAACACGAGATCAATGGCAGCGCCGCCCCAAGCCCCGCCCGCGCGCGGCGTGAGCGGCCCGGGCGAGGGCAGCGCGCTCGCACCCCCGCGCACCGGCTGACACGGCAGAGCTGCGGGGTTTTCCCCGCTTGGTTTCCCCACGGCGGTTGCCGTTGTCAGCATCTTATCAAACTGTTCTTTATAAGGACACTAAGTCAACACTTGAGAATTAGGATCATGAGGAAAGGAAATTTCAAGAGGATTGCAAGGCCAAAATTAAATCCTCATAATTTATAATTAAGTTAATGAAAAGCTACCTTAAAAGGAGCCCTTGAGAGTTCCACATTTTTAGGTCACTGCAATAAGGAAATTGCGAGAAAAGGCTGCAATGCCACAAGGCAAACAAGATCTTGGTCAGAATGAAACAGTGGACCCAAGGTAGCGTATTAAACCTGCAGCATGAGGCTGCTTTTCCAGGCTGAAATTCAAGTTTGCTTTTCTGTCTGCTCTGTCCCAAGTGCTCTTGCAATCCCTGTTCAAACCTTGCCACGCAGTAACTTCCTGAGGGTGAGACCAGCGGTCAGGCCCAGCTGGTGCCTGACACTGGTGAGTGGGAGTTGAAGGAGCGGGAGGAGTGGATGCCCAGGTAAGCCTGCCACACGGGGAGGCCAACCAGAGACCCGGCCCAGCCTCTGCAATGAGGGCTTACGTATTTCAAGCTTGAGCATCTTAAGGCATTATCCATACTATATCAATCTCTTAATCTTTTTTTGATTTGTACGCTGGGCATTGGTGATATGTGGTGGCACAGAGTTCTGCCTCTTCATTTTTTATATAAATAAAAAGCCCTAGAAGCAAGCTTAATATGTATGAATACTTTTACTACGGTTGGTTGGAATGAAAGACTCATAACAAAAATGAGGAAAGGAAAAGCAAAATAAATTTGAGCCTGCTAGTCTATATATAGCACAGATAATTAAACTTGAAAACACCATAAAAATTTATTACTTGATTTTAGCGGAAACATATAGAAGGCCCATCTACCCTTCCACTGAGTCTCACAAAGCAGGTAAGCATAAAATAGCATTTGGTTAAAGAAGAAAACAGAGTTACACTAAACTTGTGCTGAATACCGTCCTGTATTTGACTCCTAGACACTGACCAATAATTTCATTCATCTGATCCCTGTGTCATTACGATTCATCCAGCTAGGTATTTCCATGTAAAAATATGTTTGCTGCAATAAAAAATATCCTGCCTCATTCTCTTTTGTCAGGAGAAAGAAGGGTTATGGCCAGCAGCTGTGCATAAGCAGAACTACAGAACAGAATTACACATCCCTCCCCAAGAAGAGGAAGTGCTACCTTCTTCACTGTCCCCCATTTTAGCCACTGGATGACGATGCTTAGGATGGAAACCAGAGTAATTCCAAAACTTCTCTGTCACAGGAGCTAAAATGGGACCTAAGCAAGACCAGGCAATCCTGCCAGCTTACACAGGTTTAAAGAAAAACAGAGAGCGAGAGCACTCAGCTGTAGGAAGCTGAGCAACCTATTTCCTGTAAAATATGCATCACAGAAAAAGGAAGGCACTAAATGTATAGAGGGCAACTTTCAGTTAATTTACCAAGTCTCCATCTCTTCCTCTGATAAATTTGTTGTACAATTGTTTGAACAATTTGAGTTTTAATGCAACTAGGGCTTTTTTAAAATTAGCCTTTTCACATCTCTTCTTTTTTCCTCCGGCTTGGTGGAAGCTTTGTTCATCACCTATCAATTTCTTTACTTACATTGTGGTGAGGCTGAAAATCTCTGTAACAGACTACCTCACCCTAGGTTTTGTAAAAGATGTTCACTTTTGCACACTGCTGTAATATAAGCAATACAAGTCACTTGTTGCCATTCTTACCTGTTGCTGTTATCATCTCCTAATAGCAACAATAAAAATCTCTCTGTATGCATAGCCTCCCTTGCTAGTTGGTGAGCAAGGAAGAAGGGGGACGCTGCCATTTTGTCAGGCACAGCTGATATGCATTGACTGTGTTCTGTGAAGAAAACCTAACTCTCATATTGCTTTCCTTAATTAAAGGAGTATAAATTTGTAGTGAAAGGAAATGCTTTCTTCTTGTTTGGAAAAGGGTTATAGGAATACTGTTAGTTGAAAAAAGAAAAGGCTGAATAGTAACTTATGAGAATATGAAACACTGTTTTCTTGGAAAATGAGTATTTCAAATTTAATTTCCTACATTTGGTGAGAATTTTCATGAAAATACTACTGAAGCCAGAGGCAAGAGATCATTTTCTCTAATGCTGGTAGAAATAGATACTTGCAGAGTTGCGTTTTCTGTAGGAATTGGGCAAGGTAGGGTTTAAGCACTTCCTAATGGTACTTAAGATTCTGTTATGGACCAAACCTAAGCTTAGTAGAAAGGTATGCTTTCTAAGGAATGGAAGGAGAAAGATTTCTGTTTCTAGGCCAACTATTAAGGCTTTCCAGATATCCGCAATTTTGGTAGCCTCTTGGAAGACAAATTTTGGAGAGCACTTAGATAAGAATCTCTGAACAGAAACAGGCTGTTGAAAACTATTCTTACAATGGAAATGACCCTAAAGAAAATGAGTTCACACAGGCTGGATATTGTTTAAAATAAAAGTATTATTCTCTCTAGTTAGTGCTTGACAGTATAGTGAAACTTACTGGAACAGTTCTCAGTGTGAATGCTTTTCCACACTAAAAATGGTTTATTTTGTAATAATCAGTTTGCTTCCTATGCAGACTAGTTTCTTTTGCTACTGCCCCCTTCCTTAAAACTAAAAACTGTTTTTCTAGAGCAGCACCCATACAGAGAACTATTCTGGAATTCTTACTGTGGTCATTTTCTGCCTACACAGACATACTGTTAGCGTATTTAGGAAGTGGGAGAAATAATAGAAGTGCACCATTTTGAGGGAGAATCTCTTTGTGAATGACTCATGTCTTCTCTTTCAAGGCATGTAGCCCAGAGTTTTGGGCTTTGTGTCAGTTTTAAACTATTACATTAGTTCAGCGAAAACAGACTGACAGTCAGCTAGATGTCTGCAGTATTAAACATTGAAATGCAAACCAAGAGGCAAAATTAGGGCTTTTGCAGAAGGAGAAGCTTAAGTTGGGTAATTACAATGCACTGGAGCATTTTAACCTAGAACTTCCTCTTCCCTTTCTGCTGGCTTGCAAGGTTAACAGTGGACTTCTTGCAGGAGGAGAGTATGGACAGGAAGGCATCTAGACTGTCCTAGTCCAGGACACTGGAATGGAAATGAGATGAAAGGATGTTGCATAACCATAAGCAAAAAACATAACTAGACAATGTAAGTGAAACACTTAGGGACAACCCCAGCATCCCTTGGAGGAATATATGAACCTTGCTGATAGCTACTGCTGCCACCTGTGAAAAGAATCTGAATGTCCTCAGTGAAGCAGAAACCAAAAGAGGATGAGGGTACCTCATTACTGTTCAGGTAATCACCGCAACATATCAGAAAATTTTTCACATCTTTCTTGGAAGTGAGCAACTTAAATCTTGGAGAAGTTTTTGTGTTGGTTTTACAGAAGCTCAAGTAAGTTGTGGTCAGTACTTTTCTCTTCATAGTTGAAGTAGCAAATAGTTTCCTGCTTATAGGTCAAAGCTCTGTATAATGTTTACTGCCACTGAACTGGCAAGAATTCCTTTAGCTCACAGTGTGCAAGGTATTTCAAGAGAGCCAGCCATTCCAGATGAAAAATTCTAGAAGCTGTACTAGAAATATATATGCATCAAACTGGTCAGCAGACTGCTTTGGTTTGGATATACAACAAATTCTGGTCAGCAGAGAAAGAAACATCAAGTAGTCTGTTACCACAGCTTTTCATGCAGTCATGCAGAAAATATGTGAAGAAGCTTTCTACAATCCAGCCTTCCTATCGTCCGCATGAAACGCGCAAGGTCACAGTTGACATACAGTCACCAGTAGAGTGCCAAGGTGGATGCACTCCAGCAGCACAGCCGTGTCAGCAGCTGTAAGCCCTGGACTGACAGTGCATGGTGTCTTCTGCCAATACAATCTCTGATGAGAATGCTCAGCTCCAGCATAAGTAGTCAAAAGCATGCATGATCCAGCCACAGAGCAATGGCAGCAACTGTAAACCAGCAAAACATGCAACAGTGAAGACCTTTAGAGTGGATGTGGTCTCTTTGCTGGCAATATTGGTTATACCATGAGAATCCCACCTTTACTAGCATTTGTGTAGGCACACTAGGAGCCTGAGCAGATGAGTGTCTCTGGCTTGACAGCAATGCTCAGCAATGTTTAGAACCAATTTTATAGTAATTGTACTGAAAACAGTTGTGGAAGGCTAATTCTCAGACACAGACAGGCCCAGCAGCATTCGCAGAGCAGCATACACGCATATTGTCCAGCAATGATCTCTGGCAGTAGCCACAGTAGGAACACATATTATTTCCTCGTACTGTAATACTAACCTGAAAGATGCTGCAGAGGGAAAGATTAAAATGGGAAATGCAAGAATACTCTTTCAATATTTCCCCTCTTATGTCCCTCAGGAATATTTTCTGCAAATGGCTGTCATTCTGGGAGACGGTTTGGTGCAAGATACACACAAGACTGATTGGTAGGAATAGCTGTTACGGTTCCCATACCCAGCTGTCTGTCTCACCATTCCCGGAGATTTTTAAGAAGCATGAGGTGAATGGTAATAACTTATAGAATGGTAAATTGGCATTTCCTTATTATGTTAGGTATAGTTTGCAATGGTTTGGGAGCTCTTCAAATACCTGAGCCTTCCTACATTGGAGTGGAGCAGGAATCTCTGTGGAAGAGATAATGTGGGTAGATAAAAGAAGGAATTATCACAATCTCCCTAGATAGGGCCCCCCCACCCCAGCAATTATAACTCCAAAAGACAAGTCTAAAAAGCACAACAATTTGTGTCTGGGGGACAAAAAATCAGACACAACTTCTGTGGGATGCTGGCTAAAAGAAGCAGGAACTCAAAGCAGGAAAAGAAGCCTCTTTCTCCCACTTCAGTTAATTTGTGGAGAGGAAGAGACAGGATCCTGGTCCTGGACACCAGCCTGAATGAAAAGACTGAAGCAGAGAAGTTATAACTTGTGCCTGGTCTATGCCACTCTCTGTCCCTGGATCAAGATGAGGATATTGCTGCTCTGCAAAACGTCTCTGTAATAGTACTTCTGGGGCAGAGAGCTACACATTAAACCACAAAAAGATCTTGCTATAGATCCACATACTAATTCTCAGCAGAAAACTTCACTGTATGCTTTTTAAAAAGTACAACTTGAGTAATGTGCATATAGGAATATTTTAAATGTGTTGATATGGAAGTGCTCGACCATTATCAAGCGATCAAAAAGCCCATTTTCTGCAAAATGGGTTCAGAAAAACATTTGTTTTTGAGAACTGAAATTTTTTACCAGTGGATCTTGGCTAATGAATGATAATCACAGTAACAGACACAAAAGTTTTGACGAAGTATAATGTTCAGAAAAAATGTTGAACTAAAGCCATATCACAGTGTACTGCCATATCCTGGATGGCTCTCTTCTTTGCACTCTGGTAGGTTTTATAATCACTGGACCTTGTGCTCTTCAGTCTGCTGTCTCCGGGCAGATTTTATGAAATTGAGGCATGATCTGTACCTATAACGTTTACTCCAAACAACTGCCTAAGTCCCAGAATTAGTGCTGTCTCACCCTAGCCCTATATAAAGCACAACTCCTGTGCTCCCTGTGCTATGGCAGCTCCAGGGACTGAAAATGTAGACGCATGCACATGGATGTGGCTTAGCTTTAGTATTTGGAATATCAAGTTTGGACCAGCAAACGCATCTTTTGCTCAAATTTACTTTTGCTTTCTTACAGAGACTATCATGGGAGAGAATAAAGGGAAGGCTAGTTAGTATTTAATGTATCCCTCTAAACAACAGTTCTGTCTGGTTTAGAGAGCAAGGTAGTTGTCACTGTAGTCAAAAGTGTTATACAATCCAGTCTACTCAAATCTGAGCTCATCCCATCATTTGAGTTGGGAACTACTGTAACTCACTGAAGAAAATGGACAACTCTCAAGGGTCTCTTGAAGAGAAGTATTAACTCCACTGAAAATAGAGCAAGATCTATGCCAAAACCTGGTCTGAACATACCTGACATTTAGGATATAATAGGACAGATTTGAATTACAGAAATTGCCCTGATCTTTACAGTACGGTGAACTAAAGCATCAGAGCCAAACACTCTCGGATTTGGCATCCTTGAAAACAAGTTTATTTCTCATAGGTCTACCTGAGATTGTTTCTACTTTCAGCTTTTAGTATTACCATACTAACCATCCTTTTTCTTTTCTAAAAAAAAAAATCAAGCCATCACAAATTAACAGACCTGTATGATTATAGCCAAAAAAGTATATGTTTGTGTTAAGTGGCTTGGCAACTGTACAGTTTTGTTTTAGATCACCTCTTTTAAAAATCAACTTTCAGCAAATTTATTTTGTATTATTCTTCGTTTATAAGTAGTAATGTTTTGTTTCTTAAAATCCCACCATCTTTTGATCTTGTTCTCATTTCTCTTAAAGTCTACACCTTAAAAGAACAGAGAGTTCTCTTTTGTTTTCTGAAGTTTTGTATCACCATTCAGTTTTAACAATGCATCCTGTTGATAGATTAATCTGAGATCATGAATCAGTTAATTTTCTAACTGAATATTTTTAACATTTTCTTAGCAACTCATCTAACTTCAGACACAAGGTCTAAAAGGCACTGAGATCAATGGCTTTTTAGATGCTGCTTATTTTTAACATGTTCTGTATTAAGTTCAAATTATAAACACTGCTGCCATGGACCTCAATAAAGATGTCATGCCAATAGGATAGTAAATGCATACAATTGTTTCAAAATGTTATGCATTCTTGAGAAAGCTGGACACTCGACAAGCTGTTGTGTCATCACACTGGATCCTTGGGTCCTTAGACTCTACACTGTCAGAAGAGGTTGCAGCACTAGCCTTTTCTTTAATCTGTCCGTTGAGCATCCTGGGTACAAACTCTTTTCCTTACCTTCACAGAAATAGGACCTTGCAGCCTAGATGGCACAGGCCTAGTGAAGCGTGCTATTCTTGGGTAGCTCAAGAACTCCATTTTCAAGGGTTCTAATCTTGTGAGCACTTAGGGTTTTCTGTCAACTTCTTCAGAAATATATGGTCACTAAAGCAAAAGATTTGAGAGGGTTCCGAAATACCACCACTATCACTTATTTAAATCTGCCTAACTTGTCACTACCAAATTGGCTGCATTCATTTACCTGCATCTGTTTTCTTCCTGCTCTTCAGTATTCCCAGGTTTTGAAGGGTCAGGACCCTTTAAGCAGTGAGCATGACATCTCCTCCCACTAATGGAAACCTCTTCCCTGTGCCACCAGTTTTACTCCAGCCTTTGCTAATTAAACAGCATTTCCTCACTGTGAACACATACTCTTCCTTCCCTCCCCTCTGCACAGACTTCCTGTATCTGCAAGTGATTATTTCCCATTCCAGTTCTTTATGGTTACAGTTCTCAGTTAATGTTTCAACCTTACTTCCTGGCTTGGAGATTTTCAATTTACCGAACTCCTTTCTCTACATTGCGTTCCCTCCATTCTCTCATCTGACTGCTTTAGTTCAGCCTCAGCCATTCCTTGCTCACTTTCAGAAGGGAATCAGTGTGAAGCTGGCCTTTTAGCAGTGTTTTGATGAATGGAATATTACTTGAATTTCACACTCGATGCAATTTATGAAGTGGTAGTTTGAGATAGTGGCAAACTTGGCAATAAAATGCCAATTACCTGTGACTTAATACAGTGTATTAACACAGTATTTGAAATACCCAATATTCTTCTACTGCTCCCTTTTGCTGTACTGCATCCCTTTAGTCCCATTATGCTGTCTTGATAAAGAGATTATGCAGTCCTTTCCATCTTTGTCCACTCACTCCAGCCACCTGTAGAAAGGTGTCTAATGCTGGGTTTTTCTTCAGCATGCTTCCCTCTGCTCAGCATGCAGGCAAAGCATTTTAATTTCCACAGCTTCTTTTTGACAGTTTCAGAGCTGGTTTTGCTGGCAGCCTCAAACAGTTGTTACTTCTGAGTATGTCCGACCTATGCTCTGGCTTCTCTCGTAGATCTCTACTAGTGCAGGAGGCTCAGTAAAGTGGGGAAAACAGAAATTTTTCCTTTCAAAACAAGGAAAGTATAATAGCTTGTTCTTGGGAACATCATGGGGCACAAAACATGCTAGACACCCATGAGTGCTAGAAGTTCATCTACCCTAGAAAGTAACCTAGATATATCAGCTGGGGACTGCAGTGTTGTATAGGCTGTGCCCAAGCTTGCTTGGGTGCTGGCAGCAGTAGCATCATGCAACACTGCATGGGAAAAATTTACCCTGGTTGTCTGGTGGATTTTTCAGTCTCTTCTGAGTTCCACACTGCTGTAACCAGGCTGCTACAATACCAACACCAGCTCACTTGAAGCTGGCCCTGCTTCAATCAGGGGGGTGGATTGGATGACCACCAGAGGTCCCTTCCAACCTAAATTAATATATGGTCCTATTGTTAAAATAGTATAAATCTCATGTGAAGACAGTTATGATATGAAAATACCTTTTTTCTTATTTGCCTGTCTCTTTAGGATTGATTTCAACTAAAATATACTGCAGTAGGAGAGATTCAGTCTCTCTAACTAGACATCTAATTTAAGCATGCTGCATCAACTGTTGGAGGTTTCTATTTTGACTGTATCAAAAATATCTGAATGTAGATGCTGCAAACTGCTGCTGAGATACATCAACAGCCTAAAGCAGCTGGTAAAAATACTCTATCTTTCCTCCATACTAAGTAGTCATATCTCAGACTATGTGTACAAAACCATCACTTTAAAATTGTACCCGAATTTATGATAGCCTGACATACACAGTCAAGCCCTTTACATGGAACATGGAAAAAGCCTTTCAGGAGTCACAAGATACTTAAAGGGACGGTCATCCAGTTCCTACAAACTACTTAGCAAAAGAAAATCCTTCTTTTTCCTTTTTATCTTTTCTCCTCCTCTGTGTGCTTACAGACTTTCTAGAAAAAAACAAAGTATTCGCTATTTCTACTCCTCATCTGAGGAACCAAGGCCTAGAGATATATTTCTCCCACTAAGCAAGCCCTGGTATTATTGTCCCATTTTTAGTTCCCTCCTTATTTCTTCAATGTCTTCCTTCTGTTTCCCATTCCCAACAGACACTCCTTTCCTGCTGAAACATGAAAAATATACAGAACTTTTTCTTTTAAGGCAAAAGCCTCTCCTTCATACCTGACACCTCCTTTAATACTAAATACTGCTACTGTGAAGAAGAAGGGGTAAAAAACTTCATGCATGGGAGTTTTCTGGAGTAAACATCGGTTTTAAAAGCAAAGAATTTCCTTAGGCTCAAGCCATGGTTTGCATGCAAGGTTTCTCCCCTCCCCCCCACCTCTCAAGCTTATTTTTGGTTTAAATCAAAGTCTTTTTTGTACATATAAGCCAGAGCTCTGGGAAGTGTTTTACATGGGCATAAATACTTAATTGGGCTCCAGTGCCAAGCTAACCATTTGGCAACAGCTGGTATGTCTGCATAATTTGGACCAGCTCACAGCACAGTGGTTTGTTACACTGTGTTTTAGCATTTGGGATTTGGAGTTATCCTACTGAGTGCCTAATACTGGAAGACAACTAAAGAAAACTGGAAGTTTGCTGGAAGACAAGAAAGAAGGCCAGTATACCGCATTCTATAGATTAGTGTGTGATGGTGCAGGGACAAAATGCACTATTTTTATCATGACCATTTAATGAACTTTGAAAAAGAATGCCCTGGAGTTTTAGAACATGTCTTTCTTAACGTTTGGGAAACACTTCAGTTAGTAAGGAAGTACTTTTGACTTGTAAAAGGACCTTTGTAGCAAGAGGACAGCTTACAAGTTAGTTTACCTTTTGATTTATCAGAGCTTGCAATGGATTCCGGCTTTGTAAATCTGTGTTCAGAAGACAGCGATACTTTCTGCACAACATGTGTACTTAACCGTCCTTATTCAAAGGCAGCACAGAGTTTATCAAAGTTCGTTTCTTAATTGTGGCCATTACACACTTATGTCTACTTGTTTATGAGGAGCGATTCGCTTGTCCATCCCCTAAAATTACCACTTTCTTGCTGTAGAAGAAAAGAAAATGCAGAAATGAGTGAAAATCACAACACATAGGTGTCAGTGGAGAGCCAGATTTTGGCAGCTACAGTATCTGAAGATTCCTTCCTCCCTGATCATGCTGAAACCACTCTCAATTCCCTGTGTTGATCTGACTCAAGGGCTATCCTCACAGAAAGAAGAAAACAGACACAGAGATCTATGAGGATCAAGGCAGGGGAACAGCCTAAGTTAGGATTCAAGAGACAAGAATGACTGAGATGGATTGGAAAATGGGTCAGGAAAAAAAAACAAAAAAAGAGACATCAGCAGATCTGAGAAGATGAAGCAGAAGTTGCTGCAGCTTGGGAGGGGTCTGTGCTCACTAAAGCACAGTACCCTGCTGAGCCTACACCACTCAATATTTTCTTAAAATGTCATTTCTCTTTTGACAGGAAGAATTTTTGAAAGTAAGACAAAGGCTCTCCGCTACCTATAGTGTCTGGCTACATAGAGAATGCTATTGTATGACTATTATCGAGCACTAGCCCAATTGATAGAGTTAAATTTTCTAATGGAGCTTGTTGATTCATGTCACTGCTCAGGTGATGGAATCTGAGGAGGGAGAGGGCAAAGGGGCTCTGTGCTATTTTGTAAAGCCAGGAAGTTACCCTTTAAAAACTGCATTTAAGAAAGAAAAGAACCTTATGTTTATGAAATCAAACAGCTGGAACTTAGAAAATACCAGAATTAGAAGTTGCTTGTGCAGTCTACATTTGTCCCTTTTTTGCTATGCAAGAAACAATACTGAATTACATCATTACACACTTACTTTATACTACAGGACCGCATTTTATCGAGTACACAGAATGGACAATGCCTACAGGAAGCATCTCTTTAACAGTTTCAGTCTTCATTGTTCAATGTATGTTGAAAGACCTTATTTACTGAACATTAATCCCATTTTGATCTGAAGTGAGAAATAAAAATGGCCGTTTGAAATTTTCTATTATTCCTTACTTTCTGGTTGTAAAGCAGTTATATACATGAACAAAATATACCTTCATACACTCATCTGAGATGACAGAGGGACACTATCTATATTACAGAAAGGATCTGAGAAACACAGAGATTAAGGTAAAAATATATTGCCTAATTTTAAAAGCCCGATTTGGTATGACAAGGACATATCTTTAGGAGCATCTTTGCATTAAAAATATGTTCCCTAGTAACATTATTGTAATTGTTAAGGTTCAACAACTGTTCTGTAATTAGACCTCAAAATCTCAGCTGGCCACCTAGAAAGAGTGGAACATACAATTAGTTATTACCTAAAAGACTAGTTCAAACAATGATTTTGCTATTTTCTAACATTGAAGAGTTTGGCTTTTCAACCTTTTAAAAATTTTTAATTGGACATGTGTATAATATCACAGAAGATCTCTTTTTGACCAGTTACCAAACATCCACTATCCAGACCAAACAGTCTAATAACAATACTTAAAAACTTTGCTCCAAAATTTCTGTGGTGCTCTCACTCAAAACTTCCAAATGAATTTTGCTGTTGGTCTGCTTTTCATCAGAATTAGAGTGAGTGTCTACTCCTAGAAAATTGCAGGAACTGTGAAGGTGCATATGTGACTGATGATGTCTTGAAGCACTATGCAAAGGCTTCACAGAATATCCGTCAACAAGAAACCAACTTTCAAAATATCCTGTGCAACTAATGGCTATGCCTATATTACCCTGAGAGAGTGGTCTCGGAATGATCGTGCGCATGATGTATTTCTGATGTACAGTCTTCTTATCCTTGCCTGTCATCCTGACTGGCACAATCTGGTCTGAAGTGCCTAAGAATGCACTAGGGCAGCTCCTCGCTGAACTACTGAATACCTTTGGTGACCCTGGGTCCTGGAGGTCCCCAGTACACCACTGTTCGCAGTGTCTGCTGCCTGAAGAGAAAGAAAATCTAGCCTTGAGGGTCAACTGAAACACAAAAAAAGACCAAGTATACCCAATGGCTAAGTAGATATATCCAATTGTTCACAGTAGTCAGCCTCCTCTCCTGAACATCTTTCATAGGTGCCTGGGTTTCATGGCCCAGATCCTAAATAGCAGTTGTTAGAGTATCAATAACATCAGCATCATCAGTAAGACAGAATCAGTAATATTGGCAATCTACTGTCTTTTGTGAGTCTGACTCATAAGAATTTCTTTCTTACTGCGGAACCTAGTGAGAATGCTTCTTAAAATCGTTTGCCTTATCTTCTTTGTGAACGAGGTCAACAGCTACCTCAGAAGGTGTGAATTAATAGGCTTGAGCAATGTACTAGTGAAGTGGCATCCACATGTAATGGCCACAGGAAAAAACGCTATTGTTGCCACAGATTATGAATCAGCTGCCTAGCAGTGTACAAGAGATGAATCCAAATCAGGACCCAGGTGCAATGCTCTGCCTTTAGGACTGGCAGAGGTTAGTGATCTGACTGAATCTGGATCCCTCACATTTTGAGTACTACAGATAAATGTTTCCAACAGCCATTTAAACACTGAGAGAATACAAGATGAACCTAGCATGCGAAAACCCTCTAAGACTGTAAATTTAGAGGGTCATATTTCCTTCCCCTGAATGCCTTTGATATTAGAGAGAAAGTTAGTTTCCCTGCTATAAGGAAATTAGAGGAGAATTTGTTTATACCCCACAAACTAAAAACAACCCCACAGTATTAGTTTACTTGTAAATATGCCCCATATAAATCTTTCTTCCACTTGACACAGGTTTGTGAGTTTACAAATTACAAACATTGCACTGCTGCTCAAAAGTGCTAGAAATAATACAGATTCTTGCCCCCAAAATATACCACAGAAATTTGTTAAATAAAAAATGCAAATGAAGAAAGCAGAATTCTGCACCTGGAACTCATCAATTCTGGGATGCTAGACAGATTCTAGTATTATTTGGATTGTTAGGAAAACTTGAGAGGATTTGGATTATTTTCATACATCATGAAGCTTAAAGAAATACAAATCAAATATCAGTACCATGAATGTTAGTACTTTGGTTTGAGACATATTATTAAATATGTAAATACCACTAAAAGCCTAATACTGACACAGATTTTTTAAGAACTTTTCTTCAGATGCACATATTTATAGAAAAGGATGTCTCTGGAAAGTATTCCCACTGTCCTTGAAAGAACAGACAATCAATAAATTAGTGTAATAAAAAAAGAGGTGCATGCTTGTAATTCTGAGTACAGAGCTGACAGCAAAGCATTGGAATTCTGTATCTAAGTTACTTTTTTGCCTTGAGCAAGTAATTTAACCACCCTCCCACCTTAGTCTTCCTATTAGTAAAATGAGAATAGCTTAATTCAAAAACATGTTGCAAGGATTATCAAGAAGAAATTTTATCATAATTATTGAGGTAGGTAAGATAGTGGCAGCACATAGCAGAACATCCTCGCAGCAAAGGGTGCTGTGACAACCTGGCAATCATAAAATTTAAGATTTAACACTGTTAATATAGTGAGGTTTGAAAGTTCGTAACACTGCAGGCTGGCATTATTTTTGTATTTAGCATTAGGAAGGATTGCCTGCATAGCACATTTGCCTAGTTTAATATTGATTTGGCTTCTCTGATTACAAACAGAACTTAAACTGATTACAAAACAATTAGGAATAAATCTATATGAAAGGGTTTCTTTTTTCTCTTTTTTTTCTTGGCCAGTTATCTTGATGTGGCATGAATGAATTTGAT
The DNA here is from genome assembly GCF_036370855.1 of Dromaius novaehollandiae. Classification (NCBI taxonomy): domain Eukaryota; kingdom Metazoa; phylum Chordata; class Aves; order Casuariiformes; family Dromaiidae; genus Dromaius; species Dromaius novaehollandiae. The sequence continues at coordinate 27,630,609 of NC_088106.1, read as the reverse complement.
TGTAACTTTGCCATTGACTTGCAAAAGCAGGCAACAAGACCATAAGTTATTATTGCTGATTGAACTGTGAACTGTGAAAACAGAAGTCTCCTATTCTTTCCCAAGCATGAAATTCGCTGCCATCTTTAGTTACCTTAAAAGGAATAGCAAAAACCTAGGTATGACTTCTTAAGAAAGTACTCCCTTATTGCATCTGACCTTTGTGCAGTCTTACTGAAGCTGCACTGCTTAATGCAGTCTCTGTTTGTCCCTTTAATCACTTGCTTAAATACTAGTTCAACGTCTAATGAGAAAGTTGCCCTGGATTCTCAATAATTAGCTGATCTGAAAAAGAGTCTAAAAATGATGAAGACTAAAAAAAGATTTGCTTTTAAATGTTAACACCGGGTACTAATGCTTTGCACTATTCCACTCACAGTTTGTATGTACTCCTATGCTTCATGAACAATTTCTCAGGACAAATAATAACACTTTTTTTGTTCTGTGAACAGCAATACTAACAAAGCCAGGTTTTGTACAGGTTTGTACACTATGTTCTTTAACATAGAGTACAAATAGTTCCTTCACTCCCTGCTCCACATAACTCCCATAATTTTATCATGTTCCCAATGCTTCCTGCCTCTTACTCTGTCACGTCCACTACCTGCACATTTATACAACATCCACAGCTATACCTGGGGTGATACATCAGCTAACTACTACATCCATGTACGCCTGTATCAGAATAGATAAGAATGTGAATGTGTATATATCTATACATGACTACATACATCAGAATATTTAATATTCTATCTAGCTTGTTACAAGATGATTTTGTAGCTGCTACTTATCACTAGACTCATAAAGTGAAGCCCATATTGGTGAATGTGTATATTCTGTAGGATCAAACTCAGGTATCAAGAAGTACAAGACCAACAAAGCAGGTCCACACATCCAAAATTAATGTTGAGAATCTGTAGTTATCTATCTAGGATATGATGAACTCACATGTCTATCCTACACAACTTGCTGTTTAAGCTCTATGCTGCCATTAGCCTGCACCTTTGCCACCAATACTTTCTTTAACTTGAAGAACCGCTCTCCAGGCTATACTGCTACAATTGCCATAAGGAAAGGCAGCTGAAATCCTTAAATTGTTATGTGAAGGAACTACAGGAAGCTAATTCTCAATCCTTTTTCTTCCTTTGTTAGTAGTCAGCATTTAGATTTATTAATTTACTAGAGGTGCCTCAGAACCTACCTCGTGAGGAAGACTCGATGGTTCTTATGATGACAAAGACTGAAGGATAATTTTAGGGAGCCAGTGAGATGGGCAGTGTCTGTGTCTTAACTCTGTCTAACCTTCTAGTCCAGAAGAATTTAAAAAAATGAAGAAAAAATATTTAGTCAGCATGCTGGGAGGGCTCTTCTCCACAAAACACAAGAATCTGAAGACATCTAACAGATGTGACCAGCTTGTAACTTGATTATGAAAGAAAAAAACCCATCACCTTGTAGCTTATTGATTTAAAGCCTAAATATTTGTTGTGCTGGCTCTCTGCTTGTCATGTATTAGCTTTTTACCTTGTGTTTTCTTCCATAAGATGGTAAGAAGAACTTTCAGATGTTATGAAAAGCTGGTAGTCTTTGCATAGCAAATGCTTCAAACGGTTCCCTCACAAAGCTGGAACCACATGCTCAGCTGCAGTAAACCAGGATACAGCCTCCACGTCACATATTCTTCTTTGCAGTGAAGGAAAAGGGTTCTCACATTTCATGTTTGGCAACACAAGTATTTTTAGATCAAAAATGTTTTACAATTAATACTTGTTAGGGCTTTGTGTCACTAACATTTGTGCTATAATGAAAGACCTTTCTTCCGACTTGATTAAAGAGATATTTGTTGCATAGGAAAAATAGTTTGTCCTCTTCTAACCTAGACCGAGATCTAAAGTGTACATATATATAACCCAAAACCCTAATCAACAAAATATAATCAGAAAGTGCTGACTCAGAGAGTTGGCAAGAAAAGTTTCTGTTGGCCATTTAAGTTGTCCAAGTTTAAAACTCACAGATATCACATCCCTCCATTGTAACTAATGGCAGTTTGCCTGAACGATTTTAAACATATGTGAAAGTACTCTGTCTTTGTCATGGTTTTTTTCCTCCAATTCCAAGGCAAACACTCCATTTAGGTGGTGATTGTGAAGATATAGACATATAAGCATAGGGGCAAAATAAAAGAATCTCAATATCACAACTATTATTTCCATAAGGGGAGCTCAGGCAGGCAGACACTATTTTCCAAACATAACTCAAATAATTATGGTGCAGGTCCTGCTACATCATATTGTGGTTTCAGTACTCATTTAGAATTTGAATATTTTTGTGAAAATGTCCCTGAAATGGCAAAAGGCAAACCAGAATTAAAAACACTCTGAGATATTTCTTTTGATGCTAGCCAGATAAAAAATCAAGCTTTTATTATTTCTATAAGCTTAAATATTTATCCTTGTGGTTCACCTCTCTGAATGGTGTTACATTTCTTTCTGCCTGTCTGTAAGATATAAAAATATTCAGGCTATACCCTTTGGTCATACCATGCTCTTCTCACCCTGGTTTCTAGAATGTTAGAGGTGGTGTTTGTCAGAAGGATTTTAGCCAGAATTGAAAATATATCCTACAGTTAACATGCTAAGCTTTTTAGCTGGATAAATCTGCTGTTGTATACCTTCAGCCACTTCTGGAGAGACTTAGCACTAACTATGACCTCTGCAGTAAAGACCTCCTTGAACATATGAAAGTTGTGATGCTCAGATGTATTAGTGTAAAACCACATCAACACTGTTAAATGTTTTGTGTTAGAATTCAAGTGTGATCAGGAATAGCATTGATTTTTTGGATATTTACTGCAGTAGTAAGAGCAAGAACAGAGTAGAGAAGTAGTAATATTTTTGTAAGCATCTGAGGACAGAAAGAGAGGCATAAATTGTTTTCTGTAACTGATGTGTGTGTTTTCAAAGGTTTGGATGGGTGAGATACATCTTGCAATTTTGCTAAACCTGGCTTGTTTCTTCTGTTGTATTTACTAACAATCCTCAGAGAGGAATTAAAATGTGAAAAATTTACAAGGAAGTAAATCAGAAATAAAGATTTCATTCTATAACTCTTCATGAGCAATCAAATAACAGAATTGACTGCTATCTGATTGTCAATCTATACTGTATATTCAAATTTAATGTGTATAGCAAGGAAATAAAAACTCATGTATGAAAGCAAACCTAACAACACAAACCAAAGAGAAACCATAGAAGCTAAAGGAAATAGAAGCAGAAGTCATTGGCCCAAATCTTCACAGGACCAGGAAACTCTAGGACTACAGGTGTCCAGGAATTCCTCATGGATTATGCTAGTGACTTTGCTTATTCTTGGGAAAATGCCTTCAGTTTGCCAAAGGGTTCAGGTTTATCTGAGATGTGGTGGGAGCTCCACCCTAAGGAGCTGTTATAAGGTACCAGACTACAAAGATTAGATAAACATCTGGAAAAACGTTCTTGGCCTAGTTCTGCAGACTTAATCCTCCAGTGACAACTTCTAGGGAGTAGTACTTGCTTTTTGGTGAGGAAGATCTAAGCTTTTAAGCTGTTCGGTGTACTTTTTGGTTGTGTCTCTGCTAGATTTTGAGGCTTTCTGGGGTAGGCAGACCATTGAATTGTAGACCACATATGCAGATCTACTTCTGTGCTTATACCCAATTACCTTCCATAGCTGAATACCAACTTAAGTGCTTGGTCTCTCCCTCCAAAGCACATGGTTTCTTTGATGGCAGTTCTGTACATCTGCCTGATCCGACACATGGAAGAAGCACTTGTGTATCCCAGTGTGGGATTTAGCATAAAGAGACAAACAGCTTTGTGTATGCAAAGCAGTGAAAATTGGCAGCAGGCAATGTCTGAGGAGCCAAGACCCTAAATGTTTCACAGCGACCTATTCTTCCCCTCCTCCTTATCTTAAAGACTTTCAGGGACTTTTTTTCAGGATGCTCTGCAGTGATTAGCTGGAAGTCACATCCTGCAGCTGGGAAGGAAAATGTTAAACAAACTGCTTATATGCTCTTTCCTCACCAAATAATTCTTATATTTGCTGTAAAGCCTGAGGGGTGCTCAGCAAATCATATCACTCGATTAGCTGACCATACCCGACACAATACATTTGAAACACCCTACTAACCACCAGGCTGTGTGGCTTATGTGGTCTCACTAAATCAGCTTCTGCAATTATTCTCTACGTAGAGCTGGAAGTTGTAGCACGGGTTAATAAAACTTGAATAACTCTGCTTACTACAGCTGTTACCTGGAGAGTAGCAACTCTGCATTCAGAAAATCTTGAGGGTAAACAGCCTTGGGCAACAGCAAGGTACTTGAGAGGAACCCGATAAGGCTTGCAGGAAGTGGTATTGGTGTTTTGGTATGGTGCTTTCCTCCTCTTGGTTCAATAGTGAACCTGAGCTGCTTCCCTGCTATGGGACACTGTGACCATTTGTGGTTATCAAAAACACTATAAGGTAACCAAAAGATGCCATCATGTCAGAAGCAAATTCTAGCTCAGGGAGTTACCTGTATCACTCCTCCATTCCCCTTCCTGCAGTTCACGTTACTCTGCCTGTTCCATAATACACTGCTGTGTAGTGCAGCTGACTATACCACCCCCAAACAGCTTTTGTAAAATTGTCTTCTCAAAGGGATCTTTCGAGGGTCCATTTAATGTTTGTGTCTGTGCTCTGAGCCAGGCATCAAAGATACTATGTATGTACTTCATGCATATTGCACAGGAGTTAATTCTGCTTACTTACAATGGAGTAAAAGCAAGAAAGAATGACCAGACTGATGTAAAATCGTCACAGACATGTCCATCTTTACTGTCTCTTTACTTCCCTCTTGACTGCCTTGAGAGGGAAGAGTCCTCATTATCACTCACTTCCAACATTATCTTTGGCTTTTTAAATTTGTTTCCTCAGTAAATCCTCACTATCCAGATCTTAGCCCAGAAACATGGGACAATTTAGCCATGATGCTTTGGAAAAAAAAAAGTCCAGCCTCCCTCTCCCCCAACACTCTTGACCACTCAGAAAAATACTCTTTGGTCATGCTGTATAGAGTGAGTGATGGGGCCTGCTAGCTGAAGCAGGAAGACTGTCTGAAGCATCTGAACAGCCTGGAGGCCTGTGCATACATTTCCCTCTTGGCTGAAACCTGAATTTTGCTTTTGGATGGTTTTGACATGTCTCTGATATTTATAAATCACCCCACATAGATTGGTTTCTGGCTGTTCTGCTGAGCCTAATCCAATAGCAATATGCTATTTAAATGTATGACCTTGAGCTGAAAGTAATATCTGCTTTCTCTGTACCAAGAGAGCAGTGTGATTGGGAAGTGTACATGCAGGGAAGTGCTCTTTGTGCTGAACGTGCAGAGTCCCAGCACATTTCACCAGCATCTCTGCCTCAACTGGGTCTAAAAAAGTCAGGAGTGCTGTCAGTTGGGGCATTTTGGGAGCCTATTCTATCAGCTCCTCCCGGTGGTGAAAAGGATGTAGAGCACAACACAGCTTGTTTTCACCTTCATCATTTTGCTCTGAGGAGAACTTGATCAAATCTACTTCCCTCAAGCCTTCCTGGGCAGTATCTCAAACACCTGAGCTGTCCCTTGACGTGCCAGTTTCTGACTGTAGCCTCAAACTAGCAAATATGACATGCTCAAGGCACAGACTTGTAAAACTTCACATATCAATGCACATTCCAACACAACTGGTCAAATCTCATTCACCACATACAAGCAACCCATCATCAATGGCCAGCTGGCCAGATTTCTCACCTGTTGCATGTTTTTTGCAAAAACTCAAAGCAGGAGGAAAATGAAAATACCACAGTGCACTTGCATGTTATGCCCCGTGGAGTACGATACTGAAAGAGGCTGTGCTGGAAAGCACACCATGCATTTGCAATATAGCTCTTCCATTTTCAAATGACTAAAAGTACTGGCCATGTCCTCCACCACGCATGCACCAGCAATGAATATGTTTGAGAGGTCTGCTGACAGAAAATCCTCCCACTGCAGGCAGAATCTCTCTAGCCAGCAAATTTAGCAGCAATGAAGTGACCGCACTGTGCTCCATGCATTTTTCCTATGCAAAATCATCCTTTCCATCTCTGCAAAGAGTAGTTTTTTTCCCAGCCATTCAGCCTCATGCTCCTGCAATGCAAAAGTGAAACGATTTCTGAATGGAAGAGGTGGATGACTTATGTGTGGTTTTTCTAAGAAAAAACAATAATCCAATTAAAAAGACCAGTGATGGATGTGTGGTTAAAGATATTCCAAAACTTAGTATTCTTTGACTTCTCTTGGCTACCGCATTTGGCAGCTAAACAACAAAAACAAACCCTTCATCCAGGCTAATGGTTTTAGCGGTCACAAGCTAAAGAGCATCCACAGCCCTCTCTGTTGGACTCTACCATCTCCCAGCACAGACCACGAAGGAGTGTGCAGCCCAGCCTCGCTCACTGGCTTGCAATTCCAGGTCTCGGAGGTTGAAGGGGACTTTGCACAGAGGAATGTTGCAATTAGCAATGAAAAACCTCTTAGAAGTGATGGCTCTTGGTGCATTTCAAAGTAAATTCAGAAACTGCTCTGATTTGAAATCACTGGCAGCCTCATCTACAGCTCAAATGAGAGAAGAGTACCATCCACTTTTGCCTTAACCTGTCTGTAACCCAGCACCTGAATTGGTTAGGAGATGACACCATCCAGTTCTCATAGAAGAAACCTCAGAGTGGGGTTATAAGCTTAAAAGAGAGGATTTTTTTCTTTACAGTGATTTGAAAAGATTCCTATTAACTCAACATGCCATGCTTGCAAATCTCTTATTTCACTACAGAGGAGAAGGAAGAAGTGCATTAGTAGTAAATTCATATGACAGTATGGATAGTGAGAGTCAACCTACTCTTAGTACCTGGCAAAATAATGCCTGTGCAGTTGAGGGAGACTAAACCACTTCATATTTCCTTCTTCCTTACCTACCTGGGAAATTACTGAGCTGAATTATTTCTTGATGCACGCTAGTGTAGCTTCGCTGGAGCTAATGGTGTTGCACCACTTCAAAGAACCAATACATTTACTTATTCTAGTGAAAGATGTTTACTTCAGCAGTCTACTATGGATTTTGGGGCCTGGACTCATCCTTCTTATTGCCTCACTAAGACCATGTGGAGAAAGAAAATAAAGGAGAAAAGGAAAGAGGGGAGGTAAGCAATAAAGGCATAGAAAGGCTTCTTTATTGTGATGCTATATTCATGATAAAAAGATTCTATTTCATGACTCTGACTTGTAGCTTTGCATTACCCCCTCTTCCATCTGCACGGCTGTCCATACCACCTACATGAGTTTAAATTTGTCAGCTAATCAAAGCTGGGAACAGTTATTCCACCCAAATCCCTTCAGAATAGAAAATGGTGGTTGTAGCACTGGCCAATAGTTGCAGACAGCGCAGGGGTTGGGTGAAGGCTCTGTTCCTGCTCTTTGTATCCATTATAACCTGCTTAGCAATATTCTTCTTCCACTGAGAGCAACATCTTCTTAGCTCTTGCTGGTTTTGATGCTGCTATAACTTTTGTTTGTATTATGAACTTCAATGGTCTGCTCAGCAGAGGAATAAGCAGATCTTTCATGCTATCACAGGGATATGCTGAATCGCCATAAGGATGCAGGGAAAACGCACTCCAAACCAAGTATTTAAGAGTCTGGAAAAGACTGATATTTGTAACATACTCAGAGAAATATCTGCATTGCATTTTCTGCATTTACCCCAGTTCAGTAAGGAAGGGAGTGGTTTCCCACAGATCCTACTTCTGGAGAAAAGAGTGGCAGCAAGTACCATCAGTGTTTTCTGAAGTGTTCCTCTAACAGAATGGAGAAAAGGCAAGAGACTTCAAGCTATGCTGCTCCAAAAGGAACAGTTTTCAGTGATTCCTTTACTTTATTCAGGGATGGGACAAACAGAAGCAGTCTATGGAAGGAAGGTCATGTGTTCCTTGATTGCCTTCCCCAGTAATGCAACCTAGCAGTGCCCCTGCCTCCGTTTTCCTCCTGCTCAGTTCAGGCTCCAGACCTTCTCAGTTGAATTGACTAAGCCCTCCAGTTAGAGAACACATATTCTACCATTTTAAGAGGATGGTGTTAATGGCCCAAAATAAATACCAAGAAGTGTGTATTCTTATGCCCAGTCTGGGTTCAGGGCTCGACAGGTACTTTGACCTTCCTGAGAATTATGAAGTGTCAGAAAAGGACATAAAACTCTTGCCAGCAAGGCTAAAGTAGCTGTCGGCAGTCAGACAAGTCAGTCATTTCCTGACAGCCCTACTTTTCATAGGGGAGGCTTCAGGGAAAGTAGCACTGCTTGGCCCTAAGGCCTGGCCAGCTTGCTGTCCTCCACAGTCAGAGCTGAATGGATCTGCTGCCCTGGGTGGCTCCTGGGTGAGGTAAGCTCTCCCTTTGTAGCTACTCTCAAGTGCTGTAGTCTCAGCTGCTACACTAAATCTTTTCATGTCTGTGTCTGTGCCCTAATAAATAATGTAGCAAGTTTATGTAGTATTCCAACAAGCAGCATTACCAGATCACACTGCTGCTAAAGTGAGGAAAAGGGAGAAAATAATTTTATAAAAGGATGCTGAAAGTGAGTGAAAGCACTCTCAGAGAATGAATGAAAGAAACAAAGGTGCTAGTGGAGCTCATAGCTTCTTGGACAGGTAGGACCAGGAGTCCAGCACAACTGTGCTTCTTGCTTGTGTAAGGCAAGCTGGGCAGAATCACAAATTCTTTTACTTGTTCCCTGTAAAAGGTGGCTGAACAAATATTGGGAAGGCTTTTTTATTTTTTGCAAGACAACGAAAATACACTTCTAACTGCATCCGTTCTGTACTTCACATCAGAGTATTGCCTGGGGCTCTTGCCAACATTTCCTTTATTTCACTTCTTCTTCTTCAATGAATAAATCATCACGTATCTCATCTCCACTTGTAAGTCCATTACTGCAGCCATTGACTCTCAGCTGAGCTGAAGGTCTGAGCTATTAAATTGTACCTACCATTACATTTCTACTAACACTATGACTCCTTTTTAGAAACAAACTTCCTCTTGATTTTGAAAACATCTGCCTAGAGCTGGCTGACTTACAACATGTCAGTTAGTGGTGTCCTGGCAGTGGGTGTCTGGTTGACCTAGTTGGAGAGCATCACTTCGTTAAGCCACTGGAGGAATTTTACGTGCCAACCAGAAGAAAGGCAAGGCAACAAAAAGGAAGGGTGAGGAAAGAGAAAGTAAAAGAAGGAGAGAAAATTACAACTGATGGGGGAGAAATCTTTGCATTTTCTATGTATAGGATATGTTTTGCCACAAATAAAACTTCAAAACCAAAGGCACTATCCCTCCAAATGAAGATCTTTCAGTTTGCTTAGGAAAAAAGCTCAGAAAAGAATGAATGCAACTAGCATGCTTGACCATTAAACCTTATCATCAGCATCAGCAAACCTTATCATACTGATCACATCTTCTTTTAAGATTCTCTGATGCAGTACAGCACATTGGAATGGCACATCCTTCGGGATGTTGACTCCTCCTAAGGGTGATTCTTAATAATTCAGTGCCTGAGCAAACTGGAATGTCCAGTCTGCCCTCAGAACTAAAAACTTCAGATGCCAATGGTCACAGAGTACAAACAAAATGCAATTGTTTAATTCTAATAACAATGTCACTCAGCACTATAAGCTTTATAGAGTAGAAAATATTAAAATATGTTTGGAACATTTCCTGGTACAATAGCCTCTAATAGCATCACCAGGTTATATGCTGCTGGAGCTTATTTTTAAACATACATACTAGCTGAGCAAACTTTGCTTAGACTTCAGATGCAAAGTTGGGTTCTCATGTGCCATCAAAAAGCCCAACTCTGCCCTAAGCAATCAGGTATTCGAGAGAAAAACTGAAAGAAAATTCTAACTCAATCCACTTCTAATGCTACTGATGCTTTTTTTTCTGCCTTGAGATTACCTTATCAAAACAGAGTGTGCTTGGGGAGCCTGAAATTAATATTCTCAAAATATGGCCAGGGTATTCCTTTGTATCCTTTGCACCATCAGGGTTAGCTGTGCTTCTCCCAGATACCAACATTCTCTGTCCTGTCTATTCATTCTGAAAACTTCAGAGTAACCTTATTCACTTAAACTATCCAATTGCTATTGAATAGAGCTGATGCTCTTCCATGATTCCACGCCGTAAGAAAGCATCCTCAGGACATTGATACCTTAGCTTCCAAAAAGTGCAGGCCTTTATATCAGAGACGCAAGTCACTAGGTTTGACAGGTTCCACATTAGCAAACAAACACATCAGCCATCCTTACGGATCTCTTTTAGACCATCCAAGATTGTATCACCTTTCTTAGGAGCTCAGTCATTCATTACCTGAGAGCTATTTACTTAGCAGTTTGGACTGAGCTACCGCTTTCTTTACTGATGTATTTAGAACGCAAGTATCCTCAGCAAAATCCAGGCATGGGTCCATTAGCAGTTTCCATGCCAGAGCTCTGCCAAGAATAGGGTCAATTCTGTCTCCTGCAATTGATGAGGACTAGAGTGCAGTACTGATCTATGCTTAAGGTTAAGGAGACTTCAATTCACCAAGTGCACTGAGAACCAACACGCTAGGGAGAACTTCTGTTATTTCAGCCTGTTTTCTTTCTACTTCTCTATTTTCTTCCCTTAGCAGAGGAATTTGCAAGAAATAAAGAAAGATGTTTTCATTTTCAAGAGTTCATTTGCTTCCAGGTCCCCTGCTGATTTCTGATTCCTGCACTGCATCATAGCTGTTCAGCTCCTAAGATTTCCATGTCCAAAGTTTAGCAGTAAGAGAGCAGAAGTCATAACAGAAGAACTTTGAGAAGGGTGTACTTTAGTACAAGTGTTCAGTAGAATTGAGATTCAAAACTATCTTGTGGCAAAACACATGACTAAATTTACAAAGAACATTTAGTTACACTTACCAAATCATGTTTATGCCCGGACCCTTTCAGTGACACAAAGTAATTGCATATAGGAAGCATAATGTGTGTTCAAGTACAGTAAAACTCATAAGCATGCTTTTTATGGGTACAAAGGACTGTCTCTCGCACAGCTAGCCTAAGTTAGGATAAGACTCCAAAATACTTAACCAAAGATAGCTGACTAGAAGTCTCCTAAATTAGCTATATGGCTGAAATATCTATGCTAAGAGGAATAAAAGTTGCTTTCACAGCTCCTTCCTACTAACCTTGCTCACCCTATTGTAGCCAAGCACTTCCTATTTTAAGGAGAAGGAGCCTCAGCAGGGAAAGAAAAACTCTCCATCTGATCTTTTTGCTCACCCACTCTCTGTCCATATCTGCTTCTGGTTCCACTGCTGTGGGATCTCCAACCTCATTTCATTTTACGGTTCTCTTGCTCTTTGACATTCCTCACTACTTGCTGTTAACCTCTTTCTCACAGCAGTCTTTCGTTGTTGCTTTTCCATTTTGCACTTCTCTTCAGCTGCCTGCCTCTACTTTGCAGAGTACTTTGAATCTGACAAAGTCTTTCTCTTAAAATTAGAACACCAAAAACACTCCTTCTAATGTAACCCTTTTGTTCAGTGTTGTTAGCAGTACAGAGGGCTCAGATCTCAAGGAACGCTACTGAGGGGAGGAGCAAGAGAAGTGATTCTGGCTTCTCTCCCAAAAACTTAGGAAATTTAATATCCTCCTCTAGTACCCAGGGTAATACTGCAAGCCTCTCCTGCAAGCCCTGTACCTAAGTGTAAACGCAAATTTACAAGGTAACACTTTGGACGTTACTGGGTAATCTGGGTAAGTATGATAACAAAGTGTTTACGTTACATGTTTATACAATCCTTCTACAGTCTCACAATATTCTTGGAAAAGTTCTTTGTTTCCATACCTGCTCCAATGAATACTGGTAGTGACACATCTTTTCAATATACCTCTTTGTCTTTTGTGTGCTCTGTTCAGGACTTGTTGCTGGCATTTATTAGTCTCTTAGCCTGGGATATGAACAAGGAGGTCTGACTCCAGGCTGTGGAAGTGCTGCAGCTTCCACCCTCTCTCTCAGTACACCATCTCCTTCTGATGCTGTATCTGCACCCTCTCCTTGTGCAGTTACATTTAGCTACAGCTACAAGGGTGAGTGGAAATTATACTTCCAGTAGCATTAGACCAGGGTAGTTTGTCTTGAGGATACTGGAACCCCATCTAAGTTCTCTTTTGGCTTCGGCCACATTAAAAAAAATCTGTAAGAATAACACTATTTCACTACCCCTACTCCAATTCTTTCTTACACTTCTTAAGATCTCTTAAAATGCAACTGAGTCTTAATCCAGACGCTCACCGAAGAGCGGATCCCCGACACGCGAAGGCGAGCTCGTTCCGCTGTTCCCCCGCTCCGCCAAGAGATGGCAGCAGAGAGCCCCTCCCGCGCAGCCTCCCCCGCGCCCCGGCCCGCCGGCCTCCCGGGGACCCGCGGCCCTTCTGCCGCAGAGGCACCGCTGCTGCCGCACTGATACTCGGGGCACTTAGAGGTATGCTTTTCAACGTGATCTGAGAAGATCTAGATGCGTTTAAAGTTTAAAATAGAGTGAGGAAATCATCTGAAAGTGATCTGAAAATTTCACTCTCAGTAATTAGCTTGTAAAGACTCCAGGGCTCACCCCTGGAAGGATCCCAAGACTCTCCTCTTCCCTGAATTGTTTTATTTGGGAAGAAGGGGCCTATGGGAATGACCAGGGCTAGCTCCTTCAACATGCAAAAGGTCCTGGAACATACCAGGGCTGTATAAGGAATTGCACAAAAAGTATCTCCTTGGACACTCTTCAACAGCCATCCCGCAGCTAAGCACTCCTTCAGTGCTTACAGTGAACTCCAGGAGTAGTCATGGTAGCAGAGACAGCTCCAGCGCACTCCACCAATATTAAGGCAAGTCCCTCATCCCCTATTATGGCCCCTCAGCATATTTCTACTCCTGTTATTTTTTGCTTCGGGCAAAAGTTCATTGTCCGGCTCTGACAGCTTTGATAAGGAAGTCACAGATGGCCTCTTCCTCATTTTAGTTGCTCAAGAGCAGATAATGCCTGTCACACCAAATCATGTGATTCCTGTATCCGAACCACATCCACTGTTAGAGAAAGCACGTGAGAGACCGAAGTTCTCATTCACATCTTGAGTCAGAAAGCAATGCTTACTGCTTTTGCACTTTGGGTTGAAGCCCTCTGTTTAGTCTTCAACAGTTGAGCATTAGCTCTCATATATCTCTTACTCTTGCTAATTCTACAGCATCTGTTGTGCTGCTTGCAGACTTCACTGTAAGATTAGAAAGCCAGTATTGTACACCCGTACACTGCAGTGTGACTGACAATCCCGGACCGTGAGTACAAAGGCATGCTGCTGGCATGGCTGGCCCACGCTGGCAGCTCACTGCAGTTCTACCCACTAGCCTGTGTAGAATTTCTGTAGGATGAATTTCTAGGACCCGAGTGCCTTGAAATTGCTAGGCCTACCATGGAAGGCTTACGTTACGTTATTGCCTGTGCGTGTGCAGCACATTCCCTATGTTTGCAGGCAAACTCTAGGGAGCAAATGGTGAGAGAGACCTCAGCAATCCCTTTCATGGTGTTTGATGAGCTGTGGAGCACACACTGTGTCATCCTGACTTGCCTACACTGCAAAGTCCAGCTGCAAATCCAGCTCATGCATATGCACAAGGACTGCCTCCTCTAGGTGCCTTCTGAAATATTCATCACCAGCTTAAGGTATGAGGTGTGAAAGAGTCATAGCCCAACAGTCCACAGGGAAGCAGGCTCCACCACGGCTGGTGCAGCCATCATGGAGGGAGATGACAAGTGTCCCCACCTCATGTAACACAGCCCACAGTGTTAAGGGCTCTTAAAACTCCCTGAACTCTCCAGTAATTCTACTGGGGGCTGCGCCTTCCCTACATTTCCTTGTGCCTGTGTGCTCCTGTTTCCTGCTACAAGCCTAGGAAGGGCCACTTGTCCAGCCTTCCACTTGCTTTGCAGTTGTGTACCTGCTCAGAGAACATGAGGAGTGATTCCCTCTCCTTCCCAAAGCACAAAAACTGAAACAAGGCACAAGTATGGAAGAAGTAGGAGGCATCTGGTGTGTGCCCAGTTGCCTCCAAATTCCCGATTAATCATGTTCGTTTATAGCAAGTTTGCTCTTCTTACATCAACTCTGGCAGAAGTCAATATAATGAAAAGATATCAAAAAGGATATAAATGACATTAGGATCTGGAGAGATACTGCTGCTTCATCAGTAATCATACTTTGTTACATAGTATTGTGAGTTTATGCCTTGCATTAAAGGACATGCTATCTCTGCCATTAACATGAGCTCTTATGTTCCTTTTGTTGTTCTGATAGCTGGATTTACAGCTGCGTTAATAAATGGTTTTATTTTCTATTTAATATAACAAGTGAAGAGACAAGCTTTTCTATAAGCAACTATGTGCCTTGTTTGAAGGAGTTTTCCATGGTACAAGTGCCAAAAAATCTTAATCAAGATCAGTGCCCCATATTGTACTAGGTGATGTACATTGAACACAGAAACAGAGCAGATCAGAGCAAAAAGGTATCTATCATAGTACACTATTTCCAACAGAAGACACTTTACGAAAAGCATAAAAACATGAAGTGGTATTTCCCTGCTGTGGTATTTTTCTCCCAGCGTTCAGCAATCTCTGGTAGATCAGAACCTGCCTCAAATAATTAATACGAACAGATGGTTTTCATGGGAAACTGAAACACCCACAAACATAACACCTCTTTTCAAGTCTTGCAAAGAAAATGGAGAATCACATCTAGTGTCTTAAAGTGGCAGCCCATGAATAATTGCACTTTCCTTTTGAGAAGCTCACAAGGAGTAGTCATGCTGGTTGCTTTCATGCTGATAGCGTCTGCCTCACAGGAAATGGAAGTATTAATGCTAAACCAGAGAAACCTACTACTGCTCTGTAGAGCAGGCTCTCCTCTATGTTTATACAGAAGCTAGCACAATAGGTTCTCAACACATTTAGCTTCTAGACTTGGCTTCTAATGGGCAAGATTTTCAGGAGTAATTTGCAGAATAATTACCAGAGAACAGCCAGGGAAGGGTTTGCTTCATTAATCAATTTTCTAGATCATTCAATGCCAGTGGCTGTAACACAGGGTAAAGAATGGGGAACTAACTCCAAATACAAGGACAAAACCACTTCAAAATAGTTTGAAAGCTCCAAGTACTAAGGAAAAGTAGCTGGGCCTTGGGAACTTTTAGCCTTATTAAAGGTCAAATGAGATGAACTTTAATCTGAATAGCTATATAAAACTATCAGGCCCACAGATTTGCCACCAGCTGAATCTCTAGTGATTTCCTCCAGACTTTTCAAAATGTTGACATTGTAGGTTGTCTCTGATCGCACAGAAAAAAGTCTCTAGCTGTTCTGACTTGAGTAAGGCAAGGTGGACATCCCTATTTACCCCTGCATGAAGTAAGTATATACTTTCTCTACAAAGCCGGACTTCCACAGGACAATGGAAAATGAAAAAAGTTTGTGTTCCTTGTTTCTACACTGCCTAACACACTTTTAATTTTGGCTGCATTTTATGAGCCTACACATCTTCACAAACATGCGCACACACTGCTCCCCTCCTCTTTTAATCCAACAGTCACACTCAAGTGTTGCAAGACATTGACCTTCTTTCATATCCAAGGTCTGCTCTGGCAGGTTTACTGCGTTGTTGTTCTGCCATCCTTGTCAGCATAAATCCTCTCTTCTTTCAAGAAGACCCATCACTGAAGGGTTAATTCTGTCATGAATCATTCTAGTGAATTGGTAAGAGTTAGGTCTGTGCATGACAGACTCCAGAGGCTTCTGCAAGATGCAGATGAAGTGAATATTCTGGTTAAGATAGCACCACATAAATGCTTTTCTAACAAGCCTCCCCTTGGGAACTACAACCCCATTTATACTGGCAGAGACTTGTCATCAAGTATGAGACTTTGAAATTTCATTAAAAAATTAACTTAAAAATAATACCTCAAAAGTCACAGACACAAAAGTAATGTAAATTTAAGAGATGCAAAGCCTGAAGAAATTAAGCTATTATGATGCCAGGATAATTATCAATCCTTTCTGAAAGTCTTTAAATGGATTATCAAGCACAGTTTTTTTTCTCTTTTTTTTAATACTGTCTTCAATGATACTTCAATATATCCTTGACTTGTCCTTAAATATCAAATAAAGACACTCTGTTTGATTTATGAGGTTTAAAAATCTCTTTATTAATGGTACTGTAGGGTTTTCACAGTAAACCTAACAGCATGTTGCCCAGAAACAAAACCAGAACCTCATTCACACTCCTATGCAAGAGTCTTGAGAGTTTACCATTACCTTTTAGTCTTCAAACTGGCACAGTGATGATCTCCTCTAATGAACAGGTTGAATTGGGGGTCAAACCAATTAACAGATAAGCTTTTATTTAAAAGGGAAGTTTAAAGGTTCTTGTGAAAGGGAAGATAAAGCTTTTCTGTCAGTTTTTGTGGTCTATTTGAGAGAGGTTTTATCCATAGGAACACTGCATTGGGGTTGAGTGGTGTTTACTATCAGTTTCTACCACTGCTCACATGATAAAAGATTTGCTTTCATATACAACCAACTGTGTCTGCCAGGCCAGTCACCACACAGTGTAAAAGGGATCAAGTATTATTGGAGTGGTAAGATCCTGGTAACTGGACAGAGTAAAACTGAGAAAACAGGACACAGTAATGGTTGGAACCTTATCAGAGATAAAAGGATTGTGGATAGAAAGAAACACAAAATTGATCGTTATAAAAAAGTACAAACCCTACAGCGGAGTAAAACATCCACCTCAACACAGAGGGGTGTGCATGCATGTATAATCCAATTCATGCTTCCTCTCTAGAATGGGAGCATCCTTGAGAACTGTGTAGTTCAAACCATTCTGGAGGAGCTCACATAACCTCCAACAGCATGTTTTACATGCTCCTTGCTGATATGATCAAGTCCCTAACTTCTCAGCGCCCGTGCTTTGTTTGCTTTAACCTCAATTTATTTTTCTTTCTAGTTTCTATAAATCCCTCTGTCCAAGGGATTGTCACATAAGACTTTACTTGTCTTGTTTCTTTCTGAAAATTTGTTCTGGATTTTTTTTCTGAAAAGCATTGATAGGAAAGCTAAAAATACATGTGAGATAGTTATCAGGAGGGCTGTGTATGTAATAAATATAACAATATAATTAGTATTTAAAATCATCTAGCATATTCAGCAGCCATCCAGTCAAAAACCAAGACAGGATATAACCTCCCTCAAAACCATTGTTACCACAGTGTCTCTACAAAGAGCTTGACCTATACTCAAGTTTGGGTTCTAGAAGCATTTTCCAGGCTTGCTCTTAGAACTATTGTTCTTCTGTCTAGATAAAATATTTTACTAATTTAATAGGATAATATGTGGCTTTGAAGAGGAAAATACAGTATCTATTGTATGTGATTTAAATTTCTTTTTTACTTACCAGTGTCTCCCTCTGATTCCACATAGGCATTCACACTTCAATATGCACAGGCTCCAGAATGCGCTAAATAATCTCTTCTTCCTGTTAAATTATCCAGGATAACAAATTAGTGATCATCCTGAATGCTGACAAGAAATATTTTATACCTATTTCACAATTTAATAAATGTTTATTTCAAAATTATTTTCATTGAATCTTTATCTTTCTAACCTGTTATTGCAAAGAAAGATCATGTTATTCAAAATCACATCTCAACTGCCCATACAACATCACTAACCCACACCTGGCAAATCAGAAACATAGCCCACAAAATCTTGAGTCCATATACAGCCCTTTCTTGATCTATGTTACACACTTCTGATAGTGTCTTGGCATCTGGGCTTTTTGCGATTATAGAGGTGGGAAAAAGAATTAGATTAACATTGATACCTCCCAGTTCTATAATAAGCTCTGAAGGATTTTGGAGGCTTTCCTTGTCTCCAAGAGTTGAGGAATAGTGAGATTAAATTTTATTTTACATACATTTCTAGCATTTGTAGTTCTGCAAAAAAGCTTGAAATTGTTTGCACACAGAACAGTTTAAAAATGAGGCAAACAGGTCTCCAAATGAGGCAACATTTGGAGTCTTGCACTGTTTAAGTTGATTCTAAGGTTTTTGCAACAGCTTTCCAAGAACTGCAACAAGTATTTAGATGGAGGACGGGGTATGGAAAACACTAGGGTTTTACCTATAATGGTTCCACATATGCTTCCTTTTGTTTCTAAAAAGAGAATGCTCTCCTCCGCTCTAAGGCCTCACATAAATTCCTTGGTACTAAGCCAGCACAGTAAGACTTGATAAGAAGAGCTCCAATTTGGTCCTCTAAACGTTTTACGAATGGAATTTAAAGTTTCATTATTTGCTTCAAAAGCCTTTTAACCTTTGTGGCATGCCAAAATGCAGTTTTGAATACTAGGACTTCAGTTCTGTTTTGCTGTGGGTATTACTACAGTTGCTCTACAGGGCAGGCTGTGAGATTTTGTGAGAGAGGTAAGTTCCAAACTCTGCAGACTTTCCGACGTGTGGTTGCAGAAAGCTTCCATTTATAATGCCCGGGTCTTCATCTAAAGTCCAGTGCAGTCAGTTGGAATCCTTCAGTTAACTCACAGGATTTAATAGGAGCTGGAGTTAGGAGTGCAGCAACAAGGGCTTATGCAGTCCTTCCTATTTCTGAGAGGGAAAGGCAGCATTTCCTAGACCCTACTGTTCTATTCCATCTCACAGACTCACCAAACCCATCTCCTAGAAAGTTTTGGTACATGTTCCCACTGACTCTCCATGAGAGAATCTCCTCCTAATATCCTTGTTTTTTTGAAGAACATTAAACAGCCACAGTTGCATATAAAACACTAGTGTTCCAGGGGAACTGGGACACTATACAAAAATTATACTTAATTGTTTCAGTTTTTTTACTGTTACGGATCCTCAAAGTACTTTCAAACACTACATCCAGTAGCTCTTCTGTACACATGTAATCTCAGATCTTACAGTAAGAATTTTATGTGTTGTACACCTGCTATCTCTGACTTAGCTGACTATTCTACTTTTCATTATATTAGTGGGTTTTGTGATGCTAATTACAAATAAATTTACATATTTCAAACTATTTACATTTATTTTTTGACCCAGCAGTAGTTCAGTCTCCTGCATGAATTAAAACTCTTGTCTGCCTGTGTTGCTATTTTAATGTTTTTCCTCAAATATCTGGTCACTCACAACCTTCAAACATGGTCTTGAAAGGCTGTCATTAGATGTCAAAATACACACTGTAAAGAGTATTTTTACATTTTGAATAGTGAAGGCCCTGACTTATTTCTTGCTTAATTTAAACAGTGTGACCAGTTCATTGAAAAAGCTCCAACTAGATCAGTGTAAAAAAGTAATAAAATGAGGAAAAATGTTTACTATCATGCAGGGTTCAATAAAGAATAGTTAGCTTCTACTGATTTTTACAGTTAGCTCAACATCCCAAAAGCTGGCTGAGGGATGATGGGCTTTTGTTAAAGGCTGAGGGATGGATGGGCTTTTGTTCTTTTAGTGCTGCATTCAGTTTTAAAAAGGCCTGGGGTCTCATGTTGGTGGGGTAAGGAGGGGGGCCAATATTATACTGTGTGAAGTTCACTCTGCAGTTAAAGCCCTGAAGTATCTCCAGTGGCATGATGACTTCTTGTCATACTATGTCATCTCTCTCAAGCAGATCCAGCGTTTGTGGGAGGAGAGGTGACACAAGAAGTGTGGAAGAACAGCAAATGCTTTTCCAGCATAAGTTAGAGTGGAAAATATGCCAAAAGCACAGTATCTCAGTGTATGACAGCATGGAAAGCTGAATTTTGTCTCTACATACTCTCTATAGAAAGTTGATACACTCTGGTTTTAATAGGACAAGCTTGCAGTACTTCATCCAGTCATTTCACCAAATGATTACACATCAAAGCTGAAGTCATGACTTTATATTTTACTAACAAGCACAGTGAAGAGGAAAACAATGCTATGCAAATTACTGTTGCTATATTAGAGATGGATGTCTACATATGCACAACATTTAACATTAATGCATTTTCAGACTGTCCTGTATTTAGATCTCAAATTGTGCAGTCCAGAGCAGCTGCTGTCTTGGGAAGCTAACAAAGTACCTGAGTAGAGCTGTTTGGAACTAATGCTGTTACAAGTGCTTTACACAGTTCAAAGTTTGTCTCTATTTGCAACTCATTACTAAAAGCAGTTCCTACAAAGAAAACTAAATAGAATACTTAATTATAAATTAATATCTTAAACCATCCTAAGGCTACATAAATCACCTAAGGCTACATAAATCAATGCTCTGTTCAACTAGCAGCTTGTGTATTGCACAGTATTGCTGGTTTTAACACTTCTACATTAGGATTCTTAATCTTGGAATTTGAATTTGAAAGAACATTACAGCAACTGCAAGAGCCAGCTCAAACAGAAGGGCCAAGAAAATCAGCAGAAACAATACAGACACAAAAAAGAGAGAGAAATTACATGTGTGAATCGGTAGAACCAATACCAAATGGAAGAAATGCAATAACATCTGATGTGAATGGGGAGATATCACAGCAGGTATTCACAGTGTAACAATAGAGAGAGAATCCAATATAAACTAGTTTGATCTCTTTTTCAAAAAAAGATTTTTTATAAAGTATTAAAAGGTTAATTGATATAAGGATATATTACAGTAGAAACTGATTTGTTCTATGTAATAAGATTAATCAGTAGGTGAATCACAGGCATAAGCTTTTAAGCAGCCTAGACTGTAGTAAAGCCAAATATGCAACTATATATTTCTTCCGTGCAGTAGTTTCTTTCCAGTGATTCTATCTGAATCAAGATTAATAGATTATTGCTGGATCAGTTCCTTTTGTGTTGTAAAATAGGTAGTGTGACATTTCAAATGTGATACATACATGATACAACCATGCTGATTGCTGGAAAGAAAGAAAACTGCAAGGAAGCACAGCTCAGCATTTCTAATGAAATGCTTGATTCTGTAATTCTAAAAGGCTGTAGGAGATGATTCTTCTAGCAGCAATAATGCTGCAATCTGTTTTGGAAAAGGAGAGGGGTATTAACACAAGCATCAAAGGGTGTGAATTACTTTCCAGACCATTGTGCTGTTATCCTGCTGCAACTCCTATTGACTGCAGTGAGACCAACAAATTAAAAGCTGTAGATTTTAGCCACTGCTGTCTGCCTTCACATTCACAATACATTTGGAAGTCAGTTTCACAAGTTATTTATAAAACCTGGCACAAGCTTGCAATAACATTCTACCTCCCTAGCATCCTTTTGTTCCATATGCTTGGATTCTACCGAACATTTTTCGTACAACAATATAAAACGCAAATGACAAAAATGATCAATTATTCAGAATTTAGTTTTGGCTGAATCTATATCCCCATACAATCCCACTAGATAAGCTGATTCTGCTTTTCCTCCCCAACTGTCATAAATAACTAAACACGAGAATCCGAACCTTTGTTGTCTTTTCCTTATCTTTTACTTCCATTTTAGTTAAGTTTTGGTTCTTCTGCCTCCCCGTCAGAAACTCATTATTTAACAGAAAAGCATGTTAATGTAAATGAGCTTTAGATCTAACCTCTAATATTAACAAAGCAATTATAGAACTAATAATTTCCCTCTGCTTCTTAAGTTAAAGGAAAATAATCTTAACTGATATAAAAACTCAAGTTTTGGGCTAGTGCCATGGGTACCATCCTGTTTAATTTAAGCATCTATGAAAACATATCTTTTAAAGAAAAACTCCCCATTGAGGCCCCAAGCCCAAATCCATAGACTTCAGTGAAAAGTTTTCTACTGACTTTAATAGGGTTTGGACAGAGGCCTAATAGCTTGACAAGCTCTGTTAAAAATGGTTCTGGCCAGGGCTATCTGCTGACATAATTCAGACATGAAAGAGGTCACAGTTTGAGAAAACTGACTTTGGTTGTTGGCAAATCCTGAGGAGAACTGCCTTAATGAAGGAATATAGGAGTGCTTTGTGCCTCTGCCCTTGCTTCCTGCAGGACAACAAAAGGTGGATATTGGTAAGAGGAAATAGACTGGCCAATATCCAGTTAATTTCCCTTATTTTTCACATCTTTGCTCTACAGTTTCAGTGCAGCTTCCCTCCCTTTTTGAAAGGTTGAATAGATCACTTATTTATGTGCACATATTCCAAAATGCTATTCAAAACTACTTCCTAATTATATCTGATACCAGTGCACACAAACTGGTAAGAAAAAATCAATAACATGCTTCCAAAAAGTAAAAGAGTCCAGCTATTTTCTGCCTGTCACTATTGTTTGCATAGAACATGAGCTAAACTAACACCTACAAGGAATAGTCATAAACTTCAGAAGACACACTATTTTTAGCAAATAACGTGTATAATGTGTATTATGACTACCAGCAGGTCCTCATTGTGCTAGGACCCTACAAAAGCTATAATCAGAAAGAATACCTTCTTCAAGCTTAGCACTGGGAACAGAGTGGTGGGAGTAGAAGCAGTTATCCCCATTTTGCAGATGAGAATATGAGCTGAACAACTTAATCAAAAGACCAGCCTAGGACACTGCAGCAGAGCTGGAAATTGTTTCCAATTCATCTAGGTCTCTCTTCTTTGTCCAGTGCCTTAAAGATGATTTTTTTTTTTTTAATCAGACTGGTGCATTTTTTTTTTTAAATCAGATTGAGGTAGATGGATTTTGACACAACCTTCACTGCAGATATGCGAAATCTGGAGGCATATAGGGGCTGATGACCATGAATACCATGCAACATATCACAGAACAGATGATACTCTTGTTACTTCTGCGATTGTAAAAGCTCTGATGATGGCACCATAGGTTCTGCTGCCACTAGAGAGCTGAATGCTTTAATGCTGGTTGCCAAATTATTTGCAACTAGAATTCCTGGTTACATCCCCAGGCATATTCCAGCATGAATGTACATCTCTAGTTGAAGAGCTAGATATGTAACGAGCAAATTACTTCATCACTCTGAAAACAGTTTCACACCAGTCATCTTAATACAGTAGGATACAAGTTACATTTGGCTTGCAAGGGTCTCATCGGAAAGGAAATTGTTGTTCAGTGTAGGAGCACAGACCCATTCTATAAATACTGGAAACTGCACACACTGTCTGTATTATTGCTCCCTTCCACAGATGAATTGGGTAATTAATAACTATCTTTTCTAGCTCAGATGTTCTATTCAGCCTAGGATTTCTTGGTCCTTTCACCCCTCTGATTAGCAGCAGCAATACATTAAACTAGTCCAGTTGTTTAAAAGGACCACAGACAGTTATGTGGGAACTTTCCAATCAGTTCTTTTCTCTTTCAAAAGGAGGAAAAAGGAGAAGTTAGCATATAGTTCAAGTACATTTGTTCTCATGATTAGCTGATGCAGTGAGTTTTTAGGAACTTTGTTGGTGAGCATTTCAGGGTGGTCAGGCACACTGATTCTGTAGCTGCCTGCTGGGATACAGAAAAGGCCAAATTTTCTCAGATGCAACTGGTAAAACAACAGACAAATTTTATCCCAGGTTTTATTTCATGGAAATCAGTAAGTCATGCCCACTGTTTTTAAAAGGAATTCTTCCTCACCTTGTGCTGCCTGGGGACTCAGTCTAGAGATTGCAGTATGGACAAAGAGCTTATCGTTTGCTTCTGGAGAAGGATTTTCCACAGTATAACTTCCCTTTTGACATTTCTCTGCCTGCAATACCAATCTCATTTTTTGACCAGCAATTTTTTGTCATGCTAGAGTAGGTGCTTATCTTTCACAGTATTAGCCAGTACAAAATAATTTGGGCTACACAAATTCATATCAAGGAAGATTTTAAGATCATACCAAAGGCTGGGATGCAATGAAGGCAATTCTGGTGGATAATGCAGTATTAAGAGTTTTCTGTCATCTGTGTTTGGCAGTAAGGTTTAAATCTCAACAGTATGAATGCACATCTTCCCTGGAAAAGTGTTCCCCATACCTTCTTTCCCTAAAAACCGTGTGCCACAAAACACTCAGTATAGGACCTAACCATAACTGATGTACCAGCATTGCAGAGCATTTCTTAAAAACTGTGCAGCACATGGCTCTATGCCAGCTTCTGGATGCCACTAACAGGATTAATTCTGACTTGCAAATGAGACTGGTTTAAGACTAATTGATCTACAGAATTTATCTCTTCCTATGATGCAGGAAAAGGCAGTAATGAATAGTGGCTACGAAACTCACCTCTCTACTTCCATTTACATCACCTAAAATTGTTACAGAACACATACAGAAAAGCATTGAGAGTTTTTGATAATATTGGTCAAGTTATTTGAGATGTTTGAATGAAATAGTTCAGACTTGAAGCATTTTAACTGAACACTTCTTATTATAGCTTTTTATGATGTACTGTCATAAGATGATCTTTGTACCCCAAGCAGCTTTACTAACAGGACCACTTTTAATGGGCAAATGCTGTCTAAGACAACTAACTTTGTATGATTCTAGTGAAATTTGATCTAGCGTTATAGTGCAGAAGAGAAAACAAAGTCCTCAGTACCAACAAGAGAGAAGTAACGTGGTTGCTGCCATAGCCTACTCCAGGTATCTCCTAATGTTTAGAAAACAAACCAGAATACACTGGGCCTGGGCTTGCAGAAGTTAGAACTGGAAAAGAGCTGCTCTGCATGGCTTTCTTCTCTGAGTCAGAGATTTCCACTTGAAAAATCCTTTCATAATTAAATTCTTCTCTGTCTCTTTTGCCCCCATGGAAATTCCTACAGCAATTAAAGTTCTTTAAGAAAACTGGACATCCAGTTGCCATTTATTTGAATAGGGCTAGGACTGTCAAATTCCGTAAGGGGCATCTCTGCTAGAGGGTGCTAAAAAATCTAATGTAAATGGAATACTCTGGTCCTAAACATAAATATTTCTAAGTAAATATCTTCCAAATATTTCTCCTTAGTACTAAAAGCTTAAATATGAAAGCATCTCTGATATGCTATAATTACAAATCCTTCCCCTTGAAAGACAAAACTTTAAAAAAATATTACTTCCAATCTATTTGACGTTAACTCTGAATAATACAGATATCTGAAAGAGAAACTCAGTTCTTGGAGTTGTGCTCATTCAGTTAGGGACCAGACACTTTCCTCATCTCTCTCAGGGATTCACGCGCACAAGATATTCAGGAAAGCAACTTAGCAGGTTTCATGAAAGAATGAGATATTTAGGAGAAATTAGGACGTCCAGTTATATTAGATAGGATAACACATCTGTAAGAGATCTGAATTCTTTTGCTTGAGGGTATAAGCCAAACATTAACTGCCTGTGGATTAAAGAAAAAGTCTGCCCTCTGGGCAAATCACTTAATAAAGTGTTAACAGACATTCATTCGCTTTATTCCAAAACAATTAGCTTCGGCTTCTAACCAACATCTTATTCAGATGAACATTTGGGCTGACCATAAATACCAAAAAACATGTTCCACACCAGGCTTTCTGCACTCACTTTAATTCTAAAAGCAAAAGAACAGCAGAAATCTCTTTTCAACTTTTATCAAAGATTTCATGAGCACTAGATTTTGTTATTATTTGCAACTGGGCAGCAGTGCACAGTGACTATTTGTTCCCCACATGAACTGTGATTGATCTGTCCTTTTATAAACTTCCTTCACCTGGTTCACCCCATTTTGCGCTGTACCCTGCTGTACTTCCATGTAATGTCTATACAGCTCCTGATATAAAAGGATCTTTTTCCCTCAGTGATATCTCTAGGTGCTGCTACATACCATAGTGTACTTAGCATTCAAATCACATATGAAAGAAAGACAGGCAATGGTTCTGGTTCTCTTCTCTAGTATACTATTAGTTTTTAAAAACAGTGCTTTACTTTTCTCCTTGTTTCAGTAGGGGCTAGACCCTAGAATAGACATAAGTAGTTAACAGTGGTTAGATTCACACAAGGAGCCCTCCTTTACTTGGGCAAGTAGAGAGAATGTTAAATATCTCAGCAGAAAAGCTGGATTTAAACTAGTACAAGGAAATTTGATAGATTAATAAATGTAAGCAACTTAATATGTCGTTCAAGTTACCAGATGTTGCTCTTACTATGTAAGTTGCAATGGTGACCAGTTCTAGGAAGATGCATTTGTTAACACCTGTTTCAATGCCTGTCATTCCTGTCCGGGCAGACATCAACTTCGAAACTTTTTCCAAAATGGCCTCTGTAAGGGTAACATATACTCATCTCTAGAACTGAACTACAGTTGTCATTAAGTTCTGCCTAAAGCCATTACACAAACTTATCTCTTGGTTAATAAGCAAGAAGTTGCCAAATGGAATATATTGACAATCCGTATGTGGCCCTGATCATTTATGCTAGCTATTACAGTGTGACCAAATACATTAATAGAGGTACAGCTTTTTCATTAACATAACTAAGGTCAAACGTCTTCTGTTTGTTTGTTTTGCTAGGCCATACCAGCATGGCATAGCAACTGAAACCTTCCCAGAATATGCCCTCCATGTATGCTGAGAATGAGAGGGACTAAAGAAGTCTGCTTAGCTTTTTTTATTGGAAGTAAATTACCTTCTCTTTGCCCCCAAACAAGGAAATCGATGCTGCAAATATTTCTAGTAATTGTTGCTAACCAAATGCCTCCCAAATGTAATGCCACAGAAATCTGCCAAAGCCAAAGTAATCTTCAAAAGGATAATGTAAGAGTAGCTCCAGAACAAAAGTTTCTACTTTTGTCACCCTTACCATTAGAGCAAATCATTCCAGACATAATCACAAGCAAACATACGTAATGATGACATCCTGACTCTGCAAGACACTTCAAGACAATAGCTAAAAGGCAGGCATGACTGCACTGAAAAAGTCACCTTGTCCAACTTAGGATGCCACATGCTATGAATGTACAAGAGCAAGTTCCTGAGACCTTTCCTCCTGTGGGTACTGAGCCATAGCCAAGTACAATCTGTCCCTTGGGAAAGAGGCCCCTGATTCACAGGTGCCATGGTGGACATATAAAACAATGCTTGTGTATGAATAATCTGACTGATAATAAAAAACTACTCGGGTAGAGAATCATACTGAAATTACAGCAATGGAAGAGCAAGATATTGTCTTTTTGCTTAATACTATAAATTCTTTCCTAAGAGCAAGTGAAAACCTTGGCACTGGAGAGATTTATGAGAAGTGCTCGAGAAGATGCTGCTTAAATCTATTTTCGTCATGAAACACTCTCAGAATAGATCTTCTAATTCACCTAATAAACTTTTCAGAACTGTCTGTTTAGAAAAGGCTTCATTCTGTTGAAAATCTTTCAGATTGTTCAGATTTAACATAGCAATATAGTTTCATGGAGAATTTTGGGACAGCAAACAGCACAATGTTTTAATCTACAATTTTCAGTGGTGGAAAAAGAAACAAGCATGACTAACTTACTCATCTCCAGATTAAAAGAGGTTTACTGTAGTTCTGAATTGTTACTAGACTTTTCAGATTTTCAGTTTTAGATTATTTCAGTGACAGTGGACAAATCAATGTATCTGAAAAGAAGCTACAGCTGTGTAAAAATACAAGTTAAATAAAAATGCCATTGACCACAGTCCTCAAAGAATGTTTCTAGAAAGCTTGTAGGGGGTTTAGAGAACACTACCAATGAATGCTTCACTTCCTTCAGTCTAATGGCCCATTACTGATTAGCACACACTCCCGGTTCTTCATTGTGCCAGCTGATCTTGGGCTCTCTTTTCCTCAGTTTCCTTCTGTCGTGTTTCACTTTGTATTTAGGCTATACGTGCAGCCAACATTATCTTCTATGCTTACACTACCTAGCATGACAGCCTAACTCCCAGCAGGGACCTCTTCATGAAAATACAGCAGGGAAAATGTAGCTGGCAAGTGCAGAAGCTGGTTTTCAATGGGTTAAATAGAGATACTGCTCTTGGATTGCCCTTCGCCATCCATTACAATGAGGTGTCGGTGCTCTAGGATGTTTTGGCTTCACCTCCTTCCAATAAAAGCAGGTCTAGCCTCTATCGGATTACAAATCTGAGTTAGCATTTGTAGCAAGAAGCTGCAACAACCTGAATATGGAAACAGTATGAACACAAAAAGGTGGCAAAGCTTGGGATTGTGAAAGGAATGGGGGTTTGCTATATACAGAGACGAGCAAGAAAGAAAAAGAGGCGGACTCATCATAAACAGCATCATAAAAGAGGCTGAGTATCTCAAGCTGCCCCTCTTCCTTATGATTCCTCTTGGCTTGCCTCCTTTCATCTGTGTGGGGATATACCAGAAATAATTATTTCCTTGTGCCTGTGTGGAGCAGGCCTGTGACTGGAGAAATCCCCATTGCAATGACAGTAAAACAAGTGGCTGTTCATAAGAGATGATGTGAATCACAGAGTCCAAACCATTCTTTTATTCTGTTTGAGAAGTGTTTGGCACAATAATATGCTTGTCAAGATCCTAGATACCACAGTAAAATAAATGATACGGTCAACGGACTTTCATGAATAGTCCAGTCCTGCTGGTACAAAATAAGCTGTAGAACCAGATACTAATTCCATCAAAAGCACGGTGAAGAATATACTTGGCTTAACAGTCTTCTGAAAACTGGGCTGTTCTTTTGAACTTTTGAAGCTGTTCCCCAACTGCTAGGAGTTATTATGTATATACACAAGTTATCTGCCTTATCAAGTGACACTAGCTGCCTCCACAAAACATTGGTAGGAAAGCTTGTTTTACAGTTTAATATTCAGCTTAAGCCTGACTTCATTGCTCAGCAGCATAAACTAAGTTCCTCTTGCCAGAGTGTTCTCACAGTTATCTTTTAACAGCATCAAGACAACCTCAAAGAACATCATTCATCTTGGGATCACAACAGTCATGAGATCATAGGTTTTACAGTTTGCCAGCACATACTTAGTCTTGTTGTGCCTTGTTATTCAATTAGAAGATCCCATTACAAATATTGAGCAATGTGCAAGGCTGATGGCAAGTAAC
Organism: Dromaius novaehollandiae; assembly: GCF_036370855.1. Taxonomy (NCBI): domain Eukaryota; kingdom Metazoa; phylum Chordata; class Aves; order Casuariiformes; family Dromaiidae; genus Dromaius; species Dromaius novaehollandiae. The sequence continues at coordinate 27,601,399 of NC_088106.1, read as the reverse complement.
AGCTGTGCAATTATGGTATAGTAATCATATTGTTAGCACATTATAGGCCAAGCTTCAAATTTAGCACTACAAATTAAAAATATCTTTGGTCAACCAATAGCAACAGTGCTACCGGGGAGAGCGAAGAGGACAGAGGTCTTCATACAAGAGATGCTGCTGCATGTTTTAGGCTCCAGTCTTGAGACCGATAACAGTTTTTTGAGGCCTATGACTGATTTACAGCAGGCTGTCTTTCAGACATCTCTCATATTGCAGATTCTGTTTGATACAGGTTTCTCACCCTCTAACACCACACATGAAAGGTATCATGATAATATTAGACTTGGATATTTTAACAAGGAGAAGGAAACAGTATCATCCCTAACAGCATCCACCTTTCCCTGATGCACTGCAGAATTTCAGCTGGGATTCTTCCCTGGCTTCCAATTAGAGATTTTAAGCAGTATGTGTGTCTCAGGGGAGTTGCCTAAAAATCTTCTTAAAGATCCAATCTTAAAATCCAAGAAAAGAAAAGATTTACTTATATTTAGAGGCCTTCAGTTAAGGGACCCTCCCACCAGTACTTTAATATCCATCAATTGCACCTGTCTGACAAAGTGCAGCAAGACACAAGAAAGAGTGCTGGGCCCTGGTAAACCTTCCCTCCCTCACTGGGAAGCATTCCCACTGTTGTGGATAGTGTCACAAAGGCAGAAATGGTCCTCAGAAAGGTGAGGAGTGGATGGAGGTCTTCACAGTCCACTACTATCAAATTATCTAGTCATAGCAACAGAAATGAAGGGTGTTAAGATACCTTTGCAGGCAGAGAAAAGACCTTGGTGAGGTAGATGTCTGTGGTGGTAGAGAGGAAAAAGCTTATGCAGAAAGGTGAAAAAAAACATTAATTTTGGTAAAACAAAGACAAAGAAGGCTAACAGAAGACTGAGCGTGGGAGAGAAAAGCAAAAAAGATTACTTAGGCACCTAGGTTCTAAGAACACGCATTCAATATTTTGCAGCTGGGAAGTGCCCTTTAAATCAATGAGCCTTGGGCTACAATCCTGATATTTGATTTATATAAAGTCCCAAAAGTATCAGTGGAACCTCAGCCATTTGCTAGGTGCTCCTCATATGAATAACAGTGAAGAATCAGGATATTAAGACACACCAAGACTGTGGAAATAATACACTTGTGCTACCATTCTCCTATAGCTACACTAGTACCAAAACTTCAGTATTAGACTAAACTCTTGGAGTATGGGCCTTTTCAGTTAAATTAATGGAAAATAGCTAACATCATCTTAGTTATGACAAGTAATTCTGTTACCTTTATCCTAACATTAATAATTCAGTTAATAAATGCCTCGTTCCTTAAGTCCTTTTGCCTTTTTTTGTATTTAAATAGTCAGAATATTAGAAAAGGTGGTATTTGAAGTTTCTACTTCTTCATTCTATTTTTCTCATATGAACTCTGTCCCTGTGTAAAGCTATAATAAACAGGTGTCTACTGAAAATATTTTTCAAAGGAAAGTTAGAAATCAAACACTCCATCTCTGTGAATAGAAACAGCTCTGAAAGAGACCTACATTACATTTGCAGCAAAGCCCTTTGGGCACACTTTATTGCACATTATTGTGCTTCTTGGGTGGTTGAAGGCATGAGACTATAGTAACACCCCTGAGGTAGCCTATTACGATGGAATAATGCATGCCCTACTGTGTCTTAGTACTCAGATGAACCACACAATTATCGAATTAGCACTTCAGGCACTCTTTGTTTTATTGAACCTAATCCATACCATATTTTACAGTTCTACAGCAACTTGAGCTACTGTGGCTAAACAGTAAATTACAAACACTGTAGTTTTATGAACTTCTATTCCGTCTGAGAAAACATAACTCGTTTTTGCTAGCTGTGAGATTTGCGGGTTAAACAGAGCTTCATTAATTCTGTATATGATGTCAGCAGGGTCTGTTGAGAGGATTTAGGGATACAGTGTGTTGATAACAAATCCACACAATTCCTGGAGCAGTGAGATAGCACTTTCATGCCTTTTCTTCCCTTTGTACATGAATCCATTAGATCCTTTACAGCTAACCTTAAAAGGGCCTAAAACCTACAAATATAGTGAAGAGCAGCATCAAATGCAAAATCTGGAGACAGTGCTTATAATTAGGAATTCTAACAGTGCTAAATGTGTTGACAAAGATGTATTTGGTACTTTTTTTTTTCCTTACCTAATGAAGGTTTACATTGCTTGAAAGGCTAGGTGAACCGGTAAAAATAGCAACAGTCCTAAAACTCTTCACAATTAAAACAACTTTTGTTTTAGTAATATCTCAGTTTTACTCCTGTGAAATTCATGGCCCAGCGGTGAAGACAGACATTTAAAAAAGGCATCCTTTTTGGATTCGTATCCATTCTCACTGAATCAGAGATTTAGCTGTGACTAGGGGCTTTGTTCAGCTAAAGCCTGTACAATATATTGCATGGTTTATCTCACAGTTCCATTTATATTCAGACTCTTCACCTTATTGGAGTAACAAAGGTTTCTTCTCATGGGACATAGGTCTATCTTGCCAGACAATGCAGTATATGGATTTATTTTCTTCAGGTAATGGCAAGGTTTTAAAAAATTCTTCACCCAAACTTTTTATTAACACAGAGAGAGATACTTCTGCATTTGTGCCTGTGCAATCATACTCAGCAGAATGACACATCTCTTCCTGGAAATCATGGCACACTGTGGACACTTGGCAAAACACTGTACGTGCTACTCAAAGCTGGAGTTACTAGCTGCATTCCTAGCATTGCTGAAAGAGCAAATGTCACAGCTCAAAATCCAGGAACTGTGTTCTTCCCATATAAGCTATAGACCCTTTTTTCCTAAAGTATGCTCTCACTAGGGACTAGCTGCCTCTATGTAGTCATACAGTAGAAAACTTATAAGCATTACAGTAAATTCTAATTATTATGATACTGAGGCAAGCACTATAACTGAAGAGGGTAACTTCTCAGCTGATAGAGACTCTTTGGAGCTGTGTTGATATCAGCTGAAGTGCTAGCTCTGAATCCAGACGGACAATTCTGGGAAAAAGTGAAATGCAATTAGATAGATGTGTTCTACTTTTCCAATATTTACAACAAAGTATTTCCACACCACATATAAGCAACATGACTATTATTTAAATATTTTAATTCTACTGCAAGATCTAGCAGCCAAGGGTTGGGTTCATAGTTAATAACTGTAAAGACCTCCTGTAGAAACATGCAGGATTTTGTCTTTCCACATAAGGTAAGTGGCCGCTTGACCTTGATATTGGCATTTGCAAGAGTATTCTCCCTTTGTGGATGAAAGTTACTGAGAAGGACATGCAAGATCACTGGTCGTAGAGACCTACATTTCCCAGGTTTCACCCAGCCCTTTGGCCCTTCTGCCGCACATTGACTCAGCTATTTTCTTAAGTCCTGAATACACTAGCTATCAAGCTTACATTAAAAATATAAAGCCTAACTAGAAGGGAAGAACCTGTTTCACTCCGTACTTCATTCTAGGATTTGCCACTAATGCTCCAGTAGTACCACTGACTAGGTGCAAGGAGAACACTCACCAGGCCAGTCCACAGTGCGCCTCTAGCAAGCAAGCAGGGCTCAGCCAGTGCTAATATTCTGGCGCCTTAACTTCCTCACTGGCCCTCCCCTTTTCCTTTGTTGCAGGTTTGACTCAGTGTCATGCTCTACAAGAGAAGCTTTATCCTCTCCTTCCCAATCTGCAGACCAGAAAGGTTTTTAGCTATGAATTTCCAAAAGTTAACAAACAAAGATATTGACTTAGTCAAGATTTTATCGGCTTTGCCTTAATTGCTAGATGGGAATAACTAGCGATAAAAATCACACATCTTATTAATATATAAATAAATTATGATAGCAGCCTTTCTATCTCTAGGAAGTTGGCTGAAAAACAGATTGTCATGGCTGGGTGGCATTTACTTTTCTATCTGTCAATATTTGGAGGATTTTATTACTTTGCAGTGCCAAGTTTAAAATGGCTAATGGAAATATTAAAATGGAATTAATCTAACTAACTAAATAAAACTGGTTGTCTTTGCGCTATTCCCTTGGATGTGATTTAATGTACTTTCTGAAACAAAGCTACGGTGGAAAAAAATGGGTTATATTCAAGTTTATATGTTGCTCATTTACTTACGCTCTTTTAGAAAATTTCTTTTCGAAGCAACAGAGCCAGGCCCTGGTGCTTTAAAAAAAGTTGCACTTCAAATTTTTACATTTTGATGTACACAGAAAAGAAGGTTAGAAATGGCCAGAGGGTTCCCAGCTTCACTAACTTACTAAATGTTCCACTTTGGGAAAACAGCAATACTACAGTGGCAACTAATGACCCATGTCCATAACATTACTGCAGTGTAATAAGTCAATACTACAACGTTTTGCCATCTCACAGCACTGGCCTAACATGTGAAAAACACACACACCTCTAGCTGATATTGCTATGTTAACAAAGCCCCAGGTGTGAACAGTAGACCTGTGCCAAAAGAGAACTCTTTTGTCAAATTGGCTTTGCTGTTGGCAGTGATGGTGTAACCACCTTGCCATCTCTAAAACAGATGATGTTTGCATTTGCTGTAGGGGGCTTCACCATCACAGCCAGAATAACTGCTGTTCTGAGCCATCAAGAATAGGAATATTTCTAGGAAATATATAAAAGAATCATAGAATATGATAATTAATCTGCCATGACATTTTACTCCCCCTTGCATCATTTTTTAAACTTTACACACTGACTTACATCTTTTTCACAAGCAGTTTAGAGGGTTACTTGCAATAAAGAAATACAGAACTCTCTTCGTTTCTGCTTTGGAAAGAAAGAAAAGAAAAATCCAGACAACAAAACAAAGGTTTTTGAAATCACTATGAGCACAGATTGCTGAAAGAGGACTGCCTAACTAAAGAATCATCAAGTAACCCGAGGTTGGAAAACACGAAACATGATCTCTCTCTCCCTTCTCCCTCTAGCCCCCCCAACCGCCTAAACACACACTTGTGCTCTAGCAGATCCTATAGTTAGTTGCCAGCAAGGCTCTCTTATGCCTGTGGTAACAGCTGCAAGAGGTTTCTACGGGGAGCATAGGCAGAAACAAGACAAACTAATAATCTGCATGCAACTTGAAGATGATAGAAAATGCCTCTCCTTTTTAGGCATCAAAATATAGAGCAAGTGTTTTACAAGTACGTATGAAAAAAGGGGGGTGGGGTAGGAAGATAGTATTGCACAAATTTTCTTCTTAATTCACTCATCTTGCAGCATTGCTACCAGTGCTACTGCACAGCTTTATCCACACAGCCACCTGAATCCAGCTCCACTGCCGCTTACTTCCTACTTAAAGATCCCATGTTAGAAGCATGTTGGCTTTTTTATTAAACACTCACACTCATTCCTAATGAAAGCACCCCACAGATGTAGGGAGTTTTTGGCACCTTTGAAAGATTTATGACAATCTTCTATTCCTCCTTGCTTTCCAACAACCTAAGTGCAATCAGATTCACTCCTCCTTCACTCCAGTTCTTTAAGATACCACTACCAGTATCAGCATCTCAAAGTCTCCATTGTCACTTCAGGGAGCCTCCTGAAACTATGCAGATGTGCTGTTAGTCCACAAGTGATTGATGCAATCTATCTATTTCTAATTTAACAGACAACTACTCAGGACATTTGAGTCACTGGAGAGGAATGTGGTTGAGAGCAAAGGCAGAGTTTATCTGAGCCACTTTCTACTTTCTGGCTTCATTTTTCTTTTTTCCAAGACCCCAACTTTAAAGTCAAGAGGATATATAGGAGTTATGACTCCATATAGTTGTAAAGTACAGGTATTCACTGGACTGAATATTGCAGATTTCCAAGTGGTGGTGCTGGAAGCAGAGAGGATTTACTGAGATAGAGTTTTATACACTTCTTAATCTGCTTCAATCTGTTTAAATAATATGCTGTTATTCTCATTTCATAGATAGAAATATTGCCTGAGGTTAACATGGATTTATCCAAGACCCATAGTAAGCCACTAGTTGAACTGCCATTAAATGAAGTGGTAACTTTCCCTTTTATTTTCTGAAGAGAGCGCCATGTTGCCTCCTGCTATCATTCTCTTCAGTAGAACCCTTTGCACTCTTCATTGAAAGTTTCCCTGAACACCAGGCCAACTGACAAACACACTGGAAGTATCCAAGAATCATGACTCATTCTGAAAGAGATGAAACAAAAAGGCTGAAACTGACTCACTAAAAGATAACATAACAATTTTCCTCTGCAAGCAGTCATGGTGCATATTCATTGCATTGGATGAGAATGAGGCAGTCAAAGCCAGCCTTTGTAGTCATTGCTTCTGAGTGAAACAATCCTGAACCACATGGATTTCAACTTGTGGCAAACACCAGTGGTGACATTGAGGACTATTAACATAAATGAGTCATTGTTTTTGTTTTTTGTTTTTGTTTTTAACTACAGTGATGCTCTCATCCTGTGCATCGAAGTGTGAACTGTGCTGTTGGTACTGTGGTAAAGCATATAGGTAGGTATACTTTTGTGGTCATTAGCTTGCTCCATAGCAAGAAACATTCAATTCCCTACTCCAGAGGGGAGTTTTTCCTCTATCAGATTGTGTCTGAACCAGCCAAAGAAGCTCTTAAGTCTTCTATATTATAATGACCTGGCTATGGCAAAGACTACCATGATCTCTTAAAAATATCCTGTGGAATAGGTTTTCATTTTGATGGGACAGCACCACTTTTGTTCAGGTTTCATATAGCTGAATGCATTGCACCCAGCTGCACATCTTCAAATTGATTCCTTTCTCCACACTTAAAAATTATCTGATGGGAAAATTGTTAGCTTATTGCCTGGCCAAATGACATATAAATGTAAGATAAATATAAAGGTAGGGTCTGTACAAGTTGGTGAATTCAAGTCTGGAATTCAAATGTACCATGAAAGCCCATACTACTGATAGGGTGGTCTGTGATCCACGGATTTTTAATTCTTCCAGGAACTGATCCAAATATTTTCTAGCATAAGGTAACGTCAAGGTGATTTCACGGGGCTCACATTTCCTGTGGATTTGACTCCACAGCTCATAGCCTGCAAAATATTCTCAAACTTGTCATTATAAAACTCCAATTCTCACTCCCTTCTCTCATCACCATGGAGGAGATACAGTGACAGCAGCTCATTCTCATTCCCATGTGCTTTTCTGATCGCCTGGAGTGCTGCTTATGCGCTTCCATTATCAAGTCATCGTTATTCCTCATGTTGCTTTGCTGTCAAATTCAGAATCTTGTCACTGAGACTGATAAGTGATCTCCTTGTTTGCCTGGCCATTCCTTGACAGGTCTAATACTGTTGCACTTGTTCCTGAGAGATTGAAGGGGGGAAAAAGCTGATGCCCTTGAATTCATCAATTCCGTTCTCTGCCATTGGGGTTGCAAGTAAAACCATCGTGTGCTGTTCCCTTTTCTTACTACTGTGCCAAAAAACTTTTTATTGGACACTTTTGTAGAGCTATCATCCCAAGCCAAAGAAATGCCAAGTGAACTTGGCCTTCCAACTATTCAAACATTTGGTGGATTGGGAGGGAGAGGAGGAAGCAACAAACAGAGGGCCAACTAAAGGAAGACAAAGCAGTAAGTGGGATTCTATGGCAATCTCTTTCAGGCTGATGCACTACTGCAAGATGTTATAATGGCTCAAGTATCAGAATTGATGACAGACTAGCTGTTACAAGAACCTGAAATGAGACCTTCCATGAAAAAAATCTCTGCAGCTTTCTGCAGATGAACTCATAAGAAACTGGGCAATGACTGAAGATCAAAACAGAGGCCAAGGGAGGCTTGCTTTATGAGAGAACTTCAAAGAGTAGCTGAAAATTTTACTGACTCAAAATTCAATTCTTATACTCTGGAAAAAGATAAAAACAGATGATTAACAAACCAGCTTCTGCACTAGTGGCAGAATATCTCAATAAACAGATAGTTTGAAATGGTGGTGAGTGCCCTGAAGTGCAGATCTATAGTAACTGAGGCTGGGACGTGACTAACTTTTTTTTTTTTTTAAAAAAAAGCATTCTTTTACACTAACTCATTCACCTACCACTCTTCCTCTAACAGGTGGATCTCCTATGGGCCAAAATTTTGCTGCTTCAAACATGGAAATGGGTGAAGCCAGAGAGACTGCCAAGTGTGTGAGGGAGAGGCACAGATAAATACTGGAGAACAGCATACAGGAACAAGTATACAGTAGCCACAGAGCTCAGCTGCAGGGTTGCTGTAGTGATGAGAATAACAGAAATATGAGAATAAAAACAACATGTAGTGAAGACAAAGTCCAACTCCTTGCCTTCGAACTGCTATACAGGTAGTTTAAACACAGATCACCACACCCAGCTTACTATACTGTTTATGTGTTTAGACATGTATGTCTAGGCCTACACAATTTGTACAAACATTAGCTCTTCTCACAAATGTTTATGGAAAAGCAGACAAGTAGTATTGGATAAGATGCAGATTTAGCACACGTCAGAGTAGGTTTTCCTATGGTTCTTCCAGGTCAACACAAGTGCCAAGTTGCAACACCTAATTTGTGATAATAAATATTGTCATATTTAAACTAGTGGAAGTCATTAGCCATTTCTGATTAAACAAATAGAGTTATTTACAAATCAGGAACAAGGAAAATGAGCAAGTCTGTCCTATCTTATTATTTGTCTGATCTTTTCAATATTATCCTTCACGTTCAATTCAGAAGGTAGCATTACAGATATATTTTATTATACAGGCTTCATGCATGTCTAGGATAAATACTAACTTGACACACAGGGGCTTACTACTACTTCTGATGAAGATACTATAATTTTGTCTTGTGTTAAATCTGTTCTTCAGTTCATCAGCAACTGATTCTGTATAGCTGAGATCAATCCTGAGATCAGTTGAACTGTATGTAAAGAAACATTTAAAGTGGAAAAACAATCTTTTCACATGAAAGTGAGGTGTTCTATGTTCCCAAAATTCATTGCCAAGAGCTTTTCGTAAAAGCCAGCCCAAATACCTAGAGAGTCATATATACTGTTGAGTTATACTTAGACATCTTGCTTTGCTTATATACCTCAGATGCTGCAGTTGAACTCTCCTCTAAGCCTGAAAGAGGCATCTTGAAATTTCACAATAGGCAAAAGTAGTATTTGTGCACAATAATTTAATAATTTTGCAAACTGCACAGTTTGTTGGCAAGAACCATGCTGAAAGTCAGACAACTAAGTTATAATCCCTGTTGTGTGCACATGCAAGATTATGTTTTGATGAAAAGAAAGTAAAATACAGGTAATGCAAATAGGAGACATTAAAAATGCCTATACTACTGAAAACTAAGGTCAGAGTTTCTGAAGCTATTCAGGCAATGAATTAGTCATATTTAATCAAGACTAACTTTCCATCAAGTTCTAAATGATTATAAAATTTCACTTCATGTCCTGAAAGGGTCTTGCAGTACAATGGCCTATATTATTTGTATTGTTTTTCCTTTATTCTTTTAGATTGAGAAACAGACTGCATGTTTTCTGTTTTTCAGTAAATGGGAGGAAGAATGAGGATTTTGTTCCTGCAGAACTGGCATGTCAGTTATTTGGGAAGGTTATTTGCTCATCTCATCAGCTATCTTGTGTACTAATTAAATTGATGGATTGTTTGGACAGGGAGAAATCTTCAAAGCTGTTTCAGGAATGCTGGAGGCACTTTGTAGAATCACAAACGCAAACAGCTTGATGGTTAACAGGATATAATTAAATGCACAAGTAATATGTTACAATACTGCCCCATGGGCTATTACAGAGCCTTCCCCCCTCCCCCAACTAGGTGTATTAATGGCACTACATTAAGGAACTCTTAAACACTTAACTTCAATATGCTGCTAGCTTATTCTTTGGAGAAGCTTAGTCTTTAATGAGTTTTTTATTTGTTTAGCATATTTTACCTTGCACGCAGTGTTGACATGACACTAAGTCCTGCCTGATCTGACACCCCAGCTGAGTGTTGTTTGCATACAGAACCACATCATGTGTAGTGTGATATGCAAACATACAGCAATTATTCTCTGTCCTGCATTGCATTTAAAAGAATATTAGGAAAGTCTCTGACTTAACTTGCAAGGAAAAAGTTCTGCCTAAAATGTTATTTATAGACAGACAAATGTACAAGCAGTCTGATACCATGGTGATAAAAGAAATGAAAATATTTTGTAATATCAGAACCTTATTTGAAGTGTCTGAGAGAATAAAGACCTGTGCATTCTGGCACAGTGGACTTAATCTGACAATTTCATCTTTACCACTTTAATTACTGGATTCATATTTAAAGATTCATATTTAAATTACTCAATTACACATTGAGTATAGCCATAATAAAATTATCTCTACATCTTCAAGTTTTCACTGTGCTCCACAGTATAAAGTATTCAGATTTCAGTGCCGGCCACCATGAAATTGAATGGGACATTCCACTCCCATTCCACTCCTTTGCCCACAGATAGCGCCCCAGGTCTGGAGGGCATAACCACATTAATTACTTGGTACATAACTCACTTTGTTAACCCATAACAAGGAGGAATAAAATAAGGAAAAACTCTGAGGCTCTTGTGCAACAAGAGCTTACTCCCAAATCATGACTTTTCTAGCTCCAGAATCTGAACTAGGTTATCAACCCTGTTTATACTGATGAAAAGAAAATAGATGCAGGTATTTATAGCAAACTTGAGTCTCAGCACCCTGAGGATCCTGACTTACTGAACAGTTCTGAATTCTCTAACCCTAATGATTTCATTACCTTTCATCATTCAACCTCATTTCAAAAGCAATTTAGGCTTAAATACATAAGCTACTCTCTCCAGTTGATACCAAAATACTTCTGCTAAGTTTCTTTGACTTGGCATTTGCCAGTAAAGTGCCACCAGAATATCATCCTGAAAAGTGTCTGAGGGCAACAGAAGGGCAACTTAGACAAAGGGAATGTACAAACTCAAGACAGAATCCAGTCAAGATACTAGATTTATCATCCAAAATTCTAACAACAGAGAAAACCATTTGAATCTTTTACAAAAACAACCAAACAAGGAAGCCCACAGTATCCTGGAACATGATGATTTTATTTAATATTTTTGGGTTGAGAAAGTCTTGGGAGAAGAGAAAGCCTGTCCAACGCTAACTCTACAGTTTTCCAGCTGATATAGAAGCTGTTCCGTGTAGATTTGACTTTATGATAGAGGGAACCCTGACCCTCCTGCTCTTTCCATATAGCACTCAGGAACAGGACTCTAATCCAGGAAAAACCCACCAGGATGATGAGATCCCCACTAACTTCACACATGGCAACTCCACTCCGGAACTTTGCTGGGGAGATGAATGCCACCAGCAGGAAAGGGGTGAAGGTTGCCAGCCCTGCTGTGCCCCTGCGCGCTGCTAGGGCAGACCACCTCCACAGCATCTGACCAAGACAGAGGCAGAGGAATAGCCAGGTCAGGTATTGCAGGGCACAACTCAGATATTGCAGTAGTATCATTGTCCAGTTTGGCACCACTTAACAATACACATTTAGAATATCTACTGTGATATCACTTGTCACCTGTCACAAATACATACATTTCTCAAGTTCTACAAACTTTGAAGTAGCAGTGATTTGGACTGAAAAGAGAAAGAGCAGCAAAAGCCTGCAGAAGCCTGCAAGACACAGCACAGTCATATCACATGGCCTTTAACAAACATGTACATGAAATACAGAAGAATTGTCTCTTTACTAGTACTTTGAAGTTTCCTCAGTACATCTGCAAACACTAACAGCTTTCCCCTTCTAGTCAGAAACAGAGGTACAACACAGCCAGTACAAGACGGGAATTGAAGAGAGAGGAAATTTTGCTAAATTAATGCTCTTTGCTATCAATCCTTGGAGCAAAACTCAATAGCATATGCTTAACAGTTAACAGCTATGTATAAACTAGAAGTTGAATTGGTGTCAAAAATTACATACAAAGAAGCTGAACACTAGTTTAGATGGGACCTACTTCATGCTTTCAGCAAAAAACAAAGCAGAATTTGTCAGTGCTGGCAGTTAAGACTTAGATGGAGTTGCTAACTCTCCAAAATGAATTTGAGCTAAGTATTTGATAGGATTCATCGGTTTACTCTGATTTTTCCAACCTTGTTTATGAACAATGGCAGCCTTCCAGCTTTTTAATAAATGAAGACAAGAAGGTGATATGAAAGCAGCTAAATTGGATTCTGTCTGCCATTTGGTGGAAATACAAAGATAATTTGAGTGCTGTTAATGGATTTAAAGTTTGACAAGTAGGCCTCTGTCGATAAATCCCACCCAACTAAAATATTCTTCCCAATCAAATTATTAGCACATAGAACTTGTCTGCAACCACTCACTGTTCAAGGAATTTCACAATATATTTCAGAGGAAATTTTGACGTAGAAGTAACTACTGCAAGGTGGGTTTTACACTACCACAGCTCTTGTAAAAAGTAGAACTCACCAAAAACAATTCCCTCTGTTGTTTACTTACTTCAGTTAGGTCTCACTAACATTAAAACAGGACTAAAGCATAAAAATTCTTGCACCCCCCAAAAAATCATACCATGCTTTTAGCACATTTCAGAATACGTTTTGCATTTTAGATATATTATGTGACCTGTGATTCCTGGCCAGTTTGATCGTAATTCTTCTAAGATGTCCCAGATGAGTAAAGCTGAGGAAATTCCAGCTCACTAAGATGATGTGCAACAAAGCCCTTGTGTTCCTTGACTCACTAACATTGTGATGTCATTGGGTTACTCATATTCATAAGGCAATACCAGCATCTTGCCAAGACAGACAATACTCTTAACTGAAATTCATTTTCCACTTTAACAGTATGCAGGTGCAGAGAGTGCTACAAAAGGAAAAACAAAACAAATTGGCTGCTTCCCAGTGTCTGACCAGCATTACCTGCACTTGATGGCTATGGAGTCCTTGCTACTTGAAGGAGATGTGCCTGGATCCTTTACCCGCACAAAGGCAAACTGCACACCTCAGACAAAAGGCTGGTATAGCTATACTACCAATGCCCCCAGTAGAGACAGACGGTATCTGGCAGGAACATTAATTTGATGGGATAGTAAAATTGTGATTTAGAGACCTCTTGCCAATATAGCTCTGCTATAATTACTGCTAAAATTTACAACTGCAAGACAAAGGTAGCCCAAAGTTATACTGTGTACCATCTAATTTTGCCCATTTTAGTAGCACTACATTGTCTGATAAGCCCATGTTGGAGAAAACCTACTTCCATCAAAAAAACCTTTGAGTGGCTGCAGGTCAGTCCTAACATGTTTGCTCTAAAGCAATTTGCATCTATATCATAGGTGAAGAATGATGCAAAACAAATGCTTAAGACAGGAGAGGAAAAAAAAAAGGCATCGCCCTCTGTGGCTTTCTTGTGAGGAAATGGAATTTACACATGAAGAGTCAGCATAGGGCAGTGCTAACATCCGTACTGACTATGGAAGAAGCCCCAGCAAGTATCTTCTTTTGTGCTCACGTTTCTAAAGCCATTTCATAGTTCACAAATCACTGCTGGTGTTGGGAGCTCTTTCACTGATCAAACAACAGAAGACAGGCAAAAGGGGGGTGGGTAACAAGGCTATTTATGGTCAGAAAAGTGTTTAGTGTTAGTCAGGGAGGTTGGTTTTTCCTTCTCCAAATAGTAATGAGCAAAATTTTTTCTAAAATAATTTTGGGGGCACGTTTGTTTTTCCACTAACATAACTAAAGAATTTCTTCCCCTTAAAAAGCTGAATTTCTAGTTGGAAACTTTCCTTAACTGTAACTGAGAGAACAAGTGATATGGGCCATTTTCTCAGGCAAATAGATTAGAGAAGCTTTAATATGCTGGCGACTTGCTGGAATAGGAGCTTTCAGCAAAAAGCCATATGCAGTATCAATCCAATTCTTAAATTAAAAAGATCTCAGCAGCCAAACAAATCCACTTTTTAACCTTTTTCTTTGAGAAATTCTTATGCTAGATACACATTAAGGGACAGACTGATGACTGCAACAAAGCCCAAAGGTATTTTCTCTGCTTGAACCACAAATTAAACAAAAATAAAAGCAAATTTCATTCTAAACAGTATTGAGAGAGTAAACTATATAAAAGGCATAGTAATTATTGCAGTTACACTGGGGAGAACTGAACTCAAACACTCTGTCTAGTTATGGATATTGTTATTAAGAAAAATGTTACTCTTCTCAGGACTTCTCCTCTCTTGCTTAGAAGAATGGTAGGTTTAACAATAATTCTGTCTTAGAAGGGAAAGTACCAGGAACTGTATTTGTAGGCTATGTCAGTACATAAGAAATTGGCTTAATTTATAAAGATCAAGATCAGACATCATGAAAAAAGAACGTATAACCTGTCCCAATGCTTTACCACCTTATATATGCAAATTTTATTAACATTTTTATAGTAACTACTTTGCATTTACCCAAAGATGAGAATATTATAGAACACTGCCAGTTATTGGCAAACAGTGAAACCTGTAGCATGAGACCCCTAAACTTTACTTGTCATAACTTGTTCTTGTCTATCTTTGTCACCTGAGGCTTTGTGACAAAGAATCCAAGTCTCCCTCCATCTCCTAGGTGCTTCCTTCTCCTCACTGTTTTCCACCGGAGCTTTCTGAAGAACATTTGCCCATTTTTAACAAGGCCCTGGTACTAAGAAAGTTAATATTTCACAAAAAAAGTTGAACTAAAGTTTAATTCATTGCTTCTCGACAGGCCTTGCTTATCAGCATTTTCATTTTAGCAATTTCTACAGTTTAGGGCAGCATATATAGTTCTGCATTGTAATAAATCACTCGTCATGGTTTTCAAGAGAATATGGAATTAAGGATCAACCAGTAAATATTACTGCTGCTACCAGACCTCTTTCAGTGCCACATGACTGACACTTCAGCATAATCTTTTCCCCTCTCCTGCCTCCCTGATTTTCATGGAGATTTTTGATTTTAACTCACATTGGAATCACTTTTTATTAAATTCTGGGATTTACACATAAGAAAACTGGGGATATTTCACACTGCTTTTTGTGTGTAGCATTCTCTCAGGCATGCTTTAACCAGTTCTGGACACTTACTGAACTGAACTCTTCATCTACTGTGCTCTGCAGGCTTAACTGATATGTTACTGTTCACACAGAACCAAATACTGATCAGAGGTAGCAGTGTTGCTTTTTCGCAGGCTTTAGTCCTGCACAAGTCTACGTACTCAGCCTATTCCTATGGGCACCCGCCCTGGAATGAAGGGAAGCAGAGTTCATTTGTTTGGGGCCTAAGAATGTTTGAGGAATAAGGAAAACATTTACAAATTACTTTGACATCTGCCTCGGCAATGAAAGGGGTTTTTTTTTGTTTTACTTTAATTTTGATTGCAGCAAAAATTTGCAGGATTTTTGTAGTCATCTAGAATTCAATGCATTCCCTAGAGCAGAAGATGGCTCAAGACAGCTGAGCTGAAGGGAATGAGAAACTGAACTGAAATATTTTTAAAAGCTCTCCTTCAATCTAAATGTTGTGAATGATGAACCAGCTACACTAGTCTGTGCAAATATGCACTGTATAGGTTAGTAAATTTTCAGTTAATTTTCTTCAAAACCTGAAATACTTGTTGCTGAAAGCAATTTGGGAGCATTTGAAGAGGATGCTCAAGTACTTTTTCTAAAAGACTCTTGATTTCATAAACCTCTAATTACCTCCTAACACTTGCACTAACTCCTGCTCCTGATGTTGAACTCATGGCTCATCAATCCTTTATGACCTTCTATCCTTTTGATGGACTCCACTGAAGACCTTCACATATTTGCCTTACTGTTTCTTTATATAACAACTAAAAAGCATGCACGTGTCTTTCCAGACTTCCAGGCTCCTCTTTTTATCTCCCCCGAGTTGTCTTTCTCTCTATATGCCTAAATTAATTTTCCCGTAGGTAATTCAGCCTCCCAAAGGGATACAGGAGACCAAGCACTAAAGAAAGCAGCACATCTACTTCATTGAGCCAGTTGTGCTTAATTTCCTGGGCATTGTTTGGAAAAGTCTCTTCTTTAAGCATACACATACTAAGAGATGCTTATTTTTCAAAGGGCATTTCAGGTTGAGTTGTTGGAGTGTGAACTTTAGGGGAGAACCTTCTGTGGTTTATGAAGAAATAGAAAGGTTTGGTATGTGTGGCTTATCTGTAATTCAGCTCCCTTGAGTTCACTGCTTTTGATCCTCATAAGGAAATTTGCAAGGCATGAAACTGAAGATCTTATTAAAGCATCTGGCATGTTTTTCTACTTGCAGCTCTTTATAAGAAATCAGTAAATTGAAGAGGTTCTAATTATACAGGTTAATTGGATTATCATAAAATGGTATCTGTAATTCAGGTGTTGGGAAGCATCTAAATGGGAAGAAATAGAAGA
This sequence comes from Dromaius novaehollandiae, assembly GCF_036370855.1. Classification (NCBI taxonomy): domain Eukaryota; kingdom Metazoa; phylum Chordata; class Aves; order Casuariiformes; family Dromaiidae; genus Dromaius; species Dromaius novaehollandiae. The sequence continues at coordinate 27,584,870 of NC_088106.1, read as the reverse complement.
ATGAACCATTGATCTCTAAATCAGAAAGGAATTGGATAAAAACCATCCAGCATTTGCAACACTCACTGGATTGCTACTAAATATATCCAAATCTGCAGAATAAGTATCAGGGGAAAACTGTATTTTAATAACCTTTTTTTCTGATGGCTGGTATCTTATTCTATATTTGACCTGTACTTCTGCGTGTTTGTCGAAAATAGCTGATTTACTAAAATCATATATTGTCAATCATCTACAAGAGAACAGAGTAGTCTACTCAAAAAATTAAAACTTTGAATCTTATTTAGTTCCTTTTAAAAGATTGAGTGATTGTAACTTGTGATATTTGCTGTGTTTTTATCAGTATATCTTAAAGAGGTCTTTGTGGATTGCATTAATCCTTTTTTCTACTAACTACGTACCTTCAAAGTTCACTCTGGCATTTTTCACACACTTGACAATACAGGGTCAGGCAAAGAGGAACAAACTTCATTAAAGAATTATTAAAACTGCTAGTGCTCACATTCAAAATAGGGGCTGTACAGTTATTCAGTTCTTACAGCATCCCCCTGCTCCTGTCAGTATGCTTCTATAACTGAGTATGGTCTAGAACAGTCTACGGTTCTCTTTCCCTATATGCTGTTGATCTTCTGCCCAGTCTTTGGCAAAAATTATTTTGCCTCCTACCTTGCTGTATTTACCCCCCAAATACAGTAATAAACTTTGTAGCTCAAGCGTTAAGACATTATGTAATTGCAATTAAAGTGCAGATTCTTGATTGACAGGATATAATGCACAACTGCAAAGTACAGCAGATACTAACTACAGCATCTTAACTTTCCAGGTGACATGGAGGAGGAATTTTTCAATTGTTATGTAACAGATGCCTATAATTTAACTTGCTTAAACCTTTGCATTTTAAAGCTAATTTCTATTCCTTATAAAATCTGTTCAGACTTTAAACTGTATAGCTGAAGTTTTCTAGGCTCTAATCTGCTCAGCCTGAATTATTTTTAAAACTGAGTTGAGCTGTTTTCAAGAACAGAACTGATAAAATGTTTCTCTAGTGTTAAATACTTAACTGTTCTTCCGGGAAGGTCATGGTGCTTCTTTGTTTTAGAGCAGGGACTCTGAACCAAAGGGGGATCTTCCCCTTCCTCCTATAAATGCAGATATGTGCCTTTTGCACAGACTCTCTTAAAAAAAAAAAAAAAACACACACACACACCCTTGAGATTATTATACTCTTATCCAGCGACCAGTCAGATAGGTCTGACTAGGACAAGGCAGATATGTGGGAAATGCATCAGTACATGGTCTTCTCCTAAGGTCAGCAGTGAAAGTGGGAAAAATGAGAGCTTGTTCATCCCTGGTTGATGTTCTTCTCAGGGAGGGATTAAGCCACACTGTCAAGGCAACAGAGAATTGGTGACCTGCTGTTCTCTACATGATTGAAAGCTTTCTGTGAGTCAGGGAGGTTGAAGTTTATAAACCATCTGAAGAGCAAGGCTGGGCTTTTACTCCTTTGTAGGGATCTCCTGTGCAGTTGGCCCGCACTATTGTGACTGGAGAAAGGGCAGAAAGAGAGGAATGGTGGGAGAGGTGGATTAGAATAAAGGAACCTTGGCTAAGGACATGGACAGAGGAGATGTAAACTAAGGTCACAAAAGCTTCCCCTAACTTACAGCTGGAGGCCTCACACTGTTCCTGCTGTCTTCCAGAAAAATTAGATTCTATGTCAAGGAATATATCTTAGCTTCATCCAAAAAAGCTCAGTAACTTCTCCAGAAGTCAGGAACTTCATTTTCCCATTTGGCATCACTTTGACGTTTCAGGGCCAGCTTAATTTGCTGGAATGCAGTCTGACACAGTGCATAGGCATCTACAGCAGTTACTGAGACAATTGCTATTTTAAGTGTAACAAACACCAAATATCTAAGCAAACATTTGAAATCCAATTTAACTGACAGTAGTTTATAACCTGTAGGACTAGTCACTTCCTTATCAAAAAAAATGCGAAGATTCACAGCTTCCCCAGCAAGAGATGCTATACTGTGCTCAGTCTGGAAAAGTCTGAGAAGCTGAATTTTAAAAAAGTGAACTAAAATAGCTACTCCAGGGGAAGTGCCATCATTAATATTTTTAGTCCTTAAGCTAGTTTATTTTTTCTCCCTGTGAGCCCAGTACAGATGAAATTAAATCTTCATCTGATACAAACTAAGCTTAACCTGTTAAGCTAGGGTAAGTTATGCCATCTCATGGTCCAATCTACATCAGCTACAGCACTAGATTCAAATATGACCATAAAGTCTAGGAGTGCCCTGAAAAAGTCTGTACATACACTTTGTGTGAGGAACATTACAGCCTAACAAGTTTAACTCAGGATTTTCAGCTCGTTCTCAAGTAAATTCTCTAACTTATCCCAAATTGCTGGCAAACCCCTCACACTGGACACAGTCACAGGGAGCTTGCATAGAGTAACTGCTTTTGAAGTATGAGTCCTTGAAAGATCAAGGGTTTTATTTTTGTGTAGGGTTACATCCTTGTGTTCCCTAGAGAGACTTGGCACCATACATCACCCTTCTCAACTGCATTGGGTTCTGCTGGCTGGGAGAAGAAGCAGGAGAAAAAAACAGAGAAGTTGAGTTTCAGCACAGGCTATTCCAGCACGAGGTAAGAATGGCCCTCTTGAATGATCTCACCACAAATATGTTGGGTATGTACTAAATCTGTACATGCCACCCAGCTAGGAAAGAGCTGGAGGATTACAATTTTGACTAAAACATATTAAATTCTTTATTTTGTGTCTGCTTTCTTTAATTCTAATTCAATAAAGAGATGCTTTGGAGAAAAGAAGAGGCTGAAAAATTCATCTGTAGCACAACAGTAGGTTGAAATAGGAAACAGAAATGTTCACTCATTTCCCCTTTAGCAAGCACAGGTGGACAGCATATGTAAGCTACTTCATTGCACAATATTACCTGGGATAGTTCTGCGCTCAAGTTTCTCTACTTGATAAAAAAAAATCTTACTCCACAGCTGCCCAAAAGAGAAAGATGCAAGCACTTGGTTATAACCTGGATATCTGTATGTAATGAATATAACTTTTGAATACCTCCAGACAAATATCCTTATTTTAAGAAAAGCGTATTTATGCACAGGCTACAAGTGTTCAGCACATCACGTCCTTTCTTTCCACTTGGTAACCCGCTTCTGTTGGTACTGCTTATTTGTAAATTTTCCTACGCTTCACTGGGCAAGTAGATGAGTAGATGACAAACTCTGTTTTCATTTTTAAGACTCCTTATTTTTTCCTTTTTAAGTTCCTTGTAAAGCAGTTATGATTATCCAGTGACTTGTTTTTCACTCTGATCAGAAGAGCTCCAACTTGTCAACTCTCCTGGTTCTCATTCTGTCTGGGTGGCCTCCTCAACCGAGCTCACTAAGATCATGAGTTCATAATAAATATTTGGGTTTCTTCCTAGCTGTTTTACAAACAACTTCATTGTTTAGTATAATCCCATACTACTTCTAAAAAACTTCTGACAGTACCATTTTGCATATTATAAATGAACACAACTTTTCCAAAGCTTCCTGATTATTCATAAATATATCCTACATGTAACAGTTTCATACTATGCTTGACTGTAAACTTGCCTCCAAATCAGGGCTGCTGGCTATCTGATAGCACCATGATAATCAGAGATACAAAATAAACATTTCACAGCTTTTCCCCTGCTTGACCAGATTCTATCCTGCACTCCCAGAAGCTATACTAAGCAGCGGTGAAAGTCTACACGTGTGCATTTGCCATGCTGTCAGCCCTTACCTCCAGTAGTAACTCTAAAGAAGTGGCATCACTGTATCAGTTCAGTAGTATCACTCTACAGGCAGTGTAAGCTTCCTTCCATATGAAAGTACTCCTCTGTAAAGCACAGACAACAGCAGTAGATGCTAGTATCCAAATGCAAATCAATTTGTTTAATGAAATATAAACTATGTTCTGGATTTTAAGCAGTGACCTACTAAGACTGTCTTACAGAAGATAGATGCTTGCTTTCTTTTTTAAATGTCAATTCATCCTGATTTTTCTCTTCCTTAAAATCTGTTAAAGTTAAGGACTCTGTCTAAAGAGATGGATAGTGCAGCAGATGGAGAAATCTGCCTTATATAAACAGTGCCCCAATAGTCCTGACTTTTGGCTGTCTCCAGTTTGATTTAGCCATCCCCAGTTGTGTCCAAAATGTGACTCTCATATGACTAGATGATGCTCTTCTATTCTGTGAGTAATGTCTTGAATAAGCTTTCTAAAGTATCTTTCAGGCTGTCAGCAGTCCTTACACCCATCATCCAGTGGCTATATTGCTGATAAGCTGTCAGCTAGAAGTGCATTCATCTTTTTTACTACCTTCTGGAAGCCCGTGGTCCATTTTTCTTTCCAAAAAGTAGATTCAGAAAATTCAATTTAAGATTGCCTTCACATCAGAATCCCCAAGACTAGCTCTCACATACCCCCTAATGCCATGAATGATAGCTAGTGTGTTTGAAGTTTTCAACTTAAATAAAGGCTGTAGTCTTTCAACTCCAGTGAACTTAATGAGAAATAAAAGCCATCGGCAATGGATTGGAGATACCATAATCAAGCCCATATATTTTGCTGGTAAAACTTTATTTTGAAAGTCTAAGGTGAGTACTAGGTAGGTTATCGTTTACTAAAAGTCAATCCATTATCTAAGGCCTTTTCTAGCTATAATCCACTTGACCCTGTAGTTGGGTACATTTAACCAGAGACAAAAACAAAAACAAAACCCCTAAGCAAATCCCTTCATGAGAAATAAGAATGAACTATCTTCCAAGCTCTGAAGGTGACATTTTAAAAATATGTTTCCTTTTAAGTGCTAATAGAAAGATTCCCCTGACCTTGTTCTTGTCAGCATGCTATTTAGAAATAAAATCCTGATTTACAAAGTGTCAGATAAACACAGCTGTGCGCATGTGCTCACTTGATTGCAGACTGCATGCACAGCTTTGTTTATGTGGGGCAAATCAGCATGAAATTGCACTTGCTATTGTGTGTCTCACCAAATCAGTGGAGGATGTGCAGGGTCTGCTGACTAAAAACCACCAACGTAGCTTCCTTTTCTATACTAGGAAACCCCTATCTCTTTGGTTGACATTATCCTAATGGCTCCTAACACCAAAGATGTAAGGGCTGTGAGAAAAATATTTGAATAGAGACCTAGAAAGGATGACACCACATCTGGGGTCAGCTCTCAGTGATGCAATGAGTTTATCACAAGTTTTCTGTCTCAGTTCTCCTTCCACACACTCTTGTACAAAACCACATACTCTTGTACAAAAACAGGTTTTTCCTTCCCTCCTTTTATGTCATTCATCTTAGAAAGGGAGGCTCAGTGGGCTAAGAACTGTCCACATGTGCACGCAGCTCCATATCATACCTGCGCTCCATTCTGTTATGGCACCAGGATACTCTTCATAACTTCATGTGCAGAAAAAAAGCTCATGCAAGCTTAGCTATATGTCTATGCATGGTCTTATTTAAACAGGTGTGCAATATGCTTCTGAGCCAAACAGCTTTCAAGCACAGCAGAGAAATGCTCTCTGTGCTTCATCAGGGCCCAGATCTATACCAGGGACACACTACTTTTTCTTTATTGTTTAAAGCGTAGCTGGAATCTTTATGAATCTTTACGACAGTTCTGCTTTCTGTATAGAGCATGATTTCCCAGCAAGGCTGAATTTCATGGAAGAGAATTGCAAGATAACAGTGGGACCTGATGCTACTTGACCAGGCCATTTTCCAAACCACCTCTCACTCCTTTTCTTTATGAAATCCTCTGGCAGCTCCCCCCAAAAATGATGACATCCAAGTAAGTACATTTGCTAAACTTGGTCCTTGTGTTTCAGGCTGTCTTTCTGTACCTGCTGGACTCAGATGCCAACTGGGAACAATAAGGGTCTTTCTTGGTAACATGTTCATAATTAAGTTGACAGAAATCACTGTGTGCACAAGCCCTGAGCCTTCTACATTTGAAACCTTACAACAGAGACTTCAGAAAAGTTATTGCTGTTTTAATATTCCTTGCCAATCTCACCTTGAAACCAATACAAATCAACAGGGATGCAATGAATTTGGAAAATGCTACTTGCTACTCCAATTGAAATTATTTTTGGCTAAAAATATGCAGACTCTGTTGTCTATGTCAGAGGTTTAAGCATCATAAGATTTGAGCTTCAATTTCATATTTCTCTTTTGGAGGGCTAGGATTGACCAGCTGCCAAGGAAAGGTGAAATACTGGTACTAAACTCCAGAAGGAAGCCTGCTTCTCTAGAAGAGCAGTGAATATACTCTAGAGATAATATGGGATTAACTTTCCCTTTAACTCAGATGCAGTTTGACTCTAGTAATGGTCGTAAATGAACACAGCTGAGAAGATGGCGGCAAAAAAAGCATTTTCATGCAGAAGTTTTAATCAAAGAAGATATACTTGATAGTTAGGTTTTAAGGCCAGCATCAGCCAACAAATCCACGATGACCTGCTGAAACTCAAGTCATTAAGGTTCTTCCACACACTCCTATATTGAATCGTAACAGCTTAGTTCTCAGTGGACTACCGAGCTTCTACCACAGGGAGAGAGCAGGAGAGGCCATGGTTGGAGACTGCACAGGGCAGGATCTAGATAAAAACACCCATATCTTTCTATCAAGTCATCTTCTTTGCATGTTACAAAAAAGGTCTTCCTATTTTAGTCTGAGGAAAATTTTCTTCCTGATTGCAAGTTGAATAAAAGGTATGATTTTGAAGAATCACGAAGACAAACCAAACAGGCACGTAAGAAAAAGCCTTTTGAATATCTCCAAGCCCTGCTCAATCCATTTTACCGTGTACTTGGATTTCTACTGTGGACCATTGTTTCTTGATCAGAAAGATAACTGCTTCCTTGCTTATACATAGCCAGTTATATCCAAAACAATCCAGTGCCTTGGAGCAGAGGAGACACTTGCTCCCTCATGCAGGTTATCTAGCCTTGCTGTACTAATTGCATCAAGAGCTATCTCCTAATTCTGTTTTATTCCAAGACCACAGCAATTGTTTACAAGGGTCTGGAATTAAATTAAAACAGAAGAGTAATACAGAATAGTAAAAATAGTATAGAGACAATCCATATTTGTCTACCAATTGCTAAGAAAAAGTTTGCTAGCTGAACCATGATACTAAGATCTTCCTCTTAAAGGCTCTAAAGCTTAGATGCCTAGTTCTCAATCTGCTTTATAACTCTAGGCCAAAGTTACCAAGCGTTGTTTACAAGACAGCCTGGAAAAGAAAGATTTTTTTCTGCCAACAGCTGCCCCAACCTGTCTGACAACAAGTCTGTGCTCAACAGTGATAAGTATGCAAAACTGATTCCTCTCTCCGTGGTAAAGGATGGGACCATAGCCTGTTTCTTAATATTGAATCTTAATTTGCATCATGTCTGCATTTTTAATAATTTCTGTAGGACTTTGGCCTTCACTGAGTCATTTTCAGGAATTTTGGGCAACAAGCTTTTATGCATAAACAAAACAAACAGATTCATTATGGGATTTCTAATGAAAGGATATTAAGCAGCGGTGTTCTCTTGCTTTTATCTTACCCAAAAAGTAACTACTTTGGATAGCTGTTGAAGGATTATAGCTGCAGGCCACCTAGACAGACTCCTTGGTACTTGGTAAAAATGGGGAAAGATCTTTGTATGTGGAAAAAGCTACTACCAAGCTGGTCATGTGATCTCAGTAGATTAAGAAGAAATATTGGTCATTTCTCCAAATCCCAGACACAGGAGCCAAGTTTGGTTGCTGCCCCCCCCCCCCCATTTTTTAACGCCTAAAGAAACAGTTATACAAATAATCTTTTCCTGCAGTGGCCTACACCAGAGATTCCCAAACAGCAGTTTCATACTTTGCTGTGGAACTGTGGAGAACTTGCAGGGCCAAAGGAGGCTGATGCATTTCTAAATGGTTAACTGTACTGTTATCTGTTCTGATACATTACTATTCTAATACTGCTTCTCCATGTACACAACTGAAAGGGCTTTAAAAGTCTCTAGAAGTCTTCACTTGAACAAACAGGTTTCAGAGCCAGGGGGTGAGTACTCTAAATGCAGCAGCAGCGTAATCAGCTCAAGCAGAGGCACAGAATGAAGTCTGGCTGCTGTCCCCTTCACAGCTGTATGACCTTTCCTGCTCAGCTCTTCAGCACAGAGCCTGGGAATGAGGAAAAATGTTATATTTGAGCAACACACAATAGGAACGTTATATTACAGGTCCCATGAGGTAACTATTTCAGAATATGCTATATACACGGTTCGAGCAGACACTTGAATGCTGGCCAGTCAACTTGTCAGCATGCATTTTTTCTTTATAAGGCTTTAGGCTAATGATTAGGAATCAGAGGCTCAGAGATTTTAGTTAAGACATCTGACAGCTCACTATGACTTTTAAACAGCAAATTACACAAATGAAAGAGTTCACATGAAGAATGTTTATTTCTATCCATGCTACTCGTTGTTATGGTGCAGAAATACAAGTGGAAGCTGAAGTTATTAATCAAATATGGAGTTTTCAAAATCCTCTACAGCAGAAGAAATACAATTTAAGCACCTTAGTCATGTGCTACTTGATGAATTCTAAAACCATATCAACTAAATACCAAGAGTAGTTCAGTCTTAGTTTGCTGTATATGGAGGGAGCTGTGTGCAGGGGCAGCTGTGGAAGTGATAATTTCCAGAGCTTATGGCTACAGCCTGTCAGCTTTAACACAAAAGGTCTCTGCCACATACTCTGATGAGATGAACATAGTTGAATTACTGCCAGGTGACCAGGAGGTAACCAACTAATTCTTAACATCTGTTTTTATTCCACACCAAAAATTAAACCTGCTAGTCCACTTGCTTTTCCAAGAAACCAGGGTTTCAAATAAACTGGGCAAATCCACTCGCCTCCTTCAGAATTTTGGTGAAAGGGTTTTAGCATTTCAACCATATCAAGTTTATCTTCTAGCTCTGCATGAAGGATGGTACAACTATTGCTCACTATTGCACCGAGAACAACCTAGCAGGCCATAGTCATCAATAAAGATACCAAGATAAGGAAGAGAACTAGTGCCATAATTACTCTTACCAACTAAGACAAACAAAAAATAAAAACTAATAATGACAAAATGAATTTATTTTTGTAACAAAGGGAATTTTGGCTTCTAGATAAGAATGACTTCTTTGCATATTCAAATAGCTCTGTTTTTACAAGAATGATTAATAGTAGTATTTGCTTTTTCACTAAGTTACAGTAAATACTACCAGCTGGATTTGGAAAACTGAAATAACACAAACTTTAATGAATTTCACACACTGGACGAGGATCTACAACAACTCATAACAACAGACTCCCAAAACCAAACAACTGGGGTTTTTATGCCATACGATTTGTCACTGATAAATTCCACTGGTCACTAGTAAGGGATCCTATTAAATTTAGTAGCCAATTTTTTTGAGAAAGTTAACACTTTCAGGTAGGAATCCTCTCCCTCCACTCCCCCCCAAACAGTCCAGTTCTACAAAGTAATAACGCAGAACGTTGCAAAAGAAAGTCTGATTCCGTTTGTTTAATCCATAAGAATGACCACATTTTCCAAACTGATCACATTGTGGTTTAATTGGCATTTAATAGCCTTGACATTTCCAGCAATGAAGGTTACAGTTTTATTTATTTTTTACACCATTATAGAAATCCTTATAACTTAAAAGAGATACTACGGAATTCATACCATAACGAAAAATACTATGCTAGGTAACTTTACTCCTACTGCTCAAGCTTTTCCTCCCCAATGAAACTACTGCTCATTCCTGATAAGAATACTTATTTAAATATGCTACATTATGAACATTTACTGAAATCAGCAAATTCATGACTCATTTTTATAAACTGCTGATCAAAATGTGTTTCACAGATCCCAGGACAGCACTCCACAAATGTCTGGCCAAAAGCCCTTAACACAGACACAAAGATCTATTTCCTTGGTTTTTCTTTCTTAAACTATGTATACACACTGCTACAAGCTACTTGAGCTGATTTTGTGTGTGCACGCGTGTGTGGGGGGAATGGAAACAAGAATATCTGCTCTACTTTGCATGATTGAGGAGCCACATAATTCCAGGAAAAGCAGTTGATAATTTCTAAGTCAGTGGGTGGCTCAGCTATCTAACTCCTATTAAATTTGTACCCCTAGGGGAAGATATTAAATCTCAATCCAGGACTTTTGGCAGATGGTGGAGGAACATTGTTTCAAGATTAATTTACAAGGGGAACATTAGGGAGTTTGGCCTCTATAGCCCTCTTTTCTCCAACTGCTTCCTGGAGCTTTCCAAGCCTAGCCACTGTATATTTAGTTATGGGCATAACCAAAGATGTGCTGCACATAAAAAGAACGAATTGTAGCAGGTCTTCAGGCAGATCACAGAAGTTGGTACAGGCTTGAATGTGCTTTCTTTATCTTCACAGAAAGTAACTATCAACAATTCTGACCTATTCTACCCTCCTAATCACACAAGTGTGTGCAGTGGAGGTGACCTGTAGCAATAATTCCTACCTTGCATAAATGGGTTAAAGACAAGACAACAGAACTTTTTATATAAATTCACTCTTAAACTAAGCCTCATATTCCTCTACAGCTTGATCCACACCATAGTAAAACTAAAGATGAGCACAGAAGGAGAGCAGGCCAACCCTCCTAAGCATACTCTACTTATGAGAAGTGGCTCTAAGACCATGCAAACTTACACAGAGTAGAGCATTTTAAAGACATTAGCAATTATTGCTGCAAATAATGTAGATATCTAAGGTACAAAGTGATACTACCTGTGATTACTTCTTTTGCAGTTCTGAAAACTGGTACATAACCCAAAGCTCTGACAGCACTAAAATGAGATGTGCTCCTAACCTTGTGGGCCAGATTCATTCTGATGCAAGTCTTTTCTGAAGCAGTACAACATGCTAATATCTTAACAGGAGAGACAGAAACCTGGTGAGGGGAGAGAGTGGGGGCAAGGTAATAGCTATCCACTGAAAAATTTCAAGCATGTTTAATCCCTTCACCATGCTCCTCTTCATTTATTTATTTATTTTTGAAATGGGCAGAGTCAAGAAACTTGGGTTCAAAGAAAACTTACAAAAATGATTTTTTGAGGTGGAATGATTTCTCCTCAGTGCTGCAATTCAAAGCTGGTGTAGTTTGTCAGAGTCAAGGATCTGGACTCAAATGGAATCCAAAGCGCAAGGAAATTGCTCGTTTGTTTTGTTGCGGTATTTTTTGAGGGCTGGTCAGCTAAACTGAAGTGGTGAAGAGCATAACAAACTAAGTTTGTTCCAAGCCCCAGAACTAATAGAGGACTCTACAGATACAAATCTTTATTGCAAACTTGGAAGTTGATGGGTCTCCACTTAGGCATGCCTTTGCACAAATGAAATCTCAACTGTTTTAATAAAATCCATTTCCACAATTTCCTTTGATTTAAGGTAATACTACTGAATCATATAGCTGTAACACTGGATCTAATTAAGTGATATTTTTGTGCCAGTGCAAATATCAGAACAGCTGATACTTCAGTTTTTGGCTGTCTGTCATCCAAGACTATCCAGCAGGTAATAAATTTAATTACTTTCTTAAAATTAAATTATTCTCTAAAAGAAATGCACAAAATTGATTTGTATCCTGTGAGTTCACTTAATTTATCCTTTTGCCATGCTATTGCTTTTAAGGATGAGGTATCATTGCATTATTTGTATATAGTGTGTGCAACTGGCATTTAAAAATATCTGTGCCTGTTAGGAAAAAACAAGCATCTGTGACATATTTATCTCTGTGTTTTGTATACTCTGTACTTAATATTTTCAAAATGCATATGTACTTCATATTAGCCCAATAGATTTTGCTTCAATGCTACAATGTAGGCTTGAACATCAGAACTGACTATATCACTAAAATGGCACTAAAATAATTGCCTTTAATATCCCTTAAATGTAAATGGGTACACAACTCTACCTAGACCACTGTTCCCTAAGTACATCTCTCACATCTGAAGCAAGGTTGCCTTCTAACATCCTAATTCAGGAAACTATTTCAACAGGCATGTTTTTAAGTGATACAATTGATCAACACTGCTTACTTGCATGCTTAAAGCTGGGCATGTCCATCAGTACTTTCCTGAGTAGAGGTCTGCACATGCCATTACGCATAAAAACAAACAAGAAGAATATCTGCATGGGATCTATCATGTTGTCTTACTGAAGTACTCTGGGACTGGTACTAACATGAGGATAAGGGATGACATTTCTCTATTGCTCCTAAAGGGCAAATGGAGATTAGCAAACAAAACTGGGGCTATACTATTTGGTACTGCCTACTCATGCTGTAAGACAGTCCCCATCACACAGTTCAAAGCTGACAAGACAAGTTCCATTACATTTCCTTCATCTCAGCTTTTGCAGCAGGGTGACTGAACTTGCCCATGGTTACACTGAAAATCCAAATCCAGGTTTCTAAACCCCGTACAGAGGCCTAGCCAAAAAATTGCCCTCCTTGTTCTTTCAGAACATGTAATCAAACTCATTCATTAAAACTTTTTAATTAGTATACCAACATGCAATATAGTGAAAACAAGACTCCTCTGTATACTACAAGTAGTTATGGCTCGGTAGATTGATTGACAGAAGAACAGAAGAGAAATCATAGAACATCCTCCTTTTCAAAGTACTGGATATCTACCCTAATTATGTTGTCCTTTCAGACTAAGGTAAACACAGACCACAGCACTGAAACAGTTTTGCTCAGCAAGAGGAGGCATAATACATTTTTCAGACTTTGAGTACGATGGGGCTACAGAATGGAGGGAGGGAAGGCAATTACAATGAATTTTGAGTACTCCACTAGCAAACCATCCATTTTGTTTTCTTTGCTATGAAATTAGTTTGAGACTAGAACACACAGGCCTAAACACAGAGGTTAACCTCTGATTCGTGTACAGGGTACGTAGACCACTGACATCACTAAACTTGTTACATGTCAAGTTGAAGCATTTTCAGGTCTCCTTTGCACTGCTGCGTCTGACTCATTTGAGGTAAAGCAGAATTCCAGTTACACTTCTTGGCTCACCTTGCTTTCAAAACTCCACTCTCTTCTTCCCTGCCCTTGCCCCTTCTCTCAACTTTGCACAGTGTGGGATGAAAAAGGCTTGGTGGAGAGGAAGAACCTACAAATGTGCACTAGGGTAGTTTTAAGGTCTTTTTTCGCTAGCCAAACAGTTAAATAAAGCTTAATCAGAGATTCAGACCACTTTAAAACACACAGCTGCCATCCAGGTACTAGGTTGTTGCATCTTTTTAATTAAAAACTATTGTAAGAAGTGGTCAAGACAAACACCTACTCCATGCATGTATGTTTAGCTTTAACTCAAAAAAAAAAAAAAAAAAAGGATTCATCATGAATCTTTCTACAGCTCCTAGCAAAGTACACAAGGATTCTCATTAGATCAAAGCTTTTCTTTAAGATTCTCGATAGATCAAAGCCCCAGCACTAACCACCTTATCTGATTCCTCCAAATATGCTGAATATGCAGCAAATTACAATAATTATATGGTGAAAAGACAGAAGTGCCAAGAGATTTGGAGCTTTATTTTTCACTTACTTTCCCACCCTTGAATTGCAGCCAGATTTGTGGATATTTCATTTTTAATCCTGGAAGGTAAGTTAGTCTCTGGTATATCCTCTTTCATATTATCCTCTGTTAAAGTTCTAGGTCTAGACTAATGTTCAGGGGACCAAACCCTCATCCAGTGGAAAACTAAGCTGCTATTTAACGCTACGTACTCTAAATGCCTAATCTCATGTTGGAAACATAAAATATGACGATATGCAAAATCATGACAGTCAACCCCACCTACCACTGTATGTGATAAGGCAGAATTCTGCATAGTAATATTGACTTCATCATGGTTTCAGTTTCTTTTTCCTCTGAGGCAAACTTTGCCTAGGGTCAGATTTTTATGACAATTTTCATTCCAGTTATGCTGTTATTACTGTACTTTACTAATGAGCTGTTCATGCTTTTTATAATATGCATTGTAATTTCCATGCTTACTTCAGCTTCACAATCAAGTTATAAACACAAAGGCTTCCAAATACTGCAGGATGTAACTGTCAGGTAAACCTTTTAACACCATTTATTGGCCTTTTTCAGTCCTCTCCCTTTATAGGCTCATATTTTCCCCATAGCCACAATATCTGGTGTCAAGCTTAAAAAGCATTGTACCTCCTTGTTATCAGGCCAAATGTTCAGTGCCAAATATGGCACTAAAGCCTGTAGCTCACTGTGACTTATGTGAGCTCCAAACGAAAAGCAGTTTTTCTAATTCAAGCTTCAGGCATGAGGTAATTTTTTGGCTGTTCATCACTGATTTTAGGTTCAATCTGCTTAAGGAAATTATTTACCACCATACTCCCTGATTCTCAGCTGCATGAGACAGAGGAACTAATTGTGCTGGTTGCTTTTGACGGTCTTGGCCATTGACTTCATTGCAATTATACCAAAAATTTATTTGTGGTGAACCATGATATGCAGAAGATCATTTTATGCAGAAATATTCAAGTTGCTAGCTGTATCCCACTCTCCCTTACTTAGGCTTTTTCACTTTAGCCAATTCATCTGACTTAATCAGTGATATGAAGTATGCTGATGCAACCTCATTTACTCACTAGTAGTACCAGTCTACTCCTGCTAAAGGTCTGATGCAATAATTTCTGTATTAGGAATTAACAACAGACATTTTTTCCACTCTAATGGATGGGGTATATTGCAGTTCTTGCAGTCACAGCAAAAATGCCAAGAGAGGCATTTGAACCTAATGCCTGCATCCAGCTAAGCTATGTTCAGTGCAAAGCTAAAAATATGGGTTGAAAAGCACTTTCTCAGCTGCTCTCTCTCAGTGAGAACAGCTGGTAATGACCCTCTAGGATCTCTCTGAAAATGAACTAAAACCTGGGGCATCATCACAGCCAGCAGTTCACCATCTGGGATTTCCCTCACATTGGCAGGAACATTTAGCTCCATATTTCAGGTGGCTTTGTAGCCCTCTTGAGCAGAAAGACATGATCCAAAATGGAACTAAGCTGTAGAAAGCAGGATAGATTTGTCATGTTTTGGATCCACAGCTTAGCCTCCTTAGAGTCTGAATGTATAGTTCAATGACTTAATCTAGACACCACTCCACTAGTTCTTTCTCCCTGCTTACCTCCCTCTCCTTCTATCCTCCCCTGCCACACTTCCCCCCTCACTATACAAGAACAATAAAGTTGCCAAGTTTACCCTCAGAAACAAATAAAAAAGTCAGTCTGAAGCAGGTGCTCAGGTATGGAAAATCCAGCTCAAGCTGTTACATTTTGTCAAAGACCCTGTGTTCAATTGCTCACAGTAGGAAGTGTCAGCAATAATAAGCAATTCTGTCAGCCTCAAGAATAGTAAGTACATCAGTAGTGCTGTGCATGCACACATACATACATACACACACATCTATTTTCATACTGTGCATAGGTTTCCTGCACAATAGATTAATTTCGGTTTTCACATGCTTCACAGCATGGTTCTGATCAGTTACAGAAAAGTGGATAAAATAGCAGACAAATACTCAACATGGGTAACTTACTTCATTTCAGTGGTTAAGAGGAACAGGGCATGGTTTCCTAGACAATACTTTGATCAAATTGCTTCTGAATTGGTCTGATGTCATCCAGAGTTAATACGCTCATGATAAATAATGCATCAGGAAATGCTGAATATTTTTTTTTGGCAGATATAATAAGAAAGTAATTGTAACTTCATATCAGCATCCTTGTTTTATAATTCTCGGTATCTTTGCTTTTTTTTTTTTTTTGATTTTTGTTTTTTTCCGGCTGTTGCAGCAGCAACAAGCCAAAGGAAAAATCTTTGTTGCAAGATGACAAGACACCGAGCTTAATTTAACCATCCAGTCTTAAAGTTTGCAGTTTGAAAACTAGACACATGTTATGGTAAACTACTAAGAACTGACTGGAGAGGTTTCTAGTCATGGACCTCTGTGCATGAAATCCTGTAACTCATAAAACCACTCTACTATTGCAAGTCATGGCTGTGCCTCTTCATTGCTGCAAACCCAGAATATAGATCTAGCATTCATGATTCTGAAGCATGCTCTGAAAATGGATATTTTTCTTGTGAAATAATTCATACGCTGTTTCTAGGAGCTTCTGTGATAGAAGTTTCTCCTCGTGATAAACAGGAAAACTGTTCACCACACTTAAGTTTGATCCAAAACTGGCATACTGTTTGGAAAGAAAAAAAAATTACAAGTCATGCTTCTCAGCTTGCACTTAACATTTGAATTCCTACCTTTTTAGCATTTGCCAAACACCAGCTTATCAAGAGCTACAGATTTCAATCTGTGCAGGCTAGCCATCTTTACAGGTAAGCCCCCAGAATCCTAATTAGGTCTTTGAAGTAAGCACTTTGTATTCAGACTGGCTTTAAAACAGGGCAATACATTATGGTAAGGGACATTAGCTTATGCTTCTACAGTAAAATTTTAAGCACTGAGCAAGTTTTTAGCCTGAATAAAAGTTATTGGTGTTTTTTTCTTGTCATGAGTTCCAAGCACAGTTAGGAAAAATTACTAACAAATTCTACTGTGACTGAAACCAAAGTAAAGAAGAGAGTTTTCATGATCTGATAGTTTCCAGGTCAAAATTCTTAACGTACATACACAAATAGACTAGTGAAAATTAGACTATTTTCACACCTGACAGGATAAATTTCTCTTCTAACACAGACATTTGCAAAATCCAGGTATCTGCTACTAGTCTGTAGAAGAATATTGGTGTTAGAAGGGACAGTGTGATAGAACTGTTTCTGGAACAGAAATTTCTCAGCCTGTAACTCTAGTAAAACAAATTTCTGAACAGTGCTTCTAAATTCAGAAGAGCTAGTCCAGAAAGCTCTCTTTCAGGCTTCCTTTGAACCAAGCTATATCCAGCCACAATACTTTCTTTATGGAAAGACAGTCATGCAGCTAATAAGATACCATAAAAAACAGGTGTTTAAATCTATCATATAGGCTGTCTTAAATAATGTTTTCATTGACGTTGACAACTAGCTGCAAGTGTCTCAGGTTTAGGAAGTAGGTGGCAAAAAGACATTGCTGTAAAAATGTTTAAAATTTCAGAGTAAATAATGCCAGCTAAATACTGCAAGATAAGGATATAGCAGGAAGGACCCAAACAAGAGCCTCATAACCAACCAGCTAGAGAGGCATCACTGTGGTGTAACAGCCCTTCTCTGAATTTTCAGTGGTTGGTAACTTTTCTCCACTTCCCTCACAGAGCAAAGGTCTCCTGTCTCCCTCCTGTTTTCTCTAGAGGAGTTTCAGCTTCATGCAATTGCCCAGCATGCTGTGCCACACACAGCTCAAATGCTAAACTAAGTACTGAATGTTAGCTGACAAAAAGGAATTGTGTTAAGCTATTCTAGGCAAGGACTTCATTACAAAATCCCAAATTGTCACGCTCAAGAAAAGAACCCCACTCTGAACATCAGTCAAATCTTTCCCCCTCGAACAATCCTTCCATGCCGCATAGAGAGGCACAAATATAGCAAATGGGCTTCATGACTTGCTACAGACTGCCTAAAGGGACACTGCTTATCACTCAGTTTTGAGTTTGGACATTTAACAGCTTACTGCTATTTATATTTAAAAAAGTCTTGTTCCAGAAAGGAGAAAAAAGAGCCTTAATTTCTATAGATACTCTGATCTGGCTACCATGAATAACTGAATAAACCAGATCTTACAAGACACTACCCCAACCTAGTACTGCACAGCCAGAAAGAATCTTGGGAGATTTTCTTTATTTTGATGAAGAACTGATAAATATTTACAGCCATTCAACTAATGGCAAAAGAGTATAAGGGGGCTGCATCCCGCATTCATAAGGCAGAAGTCCTCAAATGGTTATTTCTCTTTGACTGAAGACCCTTCATGGAGGTCCAAGCTAGAGAAAATAATTCTAGTCTGTGCTCCACTGAAGTCTTTATTTAATCCTTGTAATTTAGGCATCTCCAATATATCCATCACAGAGGAATGACAGGAAGCCTAGAATAAGTTAATGAAGGAGTCAAAGGCAATAACAATCTAAGGAAGTTAACTTCTACTGTAGTCTCCTAATGTCAGAACCCTCTATCCATAGCTTTCGCATTCTGATATGAAGGGAGAGCCGTAACTTAAGGTTTTGAATGTCTTCATTTCTTTCGTCTCCATTACGAATGTGGTGTTTCTGTAAAATCCAGCCACTTTCTAGTCAGACTTTCCTCAAACCTTTCTGCAAATCATAGGAAGAAATTTTTCTAATTAAATTGATAGCTCATGAGCAAGAAACAACTGCAAGTTTGAATGATTGAATGCACCCAAACTAAAGCACTCAAAACAAGAAAACATTTGTGCACATCTGAATCCTATCAACTGCAACTGGATCTGGGCTGCATTTGCTATAATGTAGATGGTGATCAAATCAGGACTCCCAAGTTTATTCAGAAACCGATTCAGGACAATCAGGATCTTGCTCATTTTCTCAACACTCAGTAATGCTATTTATCAGGTGAAATGTAATGTAACTAGTAGTCTAGAGGGTGTATGTGAGACAGAAGACAAAGCTAACATTTTCATATTAAAACAATCAAACCATTTAAGCAAGCAAAAACACCCTAGCTGCAGACATAAATTTCATGGAATAGACTACAGCATCAAGCATATAGTACAACCTCCCCCCCATTTACATGCTAATTAGACCAGATGTAGGAATTACAGGGTTAATTAAGCATCACATCCTTCCCATACCTACAACTGCTGTAGACACACAGGTGAGAAGAGGTTAAAAAAATCATATCATTTGATCAAATCAACCAAAAACCATAGTCCTTCTAGGGCTTCTTCTCTAAATAAACCCCAGGAATTAACAATATCTAGTTCAAAATATCAGGATATGGGAAATTCTGATAAACATTTTTGGAAAGCATTTAATCTCGAGTCCTAAACAAGATGGATTCTGCATTTACATCTATTTTTGTTATTGAACATGAAATATCAATTGATTGAGAACACAGTCACTTCAATAGTTACGTAACACTTCTCTTGAGGCACAGTTGTTAAATTTGAACATATATTTCTAATCAATTTAGATTTAATTAGTATACAAGAAACTCATTACATTTAAATTAAATCCTTATCCCAAGCATACAGAGTGTGACCACATTTTGGTATCATGGCTTGTTACATGGCAACTGTCTTTTTAAGCACAGTTTTGAGTTATCCTGTTCATTGTCTGTGACATTACCCTAGTTATCTGAAAAGCAATACTTCTATACTAATGCATACTACTATACTAATACTTCAGTGCTAATGTGTGAGATTCTTGGATATACTAAGTTTATTCTTCAGGAGAACTCCATGAAGTTACTAGGTTTATTCAGATCTTCCTTACTGAAGTATTGATTCTCCAAGAACCACTAGCAACTCCTTCAACATCCATAAAGACCTTCTTTCCTTAAGAAGCCTTTCTGCAAGCAGAAGCATCCGTGTTGGGAGCAGACTAAAGGCACATCCCTTTAGCTGAGGCATCTCCCCTTTTATCAGCTAAGCAGTACAAAGTGAATGGAGACAGGCAGGAAACTTTCTTCCATACCTCGATGGCATCCGGTGGCACAGGCAATATGTAAAGAATGGAATAAAGTACACAATAACTAATTAGAGTAGCATTTCAAAGAAATAGTTATTACAGGCGTTTAGATCCAACTGATGTCACTGGGAATTAGATACCCCAATAGCTTTAAAAATAAGATCTAGAACCTACTTTATTTTCTTCAGCTGTTTCATTCTTCAGATTCAGGGAAGGGGGAAAAAAAGGCTCTGGCAGATGATTCAAAACACAACTCATAGCTTAGAAACAGCAATATTTTATCAGCTTTTTAAATCCCTGGGGGGGGGGGGGACCACTAAAAACAGAAAACTACACACACTCATGAACAAAGTTACTCAGAATGTTACATGGGATTGTCAGATGAGTTGAACTTTGCTACGCAAGTGATAACTGCTGAATTTGGCTTATCAGTACTTCACCAGATGACAGCAGCCCAGACTCATGATGCATCAGGGATTTTACAGTAAGAAAGTCAAAGAAAATACTTGGTCTATTATGTGTCTCAAAGAAAATTTTAAAGATCTTAATGCTCATGATAGCAAGCCAGCTCAATAACCTTCAGCTCAAGAGCTATCTTGGCAGATGAGCCAAGGCCCTGATATTGAAAAAATATACAGACAGTAGTTAGTTTTCCAAGGATTGTCCTGCAGAAAAGGAGAAAGTAGTATCAGTCCTTCATGGGTTCCAAATCCCAGAATTCAACAGGATGTTTCTGACCTTGCTACTGCCCTGCGCTGAAGCAAACAAAACAGGAGAAAAAATAAAGTCCCTTGGCTGAGATGAAACAGGCTATCACTCTTAAGATTGCAAAAATTTATATTTCAGTATTTCCTTTAGATGTGGAAACCACTCTAAGTTAATTAAAATAAAATATTTCACTTTCATCTCTGAGTGAGGCATGCTGAGACACCTGTGCTTGTGAGGGCATACAAGAAGAATAGGGTTTTAAGGACAAAATATCTAAGTCCCAGACATCTTTTTAATGACTTAGTGAACTCTGAATGTAAATTCAGGAGCACCTAATGCAGAGAGGCAACACAACTGAACATTCCATAACTGCTTGCATAGAACAGTTCTGGCTCAGCCTATTTCTCCTTGGTTACAGACATTTCGTAAAATCAATTTAAAGTGTTCTTTTGAATCTGCCCTTGTGAGCAGCAGGTGATGAAATATATGAAGCATGCATAAAATAAGCTGTACCTTAAAAAATAAACATTGATTTGTTTGGAATTAACCTTCATTAAAATATTGCATGTTAAATAAAACTTATTATTTCATGTTACACTGTATTAAATTAGTTGAGCTTTAATATACAGAGCTCAATATACAGATATGATCGTACAACACTATTGCCTATGACAGCAAATGTCAGAGAGATACACAGTGGAAAATGATAGTTTAAACTGTTTAACTGATAGCTTATTTAAATATTTAAGAAAGAGTTTCATTGGGATCTTGGGATACTGAAGTGACAAAGTCTTCAAAAGTGTTCAACCTCTTTGTTTGCTGTACTGTGTCCTGCTAGCCACATTGCAGAAGCAACACCTACAAAATGCAGAAGGTTTAGAAAGATGATGAGACAGGACAAACTACCTCACAGAAAAAAAAAATTAAAGAGTAAGCAGATTTCAGAGTTGCTTTTCTCTGGAGATTGACACACGGTGGCCATAGGACAGAATCTGACTAATTTTGTTCACACTCGTATGGCCATAGTAAAGGTTGAACATGCATCAACCGAAAAGAGTCTCAGTACAGTTTTTCTTCCAACACAGACTATTTCCTTCAAACCTTTCCTGTTAGACTTGCACAGAAAAGGAGACAGCTCAGTTTTCAAAACCTCTTTAAAAAACGTTTAGTTTAAGATTTACATGTCCATGCTATATTGTCAAATACTGCAACTTACTAGTTCAACCTCTGAAAAATCAAGGAAGCTTAAATGATTTGACCTGGCCACAAATATTCCTGCTGAAGTTTTGCAATTAGGAGAACTAGTTCTACCATTTTTCAAAAGAGAAAACAGGTTTTGGAAAACTGGTGTTTGAAACTTCATGAAATGTGTTATTTAGGCTGGTATTAACATTAAAGCAACTTTCTTTTGCAGTATTGATGAATTCTGAGTAATAGTTTTAGTTTTTGATGGCCTGATTGCTTCAGTATATAGGCACACCCAAAATATACTAGGGTGATTGATGTTACTAAAATTATGCATCTGCTATGTTTTGATTTTAAATTTGAACATTTATCTTTTCACCTGTCAGTTTTGTGGAGTCCAACTGAGATATCCTTCCAGCTGTGGTATTTGGAGGAAATCAGTATCTCTAGTCTAAGTCACATTAGACAAAGTCCTCAAACTGGGCTTTATAAAGGCTTATTTACTGCCATTCCATGTTTCTGAGCCAACTATGATGCAACAGCTTTCCCTGTACACCCTATCAGATGCACATATGTAAGGATCCATCTCTTGTCCTGGCATAGGTTAGGTCACAAACTAAAATAAAGCCAGCTTGCTACTTTAATATGATTCTCTCTTCATGTTGTTAGCTGGTAATGTAATACCCTCTTTCTTCGCTCAATCTTACAATTGGTGTACTGAAAGAGTAAAAGAGACAGAACCGAGACAGAGCTTAACAACCTCCGCATAGTGTAGTTAACTCTATAGATGGCTCCAAATGTTACATTGGTTTGTTATAATGAGTTGCCTTCACAACACAAAAAATAGCCAAACTTCATCCAGGAAGCAAGCTTCTCAGCAAGCTCAACACTCCTGTTTACATACCACTGCCCATTTTATTTTATGCTCCAAATCTGCTATACATTTTTCAGAGTTGTTTCTTCACTAGTCGTTCATCTTAGTTGATTTATGCCAGAAGGCTCATCAGCATGACACTAGAAATTCTAGTTTGGTTTCCTGTTCCTTCTAGAATTCCCATGCTCTGCAGGAAGGAATCAACAGTGTTTTTACTGCTATGCAACAGAGCACAGTTGCTTTAATAGTTTGTGCTGAGCTTAAATCCTAGATCAATGCTGTCTCCAGAGAATAGTCTTATTTGAGAGAGTTTGTTCTGTGGTCATTGGCTCCCAAAGTGACTGGGAGACTAATATCTTCAGAATCTAATGCTCAAGCTACCACAGATTGTCACACTTGACAAACTCACTTCCTCCAAAAGAGTTTATGACATGGAGAAAAATACTGAATTGAAAATCCTTATCCTTTGGGGAGGGGAAAAAAAAAGCAGGGTGGAGTAGAGGGATAACACTTACCCCCGGGGCAATAGGAGAGTCAAGACATAGTATTTTTCTATCAGCACTTCAGAGCTCACAGACATTTATCTACCCATTTTATAGGGTTCACAGTCACTTCTCAGAGCTCTCCCATAAGCCAGCCACTTTAATGTTAACCAAATATTGAACTCCCTTCAAGTCAATAAAAACATTTATTGACTAAGAGTTTCAGTCTATAAACAAACACAATTAAAGGACTCTTCTGTTATAAAAAGGTGACAAAGTGGAAAGAGAAACTGGCAGGTAATTGATTTGTTTGGCATTAACTTAAAAATCATTAAAAAACCGTCTGGCAGTACTGTAAATAGCACACACATTTCCTAGAACAGAGTTTGAGGAATGGCAGATAGTATTTAATTTTATATTCATTGAAATTAAAGCTTATCTGATATTAAAAGAGATGCTGAAAAATGCATATTTCTAGAGGCACATCAGATTCTACTCTGTAAATCTTATGAAAGAAGTACTCTTATGTTCTTCCTGGCATCCTCAAATTGGTTCACCTAAACTTCTATTTGTTTATCATTTATATGACATGACTAGATGCCTCAGATTAAAATCCCACTCGCTCTATATTTGCAGCAAGATTCTGCATCTATTGAACTTCTAAATACGAAATTTAACAAATCAATGAAGGGTCTTACCTCAGTTTAACAGATAAGAAAAAAAGATGTGGAAAAATCACAGTCTCTAAGGTCATACAAGGCATCTGTAACAGAACCACTACCAGTGTATATTGCATATCACTCACTTATCCATTTCTTTTCAGTATATTTTTTCCATTTCTCATTCTTGAAGACTACGAGGTACTTGCTGCCTGGTGCTCCTGGAAAGGGAGGGCTGCTGCTGTAACAAAACTTCAGCCTATTGGAAATTAGGGCATAGGTGAACTAACCCCATATTACTGTGGCTAGGTGTTGCAGAACAGTACCTCCCATAATAAAATGAATGTCAAACAGATCTGATGAGATATTCCTAATGTCAAAGAAAGTCTGCAACAGTGTGTGAAATGGGATCATTGCTTGCTGGACATCAAGCAGTTTAGTTTCAGCGTTTTATATCAGCTTTCCTCCCCGCCATAAAAAAAGACCTTGCACTGTCTCTGAATGGTTCCTCTGTATCATTATCTATTAAAACTTTTCCGTACAGTTGAAAGGCTCTCTCCAAATAGTGTTTATTAAAAGTGAAGAATGATGTTATCCTTCCCCATCGAAGCACCTTTTTTGTGCTCTGATATCAATAATTAGGAGTAAATGTATATTTGATTGTTTCAACAAGCCACAGATATAGCACCATGATTACAAAAAACTAGAGAGGCATCCTCCTTTAAAGTTTTATTGTTATTAGATTGCATCATCTTAGGGCAGAAAATGGTACTGTATGTTTGTGCTTTATCTCTAGTAGTTTTAGATTTCTTTCCCTCTCAAAGCCACAAGTATTCAGAAGAGATTTTAAAAGTTATTTGGCAAATTAATAACGGATATAAACAAACTGCATCAAAGGGGAAACATTAACCAGTATTTTGGAGGACTAGACAACACAAGAAGCAGAAGTCAGCTAAGATTTAAAACCTTTCTCAGCAGAACTTAATTCACTTGTGATTTCCTCATAACAGAAGTATTAAATCTTCATTTGCAATGTAGATTTCCATATCTACAGGGAAGTTTTATAGATTTAAAATGCCAGCACTAGAATCAATGTAGCATTTTGTAATACACTGGGTGTGAATCTCTTATTTTCTCATCAGGGTTCTGATAGCAAGCCACTCAGTGGATTCCATTACAGCAGGGATTTATGTTTTTCTACCTCAGAGCTCCTGACCTAGCCAAAATTGCCAAAGTCCCAATAATTACTCTTGCAGCCTAAGGATGTTTCAGTCTAACCAATGCAATTGCTTGCTATTCATGGAAGTGTCATTAATCAGGACAAACTCTTTAATTATCAACATAGATGTTACATGTCCTCCTACAAAAACTTCAGTATCAATATATTATCAACTACACAAAGGGCCAGTCATGCTTCTATTGAAGGCTGTAACCGTATTGGGGGGGGAGGGAGGGAAGTGTTACAATTTAACCAACTAATAGCAGAATCAGAGCTAAAATCCAAATATTATGAACAGCTAATGTACACTGCAATATTCTAGTTTTTAAAGCTTTATATTGTAGGCTTCGTAATACTTCAAAATATGGTTCTGAGAAGCAACTTGCACTGCGGAAATAAGAACACATTTGTTCTGGCAGACTAGAGATAAGTTACAAGTTTACACTGTTCTATTATGCAACTGCTTGGTCTTGACTGTAAAGGTAAAATAAAATAGTATTCTCTGAATAACCCAACTGTACTACCACAACAAAAGTTTCAGGTTCACAAAGAATTACAGACCTATTTGAAGCTTTTCTCCAGCCTGTATGATATCAGATTTTTCAAAACTAAGCTTTTCATAGCTGAAGAAGTCAGATGTCAAATTTCCTACTTGTTATAAAATAAAGAAATAAACCTTCCACTGCTACTTGTTTACATGATCTCTTAACCACTACCTCTAGCCAACTGAAAAATTAAACTTTGCTTGTAATTTAACATTTAACTAAGTTCTTTTACAGCTTGTCATAATATTCAGCTTCCTTTCTATATATATATATTAATATTTATATTTTTATATATAAATTAACTTAGGCTGTTGAGCTACACTCAGAAGCTTCACTTGTTAAAATACAGGTGTGAGATTGAACTTGGCACACAACAAGGAACAATTCAACTCCAGAGGGGCCAGCCTGTAACCAGTTTCAGCTTCCTCATCTCTCATCTTGAGATGTGAACCTTAGAGTGTAGTGGATGTGCCTAAAGGTAAACTACACAAGCTGAAATATTGTTAGGGCATATAACCATAAGATATTGGTTTGGGTTAGGAATGACTACATGGATTTCTATATCACTATGATAAAGAAATCACAGTGGGATCAGGAAACCTTTAAAGGCTCTAGAGCACAGTCTCTTATTTCTTGGAAAATGAATACATCTCCTCATCTTATAAACCTGTGTTATCAGTGTTTCATATGGAGTAGGTGAAGTTTAATGTCAGAGGAATAACTATATAGAATAACTACAGAATAATAAGTATAGCTTTATAATCCTGATGATTTTAAACTTCATAATGAATCTTGAAAATTAAATTATATAAAAGATTAAAATAACTCTAGCTTTATAATCCTGATGAGATAATTAAAGTAATTAGAAATTACACCTACTTGAAAACTCGGTCAGTAAAAGCACCTTTAATCACAATCAAAACCTTTTCTTCCCTGAAGAAAGAATCTATTTTCCATATTACAGCTTTCTTTGGTAGCCTACCATTCATTTTCTTCAGACAGCGATTAGAATAAGCCTTGACAGTGGTTGGAGAGAACACATTAAGAATGATTTTACATAGTTAAAAAAAGAAATCAATATGTCATTCCTGGCATTCAGAACTCTTTTCAGCTGACCTTCTATTCCCCACGCCTGCTTCTCCTTGTTTCTCAGAAGAGCTTTCTTCCCAGAAACATCTGCCTCAAACACAAGGCATTTCCTTGTACTCTTAGACTAAAGGTATGAATTTGTAATGCAGCACACTCCAAGGCACTCTATCAGAATTTGTTTGCTTTGGTACTGTTAAAGACAGACTCAGTAGCATTGCAAATGAACATCCTGCATACTCCTTTCCTCAAGCATCATCTTCTTGTCTGACCAGTGTAATAAATACATACAGGGAATATTGCTTAAGACAATTGCAAGACTCTGCTCTTTTGCAAGTCTTAGAAAAACTACAAAAAGAATATAGTAACCAAGATGGACTGAATGCAGGAACAGGCTGAGATGCAGCTCTCAGAAGAAAGATGACAAACATACCATGTTATGCTTCAAAGTTCAAAAAATTTCCATTACCTTGTTTTTCAATTTTATCCTTCTTTCAGATATCAGCTTTCTGCTATTTTTTGTATTTCTGGTGGGGGGGGGAGGGCCAAGGGAAAAAGGATTTGCCAGTACTTATACTGTAGTAGTGCACAGCAGTACCAGCCAAATCATGGCTCATTTATGCTGGGTACTATACAAAATTCCTAGCCCAATGAATTCAGCTTGTTTAATAAGCAGTTAAGACATGAGGTAAGAATATATGAGGGTTTTTACTGAATTTGACTTGAGAGCCACAAAAAGTAGCACTGAACCTAGTTCTCCTACATCCCAAGTTCAAAATCATCCTTACAAAAAAAAAAAAAAAAAAAAGGGGGTTTTCTAAGGCATCTTTTTCTACCACTCCAGTAATGCTGGCAATTATAAGATTTGGGATGATTCTCAGTCTCAACTAATGCCTTGGCATCAGTCTGCTTGGGATGATGGCAGCTAATGGTGTTCTCTTACCACACTAACACTAGATTTAGGGTACATTCCTTCATCCTATGATGCATACCTCCTCCTCATTCAGACTGAGAGAGCATCTGCACCTCTGTACTTCTGCTACTGGTACACTGAATGAAACATAGTATAGAAGTCAATGTTACTAGAGTTTAGAATGCAGAAGGGAAAATAGAAGATTCTGGGAAAAGAGCACAGAGTAAGGCTACAAATAAGTGCTTCTGCAGCTACACAGAACTGTGTGCTTTCTCACCAGTCTTCCAGTCTTCCTGACTGCATGCGTACAAACTGTTAGATTCAAGAAATAGCCAACAAAGTTCCAGCCTGTAGCATGTGGGATCTCAGTTTTGGTGGCACGTGGGAGGTGCCAGTGAGTCTTAAGAGAGCCACCTAGCATTGGGAAAAATTACTTAAAAGTTGGCCAACACTTTGAGTAAAATCAAAGTCCAGAGAATGGCACTTCCACATGAAATCGCCACTTGCTTGCATTTTTCCAGCCACTAATACCAATTTGGTGGCAAAGCTAATATGATTTTGCCAGAAGTTTGTCTTGACCAAGTTGTCATTGGTAACTGCCAAGTACTGCAATTTTGTTGGCTCTTAGAACAAGTTTTCTCAGATTTTAATGCTCTGCCTAAATCCCCTGCCACGAATCACTTATGAAAAATCATCGTTAAACCATGTTAGGATCATGCTGCCCAGCCGTCTTATGCTGGCACTTGCTCACGTCAATGTGTCAAGTCTTCAGTAAGAGGTTTCCAAAATTTGGAACAGCTCCTGGCTCTATGTATAGACTCTAATTCAGTCAAAAAACTGTCTCTTGCTTTTCCTATATTTGACAAGCCGATGGGAAATCTGCTTTAGTGTACAGACAAGAAAATATTTGCTGTATGATCTTGCTGGGAAAATTGTTTATGAGCACAGAAGCACCCTTGAGTAGTTGAGACCTCAAGTTCAAGTCTTACAAAAGTACACAAATTTTGACTGAAATCAAAATATTTTCTGCCATGAGTGCCTTCCCTTTACAGGCCTTGACAAGGACCAAGTGAGGGACTGACCTTTTCCTACAATACCACATGGTATCTTTAACACTTTAAATGACAAATATCTTGGAACCACAGAACTAGTACATGTTAATCACTCACAGATTTAAGACTGAGATTACATTGGGGGACCTGTATATCTAGCTGCTCTCTGAGAAAGCTAGTTAAAATGCAGACACAAATATCATTATTAATAACAGACAATGGCTAAGGGCCTCACTCTGGGCCTATGAATATTCATCCCTTGCTGAAAAGAGCTCTATTTCAGTCTAAAAAACAGAGTTTCTGTTTACTTCTTGTGCCTTAATTTTTATAGTTTAAATACCTGAAGATGCTTTCCTTTTTAAACTCATCTTCCTACCTTTACTATAATTTCAGAGTATTTTTCTTCAGACTTTCACACTTCAATGTTAGCAAGGCACTAGGCATGTCCTTTTCAAGCACACGAGGTTCTTAATAAGAAAAGTAAAACCCTGATGGATAAAATGTTTTACATTACACAGAACTCATACAAAAAAAGCTGAAATTCTCACTGAGGTTATACTCCTATGGACTTGTAGTTTGAAGATAAGTGATTTAGCAGCTCAAATGCCACTAGGAATATGTAGTTAGGCTCCTACTCCTGAATGTTTCAGTCTGAGTTTAAAATAATCATGCCATATGTTAGCACAGTGAAAGATGTTCTTTAACTGAGGCAATTCTGTTTTAAAACAGATTAAATACAGTCAAATATAGATCTTCTAAACAGAGTTTTAGCACCTACCCCTTTTCCTGCCCCAAATGCTACTGAACACTTTCTCAGAAATATCTTTACAAAACAAGGCATTTATTTAGACTAGCTCATTCTAAAATGCAGAAGTTTCAGTCATATTAATGCTTCAATAGCAGTAAATTTGCAAGCTTATGACTCACTCCATTCACCAGCAAAACAGGAGGAAGTTTTTGCTGTGGGAAAGGTAGCATAAGGGCAGATTAAATCAAGCTTGCTGTCTATTGGCAGAAACACTATATATAGCCTTCTGCTTTCCCTTTTGTAGCTTTGGGGAGACATTATGGGTGATACATGGACCTATTTAGCCCCCCTCCTAGAATCCCTTCTTTCTCCTCTCCACACTGACTTCTACAGATTCACAACACATTTGCCATATTGCAAGGAATGCATTGCTTTCTGCTCCCTGGAGTCTAATGCTTTTGTCCCTCAGTGAGAGGCTTGCCATTTTTAGTTCTTTTGGGGAGCACATAAGGCACGGCAGTCTAGCAGTAGATACAGAAACACTGTCAAATTAAGAAATTCTACATCAAATAGGGCAGGTGCAAATATTGCTACAGAACTCTGGTTGTGCTGAGTCATACAGGTTGCAGGGGCCTAACTAGTCTCTACCTGCAGAAGCTCTCATGAACCCTTGCCTACTTCCTTGGCTGTGCCATGGCTGGATGTTGACTTTAATTAGGAAAGGGTAAATGAGAAGGAAACAAACACAAAAGATCAGTAACAATTATACTGAATACAAGTCTTTACTGAAGAAGAGATACTAAAAGAGGGATCTCCAGATCATCTAGCTCTCAGTGCTAACTTAAAGTTCAAGATAGTCCTCTGCTTCCTTTTCAATAAATGAAGAAAGGAAAAGTTTTCCACAGAAGGTTTGCTCTGAACCCTGTCTCCTCCACCCCGGCAGGATTCTGCATTTCCCCATTGGCTGTACAGGGCAGATGCATGTTCTAACATTAGCCATAAAACACCAGGAAAGAACTGTACAAAGAGTACAAGTTTTGAAGGCAGACAATGGATCCAACTGTGCAGTCATGTGCTGATTACAGCAGAAGAAAGTCATCACAGTGAGAAGCAAGCATTTTCCAGGCAACCTCTGCCATTACCCATTTATGGCAAACTTTAATATTAGAATATTTATTTAGATTCAAGTCATGGTTAAGAGGGGTCAGCTATTTCTCATGACATTAATTTCTTATAACTACTATTAAATTACCAGTGGAAGAGCACTATTCCAAATGCAGATCTGGGTAAGAAGTTTGATAGGAACCCTATAGAGTACAGACTATTTCACACACTATTTTTCCCTGCTCAGTTCTGATGCTGAAGAGATCTGTTGTTCTTCATTCATAATAAAAGCTCTGCTCAAATCCCTAGAAGCAGAGCCATGTTGAAAACATGCAGAATGAACAAAGCAGTTAAGCTAGCACTACCAAAGTAACGTTAATTCCGAGATGCAGGGAATTCCAGTACTTAATCTTATAATCTGAATGTTAAACTAATGTAATGCTTGGTTGGGAGACAAAATATCTAGTGACATTTTCAGTAGAAGAAAGCAGTATCGGCTTGGAAAGCAAGAATGACTTTTACCGAACGTGGCTTGAGAAGCATGCAATAGTTTTGCCTTGGCCATAAAAAAAAAAAAAATGAATTCAGTATCATAGTAATGACTAGCTCAGCATCAAAGTCACCCAAAATACAGATCTATTTCATTCTATATGCTTTTCCATACAGAGGTGAATAGTATTTTCTAGCTGAGAGTCTCCTTTACGTTCTCCAAGTGTTGTTCAACCTGAAAAAGAGTCCCAAACCTAAAGCTAACAGGTCTCCTGCAACTGATGTGCAAGATTCACACAGAGCATGATAGAGACCTGGTCATGTGAGCATATGGATGGCCTATTCATTCACATGCTACCTTGGAAGCCTTACAGGCTTCTTATATGACTTTAGACTTTCTATACCCTACCTTTAGAATATGCTAAGGGCGCTGTCTATTTCACTGTAAAAATACAACTAGTGTTACTAAAATAGGGAACTTAAATTTATCTAACTTCCCTGTATAGAATACTTATACTTGCTTATAACCAATTAAGGTGTTTAGATGTGCATACTCCTGCTGTGTCTTTGCAGTATTTTGCCCAATTAAAAAAAAAAAAAAACCTTACATAAATCAGCATCAGGCTCTTTCAGTCATGCACCATTCTATGGAGCATAAGAGATTCCTTTGGTATCAAATAAGGATAATCACCTTATTTGCAGAAGCATTCTGACAACAACTTCATTAGTGGCTAACGACTCATGCTTCAGTGATTATCACTGCTGTGAAGCCAAAGGGAAATTATGTCTGAAAATGAGACTGAGTCTGAGAAGAACAGCACAGTGAAAGAAGATGATGTGGGCTTACACACTTACCTAGCAGACTGA
Organism: Dromaius novaehollandiae; assembly: GCF_036370855.1. Taxonomy (NCBI): domain Eukaryota; kingdom Metazoa; phylum Chordata; class Aves; order Casuariiformes; family Dromaiidae; genus Dromaius; species Dromaius novaehollandiae. Next base: position 27,553,151 of record NC_088106.1, on the reverse strand, counting down.
ACTGCAAACAGCCACTAGCTACTGAATGCAGCAGAATGTGCTTGGGTAAATAAGGCTGTGTCAACAAAACCAAACGAGTAGTTAGGCTACATGGCACTTCTTAACCAAAATCATTTAACTTCCCAATCTTTGTGTTCCAAGAGGTTTTGTGTAATTTTTGTGTAAGAAGACTGATACAACAGCCACACATACATACCAAATTGTAACCTGATGCCTCCTGTCTGATATGAAGTGTATGAAAATACCAGCCCAAGAGTTTTCTTATTAGCCATATAACCCACAGTTCCTATGGGGAGACAAACAGCTACACATTTGAGTTTCCTGCCTTCAGCTATGATCCAAACAAGTCTATAAAAAACAAGCTGTAACTCTGTTTTATATGTTATCTCCAACAGCTGTCATATTACACATGCTCATTATTACTGTATTTGCAGTAGTTGTTAATAGTTCAGAAGCAGCCAGAATACAAAACTAATTTTCAGAAACTAGAAATGAAGGATGTAACCACAATGCAAGCTACCTTGCTACTAAGCAAAAGAAAATTAGCTTTTTTCTATATAAATATCTCAAAATTTTTTATATAAATACACTTTTATGGAACTTGCATTAAAGGAAATAATAGCAAAAAATCCCACAACCCAGGTGTGGAACATTACTTATAGAAGTTTTCATTCACAATAGCCACTTTTTATATGCTGAGTAGGGGGAACTTTGGGCAAAGCAGAGCTGGACCTCTTCTACAGACACACCATTTCCCACTAGGGCATAGAGTCTGAGGGCTGTCATGCCTCTGGGTAACTTTGCAAAAACATAGAACAAGTTAACTTGAATCATATAACCCATTTCACAGTCAAGCTGTAACAAAGAATAAGATGGTAAGAGCATACAATAGCTAGTGGAATTCAGATTTTTTTTGCACTGTTGTTGCTTTATAAAATATATCACTTCACTATACTGAAAAGAAAATCATATGAAACAGCTCCCACAAACAAGTTTCAGCCTGCTCTGCTTTTATTTATTCCCACTTTGCAGAGTGTAAGGTGAGGCTCTGTGACCTACACTAGTGATTTTTGCAGCTAACAGTTTTTATTACCTTGGAGGAGTCTTTCTAATATGGCTCCAGCTTCCCTCAGCAGGCTTAGGTCTCACCTGCAGCCTTGCCTATCAGAGCAGCACTCGTAGCCAGACCGAGGATGAGTTTCTCCCTCACCTCTCAGGCGGGCAGTGAGGAAACAGGCAGCGAGCAGCCGTCCCCACAGCACTCACCTCAGCGTCTGCGCGGGCCGTCGGCAGTCAAGCGTTAACGGTCGGGCACGCGACCGCCTCTTCCCGCCTTTTCTCTTCAAATCGCCGCCGCCAGGGGCGCTGCCTCGCGCGAGCGCCCCCCGCCCCGTTCGCCTCTAACGGCCCTTGCTGGGACCCGGTAACCTTGGGGAGAGGCTGCGGCTCCTCTTTCACCTTCTGCAGCGCAGAGGGGCGGCTGTTCCTCGGGGGCCGCTGAGGTGAAGCTCTCTGAGGCTGAGTAACGTCTCCCTTGGGGCGGGCTCGTGTGCGCAGGGCCCTGCCGGGAGCTGCTCAACGGCCTTTCCACCTCTCGCCCTGGGCCGCCGGCACAGCGCAGGCACCGCGCCGCTGAGGGGCCGGCACCCGCGCCCTGGCCCTGGCCCTGGCCCTGGCCCTGGCCCTGGCCGGTGAGCAGAACATGGCCTCCCGTTCTCCGCTCTGCAGCCGCAACGCGCTCATAGCTGCGGACAGGGTGCTGGGAGAGAGCTCAAGGAATATGAGTTACCTCCAAGCCGCTGTGAGTTACCTGGGGGAGCTGCAGGGCCCAGGCGCAGAGCTGCCGTTTCCCGCGGCCACAGGTGGGGCTCCCTGGAGGCAGTGGTGTGTTCTCTCTGGGGCTGGGGCAAGCTGCATCGTTCTTCACGCTGGGTGATGCGGGAGGGTCAAATAGTTGATATTTTCTGGACCCCCCAACGCCCCTGCTGCTGGTAGGGTAGCAAGGAACTGTGACTGAAGCACTGTATGGGCCCAGCAGCGTGAAACACTAGCTTGGCATAGAAGTGGCCATTATTTCTCTCTAGCTGGAGAAAGGAAGTTACAGTGACTAAGAGCTACTGTTGTTTTGATTTATTTTCAGGTTTGAGCCTTTAGAATGTGCTTGGACCAGAATTTCTACGGTTCCCTCTGACTGTGGAGAACAGCAGGAGCTGATGCGGTGGTTGTGTGGTTAAAAAGGTATGGCACTTACAGTGTACCCCAGCCCATCCGCTGGGCCATAGTGAAGAAGAAAATTACAGTATAACAAAGTAGAGTAGCCAAATGTGTAACAAAGATAATTTTCCTTAGCACTAATATAAACCCTCTGGGACTTTGTGCAGGTTAGGCAGTCTTCAGAGGTGGTTTTGTTAATCCCGTGAGTAAAACGACTAACCACAGCTGCCACCATGCAATTTGAATGTGTTCTACAGTGTCATTCCAGTAAGACCACTTATGTTTTTCCATTTAATGTTGTGTATGTTTTTCTGCTTTTCTTGTTTCCAGTCAGAGCCTATAAAACAAGTCTACTATCATACTGCTGTAGTGACTTTTTGGGAAGATAACAGTCTACACATCTAATTCTTGGTCTTGCAAACTGCTGAGCATGATAGGTGTAATAAACCATGCATATAGTTCACTGATTTACCCATTTGGTTAGTTATACATGCATGTGAATATTGTGCTAGACTGAAATTACATTGCTAGTTAATCCACGTATAAATGTATCTTTTAAAAAGCAATAGAAAATATGGACCACTGCTGCTCTTCATCCTTGAAGAAGATACTGAGCATTTTCAATTATATCAGTTGGGTGATTTTAATATTAAAGTAAAGAATATTAGTATCAAATGATGTAGTTTCACTGCTGTGAGCAATATGATCATTTAAATAAATGCCAGTGAGATCTCTACTCCTTCCCCCCCCCCAAAGTGTATAGTAATCATATCTAAAGCTGTGCATTTTTTTATATGTTCTACTTCATGGTATTCTGCACATAATATTAATGGATATCAGTTTCTGCAGTGCAGCTGCATGTCTCTGGCAAGTTCTAATTTTTGTAATGTAGAAATGTAAAGACAATAGCTTGTGCTCAGTGAAGTAATACTACCAACTGTAAGTGTTTGGAATACACAGATTGTGGTCTAAAATCGTTAGGTTAGAAAGAAATGGGGTGATGTGTATGTGGGCTGGAGGGAAAGGTCTCCAGTCTCTATCATTGCAATACATCTGAAAATATCTATAATTAGGAGGGTATAAAGCTCAGAGTGTAAAGCAGATGTGAGGAGCTTGTGGCCTGGAGACCAGACATACAGCTGTGAGCTGTATGAAATGAACTTGTAAGCTATGCTTTCTTTTTTGTATTATTGGATGCCTACAGAATGTGTAAATATGATTGCTAAATGTGCCTGAAAGGTCTATGTGTCCCCTAGTAAGGAAGAGGTTTCTTTACCTTCATTATAATGCATTCATGTGACTCAAACTCAATCCTGTTTTCATAAATGTGCAGTTATTAAGATTCCAGAAACTGTACTACTGTTAATGTATTTCTAGAATAGTACAAGTACTATAATTTTAAAATACTGTAAGTGGTGGTTAAGTTGCATCTCTATGAAAAAAGTAGTTTGTGTTGTTTCTGAATCTCTAGAAGGTCTAATCCTGCAAAGGCTATCACGTGAAATCCCATTTGACATTGTTCGTTGGAGCAAAAGTATTTCTCAAGTTTTGGCTTATTCTGATGTTAGGCCTATGACTGTGTCATACTATGCTGTACCTACAATGGTTTAAAAATTTACATTTTATAAATGCCTGCAAATACACAAGATGAAAAATAATGTTTTTGTAGTCATTTTTTTCCAGGTTACAATGAATAATTTCAGCTTAACATTTAATAAAAGGAAAAAGCAGCTGTGAAATTGCTTAACACACATTTGTTGTATGCTTTTGGTATGAGTGGAGGAATTCAGAAATGCATAAGGGAATTTCCTTTTATAATGTCACTTTATTAGCTAATTCATTCAAATGCAAAAATTAATGGCAATTCAGCTGCACAGTCTTAATGGCCTAATCATTAAATTGTATGGGAGTTACTCTAATAATAATTAGAGAGAACTCATTTGTTATTAATGTGGGGGCAGTGAGCATGTCTTTAAAATAATAATCCAATTAACATCATTAAGTGGAAATTTTATAGAGTTACCCAGAGCATTGGTGGCTGCTGCTGCCATTTGGAAATAGTTTTTCATAGCATCAGTTAACAGATCTCTAACAGCTACTGCCTGGTCAACCTGACTTTTGTACTGTAGGGTGGTCACTATGATTTGAGGCTGGGTTTGCATTTGTTGGAGAGATGCTGCCCTAAATCATCTCCTGACTTGAGTCTTTGTTATCCAACAGTGCTTGTCCCCTGATTCTGAAAGCTTATGTGGTATGCCCCCAAAATGGTTGGGCAAGCCCTGAAAGCCTATGTGTTTTAAGGCACAAATCAGTGAATAATATTAGATGCCAGAAACTAAGCAGGCTAAGCTGTTGGCAGGAAGGAAGAACTTTATCCAAGTTTCTACTATGCTTAATTTGTCTGATTTGAGTGGTTGCAAAAATGTATTTACATAGGGTTGCATAATGGTCTGTCTAGGTATCGGACATACAAAGTACTGATCAGGGCAGGAGAGGAGTGTAATTAGTGGGTAAGAAACTTTGTATTAATAATTTGGTAAATGATGCCCCCGTAAGAGCAAGCTCCTTAACAGCATGAGTAAATGTATTTTTTCAGAGGAGTCTGTCCAGTCTGAAACAGACAAGCCACATAGGATCAAATTCAAGGAAAGAGAAGGTACATCTCATAACTTGTTTGATATATTTATAACTCAAGTGGTTAGTTAATGCAGTTAAAAAGGTCCTACTTTCATGCAGAGATTCCAGATTTTTCTGATACTGTACTTAAATGTGTGAAGCAACAATAAAATAATATGCAGATATATATTTCTTTGCATTTATTAAGAAGATAATAAATCATGGGAGAAGTTGATTGGTATTCTAGGAAGGTCGTTAGCTAAAAAGGCTGGCCTTGGAAGCTGTCCTACTGAGCTAGAGTTGAAAACTGAGCCTAGCTTCTACCTAATCCTACGCGCTATCAAGCCAAGTAGGTCTACCTAACAGATCAAGCCAAGTAGGTCTACCTAACAGATCAAGCCAAGTAGGTCTACCTAACAGATCAACGTGCAATAGACTGACTGCTCAGTGGATGTCTGCGTTAGCACTTAAACCACGTCTGTCCCTGAGCTATTATACTGTGGATGACTCGCTGCCAAATACAATGATCTGTATTGAAAGTTGTCTTTGATAAAGGAAGAATCCTCATTTAGGGGATTTAGGCTCAGCTTTGCATTCCTGTACTGACTGTGCTTACACTTGGGCTGTTTGCCAGAAACAGGTTTGGACCCTTCAGGAGGAGGTGACTGGCAGAGACTAGAACAAGCATGTTAGATGATTAGTCCAACTGCAAGCAAGAATTAAATGACTTGTTACCTTTTTTTGTTGTTGCTGTTGATTGACTGATCACATGAAATCCCAACAGTAGCTCTTGGCCTAGTCATTCAGGGTAATGGTGATGCAAAGGCAGGCTTGCAGCTGGATTTGCTGGTAGTCCTGTTCTGAGTACCAGAAGTGACCACATTATTCAAAAGCCAGTATAATTATGAGTTGATACAGCACTGTTGGCTAGACATGTAAGTTGCTGTTATACTATGGAATTTAGTTGAATTCCCTCTTTTGCATCCTTCCCTATTTACTTACCTATATTTTGATAACAATTTCAAACTTTTCTCTGCAGCCATAAGGTCAACAGGCTTTAAAATTGACTCTTTTTTTTTCCCCCTCCTGAAGTTTCATATCTTGTGATAAATTGCAAGATTCAGCAATCCTGAGAGTTGCTGAAGTGAGTATCTTTCCTGTCTTAGGTGCAGTTACTGATTTTCTCAGTCAGCTGTTCAGGAAGGAGGGTGTAGTGTAGGTTTTGCATTACAATAGACAACAGATTTTTTGAAGGTGTGGTCTGTAGCCAGTCCTTCAACAGGAGTCAGTCTTTTTGGAATCTTGACATATATTGCATCAGACAAGCATTAATATGTCTCCAGCAGTTGTCACTCCTCTGTGACCAGGGCATCTGCTGGATGCCTGTGTCCCTCAGGACACTTCTAGGCAGAAGAGTTCGCAGTTGCATGCTGTACTGATGGCCATGTGCTTTGTGTCAGCCAGCAGGGGAAAGGCTACTGAATTACGGTGTGGTTTGAGGTGTCTTGTAATGACAAGCTTATGTGAAGCTGGGGGCAGTTGCTACTGTATTGGTCTCATTGCCTAAAGCCACTCTGGCCTTTCCCAGTCCCAAGGGAGATTTTCTGGGGAAGGTGGCATTGCTTTCACACCTCCACAATAAGAAAAGCAGGTATGAAATGTTAGCAGTCTCTAATAATACTCATAATTGACAGAAGAGTTTACCCTTGGCAAGACCATTTTTAATAACAAGGCTATTGGTATTCAGTATAATGGTGTCCCTGGAAAGCAAATAAAATCCCCACACAAACTGTTGCTGTTTCCAGCATCCATATTGGGGAAAAAAACGTTAAATAGAGGACCAAAAATTGGGGAAGCCAATGGAAGAAGAAGAAATCCAGAAGAGCCATAAATGTTGAGCTTCAGCTGGTGGAAACTGGTGTCTGGATTAAAGAAAAGTGTGTAGCCTTGCATCAAGCTGAAACCTTTACCACCATGTCTTGACTTTTTTCAATATGGACACATTCATCCCTTCCCCTTCTATTCTCCCATGCCCCACCATAGAATTTTTTTTTTAAGTCAAGGAAAAAAAAACACTGCTAAAAATACAAATCCTTATTATCATAAAATCCCTTTCACCACCCACATGAGGGTATGAAAAAGTAGCGAGGAAAGTGTGCACAAAATTGCAGGAACTGGCATGGGAGATGTTAACCTCATTTTTCCAGAGCCAACAGAGCCTGTCAGATGCTGTTTATCTTAGCTTTAAATACATGCTGGGGAACAGCATCTTTACAGTGCAACTCCATTCTCCTGTTCCTTACTAACTGTTTAGGTATTGAAGGAAATGAGATGTAGTCAGGTAAGTTTGAATAGGCTCCCTGCTGTTAGCGTCAGAGCTAAACTAGCTGGACGGTAACATTGATAGCACGACATGATGTGTCCTAAATCAATACTTAACTGCTCATGCTATTTTCAACTGTTTTATTTTAGTGCCTTGAATGGCTCAGGATTTTTTTGCTTGAATCAGTTTTCTTGATTAAACAAGTACTTAGGAAGAAAAGATCATTGCAACTATTGTTTGTAGGTATTTAAAATGACAGTCATTAAAAGTCCAATATTTATATCTGGACATGGACTGGGTTTCCATACTTCTAAAATGCAAACGATAGCTCTTTATTGTATTGCCATATATGAGGAACAAGTAATAAAGATTATTCTGGTTACGTTTTACTACATAAGGTTTGGTGAATGAATACAGTTTTACATGAGCAGTGAAAGTTTCACATGGTTGTGCTTGCCATGAGGGCTGACGTGCTTGCAAACCTTACCTGTTTTGTTGAAGTACTGCTTCAGATTTAATCTGAAGGGATTTTGTGTGAGGGGAGCTTGGGCATAAATGTAGGTTCTCAGGTTAAAATGGCTTGTTAGTGCTACTGTAATTCAGCTCCATGTGAACAGCTTTCTGTGGCAGGATAGGACTCCTTGTAACAGGGGGGACCCAGGAAGTATGGCAAAGTAACCGACCCCGAGTTCTGCACCTGTACTTCAGGCAGCTTGTTCAAAGTCAGCTGTGTGACTGCAGTATAGATAGAACTTGCAAAAAGGCAGCTTAGAAAATGCCAGTGGGAAGGATGCCAAGCTCTGTGTCAGTAACTACTTACCCACTACTGAAGTTACTTTTGCTAACAAAGTTCAGCTGTTTCAGTATAATACTGGAGCTAGCTGGCTGTGTTCTGAAGTCACATCTGTAAAGCCTTCCTACACACGTGCTGAAAAGCATGGTGAACTGTGATGAACCCTTTACCAAACTCCATTTTGCATGACGGTAAGAGTATTTATGCCTGAAGAACGAAGAAATAGTGTCATAAACTGAACAATACTAGTCAAGCGGGGTGGTGCTCCCCACCTAGATGATTTCTAGATCTGTGCCACAAACTACTCTCAAGTAGTGCTAAAATTCAGAAATCATTATTTTTTTCTTGTGTTTCTCCTACTCAAGAGGTAGGCGGTGGGGTTCAAGTACCTTCATGTGAGCCAAAGGACAGCATGGCTTTATTAGCTCTTTCCTTCCACTTATTTCTTCTATATTTGAGAACAAAGCAAAGTGGAGACTTTTCTACGAGGGCTACCTCACTTCTGGGGAAAAAAGCACTTGAGAGAAGATGCTCATCTGCATCAATCCTATGCGAGTCTTATTAGGCTGAGCGGAGATGTATCCTACTTATCTGACAAATATAAGAGCACAATTTGTCCTATTTGTGGTGAATCTCTGCCATGCTCCATGAATGCAGTAGTGAAAATATTTATGGTTCTTAGCTTATTAATATTTGAAGCAGAAGAAGCAAATACATCTCAGAAGTGCATAGCATTCTCAAAGGATTTTTCTAGGTAGAAGTCTTAAGAGGGAAAGTACACGCCTTTCTATAGTAACCACCCATAACAAGCCATCTGTCAACTAAACCTAATTTGCAGCTAGATCATAAGGTACTTGCTGCAGAGTAGGAAAAAAAATGAGAAGAAATTATTGTTAGATGTAGGCCTATCTTATGCCCGCGTCTCCTAGTTAGCCATTATATGAAAATCACATATGGTATCCAAGGTCAGAGCACTAGTCATTATGCAGGCAGCCATCCATATCCACTTATTCTATAAATTCTTAACCTTAAATTGGAGCATTGATGACTTTGTCTCTACAAATGTCTTTGGAAGCTTGTTTGTGAACCTCAGTTTTCACAGCTAGATTTAGTGTGGGAACTAGATGGTTTCAATTTATAGCAAGTTCATTGATGTTAACTACAGGATAATATTGCGCTAAGAATAGTTTTGGTGGTTAGGACCAAGCTATTTAGGAGTAGTGTAAGAATGAGACAAGCATCCTTTAATCTGCACATCAGGACTTACTGTACCACAGTATTTAGACAAGCTTGTGAAAGGAGAGAAAAAAAAACAAAACAAAACACTGAAATGTTTTTTAATCCATGTAAGCCTTTGACATTTGCAGCATTCTTTGGAAGTACATTTTGACACTAATTACCCTGAGAAGTGCTTTGTTAGTTTTTAAACCTTCCTTGTGATAACATGAATAGTAGGAAGCATCCAGTAATACTATGGAAAACAGTGAATTGACCTTGTTCTTGCCATTCATGGCTTTATTCACCATTCTCATATCCCTTTCTCTTTTCTAGAGTATAAATTCCTAATCTATTTAATCTCTCCTCATATAGGAGTTGATTCGTATCTTTAATCCTTGTTGCTTTTCTTTTCCTGCATTTGCGTAATTCTGCTATACCCCTTTTAAAATAGGGACAAGAACTGGAAACGCTCAAGATAGTAACATTCTCTGCATGCAATCCTATGCCATTTTATTCTCTGCTCTCTCTTCCTTACAGCCTTTTTCAGATCATTTCTGAATACCTTGAACAGTGCATCTTCCTGCACAGGCCCATCTGGGAACACACTAGTAAGCTTCTTTTATTGTGAAAAATTGCCTTTCTTTCCTACTGTGTGTTGCTTAGCTTTTATCCAGTTATTAATGCAGTTATGGAAGTATCTTGTCTTTTATCCATAACAGCTCTACAGCTCAAGCTGTAACAGCTTAAGAGCCTTTGTTGAGAAATCCTGACGTAGCTTTTTGAAAATCTGAGTTCACTTTCACCCTTGTCCACATGCTTACTGACTCCTTCAAAGAACTAATAAACTCTGTTTCCTTTCTTTGGAAGAAGTATGCCTCTTTTTTCAGAATTGGTTTAGCCAAGATATCAGATTTAATGGAGAATTACTATTCAAAGTTTCATAGTGTGTTATTCTAGTGTGCAGAGTAGGCTGGGGGGGGAGTGTTACCTTTAGAACTCTGCGTATCTGATCAAAGCCTGTGCAAAAGCAGCTTGGACCGCAGTTGATCAGCTTTTCTTTTGCTTTCCATTATGATTTGCAACTGCGGTTCTGCTAGCACCTTCTTGGCTTGTGACATCTAGCTAGTGACATCATATAATGTTTCCTTGCATCTGGAAGGCAGCCAAGCACCTTAGGAAGGCCTTTTTTTCTTGTGGGCCTCTGTACAGTTACCTAGGTTCTTGTCATCTCCCTGCTGCCTTACTGTAAATTTCCCAGGGTAGCCCTTTACAGAAATATTGGCTGTAATGCAGAAGAAACACCTGTTTTCATAGTGGTATATGTTCTGTGGCAACTGAATAAATAACCAGAGGCTGTTAGAGGAAGTAGTCATCTTGGGTGTTACCAGGTTCTGTTACCAGAGCATGGAGCCATTGGTAGGGGTTACACTTAGCCTTAATAAAAATCGTTGCCTTTATTTGTTGAGTGGCACATGCAGATTGATCAATGTAGCAGAATTGAAAGACATGAGAAGATATCACTCTGACAAAGTGCTTATTCCGTTGTGTACCTAAACCTTTGTAGCTTACCGTCTCAAGCTGTCTGCTAAAGACGGGATCTGATGCTCAGCAGGATCAGGTTTCAGTTGCAAGTTTTTCTGAATTTAGTCTACATGGCTGGGTGGGTAAGATACCTGGACAAAGGCATTTGAGGCTTATATGAATACAGTAGTAAATCAAGTTCATCACAACACAGATTTTTGTTCATCAGTTTCTGGTAGTGTTGGCCTAGTAGTCTGTGTAGTTCCTTATCACATTTGTAGTCATGCAGATCATGTCTTTCTAATTTTGGCACTATGCACTGTTCTTTGGAAATTCCAAAGGCTAAGTTATCTATTGATAATACCAAGCAGTTTCCTAGCAGTTGCCACAGGCCATTTTGACAACAGATCTGAAGAGCGTTTTCCTTTTGGTCAGTTATTATTTTCAATTTGAATGTTTTATATTAAGAATGAGTATTGGCAATACTAGCATCATTCCCATGCTCTCAATTTCCTCCTTTCTTGTAGCTAAGTGATTTTATGGTTGTCCTCGTAGCTTAGGGACCAGCTCAAAAAAAATGTGACTTCTCTGTTGATTTCTGTTCAGTCCAGTACAACACCTCAAACTGTACTGGTTTGAGATCTGCCCGTTTTAATTGTTTTCTGAGTGAAGTCACTTCATGTAATCTTTGTTTTGTTTACTGGCGCTTTTAGGCCCTTAAATAAATTGGAAGGGAGCTGAAAGTACAGCACTACTTGTGAAATGGTTCTCAGCCAGTGAGTTTTCTCTCTATTCTGGATTTGCAATTCTTCCTGGCATGCAAAATCGACTAATTTTTACGGGGTTGAGACTGGTATGTGGTCTGATGTTTTGTAGATGTTAATGAGTGCATTAGTCTTGAGCAAAGAGATAGCCTTAGTTCAAATACCTCACCTCTGCCTCAGTACAGGCAGAAGAGGATGAGGACAAAACGGAAGAAAAAGGAGTAGTTATCCAAAGTCACATAGCATATCTAAGTATAGAGAAAGAAGAAAACTCAGTCTAATGCATTAGACCATGCTTTTAACTTCCCCCTTTTATTTCCTGCCCCTTGCCATATGGATGTGAATGAGGCAGGGTAGGAGAAAAGATTGATGAAGTAAAGGTTTGGAAAGGTCAGAGTTAGTGTGTGGCCTGTACTGTTTCAGTAGCCACATTATCATAGCTAAATGCCACAGAAAGATGCTTCTGATTATATGCTTGATGGAACTACTGGTAGAAGTATTAGGCATGTGGAGAGGGCTTGATAAAACAAGATGAAAGCTGAGCCTCGCACCTGACTCTGTCCTCTTCTGCTCTGTATTGGAAAGTTCTGTTTTCTGGTCAAGTTTTCACTGGTGTTCATGTTGATTTTAAGAAGCCCCAGACACTTTCAGATCCTGAGTCTGATCCTCCTTCCCTGAGAGAGACTGGAAGCAGGACTGAGCTTGTTAGACTCCCCAAATGGGCTGTCTTATAACTACCCAAGTTTTGATCATTTCCCTTGTACAGTTCATGAGGATTTATTGCATCGCTTCAACTGTAGAACAGCTGGATGTGACAGTCTTTAAAGTCTTTTGGAGTCTCAGCAGATGGTCACATTTGGCCAGTGTCATAAAGGGGGAAGTATATTGTTATTTAAAAAAAAAAAAAAAAAAAAAAACCAGACAAACAAACCCCAAACCTTTAACTGAGAAATAAGTTATAATACTATACTTCTGGCAAAGGAAGATTTTTTTTAATATACTTTGCAATGAATATTGATATTGGTAGATGTTTATTTGCAGGAGAATTGATGAGACATCTTCCTAGAGAAAAAGTGATTAGCTTACATGCAAGACCAGCATGTTCATTTGCCCTTGGAGGCAAATAAGGAACCAACCTCCTTGATATAGAGCTATTTTTATCTTCCTAGGAACAGTGCTTATTGTGCATTATGCGCTTTTTTAAAATGCTGTCAGCAGACACAGACAGCCGTTAACCTTAGTACCTCCTATTTAAAGATAGTGCCTGTAGTCAGTTCATTCAATTGTGTGGGACAGAGGCCTTAGGTCAGTTGCTGATGATGGCAGAGACCTGATGCTGAAATGATATGTCAGCTCTTTACTTCCTGCTCTGTTTGGAAGAGTACGACTGCATACATCTGGAATCTAGTTACTTTGGTCAGCGGCTTCCTGTTCTTGATGTTGCAGAGTGATTTTTTTGCAATATCAGCGTTCTTCACATTGAGGCTGGGAAAGGAGGACTTGTATGTAAAGCACTAGATTGAGGCATAGGAGATTGGAACAGACTTTCCCCCTCAGGCAGAATGCCTTTGGTAGAGGTGGGGTGGCACTCACAGTTAATGTGACATATTTATTTGCCCCTGCTACGCCAGCCCAATGGAAGCATCTTCAGGCATCTTTGTATGATAATGGTCTCTGCAGACCAGTCAAGATCTACACTGAGGCTTTCTCTCCTGCTAATACCAGTTATAAAGCTAATGTAGCTGGATTCCCACTTGATACTTGCCTTTTTCAGGTGGGAAAGACAATTGTTAGTGCAGTTCTAGTTGAGTATTTTTAGGGCAGTCATGTTTAGATCAATGTATTTCTCTTGAAATGTGTGTCTTGAGGCAGGCCTCCCTATCACTAGCACAGGTGCTGAGCTCTGAAAGAATACAGAGAAGAAAGTGTGAGGATGAGCAGTTACACAACTCCATCAACATGAGCTTTAATTGCTTAGAGTTTGAAAATACTCTTAGTTCCAATTGGAGGAATCTATTCAAATTTGTTCCCCAGCATTCTGTTTTACCTTGTGTTAACTACATTTACAGTGTAGGCTGACAAGATGTTTACATCAGTCAACCACAATTCTGCCAGGACTGCTAAACATTTCCTGCCAGAGTATGTTGAATGGTTTACATTTGTCAAAGTCAATCCATCCTGGTCTTTTCCTGTCTGGATCAGTACCAGAGCAGTGTCTATACCAGCAGGAATGAACAGCTAGTCAGTTTGTGGGAACTTTGTTATTCATTGCTTCTCCTGAGCTATATTCATTTCCTCCTCTACTTTGCTGAAAGTGTGGTCTTGTGAATTTAAACAGAAGTCTTAAAACCATATAGAGTTGTTCAGTATATCTTTGGTGTATTAAATTTTCATTTATTAGGTTGGGGCTGCTTACTTTTGGCATACGAGCAAGACTTGCAGCAAATTGGATTGGCATGCATTAGTTTGGAACTCTAACTTGAACGGACTGGGAGATTGACCCAGTGATTAACAGACATCCATTTGCACAGAATTTTTTTCCCCCAAGATGCTTGTATAAAATTTTCAAAAAATGATGAAAGAATTTTATTCTTGCAGATACTGTACCTATGCATGTGAAACATGAACAGGCCTTTAATGTGTTTGAGAAAAAGCATTCGGGTAAATTCATTGCACTATTTTTCAGCTGGTATAACCTGAAAGTCCTTCCAACTTGGATCAGGCCTCCTCTTTGCTTGATGCACTGTCTGCTTTAAGCTGTCTAGGTCTCATTTTCAGGGGAAGCATGTTCTGAAGTGGGCCCCTTCAGAAGCAGTGATAGCTTATTTCCAGGGCAGTGTGCTTTGAGTCTACCCTGTATGAAGTGGATGCAGTTAGTTCAACTGCATTCAGCAGTTGCTTTCACTTACAGGATCAACTTGAAATCAATGTATACATGTTCTGGGCTATCCAGGAAGCAGCTGGTAATCTTGCGGTCCTCTGCCTTATGGCTATGTACAAAATTCTTAGATCTTCCTGAGGCCCTCAGAGAGGGAGACACAGGCTGCAACTAGCCTGTGCTTTTATAAAGACTACCAGAATGAACGTAACCACAGAAGAAAATTTGTATAAAAAATAACTTTCTTGTCTGGTTTTATTTCCACTATATCACTATCTTTTGGCAAGTGGACATAGACTAGAAATAGGCTTCTTTATCACTGTTTAGCAACTGCCACATTTTTGCTACCGAGCTTATGAGCAGATACTGCAGTATCTGCTTATATGAGTTAGCAACAATTGGAAGTTTCTTTGGAAAACTGTATTCTAAATATTGATGCTCTAGTTTGTGTTCTGCTTCCTCCTCAACTTGTTACAATCTTCACTGGAAGATGTAAAACTACATTTTCTTGCAATTGAAGTTTCTTTTGCCTCAATAAATGATAGAGGTGTAGCTAGCACTTACAGTACAGGTTAAGATTCAATAGTCTGGTTCCAGCATGTCTAATTCATCTCATGATTTGCAGAAACATGGTAAGCAGGCATTTTACTGTTCACTTTGCCTCTGTTCTGCTGTCAGCGGAATTGACAATGCCCTGTCATCAGGCCTGCTGGAGGCAGGATTTTCTTTGGTACTCATTAAAATGTCATTTTACTTCACAGTTAGACAATGATCCAAGTAATGATCCATTTCTAGTATGGAGAGCCAAAAATACAAGTTGTTGGACCAATGCATTGCAAGACACCTGTGTCTTGGTGGGAAATGACCAGACTGAGATACCAGTCCAGGAAATAGCTATAAGACCATTCCCTTGCATGTGGCCAGGAACATTTATATCCTCAGGGAAAATCTTTCAAGTGGCACAGTTATATCAGATAGAAAGGAGGTCTGGTAATATAATCTTTTTCTCTGAGAAACTGAGTTGAAATGTTGGAGGGGAAGTTATTAGCAAGCAGTAGAATCAGCAATAGGCCTGGAGTCACATTTATCTTCGACTTCACTTGTGGAAAAAGCTTATTGATTGTGATAAATTACTGATCTTAGATGAATTAAATAAGCATTTCCTCTACTGCTGGAGAGCAATGATAACTATTTTCAAGACAGAGACTAGACCACAGGCAAAAATTAGTGCCATGCCGCTAACCCTTTATCTTCTCCACCATGAATTATCTAGTACTGCCTGCTTAGAAAAGAAGGATGTTAACTGACCTCCTACTGGGGTCCGACACAACGCAGTTCTCGTGTTGTTGTAGCATGTCACCCAGTACATCCTCCTGTCTCCCATAGCACAAAGTGTTGTCATCAGATATTGCCCTTTGAGGGTGCCTGTTTGCAATGTTGCGAGTGTGGGACAACTATGCTCTGAATGAAAGCAATGTAGTTTGGCACCAGGGTTACTGTCACTCTAATGTTCACTTTTAATGTTTAGAAAGTACAACAGTTAAAGCCTGCACTGTGTGTGTGTATGGTTTTAGTGGGTTTGGGTTTCCTCTGCCTATTCAAACTCCACAGAATTTGCAGGTATTTTGCTATGCTTTCTTTCCTGTGCAGCTCATAATTGTTACTGAAATATAGCAACCACTGAATATATCCATCACTATACTGTGTTACAGAAAATTTCCCTCTAATTCCATATCTTCTTCTCTTTGCCAGCCATGGTAGTTCACCTGTTTGCCTTAACATTTCATTTAGTATCAAATATTGATGTGCTATATATCCTCTTTAGCCATCTGTCAAGGGTATTTTTCTAAGACATAACTCTAATTTCAGCCTGTCCATTCTGATAGCTGACAAAACTTGCTGCAAAGGAGCTAACACCTCTGAAGAAGGTCAGAAATTTAGGGCTTGACTTGATTTCCTCAACACTTTATGCTTTCTTTCCACATCTAGTTCTAATTGTCTCCAGAATTACGTTGGTTTCCGATCTGCCGACTCCTGACCTTTCCCAAACCTTCAAGACCTTTGGATTTTCCACCGTTCTAGACTCTGTCTTTCTCTGACCCCAAGCACTGGCTGCTCATATGGTTACATATGCAAAACTTTCTGTTCATCAGAACATGGTTTTCAGACTCTTCTGTTTAAATTTCTCTTTATTATTAATTCTAATTGTGCTCCTATTGTATCTGTTACTAGCCTTGCCACCTCTCCTCTAGGCAAGCAAATCTGTTGGTAATTTATTAGGCTGAATGAATGGAGCACAGTTAATGATCAGATCTTACCTTCCCTGCATCAATGGCAGAAGAAAGCATTAACTCATCTAGTTCGATCTCTGCTACATCAGTTCAAATAATTTGATGAAAAATTGGGCTTTGCACTGTAGTCAGCAGTTATTCTTGTGTACCAGAGGCGAGGCCTGTCTCAATAATGTACATTCGCACCATATGGAGATACAAGAAAATAGCTCCAGTTTCTGTGTAGATAAGAACTTGCCCACTGTTTCATATTACCCCTCATTTCACCAATCAGTTTCTTAGAACAACCTCTCGTCAAATGAGCTAGTTTTTCAGTACTGTTTGCTTTTACTGTGAGTGCAATCTCTGCACTCTTTGCTTTCAGACACTGTGATAACTACTCTGGCTGAAAGCTGAAGATGCTTTCATGTAATGCAAGTACCACTTAGCTTCAAGGGAAAACCTAAACAGTTAGCTGTGAGAGTAACTGGATGCCACATCTGAAATGAGTCACTGTTCCTAGAGCACCTCCATGATCCCTGAAGGACCTGTGTATTGCATATCAAGTTACATACCTCTTAAGCTACTGTGTGTAATATGTTGTCGCTCTGCTGTTACTAGATGGGATGGAAAAGGCATATTGATTAGGCAGTATATAAATGACAGTAATAAATAATCAAGGAATTATGGATTGTACCTTAAGTCAGTGGAAAGATTCTCATTATCTTCACATCAGACCTCACACTGAGCAGCATATATAACAGTGGCAGACTTCTTTATGATACAGGTCATTTCTACCCTTCCTTTTGGGAAAGGCAAGTCTTAGCACACTTACCACGTATGCCTGTTTGCACAGTGGTTATATGAAAGCCTATTTGAAATTTGAACGCTTGGAAAATACTGTAAGCTGTACATAAAATGTCTTTTGCTGCCTTGCTCCCCTAGTTCTCTCCTAGCCATCCAGTACAATAAAAGCTTCAACAGATATCCAATGAGACCATTCTTCACAACAGTCGGGGCTATGTATAGGCTAGTAAATGTTCCCTGGTGCTGCTACAAACATGAGCTGGATTAAAATATGCTAATTTCATTTTCACCTGTGGTGTTTTTTTTTTTTCCAGCAGTCAGAGCAAAGCTCAAATAATGTTTAAGTATGTGCATGATTATGTTATTACCTCACAAAGTACTAGAAATACTTCTGTGGCAAATCAGAAGGGAACACTTACAGTGCTGCTTTTGGTTACTGTTAGCCAACCTATTAGGTTGGCTTCACAGACCAAAGTCTGAGCCTCCTGTTTCAGAAAATGCTCTCTGCCTGAGGGATGATTTAGGAAACATAGCACTGTGGAAATCATATATGACAAGCTATTTCTCTTGCAGGGGAGCTAATAAACTGTGCATCAATGAAGAGATTGCAGAGAAATCTACTTGTACCAAGAGTGTTACTATCTGCATATATGGTATACAATTGTGCTGAATCAGGAATATTGTGGTACAGAAAGTAAATGCAGGTTTTCAGATCTTATTGTACAGAATTAGGTGAGGTCATTGGAACCAACAAGTACCTATTTACATAGGGTATTTTGCCAAGAGTATTTTCTTCTTTCACAGAATCTCTGAGGTTTTGTTTAACAAAAGCAGGATTCTGTAAGGCCAGATCTTTCCTAGGGTGGTAGCCCTTAGTTAATGTGGGACTTCATATTTAGGTTTGTCAAGCAAGCACCCAAGCCAACCATGTTCAACTAATTAAGGGAAACTTTGGCAAACTCAAGCTGTAATTTGCTTGCCCTCTGCAGTCATCACCATACTGCAAGATTTACTAGGAGTGGGAGTTTCTCTTCCTATGGCTTTGCTTGGGTTGCTATTCTCAGGAAGTAAGTCAAAAGCTCACAGCTCCTCTTTCTGGTCTGTCCACCGTGAGAACTGGTCATATCAATAAACCTTCAGTGGAACCATGATAATTCTTTTTACAGTTTGTATATGCTTGCAGGAAAAGTTTGTTAGTTAATCTGCATGTGCATAAAGTTAAACCATTGCCTTAGCTTAAAAGCAAAGAGGGCCTAGGGACAGAGTTTACTGTAATTCTTATGTTAGCTGTACTTTGCTGCAGGATACGCAGTGTCCTTAGGGTTTAAAAAAATGGTTTTGATATTAAATCATCAGCTTCCTCTTAACAATACAGCTGGAGTCCTATGAAATCCCAGATAGTGCTTCATATGCAAGAATGTGATTTTTAGCTGTCTGAAGTCCAGTCTCGTATGTTCAGATAATGTGTCAAAGGTAAGGCTGAACTGGTTTAAGTTGATATCAGTAAAAGCAAAGTATGCAGTCTGCTGGAATCTGACAGTTCTGTCACTCCAGTCACAGTTTTAGGATACTATACTCATTATTCCTTTATAGAAAAATCTTCTGGAGGTAACAGTTCTTCCTTCCTGCAGCTAGGCTGGTGCTGGGGGGGAAAGACCAGCTATATAAATGTGGAATGTAGCTGTAGCTCCACTTAAATAATGTGTTGGTCTCGGATCCCCCAAGGAGAGCATGCTGCTATCAAGGTAATCTGCCTGGCTGTAGTATTGCAGCATTTCAGTAACAAGGGAATGTGCTATGCCTTTCTGGATGTAATCCAGTTTTACCCTTCTGTTCCGATGAGATTTAGAAGTCAAGCCTGGTTTGAAATTGGATCTCTGCAGGGAAGGAAGTCTTGCATGTTTTTCAACTTATTTGATTACCATGGGTCAAATTTAAGACTTCTTTCTGATTCTCTAGGAAAGTAGCAGCAAGACCATGAAAACTGGAGTCTGTATTTGATCTCTCTTGCTCATTTTCAGTGCGTAGTTAGAACAATTGTGTATCACTATCACTTTGAAACATTTTTTTTTGGTTGCGAGAATGTTAAATGGAACACAATTGTCATGTCAATGATTAAGTTCTTAAAGCTTTTGTGGCCTCTTCAGCAATGTCATTGTTTACATTCTTCAAGCAAAGTTCCTTAAATGGTTGAAGTTTTATCAAATGGTGATAGTTCCTGTAAAATAATATAATATTTTACCTGAAGTCCTATCATGGCACTGTAATGGTTTGTGTGACCTTCACAGGATATAAAAAGTAGCTATATCAGTGTGTAATGGGGGAAAGGAACCTTCTTAATTTTTTTTTTGAATTTGTGTTTTCATATACACCATTTTAAGGGAACAGATCTTAAAATTTTCATGCAAATTGGTAACTATTGGTTTTCAGTCTCAAATGAGCACCAGTGTTTCTAATAAGTGTGCAGACCTTGCACTCTGACAACCTTCAATGCAGCCACACATTAGGAAGGTTTAAACTTAAACAAGCAAGAATATTGCCCCCAAAGAGACCACTGTTAAACTGCTTCAGATTCTGTATTAAGACTCTTGTCTAAATGACAAGGGAGCTTGTTATTAGGGAAGTAATATGAATAACCAGTATCTTACGCTTCCTTGGAAGGCCAAAGCTTACCTCATTCCAGGATTTTGCCTCCCTTGATACTCAGGAAGCAGTGATTTGACCCTGCTCTTTCCTCTCCCTAGAGGCTGGAGGCCAGTAACATGATGCTGCTTAGGACTGAGTGGAGCTCTTCAAGAACTGGTGTGAATGGCTGGTCAGGTGGAAGTGCAGGCAGGGAAAGACAGCTTAGCCTTCTGTTTGTGTTTAGTGCCCTGCTGTGGCATGTTTATATGGCAACAACTCATAGCCTGCAGGCCAACAGTAGGATAGTGACTATTTGGAGACTTGTGAAGATTTTAATTATTGAAAGAAAGAATAAGACAGTTCTAAAGCACTGCAGTGTATCAGAGCAGCAACCTTGTGATTCTCTGTACTTTTGATCACTTGTCTAAATATATCTGTGATAAATGATTTAAAATATCACATGAAATTCTTTCTCATGGGATTTCTTATTGGCTACCCCAGAATAGCACAGAAGTTGTGTAGTTTTCCCCCGTGAACTAACTACACAGAAGGAACACTACTTTCTTTTGTTAACAGTGCCATTACTGTCAACATTTGGTGATAAACAATATAGGAATATAAAGGATTGCTAAAACCATCTGATATTTCTGAGATAAGAGACATGATATTCGAGACTCTGAGAGCTGTTGAAACAAGGGAGGGAGTTAGGAAGGAAAAGGAGATAAGCTACTATGCAACAGATAATGTGGCCATTCACCTGCTCAATTAATGTTAACAAGCTGTTAGCCTTCATAAGAGGACAGAAGGACACCTCTGAGGCAGGCTTTTTTCTTCAAGGAATTTGGATACGTGTTCTAACCACAAAACATGGGCAGTACTACTTGAGTTCTGGCAAATCCCCTTCTCAGTTCACTGAAGTCAAAATTTTTTGGTTGCCACATTTATATCAGAATTAATTGTTTATTTTGCCTCAGTGAGACCAACATTTACTGAAACAAGCCAACAGCCCTTGTTGGGCTAGGCTCTGGTGACATTATTCAATAGTACAAGGGACGGAAGGAGTGGAAAGATGTAAAATAAGTATGTACTGGTGTGCTGAAAATCCCACTATCCAAAAATCTCTAGAAGAAATTTGAAGATAAAAATGGGAAAGTCAGAAACAACATGGAAAACTGATTAAGCTGAAATGAGTAGGATATTTATAAACATCACCTCAACCACCTTTTCTCTCTCAGGAGAGAAAAGACAAATCTAGTGCTTGGCAGGCAAGCAGAATTTGCTAGAGCTACAAAACTGTAGGCTAACCCTCACTTCCCTCCATTCCAAACAACTTAAAACCTCACCTTCCCCCTAGAGAAGAGTCCTTTGTTCAGCTTATTTAAAACAAAGAGAAAAATGGCCTATAATCTCTGGCATAGAGATTTAGAGACAGAAAAGCAACTTAGGGCAACAAGCGGAAAGGGCATCATGTAATTCTAAGTAAATGAACTAATGAAATGATTTAATGCTTTACAGCTCATCTTAACTCTAGAGCAGTGGTCCTCAGACTTTGAACTGTACATGAAAATGAAAGCATTTAATGTACCATCTAAATAATCCAGTGGGACTTCTCTTCAGCTGCTATACAGTAAGCTGTGCTTCTGCATCAGTAACGTGCATATACGTGAGTATGTGCATCACAAATAGGAAAAATGTACCTCCTATTACAAAGTAAAAGGCAAGAGTAATAAGAATGCAGTCTCAAAATTATCAGACGAGATCGATGAATATGATGTTCTGACATGTAAATCAGACAAGAGTAATACATGATAGTCTTCTCATCGTTATGTTATGTTATGAAGCTAATTTGAAACTTCTGATTGTGGGGAAGGGTATGTAAGGGGAATGCTACATTTTGATTTTTGAGAAATTTCTGCAAGAACTCCAGCTGGTTTTGTGATACTATTTATTAGACAATTATAGAACTAAATGACTTTTTAGATTTTTGTCTTTTTTATAATGCCTTTTACTAACTAGCTTTTAAGAAGCGGCCTGTCACTTCTGCTGTACTAATGGCTGAGTCTCACTTGGTAACACACTTATAGCAATATTTTATCTCAGAAATGAAAGAACACTTACCTTGTCTAAATCAGCCTTTAAGTAACTACCCCTGAAGACACATTTCTTTTAAGAATGACTTATGTCTTACATTGGGCTTTTACATTTTTTTTTTTTTAAATCTTCCTTGAATGCCTTTTAACACTGCATGGAAAGGCACTTTTGGAGATGAAATCAGAGTACCCTGGGGCAGGTAAGGGGCTACTCACTGACTTCTAAAGGAGCTGTGTCCGTTTATCTGAGCTTGGAACCTGACTCTGAGCACCTGGACATGGGCGAGAATTTCTGCTAGTTTGGCTTCTGCCAGGTAATACTCTCCCAGGGGGCTGGGAAGCTATTTCAAATGAGGAGGCAAACAGATTTCAGTGCAACAAAGTAGCTGCTGAAATACACAGATTTTATATCCTTAACTATAATGTAGAGGATTTGTTCAATTATGCTGACCTTCATACATTTATTTACTGATTTAAAAAATACTCTGTGTGTGTGTGTGTATACACGTACATGCACCCTCACTCACCCACCCACCCACTTACACCTCAAAAATAAAGCTGGTTGGGACACAGATGTGAACTTTGCATTGCTCCTCTCCTCTACAAGGAAGGAGGAGAAGTAGCAAGGCCAGCAGTCAGCATCTCCATTAGTCCCACGTACGCTGGTGAAAGAGGAGGTAGATGGCATCTGATGAAATTTCTTTTTTGTGTGGTGATCACTGATACTTTCAGGTTTTCTGCACTCTTATTAAATATTAGTGTGATAAGGTATAGAGATGCATCACTTATTTGTCTATTGCTTTTTTTTGTCTAGTGCATTTTTTGCAGTGCTGCTGCTTGGCTCCTCTGTGTTTTTATTCACCACCACCTTGCCCCATCCTTCTCCTCCTGTCACAGAATCTGAGTGGAACAAACTTAATGCTTGAATCAAATTTTTTTGAATTGGCACTGATTTCTGTCAGTTAAGCAAAATGAAATTGAATGTTCCTGGCACTGAAACTGATAGATCAATTATTCCCCTTGTTCCTACTGTATTTGCTGCAGACTGCAGCGTGCTTTCTCTGTGCAGTTGTGTTTTTAGTTGCGTGTAGGGGACAGCTGGAAGGAGAATCCTGCTCAGGGCTACCTGTACACGTTAGAGAGGCTCTTCCAGGGAACAGTTTGGGACCTGTCAATTAGGTCTCCTCTGCAATAGCCTTTTTCTACTGGTTGTAAAGTCTAACATCCTGGGTTATGGTGTGAATGGTTCCCTGCCATAGTGTTTCTAAAATATTTCAAGGGTTTAAATGGTTTAAATACTTTACAATTAAGTGTGGAGAAGAAATTATGTGTAGGTCAAATGTTCTAGAAGTGCCATCTGGTAATACAGGCCTGTGATACTGGAATCAGAGGATCTAGGTCAACTTCGGGTAGGTTGCTTAAGGCCAGTCTTTCAGTCCTTGGCTCAACTTACAAGCAGCAGGGTTAATAAACAGTGAGATTTTTGAAATGTCATATTGTTAAGCTGCTGAGGGTATAGACTGTGCTATAGGCAATACCTACGTACAATTAGTACTTAATGCAGTCTGGCTGACTTAATGCTACCATCTTCCTAGGTGATAGACCTTAGCAGGAGTGTGTGCGGTTTATCTTCCTAACATTCTTGTTGTGTGGTTACTTCCTTTGTCTCAAATGCTGTCTGGGTTCACAGCAAAGATTGTGGCTTATGGAGTACTAAATGTTCAGTAGTATACCCTAAGGAGGAGTGTGATGGGACTATTTGATCTTTGATAGTCAATCTCCAATCAATCAAGAAAGAACTGTAAGTGAAAAATAGGTAACTTTTTTTCTTTATTTTTTTTTCTTTCCCCCTCCCCTGATGCCAATGTGTCAGCTGAAGGCCCTGATTTGCAAATGAAATCTGCACTGGACCCTGAGTCCATTTGCCAAATGTCCTGATTTAAAAGCAGAAGGGGGAAGTTCCATCCTGTTCAAGGCCTCTGGCTGCTGCAGTGAGGGTGGCAGCTGGCAAATTGGTTTAGCTGCCTCAAATTCTTACCTGTAAAACTGGGATAACAGCAATTCCTTACCTCAGAGGGATTTGTGAGAGAGATCCAATACAAGATTAAGGGTCTCTGACATGATGGTAATGAGGGACCTATAATAACTTATCCAAATATCTGTTGTTTTAGTGAGTCTGTTTATTACAGGTATCAATGCTCTGCAAATGTGATATAAAGAGACTGCAAGAAAAATAACCTCTGAATAGTTCAGAATATTTCTTAGTTTACAGAAAATTCATCTTTGCCACGGAAGTAATTACATGTGATTAATGAATCACTTTACTTTTATAGAGTAATTATGAAACATTCCAAAAGGATAATAAAAATAACTTGTTATTTTACAAAACAGATACAGTTTAAACACCAGCAATTAACAGAGTACAAACTTGAACATATGTACAAATGAAAAAGAAATGTTTAATTCTACAGCTCACTGTAGTTTGGGGATTTCTTACCATCCTATACTCTGCTCATAAAATTTCAGGTGTTTCTCAAATAAGCAAGTTTGCAGTTCCACTGATCTCAACAGTGTTGCAACCCTCTTAAACTAAAAATGAAATTGTCTGAATTAAAAACTGGGATACATAAGTGCCTTAAGGTTTAAGCTGGCCTTAGAGCTTGATGATGGCCTGATTATTTTATTTTATTTTATTTTTTTGAGACATCGTATATAGGCATATTAAAAGACAAATTTTGTCTGAAGAATGCATCAGCTTAACAAGCGTGTGTGCCTGTGTGTGAGGGGAAGGGAAAGGCCTGGAAGTGAAGTGATTTGCCCAAGGTCGCAGGACTTATCAGTAGCCATGTCAAGCATAGAAATTAAATTTCCTGAGCTCCAGCCCAGAGAAGACCAGTCTGTCTCTCTGAGACAGATTCAGTAAAGTTCAATTTTTCTGCCTTTTATCACTCCTTTCCAAAAAGAAATCCCAAAGCGTGAGGCTTCTCCTTATGCATCGGTCAGCTGACCTTCCTATCAGTGCTAGCACTCAGGCCATACATGCTATATGAATTTGCACTTGCATTTCCATTTGTTCTTCTGAAGCTTTCAAGCAGATTTACTATGGGTGCTTATTGATTGAGAAGCATTTTATCTGGGTCTCTTATCTTGTACTTCTGATTACTCTTTGGATGCATTTTATGGGGGAGGGAAGGAGAATGGTTCCTATATTAACTTTAAATGTTTTGAGTCTGAGTCACTGAAGTTTAGCTCACAAGTTTAAAAGAACAACAGGGATCGGTTTGAGTGAACAACACTGAATTTGAACTGCCTTCCCTGGTTTGACCAGTAGCAAATGCCAAAAATGTGCTGGGCTTCATGCTGACTAATAAAGCTTATAATTCCTGTGGGCTCTTTCCTGAGTGAGGAGTTCTGAATGGATATGAATAAGTGATGGCGAGAATCATAGGTTTTCTTTTTGTCAACACTTAGTTGCATGTTTAATCCTACATATGGAATGATATGAGGAGGAGAACCTTTCAGTTCTGGATATGATGGATGTGTGTGGATTGGGGGGAGAGGGGAAGAGAGGGGAGGGAAAAAAGGTCTTTATCCAAAGCTAAAAAATGATAACCTTGAAGAAAGTGTTTTTTTGAAGGCACATGAGGCATTTTGGTTAGCTGAGATAGACATTTCTTTCATCAGCAGATGTTGCTTGTTACAGGCAAACTGTGCTTAATTATGTACATTGTTTCCATGATGGGAGATAACTGCTATCTAGAAGGGGCTGATGTGGCACCATTGATCTCTCCTTTCAAAGGAGCTGAAGGGATGGTTCTAGTAGGAAAGTCAAAAGCACAGCTGATTTGCTAAATTACTTTCTCTTATCTGTGTTTTTTTGTTATTATTGTGGGTTTTTTATATTCTACCTGGATTCAGTATTGACAAGGGAACTTCATAACAGTAAAAAGGAAGAAGACACTAATTTAGGGTGTGTTTCCCTCCCCCCCTCCCTCCCCCCAGTTATCTGGATTCTAGGTTTTCAGTCTAGGTTTTGTCCTTCCTTCCTTGTGACTTGGATGAGGAACTTTACTTCATTAGTCTCTGCTGCCTTATTCTTCCCAAAATTGAAAACCATGTTCTCAGGAGGGGTTTGAGAACAGGACGTGAGTATATCCATGTTAAGGGTGTGAAGAAAGCAAATTTGAGACTCTAGCTAGAATAAAATGATCATATTTTCCATCATCTGAGGTCAAATCTTTGCCTTTTGAGCTTATTAAATACAATCTTTCTGAAAAACTTGCTTTGGACTGATGTTCTGTTATCCCATTTTACAGACTGAGACCTGGCTAATTTTGACAAGAAATATAAATAAAGAAGCAACTTCTACTTTATTCATCCTAAATGTACAGTTGTACGTTTGGAGAGGAGGAAAAAAAATATGTTTGGTTACCATGTCATTGAAGCAGGGTATGGGACCTAGAAAGGAAGCTAGCCAGTCTCCTCATCACAGCAAATCTCAGACATGAAACAAAGTTATGAGAGAAAGGAGTCTGTCAGCTGCTGCGCAAGAGAGCTGTGGGCCTGCCCGCAGGTCCTGCTGCTGAAGTGGCCTGGTGCTTCCTGACAGAGCAATTGGGGATCCCCTTAGCAAGGGGGATGGTAATGACGTTTCTGCTGACTCCACTGCTGCCTTTCTAGGTGTTTCAGTCTTTCTGGTGCTGGTATTAGCTGTGCTGAACTCTGTGCAACCCTGCTAGTTACAGGTAGCACAACCTCACTCTGTGGGAAGTTTTTATCTTGCTGAGGATTCTCTGTGGTGCCTGATGGTGCAGGTTGATATTTTTTTGTTGTTACTGTTCACATTAGAGATATAACTACATTGCTTGTGTAAAGATGCTTATTGGCTAGCACAGTATCCCATTTTTCCTTGAAGCTGAACATTTCACACTTTTTTTGGAATTGTTGTCAGGTGAATGACTTGCAACTAACTCTTTCCTGTTGAAATGTAGCAATTTGAATAACTGGCCCATACCTGCCCTTCCTCCCCAGTAAAAATAGATACAATTTGTATCAGTTACTATTTAAAATGGTGCTAAGCAGACAGACTTGCTGAATGATACAAACATAAGCTGGCAAGAGCCAATTAAAGCTATTGTGTAATTAGAAGTGCATCTGTTTTTGTTATCAGTAATTCTGTGCTTGAAACTGTGTGTGTAACTGGGCTTAATTGCATGCATTGACATAAAAAGGCTGACTACCACTTATTTTGTGGTAGAATTTCCTTGTATTTTTCAAAGCTCTGACATCTCTGCGTACAAAATCACTTCAATTGATATTAGAAAGAATTCACTTGCTGGCTACAGCCTTGTGTTAGTGTCCATTGCATGGAGGCAGCAGAAGAAAAAGTAACTATTGTAATCTTCAGCTGTCTGTGGAGGATTGTAAAGTGACTTGAATGTTCACAGGAATGGCAGGATGTGATTGAGAAAGATAGCTTTGCTTTTCAGACACTGATTTAAGGTTCATGAAATCTGATTTTGAATGAACTTGCACTTCCTTTTCTCCTGTGCACAAAGAGACAGAACTTTAATATATGAGTGTAAAAATACATGTGCCCGGCCCTCCCTCTTTTCCTTAGTCCAGCTCGATAGGAGCCGAAAGCAGCAACCGTGAGGAAAATGCCACTCAGTCTTGGATGGGAGAATGATCAGGGCAGATGGTGACTTCAGGAAATCTAGCTGTCAGACTCTAACCTGTCAGGTCAAAGCTGCAACTTTATAGAGGCTTAACACTGCCAAATGTGGAAGGTTTTTGTAGAACTGAAAAAAAATCCCTGATAACTGGATAATTTCCAGTCTCTGCTCAAAAGCAGATGGATATGAGAGGTTTTTGACTTAACAGTTCTTTAAAAATGTTGATAAAACAGCATTTCTTTTTTTCTTTGAGCAAATAACAGGTAAGCTCTTTTTGTGTGGTTTGCAGAAAAACCTGAAGTCTGAGATACAGTTTTCATGGGGAATTTCATCTGAAATTACTTTGGAAAGAGAAAAGTGATTGAATGGGGTCTTAAGCATGAAAAACATTAAATAGCATTGCCTGTTAGTTCTGGCGGTTTTGGCTGTGTGATAGTCAGTATGGGATAAGGAACCTTGTGCGGCAAGACTTAAATGTCCATCTCTTGCTGGCTGTCAAATGTAATTTGCCAGCCAGCTTTGAATGTGACTTGGATACTATAATTTCATCTGCCTTGTAAATGTTCCTCAATGTATGGATGGATGGTATCTGCTGAGTGCCAGAGGGAGTTTCCTAAAGAAAAAGACTGAGAGACAGGTTAGACTGTTGAAGTATGTCACTAACTTCTACTCACCCCTCTGCTGTAAGAGTTTACTACAAAAGTTGATGTAGACAAGATTCCTAAACATTTGTAACACTAGAACCCCCTGCAAGAAGCACTAATAAGCATTTTAAAACAGAGCAGGCACAATAGCTACACAGCTGTATACATAACACACTGATCCCAGAAATACACTGGGGAAACTTTGCTCTGATTCAGACAAAATGCCTGCAAAGTTAGGTGATGGCTAAGGCGTAATGAGCTGCCTGCTGAACCAGGGGCTTGGGCAGTATTCGTGGTGGTCGTGGAAGGGGACTCTAAAGAATGCACAAGATAAAAGGGATACTGTTTAAAGAGGGAGGTGACTGAGGACCATTTAAAAAGTCTGTGCAAGATAGCAGAGAGATGCCGAGATTGGAACTGAATCCTGTTAGCTCTTGGTGTTACCTCTTTGCTGTTACTGCTTTCTCTGCTGGGCTAGAAGGGGAGCGGTAAGTATGGATACTGAAACTGAACAACCTATCCCACAGATCATGTTTGGTGCAGGTGGGAGGACATGGGTAGAGGATGCCAACTTGCATGAGCTTTGTTCCTTGCTGTTAGGACCAGTTTATACAGTTTTCTCCCCAGCATGGATCAAAGCAGTTTCATGATTTCTCTGGTTTGCACCACCTAGAACAGAATGTCCTGTAAGCAACTGAGATGTGCTAATGAGGCTAGACCTTGTCTTGGATTCAGCTTTGTGAAGAGGTTAGCTCTATTGCCTTGCCACCTTTGAGATGGTACAAACAGGTTGCAGCCAAGGTCTGACTCATCACATACATTTGTATAGGTAAATATCTAACTATAAGCCTTTTAAAAGGCAGCCTATTATCTGCCCTTTGGAATCTCAGCCTTCTTAGCAAGGCAGGGGTCCCTAGAGTATTCCTTAGCATCTTTGATCTGGAAGTTTTTGGCCTGGGGCATGCTTTCTGATGTTTTAGTATATGGTCAATTTACACAGGAAAACTGAAGATAAGCCACAGGGTGAAATAGTTCCCTGCTATTAAATCATGCATTACTGCATTTCATTTCTCTGATACTGTATTTTTATTTATCTTCAATTTGCAGTTTATTCAGCTGATGTGTTTATACACTGTCATGAAAGTCATTGTGTTCAGATATCTATGTGCAAAGTAGAGTGTAAATGATTTGCTTACTACCATCAAAGTGCAAAAAAAATTAGGTTATGAGATTTCTTGCTATTGAATTCTGTGTCTGCATATTCTTTCATTCCTGTGCTTCTGTTGCTGAGTGCTTGGAAGGTAAGTCATTCCACGTTAAAATCTCTTACAAAAGAGAGTATGGTAAATTTTCTTTAATAAGGCAGTAAAATTCAGGAGGCTTTGCTAATATTTAAATTGGTGTCAGCAAGGTTCAGTCCTTTCTGTAGCTCTTATGTTTTGATAACTGCTTGCGGAAGGAGACGGCTTGGTCCCTGGAATTTGGAAACAGTATATAGCAAAAAGTGGGGCAGAACTACCCAGAATGATACTCAGCAGGTTTCGAGGAATCCAGGAAATCTAGCCAGTTTGTACAATCATGGAAAGCCATGACTGCTGCTTAGCCCTTCAGTGGCCTTAAAAAGGTGCTATTGCAAGAACTTAATCTACAGTTTTGTATGTATCTCACTGCCATGATATAACTACCAGGTTACAGCCCCTGCATATTTATTGTCAAAGAGTATTTGTCAGAAGTATTTGACTGAGCCCTGTTCTACCTATTGGTAAATGGCAGCACCCAGAAAAAATAAAACTGTCTCATGTGAGCTCATGTGAGTAGTGAGATGATAAAAGGTTTTCTGTCCTCAGAGTTAGCCACAGTCTTACTGTTCTTCTTCCTCACCCTTTACCACAAAGGATAGAGTGGGCAATGTCACAGTTAGTCACTTGGTTCAGGCCTGGCAAGCAGAAGTAACAAAACATTGGAGGAGATTAGCCTTGTTAAAGTGCAGCAGGGGAGGTGTCAGAAGGGATAGGAAGTCTTGGCGCTCCTCTAGGCTCTGTCACTGACTGACGTAGAGCATAAGACTCTAGGCAAGGCATTGGGCTTCTGTGCCTCCTATCTCTCATTTTATAAGGCTTCCAGGGCAGGGATCAGTGCCTAGCAGTGTGACTGTGATTGCAACGGGGCTTCTGCAGTGCGACTGGAGCCGAGAGTGGGTGGTGGTCCAGCACATGCTTGGGGAGGGAATCCTGTGCATTGCACCCACTTGGATTTTTCATTGTGGACCATGGCTTAAGCAGTACTTTGCAACAATGTTCTGTGGCTGCTAGGTGACCTTACTGCACAAGGCTTAATCTTAAGTTGTGTTTTTTGCAAGTCATACTGTTTGAATCGTAGGATTGCCTGAAATGACCTGAAAGTTGCTGGTCGCTTCCCTCTGAATTCAGATATTCATATAGACACTGTTGACAGTGATGTATAAAGTTAATGTTGCCTAACATTTCCTACTTGAAGGCTTCATTTTCAGGATATGATTTTTGTCATGCTAATTATTCCAAGGCAGAATTTTCCGTGTGGGGTGCTTGCCTGGAGCTGAGGTGCTTCTTGTTGTGGGGGCTTGTTTGTTTGTTTTAACATTCAGCTAAAAATACCAAGCTGTTCTCTAGAACAAAATGCAAAGAATCTAGGGAGTAAAACAGTTCAAACATGCTTGGTAGGGGCTTGAGATGCTTGGTGGGCTTGTTTTCAAGAGGTGCTATTGTCGATGTGTTGTATCTTTGCATAGATCCCCTTACTGATCAGAACATGTGCGCTGTTCCATCGGAGCCAATGAAGGTAACCCTGCTGCAGACTGCGGGGAGAGAAAGGGAGCAAATTCAGGTGCTGGAAGCACCAGCTATAACAGCAAGGTGCTTCACATAGTCTAATTTTCCCCATATTAGCAAATTTCTTTGCACTAAACTGCAGTTGACAGATGGCTTGAGTGTTCCCAATACTGGGAACTTTTTTTTTTTTTTTTTTTTTAACGGAAATTGCTACTGTGAGATCCCTTGATGCAAAGATGCAAACATCAGAACTGGGTGGGGAGGGCCCTACTTGATTCAAATGGAAAGTGGCAAAAAGATAGGAATAGGATAGACTTGGTGTGTTAGAAGCTGGTGAAAGATAAAAGCAGAGGGAATGGCAGAGACAGCCTGAGGGGAATTTGGTGAGAAACAAACTAAGGTATGCTTCCTCTAAAGTGAAATTTTTTTTTTAAATAAAGTCTCTGCGTTCCTTTACTGTGCCCTGAGTTGGTCTGGGATGCATCTCTTGCTGAGAGGGAGCTGAAAGTTGCTGCAGCAGGGCATTGAGATTGGGACCTGCAGGTGGAAGGTTGTACTGAATTCATTAACTTAACCCAGACTGTATTGCTTTGAGTAGCTGGGATGGGAATTCCTGTCACAGTCTGTGACAGACCTGTGTGCCAGGGGCCTTGGGCCTTTCCTTTTATGTGGTAGGGTGTATGAGTGCTTGTGGGAGCTGGCATGGGCTTGAACCTAGTGCTGAGACCCCCTTCTGAAGCAGTTAAGTGAGCTCCCCAAGACAGCTCCATGCTGAAGGAGCTGTGAAACTTCTGCATGCAGAGATGTGAATGCTCTTTCTGCAGCCTTGTGCTGGCAGCAGATGTTTGCACCCTCCTGTAAGGTGTGAGGGAGAACTGCTCCTGCTGTGGGGTGGGAGGATAGTGCAGCCATACTGCAGGTGTCACCTTGTATTTGTCAACATGTGTGAAGCAGAGTAAATATAAAAACAAGGGCTAGCAAGTAAAACGCTGGATCTGTGAGATTACCTAGCTGAGCACAATGCTGCTTTCCTGCTGTGTAGAGAAGGGCAATGAAGGGAGAGAAGAGCATTCACACAGTAAGCAGCTCCTCCTTCCCTTGGGGCAGACCTGCAGCTGCTGTAAAGTGTAATAGCTCCACTGATGTTTGTGACAGTGACAGCTGAGCAATGACACTTCGTAGCAGCTGTGGATCTGCCCCTAAGGAAGAGCAGAGCTGGGTTTAGCAAGCTGTGTTTGTCTGGACGCTATTTTGCAAGCAGGTACCCTTACGTAACCCGTCTCCCCATCTGAGGTGTGTGAATTGCAGGAATTCTCCTCTCCTCCCAGATCACACAGCACACTGGCAGTTACCTTCCAGCTGTTGGCACTTGGCTACATTTTAGCTTAAGCTGTAGTAGAACAGGCTTTTGGCTTTACAGTTTTGCTGTTCCATTCCCCCGGTATTGGCCAGGAAGGTACTGTCTCACATGTGCTGCAGAAAATCAAGGTGTTGGAAGGACGGAGCTGGCCTTTCAGGCTGGTAGAGAAGGGTAGAATAGACTAGCAAGAGGTGAGTGGTGTACCAAACAAACCAACCCACTCTCCTCCCCCCCCCGCCCCAAACAAAAAAAGCAGCTGGGTGCAGCTTTCTGTAAAATGTAGGTACTTGGGTGCAGAGGTTATGGCCTACAGTAATTAGAAATTACTTCCTTTAAGACATACTTTCTCTAAAAGCTAGTGGGCCTAATTTTCAGTGTCTGTATTTGGTAGTCCTTTTAGCCTCTGTAAGGTTTCTCTGAACTACCTCTAAATGGGATACAACTTATCTATGCTGATGCAAAGATCTACATAAAATATAGGGCAGTGGGGAATCAGGCTTTTTCTCATTTTATCTTTTCTTTCTCTTGTTATTTACTATTCAGCTGAATCAGTCAAGTTTGGGGATCAAGGCTTGCATACTTCGTGTCTGCTCCTGTAGCTCTGCAGCAACTTGGCCCTAGATTTCTTTCCGTCATGGACAGTCAGCTGGCTGAAACTTTATCTGCAGTTTTTTCAAACTTTTTAACTTTTATTTTCCCAAGGTGCTACCTACCTCTTAGCTTGGGTTCTTAGCATGTGAGGCCCACCTGCGGCAGTATTAATATATGTTCCAAGAGGAAAAAGGTGCAAGCAGAATAGACCATATATTTTGCAACAGTTGTCTTGTCTCCAACAAAGTGCAACTTTGAGAACTTCAGTGAGTGGAAGAGGTTCATTTCAAGGCGTTTAAATTGAGATAGTGACCTGCAGGGATCTTGCGACTGAGTAACAGTGAATATTTTATATCTAAAGGGAGCTAACATGGCTAGGAAGACAAAACTAAAATTATATTTTTCATCCTCTAAGTCTGTGCAAATGAGATTTTGCAAAGAATACCCCTGCAATTAGTTTGCATTGTTCTCCATTTTATTTGAAATGTACTACTTGTTGAGTTGTGCTTCTCTTGTGGGGACCTTCTGGAGGGTAATTCAAGCTATGAGATAGTTAAAATACACAAATTATCTTGGAGGAAATAATGCAATCTGAGTGCAGTACTAATCTGTGGTGATGGCCTGGAATTCATTCAAAGTTTTTTTTTGCGGAATGTAAGCTTAAATGGCTTTAGAAGGGCTTTCAGGAGAAAGTGATCAGGAGGTTGTAAGGGTGCAAGATAATGCAGTCATAAGGGTGCTTTTATATTTGGAGAACTAAGCTGTTAGAGGGGAATCAAAAAGCAGTTAGTCTTGAAGTTAAGGCTTTAGTTTGGGATTTAGCAGGCCTTAGTTCACATCCCAGGTTGGCTAGTCACATCTTTTATGGCTTAGACAACTCAATACCTCAGCTGTCATTTTTCCCCTTTCCAGAATGGCCAAGCACATAGCTGTCTTTGTAGGTAATGCACTTGAAAGGACAGCAGTGGGAATCTCTTAAAGCAGGTCTGAGATGAAGTGTCTATTTGGGGGAGGGCAGTTAGTATAAGAAGATTTCTCACTCCTCAGTTGTGCCAAAGCTGAGTCAACTATTTGTGCTCTGAAAGGAGTTCTTAAAAAGGGACATTGCTTGTATGAAAACAGTGCTTATAAAACTCTTCTGATTCCCTCATGGGTACCACACCTTTCATCCCCCTCACACCTGGCATCTTGAATTTATTTAGGACCTTTATTGTTTCAAATACTTCCGAGGAGCAGAACTAGTGAAATCTTGTCCTGTGGCTTTGTTCTCATGGTCAGATTCTGCTTAATAAAAGTGGAGACAGAGGGAAGAGGGGTTTTTTGTTTGTTTTGGTCTGTTTTGGGGGTTATTTTTGGTCAGGCTGCGGATTTTTCTTCAGCAGGGTCACTGAGGGATGTCTGCCCAGTGGATGCTTATGTACATGAAGCTTTCAGGAAGATCATGTCCCTTTTGTCTTTTGTCAAACTTGACTGAAATTCCCCAATGGGGGTAGAAGCTAGTAATAGGGAGCTGACACAGGGTGATTGCATAAGAGCTGTTTCTTGAAAAACCAAATGTGCCTACATGTGTCTGCTCTTAGGGTATAAAGCTGCTTTTTCGATCTTAGAGCAAAAAAAGAGCAAAAGTGGTGTCAGTGTTTCAGGGTGTTCTGATTGTAATGTAAATGCTCCCTAAGGCAAAGGTGGTCTGTCTGGAAGGGAATCTTCCTTCAATTTACGCTGACTACCCAAAGAATGACACCACCCTGAAATAACATCTTAACGTAACAGACATGTAATTCAATGCAGGTAGAAGCAGCAGGTGGCTTGCTTGTATTTATTGCCATTTTGACTTTTCTTCCTTGAATTGACAGTTTAATTCCTCTGCATCATTTTTTATTTCATCACAAAGATGTTATGTACAATCAGAGCAACAGTTACTTAACACTTCTACTCGTAAGTAATGAAAATGTTTATTTTACATAGGTTTGAGGCTCTTTGACCCTGAAAATACTGGAGAATGCTATCCCTCATGATTAGCAAAATCTTTAAGGGCCCTCAGGAATTCATTCATGTGGATAACAGAAAGGAAGCTTTGCATTAGCTGATCATTGTCATTTGTCAAATGTAAATTCGTCATTTAAAATGAGTCTAAAAATGAATTCTTCTAATGCGCAGTATACACTGATATTCCTAGAAGAGGTTTGGATGCATCAGTGGGCCTAATGCAAAGCTCGAAGGAAAGAATGAGATCTTTCTCTATGGCTTCACTGAATTTTGAGTGAGGACTATATTGATATGGGAACATCTTAATCATGTTCCTCTGGGGACCCAAACTAAATCGAGTTTCCTGCCCCATCTCCTCCAGTATTTTATTGTAATGTGGTTTGTCCATAGTGCAGTGCTTCAGTAAAGTTCAGCTGATTCTGTAATCCCATTTGAAATGTTTTCTATGATACTCTTTACTGTCTTTCCCACTTTGTGCAACATCAGAAAATGTTACTTTCTGACTCTCATGGGCGCGTACATGCACTCTCTCTATTCATGGCACTCTCTTCCTCCCATACGAGAACTGTCTGTTTTGCTTTGAGCTGTTGTCATTCTGGCAAGCCCAGGTTGGTCTTATCAGAGGATGACCATAACTGTTGGTGTTGGGAGGACACTGGCTGTAAGTATTCATCTTAAAACAGCCTACTTTGGGAGACAGTCTAAAGAAATACTGAGAACTGCACAGATATTACCTTGTGCTCCAAACTGTGTGTGTGGGTGAAATGAGTTTGATTCAACTCCTTAAACTTTCAGTAACTCTTCTTTCATAGATTGTTTTGAGAGAAGCTAGAGAGAAACTGTGATTCTTTTGAAATTAATAGCTGCCTCAAGAGCAGAGGAAAAAAAAAAAAAAACCAAAAAACTGAGCTTAGCACTCTCTGAGACTGCAGAAAAGGTTAGTCTTTGTTTTGGTTCAAGGAAAAAGGTGAAGGTTTGGCTGAACAGTATTTTATCTGAATTGGTTCTCCCAACCCTGCTATAAATCAAGGCTTGAATGGTGAACCAGTGAGTATAACTACTGAGATATAAATCAAGACTTCAACACTGTACCTGTAAGTATAAAACACTTGATGTACAAGTCAAGGCTCAAAAATTGTCTATATGAAAAGCTTGGAGAGATAAATGGTAGCACTTGAACACTGGCTGTTTGGAATATAAAACACTAGAGTTATATGTCTCATTTCTACATTAGTTCTTGAACACATGTATACATCACAATTGCCAACTCAAAATGAAATACTCCAGTCTCACACCTGCCTGCTGAGATGGCAAGCACATCAGAGCTGATTTCCTGCATGCAGTTGCCTTACAGATGAATTTCTCAAGATGTGTACTGCTCTTTGCATGGAAGAATAGAAATGTTCTTTTGATACCAGAACAGCTTGTAGATTTTTGCATCAAATACAATGAACATTTCTTATGTCATTTAAACATATATCACATTCAAAGAAAGTGACTGCTTTTCGTCTCCTTACAAGGTGACGTGTTTTCAGCTGGGGAATATGTTGATCTAAGCTTTCTAGACAGTCTGTTTCAAGGGGGGATTGTGACTTGGTGGTCAAGCAGTTTACTTTAGCTAATAGTTCTTTTAACTCGTCTTTCTATGGGAGGCATTGTTTGCCTACTCTGCTGAAGAATACTAATCAGGGATTATGTCTTTGGATCCCCTTTATATATACAGAGTAAGTCAACTGATTATAGGGACCCCAAGTCAGATTAATACAGCATTGGAAATTTGAGGCAGAATCTGACTGATGCCTAGGGTTGTGGAAAAAATGTAAATATCCCTTAATTGCTCTGAGCCTGATTCCTGGCCTCATGATCCAGGCATCGTTAAAGTTGTCAGTCTCCCTGAGATGCCTGAAGAGTCAATAGAAGATACATCATATTCTGTCTGTTTTTAATGAGTACTTTTAAAATTTATTATTTTTTCCCTTTCTATAAATGGCCCTGGTTTGGTAGTTAAGACTGTGTGATGACCCAATGACTTAGTAAAAATACTATGGAAAAGGCCAAATACTTGTGCTCCCAGTTTTACTGAATATTCTTTTTTTTCTGTTTTTTTGTTCTGTTTTTTGTTTTGGGGTTTTTTTTTGGACATGAAAACTAGGTTTATTGCCATATTGTTGAAAGATGTAAGTCATAGCAGAGTTCTGCTAGTTTCCCTCTCGATGTTTTGTTGGTGAACCGTAGATGTTTGCCATTTTTCCAGTACAAACAGGAGTGAGATTTACTGTGAGGTGCCATGTGTGAGAGGTGGCAGACGTTAACTTGTTTTGCTGTAATACCTCGACTCCCAGATGAATCACAGTCCGATTTTGCTATATGTTGGAGGTACACATAACAGCCATTGCTCTGAAGGACTGCAATTTAAACAAGGCAAAGGAGAATAAGAAGATAATAATCAGGGAAGTACTCATTGCTTTTTAGATTCCTACCTTTTTTGAAGTAGAGAAAATTTGTCACAATGCAAAAAAACAGGGAAACCTAAAGGAGTTGTCAAGCAGCAGTGTGAAAACCAAAATACTTCTTCATCCGTGCATAACTACCCTTTCAAGCTTTGCTGTGGGATATTATGGAGGACTGACCACAGTCATCTTTTCCAAAAGGCTGTAGATGATTAACAGAGACTTAATAGCAGTTCATAACAATGTGCCACATAGA
The DNA here is from genome assembly GCF_036370855.1 of Dromaius novaehollandiae. Lineage (NCBI taxonomy): Eukaryota > Metazoa > Chordata > Aves > Casuariiformes > Dromaiidae > Dromaius > Dromaius novaehollandiae. The sequence continues at coordinate 27,515,263 of NC_088106.1, read as the reverse complement.
CCTTCTGACTCCAAATGTTGATAAACTTAAATAACAAAACAAAAAAAAAACTCAAACAGTTTACTTCTATCTCCACAATGTCTTAGCAAATTCTTATTGAGGCAAAAACCAAACAGGCAAAAAAAAAAAAATCCATAATTCCTGCAGATTGAATACTGCGCCAAGTCTGAGCTCCCCAGGCAACCTGACTTTTCAGACTGGTCTCAGACTTTCCCAGATGTGATTCTGTAGCAGAGTATTTAGCCATGATGAGGAATCAAAGTTCAGCCCCTGACATCCCAGGAAGTGCAGGAAGATCATAATGAGCATCATTTTGTGACTGCCTGGGGACAAGGAGTTTTCCTGGTACTCATCAGGACCCCACTGTATTTCACATCCATCCTGGAATGCACTGAACAGACCGTGTGCAAGTGACAGGGTCTAGAGGATTCTTCCTTGTCCTGTGGATAGCGAATCCAGAGCATAAATGGGACAGTGCTAGAGGCTCAGAATCTTTAGGATGTAATTTTGGTGCTACAGATTGGTACAACAGACAACTGCTTCCTTCTGTGCAAGATGACAACTTTGGCAATTGTATAAGGCTCAGCTCTGGGCTTCAGAAGCAGGATAGGCAGGACTGAGAGCTCCTACTTGAAACCAGTGAGAGAGCTGAGTCTCATTTTACTTAAGCAGGAAAAATACAATGCCAATTGTATGTTTCTGCTGTACCTTTTAAGAGAATAAATATGAAAGGACTATTTTTCTCAAAAAGAAAAGACAGTTTAATCTTTCTTAAAAGTACACAATGGAAATTCAGGGACAATCAGTGTTTTGCAACCAAAAAGAATAGTAGTACTCTCTTACATCTATAAATATGCAGTCTGTATGTGTAGCTGAAGACTTCTATGCTGATTGTGGCCCAGTTACAAGCAGATGTATTTCTTCCAGTCTCTAAGAACCTGAAGATTTGATTTTGGAAGATGGTGATTATCTAATTCCTAACTGTGGAGAATGGTTGCAATGACCTTGAGGTCCACTCTGTCTTGGTATGCCAGGTAGATGTTTGGTTCTCTAAACTACTTCTTAGAAGAAATGAATAAGAATCCTCCACTGTCTAGCATTAAACTCCTGCTCCAGCTCAGTAGCAGAAAATCCCAAATTCAGTCTCTGTTGATTCTGAATATAAAATTCATGTTTTGGGGTTTTTAATGACTACCTCTTGCACAAAGTTGACTTTGCAGACAGCTTGAGCTCTGTGTAAAGCAAACCCTTGCTGAGCTGTACAGAAAAAGCTGGGATATTCTTTTTGGTTTTTTTTCCCCCTCTCACAAAGAATTAAAAAATACTAGCCTTTGGAATATTTGAGAGTATATGAAAGAGTGACTTTACAACTCGAAAAACGTAAGTGTAGTTTCATGAAGGATACATATACTCCATGTGTGGAATGAGGAGCCATGAGCTCAGTGTGCTTAATTCTCTGAGTTGAATTTCTAATCTCAGAAGTACTAGAACTAAGAATGTATTTGCCACCTTAAATCAGCCTGCTTGTGCCTGTTTATGACAGTAAACTCAGGCTAACAGAAGGCTTTCCCTTTGGCTCAGTGCCTTATCCAGTGTGTAAAATTGTCTGTTCTGACAATGAATTGGGCTGTGTAATAAATGAAGCCACACCACTGATCAGTTCTCTCCATGTCCAGGTGATTCAGGGCAAATCACACAAAGCAAACTTTTCATGTAGGGCAAACAGGTGTGCTAGGAGTAGACTGGTTAGGTGTAACCAGCCCAGGCTTCTGTATATCCTACTCATTTCAAAGTACTGAGCACTCACAATTGCATTCAAAGCACGGACCTTGCTGAGCACAGTTGCAAAGTACTGGAGAATGTTATCCAAAATAGGGCTTAATGTATTCTGAAACTTCTCCCTCAACTGCTCTAGACCTCGGTATGGCTAAGACTCAGTTTCTTGTGTTGAATGGTAGTGAGGATGCTAACACTAGGTTGCTGTAAAATTAGATCAGTGAAAAATAAAGAATTAAAGTACTGGGGAGAAGTCCACGTGTTGAAAGGAATGGAGCCATGTTTAGTTATTGCAGAGTGAGACAAAAGGCACTGGAAAAATAAGGTGGAACATAGTTTAGGCTCATTTCCATTCATTGTGGACTGCATGAGCTATGGCTTCTGTAGGAGGGAAAAACATGGTTATGTAACTGAAGACTAACCTGATGTATAGAAACAAACAAGGGGCTGAGCTGTGACTCAGGGCCTTCCCAAGCTTCTGAATTCTTGACTCTAGTATTTCCATTCCTGACTCTAAGTACTGATATTGTAACATAGATTTAATGTGTTATCAAGATACCTTTTCCAGCAACTTATTTGCATATTTACTAATTTTAAAACTTTGTTATCCCAGAGCTCCATTAGTTTAATTTTTCCCCATTGTTCCTTCTTTCATTATCTCTTAATCTCATTGGTGACCTCGCGCTGAGCAAGTAAATGTCAAATCATAATCAGTTTCCCACTTTGTGTCGTGAACGTGATCAAGTTCCCCTTTTTAGAAAATCTCATTAGTAAGAGTACATCTCCTTATAATTGCAACACTGAACCCCTTATGCATAGTAGGTATAACTTCATACCCTTTAGTTATAGCACTTTCCTGTTGCATATTTCTAATTTATGGGCATCCTAAACTCTTCTGTTTGCATAACCTCTTTCTCAGATGATCTGGGCTGAATTTAAAACAGGAGGAAAAATGTACGTCTAGATTCTTCCTTAAAGTAAGGTTGCTAGGGCAATGTCATCTGTGTAAAGTCATTCTGATGTTGGGGGGTTATCTACAGAATATGACATAATGGCTGTTCTGCTACCTTTCCCCTTCCTCTCTGCTTTCCTTCACTTGGTTAATACTGGGGGTATGTAATATACTTGGCTAAGTTTCTATGCATCCTGATCACCTGTGCTCTAAGAAAGTTGTTAGTAGCTGGCCTGAAGCAAAAAGATCACATTTTCAAACCAGTTGGAAGAAATCCAGTATTTGTGCAACTGTGTTTACACAAAGATTTATGCTGAACTATGTCATCATATTCATCCATGCAGGATGGATTACTGTATATGTTGTAGGTAATGCAGAATGAAAAAGAAAAAAAACCCAAACCCTACCACTTAAAATGGGGCATAGAAATAATAGTCGCAACCAAGACTTAGAAATCCATAGCCTGAAATATCTGTACAGACCATTCATCATCTAACTTCAAATGAGCATTCATGAAATATCTAATACATGACTTGCTCACCTCTGTCAGTAGTGTTGTAAATATGCATCACTGATAGGACTGTGGATATAAAGCCGTTTGGTTCCTACTGGGTACCTAATGTGTCCTCAGCTGTGAAAAGTTAAGCAACAGCTTGTAGAATTAGGTGTTCAAATATTCCCCTGAAATGAGATGAACATTCTGGATTTCTATTTCATAATAGGAAGAAGCAGCTTTCAAAGGGCAATTGAACTCAGAGAGAGAACTGATCGTCAAAATGGCAGTTTGGATGAATTTATTTAAGGAGAGTACTAAGGAAAGAGTTCATCTGAGGAGGGCCTGCTTACCCAGTGAGTGAGTGAATGTTGAGGCTTCTGGGTAAGGATGGAAAGGGAGGCTCTTCAAGGGCTAAGAGATCGATGTGCAGGTTTGAGGTAGAACATCACTGGGGAGATTCCAGACTCTTTGGTCACCACAGAGCATGAAACAATGGATTTCTCTGTAAGAAGAGAGAGAAGATCTCATAGTTTAAAGAACTGTTAGTTCTTATTTGAGAAGCATAGCTCATAGAAGTGCTTGTAGTCCTGCACTCTTCCCAAAGAAGTATCGTTTGCGGAGCAGTAGCGTGTCAGCCTCTGACACAAATCTGAGCAAGACGGACTCTGAAGGAAGTAGTATGCTGGTTATTCTCAGGTTGCCCAGAGCTGAAAGTTTTATTTTTTCTGGAAAATGTAGTCATTAGTCCACCAGGATCTAGCTTGTTTTATGTATTGTAAAACAATTATAAACCAATACTGAAGCCATTACAAAAGCAGACAATTTTTCCTTTATGGTCCACTGCAAGTAAACAAGTTGTCACTGTTCTTTCCAGTACATAGTGTCCTTTGTGTTTCTGCTTCAGTTTCAGGCTTAGGATATTGAGAAATTACGTGGAACAATTAAACTCCATTGCTGAAGCTGGTTCAGTTTCTTCAGGCAAAGCTTATTCTTCACCTAGGATTTCTACCTGCAGAAGGCTAATCTCCTGCTGGCATCCTTACTTATGATGTTAATCTTTTCTCCCTGTTTTGGGTTTTTATTTTCCATGTCAGAATTTTACCAGAAAATTAGCTAGGATTGATGCATACAAATTACAGCTGCATCTAAATATAGATTTAGGTTGGGTATTTTTCCTGTTTGATCAATTTTTTGAATTAACTCTCTTCTACTGCTCCAGGGCTTGCGGAATCTAAATTTAAGTTAGCTCACTAAGGATCTATGCTAATGTCATCTTGTATTCATGGACTCAAGTGTATTCATGCTGTATAGGTTAATTCAAATTAGCCCAACTGTTCCAGCCATTGATGTTCACAACGAGGAAAATTTTATTCAGCTAGCACAGTGCAGTTCTATTAGTGCAACTATTCAAGCATGAAATAACCCCCAGCCCCAGTTAAAAATGCAGTGGCAAAAAAGACCTAGAAATCAGAGGTTTTGTTTTCAGAGTAGCTTTACAGATGTAAAAAGGCATCATTGGTTTTATTGAGTTTATCCCTCTTGAGTTATTGATTGTGAGTTATGTAACAAGTGATGCAGGATACCTAATACAGTGTCATCTAAGCAATTTTGGAAGTTAGGGTGAGATTGTAGGTGCATTTTACTTGTACCTCAACCTAATAGCTGAGAAATGACAGAGAATTTTTGAGAATCTATTACTGAAAATTGAGAATCTAGTTCCCAAAACTGAAGCACTCTTTTGATTTGGAGTCCTTCCGTGCCCGTCATCCAACTATCGACACATAGTTTAGATGCATTGTGTATGCTTGCAAGGCAATTAAATATCAGTATTTTTTTAAATTAAACGACTCTTCTAATCCACTGCTTGTTAGCATTTGTGACCAGAAAAATGCATGGGCTGAATTTTCAATTATTACGTGAAAATATTTGACATGACCTATTGGAAGAAACTAAACACTTTCTATTGATTTAGCCTGGACGGTCCTGAAAGTTACATAGCTGCATCAGTACTACTGTGCACCTGGATAATACTGGACATGTGATCTAAGCTGTACAGCTGTACTTTTTTTTTTTTTTTCCTTTAGCATTCAGTTGGAGCTGTCTGGAATACCTTTTTGTAGCTGTATTGAGAGATATGCCTTTTAAAGGGAATATTAACACATGATTAGCAACATCTGAAGTTTCTGCCATGCTTCCACATGTTCTATCTCTAGGGCCTGCCACAACACATAGACTGAAGAGTACAGTTGAACAACATTACCCTCCTCTTTCTTTATCCTATGGCATCTCATGTAAAGTTATCAAAGTTATTCTCTTGGGAGCTGTTTCTCCTGCAGGAGGACACCTCAGGGAATATTGGGTTCCTGGGTCTGACTCATAAGAGGGCATCTCATGTCTCTGTTGAAACACAGTGGAGCAGCTATTTCTTTTTTCTAGGGTAGCTGGCTTTCTTGGGGAGGACTGCAGATATGAGCACTAACCTGCACAGAGCTTAATTAACTTCTTTATGCAGGCATGGGATCTCTTAGGTAAGAAGCTCTTGCAGGACTTGGGTCTGTTTCTCTGCTTGAATGACATGAGTTAAGTATTCTATTACTTTTCTTCAGCTTTTTAACTCTTTTGAAAGTGCAGGCTAGATTAAAATAATGGGTACCCAACTGTTTTCCTACTTTTCCTGTTCTTCAGCTAAAGCTGGACTAATAGTCCAAATTTTATGAACAAAATTGATAGATGCTTCATGACAATTTTTGTTTGTTGATGCATATCTGTGGCTTCGAGTTGCATATGCATGCAACTGAAGGCAAAATTTTCTCTTTGGAGACCTGTTGTGTATAGCTTAGGAAGTCAACTTTTGTGTAGGCTTGCAAAGAACTACAGCAGATTTTTCCTTGAGAACAGGAAGTTTTTTTGCTGCCAGTATTGGAAGATGGAAAGGAGCTAAGTCTAAGGTCAAAGGGTCAAGTAAAGCCAATTTTGAATAACACGATGTAAATGGTACATAATTTCTACTAAAAAGGAGCTGTTGTGTGTAGAGACTAGTGAGGCAAACAGTAACTGGCCATGTGAGGTTAATGTTTTGATGCTTCTGTGAACACAGCCTGACCTGAAAGGATGAGAAATGAAACTGCGTGCATCCAATATAAATATTTTTGTTCAAAGTTCCATGGAATCCAGTTTGCATCTGCATAGAAATCATTGTGTTTAAAAATAAAGCTTGCTTGTACAGAAGAACTTTGGTCAGATTCAAAAAGAGGAAAAATGTGTTTAAAAAAAATCATGAAAGCTATCATGTGTCTGGAGGGGTTTTTCTGCATATGTGCCTTTTTGCCTTCAGGTTCTGCTCTGGGCAGATTTTTGTGGCAGGTGCAGCTTTTGTCCAGATTTATCAGTTTTTCCTCATAAGCAGTGCCAGGCCTTTCTGCAGGGGCAGCAAGGCGAGGGGCTAAGCTCAGCTGGCTGTACCAACAGTAGATATTTACAGGTAATGAGAATGTGGGGACAGGCAAGTTAAAATGCAGGCAGGTGTGACTGCACCAAAATTTGAGTGAAGCAAAAAAAGCAAACAAGTCTAGGGAGTGGATTGAAATGCCTAGAAGATGAAAGGAGGAAAGGAAAGGAGGAGCAGGGGCACTAGTAGCTCTGGAATGGCATAGTGTTGGGGTCAGGAGGTCCCCACCTTTTCCCCTCCTCCTAAAAGGTTAAAGGATGGGCAGTCACACAGGTCTGCCATACATACCTATCTACCCAAGCAGTGGGACTGCTCCTCCTCCCTGTCCTGCCTTTCTCTGTCTTGACAAGTTTTGCATTTATGTATCTTGAACTCTTTGCTGCACTACAGTGCCCTAAAATGTCCTTAAATAGTCCCTTTCTCCCCGGAGCAGGAGAGGCACACTGTTAGATGCAAGTTGGGTAGACTGGGATATTTCTGGAATACCATATAGAGCACTGTTCAGGCACATATATAGAGCTATGCAAATATTTGTGCAGAACACAGATGAGTGATTCTTGCCAGACAACCCGACTGAATAATTGGAGCAAGGATTCATCACCAGTTGTCATTACTAAGCAGAGTAAAAACGCATACAGTAAGAATATTACAAGAGTGATCAGTTGTAGGGGTGGAAAAGGCCAGTCTAACCTTCACATCTCTGCAGATTTTTTGCATGCCCTCTACTTGTCTTTTCTTACAGCTGATACCAAAAGAGTTCTGAGGGGGTGTAGAACAAGGCAGACTTGTACATACATACATAGATATGTGTATGCATTTGTGTGTGTATATGTATATATGCATGAATTTTTTGCTGGCAATGCAGCAGCACAAGTTGAGATGGAAAATAAATAGCAGCCTCACCTTTGATTTGTTTTTTTCCCCTTTTTGTTAGAAGTAGGGATTTAACCTAAATCATCTTTTAATGAAGGCTTTTTGGCCTTTAATTCTTCACCTTGATTTCTCAGAGTCAGCAGCGCTCATGTAATAAAGTAAATTGAGAGAGAAAATGAGAAGATCCAATTGATTTCTCGGATGTAGGGCTAAATCCCACATGTGCTTAATTATTCCTCTGATAATAACACAGCTGCTGTTTTTCTTCTAATTTTCTTTGAATGGAGTTGGCTTTATCGAGATGTTTCAGGCCAAATCCAGTCCCTATACTCAGTTTACCTTGGAGAATTGTCTAATCATGGGGCCATTTCAGCTACTGTACAGTGAAGGGAAAGCTATAAGCTGATTATAAAGAGTGCAGAAAATTAATGTTCTTTTTAAATTCTGAGCAGAGAGATAAGGGCTTCCTGAAGATATGCTGAGATGTGATGTTCTTTCCTGGCTTTATCAACATATTGGTGTATCTGCCCCCTCCATACTGAACCATGATGCAGTCATGTTCTGCTGTGAAGGAGATGTGAGCTGTTGACTCAGGTTTTTTCCAAGCATTCTGTGGCATATAGCTATTACTTCCTCTGAAAACTCTGTAGCTGGTCACACATTGATCAGCCTTTAACAGGATATCTTAATTATTCCCAGGCAAGAGACATCCTGACTTCAGTAACCTCCATGTAAAAGCTGTAAAAGTTAATGATCTTCAAAGTCTAGCTGCATCGGTTGAAGCACAAGGGACTCTTGGACAAGTCCTGTTTCCTGCTGATATAGAAGTCCCGGCTGATACTGCGTGTACGTAGGTTTCCTGTGAGGGTATAGGAGTTGTCTGAAAGAGTTTACAAACAAAATGGGTTCAGAAGAAGAGGGGAAGCCAAAGGGAAGTGAGGTACTCAGGGTTGCAGAGGTCAGTATCAGAATGCTGTATGCTACACCAGCTCATGATCTGTTGTTCCATGCTCTCAGAAAACCTCTGAAACGTTAATTAGAAGAAAGCACTATTATGACCTGAACCTGCAGAACTTTTAGAAGGTGTCAGAAATGGTAGCACTATTCCAATGACATTAAGAAGTGAAATGGTAAATGAGCAGACATATCCATTGTGCAGGCCGATTAGTCAGATAATAAAAGAGAGACAGCTTTAGGATCAAGGCAAGAGTTTCCTAGAATAACCTGAAATAATGTAGTGGTGATAATAGATTCTAGGAGGGTCCATTTTATGCTGTTTACAACATATTAACATAATTAAATGTCAGGAGGAAGAATGTGGCCCTAAGGGAGATCTGAACATGCATTCTGGCATCAGAGGAATTATACATTTTTCAACTATAGCAAACATGAGTCAGTAGAGATACCTAGTGTGAGTTTTAGCATGTGGCTAGAGTTACGATCAGTTTTTCAAGAGCTTCTGAATTTTGAGCCTTAATTTAGAGAAAGTGGAAGAAGTCAGACTTCAGGTGAATTTAAGCTTTTCATTGAAGTTATCTGTGACTCTTCTTTGCTATACCTAAACACACAGACAGTGATGAGCAGTTCAGTCCACATTATGCTGTTCTTCACTGCTCTGTCTTATTTCGCCCCCATCCTTTTAGGGACATGCAAGTTGTAAAATTGTTTATTGATTCAGCCTAATAGGCTTGCACTTGTTTAAGTGAAGCTTACTTGTATGATCAGGCTAATGGTTTTAGCCTGTTACTTCCCTTCTTTTTTCTCTCTGTTTTACAATGCAGAAAGTATTTTTTTCACATAGTCTTTGTATAATGTGAAACACTTTCAGTAAGGATGAAGATACGTAACAATGTGCAGCAAAGACCAGTCTTTCTAACATGAACAGTGATATAATGTGTATCTGATACCTCCTGCCTCTATTGTTGGGTAGCACTACCCAAAAAGTTCTAAGCACGAGGCTTTTCTTTGGAAGTACAGTCAAGCATTTGACTGTTTTTTAGATCCGAAGGGCCTGTCAACTTATTAGAGCATTAGAGTCTAAGGGAAATAAATGTTATGCCTGTCTGTGAGTAGGTATGAATTGCAGTGTGTAGGAGAAGCAGTTAAACATGGACTGGGAAGAAAGGATTGCAAGTTCTTCTCCTTGGTCACCTTTCATTTCTAAGCATGAATATGGCCAGAATAGAGATCTTGAACCAACATGCTGTGAGCTTTAATAACTTTCAGCTCTGCCTAAAATCAGAGTAGTTTAGATTGCTAGGAATTAGATTGCTGGATTGAGGTGGAGGCCACCTCATCCAACCCCCTGCTTAAAGCAGGTTCAGTCAGATCAGGTTGCTCAGGGACTCCAGATGGTCTCACAAGTGCTAAGTAGAGGAGAAGAATCACTTCCCTTGACTGGCTGGCTGCACTCCTGCTAATACAGCCCAATATGTGAGTGGCCTGCAGTGCAGCAGAGGCACACTGACTCCTGGTCAACCTGTTGTCCACCCGCAGGTCCTTTTCTGCAAAGATGCTTTGCAACTGGTCAGCCCCAGACCTGCCAACCTGTTCTGTAGCTGCTCCCTAAGCACTAGCTAGCTGAATACATGCTCAGCACTGCCTGCGTAGCAGGCAGTTGAAGAGTGGAGGAATAGGCAGGCAGGCACTCTCTAATCGAGAAACAGCCAGCAGAAGCTGACTGTTGAAGCTGGCAGAAGCAAAAGCCTCATCATCAGCAAGCCACCCAGACTTCCCAGGAGATGTTTGCGTGTATTAGCCTATGTGGGATATTTGATCTTTAATCAGTACTGGAACAGGTCAGAGTTGCTTCCCTGATTGAAATCAAATGCCTAACAAAATCTCAGTTACATGCTTCATTAATGCTGGTCCAAGTAATGTGAAAATGAATGTATTGCATCTAGAGCTATAGCCTTACTACTAGCCTATTTAGCAAGGGATATTTAAGAGGCTCATGAATTCTCAATTTGGATTTGCAAATGTTAGACCAAAACTGATTCATGATGAGTATTTTGCACTCATCTTCTTGAGTGCACATCCAGATAATATCCTTCAATGAGAGAATGAAACAATACATGTGATTTAGGTGACTTCTCATGCTGGAAATATTTCATATTCGATATCTGCATCCACTCCCTCCCATCCCTCATAAATAAACTGATCAACTCTACAAAACATTCTGCAGCAGTGTTTGGTTTAATGTATCTATTAGTAAACTCAGGGGCCAGACATCAATATGCAAACAAGGAGATAAGAGCTGTGGAACTGAAATACTGATCTCTACAATTATAGAAGGACTTAAAAAAAAAAAAAATCACCCTTTTCTCCTAGTTTAGAAGAAATCTTGTGCATTCCTGGTTCCTACTTCTTTCTGTCCTTCTCTTTTATGTCAGATAAATGGTAATAGCTTTACTACTAGGTTACTTGCCTATTCTCTGCTCAGGCATGAGAGCCGTTTTCTCTCCTGTCCAGTTTCATTGCTATGCAAAGCTGTTGCATAGCAAACTGTTTCCCCTGAGTGAAGGGTCCATACAACCTTATGCTGTGTAGGATCAAAGTTATCAACCGAGAAGCTTTTCAGAGGCATTAGTAGGAGTTCCTTGTGCAACTTAGAGGATGAGGATATTTTTACCATCCTTTGCCCACCTGGCAACAGGACGAGTGTGTGGCTGTGTTTGTGCTTGTCAGTTACAGCTGTTCCTCTCAGTGGGCTGGGCTGCTTGGAAGAGTAACCACCGGAGGCAGCTTGCCTATCTCCAGGTGGATTACTCAGGTTTGGAATTAGCGATGCCTCCCCATTCCCCAGCTGTGCCCCAGCGCTGCAGAACGCCCAGTGGAGGCGGCAGGCTGGGTTCCCCAGACTCTGCTTGCCCCAGCTGGAGGTAGCCCCAGCTCTCTATGGCAGTTTGTATACAAGCTTTTCAGAAGTGAATATGTTAAATAGATTTGTATAATCTGATTTACAGTGGTTTATACTGACTGTTTTGCTTTATCTGGGTTATCGCACCCCACCCTGGATACTTGAAAATTTGACTCTGAAATGCTTTACAACTTTAACGTGCTATAGCACAGGTAGACAATATATATAAATTTCAAGTGTTAATAAGTTTGTTTTTAAACTAATGTTTTATTAGAATTTCTTGATCATAGAGCTGAGTTTCTGCATCTCTCTAATTTTAGCAGTATGTAGTCCAGGTCATTCCTAATGAGACACCATTTGATTCAGGGGAGTTAGTGTATGGGGCTGTGGGGTCTCTGAAGTGCCAAGGGAATAGCAACTTGCCAGATGGATCATTCCTATAAAATTTGAAAAAACATCTTTGTTTCTGTAGTCGATGTGAATTATAGGTCAAGAGGAGAAGGTTATCCCAACTTGAAATTGATTTTGGCCTATCATTTTCAGTATTTTTAAAAGAGATCTCAAGTTTTCACAGAGCTTTAACTTAATTTGCCAGCTGTCTTAAAAATCAATGGTAACAAGAATTTGCTCTTGATTTTTGAGGCTGGGTCTCTGATTGGTATCTACCACTGCCAAGCTCAGAGAAATTGTTAGGTCTAGGATTGGGATCTGCGATTCAGGAGTGCTCTTCTGCCCCCTCCCTAGCACTGGTGTGGAACAGTTAGCTGCTTCAGAGATAATCCACCATTTACTGATGCTGCTGCCAAAGAGCAGAAGACGACAGGGCATGCATCTCCTCCTGACTTAAAGAAGGGATTTTGCTCTGAGCAAGAGATGGCACAGGTTTTTGCGAAACAGGCTAGCAAAGTAACCTGAGGACTTCGATAGTGTCAACTGTGTTGTTCTGCAACAGCAGCAGAAAGCAGGCAGAACAAACCTGCAGATCTGGCCCTCAGTTTCAAAGAAGTGTTTAATAGTATCCACGGAAGAAGCCATGTTTTCTGGGGAGAGGGAAGTCATGATGCCTTGCTGAGAGGAAAGTATTTCCATCAGTTGCTGATTTTACAGTAACTTGTTTTGGAGCATGAGAACCAAGACTATTAATGCAGAGATGGACTGCAAGGCCAAACAGAGCTCGTTGTCTTTGTGTGTCTGGACCCCCTGAGAACAGTACACCTATAGAGGAACAGCTGATTGTCTGGCCAGGCTCTGTCAAGGGCACGATCAAGGTTCATGTCTTTCTCTTAAAAGCTTGGGTCACTTTGAAGAGAAATTCTTTATTGCTACCCTATGGATTAGGACTGACAAAAGTGTTTTAAGCTATCATATGCATACACTCTTCCACCCTTTAATAAAATGTTTCTTTAAAGGATTAAAGCTTTAAAAATATTTACCATAATGAAGCATCAATTGCTAGAATAATGAAGCTTGAAGGCTTTTTATTTTGGTAGTTATGAGCTTTCTGCTTCTGAAAAGATAAGGCTCTTTCTTGCTGAAAAGAATTAGCTGAATGTTAATGTTTACATTCCCGATAGTGGTAGGTCACTGTGACCAGCAGCCGCTGCCTGAAAAGATCATTTAAAGTCAATGACACCAGAAAAAAATTTTACTTAAGCATGATAAACAGAGCAGATAAAAACTGCAGAGGTATAAAACTTGCATTCCCTTCCCCCTACCATCTGATTCTGTTCTCGTATTTTACTTAGACATCAAAGGACTTAACAGCAAAACACATTCTGTTGATAAAACCAGCAGTGTAGTGGCCCTGAGCTGAGACAGGACAGAGGCAGTCTCCCCACTCCCAACACTGCAAGTTTGCTTGCTGCTTTATGCAGCCCTTTTTCTAATCCAGTTTTGGGGGTATTTGTGTGCAAACTGGTTGGGTGGAAAATGTGGGCTTGTTTAACAAGGCCAGAAACTTGACAACTTGACTACTCACTGCAGTACATGCTCTAGCTGGCAATATACAGTTAACAGTATACAGGGTGTTTGTCTGGATGTTATCACAGGAAAAACAGTTCAATGATTTCTCCCCCTGCCTTTCCCTTCCCTTCCTCCCCCCAGTTTTCACAAGAAGTGAATGCTTGAAAATAACAGTAGATAAGCCCTGTAGTTTTTGGACTGTTGGGTTAGTCCAGGCCTGGGGAATAGTTGTGTGCAGGACTAAAACCTTCTATCCTTAGTGAATGATGTTTGAATTTTGGAATAGCTACCCCTGAATGGTGTTGATATATCCCAAGTTTAATTCCAGTTTCAAACAGGTCAAGGCCTGAACCTTTCTTTTACGTTCAGTGGTATCATTTCTGTCACATTGTTTCTAGTCCTTACCCTTAATCTCCTGCATCAGACTCCATCCCAGTTTCAAATCTCTGCTCTCCGTCCCACTCAGCTGTTTCTTTACCTTCCTGCTAGGCTTTTTCTACCTTTTCTACTTTTTCTAGAATGCCAGACTGCTTTCTGTCTTCATTAAACTATAGGGCCCTGTCCTCATACCAGACCCACTCTTGCCTTTGATTGCAGGCCCTTCCAGTTTGGCACCACGCTCTACAAAGGAGGGAAATTCCTACTTCAGTTTCTTTGATGTCTGATGCTTTGCTTTCCATTCTGCTGGGTGGGCTCACTTGCTCCCTTTCTGGAGAATCCTACTAACACCAGGGCTCACTAGAAATGTGGGTCCACTGGGGAGGGCTGTCCTGGTGTCTAAGAGTGGACATGGGCCTGTACTGCTGCTCTGTGGAAATTAGTGGGGTTTGTGTGTTGCTATAACTTGAATCTGCTTGTAAAAGTCTATTGTAATGTTCTTGCATGACTTATATTAGCCTAATTACAAGAATGGCTTTATTGTTACATGTATATGCATGGGTAAGTGTGTGTATTGTCATGTATAAGCCTATGTCACAGGGAAGTACTACATACAATAAGCTATCTGGTGTGAAGAGTTTAGCATCTTTGCAAAAACAGCAAATGAATTTTTAAACTTCTCCACTGTGTGGACAGTGGCTCCATACATACACAGCATACTGACAAATTGGGATGTCATCAAAGAGCTAAAAGGATGAAAAGCATCTTGGGAGTAATTTCAGTGAGACTCAAAGCACAATCTAGTTTCTGCTTGAGTGTTAGAAGATGAACTGAGTGCAGCAAACAGTGTTTTGTAAGTGCAAAATGCTTTTACTAGAAGTCATCACTTGGTTTTGTATTTTTGTAGTGAATAGTGAAGCACTTTCCATGACCTTGAACAGGTCCCAAAAGCAGCGAGGTGGTGACTAACACTGGAATAGTGACTGAGTATCTCTGCCAAGCAGCTGGCTGTACTAATTTCCCTGTACTATGCTGGATTTCCAAACTTAAATTTTTTTCTAAGTATGTCAAAGTTGTCTTTAAGCCCTCTGTTTGCACAGTTAGTACCTGGCTGATACCAAAACATTGCCATCTGCTTCCACCTGTGTGAGTGTATAAGAACTGTTTGTATAGACATCATGCTGTGTTTCTGTTCAACTTGTCCAGTGACCTTGTTATGGAAGAACTGAGAAGTAACTGTGGACAAACCATCCTAATCTCAATTAGGTAGCATTTCCGTATAGGCTTCTGCACTGTTTTACTGCTTTGCTTTAGGAAAAGAGATGCCAGATTATTATAGGGGAGAAAATAGTTCTTGATGCTGCAGTGTTTTAGCATTTTGATCTCAAAAGGAAGACAAAACATTAGCAGCAGGAAGCAGGATTCATAGCTCTTGGGCAAACCCTTTTACACAGATAAGAAGGAAGAAAAGGAATAGCAGAGGATGCAAGAAAAAATAATTCTTTCATTTGTGCAGTCAAACAGAGAGCAAGATGGACAAAGTAGGATACTACTTATCTTTGTCTCAAGTTTAATACTGTTCTCTGTCACGTTTTTGTTTGCAGCAGTGCAACATAGCGGATTAAGTTCCAGTAAGCCAGCTGGACTTCAAGTCATATCTTAAGAAGTTCATTCTGCTCTAGAAGTAGTAGAGGCAGTTTTCTTTGGCATATTGTAAAAATCTGCTTCTGTGTTTGAGAATAATCTGTGAAACACTTACCTGTTGTGGTGAATGCTCCCTGAGTGCTGTTCCCGGTCTTGGCAACATGCAAAGCTGCTCTAATACCTAGGTGTAGCTGAGTAGACTGCTGATTCCTGTAGTGTCATGATTCTCCTCATAAGCCACTCTGATTAGCCTTATTGTATCTGCCCCCTGCAAGTCAGGTGAGCAAGACATCTTGTGTGGATGTTCCTCAACTTTACTAATCTGTGCTGCTGGAATGTCTCTGGATGGAGACAGCTGAGGGCTCTTCTCTTTTATGCAGGCCCTGAACATTCAAAACTAGGGAAATTCACTCTATTTTAAAGCTATCTTTTGCTATCACTGGTCTTGTATCAAACTCATTGTGATTGTTACAAAGAATCACTCCATCTTCCGTTCTTGCAAGGGGCTGAGATTTGAATTCATTTTATGGAACAAGGATTTTTCTCTAAAGCACAAACCAAAGACTTAATTTATCTAGAGATCTGTGCTTGAAAAGGCTACTGGGACTCCCTTTCTAGCTTGCTTGCCTGATTGCCTTTTTAGTATTATTCCTATGATGAAATTCTCACGGGGTTAAAATGAACGGGTTGCATACCCTGATCAGCTTCTTTCATTGCGGAATGTTGTCCAACGTTAAATTGACGAATACTCAGTTTTGTTCAGTTTATTTTCAGGAATGAGGTCAGTGTGTAACCAGTAATGAGCCCCTGCTTTAGTAAAACAACTTGTGAGGAAAAGGCACAAGCCAAAAGTATTATCTCAAATTTAAATGCATGGATTTTAACGGAAGTGTCTGGGTTCAGTGGGCAGCGACTGGGGTTTGTAGAAACATGCCTCTTAGAAAGGAAGTTTCATTTCCATATAAATATGTTGGTTGGAACACAATGCATTATTGCTTGCAATAGTAATATAGTCTACTCAATGAAGCTATTGTTTTTCGGTATGTATATATCTATCTCGGTGAAAGTGCAATGTTTTGAGAAATAAAATAGGCATGAAATCAGCAGTGTCCTTGCTCTACTAACCAGAGGACATTAAAATTAACACTGTAAACTCAGAGGAAGAAGTGGTCTGATTTTTATTATTTTTTTTGCAAGACGGTGTTTGGGAAACAGTTGCTGAAGTGGCAGCTTCAAAGAGATTAATCTTAACACTTAAATTGTGAGTTCTCAGGGGCACCAACTGTCAAGACATTAGTATAGTGGAGTCTGTCCACGGGACCGTAGCTAGCAACACACAATCTTTGAGGTTATTTGAAAGTAAGCAAAACAGATATCCCATCTCTGTATCAATTGTAACCAGTTAAAGTGATTTCCAGTAGTTGCAAATAAAATAACTGTAATGCTCGTCAAGGAGGCACAGCTTTGTGGCACTTTTTTATCTCAACTGGAGCGTAAGGCTGTTACCCCTAAAGAGACACTTGAGGTATTTAAATACAGAGCTTCTCACGGGATAACTGCCGTTTTGAGCGATTCCTTGCAGTAAGTAGTGATCTAAGGCAAAGTAGGTATTTTGCTTGTGTGCAAGATTTGTGTGTATCTGAGGTTTCTTTCAGCAACAAAACATGGAAAAATATTTTCAAAATCGATTAACTGAAGAAATCCTGTCAGTTGTCTTAGCTGAAAAAAGTAATATCTCTGGTTAGCAGGCCTCATACAGAGGCAACAAAAAATAAGTAGCAAACAATTAGCTGATGCTAGACAACATAGTGCAGGTCACTTGGATGTGTCTGGCATATTTCCCAGAAATACAGAAATCGCAGGACACTGCACTGGGAGGCTTTTGTGAGAAGTCACTAAGGGGGGTTTAAAAGGTAGCTTGAAGGTTTGAGGCTTGTGTGACTGAGTGGGATGCACTTCTACAACTAGTTGTCACTGGATGATGACAGCTAGTACTAGCTGGTGGTGGTGGGGTGTCTGAATTTTCTGTGTTTAAAAAGAAAAATCCTCTTTATTAAGAACATACAGTATGCTGTATATTTTCTATAGGCCATATATGTAGACGCTTTGCATCTTTTGTTCAATTAGGATATAATATTACTAATGGTCACAATGGCAAGTAGCTGTGGAAATTGGGCTGAGTGGTTAGTCTTGTGTGTTTATAGATTCAAGTTGAACAACTATAATGAGTTTTAAATGAGACTTTCTGTTGTTCTGCATTACTGTTACATGTCATATAATTGGGTTAATCTTTGAGTTGAAGCTGATATGTGCAATAACATCTTTACAGGAAGTTGCTAACCCTTAATATCTGGAGGAAAAAAATCTAAAAGGCAGTTAAAATAGACCCAGAATGATCATAACTGTGTAAGGTAAACTATGCTTGTAGACTTATTTTTTGAGGTTCCCATTTTGAGACCCATTGTTTTGTACAGTTATAATAACCTTTACACGTTTAACAAGATTCCTGAGGTGGTTTATTTCTTGCTTTCCTTCACAAGAAAAGAAGGTTCACTGTATCCAAGTCACTGACTAGCAATTTTGGAACCAATGGATTTGACCAAGGCAGGAAACCTAGACCTGCGCTGAGGCCGTTATATTTAACTTTTATTTGAAAGAGTCTATCCTGCCGAGAACTGCAGGAAATAGCACTTCATCAGTCCTGATCCTCATTTCTTTAAGTCGTGCAGCCTATATTGACCTTGCACTCCGCACAGTGCCTTGGTGGGGAGCTGCGTTCTGCCCAGCTCCCACTGCTGCCAGCACGGTGATTTACACATTCTTTAAAAGTTTAGACTATCTAACAAGTTTATCTGGAAGTCAGAGCATATCAAGCAAAACTCAATACCTTTCTGGAATCAATTATGCTGTAAGTGAAGAAAATCTAATTCCAACCTGTGCATTTTTCTTAAAGCCAAGAGGTCTAATAAAATCAATGCGTATAAGGAAAGCCAATGTTTTATATGTAATTTTGTTTAGTTACATACTCTTGCAGAACCCAATATCTTTCCTAGTGTTATATTTTCATCAAGAGCAATGTTATTGTTGAATCTGGTATTTCAGATAAGACTGCTACACAAGGAAAAGCTGGTATTTAATATTTTCTAATCACATTCATTTTGTATATATACTAACAGCTGATGAGTGGATACACTTGTCTGCACTATTCTGATTTAATTTCAATGAAAGTCTAATAAACTAGCCTTGTACAGCACACAGCAAGTTGTTTTCTTAAATTCAGACAGTACTCCAAATATTTCTGCTTCTTTAAAAATGCAAATTAATAGGGAATGAGACTTAAGCCCATTAGCTTTTTAAAGCAAACAGGATGACCAAGCCAGATCAGACCATATAATCTATTTAATTCACTTCAGTTCAAAGATATACTAACTGGTGCTATATCTGAGGGAATTGAGCACCTTTTCTCCAAACAAGGTTTACTAGCAGCCTTGCTATGTTCTGCACTTTCCAGACTGTAATGGCATTCTGAAGGCTTGTGTGAAGCAAAACATGCTAGTGGCCAGAATTTCCCAGCATCAGACCTTGTCTACTACTAAGGCTACTGAATGTCTTAAATGCTCAATAGGTCAGACTAGCCATTTTTCCTTTACCAGCGAGTGTATACTTCCACTAGATGGCAAATGGACTGAAAATGCAAAAACGGTTTACCACATTTTGGGGCACATTCATGTTTTTCAGAAGCATCTGAAGCTGGTTTGGAAGTAAGAGGGAAAATTTTCTCTGCTGTGATGCTTGCTGCAATGAGCGTGTCAAGTTTTTGGATTAGCTTAATCATGCGTGTTACACCTGCTTTTGATTTGGAAAGGACCAGGTTCTGAAAGTAGGTAAATGACAAATAATATATGCTACAAAACTTGAGAAGAAGTCTAAATACTACATGGTAGCTAGGACAAGTAGTAATGGATTTATACAGTGGAAAGGGAAACTGAAGTTAAACTTCATAGGAGACAATCCCTAATGGTAGAAGATGATGAAGCACAAGAAAGCATTGCCCGAGAAAGCTGTAGGGTTTATCATGGGTATTCTTGAGGATTAGCATCCATCAGGAGTGGCATAGTTCTGGTGGTCCTGTGTTGGAACAGAAAGAGGGGCTGGCTGGCCCTATTTGTGAGCATTTAATGATGCAGAAATACTCTGTTAGAGCTTTTAGGAGAAAAAGGCTCTAGTATGTCTGTTCATTGGAGTTCTCATTTCTGAGCAACTTTGCTACACTGCAGAGTCTGCTTTTTGATGCCTGTTTTCAAAAACAGGTTTTTTATAAAGCTTCAAGACCAATCCTCCTCTTTCCCAGTGAACACTGTCTCTGAGGCTCTGGACCTCTAAATTATTGGGCCTGGTTGGACATCTGGTGATATGTATAGCAAGTAATTCAAGTCAATAAATGTCAGATGATCAAATTGAGAGTTGGACATTGATTTGGATTTGAAACTTTTAGCTTTCAATATTGCTTTTCTCTGTAACTACTATACCTTAGTAAGGCTTTGACTGAAGCATTTTATATACTGTAACTGTATCTCAGATTTCAGGGACTGGAGTTGGAGACTTCTCACTTCCAACTTTCCACAGCAGAATCAGCAGATCTGTCAGTGCTCTGGTAGCTGAGGACCGGCTAGCTACACAAGTTCTGCTTATGTATCAGTTTGTTCATTAGATATTAAATACGATGAAGATTAGCCCCAGTTGTTTAATCATCCTTTTACCATTTTAAATCCTTTTAATTCCAATGTGAAGCCTGTATAAGCTTCTAGCAAGAGCCCTTTCTGCATTATTTTCCTTGGCACAAGAACTGGGTGGTTTAACAGGACATTGTCAGGGCTGGTAGGACTAAAATTAGACCTGCCAGCTGTATTTTGGTTTCTGGGCAATGATGAGTTCATACAGCTCCTTCTCCTCTACTCTGCCAGCACGTTCTGTTCTTCTCAGTAGCAAAACTATTGAAATGCAGGGGACAATGTATTTTCCAGTGTATCAGAGAGCAGGCTTCTTGGTTACCTGGCCAGAAGAATGCCGTTTCCGTTCTTCACGTAGGCATTCTCCCTGTGTCAGTACGAATGCTTTGTACAGGGAGAGAGAGCAAACGGCTCTCCATCTGGAGGTCCCATGACAATGACATAGTGATGTCATACGACGAGTTTGCATTCTGTTTATCCAGCCTGACATCTGACATACCCTGGACAAGGTGTCAGCCCGCTCTGTGGCAGTGTGAGTTACAGGTATGGCTTGCATCTGAAATGCTGAAAATGCTCTGAAATTAAAATGTGCAAAAAGCCTCCATGCTACAGATGCACAGAATGTTTCCACCCAGCGTGAGGCTTTGCATTCAGAAGTAGTTAAGAATCTTTTTTTATCACAAATAGTTTTCTACTTAGCAATGCAACATTAGGCAGCAAGCTTTGAAGAGGGCTTTGTGTTCAGAACAGCATCTTGGTACATTTCCATCAGTTATAAAGGGAGATGCTTCGGAAGAGTGAAGCAGAGGTGAAAGCAACATTAACCCAGCTGCTTAAAGGACGTGTCCATATGTTTGGCTATTGTGCATTAGAAACAAAAAGCCACGATTACAATTAAGTCAAAGAAATAAAAAGAGGTATAATCCTAAGCCACTGTAACAGCCTGCTGATGAGCTATTCGATCAAATCCCTAAACAAGGAGGGAGTATGCCAAGAATTTAAAGGTGAATGGCACCTGAGAAGTGCCATTCAGGAAGAATCCATATTTTAGTCTTCTAAAGATTGGGTCGATGCTGAAGGGATATATGCTGATGTGATTTAAAATGAGCATTTCTGCTTGATGAGACTTCTGGGCTTTCAACCTGATGTGAAGCTCATCTTCGCTAGACAGAACAGATTAAGGGGCAGTTTGATATTTCAATGTCTCTAACAACAAAATCAGTGTGAGAGATTCCTCACTTCTTCCAGCCATCCATTCCTACCTCTGTTCTTCTGTTCATTATCCCTTTAGGTGGGCCTTGACAGATGTTTGTGGGGTTGTGCTGTATGTTGGCTGAGTGAAAGGATATAGCCTAAACCAAACTTTTTGCTATTTCACTGATCTGACTTACAAGACATTCCCACAAATGGGGATGCTGGTGCAGCTGAAGCCTAGTAACCTGCAGCCGAGAACTTCTACCTCGTCTCTACTGGAGGAAATACTTGGTGGTCTCTGCTATTGCTTTCTTAAAATGTAGCCTCGAATGAAAAGTAGTGTAGTACAGAAACTTGAAAGCACAGTCTTCGGCCTGCTGCTGCTAAGCAGGAACTTTTCCCCTCTATAGGAAAAAATAAAGAATGCTGGTGAGGTTTGTTGCTAAGGGAACCATTTAGAGTATCCTTTCTTGAATTTGACAGTGTACCTGTGCAAACAATTATGCAGGATCTGTGTCCCTTTCTTCATTAGGGCAGAGGCCACCCAGAGGCAGAAGTGGCTCTTAGAGGGAAAGCATCATACCTTTCAGTGTATGTGGTTGACTGATATAATGAGGGCATGTCTCTCACCACCTTCCTTTTTTATTGGAGAGTATAATTATATTGCCCTAGACTGCATTTTGATAAATATCTAGGAATGCAAACCAGAAGGGCATTTAATATGTGCTTGTGCAGAAGTGGAATTTAATATGGAGGTTCAATTAACATTGATACTTTAAAGAGCAGCAAACTAGAAGTTAGCTTTATATGCTGTGAAGTACACTGGCAGGTTGTTATGGGCTGTCTTTCGGGTTCGATGGGATTGCTACGTCGATGGGAAACTTAGAATATGATTTTAGTATGAGAACTGTGTCAAAAGAAACAAACATTACTCTACAAAGGAGAAGGCTCAAGTTAAATTAAATGTCTCTTTAACCTTTGGTTAGAGGGCTCTGCTTCACTCATTGCAAACGTCAGATGTTGTTCATTGAACAGGGTATACAACTGAAATTGCGTTAATATAGTATTCAGTGCATAGGTTCCTGACTTTACATCCTTAAAAATTCTTCTGACACAGGGCTTTCCCTACAGCCTTTCAGTGACATGTCACCATGGAAGCATTTAAAAAATAATCCTTTAAGTACCCCTTTACTTCTCTGGGGTTATTCCCATTTTATAGAAGAGGAAGGGAGATGCAAACTGAGATTTACTTAAATAAAAGCTGGTGTTTCATATTTTTTTATTATGGTACTAAAACTTCAAAACACAGTATTCCAAAGTTCAGGTTTCAATTGTAAGCACTTTGTTTTTTAGATTAGGCAGATATGAGTTCAACATAAAGTTGCATTTACAAATTAAAACATTTCATATAGATTTGCACATGTTTGCAAGATAGTTACACTGCTGGGTTCCTGCTATAGACAAGGTTTTGCCTTCTGGTGTATGACTGCATTATTAACTGAATGTGAAGGTTTCTGTTGTTGAGATCAGCAAGTCAAAATCGCCTTCTTTCCTTAGCTGTATTCTTACTTGCAGAAACCTCAGAGTTCGAAACAAAAATTCAGTCCCTAATCTGCAATAAAATGCAATGCCCAGTGCTTAATACAGGGCAAGGACTGTAGTTGAATTATAAACCATCCTTTGTTGTCTGTGTTTTACGACTTGTGGGCTGTAGATGAATATTTTTGCATCATTTTAATATATAGTGGAAGGCTGATGTAAACAAGTTGATCTAAAAGAAATGATACACAATTCAGACATGAAGAGCAATTTGCAATATTGAGAACTATAAAATCTATCATCTCCTTTTCAGTTCATTTAAAGTGGGTCTTCCTTCACGCAGCCAGTTAGGTTACCCGTGAGTGGGATAATGCTCTGACATGATGTTGTGTTGAGCATATAGAGAGTGCTTCCAGACTCGGCTTCGGATGTGGAAAGCCTGCAAAGTGTGGGTAAGGCAGATGCGAGGAAAAGGAAGAAACTCTACTGCCATGTCTCCCCTGCTGGCTGCTGCTGCTTGGTCTGTGCAGAGCCAAATTCAAGCTTTGGCAAAAATGCAGTGCAACTGCTCACTTTGGCAGCATCAAAGTGCCGTTTCATATGTCAGAAAACATATACAGCCAGACATTTTCTAGTGCTGTCTGCGCAGAGTGAAATGACCTTGACTCTTTTGTCATGAGGACCTGACAAAATTAGCTTACCCCTCCCTGTAGCTTGTTTCCTCTGGGAGCAAATGCTGGAGTGGAGAGTTTATGTTCTCTAGTAAGACTGGGTCTCTTTGTATTTATTGAAGCAAGAAGGCCAGGTTAGGTCACAGCTCCGGTTGCAGTGATTGTGACAAATGGAGGGAACAAATCTTACTATTTCTAATATTTCCTGTGGGAATTGCTCAAATGATTCAAATGCTTTTTGCAAATAGCTCTCCACTTGTGCAGTGGGAGCTGATGGACCAGCGCAGAGGTCAAGTTTTAAAAATAAGCCCTAAGGGGGTCCAACTTTTTTTTTAGATCATAGGGGTTTTTCAGGCAATTCTCCACAGTGAGGAGGCATTGCACACACAGACAGTCCTTCTGCTATCATGAGCTTTTTCTCCTCAGATTTTTACTATATTCTTAGCAACAGTGTAACTATGCTATAGCTGACTACTAAATAGCAATTTTAGAGCTGTTTTAAGGGCATACACAGAGCATAGCAGGCATTACTATAAAGGCTATTTCTATTGCTTCCTTGAAGTGTCTGTGGGATTCAGAGTTGCTGATGTCTTCATGGTACCCCTGCCAAGTAATTTCATGTTCACATTTTTAGTATGCCTGCAGCAATAAGGGCAAGCCAGTGATGATATCTAAGTTGATATCTTGGATATCTGATTTTTTTCCTGCTCACAGATTCACTTTGAAAGCTAGGCTCCCCCAAGATACTTCTAGCGAGGCATTCAGAATCACTAGCCACTAGAGATTTAGTCAAGACTGAGTGCGTACAAGCCGAGGTGACTGGTATTTATTCTGTGCTCCCACTAACTTGGATAACAGGGTTTGTTGTTGCAGACTAATCTACATGGAAGGAGGTGAAGAGAAGGCAGAGGATGCTAGTTACAATTAGAGATCTTGGAGCTGTCAAAGCATGTGGCAGTACTTTTTACTTCAGCCTCTAGTTTGAAGGGCACAGAAATCAGAGGTGAAGTCTAGTAAGTTTTAGAAAGTTTATGGATTGTGGCCTTGGAATTGTAAATGTCCTTGATAAGGAGCAAGGAATGAGCTTTCTCGGCTCAGCTTTACCTAAAAGTTGAATCTGCTGCACTCTTACGTGCTGACTAGTGGGAGATAGGAAAGCCACTATTGCAGGTATGCTGAATTTTGAAAGAGTCCTTATTAAACTGAAATCAGTAGTTCCACAATTGGCCTTCTGCATTTGATTCAGCTTCTTTAAAGTCCTAGTAAATACTGGGTTTTTTGTTGTTTTAGAGCTTAGTTTTGGTCATTGTATGAAATGAGGAACCATGCTGAAGTGGAACAGGACATCATCTAAAGTCAGTGCTTAGCTGTGGGTTCTCTGCATGAGTCTTGATTGTCTGTTTTTTGTTGAGTCAGCTTCTTGATTTCTCGGTGGGAGTGAGGCCTGAATGGTTAGTGAAAATTATGAGCAGGTAATTTTCCTGAGAACATTTTTACACTAAGTTTCCTTGAGATTTCTTGCAGTAGCGAATCAGTCCCTCATTTGCACTTCAAAAATGTATTGGCTCTACCAAAACATTCATGATGCAAATAAAAATAATGGCTTTTACAGCCAAAGCTATATGACCATGTTCAAAGGAGGGTTACCTGCAGGAGGAATATACATGAGAAGCCAGCATCTTCCTGACTTAGTTTTCTGTTGTTCAGTAGCAACTGAAGCTGGAAATGTATGTGGTAGCTACAGAGAAGCCCATTCAAAGCAGAAATAGGGCAACTCAGTATAGCTGGGAACATAACAAATGCTGGCAGTGCTGTAGTGGCCTGTCAAGCAAGGTGGCTGAGACAGACTGGATCAATGCAAAGAACAATTAGTTGCCAGCCACTGGGAAATGTGTAATAAAAAAGGAGACGTGGGAGGTTCAATCACTCAAATGACTTTATCGCTCACTAGTTTAAGACTTCTTTATAAAGGAATTTTCTAGCTCTTTATTTAGATCACACATCCAGCTCTCTGTCCAGTCACCTGAAACAAGATTAAAACCTAGACATGCTGAAAGTGTTGAACTTACTAACCCTCTTTCAAATGTTTACACAGAAAGTTCACCTTCCTCCTCCACAGCCCTTAAAGCTTCTCCCTTCACCATTTTTGCAGGACTATTATCTGATACTCATTTCCCAAGTCACGCTTCAGTTCTGCGTGCGTGCTCTGCTATAAGACAGTAAAGCCTGCAATTGAAACTCTTCAGCCTGAGGATAGGAACCGGGCAAACTAGAGACAGTTGAAGCGATTCTGAAAAGAAAAAAGCAGCAATATAACTAGCAAGCCAGGTTTAATACTAAATTTAATGGGCATTAGTGCATACAGTAAGTTTGAGATCTAAAGCCAACAGCAAGTCATAAAATTTAAGTTTCCTCAGCACCTTTATGGCTTTGTGGGTATTTACAGAGGGCCAGATGGTGAATCCTGTGCTCACTCTTGTTTTCCAAGTCCCGTGCTGAAATCAGCAAGACTGTTCCTGAAGCCAAGGTATGATTGGGAGCCAGAGGCTTGCTGCCTAGCTGCTTTACTTGGTACGCATTTAGCTAACCCTAATCCTCAAATCGGATGCACACAGCTGGAGTCCTGCACCCTATGCAGAGTTCTGGTTGTATGGATAGTTTTGTGATGAAGGCAGTGAAAGCACAGTAGAGAAAGTACAGGAGATCTGGGTTTGAGTCCTGCCGCTGCTGGATTTTTCCGTATACCCCTTCCACAACTAACTGCATCTCCTTTCTTTTCGAAATGGGACTAATAATTCAGAGTTTCAATAAAAGTTAATTGATATTTTGGTAAAGCCTCCATGTGTGCCAGTAGCATGCTGCATAATGAAATGTTTATTGTTTAGGGTGGGATCTTTATGCTGGCTCTCTAGCCCAGACTGAAGATGTTTTTGGACAAAATTCAGCTTTTATAGTCATTTCAGAGAATGAGTGGGGTTTGAATAGTGAGCTGTAAGGTGTGAGGACACACACCAAGCAGTGAGGGAGAAAAGACAGAGCTATTCATCTTAGTGAACAGGGGTTCTGTGGTAAAAGCTGGGGATCGTGTACTTAAAAATTATGTCTTTATAAACACTCCAGTTAAGAAAGTAACTCATTTGCACATAATATAATGAGTTTTCCCAGATCTTGCAGCTGAGAACATAGCTTTTGGAAATTAGGCAAATAAACTCTTCCTATCTTGCATTTTTATAATGATGAGTGTTCTGGTATTTAGTTCATTTTTGTGATTCCACAAATAAAATTCCTTTAAGTTGAAGAAACTTCCCTCAAACACAAACCTTTCCACTCCACAGAAAGTTATCTTATAGGAGTGAGAGTAGGACGTGACAGCACTACATATAAGAGACAATGAAAAATGCTAGAGCCAATTAGCAGCGCAGGAAGATCGCATGCATTTGCTGTGGGTGAGTACATTGACTTCTGCATCTTGGCCTAACTTGCTCGTAATCTGAGTTCTTCTAAATGGTGGAGAGCACTTGTGAAACCAGCTTAGCCATATGCTCAGACTTGTGAAAAGCGAAAAGATGAGAAGAATCTATATTCCCAGGTTTACGTACAGCTGAAAAAAAGTAAAGGTCTTCTGTATTAGGAGCTCATCTGCTTTCAGCTGTTTCCTAAGAAAACCCAAGATCTTTATCTTCACCACTGACAGTAAACAGCTCTTCTGAAAGGAGTAATAGTTCTAGAGAACGTTATTTCTGTGAAAACATTTAAATGTTTTAAATGATGTTTCCAGGAATTTTGGGATGAAATTTAGTAACAGTGATGCAAGATACTAAAACAGAGGAAATAAGTAAAATAAACACAACTGCAGCAGTCATCTTTGGGTACAGTCTTTTCATAGCAGGGTTGAAGCAGCTGCAGTGCAGAGTGGGAGAAGGTTATGTGACTATGTGGCTGTCTTCCCATTACATGACCTTCAGGATGTACTGCAGCACCTCTTGCTAACAGAGTCCTGCGGTTTATTTACCCTTTCCTTAGTTTGAACAAGTTCTGGGCATATTGTTAGCTGTATTAACATGCTTTGAAGTTACAATTATCAAGACAACTGCAATATTCCTTGTTACATTAGCAAGTTTTATAGCCTCTAGTTGTAGACTGCAGCAATATAACTTTCTCTGAATATTTCATAAAGGAGACATTAACACTCTTGGTGATAAAGTAATGTAACAATGCTTGTAATAAAGCAAAGCTTAAGATGGCACAGTATTGTTTCCATGGAACAAAGTAAGAACTACTTTGGAATTTGATGCATTCTTTGGAGAGCATTTTCCATTTTTCTCCACCTAGTTTTCTTCCCTTTCCCATGTTTTCCAAGCACTCAGTTTTTGCCATGCAAAATGAAAATTACACAGATTCACCTATTTTCTAATATTTCAAGACTTCCTGACTTTAAACTTTGAAATGATGCTGCAATGAAAAAGTTATCAGGAAGGTACCATGTCTAGGCAAGATTTTATGACCAAAAAAAATCCACAGCTGATGCGATCTTCCTTTTCTGTTTTCAGCATATTGCATTTCTGGATAGCACAAAGCCTTATTTAAGGTTCTTTCAAACTTTTATACCTTTGTCACTGTATATTCTCTTAGTACCAAATTTAGTCCATTTATCATTGGTGTTACTAACCAAAGCATGAGATGACAGGTTACTTGCCTCTTTCAGACTCTGCTTTATTCATTCACTTATTCATTCATTCATTTATTTAGTGGCAACGAGGAGGTAGAGTGGAGGTAACATTATAAGAAGATTGATAGAAATTATTTCATAGCAACTCCTACAGGTATAGAAGATTCTATTGATAGGATGATGAAAACCTGTAACAGCATAGACATTCAGGAGTGGGAAAGACAAAGTACAGTCAATAAATTATGTACAGCTGTGTCAGTGGCTAGAGGTTGAAATCTCATTTGTGAAACAAGTAACTCATGTCTTTACATCTTAATTTTGAGTATTCTGAATGTGAGTGTTTTGGTTAATTTATACGTGCAAATTCACCAACAGTGCTGAAAAGCTTTTTGCACAAAATATCTTGTCATTGGATATGCATATGTATGTGTTTCTGTCATAATGCTTCAACATGTTCAGGTTCCCAGAAAGCCCAGTAGAAAGGTGACTGATTAATATGGGGAGAAGGGAGCGTTTAGCTGTGTCGAACATGGTCTGGACTGTGGGATGCTCCAGGAATCCCCATCTTATACAGTGTTTTTAGGGGGCTTCACTGTGTTTCCATGAGAAATGGGTCACTCATTACATTGATTTCTCACATCCAGCCCACAGCCCCTGCAAACCCTGGAGTAAATGAGCTCCTTGCCTTCCCTCCAAATTGCACTGACAACACTCAGGGACGCCTTTCTCCGTGCGTCTCCTGGAAAGCTTTCCTGTTAGAAGCTGCAAAGGACCGTCTGGCTCCATCTATTTACTCTTGGATTGGTAATTACCACTCCAAGACTGTAATGCCAGATCATATCACCAGACCTTTTTTCCTGAGTGCCCTGTAGAGATATCTTTTGACACATGTTATTTTGTACAATGCTTCTTGTAGGTTTTCCTCAAGATTAAGGTAATTCCCTAGGAGTGAGCTTCTAAATGCTTTTTTGCAGGAGTATTGCAACGGTAAAAGTGACCTGATGTAACAGACATAGCAAAGTGTTTTAATATTGCTTTGTAAAGCTGTCTTCATTTGAAACCTAGTGTTTGGAACAGTGGGGAATGAAGCAGCACCACTTATAACGTGATACTGGCAGACTTCAGTGGGTGTCTGTCAACGTGGTTGGACGGACGTGGTGGACAGCACTTCTGAACTTTACCACTTTTGGTTCAAGCTTGTAAGCAGGAGCTCTGCTAAGCCAGGAAGTAGTCCTTGGAGGAAAATGAGGAGTGAACTTGAACACAGATAACTTTTGATGACTTCTGGAGATTCTGCATCTCCTTGTTGAGGCTATCTTACGGCAATACAACAGCAGCCAACGTGGCTAGCTGGTCACAGTTTTTGCTTCTGTTTTACAAAGAGTCACGATGCCAGTGAATCTACTTACCTTTTTGGAGCTTATAGGGAGAAATCTAAAGAGAAACTTGGTTGCTTCAGCAGAATTGGATTTACAGCTGCTGAGAGGAGAGTTTGGTTATGTGCTGCTTTCAAGGAAATGTGATGTCATGTCATTCCTGGACAGAATGTCATTTCTGTGAGGGATCTGAGGTTTTGGACAGACAGCCTTGGTTAACTGGAGAATAGCACTAACTGGGTTTCTTCTTCACACACCAATTATTCACCTTAACAAGGTGCAGTTGTTAGGAAAGTGCTAGTGTACATTAGATAAAGAATTTTCTAATAACTCAGTAAGATTTTAAAAATCTCTAGATGGATCTCTGGCTGAAAGCAAGATTAAGTCTATGCTGATTCAAGAGTAGTGTTTCTCATCTGTCAAAGTACTAGCTTCATAATCAGCCTTTAATGCAATAATTGAAAAAATCAGTTGCACAGGGGAAATCTGCTGCAGTTGTCTCATGTCTTAGAGGATGAATGCTCATTTTAATTTCTGCAGGCACAAAATTTTTGCTCTTTGTACAAGTAATTGGATGCCTTACAAAATAAGATTTATTTCCGCTCACAGAAACCAAGCTGAGTGAACTGGTAGCTTTGACTTTAATATCAAGTACCTGTTTAAAATGTTAGTGACTTTTTGGATGGTGTCTGCAGAAGAATACAGAATTACTAGAAATGCTGGCAGAGAAGGGCAAGAGGCTGTTTGACAAAGGCATTGTGTTGTGTCCCAGCATGTTCCCTGTTGAAATTTTCAGCCTCTCTCAAAAGCTGGCCTCACAGGTAGCTCAGAGCAGCTGATGGACCACAGTATTGAAGTGGCTGCTGGGGTGTGCTTCCAAGGCTGTGCTCTCTTCCAGAGCGTTATGCAGTATCTTCCTAATGAGAATGGAACTAGCGAAACCAGTATGCACATCTCTAGAAGCTCTGCATTTTTGTACAGAGCTTTGCCACTTAGCCAGGTAGTGCCTGGGACAGCCGTACTGGCTTCCCGATATCCGAAGCAATAGCAACACAAAATCAGGGTAAACTTAAACCCAGCAGGTACTGGACTCAGAAGAAGACCTCCCAGCAGATGGTGCTCAGTGATACAGCATCGGTTTTCAAGGAGGTCATGCAAAGTACTCTCCACTGGAAAACGGGTAACAGCCAGGCGTGTGTGCGCTGGAGCCAAGGAAGTAGAGTTCATGGAATAAAAATACAATTCCCTAGACTGGAGAAGCATGAAATTGTGCAGGATTCTTTACTGCCGTCTGGTTGCTGAGAACACACAACGTAGCCTAAATTACACACCATGCAGTCATGTCAGAAAGTAGGAAGCATGGGTGAGCAACTGTATTACATGCGCTGTTAACGTTTTAACTACATCATTCCTATTTTGCAACTAGGGAAACCCTTAGGTGCATAGTAATTTTATTATATGCATGACTAAAGTTGGAATGGTTTTTGGAAGGATTTAGTATTTTTCGTGATGGAATCAGTAGTAATATTAAATCCTGGGGAAAATGGAGAAAACCCACCCTTAATGATTTTAGCACCAAGGAGAACTGAGTTTTTCTATGGCTTGTCACTGGTGTTTGCAAAACATCATTTCATTTATTCTTGAATTTCACTACCCAAGAGAAGCAGCTATGCTACCATATGGGTCAAATCTATCCAAAAGATGCTGTGTGTGGTTGAACCAACTTGCATGTTAAATCTATTATGACAAAACATTTGGCATAGTGAAAGAAAAAATCATAATGAGTTGCATCCAAAACTAATTTCTGATTTGCTTTAAGGGGATAAACCAATATCATGCCAAGAAATTCCCACACTAATGTCATTAATCCTTACTGGGAGTAAACATCTGGGTCTTTTTTCTTTTTCTTTGCAATACCCAGAGATGATAACTAAATTTATTTGTTTTTTATACTAATTGGAGGAGGTCTTATGGATAGATATTTCCTAGGTACTAGTGACCATCTTTTTGAGGAACTGTGTGTTCTTTCTGGAAGCAAGAATTTACCTGCACCTGGAAGAAGAATCATTTCCATTCAGTCTTGTCATATGCATCTTGACGCATAGGATAATCATATGGGATTGCTCTGCGTATGGAGCACTTATTTTTTGCCAGGTAAGTTAAAGCTGAAGTAGGCTATAAGGTTATACTGTGAAGGATCCCAATAAGTTTCCCCATACTCCCAAATGACTGTTTCATTCACGTGCCTCCTCAGACCTCCTTGAAGTGGTTAGCTTCAAGTTTGTTCCATGCGAGTCTCATTTGCATGAGACCTGCTAAGTGTATGCTCATATGACTTTATTTTTGGCAAAACATGATCGGGCACTATGAAAGCATGAACAGCCTATCCTTTGAAACTTCTTTGTGGATAGGTGGATTAATGATTTTAATTTGCTTTGTCTGTGTAAATCCAGATAACAGCATCTTAGGCAGCCCAAGTGTTCCTGTTGTTCCGTGGCAGGCAGGCAGGCTTTAGGACTTGCTGTGCTCCTTCCACAGTCCTTCTGCATCTCTTGTACTGGTGCTTGAAGCCACTGAGCTTCTGGTACAGTCATCCATCCCTGTCTTCTGTGCTAGTCTCTGCTCAGGGCTGGTGAGTAATGAGAGGTGCGTAAAGAAGATCCAGTGTAAGTTATGATACCTAACGAAGACCTGGTGAAGATTGTGGCTTACACACGTTTAGTGTCTGCTTCTGCGTGAGGAAGCTGCTTGATTTCTGAGCTGTGATGTACCATGGCTCTGCGCAGTGTCTCATCCGAGTCTTCTCCAGGAGACAGCAGTGCATAGGGAACATCAAAGCCTGTGTTCACTCCACAGGCTTTGCAAGTCTCAAGCCCTTTCAAGGCCACATTGTAGGATGAGAAAGAGGATAGATGCCTTACTAGTGAGGGAAAGGAGGAAAATACACATTAGTTGAATACTAACAGAATTTTAAGTGGTTCCTTTAGTTGTAAAAGCCTTGCCACCCCTCATTTCCTGCACGTGCTCACAGCCTCCAGTGTCACAAAAATGCGCATCTTGCAACCATTAGCAGTTCAGCGATGGCTCTGCACATGGCTCTGTAGGGAGGGGGAAAGAGTGTGAGAGCAGTCTGGAATCCCAGCATCCGTTACCCCTTCTACCAAATTGCCGCAGTATGGCAACCAGATGGGAGTTATGCCGTCTCTGCTGAAGAACAGACCAGTCTGTGAGTAAGCGTTTTTCATTGAGGACAAAATCCTGGAAGCCCAGGCACAGCTCTTCCACTGATTTTACATTTTTTTTTGACTGCCTATATTTTTTGATTAAAGACACTATATAGTGGAGAGTTTATTTAGTAGGATTTATGTTTAAAATAAAATGATTTTAATCTTTTCAGAGAGATGAAGGAAAAGAAACAAAGGATACGCAGCAGATGGTGAACGGTAAACTTCAAACATTATTCTACGATAAAGACACTGGTGTTTACATTTATTTTTAGCTACATGCTTTCAGCTTTCCTTGTCCATTTCACATGTTAGCACAGGTGAAAATATTTAATTAGCATTTACATATTATAGTTGCCTTAATTTCAAATATAGTTAAATGTTTGGGACACAGTCTTCAAAACTACATTTTAATTTAGGGTACATTCAGTTTGTGTCCAATAGTGAAACGCACAGATACCTTTGGTCATCCGAATAGAAATAGTGTGCTTAGCTTGTTGATGTAATTATGGTGAATGCACATGCAATGGGAAGGAAAAAAGCACACAAATTATGAACCTTTTTCTCTCAGAAATCTGGTTTCAGAAATCTAATATCTACACACTATATGAAATTTCAAGTCGTATGAATTTAATCCAGGTGATGATCAACTACTGTTGAAGGTTTCCCTAGCATTGGGTAAAGGCATTAGCCTGAAAGTTATTTGCAGAGAGATTTCATATACAGCTTCACATACTTCCAAAACACTGCCAACAATGCACTGAGTCATTTCAACCACATCTATACTTGGGCAAACCATTTGCTTAGGTATTTTATGCCATCTGTGAATGTTCATCTGCAGTTTATATGCCAGATGTGTACTGGCAGCATACATGCTACCAAAACCAAAAAAATCCAGAAATTTAGTAGCAAGTTCAGTGTTGCT
Organism: Dromaius novaehollandiae; assembly: GCF_036370855.1. Lineage (NCBI taxonomy): Eukaryota > Metazoa > Chordata > Aves > Casuariiformes > Dromaiidae > Dromaius > Dromaius novaehollandiae. The sequence goes on along the minus strand of NC_088106.1, from coordinate 27,481,547 downwards.
CAAAGACAAAATCTTTGCGGTCTACATGATTAGAGTTTGCTAAATGAGTGCATTAAGTTTGTGTAAAGAACACAAAATGTGACTTACTGTCTGCCCTTTAAATGTGTGTCTTAAGGCCTTTTTTGCAACAGCAGATGGGATGCAGTAATTCAGTTGATCCTAACTGATCTGCCATGGTGACATTATTTAAGACATTTTCCCATGACTTGAGTATTCCGGTTGTCTTACAGTATACTTTGTATCAGTTAATCCAGGCTGAGCTGTGGGGCATTTCAAAGCCACGGTGTTGATACAGGTTGCCTTTGGTACTGCCACTGGATGAATTCCCTTTTCTTGGGGGTTGGAGCAGAGCACCGTAGACCCCTGTTTTAGCACAGTGTCCCTTTGAAGTAGGGAAAAGACCAGGCGGACTCCCCGAAAGGGATGCAGGAGGTAGGGAAGCCTTCGGCCTTCTCTGATGTGTGCAGCACATGATGACAGGATCATCCAGACCTTGGAAGAACACAACGGGATGGACTTTGAGGTAGTTTTCCCCACTTTGCATCTGTAGATAGAGCAGTTTGATAGGGTGAAATTTTAATAGCCCTTCAGTAGTGGATAGCTGGTTAGGCAACAAACCAGAGGTTGGCCTAGCACAGCCTCAGAGAAAGAAAAGACCCTGAAATAGTGATTGAGTTAATGCAGCAATATGTGTTTATAGATAGGAGAGGGCATGGTGGGAAATTCTCTAAATGCTCAAGTTGCGTGGGTGGTATGCATACAAATCTGCTTAACAGTTGAGTTACTGTGAGGCTTATTCTTCCCACACAGTATATTGGAAAAATTGAAGAGATGCATTTTAAGTGAGCGTAAGATCTGCTAATAAAAGCTGAACCCACAGGCCTGCTAGGCAAGTTAGCTCATGCAGAGCTGTGTGCTCTTGTGGCTGAACTGGATAGCCTGGGTACCAACTGCAGTCTAAATTTAGCTTGGGTATCTTTACATTACTCATCTATGCCTGCAGCAGACATTCCCCAAGGCAACACTTTATAACTGGTGAAGCCCCCTCATGAGTAAGGCACAAAACTCTGCTAATGAGTCCTGAAGCTTCCCACATTCCTCCTCCAAGAGTTGCTGGCTATGGTGAGATGTCAAGGGCCTGACTGAAGTAAGGCCCAGGCTAAAGTGCAAATCCATGGTCCAAAGGGTGAGAGTAATGCTGTGTATATCCCAGGGACCAAGAGCAGCTCAGGCATGACTGTATCTCTTTAATTTTCAGTTTTTGTAATCATGGCTCCATTAAAGTGTTTGTTCATTTAAACACTAATGCTCCTAGATCCTAATTGTAAGAGCCTTCCAAATATAGCTACAACCAGAGCAGACGTACCTACCCAACCTGCAGGCAGCCTAGAAAAGTAGCTTTGAGGTGTAAATTGCTCTCTGCATCTCAGTGGAGTAAAGTGATAGGAGAACCCACCAATGGATCCTGGGGCATGTAGGAGCACAACGGATTCAGCCCTTGCTCAGGTAGGTGGAGGTCTGTTGTTAGGAGACTTAGAGGGTCCCTTGTTATAACTATAGTCTTCCTGTGCTGCACAGCATAAATTCAGTCTTATTTTTCAGGAGTTTGCAGTCTCCTTGTGATGAATGCAGAGAAGCAGATGTGCAGTGGCAGGAGTTATAAAAAATAGTGAATTTTTTACCACTTGCTCTAAAAATGAGGCTGAGAGTTTTCTCAGTTGGGTGCAGAGCCCCAGTATAATTCCTCACTATGCTTTTGAGGAAAGAATTGCTTTTATGCCGTTTCGAAGGGTGATGTCTGATCCTTGCTGGGCAAGCTTCGATGCTGGTGCAGCAGGGCATTCTGACATCTGACGGAAGTTTTGGGAAGTCTCGCCCTGCATTCAGGCCAAGGGCCTAGCCAAAGCAGAGGCTCCCAGGCTTTTCTTGGGCTGGCTTTACAACTGCTGCCTTCTCTTTTTCCCCCTTCATCTGTATTTTTGTTGCTGTTACCTCAATGAAACCCAAGCTGATAACCTAGAGCTTCTTGGCTTGATCTGTGCCCACTTCATTGTTCATGTACCTCATGATAGACACATTCATTGTAAAGCATCACATTTAGAATGAGCACCATAGTAATGCTGCTCCCAGGACACCTAAAGGAAACATTTTTTTTGCTACTTGTCCAACATATCTTCATTCGTCATTTTGTGGTTTATTATCAGGTCTGCAACCTTAACTTTACCCCTTCATTCATTATTTTCCTTGCATAAATACCCAGCTAACCCTTTCCAGTGCTCTTAAGAATGTATTTTTTTGTTCATACAGCATTAGGGAGAAGCAATTTGGTGACAGATGAGGTATGCTGAAGGACAGAACTAAGTTTGCAGTGCTTGGCTGGAAGATTAAGATGGATATAGTTATGGTAAGATGTGTGAGAGCATTCAGAGACTTCATTGTCCTGTGTTTAATTAAGAGTTTTAGATGCATTTATTGTTACAGTTCAGAGGTGATTCTCAATGAAGTTGCATCTGTTCCCTTTGGATTTTAAAAGCTGAAGCAGAGGTTAAGACCCATTCAGTCAGGAGCTGAGACAACTGCGCAGGCCTCTGCCTTGCCTCTTTAAATAAGGCCGAAGATCATAGCCCTTGGACAGGTCTGTGTGCACTGTCTGCGCAGAGTATTTCAGCTATATGAAATGGTTGAAGGGCACCTAAAATTTTGTACCATTTTTTCCACAAAGCAATTGTGTTATATCAGAAGCATGCAGGACAAAACGCTGCCAAGATTGTGCCTAGACCTATACCCTTTAGCTGTAAAGCACTGAAAGGCTAAACTACCATAGACAAGTTTAAGTGGCTTTGCTTTTGAAACGTTTGAAAATAATTTGCATAGACTTCAGAGCATTCAAATTTCTATTTACTCATAAAAACAGAGGTGTTTTTACTTCATTATGCAACACTGAGAAGGCCATCTTTGGAGAGGGGCTACTGCTGGGCTGGCCCGTATACCTATAGGCCCAGCACAATGTGGTAAACCTTAGGAATTGTCTTTGGCAGTAATCTTGCCTTGTCCTTTCTTGCCTTCTTTGCCTCCAATGTGAAGCATCTGCCACGAGGCTGCTCCTGGCAATGAGCTTCCCTATCAAACAGTATACCAGGCAAAAGTTCAGAGGTCATGAAATTGCCTTTTCTTTCAAGAGCATCTTGCAGTTTCATGTCAGTTGTTCAACTCCTCAGTGCATGAATTCAAAAGTAACAGTGTCCAGTTTCCCTCTAAGCCCAAGCAGAGCTCAGAGGGTGAATAGCTTTGAAAGGGATCTTTCCAGTCCTTTACAAAAGGTGGATGTTACTGGTCAGGTTGAGGCACGTAGCAAATGATATAGCTAGAATAAGAGTTGTCCTTTCCATGCTGACATCATGGGAGATAAAGCCAGATATGGAACGCTCAGGGCAGGTCTTGCACAGTGGCTCCCCAAGCAGAAGCAAGCAAAGGCCAGTATACTGCATGTCCCAGAAGCAACTGGCATGTGGCAACATTGTGGCCCCAGCTTTGCTCTAATATTAAATAACTGTGCATCTTACTAGGCTGTAAAGCACCAGTCTCTTATCTGTACTTATCCAGTGCCACTTGCTGAGAATGTCACTTAAGTCTTTAATGTCACTCAGTTGTGCCAGCTGAAGTATCAGCTAAGCCATGCTGTTAGCAAAATTTCCTTTTCAGCCAGATTTCTCAGCTCACTATCTTTGGGGCTTCTAGACAGGAGATACTTCCCTTCTCCTCTACCCAAGGTCATTCCTTTTGCTTTCTAAAATATGTCAGGTAGCGATGACTGTGCAGGAGCATGTTCCAGTACCCCAAGATGCTCTGGAATGATGGGAAGGAAAGTTGGTGAAGGTGAAAAATGTGGGGATGATTTGTTTTAATTTGTTTATGGCAGCAGGAAAGAGAAAGTCAATGTGACGCTGTTTTGTCTTAGATGATCCAATGATTTAGTGTCCAGCTGCCTGAATTCTCTTCCCAAAGCTGTTACTGAAATGTTCAATTATGTGAGATTATCAGTTTTTGATTTCCCTGTCAGCGGATGCTGCCATGACAATTGAATCTCATGGGAAGAGGAAGAGCACTTAACTATCAGGAGGTAAAGTCATGTTATGAGAAGATAAAAATAGCTCTCAAAAAATAAAAAGCTCCTTCTGCCTTTGCTTCAAACATGTCAAAGAAGTCAGACCCTTACTTTAAACTACCCTGTCCCTAACTCGCAGAAGGGTTTTCTGTTGGCAGCTACCTGGTTACGTTCAACAGCAGGCTTCTCAGATTCACTGAGGACCTTCTGCTTATGTCCACCAGACATTTTTGCACTTTGTGGTTATACATTTCAAATGGGTAACATGAATTTGGGGTGCCAGATACATAATATAGATTGCTTGGTTATATTTTAATGGCTTTATCTTCATGCACATAACCAGAAGAATGCTGTATTTTTTAACTTCACTCTGAGACTCCAATGTAATGCCTGTTTCATTTCTCAGTTGAAGCTTTCCTGTAACATTTGCCAGTCAGTAAGATTTATGTGTTTCTTACAGAGAATGAGAAAGCAAATTAAATGTTAAGAATCAGAAAAATTGGGATTAGAATAAACTTCATGTGCTACCTTCTTCTTTATTCCAACTGGAAGATTATTTTGGTTAATCCTAAATAGGCTGTATTCTCAGCTGAACTGATTCCACTTTCTCCCATTTTGTCCTGAGTCAGCCAGTGGCTATTGAGATTGTAGCCTGAGTTAGAAGGAAGGGTGAGTAATGCTGTGATTTATCCATGGCCTGGGACTCTGCTCTGAAGATCTGTAATCAGTCCTTCATTGTGTTGTGCTTGGCTGACAGACAGATTTTCAAGTAGTCTCAGTACATTGGTTCTGAGCACTCTGAATCTAGCTTTAAACACCTAGCTGTCAGAACGGTAGCAAAGCCTTTCCAGTGCTCACTGCTCACCTGGGCCACTCATTCATGCCCTTGATTTGCTAGCTATAAAGTGAAAAATTGTTCATATTTGAAAAACTTGGAAAATTTCAAAATCAACTTTGTATGCACTTGTGCAGTCTTCCAAAATAGGGTAAGTTGGGTTGGAGCTGCTGCTGAGATAAAGCTGTTTTTTATTCTAGTCGCTAATAAGCAAGTCCAGCATCTTTGCTCATACCAAAATCTGGAGTTAATCTCTTGGACAGTTACCTCTGAGAGCTTTTTCTAAGCTTTGCTGTCATCTGCTCTTCTTGACTCTAAGTTTACATTAAAATACAGTGTGACAGAAGCCATTCCAGTAGGAGTAGTTTAATATATTCGAACTAATTATAGCACCTTACCCAACTCTGTTACTACCTAATATCACACTTACAGCTATTATTGCTGCACTAGCTCAGAGGGACTGAAGCAGAGAAAAATGTCAGGCTATTTCATCTTATAACTCTTTTGCTGCTGTTATATTTTAATTCACATTAGGTCAGAGAAGGTGTGGTGCTGAGGGCAAGTTTCTGCATTAAAATTCTTATATTCTTGTGTGCATGCTGTTCCTGAACATCTCCATCCACAGAAAACTCTTTCCTGGGCTTGGTGGTGCCTTTAGTCTGGGCTAGCTGGTGTGGATGAGAATATAGGTGCTCCTTCTTTTCAGACTGCTGACCTTCCCACTTTACAGTGAAGGTGACTGTGAGATTGCTCAGGCGGTGATATTCTGATGCCTGCTATAGTCCCATCATATGTTCAGAACAAAGTCCCTTGCCCCCATTCTCATTCTTCTAGGGGAAGAATCCATAGCTTAACTTTCTGTTGCAGAGACTGTCATGGGACGTGCCCCTGAAATCCCAGCAGTACACAGGGAAAGCACCTTTTAGGTGCTCTAGCCTGCCTCTGTGAGGTGATGCCCACCACATAGACTGGGCTAATCCAGGTGCCAGTCATCCAGTAGGTCACATGTTATGATTTCTGAATGCTAAAATTAATGTTTTTGATTAAAATGTTTTAAAAGATGCTTTTATTATATTTAAAATAGCTGATCAAGTCAAAGTAGTTTAGTCATGGCTTATAGCCACTTAGCCTTTCTTTGCACACCACCTTTAACCTTGCTACTTGTGTTTGTAATATGCTTAAAGCTGCTATTAATTTTATTGGACTTTACTAAGCCACTTAAAAGGTAATTTTAAATTATGACCTGATTACTTGAGAAGTCAGCTTACCTGGTATTTTAAATGTCAGCCCTAGAACTCCTATTAGTATATTAGAAGCTTTTTCTATTTTAATTTGGTTGTTACACATAGCATGCTGAACTTTGTACATGTGCCTGTTAATTACTGAATTCCCATACTGAATGTTCTACCTCAAGTTAAATGGATGGTATGGGAGCATTCACAATGTATTGTGCAAACACCTTACACTGTTTGGGATGCCTGAAGGCTGAGGATACCATATACCAGTCTGTCTGAGGTACAGCATATGGCTGTGTTGATACAGAATCAGAAAAAATAATTTTTCATAAAGCAAAAGTCAAAGTCAGTGTGTATTTTGCATGCACAGTTGTTACAGGGAGCTTGGTTGTGACCATGCCTTATGAGAGGCAAGATTTAATGGTTTTTGGACCCCACTGGTAGAAGGTATTAGGTTATCCATTAATGTTTAATTACATGGAACATGTGTTCAGTAGATTGCACAGTTATCACCTGAACCTTAAGGTTTAGGACCTGTGAGGTGCTGATAGCCCCTGATCGCAGAGCATCACGGGTGCTGATGCTGCAGAGATCAGATTTCTCATTTGTGGCTTCTTTGCAGTGGATCTTTTCTTCGGCGGTTATCTACACAGTCCTTTCGAGAGAGGTTTGCAGGGTCATTAATGAGGGTAGAAAGTTGTCTCATAATCTTCTAATGGAGCTGAGATATTCAGCTCTGGATGAAGGTAAGCATGTTGCTGGATTGATTTTTGAGTCTTTTCCAATTGAATTGTTTCTAGGGTGGAAATATTTCCATTTTCTGGGCTTTTATTGGTCAGCTCTGCTGTCTGATGTGTGTGTGTTGTGACAAGGCCTGGCAGTACCTATTCTGTCTACCCACTGTTTGCAAGTGGAAGGTGGTATAGATGGGGAAAGAGGAGCACAGTCTCTAGCTGCCAAGCCCCAGTCTGTACAAGAAGCAAGGAAGTAGCATAAATGGCTGAGCTCAGCCATTGAACATGTTTCATGTTTTTGAGATGAGATTGCACAGGAAGAATAATTTGATTTTCAGGTGATAGAATAAAATTGGCTCAAAATGTGGCTGTTAGAAGAAAAGCAGAGACTATGTAAGTTAAAAGACAAATATTTTAGAATTTACAAATGCTATTGTGAAATGAAAGATAAATAGAAAGGACAAATAAACAATTAGCAACTAAGCAGGGGGGAAGAGAAGTGAGCTAATCTGCTATGACAGGAAACAAGAAGACATTTCCATAGAAGCAAGAAACTAAAAGGATAAGTAAGTATTTTAGGATAAAAATGAGGCACGTACAGCAAAAGCATAGCCAAAAGAGAAAGTGATGTACACAAACAAACCTTACATGGAGGAATACCACAGAAACACGTGTCAGTCTGACTGCTCTTGTTTTTATCTTCCTTGGTAACACAAAGAGCCAGGCAGCTTGGGGGAAAGGGATTGAGACTGTCTTTTGTCACTGGTTTTAATCAAGCCAGGTCAGTAGTGGCTAATATTCATGACAGCTGTGATGGCTGCCTGTTGACTTATCTGAAATTACTTGATAATATCCTAGCGATTATCTGACAGAGGCACTTTAAACACTGGCCCAAACGAGAGGGGAAATTAAATGCAGTATTTGTTGAAAGATGCACCCCAGAACAAGCTTGATTGCCTAGTTTTGCTTGTGCAGTAAGACAGAGCAACACTGAAGTCATCTTGAAACAGCTTGCAACAGTAAGACCTGGGCTGTAATACATGTGTTGTCTTACCCTAAAGGCAAATAGGGCAACAGAAGGTTGCCTAACTGGACATTGAAGAGTTCTCCAGTGTACAATAACTGCAGGATGCTGAAGTGGTACAAGCTCCTGACTTTCCCTCCAGAGATGCCTATGAGCAGAACGAGGTGTTGATGCATTTCCTGTTTCTGTGTTGAGAATCCCTGTTACCTGGCTGGTCGGATCTCTATTCATCTGTCTTCACAAATCATTCTAGTGAGGCCAGTCTTGAGTTACAGAATGGACTACATCTGCTTCCTCTGCAGATACAAATTCATACAACTCCAGTCATATCAAATGAAGACTAGTCCATAACCACTGAGATCTGGCCCAGGACACTGGTTAAAGGCGTTGTTTTCCAGTGTGCCAGAGAACATCCGTTCTGGTCCATCGTCCTGTCACTGAGTAACCCTCATAGCCTTAACAAACGGTTATCGGATGGGACAGGAATTGCTAAGTTTATCCAGTCTTCTCAATCTTGCTGCTGTGCCTGGTCAGGTTTCCTCTTCAGGACTGCTTGTCTGAAATAGGTGGATCCCATTCATATGCGCTAGTAAGACAGTTTCAAAACTGGTCTGTCAGCGTTGGTTTCCACAAGCTGGCATTAGCAGAACTACTCAGACAAGCTCAGCTCACTAAACAGGAGCAAGGGTTGTAATGCACTGTGTAAGGATTCGGTCATAGTTTTACTCAAGCGTACCATAGATTATGGTCAAGTCACTTAGCCTTGTTTTCATAGAGGCGGTTATGGGCTTCAGTGCCCACTGAAATAAACCCTAAATCCAGGCCTTGAACTTTACCTTATTCCCTTGTTGGTAAAAGGGGAAACACTTCCTCTCCAAAAAAGCCTTGTCTGTTTAAATAATAAATTTGTGAAATCATTTCCAATTTCTCTAGCATATCAGGTCCTTGCACTGAAGGCAGCCTGGCCTTGGGGCAGACACAAAAGGCACATTTTCAGATAGTCCCCTCTCCCCTCAAGTAGGAGCAGTAAGCAGATGCTGTTTAGCCAAGCCAGAGAAAAGAAATTACTTTTACTTTTCCCATTGACTGGGTAGTTCCAAAGTTTTAAAGGAGGCTGGTCAGAGCCTGGACTTACCTTTTGAAGCTGCTAGCTACTCCTTTGATAGAGTGGAGAAAGCCATCTGTGGGCAGCAAATAGGGGGAGGCTAGCTGAGCCTGTGACGCAGCCGCGGCAGTTTAGCCTCTTACGGGCATGAGGCTGGATGCCTAGAGAAGAGGAGGGAAGAGAAGAGGTTGACTTGAACAACACATGTTGAAGAGAATTCAGAAGAGTAAGTAACTAGAAGACCTGGGCCTTTTTTTAAAGAGCTACGATCATAGATCTCTACTAGAGATCTACGGAACATGCCTGCCAAAGGAAGGCAGTAAGCTTTTTTAGTAGAAGGAGCACATTCTCCCAAACTTGTAACATGGGTGATCATTCTGTCATTGCTGTTGGATCCCTCCTGTTAAGTTCAAAGACTGAGTAGTGCTCATCAGCAGCATTTTCAGATGTGTGACAATTCATGAAGCACTACTGGAACAATGGATTTACTTGAACGTCTCAAAATTTTTTGTTTCAAACAAAAGAAGCTTCAGAACAGTCTAAGAATAGACTTTTAAGCACGAGTGTTACTGAAGCCAAATCGATACTCGAGGCCCAATGGGGCTTTTAGACAGAAGAAATTTGAACTAGAACAGCTTCACAGGCAGCAAGATTTGATGCATTTCTGAATAGTAGAAGTTCCTGCTTGGATTTTGTGTAAGGGAAAATGCTGCACTCTATTGCCAGGTCGTATTTCCTCAGAATGAGTACTCTAATTAGAGTGTTCAGAACCAGCTTACATGGTCCCAACTTGATGTTAAAAGAAGATTGTGTTGAAATGAGTTTCCAGGACAGTCTGTACAAAAAATATATTGGGGTGGGACCCAAATTTGTGTTCAGAACTGTTGATCTGAGCAGACAAATGGTTGCATTCAAGAAAGGATGCATTGCAAGACCCCAAAATATGATGTTGCTGGGCCTTAATTATCCATTTAATTTTTCAATGCATAAACACAGCTATATGTGCCTGTGCTTATTCCTTCCATTTCCTTCCCAGTCAAATCACTGTATTTGAGGTTTCTTTTCAGCAAGTCTATCATTTCTCTTCAATATCTGTGTAAAACCAATTAGCGGAAAATAGATCAAAGGGGGAACAGTTGTGTGTCAGGGGACTAGAGAGAAGACAGAACTTAGTAATGTTGCTTGAGCTGGAAGGAGCTTTTGCGGGGAGAACAGGTGTAGGAGGGTGAGAGCAGTGATGGAAGATCGAGGAAGAACTCACCATGTCCTATTGAAGAGGATTAGAGGTGAGGACTGTTACAGGGAATAAAGAAATACATCCCTTACAGAAAAAAATGGCAATTAGGTGGTGATAGCAACGTCAGGTTTGAAATACATAAGCAGGCTCAGAGGAGTAATGGACAAGACAAACTTCGGAGAAGAGTTCCTGGAAATAAGGGAAGATTTCAGGGTGGACAGCAGTTGCTTTCCAGACTCTGGAAGAAGCGTGTGCCTGATTTTTGAAAGACTATGTGAATGAAGTTGTTACACATCCAAACTAGTCCCTGTGAATTATATCAGCGGAATACAAGCTGCTTTTAATAGTGTATTCTAAATAAGCTACAGGGTTTATGAAGATCTGTTAGGCCCTGATATCTGGGAACTATTTATAGTTCTGAAAATCTGTTATGTTCAGGAGGAGCCTGAGCTTCTAGCTAGCTTAGGACTATTTCTGACATGTATGAAAATACTGTCATGCTTCCTTTTTTCTTCTCTGAACACAGGGAAGTGCTTTAATTTGTTTCCTTGCAGGTGGTGCCTAAACCGACCTCCACATACATGAGCAGGTTCCGTCAGCCTGGAACCAGATCCCCCATCGTCTCCCCTATGCCTTCCCTGTGTTTTCCCCTAAATACTTACATTGGGGGATGGGTTTAAGAAAATTGCACAGAAGAAGTTGCTAAACGTGTGTTATTTGAAAGGCTGTGTGGGACTGCAAATTTCTCTTTTATTGTTTCTCTTAAGCAGTCCTGTTATTGAACAGCTCATACAGTCATTCATTATTCATCGGTGTGCTTTCTCCCAGGTCGATTGCCAAGTGAAGTTGTGATGTGGAACAGCAGCCTTGCTGAGTGTGAAATAGGAGAGATGCTAGATTTTTCTTCTTCAAGGGAATTACTTGTTCCAGTAAAAGCCTAATTTCAAGGGCTCCTAGCACAACTAAGTACAAGAAGTAAGCGCAAATATATAGACATTGTCGTATTAATTAAAAGCCAAAGATATTCCTGCAATGTGTAGCTCCTAACTGTGCTATAGAACTGAATCCAAGGCAGATTTTGCAAAAGCATTCAAATGTGGATGCTCATCCTGGTTTGGGAACTGCCTCAAGCGTAGACCAACAGGAAGGCTCAACCTTTTCCCAAAGTGAGGCAGCTGGTACAGTAGGTTTTGGCTGTGGAGCAGGTGCATTGTCAGAGCATTGTCAGATGCTATCTTTATATTATGGAGGAGATTTAGAAGAACCATCCTTCTGCTGCTTATCTTTAACTTAAAGAAAGAGCCAGCCCACATTGACCCTGTAGTGTGTATCTGAAAAAGGCTTTATGGAAAAGCAAAAGTAAGAATTGTGACTGAATCCTTTGTTTTAGTCTGTAGAGTAAGCACTTAAAGATGTGCTAACAGTGATCAATTTACCCACCTTTTAAGGTGTGTATCGCATTCATGGATGCCTAGTAGTCCCCTCTAGTCCCTTCTACCTGGTTTCCCCACGATGACCAGATTAGCTTCTACCTTTGAAAGCAGTAAGATATTCCACCTTCTCCGTTTTCCTACAGAGGCAATAAAGAATGGTATTTTGGGACTTCATTGTATTTTATACCGCAGGTGCTGTATGCAGGGCTTTAAACCCAGAACCATAAAAAATGATTGTGTTGTGCCTCTAATTTACCTTGTCTGCCTCAGGCATCAAATATTGCATGTGGCAGATCAGAAATGATTGATGCTGTTGATATTCATGCAGGATGTTGGAAGGGCTGTAGAAAGTACAATGTAATAAAACAAGATTTCATGACTGACGTAAGGAGTTTTCAGTCTTGAAGCAAATGGAGACCAAGTTTGTGGTTAATTACAAGCTAAAGTGAGCATTGTCCATCAAAGTGTGTTTGAAGTGCATGTCACACAGCTTTGTGGCATGAGCTGTGTATTTACTATCATGTTCAATTGGCAACCCAAAACTTCCCACTTCTCCTACAGGTGATGCAGATCTCTACTGCATAAATTCATTTGAGTGTTTGAATAAGTTTGTTCTAATAAGATCAGTCTGAAAATAACACTACAAAATAAAATAGCAAGTACGGGTATTAGCCATTTAAGGGATAAGTCATGCAGAAAGTCTGTTTTCTTCTCTATAGGTATATTAAGATCCTTGCACAAGAGACACTGGCTATTCTCGGTAATGTTCAAGCAGAACTGAATTTTCAATTGTATAATAGATTCTCAGCCTTAAACACCTGTAACCACTACCTCAAATGAAATCACTAGTGTTTTAAGAGAAAACAACTGCATGCTTATTAGGAACCTTGACAACATTTTAAAGTATGTTTTTCTTTAGCTGTTAACCTTTTTTAGGTGGCTAGTTGCGTAACAATACTTCCTTTGTTTGAGAGAGACCTCTGGGCAGGACTGTCAACCACAGATTTAGCCACTAGTCCGTCATTTAGCTCAGAATCCATCCTTCAGGACAATGGGCAAGAAAAGTATAGACTGGTGGTTAGATCCCCAGCTTTTGCAAGGTACATGTAAATCTTTGATCTACTTCTCAGCATTACAGATCATACATGACTACTGTACCAAAAGCAATGTAAGAGGCAGTTCGTTTTAAATATTTAATTTCTGAGTCAGACTCTAGGATGCCAGCAAGGCCGTTTAGCAGGGAAGGATGCACCTTTTTGTGCTGCCTGAAGTTCATCACCCTGCTGTGATGCTTAATGGAATCTATGTAAAAAGCTGTGAATGCTGATTTTTGAGCCATACAAATGAACAAATGATTGTTGTGCTTTTTAATCAGCTGTGGGCTGATAGGACCCTTGTCACTTGTCATAGCTAAGCTCTGGGGGCAGCTAATGGACAGTCCAAGCAGGAGTTAATAAGGCTCCGTCCTTGCAGAATTAATATACTAAAGGGACTGACTGAATTAAGGGAAACTGGTTGTCCAAGACTGTCTGAATAGGATGGTCTAACAGCAGGTAATTTTCCTCAGCAGAAGAGTAGTGTTAGAAAACTGACAGCTAAAGGGACATGTCCTTTGACTTAAACTCTATTCACATACTATATTCAAGGTATGTTAAGGACACAAAATCCTCAGGCTGAGCAGCAAGCAAAGAGGGTCTGAAGAGCTTGAAAGGCCTTTGGGAAAAAAAGCAGAGGAAAGTTTATTTTTGCAGATATGTACAAGGCTGATATCTCGAAGCTATGAATGTTTACTGCATGCTTTGCACGATCCCTGGATTTCCTTACTGTAGCAGATATGTCCAGGGAGGGAGAAGTGGCAATCAAGAAGCAAAGTATCTGAGAATGCTATTTATGGATGAAGGATATTAGCAGAGCCCCACAGCAAACTTTCTCAAGGAGAGGCTGAGGATGTGTCCAAGAAACAATGCCTGAATGGTGCTCAGCTGCTTAAAAGCTGAGACCTTCAACATTCGGGTCTCAGGACATCCTATCATGAAATGAATTGTTCCTTCAAGAGAGTAGGAGTTGCTAGCTTGCAGCTACAAATGCAGATTTAATAGCAAGATATTCAAGACCAACTTACTTCAGTAAGATGAAAGGAAGCCATTTGATACTGAGGTGGGATGCTTGCAACTTGGATTTCCCAGGTGAAGTGTGTTTCTTAAAGAATGCTGCAGTAGAGCACTTAGAAAGAGGTAAATATTTTGCTAAACTAGAACAGCATTTTGTGATTTAAACTTGGCTTGAAATTCCCAACCAGGTCCACATGCCTTTCAGATCAGAACTCCTGGAGAGCTGATAGGGTTCCCAACAATTTGTGTACTAACAGCATATTCTTATTTACTTAATAAGGCAAGTGTAGTTTAAGGTCTTTGAATATATTGTTGTCCTCTTGGAAATAAAACTCTGTGGTCTTGACATATTTTGTGAAAGATGATAGCCAGTTCTCATTGCAGTGCTTTGATTGCAGTTTAAATTTCTTTGTAGTGTATTGTGACTGAGTGCTGTTTAAAGGCAGTTACATTCCCTAGCTTAGAGCACAATTCAAAGCCAGCTGGAATCAATGGAGATACTAACCTCATTTCATTGAGCTTTGGATCAGGCTGTTATGGAAATTAGGCTTGTCGGCCACCATAACAGGGCTCGACCCTAGGTTCCCGCAAGTAAAGTTCAGAGCCAGATCAAAACAAATTAAATTTTAATCACGCGCGTGCCATAATTACAGCTCGAGCTGGGTGCCTCCTAAGAGGGACCCTAACATAAACAAATCCTGGGCAATTATAGTTTTTTCAACTTACATTTCCCACCCCTTACACGGTAGTTAGACCAATAGTAATTTTTTGGTCTGGGGTCTCCTGCTCCTCATTGTATCTCATCGTCATTCTGAGGTAAGCTGTTTTTCTCCTTATTTTTGGTTTTTGCGGTCTGTGATGACGGTTGTACCTCTGTTTTTGTTGGGTCTTACTGTTGTGTCTTAAGGTCCTGAGGAGGAGGTGATTCTAAATCATAACAATTAACACTGCCCCAGCAGCGAGCTAAGGCTTTGTCCCTCAAGGTCCTAATGCCCTGCACTGGTCTTATTTCAAAGCCTTGACATCCTCCCTTTTGGAGTGTGAGACGCATTCCTGCAGACACCCTCCCTTTCGGAGTGTGAGACGCAGGAATGCAGACTGCTTGTAACTTCCTTATCTTCCTAGCTTGAACCAGCTCTGAGGCCCTTTTCGTACTGGACTAAGTAAAAGTTCATTATTTTATCTAAGTGCGGCCTAAGGCTTCAGCAAATGTAGCTACTCATGCTAAGCAAATTTTATATAAGTTGTGCTAAGCGGCTACCTCTAGACAGTTTCAGTTCGCTATTCTTTAACACAGGCACCCTACACCATCCCACGTGTGGGATGCAGACGGGACACGACAGGAGCAGAGCCAAACTGACACTTCTGAGCAACTTTTCATGCTGTCTGGTTAAAGAATCTAGGAAGTAATTACAGTCTAAACCAGCTTCTTTTTCTGTTTGATGTGGCTTTAGAAAGAGCTTTTTATTAATGCACTCACATGTTTAACAGGCAGTGCAAAACTCCTTTTGATTCCTAAGATCTGCCTTCCCAAGCGGTATGTCTGCATACTTTAGTACCTGGAGACAAGAGCTTGCAGAGCAAAGAGAGGAACTTTGTTGATGCCTATATACCTGAATGTCATAATCCATTCTACATGGGATTTTGAGTTGATTCAGTATTTCATCAACCTTATAAGCCTCATTTGCCATACACTGATACAAAAGATTATGATGAATGTCAGTAGCTAATCTTAGAAAGTTTTAAAGCCGTTGGATTTTAAAAAAATAGCAGCATTGATATTTTCAGTGCACCTGTAAAGCCTGCATACTTGTGAGATACTTTGACTTTACTGTAGTGAAGCCATAAAAATATGCATGGTCTATCCCTGCCAGTAATGGTATGTCCTTCCAGATTTTAAGATCAGAAAGTTGCAGTCAAAGTTTTGAAACAAAGTTTTGAAAGTTTTGAAGTTTATTTCATTGTATTTGATAGCAATAAGTGACCTTTTGTAGAATGTCAGAAGAGTCCCTGTACATTTTATAGTTTAAATGCAAATGAAAATATAAAAATAACTCTTTTATTTCAGATTTTTCAAGCCAACAAATTTCTTTTTCACATTTCAAAGTAATTACATACATGTATGAAATTCATGCAAAAGTTATACAAATATATTGAAGTGTAGTTTAGCTGCATGCACATTTGTATCATCTGTTAAATTTTCAGACATGCTTATGTCATGGTACACTCCAGAAGAGCTCCCATTCTTGAACAGTCATAGAAAATGTAAGTATTTTTCTTAAGTGTTTGCACCTGAAATTCGACTGTAAGTGTTAAATATCCAGCATGATGAGGTCACAGTTAAAAAACAATTTGTATTTTCATAGTCTGCATAAATTAAGCAGGCTTGCAGTTTTTGAATACTGTTGAATGAGGCATACACCGCCATCCAGTTGTGCCTGTTTTGATTTTCATTCATGTTAAGTTATATTAGAGTCCAGTTCTACCAGTCCTTTGCTGTATCTCTATTTATCCCATCAATCCCATTGCTTTCCACAAAGTAAACACTATATGAGCAAGGGTGGCAGAGGCAGATCCTCATCTGTAATGAATTTGGCTTCAATAAAGTGCATGACCTACAGTAAAAAAAAACCCTTAAGAATGACAACAGAAGACAAACAGTAGCATGAGTCACAGGAAGCAACTACTGTAAGGGAGAAATTGCCAAACGATCTAGGCAAATGCTTTAAGCAAGCATTTGTGTTTTAAATTTATCAAGTAAAGAACAGATTAAGTTATCAGCTTTGGCTGATAACCCCCCAGTTCCCCTTCAAACTGAGAAAATTAAAATTTCCAAAATGAAGGAAGGACAATGTCTACATTTCATGCATTATAAGCATAGTCTGCTGGGAGGGAACAGTGTCCTACTTTCCACCTCTCTCTTTTGAAAGGCATGCAT
Source organism: Dromaius novaehollandiae (assembly GCF_036370855.1). NCBI lineage: Eukaryota > Metazoa > Chordata > Aves > Casuariiformes > Dromaiidae > Dromaius > Dromaius novaehollandiae. The sequence continues at coordinate 27,464,790 of NC_088106.1, read as the reverse complement.
CATGAGACTGCAAGGAGGATCTCCTTCTCTCAGCGTGGTCTGCAGTTCTTTCTCAGCCACACAACAAGTTTCTTATTTCCTTCCCATGTGGTCATTGAGGGGAAAAACCACGAAAGTTGTTTAAATTAAATAAGCAAAGTACATGTGTATGTGAGTGTTTGGTTTTCCTATCTATCCATGTGTATGTAAAGGTAGACTAGCACTGTCACAGAGGCAGGCTTCCGCCATCCTATTTAGATGTTTTTTCTCGGAACAGCTATCTTGTGGTATTTCAGTTCTTCCATTCAGGACTTAATGTTTAGTGGAGGTAGACTGAGGGAAAAGCTTAACATTTGTATCTCGCAAAGGCCAGGGGTGGAAATATGCTTGGACACGGATTTGCAGAGCTAGTCATCTTAGTGACTTGGATGTTGACTTGCAAGCAAACCTCAGTTATCTTATTTTTGAGAAACACTAAGGTCGGAATCTAATCTACCGTTAGAGAATAAACAGTCCAAACAGGGCCCATTATTTCTGCTATCTACTGGCAGAAGGAATCCTGATCTCCTTTTCTTCTCCTTTTCCCTGAGCTTTTTGGAGTGAATCATACCTGTCTTACAGGCATGTGAGGACTTCTTATATTGCCAAAGAGAGTGCGGATGTAGTTTGCAGGGTTAGCTCCTTCCTAGGTACACTCTGCCTTCACTGTCTAGTTCTATAAAAAGCACATTGTATATTTTTGTAAGGATTAGCATGTGAAAACATTGAGCTAAAGTAATTTGATGTGCAGATTTTGGTCTGAAGTAAGCAGTGAAATAATTCACATTAGTACAGATTTTCATAATTGGTAATTTTAACATTACCTGCTGTTAACAGAGAAGGCTGTTCCTTCACTGCTGAAACGTAGGAAGTTAAAGTCAAGTCTCCAGCTTTGCAGGACATTATGATTTTTGTGTTAACATGTCAGAAGAGCTCAGTTAATGTCCGTGTATTTAGCTATGAACACCAAACCCCTGTGGGAGAATTAAAAAAAAAAAAAAAAAAAAAAAAAAAAAAAAAAAAGGAATAATTTTCAAACTGATGCTTCTAATTATACATGTATTAATTCCAGTAAGCCTGTGGCAAACAGTATACCTGGGACCTCCCTCTGGAAATTAAGATTGCCTTCATACCGTTAAGTCAAACCAAACAACATAAAATACTGTATTCTTCATGTGAACAGGTGACCTCTGATGGTCCCTTGTATCTCAAGGACCTGTAAATTGCTGTTAGCTTTTATATGTTCTTTATGAACAGTGGTTTCAAAACACTGCCAGACTTGAATATGACTGTTCTATGCAGCATCAAATTGCTTGCAGTTCCATGCACTTCCCCTGTCCGGGAGTATAGTAGTAGTGAATGACCTTCCTCCTTGATCCACAAGGCCCAGGCTCAAAACCACATGAAGTAGTGCACACAAACCGGGTACCGCTTCACTGTTGAAGTAATCATGCCATTTGTCCTGAAGGCCTCACCAAGGCATCTATACTTGGTTATTCCTTCATCTCAGAAATTTTTATGATCTCTTGGTGAAATTGTTCTCCAAGAAGCATCTTTCCCTTGTTGCCATCCTCTGATCCCCATTGCTGCTTACTCTTGCTTTCTGTTGAGATCCACTAGTCCCACCTGAAGAAAGCTGTTTGGTTGAGGAAATTTCGGCCACCTCTCAGGACCTATAATCTAGATCAGCTCCCAGATGTGTTTCCCTTTTAGAGGCTAATAGGCTTTGAAAATGCTATCATTAACAGCCACCATGTGGCAAAGTTGAATCTGTTAAAAGATGCTTTAGCATTTGATAAATATTGCTTCCAATGAAGCAGTTTGAAACAGGGGCTCTAACTCAGCAGAAATGCAGGCCCTGATAGTGTTGATACTGCACTCTCTGCCTCCGTCAGCATCTCCAGATGCTCCCTGTATCTGATTCAAGAAAGAAAGTTTCCTTGCATTCCTGTGGCGTTTGTATTCTGGCCATTGGAGCTATGCTTGTGTTTGTGGAGAAAGATTAAGTGTGTCATCTAAAATAAAGCTGGAGCTTAAACTCACCTCAGCAAAGCTCATTAAGAGGAGAAACTACTTTCAGAGCAATGCAAAAATATTTAATTGATAAATGTAGAGCTAAGTTTCTGGTATTCTCTGGCATATCTGCTCCTGGAATTCTGTTTCAGTTATTCAGATTGACAGCGAGAAAGTATATCTATTATCTGTAGGGAGGAATTGTCCACTCGGGCACTAATGCATCTCTGATACTTGGATTCAGTGTTTGCTACTCAAGCATCCGGTGTGATCTTGGGTTTATTTCTGTGTTTGCAAATGAAATGTGATTTCAAACAGAAATTGGAAAGATGATCCTACAAAGATGGAGCTATGAAAGTACCGGATTGAGTAGATAAAAGTATACAGTGGTGACCTTTCTCCAGAGCTTTTCCAGACTGAAGAAAGTTACTCTCAGTAAAGTTCTGGGCAGTAGCAAAAACTTCTGCGGTTATTTACTGATATTTTGAGACCCCATCTGAGTTAAAGGGAAAGCAGGACAAAGTAGGTAGATTATAATCTACCTGGAATTTTGAGCAGAGATCACCAGTTTGACCACATACTTCACAAATGTGTTCGTAAGCCAGAAAGGCAGGCTTCTTCCCTCAGGACTAAGGTGAGTGAGTCACTGAAGAGGAAGGGATAGTGTCATCAAGAAAAAGAGAGAATCTGTTCTCCTTTGCATCCGAACCAATTTTTTAACAGATTAAGTAATACTTTAGATACATGTGGTATGCTGCAAAGAAAGGCAAATACCCTAAACTCTAAATGTTCCACTACTTTAGTCACTGTTGTATTTATACACAGTTTGACTCCACTATGATGTACACATGATTAATGGGACTATGACTGTGATATCTCAAGCAATCATTTAAAACTTCTCCTTGACCAATTCTCTCTAAAATTTCTTTAGTTTGTGTACTTAGAAGTCAGCGCTAAATTCGTAAGTTTGCTGGTGACCTCTGTTAATTGAGAAGAAGTTATTACAACTTTATCTTCAGCATCAATTATGGAAGCCCACTAATGCCACTGTTAAATGAAACATATTAATGAAGGTTGTCCAGGTCATGGGTTCTCTTACCATCTATTGAATGGCAGGAGAGATCTCTCTCAGGATCTGGCAGTTGGTAATTCTAGTCCTAACATGCTGACTTTTGCATCTTGATGTGAAAAACCTATTTCATGAGACTTTATTTGTCCTGGGCTCCAGGCAGCTGAAGGTACATGCTTTTTGATTGTTTTCTCTGTTTCCAAAGTAAGAACAGTACTAGATTCATAAGGATTTCTTGGTTTCACCTTAAGCACCCAAGAAGCTTTAAAAAAGTTCTAGCCAAGTGTTAAGTGTTAGGAAACCCTTGCAAAAGAAAAATAAAAGGCAACTTAGAATGTACTTGATACCAGTATTCCTTCCTAGCTGTTGCTTAGGATTTCTTCAAGATGTATTTTGGATCCTGGAAGCGAAGAATATGAGTTTGTATTGCTCAATGTTCTTACTGCCTTTCACAGTGGATTTCAGAGCTATTGCAATGACTGGCAATATAGCCTCACTCACCTCAGTGGTGTTGGTGAGCAGTGCATCCCCTCCTCCTTCGTTCACGGTGGATCTTCTATTTGTTTCCTATCTATATTTCAGGTTATTCCTTGGTTTATTTGCCCCAGTGTTTCTCAAGCTGTGAACTGCAATTTCTAAGGCAGATGATTGAAATCAGTAAGGGTTATAAAAGTGTTAAAGTTGTTGAACATTCTGTAAGAGTGAAAAATGCACTCTGAAAAGAAAAGCTTCAATACAGCTGTGCTCCTGGCAGCAGCTCAGTTCTTCTGGGTTTACACTGGCAACGACCTATTTCAAGGAAGGCTGAGCGGCTTCCACTCATGCAGTTTATCTATATATTCCTTGGCCTCTGGGTTCACAGAAAGACAAATGGGCTAGAGAGGGATCACATTTCTGAAGTTGGGAATGCAGTTTCCACATTTAAATCTGGCTGCTTTCCCTTCCCTTGGTGTCCTGAATTAGGCTGAGGTAGCCTTCTGCTTCCCAGGATGTGTGAGTTTATACTGCTAGAGGTACTTCTTGATGAGAACATTTCTTCTAGCTTAGCTTTTCTGTAATGTTAGAAGGGTGATGCTCATTTATTCTCTGTACATTGGGATTATTGAACATATTGCTAGCTTACCTTTAGCCCTTCAGAGCGGCAAGACATTTCATTCAGGCAGATGACAGACTTAGTAACAGAGTGCTTTGCTTTCTTGTCTGTCCCTCCTTACTAGTTTTGCGGCTGCGCTGTCAAAGAGTTACTGCTTAGATCTTTGATGCATTTTTGTAGGGAGATTTACTAGCTTAGGAAAGATATGGCTCTATTGGTGTAAGAGTGCTTATCTCAGCGTATCATGTGCTTACATCCCGGCATGACTTCTCTATACCTTAAGTCCTGAGTGTGCAGACCCTAGATGTTTTATCTTTTTCCTCAGCCTTCTGAATCAATTACCTGAGTTTCTCAAAATAAAAACCTGTCTTTAAGGTTCAGATAGCTTTACCTTCAGGTAAGAGCAAGTATTTTCAGTTTTTCTATTGCTCATCTTTGTTGGTATTGTCTGTTTCTTAGTCTAATGCCTAAAATTCATGTACAATAGCTGAGCTCAGCTGCATGATTAAGTGCTTCATTCCTAGCTGCCATGGTGATCAATTCATTAGAGATAACAGCTTCCTATGCAAAAGTATTTAGTACTGAGCAAATCTTTGAAAAAAATAGGAGTCAAAGGGAATTTTCACTTGTCAGTTGATCCTAGTTTTTAGAGGATTAACTGAGTCAGGTAATATTTGCTATATGCCATCCTAAATTTATGTTCAGTACTGGAGCTGTATCTTCAGTAGAGGCAATGAGAGATACTGGTCATTAAAAAGTAGCATTGTACTGCACTAAAGCAGGTTGTATCAGGAGCTCAAGATTTAAGTAGGGAAAGATATGTGCTTTCTTTTTGTCAGTTAAGTTATTATAGAAAGCAATCTTTTCTCAAACCATTTTAGCATTTCTGCTTGTTCTTCCACTATTCTACACATCTATTTGCCATCGTAATTCTTTATGATACAGTATACAACTAATTGTGATTCCAAGATGGTAAATGGTAAGCAGATAAGCTCCACCTAAAAAAGCATCTACTTTTCCTGGTCCACAGAAGAAAAGCAAGAGAAACAGAAAAGCTCATTCTAAATTCAATACATTTTAAAGCTCAAGTTCTTTCACTTGTCAAGAGCTCTTTCATCCAGCTCTTCAGCAGAGTAAATTAGTACTGCAAAACTCCTACAATAATGAGAACACCAGCGGGTCAGTGCCATTCTCTGGAGGTGTACTCTTGAATTAGTGCTTCCATAACTTCTATGCTATTGCTCTTAAAGAGGGACTGCTTTTGCATCCATGCACACTGAAATCAAAATCTCTGTGCCACAGTGGTTCAAAAAAGTCTCAAAAATACATGTTCCTTTTCTGTCCCAGGCATCAAAATTTTCTAAGCCCAGTCCATCTTGAGTCTAACTGCAACAAATAACCATTAGAGTTTGTTCTTTATTCTGATGTTTTTACAGGAACAAACTCCTCCCAGATTATTAAAGTTAACCTGGCATAATGGATCACAATGTGGTAACATGCCCTAGCACTAACATCATGCTAAAGCAAACGCACAAGCAGTCTCATAGTCACTGCAGTGTCAAGCCTTGCAATGTGATGAATAGAAATAATGTGTCCTGAAAAATGTGTACATTTTGAATTTAGCAGAAAGAATGTGCATGGGAAAGAGCCATTCTCCTGTTGCTGACAGTTTTGCATTTATTTTAAAGGGTATATAAAGCTTTGAGTATGAACTGTGTAACAACCTTGAGTAAGAAAAACAGCACTTGTGTTTTTCCTTAATACATGAGCTAACGAAATGTGATTTTAGTGGATCTAGAAATCCTATTTCCTGTTCATGTTCTCTCCAATGTCATTTCCAAGGAGGTGTGTGAGGGAGTCAGTTAATATAAAATAAAGCAGTCCGTATTCCAATCGATTCTAGTCACACTACAGCAAAGCATTCTCAGTAATGCAGTCCTCCTGTTAAAACTGAGCATGTAAAAAGTTCTGTCATTATCTTGGCAAACAACGCTGAAGCACTATTTTTCCTGAATGGTAGCTGTATATTGAAACTTGTCGTTCTAAGATCCAAATGCTAAGATCTGGCTGATAAAACTGTGGGCATCTCTCCCTGGCTCCCCCTTCAAACTGCATTCAGCAGGGATTGTTTGAATACTCTGCAGTTTAGAGTGCTCTTCTCCTTCAGCTTACCTAGTTCTGTCCTAGATTACTGAGCATAGCAGAAAGCCTCAGCATGGTGTCCCAGTGCACAAGCTCCTATACACCACTGACATGTGGCCACAAGGGCCAACATCCTCACCTCCCAATTCAATTCTACTGATTTGATAACCAAGTCCTATTTTCAGAACTGGTTTTCATCCTTCTGCATGGAAAAACATGTCAAATCTGACCTTTAGCTTCACAAATTCCAGTAAGGCATTAAAAAAGAAAAACGGAGGCTTTTTAAAAAAAAGCCCTGTTTGCTGTTGTTCAGCCTTAGAGGATCATTTTCTCTCTGATCTCAAGGTTAAGTTATTACCAATTCATTTTAAGTCATCCTTTAAAACCATCTTGGCTACATCCAATCCAACTCATATGGAATTCATAGCAAGACTTACCTTGATTTTGGTGGAAGGAAACAGGACCCACTGGTGCAAGCTTGTGCATATATTCCTTTTCTGAAGAGTTTTGCATCAGTCTGCAGCCTGTAAAGCCCAAAGAGAATATATATGCCTGGGTAACATGTATGTAAGTGCAGTTCACTTGAGCAGCTGCCGCCTTTTGTTCTGTATTGTACATTGAATGGATGTTTGGACTGTTCGGCCTCCTTCAGCTTTTGGCTTAGAAGACCAGGATGAGACAGTTTGTTACAGACGAACATGAAGCTCTTTGTGAAGTCTGATGTGCTAGAGCTCTGAATTATGAATGCTGAGTTTGTTTTGAGGAGCATCGTATGATTAAGGGAAGAAGAGAAATGACTAGCTAAGGAATGACATAGCTCTAGCATGTAGTCACACCTTTTTGAGAGTAGCAGTGCTAGCAGTACCAACAGTGTAAGGAAAACTAAGTCCTATTTTAGCTAGAGAAAATGAGAGAATCTTGCTCACTCAACATATCTGTTCTTATCTAATAGTTTGCTGACATGTTGACAGTTCTACAAACTTTCTGTGACTTTGATCTACAGTTTGATTTTTGAGCTTGAGAAGGTAACAGTTTTGAGGCTGAAGTTCCAGGCTCAATCCTTGCCCACACGTACTATCTCTAATTCATCCCAGGATGAGTAACTGAAAGGAGAGGTAGTTTTCACATGTACACCAATCCTGTAGACACTGGACATTCAATGGTGCATGAGCATAGGTCTAAAGGATGCCTGCCTTACGCAGTCCATGAAGCAGTCACAGTCTGGGTTACGAATGCTTTAGAAATTCCCCTGTGTTCTACCTGTAGAAGATGACATCTCCATTGCCCAGAGATATCTAACCAAAAAGACTGTATATAGAACATTTAGATGTTCAATGAGCAAAAGCTTTTGGGAAAGAAAAAACCATTAGAGAAAAGAACATGACATACCTGGAGGACAAAATGTCTTGATCTGGCTATCACAATATGAATTAATGGGTAGTCTTCTGCTCATGTAGCCACTTAGTCTGGTAGAAAGCTGGTTTTACAGCAAGGCTTGGAGATGGGTCAGGCCACCTTTTCAATACTGAGGATGAAAATCTCTACCTATAACAGAAGTAAAACAATAAATATGGGGGGGGGGTGAGTGTGTGTGTCTCTTACTAGTATAAACAGTTATTCAGTGGCTTGAATAGCTTAGACAAGGCTCTGTTTGCAAAGTATGAGCCAAAGTAGACAGTCTGCCATGATGCCACTACTGAGCAAGGAATTAGCTAATCTCTATAGTATCCAGGCTGCCTCCCTTCCCATCTGCTATATCCTTTTGAAAGGAAATAATTAATCGTACTTTTCCCTTCCCTTCCCTTAGTGGGATAGGTCTAGGAGAGGTGTGTGTATGTGTGGCTGTTGTCCAAGATGAAAGTGAAGAGGTGTCCCGATCCAATATCAGGGGGGTTTCATTATGATCCCAAGGAGGAGATTAAGATGCTAAAACTGGTCAAATATCGTACAACCTTTTAACTTTATTTTCCATGAAGTGGAGAGAAAAGGTGGGGAAAGGCGAAGGGGAGGCGAAGGGAAGAGGGGAACAAGGGTAAGGGGAAAAGATAGAGAAAGTTGGAAAAGGAGAGAAGGAGCTAGCTACCACCACTCTGAGTCCGATGATGTTCTGCTGACTCCGTTCGAATTACAGCTCAGACTGGGTACCTCCGAAGAGGGACCCCGAACAAAGAAATCCCTGGGCAATTATACCTTCCAGTATAAGCTCTCCACCCCTCACGTGGTAGTTTGGACCAATAGTAATATTTAGGTCTGGGGTCTCCTGCTCCTTATTGGGTCCTTTGGTAGGTTGTTTACTGTTGCAGTTTCTGCTGACAGATGTGTCTTCATTCTTCGGGTCCTGCCCTTATCTCTCAAGGCCCTGACAAATTAATACTGCCCCAGCAGTGATAGTAGGTGTTATCTCCTAAAGTCCAGACAAAGGGAATATAATCTGGACCCCGAGATAGTCCAGACCCCCCCCCAGTCAGCACTGTTTCAGCAGCGAGAGGAGGCCCTGCTCCCCAGGGTCCCAGCGCCCAAGCAGGCTTCACTTCAAAGCCTTGACATCCTCCCTCCCAGAGTGTGAAGCACAGGAATGCAAACTGCTGGTAACTCCCTCATCTTTCCAGCCTGCACCAGCTCTGGGGCCCTTTCTCACTGAACTAGGGAGTGCGGCCTAAGGCTTCAGCAAATTTAGCTACTCATGCTAAACAAGTTTTATAGAAGTTGTGCTAAGCAGCAATAATTTACAGTCCAGGTCCCAAAGTCTCTGCCGGATCGTGGTCTGGTTCAGCGCAGGCTCGGTGTGTCCTGCATGGTCGCAGGGAGACCATTTTGGGTGTCGCAGCAGCTCAGTCCTGTTTCCGCCAGGAACAGATGGCTTGTTCAGGGTTGTGGTTTGCTTGCACCTTATGTACCAAGAAATGTTTAAGGCAAAAGTTCACTCATCTGTCCACCACAAGAGGAAAGAGTTCATTGCGTATTTTTTCTAAATAGCAATTCCCATAAGAAGAAATAAAGCTATTTTTTTAACTGTAAGGGATAGATGGTTGTAATAGCATGTGACTATAGTTTCTTTTAAATAGTCATTTTCTCTGTTGTGGCTCCTTAGCTTTCTATGCAAACTTTTTTCTGTCCTGTTGAATTGTTGCTACCCTGCACATGGCTAATATGCTATGCTGTGCAGTGACGGGAAGATTGTTTCTGGGAGGGCCGAGTCATTTGGGGGTCCTTTAAGGGTCAGAAGCCCTAGGCTGTTAGCTTTGTCCTTAATAGCTTATCTTTGCTAAAAGGGACCAGTCCTTGATAAACACTGGAACATCAGCAGTTCACAGGAGTTTATAAAGTCTGATTAATGTGGACTTGGGTTTTTCTTATGCGAGTTAAGTATGTCCATACACATGTGCTGATAAAGTACGTTATATTTTTTATGTCCCTTGAGCAGAGAGGAGCTGTAAGTATTGAGTATAATACAATTGTATGATGGTTAGGTCTTATCGTAAGGGACTGGAACAACTGATGGAAAAGAAACTTCGCAAATATGCTGGAAGAAAATATGGCAGATAAGTAACATGAAGTACACGTAGCGTTGGGAGAAAATGTTCTAAAATGTTACACTGAAATAGCCTGCTTCAAAAGACTCTAATCCCTTGAGATGGGTTTAAAATAAGGCAGAGTATAAAAACTCTTCTTTAATATTGTGTCTGGGATAGCAAAATATGGGAAATCAGGTCAGTGGCTTAGAGCAGTGTTAGACCTTGACCTTTGGGTGAGCTCTGTCTGGCTGTAGGTATGTACGACTCATTTCCTCTTCAGAGAGGTCTCTGAATCGAAAAGCTCTTGCTAGTTTTAGCCTGTATGTGAGCCCATGCAAGAGTGGGGTGAGTGGAATGATGTTTGGCTGAGACAGCTGTGTCACACATGTCCAGGATGTATCTCGTTTATTGGTGGTGGTTTCCAGTACCCTGAAATTTGTTTGCTAGGCAACAGGGCTATCACTTATCATATTCTTCATGACAGCTCACCAGTTTGGTCCAGGCCACTGAGAAGTGGTCAGAAACACCTCATTGAGGCAGGACTTTTTGCAAGTCTCTGCATTGGTGTCATTCTCTCTCCCATGAGGGTAAATTATCTTGGGGTGTTGTTGGTGCAGCAGTCACATGATGTGAAGAATTAGGTAAGAGGGAAAAGCCCATTGCTTGACTGTGGCTGCAGGTAGTTCAGGTACATGTCTTCCGCTGTGGAAACAGACCAAATGTCTTCACCATAACTTTTGTCTGAGATCTGTACAGAATCTGTTCTCTAACCCATAGGTCTCCTGCCTTCTGTTCTGACTTTGACGCTGTCTTGTCTTTTTCCCAGTAAGTTAATTCTACATTGATGTCTCAGTCTGGGTCTGTAGCGCCATAGTTATGCATCTAAACAAACAAGAGAAAGCACAGTCCCTGCACATCCCGTTTAAATTTACTGCCTCTCTTCCTCACGCTGTATATAAATATCCTCCTTGGTACTTGATTTGGCAGAAGAGCTGGTTTGTGTAGCCAGTTGGTATTTGGCCTTACAGAGCTTAGAGGAGTAGGGGTTCTTGGCTCACATGTTGAGTTGTAAGCTCACTGAGAGCTGCATTTTGCTGTAGTTTGCCTCCATGCATGGGAGTGTTCTCTAGGTCTTGCAGATCTTATAATTCAGTGGAACCTGTGAGCCAGAAGTTGCTGGGAGTCAGATGCTCCTGGGTCCCAGTAAGCTCCTGACTGAGCACTTCAGTAACCCAGTTCTGGCATTAGGTCAGCTTAGTCAAGTTTGATTTTCCTAAGAAACTTAAATAGGTTAGGCTATCCTGGAAAATTCTGTCCTGTTCCAAAGGACTACTACTGCTTTTTATGCAGTAATTGTAGATGTTCTGTGTGTCAGAGAGAGAAGAGGTCTGTCCTAAAACAGATACTATTTCTCCAGGGGAATGTCTTTGCAGTCCTCTTCAAAACATTCCACTGTCATTTGTCTTTCTCATACCTGCTGCGGACTCCAGAAAGAGCAGACAAATTAGGCTAGGATATTGGTTATTGCTTGGTAATGGTATCATAACCCTGCAGTAACTGCTGACACTTTCCCCTGTCCATGGGGGGAAAAAAAATCTTCTAATAATAACATCTGGAGAACATTTCTATGTATTTTTTTTTCTCCAAAGCTAAAAAGATAGTTTCTTCCTATGTGGTCTCCTGTAAGGTGCCATCACTAGCTACTTCTGTTGCTCTCGGAGCTCATATTTTCTTTTCCTATGCTCACATTCCACAATTGCTGCTAATGTGCTGTGCAGGAAGGATTAAATTACATAGCTCTGTCGTGCAGCTGGGACTTCCTGGATGTTCGCATTTTTAAGGCTTTCCCCATCATACCCTGCAACTGAGGCAGCAAATAAATCTTGCTGGTCACATTCTGTAGAGAGCACACGACAGCTGGGGGTGGTGGAAGAATGACTCTGTGCCCTGTGGAAGCCAGGTTGTTTCCTGAGCCCCAGCGCTGCGCAGTTCTGTACACATTTCAGTGATCTTATTGACATCTCAGAATTTATCCTTGGGAATACTGCTATGTAGTGGGAGGAAAATGAGACACTGTTAGCAAACTGATAATTGAAAGTAATAAAAGCCTTAAGCAAATGCATAAAACTCTTCCCAATCATGGTATTTATGGCCCCAAACTGTTATAGAGATATTTATAGGTTCAATGGAAATACAAAACATATGGTATCTTTATCTGGAAGTATTCTTTCAGTTATATCCTGCATGGATCTCATAAACATCCCTCTTTCATGTAAAAATTCTCCAGTACATTAGGTAAGAAACATCATTCCATTTTTGTAGGCGAATATGGTAAACAAACATCTCATTCTAACAGATGTTGAAGTGTGTTTTACAGATTTCAATCAGCAAAAGGGATATTCTATAAGTTTTGGCTCTGGCAGCTCTAAGTACTGCAGCTGTTGGGCCACACATCTTGTATTTTGCTTTTGTATTTGTTGTATTGGAGATTGTGTAGGATCAGCATATTTTTTCCTGTTTTTCATCTGTTAAAGCGTAAGGGTCTTAATCTGCTTTCACTGCAATGTGCTAAAGCTCCTGCTTTGCAAAATGTACCAACATCCTACTCTAATGTTTCCTCTAATATATCTCTATAAGGAATTTTTGGGAGCACCTTCTCCAGCTACTGTTAGTCTCTGGAAATAGTCCTTATGGGAACTAGACTGGGCCCTTCATAGTACGTTGTTGTTACAAAGTAGTCCAGTGTTAACTTGGCAAGTGTCTTCCAGAATCTGCAACTAGGGATTGGCCTAAGCTTAGCAGAAAGGAAAAGACTCTGGGAATATCTGTGAGGGTCAAGTCAAAATGCAGTTTTATGCTTCGGCTTGGCTTTGAGAGGAGCCTGGTCCTGGCCAGCGTATCTGTTGTCTCTGCCTTTCCTGAAAGGAGGAGGTTAGCACTGACTCAGATCTGGCACTTGTTTGGGGTGGGGGTGGAGGATGTCATGCAGCCTTTTTGCTGAGCTGGTTGCTCTCTGAGATGTGATTCATAAGCCTTGTGCTAGGTTTCTGCATGGGTAGAGAGGCAAGCGGACCTAGGATTAGTATTACTTTTTTTGTTTTTAAGCATCTTGATGGATCTTGGAAGCATTCTACCTTGTCTGAGGCACTGTGCCTTCAAGAGTTCCCTAAAGGTCAATTTGCCTCTGTACCTATCTTGCAGGAGCTGAATTGTAATGCAGTACACACACTGTATTTGAGATGTTCATTGGAAGCCTTAATATTACAGCTCTAGGATGGAAGAGGTGTTTTTGTTGAAGCCCTTAAACATCTTGCTGTCAACTTCCTTCCAGATGTTGCCAGTTCTTAAGAAAAGATCCTCTCCAGCCTTGCCTACCATGACTTCAGCTTAGTTAAATTAGCCCCTTTATTTATAGATCACTTTTCTATGCAAAAATGAGCCTGTCATGCACACCTCATGTTAAACTGAGATCACTGATTTTTGTTATCTTATCCCCAAACTGTAACGGATTCCTTGGTTGCTTGGAAGTCTTGGGCTGGTGTGCTGTAATCTTCAGCGTACATTCATCTCTGCCTAAGAAGCTGGCAGGAGGGTGTCATCCCGGGGGATGGCTAGTGAAAGATCTTTTTGTATTTGCCCCAGGCTTTAAAGCCCTTTTATAAACTTCCTTCCTAAATTTTCAACTTTTTTTCCTGTGTGTTAGTGCTGCCAGTCTCCAATCTGTCTGTTGGTTTGTCTTTTAGCCTTCACAGAATACCTCTTATTCTGGGATCCGTGAAGTTATAAGCCTTCCTTTTAAATTTTTCTTTAGGATTTCTGTTGCCTATAATGGCTACACGCAGTTAAGTTAAAGTGAGAGTCATGAGATGAAATTTTTCTTCTTCAGCTCCTCCTCTTCTTCAGTTTATTGTATAATGTGCTAAAGAGCTGTTGTACGTATAGGCAAAGGCTCTGTTTTGGAAAGTGTGCAGCATGGTATGAATTGTTATCTGGTAAAAAAAAACAAAAACAACCACCCAGCTCTTCTGATCTTATTGCCATCTTCTGGATTCTTGTTGTAAGGAAGGTGGAATCTACTGCCATGTCTTAAGTGTGGGTTTTTAAAGCTAGATCTTAAGTGCAGATCATCTTGCCACTCCCATTCAAGATGGATATTCAGAATCTCTTGGCATAGTAACTCTGTTTAACTATTCAAAATGCAAACCACAGGGAAACAATATAACTGGAGAAGAAAATATGTTCCCTTAAAGTCAGGGAACACTAGAGGAGCTAATTTCCCTGGTTTTCTCTGACATGCATCACTGATCACTGGATATAAATTATTCAGATGCTAAAAAGATCAGAGCTGTAAATATGAAAGGAGTTTGTAGCAATAATCACAACAAACCAATGTTACTAAATTACTGAAACAAATTACTCATGTCGTCATCCTGCAACTCTTTCCATTTGACCTTTAAGCTTTGGCATACGCTTTTCAGTTTGGAGTGCTGTGGTAGGAGCGAGAACTGTGCTAACTGTGGCTGCAGGTTCCCTCTGGCTCGGGATGCAGAGTGGCACAGTGAGCAGGACGTACCAGTGGCGCTTGTTGGCTCCCCATTAACCTGCGCGTGAGTGCTTTTCTAAATCTTCCGTTCTTCAAATGTGCACGTTGCTTTAAAGCTTTTGAAGTGACTTTGGGGAAAGGTAATGATCGAATTCACCAAGTTGCGCACTTAAAACACACATGGAGTTAGAAGCAAGGGTGTAAAGGGTCCTTGTGAGACTATAAATTGACCTGCGTATAGTGGTACAGGCCAGTGACAGGCATATGGCAGGTTGGGGTTTGGTGCTATTTGCGGCCTTGCCCCGGGAATTGGTTTGGTTGGGAGAACATATTTGTAAGTTGTTGTAAAGCACTTTCAGTTCCTCTCCCATCTCCACGCTCTGTGCTGTGTGGACCATGCAGAAGAGTCTTTGGACTCTAGGAGGAAAAGGAAGTTTTGATAGAAGAGCTCTGTTTCTGAGCAGAAAGCCTGAGGGTCCTGTGGAGAACTAGGGATGACCTTAGAACTTGTCAATGCAAAGACTAAACCTCTCAAATTTTCTTCTAGCCCTTTTATCAGGAAGAAGAAATATGTCCTCACTCATGCTTACCAAGCAAGGGTCTACCACTGAGTAGTCAAGTGGTACATGCTTTGACTCTAAGCCTGTATCTCAGGGTGGAAATGGACCTCATAGGAGGGTAGTTTAGTGGAGCTGATGTTGATGGATCGGAATGGGTGCAGCTTCAGCATTTGATTTTTTTAGGTCTGAATTTGGGCTACAGAAAAATGGGGAAGGGTTTTTTTGCTCCCATTTGGTTGCTGCTTCTAACAATCTAGCATTTTTGTAATGCAGGTCTTAATTGCTAACTTCCTGTAGGCTTTGCAGCAAAGCAGGTGGTATTTGAAAAGGCCCGATGGCTGTTTCTTCCAAGATTTGCTTTAGGTAGCATTGTTGTGGGAGATATGTCAGTCCACGAACGTGAAACAACATTCGAACACCTGAAAAATTCACAGCTTTTTGTTGCCCTATTTGTAGTTCACCTGATGAATAGCTAAATACAAGCATGAGGTCATTAGGCTGAGTAGCCACTGTAATTATAGCAGCAAATTACTATACCAGATATATTCTGATCTCCTTTTGGAGAGAGCAGAAGTTCAATAATTGGAGAAATGGGGCAGACAACACCAAGTGTCAAATAACGATACTCTTTCTGTTAAAGAGAATTTTTTGCATTAAAACCATTAACAAGGAGGAGACTTGTGTTAGGTCCTGCCATAAGCAGTTATCTCAGGCCAGCTGCTGCTTCTAGAGATGTTGCAGAACTGTGTAGCCACTTTTAGGAAAGGGGAAGAATGTCTTTAAGATACCAACACTTGAAAATATACTGTGATTTCAATATCTGCAGTTTGTGGTTGCTAGATATGTGACATACAAAGCCATTCAGTTCCACAAAAAGGGATCTACTGCTGCACTTCTTTTCTATAGGCGAGGACAGAGTAGCATCTCTCTGAATCTCAAGCCATGTACCATCCTTGTTATAGAAACAAATCCTTGAAAAAACTCTTGTTCCTGACAGTTTCCCCTAGGTTGTTCCTCTAGTGTGAGCACATGACAGTTTGCCTCAGAATCCCACGGCGTGCTTTGCTTAGCTTAAGTGAATAATGCTGCTATCTCATGGCTATGCAGCATCTGCTGTGGGCTGCTGAGCTGAGTACTTAACCAGGTTGTGAGAGCAAATCCTTTCTTGCTCTAATTCTGTTATCTTTTGTGGTGCCGCACCATGTATTGGTTTGGCCCATTTTAATCTAAGAGCAGAACTCCTGCCAAAATTGAGGATAAGCATGACAACCATTAGACTGATTTATCAAAATAAAAGGGGAGGTGCATTAGGAGTTTCGGAATTTAATGTAGTGCATAAATGGCATTTCCATCAGCAAAAAATGAAAAGGTTGATTTATAATGGATAACTCTAATAATTTTTGAATTTCCATATTAATAGGAGAGTGGTACTTCCATTTGTGCTATTATCCCCATATGTGCCATCTTCTTACAAATATGGAAATTTGATAATTATCTGTAGAACTACTTTATTTTCGGATTGTACCATAGAACTTAATGAATGGGATTTTAATTTTTCATACTATCAGTATTTTTTGCAAGTGTACTTCTGAGTCTGGTTTACTGTATTGAAAAATAAACACTGCTTAGCCATGTTTAATAGTGTATCTAAAACTAGATGACTGCTAACTAGTTCCTTTTCCTTTACTAAAAAGCATTAACCAAAAGCACAGAACCAAACCATACTTACAAAAGATGCTATTGATTTGTTACCTTCTTTGCTTTGTGACTGTAAGGACAATGTGCTGAACAGGAACTTGCAAGATGTATTGTTCATCAAAACGGAATTCATGTCCACAGTACTGACAGTAAGTAAAACCAGGGCTAAAACAGTACCTCGGCAGCATTTTCTGCCAAACCTATGGTGATGACAGGGGAAATACTAACACCTGTGTGAATCATTCCTTCATGTGCTAACGATCCTCTAGGAAGGTAGCAGTACTAGCTATGTATAAGGACTAAAGCTGGGAATATCAGGCAGGATAAATTAGCACTGCTTGATACATAGTACTGTCTCTTGAAAAAGAAGCAGTGTCTGGGGTTGGAGAGGCACAGAACAAAAACTGTAGCTGCCAGGGGTTTCATTACACTTATAATCCATATAATCACACTGCTTTTAAACTGGTTTGCCAGCAGTCTTGATATCTGAATCCTCCTGGAGCTTTGGGAGTACTAGCTGGGAGATACTGTGCTGTTACACATTCCCATATGGCTCCTTTTAGTCATTCTTTTGTACTGATGTCTAAGACATATTATTAATAATAATAAGAGCAGGATGTAAGCCATGGATATGCGACATTTATAATGAAATTCCTTTTTTTTTCTTTTCTTTTTCTAATGCAAAAGGCATGCAAAGGTATCTTGGGCTTGATAGGGCTTTCCAAATCTTCACCCCATGGTGTTCTTTTGAACCAAGCTGGTGAATAAAAATATGGCTGTGTGAAAGTTGTTCTTAATTCTGTAAAGGTACCTGTACCGTAGGAGCTGTGATTCTTTGCATCTTGAATTGTATTTCTAGGGACTTTCCTGTTAAGAAGTTTAAACTTCCTCCCAGATCTCTCATTCTGATGTCTTTTCCAAGAGCAATGTTCAGTTCAGGGAAAACACATTTCAGAGGGAAGCATGATTTACCAAGAGAAGCCTTTTCTTCTTGGAAGCAGAGTATCTTACAAAAGCTTGGCTTTGAGTGGTGCTTTCTGATGATTTTTCTATTCTGTGGTGTTAATTGGAAGTTAAACACTTTATGCTGCCCTATATTTAGGTGAAAAATTAAAAGTCTGTGTATCACAGAATTGTTTCAGCTGAGAAGTAGATGAGGATCAGATATGTACAGGGTTACTGCATGTGTTTTTCTCCATCTTAGTCATGAGGGATTTATGATGAGCTTCCCATGCACTTTCTATGTTGCAAATATTGCTAACAGGTTAAGTGACAGTCCCGTTCACATTATGACTGTCTTGCATGTGGACTGATGAAAGGAGAGATAAAGCATGTTTTTAGTATATCTTGTTCAAAATTTGGAAAAAGTTTCTTAACACGTGCAGGAAAAAAAAATCATATCTCTTTTTGTTGATCCATTGTATGGAAAGAGAAAAAGAGAAGGATCTTCCATGTACAGGTGTGGATAGCAGATGCTGAGAGTACAGTATGAGTAAGCATTGACAGGAATGGCCTTTATCTTCACAACTAGGAACACAGAAATATGAAATAAATTCTCAATGTAGACATTACATTGATAAGAAAAAGAAATTAGAATATAAACTAGCATCTCTACGTATCTGAGTGTAGTGATGGTCCAAAATTAAGCATTAAAGCACTGATTTTCATATGAGTGAGCATGCTGTCAATCTGAATGCAGCAAAAATCTTTTGGGTTTCCCGGAACGTTCTTTCTGCACCACCTGTAAGCCGTAGGCATCATTTTTTGTCCTGCATAGTTGAAAAATCACACAGTCTTTTAGCTGTGAATATTGTGGATTGAAGCCACATTTTAACGTCAAGAACTGAAACCATGCTCATTTGCAGCACTAGCCACTCTGATTATCAAAACAATTTCATCAGCCTTAGTTCAGAGAACAAATGATATTTGATTTAGCTGCGCAAAGTAATATTTCAGAACTGGCTTCAGTAATCTTTCTGTAGCTTGGCAGTTGGTCTGCAACAGATGAAACAGAGTAAACAGTCTATCACAGTTGAAATTGGAACCAGGTACCTTGAAGCATATCTTGAATGTGCTTCTGTTACATATGGATTTACAAGAGTTGGAAGATTTTTTGCATTCTTCTATGGCCTTCCTGTTAAAATTTTAACTCAGTCTTGGGCACTGTAAAATCAAGTACTTTGATGCAATGATGCTTACAAAATTCTCTTGGATTTGAGTAGCTGCAGCTGATGCCCCATTACCTCTCTAAGGAATCTCCCTTCCTTTGAGGCTTAGCCACTCTCATAACTATCACTTAATGTTGCCTACGGGCCTGAATAAGAAGCCATGGAAGTCATTCTTCCATCCAGATCAATTCTCTTTTAATCAGGCTCAGGACACCCTCTCTGAGGAGCTGAGTTTATCTCTGTGTGTCCCTGTAAAGCAGGTATTTTGTCTCATATAGATTGACATAGCAAGTAAATGAGGGGAAAGGAGAGGACTCTGAATGCATTCAGTTTTCTGACACGTTCTCCACTACCATGCACTACTGCTTTTCACTGCCTCTCTCCTGTGACAACAGTGCTTTTAGTCTTTGAAATTATGGAGTTTGGTTCATTTATTATAACTGCTCAGCATAAAGTCTTGGCCTCCAACGGGCTATTCAAACAGTGGTGCCTTAAGTGTTTCTTCTATTTTTATTCTCTACAGCAGAAGAATCTGTCTTCAGGCTTGATGACCCTACCTGAACTCGACTCCTGGATGCATATCAGCCTGTTTCATAGTCTGGCTACGCAGTAAGTATTTCATACATGTCAGCATCCACAACTAGTCAGTATGGGGTTTCCTTCTTGGACTCCGTTTGAGGATGATTGCAAGTTGTTCATTCACATATTACTTAAATAAGGGCTAGATGAAAGTAGCATGAAGTTGGAAGAGACCTCTGGAGATCATCTGGTCCAACCCTCCTGCGCAAGCATGGTGAGCTAGAGCAGGTTGCCCAGGACCATGTCCTCTAGGCTTTTGAACATCTCCAAGGATGGAGACTCCATAAAGGCTCAACACCTGAGGCTCTTACTACAGGGACAAGTCTGCACGGCTGGGCCATCAGAGAAAGGGCTTGTCAGTGGCTCTTTGCCAAAGCTGGTGTTGCTGTTTTACTTCTGGTGGTTGGTCGTCTTAGGCAAAACTGGCTCGTATCTCTGCATTACGTTGTACAAAGTCACAAGATGAGGCAGGAAGACTAGCATTCAGGGAATTGCTTGAGGATGTGAAAGGTGAATGGCAACAGTTGTTTAAGCCTGCTATTTCAACGCCTTAGTTGATGGAAGTATGCCTTCTCTGCAGAATGCATTGGAATGAAGCCTTCTTGTGCCAGCCGAGGATCTGGTCTGGTACATGCTTGTAGTTGGTTTTGTCTTCAATTCAAACTAAAGAAAAAATACAGTTTTAAGAAACTAGAACTCTTCTTCCTTACTGCAAAGGATTTCATATGCTTTCTTGTTCCATACAAAGACCTGAAGGAGGTTCCAGTAGGAAGCATACAATTCAGCTGAACACGGCATTCTTTTGCTTTCTCTCATATTGGCCTTGCTGGTGGTACAAAGCTTGCTGCTTTTGTCCTGCCATCTCTGGCTTTCATGTTGGCTCCTGCTAATAAGACCTAAAAGGAATAAGAGCTGCTGACCTGAAATTAACACTGGGCTCTCCCTGCAGGGCCATCCAAACCGTTTATAATATTGATCAGTTAAGCCCCATGAATTCTTCAAGTCAGTCAATGATGTGAAGTGACAAGTTAAATTATTACACTGAAAGGCCTGCTGTGCTAACAATTTATGTTGCAGAACTTCAAAACAGATTTTTATCAGGTTTTCTATCCCCCCCTTTTTTTCTTTTCTTTTTTTTTAAAGACTGAAGTGAAAATGGTTATTCTGAAAACCAGTGTTTCCTGTGAGGATACATCACATCAAGTCAGTTGTCCAGCTGAAGTAGAAAAAATGATTCTTTTACTTTAAATTCAATAAATTCAATAATATAGGTCTCTGGAGATATAAAAACTTTTCATACATTGTGTGACCCTGGGAAGATAAAGACAACTTGTGGTTTTTCAGCTCTATTACCTTGCCTGCCTTGAGGTCTGTATTTTAGGGGTATGCTACCATTGTTTGAATGATGAATTGAAGAGGAAGGACACACATGGAAGAGACACAAACTAAAACTTGTGGATTCTGATGGTGACAGCCCTGGGAGAGAACAGGGAAGATGTCTTCTGGAGTGCTGTAATCAGGTCCCCATTCCTCCCCAAAGCGAACTAGGGTCCAAAGCCGTGGAAGTAATGCTGGAATATTGTGCCTAGGTCTAGTCCCCAGGCCTTGAGTGTATGACTAAGTATAGTGTTCACAAAGCAACATAAAAAGACTCTTGGTGTCATTGCAGTGAAGCTGATGGCAGCCTGGGGAGAGTGGAAAATTAAATGAAGATTGTTGTCTTTTTACTGTACGTTCATGTAAGCCCTCAAGTGAGCCAGCTTAAGAAAAAATGTTTTGCTCCCTTGGAGAAGAGGAAGAAAAAATTAGTTTTGGCAGGCTTCCTTTACGTATAGTTTGTCCTAGTACATTCCTGCATGGCATCTTCCTGCAATTGTGTTCTGTTTTTGTGAAGAGGCTTTTAAATGGTGCTCGTAAATGTGTAGGGGACAAGTGTTAAAAATAGTGATTAAAAAAGTCACCTCTAAACTGACAGTGGATTCTGGGAATAGGACCTGCTGCGTTTGCATAAGGAAATAAGGCTCCATCCATCACATGGGCTTTCCTGGCCATTTGTATATTTGGATTGAGCAGCAACAATCTATGGCTCTGAGCTAAGTGTTGGCATTTGGGGATTGTTGGACCAGGGCGCACCGGCAGGTAGAGGTTATGCCAGCTATTCCAAAATGTAAATGATCGTTAATTAAATGATTAACAGTGTTGTGGAAAGAAGTGCAACCATTAGTGGTTGGAACTGACTTGCTTCACTCCTCATTCTTTTTTGGATTCATTAATTTCATATATGAGTTTTTTCTCAAATTAGAGAGATCTGTAACTTCATATTTAAGATTTTAATTTTCTTGTCTCAACAGATGGTTCTTCCCAAAATGCAAGGCAAATATCTAAATTTGGCGATGAGCAAGGTTTAGGTTAAGGTATGAGTCAGTGATAGTGATTTGCAAGAACCCTGGGAATTGAATCCTAATTCATTGCTTAAAGAAAAACGTTGTCCCTTGAGTTCTCAAGGAAATTGTTCTGCGATGTAATCACCCTCCTTACAGTCCCCTTCACATGCGTCTCGCTGTAGGTGAAGTGTCCAGCCCTTCACCAGCAAATAGTATTATGCCAAAGCAGTATTTGACTTTGCAGGGTAAAGGAGCATACTGTGCCAACTGCAAACCCCCAGTGCCTATCAGCAGTGATGCTTGAACAGTTCTGAGTTGGGGCACCAAAGGAAGTTTGGGATTTTGTTTCTTTCTTTAACCAAGCACGGCTTCCTGCAGAGGCATGTTGGAGTGTATGGGGGCAACTTTCAGTGCAACTCCATAAAATAGAGAGCAGCACATATAAACAAACCTATCACAGTTTATAGTGAGTCATTGGCACTAAAAATAGTCTTTATTTTTCTGTTTCTGGCTGATGCTGAGGTAAGTTTGGAAGACAGAATAGACATTTTCAGTTCTTAAACTAAGTGCTGTGCACCTGCATATCTTTTTAGGTCTCCTGACCACTGCATGTCCCTTTTGCTTGGAAGCTTTTGTGACATCTTATTTTAGTTTTCTTAAAAGGAAAGTATGTTGTGGTCAGTAACACAGCTCAGTGTATAGTATACACCACGGGCTGTTGGACACCCACTTGATGTTACTGCTTTTATTTCACTGGCCTCAGTTGCTCTTCTGCTCTCCTCCCTTCAGCAATGTTCTCTGTTCTCCATATTGTTCCCTGTAGCCTCCTCTCCCCCCAGGACACAGAGGCAAATATGTCAGGCAGCATCTACTCAACTCATGTGAGCTTCCTTCATTCTTCACTCCCATCTTTTCACGTTCTGGGTGCTGAACTAATCTGCTGTTCAGGCCACCACCAAGGTTTCCCCAGAGTAGGAGTTACAGCAGGCTCCGGAAGACCAATGATCTCTCCAGAGAGGAAGTCTTCCAGACACAAAGCTTCTCATTATCTGCAAGTGCTTTTGGTCACCAAATATCACTTGAATAGATCCTTGGAGACTAACACCAATTTAAGCTGTTACTTAGGTGATAAAGAAAAATCATATTATTTCAATGCTTTATGCCTTTCCTTTCACATGCCACTCTCATCTCAGCTGCATCCAGAGTTTCATGGATAACATATTACTGGTATTGTCTCTGGTCCTATCAGTCATCTCTCACTTCAGGGCTCACTCAGCCCTGTTGAAATTGAGATTAATCTAACTGTTGAGGAATTAAGTCACTATGGCAGTAAAGATGCCCTATTTTATTTTGCATTTTAACACTGTCGATGAATATGGCCCCCTGTGACTACAGGTCCCGCTTAAGGAGGCTTCTGCTGCCTCTCAGTTCTTTGCATATGGCGCCAGCCACAGAAATACCCCTTCATTGAAGCTGTGCTAGAATGCCTAACAAATGTCTCAGCTGCCTCGAACTTAAAGCTGCCTTGGGCATCAGTTTCAAATGGTAGGACTGACACTTTGTAGGAATCAGTGCTGTTACTGTGATCAGTTGCTTTGCTGGTGAAAGATCTGTTTGACAAAGGTTTTGCTGTCCAGTTATCCTGTTTTCCTGAGTATTCCCGTTTGGAACGAATGGCAACTGATTTAACTGAAGACCTAAATTAACTCATAACAAATATTCTCCTCCTTTGCTACCTGCTTTAACTGAGGTTCGTGCAAAGCATGCTGGAATACGCCTACAAACTCAGGTCCATGACTTCCCAGTAAGAGTGGGTTGGTCTCAGTTCCTATGAAAACATTTCAAGGATTAAAATTTATGTCCTAACAAAAAGTGTGACACTGAAAATTTTCCTATAAGCTGATAGCAGCCACTTGTGTTGGGGCTTGCAGATGGAGATTGGAGGGAGAACAACACCATTTAGTTTGGTCTCACCTGTCATCACCACTGTATAATACCTTTTCTCACTGTGAAGGCTTCCTTGAAAAACTTGTTCCTCTGGCTTTTCAAAGCATGACTGCTAGGATCGCATTTTAAGGTTTTACTGCTACGTTAGCTGTCTTCAACAGATCTAGGAAAACTGAAAGAACAAATGCCTTTGGAAAGAGCTTGTTTTATCTGTTTCCTTCAAAAAGTTTTTGAACATTGTTTTTAGTGCTTAGCTCTTTAAGGTCAAATTTTCTTTCTCTTCCCTTGGAAAAAAATTGGCCAAATAAGGAGAATAGGCTATATAAAATTGTGGATACAGGTCTCTGCCACTTTTGATTTGATGGCATAACTCCCAGGCTGACCAATAAATGAATCCCATCAACAGTCTCCTCTTTCTTGACTCCAATATTTGTCATTAACTTACCTCCCCAGTTCCTGCTGCCTCTATATTGCTTGTGCTGAGAGCACTTGATAGCACAATCTCTAGGCATTAAATTCCAGATATTTCTATACCTTTTTTCCTGAGGCTGCTGCCATCTTAGAGAAATGTCAGTTCAGCTATACTTTCTGCCAGCTCCTATCCATCCTCAGTGGGCCATTATAAGATTGTTTCCCATGATATCCTTCCTAGTGACATTTTACATGCATACCATTTTCCCCAAATGAGTTTCCTGCATGCTAAATTTCATGGTAGAATGAATCTCAGCAGCTGAACTGGTACATTAAACAGGGAAAGTGGTGTGTTATAAGGGAAGTGCTTTTAGGCACACATAATACAGATGATTTTAACTGGTGTTATGACTGGGTGCTGCTACCTTTCTGTTCACAATTTCCAGTACAAATCTCTTTTGGTCCTGCAATCCTTAAACACATAGGAAAGAGACAACGAATTTGCATGTGTAATCTTATGAAAGCCACCTTTGTAATTAAGTGTAAACTGTGATTCAATCCACTGCCACTCGATAAACTCTCATTTCATTATTGAAAGTCAAGATTCCCTTATTAAACTTTTCTATTAAAACAGAATGTGTGGAAGCTTCCAAAATCCACAATGCTTCTGCTATGTCACTTTTATTCTAATGTAATGTAAATAGACAAATACGATATCCCATTGCGTTAGCCTGGGGGTGTTAAACATGCCCTTGAAACCAAAGACAAAATAAAGCCTAATTAAAAATCTCATAGCGAGGCATCCCTATGGCACAGCTTCCACTCCTGGCAGTGCCAAGCAAGGTATTGAACGTGGGGCTGACGGACTGTTAGGAGGCTGAGGATGTCTTTAGCAAACTGCCAATGGTTGTAATACGTTCCTGTGTTATGACTTCGGCTGAGCTCACAACGAGATAGTCTGATAGCCAGAAAATCTCTCTCTACAGCTGAGCATGTTGCTGCCAGCTACAACCTTAAGACAAGCCTGCAGTGTTTGAGGTGGCCTAGGTTGCTCTATCCTAAGGCTTTCTGTGCACTGACATCCTGAGGAAGAGTAGATATTTGAGTGGGGCTGTTTATGAGCTGGAACAGAGAGACTTCAGTGCTGTCCTTGTCTTGGCCTAAGGCAGTGTGCTGAACAATCCTGGTGCTCTTTTGAAGCGCTTGAGAGAAATCTGGAATGGTTTCATGTGGCAGTATGTCAGAAAGCCCCCTGCCCACTGGCCCTTCAGACAGACCACGTACAGTGCCTGGTCTGTGTGATACAGTGCAGTGCTGAAGAGGAGGCTAGCTCAATTCTTGGAAGTATTATGGTTGCATTAATGAAGTGCTGCAATGAGTTTAAATAGTTTCCCTTGGATGTGCTCTCTGGCTCCATTTCACTTGAGGTGCAGAACTTCCAGTTCTGGGGCTTGCGAGATCCGAACCAGCTCAGTTGCATATGGCGATACTGCCTTGGTGTCCCATCTGTGCCCCATGGCAGGGCCAGCCACAAGTGGGGTCAGCAATGTGACTGACGCACAGACACTAGACTTGCTGTGAAGACAGATGAGCAAGGCTTCAGCTGGTAACTTGTTTCAGTGACCTTTCACCCCTGCTGTTGGAATACATTGTGCCCTATTTGGATGTTTGGAGCCAGCTTCCCCTCCCCTGCTTTACTGCTGAAGTTTTCTGCCACTGAGCAGTCTTTAACCTAGTGCTTTGTATGTTGTTGTACACATTGTATTTAATACCGTTGTCAAGCCCCTTGGTCTTTTTGGTAGGCTGCAAGTATCCCACTATAGCACTTTCCATCCCATATGTTTTTGTCTCCTCGGTATTGTTTGTGCTTAGTAAAGCTCGTGCAACCGAAGGATGATTACTTGATCTACTGGAGGATCTTTACTGTGTTTATTTCTCTGTGGCTGCCAGGAAGGATCAGTCTCAAGTGACTGGAGGCAAGGCAAAGCTGAGGACAGTAGATGAGAGAGAAGCCTGATGCTGTTATTGGGGGTGTTGTTGGTGCAAGGTGTGAGATGCAATTTGAATTTTCTCATAATGTAATATGGAAGCACGTACATATATTTCCAAAGATGACTGAGCAACTTGTTGGGATTCTTCAAAAATTTTTTCCACAAAATGTACCTGCTCTATTCTGAACGCTTGGCTAAAATAGTAGATCATAAAATAGCAGATCCTAGAAATGGAAAAATAGTCTGCTCTAAGCCAGTTTGCTGGCATAACTCTACAAACAGAAACTAAGACTAGTGTAAAATGTTGGGGAAAAGCTGCAGACCTGCTGCTTATGGCCAGGCTTTAATACATCCTTCCCTCTACTGAAGAGATGGGACCTTACCTAGATTGATGTTTCTATCCTAAATGTTATGGAGTTATTAACTGGTGCTTTAGCGTGCACTGAATTTATGGCCATTATTTCTGAATTAATTCTGGTTGAACTGACAACTTGAATCAATTCCACCTTTCAGAAGTGTAAATAGGAAGGATAAATAAATAAATAATGCTTTGGCCACAAAGCAGTGCAAAATTGGGAAAGGAAACTTGAAATATCCAACTGAGTTGCGTTAATGAATTAGCAGGTCTCAAGCTTGTAACCCTGTCTGGGATGTCATGGAACTCAGTGCTGGCATGCGGAAGATTGTCTTGCAGATTTCTTTTTAATCTTCTGAGCTGGCAGGGTATGGAAGATTAAAATGCACTGGATCTATCAGACTTGCCACCTCTAGTTCAGGCTAGTTATTAATGTGCTATATGGACAGCAATGTTTTATTAATTGTATCGCTAGCCAGTGATCAATGTGACAAGCTTAGCAAAGAGCACAGTTATTCATCAGAGAGTTGTCAAGAGATAATTGTCTTCATATGCATTAGAATAAGCTAGTGTGAGAAGTGGAATGGATGTGCGTTTATCATTTTTAGGTGCAGGTCTGTAGATGTCAACAAAATTAAAATTTGTTAAGGTACTAGTAAATAAATAAATTGGAAAGGACTTCATTTCCTGTGATGCAATTATGCCACTATGAAATAAGACAAAGGGTCATAGTTTAATGGTGTTTATATTTCAAAGTGTTCCTTAAGTTTTTTTCCAACGCATTCTGTTCTGTATACAGTATTTATTATCAGTTACATTTTGCATAGCAAGCACAGAGTTTGCAACTCTCTTTATAAAGAAAAGTGGAATACTTGAGGTATATTTTGCTGAAAAATGTTCTTTAAAATATAAAATGTGCAGTGGCACAGCTATTATATTATGTGCAGAATATGTTTAGGAGATTTGCCATGGCATTCTTTCACTATTTGTGGGAAAGCACATCAGTAATAAAATATCAATGCTTTTCTCTCTGCAGAGGTGAAGACTTACATTTTTCAGCAAAGATTGTGTGATTTTAAGGATTGTGAAAAGTACTTAGGAAGCGACAAAGTTAAGGTGGAATCTGTAATTTCTGTTCTGCTCCCTGATATACTTGATGCTATAAAACTTTCTCATGTAATACGTTTTCCCCATACTCCGAGATAACCTCACGCTTCAGCTGCGAGGCTAGCATGCAGAGTGGCGTCTACTGGGGGCAGCGCTGCTTTGCACGCACAGTGCGTGCTGGTGATTTGAACTGCCTTCGGTGAGAATGGCAGGTGCTCAGGCCCGTTGGCTTTCAGAGGGTGAAGGAATTGTGCTGCCTTCAGTTATTCAAATGGAACTTGATCCAGCCAAGCACAGTAGTACATGAAAGCTGGATCAAGTCCCCTTTCAAGTCAGTGGGCTGTGCCGGCCTGGGACCTAAATGTGGATTTAGAAGCCTAACCCCAAGTGCCCTGGTTTGCATACTTTGGCTTGCATCCATACAAACGGGGACTTGAGTGTGACCTTAGCTGTTGGTTTCTTGACTTGCTCTGTAACATAATACATTATGGAGCTTCATATTTCAGTTTGTATTTAATACATGCACAATGGGACCAATCTTATAGCCTGCATATGCTTTTTCTTTGGCTTTTCTGTTTATGTTGTTTCCATGGCTTTTTGAGCATACATTAAAAAGAAAGTCTGTAGAGAACCTATCCCAGGAGATAACATTCCAGAATACAACCGAAGTTAACCCCTAATGTAATGATTGTTCATTTATCATCCACCAAAACAGTGATGTATTACGCTGAGTCTCCAGGACTGTCAATCTAACACATTTCAGAGCGCTAAATTCACTAGAAGTAGTAATGGATCGACGTTGGAGATTGGCAGAAGTCTGGGATAAGGCAGGATTTCATTGGAAAATAGATCACATTGGTAGGAAGCGATGAGCCAAGGGATGAATCAGTATCTAGGTTATTAAAAGGAAAGCTGGCAGTGTACGTAGTTTAGATTTGCTCATGATAGTCCGTAGCCTCTGTGATAATGAGAATTGTTTATAATGGATTTCCTTGCCGGTCAACAGCATTTTTAATGATCTCATCTGGAAGTTATGCTACTGCCTTGCTTCTAAATATGAATATCACACTGCTTGTGCAGGCTACTAAGATAAGAGAAACAAAATATTCTTGAAGTAGGAATGAGAGACTCTTTTTGCCCAATTTCAAACCCACACAAACAGACAAGGGTGAAAAATGTGATAAGACTTTCAACATCATTCGGTTGATCAGCTTAGGAAGAAAATGAGCAGTCAATGTAAAGTGAGAGGAAGGGGAATTCAGTTGTGGTGCGCACTGAAGCTGTAAATGAAGGGCTGTTTATGCAGTGTCTAGTAAGATGAGGCCCTGTCTCTGAAAACTCTCATTCACAGTATGAGTGTATATTCTTACTGTGCACAAGACAAGAAAGCTAGCATTTTATTAAATTCAGCCTTTGACAAAAATCTTTATTGGGGTGGGGGGGAATTATGAAGAACAGATATTCTGAATGCAGAAAATCTTGCAAAGAGTAAAGTTAATATATAAAATCAGTACAACCTCATCTCAGCTTCCCCAACACTATCACAAAACAGTACTCAAGCCGCATAGTGCAAAGTCCCTGCATCCTGCAGCAAGACTTGAATTTTGCAAAAGCCTCCCTTGCAAATTCTCTGTAAAACTGCAGAACTGCTTTTCTAGCCATCCATCCAAATAAAGCTTGATCTAGCCACTTTCTGGTCTGTGGCCTTGAAATGCTTTGCCTCAAAACCTTAAAAAAAAATGTTGACAGTGGTTTGGCTTATATTTTGCTTTGGTAAATGTCAGTTAGACTGGCTGCTTAGTTTCTCTTTCCTTGATTTCTTCTTGTCTTGTACTTGTTTTCTGCCTACACAGTCCATAATACGCCCTGGCCAGTGTCTGTGCAGCCCTGAGAGCTCTAGAATCCAAACTGCTGAGTCCGTCCTGGCATTTGTATATCACAGTAAACTGGAGATTTGGAAGCAGTGCAGTTAGCCTTAAAAATAGTTAAGTGTTCAAATGATCTGAATTAGGGCAATGGATTAGTTGTATCACTTACATTTTTTGTTGATTAGATTTTCTGTTTTTATTCTTTTATCTGTTGTGTTAAATTGGTGTTTTTGACCCTTGAAAAATGGAGAAGTGGGCAAAGGGAGAATGTTTTTAAGGAATTAGCATGGTAGGTAGATACCGATGCTCAGGCAGGTAATAGCTTTCGAATTTAATGATGCTGTTGTCTGTTCTAATATTTCAATGAATGAGTAGGAGCTTTTCATATTCTGTGGACTCAGGCAGACAGTATCCTATTACTTTCTGCTTATATGATATGCTAAGAGGTATGATTGGTGTACATGCATAAGTGTTTCAGGAGGTGTCTTACTGCTTGGTTCAAGATCTACTGGCTTTTAGTATATATCTTGTATACTGCGTTATTACTGCCTGAGTACTGAAGATGGACAAGTTGAAACTAAGTACATTTCTAAGAGTGGATCTTTGACAGTCATTTGGTAGCTATAATATCTGCATTTGAAGCCTCATTTTCAGTCATTTAACCCAGGAGGTTGCAGGAGGTGCAGGGCAAAATTCATATCTGATGTTATACAGAAGATTGTATTAAATATATTTATCCCTTTTGGCTTTGCTTTTTTGATCCTTAGATTTTCTTTAGCTAAACGTTATGGCTTTTTTGATAAGTTAAGATTCTGCAATACATAGTTATAGAAACCAAGCAGCCGGAGCCTTGAATACGTATATGGGGACTGCTTTGTAATATTTTCTTGTTTCAGGATACTTGTAGTTTTGTTTCTTTTTATTTTCATGAGGTAGAGAATAGAAATTGTCCAAGTACCATTCTCTCCCTGGAAGTCAGGAATTAATACTATGCCCTTTGAATAGTGAACCCCAGCCAAGCATCAGCAGAGATTCTGAAGTAGCTCCAGGGCAATCCAAGATGCAACACTTAAAAGGACTTAAACATCTGAACTGAAGGGAAGAAAAAATCTGTTGTGTAGAGAGCTGAAGCCCTGAAAATGACAGCTGTGTTTTGTATTCTTTCCATTCCCCACAGGTCACAGCTATTTCACTTTTCAACATCATGCCTGACGATTACAGCGCTTGACAATAGGTGACCTTCAAACCCAGCTGGAAAGTACTAGCATTTGACGTTTTTTTCCATCAGTAGGCAGAGATGGCTTGGTAGGCTACCAAACCGACTCTGGGTTAAGGTTCAGCTGAGGGACTTCCATACAACCCATCCATCAGCTAGAGAGCACAACAGAAGATGAAAGCTTGTGTGCTGTTAGAAGTACTGTACTTCAGGCAAGATGCTAAACAAGCTGCTGAATATGCCAGTGTTAAAAGGACAGATTCTGATCTGTGAATCTGGTGCGATGTAGTGGAGCTGCTCTAAAATTCTTGCAAATATCTGGATCAATCTGTTAACTACATAGGCTCAGGAGCGTGTGTGGTAAATATTTCTGAAGCAGTATCTGCTTGACCAGACTGGCCCAATTAACAGCTTGTCATTTACAATTGTAAATGACCTTTCCCCTTACAGTCTACATAAAACGTCCTTCCCAGGCTGACAACTAACACTGTGACCCCCCAGTGTGATACAGCCAACCTGACTGTGGCATGACTGTCCACGTTAATTCAGTCTGGCATTCCCTCTCCTGATGAACCTCTTCATTTGTTGCTACTAAGAGTTTCAGGCCTGGAGACAGGAAAAACGTGGGTACATCCTCCCTCTGTGGCATTGCATATGCATACTAGGTATATATATGTATATATGTGTGTGTGTATACGTATGTATGCATATATATAAAAATAAAAGAATGAATTTCTAACTTCATCATACACAAACTTTGTGTTTCCCCCTTGGAATGTTTCTTCCTAATTTGCATTGTGATAGCATGTAGATGTGACAGCTGAGATCACGCACTGTCTGTGCCGGATACTGTACAAAAATTCACAGTATGTCTTGAATTTACTCCTGGTGAGGGAAAGTATGGGGTAAGGGAAGTATAATTCTCAGTAATAGAGCAGAGATTGTATCAGGGATGAACAAGATGCTCCTTCTGGATGAGCCCCCCCCCCCCCCCCCCAGATGTTTATGTTGCAGCCCTGTGCCCAAGCCACAGAAGAAGACTTCTTGAAAGAGACTTCTTCTTTGATCCATATGCAGTCCTATTTAATGCCATTAAGTCATGTTTATATTAATGTCACTGTAACATGAGCACTTTCCTATAGAAATATTCGAATTGCATATCATACTATAATAGCCCTCTTAGTGCTGTCTTTCATGTTGAAAGAATGAGGATTTTTCAGTTTTAGGGGTGAAAAATGTTGTCTTTTCTAGTTTTTTATGCTTTGCTTTATTAAAAAGCTCTTGTGGTTGGCATCACACTACTAAAAAACTAGAAGCTGATAGCTATGATATTTCATGTGTGGTAGACTTTACAACAAATTACAGCACTGACTGCTGAGGCTATCTAAGTTGCTGGAAAAATGGTTTTAATTGTCCATTCTCAGACTATTTCCAGGATCAAATAGAATTTCTTTAACTGCTCATGCTCTTTATAACCCTGGTTCAATTTGATCGTAGTAAATCTGATGTGAAAGCAGTACAGCAAGGAAAAAAACAGCACTGATGTTTTATAGCACCAACATTAAACTATATGTCATCTTCAAATTAAAGTACTGGGCTGAAAGGTCTTCTAGTTGTAACAATTTGTTACTATCCAGAGATCCAATCTGCATTTTAAAAATTCTTCTTAACCAGTGGTTACAGAAGGTGGGGGGAAGTTTTTCTTAATAACCTCTGCTTAGTTCAGTAGCTTGGGTCTGAAGATGAAGTTCCTGCTATTTAATGAGAACCCTGTTATCTTGCTATCACTGATTACATAAGCATTTAAATGAAAAACGGGGACAAAATGTGAGCGTTGAGCATAAACATTAATCTGTGTAGACTAATCCTTACTGTCTGAGAGACCTGGATATTAGAAGGGGTTAGGATAAGTGAAATGTGCGTAAGACCCCAAACTAGGCTGACTTGCATGATCAGAAGGAAGTTGAACATGCATTTGCACTAGGAAGTGGCTGAGATTTATCTATCTTATCTGTGCAAAGTCACAGAAGAAAGGTTGACAGATTCTGCTAGATTTCTCTTCTTCCAAGTGAAAGCATCATGTGGTCAAGTAGGAAGGAAGCAACATCAGCAGTGGAGGACAGGGGACCACCAGCCCCTACCACAGGGGACTGAAGACAGTCTTTCATTAGTGCATAGTGACAGCCTTAGCAGGGAGTTGGACTACGCTTCAGGAACTTGTGAGCTTCTCTGTGATTCTGATTTACTAAATCCCAAAGTGAATGTTTGCCTGTCCAACAGCTGAAGTATATCAGGTGGTGCAAGTATCTCTTACACTCAGTAGTGAGCTTTCTAGTAATGAATTCACTGGTCTTGTCATACGGCTAGTGGTCAGTTTATGTCATTGCTTTGCTAGCTAGGTGGATTCTTGAGGGTGGAATAGGTTGGCAAATGGATAATACAGCATCTATCATTTTTGTGAATGATTGTTTTTACATTGTCAGGTAGGAGCTAGGGCAGGGAACATGAGCTGGGAGCCAAGTGTGACAGCAAGGCAGGCAGAGCAGTGCCCTCACTGATAGGACACAGTCCCACAAGGCCTGAGCAAGGTGAGTAGAGCAGATCAGCTGGCAGTAGCCAGGTTTGGTCAGGAGTCCAGATTGCCAGGCAAGTCTACAGTGAGGAGGTGCCAAAGTCAAGCCAGGAAGCCATATCAGAAAGTAGGGTCAGTATCAGATCCAGAGAGAGTAATCAAGGTCAGTCACAGTGACCACAAGGTCAGTGGACACCAGATGAATCCTTAGTGATGGGGCAAGTCTGAGATCAAACTGGGAAGTCAGGGTCAGGGTCCGAATCAGCAGGGTACCTGGCCAGGGACGACTTATCTGCAACATAGCTCAGGCAGAGACCAAGAGCCCAGCTCCCAAAAGAAGGGAGAGGAGAGTCCCCATGGAGGCTTCTCACAGCCCTTGCTCAAACAGCTCTCTAGTTCAAGGTCAGATGCTGCACTATCAGAGCAGCTTTGAGCCCAGGCAACCAATCCCCAAGAGGTGTAGAGGGTGCTCTCAGGGTCTTCACGCATGCAACAAAGACAACCACAAGAAGTCTGACACCTTTTTTGCCTGTGAAGCAAGTTTCATAGTAGCATATGGATATAGTCCTAGTTCAGCTTATCATTTTAGATGTGTTCATCCTTGCGTTGATCTGCTTTTGCATGCATGATCGCATATCAGACCTGTTGTTTTATGGTTTAGGACTCAATTTTCAACATGCATATGTGTTCATGTATGAAGTTAGTGTAAATACTTCTGTCCTGATGTGGCTGCTGGAGATGCAAGGCACTGGAGAATTGGACTTCTTGTGCCATACACTATTTCTCAAATATATCATTTTAATTACTTTGATACTTCAAACATTTATAAAATCACGTTGTAAAGGGCATAGCTATATTTATAAATTACATATGGTTGCATGTAGTGACCTCAGTGTAGTTTTATACTGAAAGGGTGAATTCTTCCAGACAGATCAGGAGAGCCTGGAAAAAAATGTTTCTCTAGCTTGGCTTCTTCTCTTTCCAGTTCTGACACTTCTGGCTCATTATACCAGCCTTAGGCAGTGTCCTCCTTCACATGCAGTGCTCATGGCACATGTCTTGGGTTTAACTTAGCTTTAAGCTTGCTACTTCCCAGCATGGTGGCACACGAGACCATGGCAGGATCTTTATTCTTCCTTGCCATTTGCTGAGGTTTGTGCAATTCTTAATAGCGTTTGAACAGCTGAGGCCTTGAGCTCGTTAGAGGGTGTGATTTCCATTGGCAGCTTTGGCATAAGCAAGGATGCTGAGATTTATTCTTTAACATCAATTTATAGGAATAAACCTTCCTATTTCTGCAGAAACACGTTTTGAACCCTGAGAGTCTTCTCCTGGTATCAGCATGTTCTGTGCCCTCCATAGGAGGGGAGATGTCATCATCTCCTGTAGGTCCCCTCCCTTGCTTGTAGGTCACCCAAGCAATCAAAATCATCTGTCTTGAGAAGTGATCTTCCCTCCTGCCAGTGGAACAATCTGTCATTAGTTACGGCAGCAAAGCTGATTTACTCACTCAGTCGAGCATCTGATCACTGAATGTCCTGGGTGAGCATTCAGGACGTTTCAGATGATGTCTTTGGACACTCAAAACTTGGCAGGGAGGTATTTGTTCTGGGGCAAATGCTGCAAGCCTGCAGGTGCTGTTTCAGGATTTCACTTAGTGAGAGTGGTAGTCAGACGTTTGAGCCTCTGGCTTGTAATTGCCATGGAGGGTATTGAATCTCACTAAAAGGAGTTGAAGGGACTCCATGTGGGCTGAGAATTCCTGACTGCCAGTTCACAGCTTTGGGGCTCTGTCAGTGTAAGGGGATAAACCTGGTGAGAGGTGCTTTTCTTCTTTTTTTTTTCTTTATGAGCACAACCATTTCAAAGGCCATTCTTTTTTAACAGGATATTTGTATTTTTGTTTGCTTAATTTATGTGTTTAATTTTTATGTTTATGCTCTAGGGACTTTACAAACTGATCTAGTTTGTTGAAAGTATGTGAAACTGCTGCTGAGAATACTTATTCTGCCAGAAGTTTTCTTTCTTTTTAAATAATGAGCAGTGCTTAAATTGGATAATTCCAAAATTTGAGAAACAAGGTGGAAAAAAAAACGGTGACATGCCAGGAAGCATCTTTACTGTGTTTTTGTGTTTGAAAGGATTAGCCCACAAAAGTCTCCTGAAGTATTTTCAAAAATATGTGTTTGCACATACTGCCAACACGTTTTCTGAGAATTCAGTAGTGAATTAGGTCTCAAGAGATTAGATTTGTTTCCTTGGCTGTTGTAAAACCTCTGTATAGCCTTGGACAAATCCCAGTTTCTTCACACTCATGTTCTTCACCTGCAAAAAGAATAATTGTATATTTATGAGAAGCTACACCTCCTTTGTCTTTTTGTTTAGGTAGTAAATTTTTGAGAAGAGACTGTCTAACTCTGTATTTGTATGGCACTTAATGGTATGCGCTGAAACTTTCAGACTTTCACTTTCGGGTGAAAGTGATACTGTCCAAACAGAAAAACATACAAGTGGAAAAAATTCTCTATAGGTTAATAAAATAAAGGTACTTCTTAATATCAACCAAGTTACTACATTTCTGGAAAAAAAATTTAGGGAGGATGCCTTGAAATCAACAGAATATAAACTCCATAATTCTCAGTACTTTCTGGAAAACTTTCGCAAGTGCAAATCCACCCAAATTTTATTCCTAATGTCTAACATTTAAACATTGAACTTTTCAACATCTTTCAGACTTGATTGTCAAGTCCCTTTTTCCTCCCCCAGCACTTCTAATGCATTTTTTGTGACAGTGTTTCATATTGCCCATGAAGTGAGAATTGAGGTTGGTGTGAGGAAAAGATACTGAGTTGAAATGGTCTAGCAAAATAATACTTTCACAGTTGCTTGTCTCATGCTTATAATGAAGATCTTCTGCTGATAAAGGAGGGGTCGTCATCAATACTTCTTGGAAAGGAATCACTTGGGTTCCAAATTGGGGCAGACTTCTACCTTTGCTTAATGAAATGTCCCTGTGAAACCTTGAAGGAAACAATCAGATTCTTGGAAATCAGCTGATGACGTTTCTGCTCACCACATTGTTGCTCATGGGACCTGGACATATGGTGAAATGTTGCTGTGCTTTGGGGAGCAGATCTTTTTTTTTTAATCTCTATTGGAAGAAGATGGTGTGAGCAGAACAGTAGCTCCTAGCATAACCTGCAACTGCAAATTTTAAGTGGAGGCTGTACTTTAATTTCAAGGAGAGGAAGGAAAACTAATGCATCCCTGTAATATGTTTACAAAAAGTTATCTGCATAATTCTGTGCTACAAGTCATAAATGACATGAATGAAATTTGTATTGTTTTAATGAATTTGGATTGTTTTTGCAAGGCCAATTTGGATTGCTTTTGCAAGGCCACTCTCAGTCATCTTTGAAAGGTCACGGTGATCAGGAGAGTTGCCTGACTGGAAGAAAATGCAAATGTCACTCCAGTCTTCAAACAGGGCGACAAGGAGGACCCGGGGAACTACAGGCCAGTCAGCCTCACCTCGATCCCTGGAGAGGTGATGGAGCAGCTTATCCTGGTCACTGTTTCCAAGCACATGAAGGACAAGGAGGTGATCACAAGCAGTCAGCATGGATTCACAAAGATGAAATCATGCTTAACTGATGTGGTAGCCTTCTGTGATGGAATGACTGTCTGGGCAGATGAGGGGAGAGCAGTGGATGTTGTCTCCCTTGACTTCAGTAAGACTTTTGACACTGTCTCCCAAATCAGCCTCATAGGCAAGCTCAGGAAGTGCGGCCTGGATGAGCAGACAGTGAGATGGATTGAGAAACAGCTGAATGGCAGGGCTCGGAGGGTTGTAATCAGTGGTGCAAAGTCTAGTTGGAGGCCTGTAGTTAGTGGTGTCCCCCAGGGATCAAAAATGTCCAATATTGTTCAACTTCTTCATCAGTGACCTGGATGAAGGGACAGAGTGCACCCTCAGGAAGTTTGCTCATGATACAAAGCAGGGAGGAGTGGCTGATACACCAGAGTGCTGTGCTGCCACTCAGAGGGACCTTGACAGGCTGGAGAGATGGGCAGAGAGGAACCTCATGAAGTTCAACAGAGGGAAGTGCAGGGCCCTGCCCATAGGGAGGAATAACCCCTTGCACAAGGACAGGCTGGGGGCTGACCTGTGGAAAGCAGCTCTGCGGAGAAGGACCTGGGAGTCCTGGTGCACTGCAGGCTGACCGTAAGCCAGCAACGTGCCCTTGTGGCCAAGAACACAAATGGTATTCTGGGCTGCAGAATGACTTAGTGGCGCTGGGGTTAGATGAACCAGTTGTGATAAATCTAAAACTGATGTTAATCAAATCTGCATATTTCTAGATTTTTATTTAAATTGCTGCTTTTGCCTAATATTCTTTCTTAGTGCTATCTGTTTTAGGCTGGAACTAATAATGAAAAAGCCAAAACACTGTAAAGATGTGACTATTCTTTCATTATTTAGGATTTAGTTAAGCATGGCAGAATACTTGTGAGGCAGCCCATTCTGATGAATTGTTATTTTGAAGAACCAAAAAATCTGGATAGTTTACCTAGCTGTCAATTTTTTAGGCTTTTCAGCTGAGGTTGCTACTGTACGCCAGCTCCTGCAGATGTTTAATTTGGTTGAGACACAGCACCAGTGCAACAGAGTTGTTTCTGTGCAAAGCAGAATTGAAGGTGATAGGATTAAGTAAATAGCCTATTTCTAGGGTTAACAAATTCTACTGAAGTTCAGTAATCTCAGTTCTTTTGTATGGTTTCTCAGTGTTATAATTAACTTGGTATTGAGCTTGCTGGGTTGTGGATTATGTTTAGATTATCGCTCAGATGCATGCCAGCTGGGCTTCATTGCACCTGAAGGCCTTTAATTTGAAGATTGATCTGGAACCTTGATCCTAATGCTGGTGACCTCCTGTTATCTCCGGTCTCCACAAAGTGTTGCTCTAATAGTGCACTTGCACTGAGGAGCAGGGGGGCAGCCATTTGTGGGGGTGCTGCTGACAAGTCAGGATCAGCACTTTCCTTCCAATTATGTTTTACTAATCTGGAAGCTAACAGCTGCTGAGTTCCTGCGATTTTGTACAAATCTGATCTCTCTCTTCTGTATCTAAATGAAGAACTGTGGAACAGTTTGGGTTGCAAGTTAGAAGAGCTGCAGTGAGAGTGGTGGTATCTACCTGATTAACTAAGTCCCAGCCTTTAATGTAAGTGACTTCAGAGATCAAACAGACTGTGAATTGAGCAGGGATATGTTTTAAAGCAGTCTATGAGCAGAAAACAGAAGAAACCTTTCTAGAAAATAAGCTGTGCTTTTTACTATTTTTAGATCCATATTCTTGATCTGACTTGAAGTGGTAGCATCCATTGTGTCGAATTAAATTAAGATTAAAAGCTTTTTTAAAAGTTTTAAATAGCTGCATGGGTAAATGCATGCTTCTAGTAAGATATTGACCAAAATGGAACATAAAGAGACTTTCAAAAACTAGCTATTAGAAACCCCTTTTAAAGTATCATAAGTCTATAAACTTATCTTCACACAATATCATATCAAATTTATAGCAAGACAACTCACCACACATGCAAATACTCTGGAGGAGTTAGGCACTGGAGAGACTGAACTTAATTCTGCTCCCACTTCTACCAGTTCCACACACTTAACAGGGCTCTACCCCTGTTTTTCACCAGCATGATGCAAGTCAGACTATTGGCTGTTGGCATTAATTTTATTCTGCTTAGTGCACTATGCCGTAGACTTGGAAGAGCCATTCAGAGCTATGTAGGATCACTGGCAACAAATACATCCACGAAGAAGACTTTGCAACGTTATCCTTGCCTGTTTGCTTAAGAGGCTGTGTAGCGCAAGTTTTGAACCCGAGGCCGTGGGCCTGGCCCTGTAACTGCAGCACCGCACTGTTTGCTGCTGCGCTTTGTGCTGTCAGTCATGGAGTTACTTTGCAACGGGCAGAGTTTAGGTTGGGGCTCTGCGTCCAAGTGGGATGTAATGCACATCCACCATTTTGTTGTCTCCCTGCTGATATAGTACAAGATAGATTTTCAGTGTGATGTGCAATCCCCATAGCTCACATTACTGTTAATGGGAACTTTAAAATTAAATCCCACTGCAAACACCGCACTGAATTTATTTCAAACTTGTGAATAGTTTGACCTTAATATATTTTTTTCTCAGGTAGCTACCTTGAGTATGAGGCATGATTCAAACTTTAAAGTGAGAAAAAGTTTAAAGGAGAGAATTGATACAGTCAGAATAAATAAAACAGCCTTTGGGGAACATACTCCTTATGTCTTAGGACTATTCCGGTTACAAGACTACATTTTAAAGACGGTTTGTGTGCTCAGTGCGCTCTTGGGATTTATACAGAGTTTAACTCGCAAGGTGCAGTTGATGGGCTCTCTACCTGAAGCCTCTGAAATACTTTCCCAAACTACAAAAGCAGCAAGACTTCTACTGAATCAATTCTCAGACTCTAGTTCTGTCACCTGTCTGCTCTGATCCTCTAATTAGTTTGTCTGTACCTCTAGAAAGCGACCAAAATTGGGTTCTGTTGGACCCACCAGGAAAACACCTTCTGTGGTGGAAAACCTGTTGTACAAAATGTCCAGCAAGTACCTCTTTCTCTGAGATTGCTTCAGTGCAATGACTTCCCTTGGTCAAAGCCACAATGTTACAAAGTTTTTTTCACAGAGACCTGTAAAAATACCCTACCTACCTGTAAGAGCAGTGATGGACGGTTGGCTGGTTCTATTTATGGCTTGCTTGTAGGTAGCTCTCCCACAGTTTTTTTCATAACATGCTTTCAAAAGTATAAAGCACTGTGCATGACCTGTCTTTCTAAGCCATGTTTTTAATGTCTTTAAAGCTGTTGAAATAACAGTTTTTTATTTGGCTGTGCAACTGGTGTGGGTAGTCATTTCTAGTTAATCCAAAATGTTTGGTATTAAAGAACTATTTTTAAAATAAAACCATTTCCTCTTTTTTTTTTTTTTTCCAAGTGTAAATACCTTTGGGGGAAAAAGCCTAAATGTTTCATTTAGAAAATGAAAAATTTAAACTTCTTCAGAACTGTATTTTTCCTCAGACTGTTTGTGTTCAGTCCAAATATATGAATAATTTAGATTTCAAATAATGGATTTTTTAAAAGCAAATTTAATGAAGAAGAATCTTGGCAACCTATACTTGTTGTCTGATTGTCTTTTGACCCTAGTAGAGAGAATTTGGACACAAAGTTAGCTAAACTGCTTTTGTTCAGTACTTTCGGTACTGTTTGTGCCTCTTGACCCTCCCAAACTGTGCACAGAAATACCCTCTGCAGCTTAAAACGGAGCTCTGGGAGAACATGCGGAGTGGCCCCTGTTGCCTAAATCTGCCTTGAGAGAGCTATCCTGTAAAAATTTGAGGAATTAAGCTTTGTAGCAAATCAGTTCCTGGTTTTTGTATGTGAGGCTGAGAATGAAACGGATGTGTGAACGAGCGCAGCGCCTCAGCTGCCGCTGATTATTCCACTCTCCTTGGCGAAGCTATGCAGTTCCATGCCAGCTCAGGGACTGATGCGCAATTTATTTTCTCCAAGTGAGGACCCTTTGGCAACACAAGAATAACTCACAGCTATGAAATTTGATAGCATCCTTTCACCTTATTGCAAAGCAATCCAAGGTGCCTCTAGGCATATGAAGTGTGGGAGAATGTTTCATCAATACTACACGGATATTGTGTAAAAGCCTTTGTAAATAAATATTCCCTTCTTCTTCTATCTCTAATACTCTGTATCAAAAGTAGTCCAGAGTTAAAGGCTTTCGACTCTCTCTCTTCTGTTCTTCTTACATGACTTAGAATTTAACATGTGTTCAAGCCTTTTTTTGAAGAAGTGGAAGATTTCACAAGTGGGACTTTGGTTGCAGGAGTATCTTTTGAAGGAGTTTTCTGTTGCAGTGAGTAGTTGCTTTTCACCAAAATGGACATGGCATGTGTGAGGAAGAGGAGGGGAGTCAAAATCTGTGACCACTTATAAGTAGCTTCCTGATTTGGATGAATTAAGGCAGGTTGAAAATGTAGTGCCCACCCAATTGAGTAATGTCCTACGTGCACAACGATAGATACCCCAGAGCTGTGAGAACATTCCTTGCTGCATGGCTTTCTGTAGGGAAGAGTTAGAACAATTACATTTGTTTAAGGAAGCCAGGGTTGGGAAAAAACCAGCTCACCTTGGAATGAGCTGTTTTGTTTTTATTGATCCTCAAGAGCCTCAGCCCTGAGCTGGAGGATTTCCGGGGCACTGTGTATCGCTTACCCACCATTTACTGGGTAGCACAGGGAACGTGAAACGATGTTTATATAGCTTGTGTAGCTTGTATGTAAGGGATCATCGTGAAGTGCCCACCTCTGGGGATGAAATTTGTATTGTTTAAACTGTTGAAGAGACAAACTTTTCTTCAGTGGCAACATATGGAGTAAAGTCCATATAGTCCATAGGATCCTATGTCATTAACGTAAAACGGTGTAGTACTAGAATATAATTGTGCATGTGTCTCTGAAGTATAATGAGGCCAGAAGGGTGAGAGGTTTTATATTAAAATACAAGTATAAAATACAAATTTTTTACTGTGAAGATAATCAATCTTAAATTGAAAATGCAGAAAATACTAAGCATAACACTTAGTATTTTCTGCGTCTTTGATTTTAGGCTCATTTCCCTCACAGTCAAAAATTTATATTTTGTATATGATATATTTGTTGGTTTTGCAGTCTCTAGAATTGATTCTTTCATATGGACAGAGTTTGGAGGCTTTTTGCTCAGTTCTTTATGATTTCCTACCCTACCCTCTTGGTCTTTCCTACAAATCCCCTAGAAGCTCGCTCGCTGTCTTGGGGAGAGCTCGCTCTGCTTTCAGGATGCCAGGTTCCAGGCAGCTGAAATTCTCGGAAACAGATTTGTTTCGTCATTCAAAGAACCTCTTTGGAGCTAGAGCCCTTTGTTTTTAAAGGGATATTGCCAATTAAAATTGGCCACCAAGGGCAAATATGTCAATTTCAGAACTCTAACTTCTTGTGGAAGTATTTTTAAAGAAAATAAATATCCCCTTTTCAGTATTTAGAACCTGAAGAGTTTAGCAGGAAAAACCTTGTGGTGAGGGTGATAAACAGAAAGCCCTTATTTCCCCACCCTTCCCAAGTCCCGTGAGTTCTGAGGTGCCAGCAAGTGGCTGTATGAAAATGTTTGCTTAAATTAGATATTGCTTCATTTCTAATTTTTGGTCCAAAACCTAAATGAGCCATTACAGGAAACCGCACTAATGAGATGCGCTACAAAGCAAAATACGCCTAGGGCAAAAAGCAGGCTTTTAATTTGTTCAGCTTTAATCTCTAACATCTGGCTGTTATGAATGATGTCACTAAATATATTAAGAATATCAAAAATAGACTTTTGTATTCAGTGCTTGTGCTGTTTGCCTTTCTCCATTTGCTTACTCACTTTTTGGCACGCAGTAATAAAAGAAAACACTTTAAAGGGCAGAGACTCCAAGCCATAAGTTAGGCTTTGTTTCAGAGGTGGACTGCTGGGCTTGGTCGCCAACTCCTTGTCTGGCTGGCTTGTGCTACAGCTGATACAGAACAAATGTAGAGCTGCTCTGGGGTCTCTCTGCGTTCTGCTAGGTCCAGGACTGGGAGGCAGGACAGCAGGGGCTGGTACTCCCGCGTCATCTGAGCAGCACTTCAGGGCACAGGTGGACCGATACTCCTAAATTCTTCTGCTTGCCACAGGCCTCGACAGCCTCCTCTGGGCTCGTGGCTTTCAGCTTAGAGCATCGGAGTGGCTAGCACCTGAAGGCACCTGGCAAAGTAGGGATACTTATGCAAAAAGGTTGTTCGTGCATTTTCAGCTTGGTCGCAAAGGGAGAATATTGCATCTTTCTCTTCTTATGAGATGTGTTGTCCCCTTATTTGTGTATGTTTGTACTGTTGAATGAATACCCAACCTTGGAATTGCCCAGGTGGGACAAACAGGTTTGTTGAACGCTAATCCTTGTAAACAGGTTACAATGAGAGCTGAGGGACCCTGCAATCAAAGTTATTGTCCATAAGGCTTTTTTCCATTAACTTCAATGGGGTCAGGTTGTTGCTGGACAAGGAAAACTGAGCTCTGAACTGCTCTGCTGCTCCACTAAAAGTGGTAGAACCAACCCAGCTTGCCTGCAGAAGCAGTTTGTCGGGGCCCCTGCTCATGTGGGGTGTCAACAATTACAATAATCTGCTGAAGGAGCACTGTGGTAGGATTTTTGTCTGTGTTACTACCCTTTGTCCTGGCTTTCCTTGAGAAGAACTGTAAGCTTAATTTTAATGTAGCAACAGTTTCTCTCCTTAGCCTGGAGTCCTGATTGCTCATTTTGAGGCCCCCTGCCCGCTGGAAAGACCTCCGTCTGCTATAGGTAACTGTTGTGTGTAGAGCTGGATCTGCAGTTGCTGTGAGGTAGCCTGACTCCACCGCCTTCAGCTTCTGTGTTTTTCTAGAAAGGTAGTAAATGTAAGTGGAACAGGATAATTGTTCTGTCTCGCAGAAATGCAGATTGTTTTATTTTACTGGACTTTAATTTTTAGAGACACCTAGAGACCTCAGTCAATTCTTTCATTAGAGAGTTTTAAAACCAGGTGGTTGTGGTAATTCACAATTTCTTTCATACTTTATTGTCCTTTGAACTTTTTAGTGCATTGGCCTATCTCTCCCTGCTCCGAATGTACGTGAAATCATATCCGTGTAGTCACATTTTTTCCATTTGCAAAATTTAGCAAATGTCATTCCTCCATTTCAGTTTGCCAGGAGACTCTCTTATATTACTTGTAATAAAAATAGGGCTCCCTATAGAAACTTCTCTGTGTTTGTGAAGGATAAAACTTACTGATGGGAGAACTGAGGATCACTAGCATCATCTATTAATTGCGAAGTAAAATGTGTTTATCCTGTCCCTGGCTGT
This sequence comes from Dromaius novaehollandiae, assembly GCF_036370855.1. Taxonomy (NCBI): domain Eukaryota; kingdom Metazoa; phylum Chordata; class Aves; order Casuariiformes; family Dromaiidae; genus Dromaius; species Dromaius novaehollandiae. The sequence goes on along the minus strand of NC_088106.1, from coordinate 27,420,534 downwards.
GCAGAATTAGGGCACAAACCTAAATAGTTTGGACGGTGAGAGCCACTACTTTTACAGATTCCCCATAATTCAAGAACACTCTACCAAGTGCAGTATTCTGCCTTCACTGATTGGTGTAAAAAGTCCAGGTAACACAAATTCTCAGCTTCTCCACTCTTTCATTCCAGCAGAATTATAAATAACAAAAATTCCAAGCTTCTTTCTGGCCTTATTGTTCAAGAAATAATAATATTGGCAAATTCCAGGGACAGCTGAAAGAAGGGTTAGCTTTCATTTATGTCTGGGAAGCAGTGATGACAAGACCTCTGTTCTAAGAGCAGTGGGGAGCCCTGTCAAGTCTTTTTCATTAGAGGATCTAATCCGTCTCTCTTAGGAGATTCGCAGAAGACGTAATCAGATTGTCTAGTCTGATCCACTTGGTGTCACAGGTCACTGAATTTCATGCAGACGGCTCTTAGTAAGTCTTATCCCGACATTCTCAAGCATTGACAGCATCCAAAGGGTCACAGCACTGTGGCAGTGGAGCCAAGCCCATGGAAAATTTTCTTCTTGAGCAGTTTTAGCTTTTGCATTGCTTTAATTTGGGTCTAAAATTTGACCCCAGTTTCACTGCAGTATTTAAGTGTGCAACTCCATCAATTCCAATAGTAGCTGTCCTCCTAAATATGTCCTGGCATCCAGGTCTCAGTGTGTACAGCTGCATTTTTAACTTCTACATGGTGACAGTTGTCTAGATGTTTTTCACAATTGCAGAACATGCTGGTGAAGAAGTGAGTTGTAAAATGATCCCAAAGTTGAAAACAGTAATCGGAAGTGCAAACAACCCATTTCCCATTCCAAATGTACATTTCTCTAATCAAAGCATTTAGGAATGTGTCTAGTACTTGGAAATCTGGGCTGAAAAGTTTTGTTTGTATTTTCTTCCACAGCTAACACCTTTGGAGGAAAAATAATCTGAAACATACATTCAACAGCAGGAGGGAGGAGGGGAGAGAAATCTGGAAATCAGTAATGTTAAAAAAGCTGGAGATGATAGAGGACAGAAACTTGGACCTGAGTTTTTAATGTGAGATGGCAGCTCTGCAGCTCTGTGCAGTTTTGAATTTTTTTTTAAAGGAGGCATAATGCCATAGAGCAGAAAGGTACCAGACCTCTCTTCCAGCATGGAAGAGGTGAGATTCTGGGCTCTGTTCCTAAATTACAGGTCTAGCTAATCGAAACAAATGTGATGAGCAAGCTGAGAAATTCACTATGTTAGAAACTGTTGAAAGTTGGAAAAATATTGAACAACATTAGGTCATAATTTACAGTATACGATTGCAGTTTGTAAATATTTTGCTGTATGAAAGAAAGGGGTTACTGAATGGGCACTGAATGGTAGATAGTGGAAGTCTTAATACTTTGGGGAAGGTCTTGCACTGGCTGAGGAGAATCATCATCATGAACAAGAGGCTCATCCTCAGAGGTGTTCCAGTGTGGACTCATCTGGAAGTCGGATGTTTTTGGTGGTCTAAATCTAAATAACTTAAAGTTCCTGCATGAATACAATTAGATGCAAGCCCAAAAGGGAGTGCGGCTTGAGATAGGTTGGACTGTTTCACTTCTACCTAAAAACTGCCATACTGGTTCAGATCAAAGATCCGTCTAACCCAGGATTCTGTCATTTGACCACAAGTGAATGCCTAAGGAACGATAGGAACAGAGCAAATGCATATGATGCTTCCCCTTAACACTGTAAGACCTTCATCTCAAGGGATTTCTTGAGCTTGTTGTGGTTTCTCTGTTTAGTAATGGATCTCTTATGAATGCTAGTCTAGTCTCCCTTGAACCCATGTAAACTGCTCACATCCACAATGTCTGCTTGCAAGGAGTTCCACAGATCTGTAGCATGTTGTCTGAAGGTTCATCGTATTTTGTTGTTGCTTGAACTTGGCACCCAGCTCTGGAAGACACAGTGAGCAATTGATCCCTATTCTTTTATACTACTTGTGATTTTGTAGACCTTTTTCATATTCCCCTAAATAATTTCTTTTTCTATTTGGAAACTCATTTCTTTTGTATTTATACAGACAGTTCTATGCAAATAGAGAACAAATATAGCAATTGAGTCTGTTTTAAAATGTGTAAATTGACTTTATTGTCCTGTTGGTAACCACAGTGCAATCCTATTTAAATTTACCTCTTGCCACCCTGCCACTGGCCACATAAGAACATCTGTATTATCATCTGGATGGACTTGAGGTTCAGCCTACTCTGAAATAAATGGCTGAGGTGTCCTGTGGTTTGTGTAAACAGGTGACATATTTTGATAGAGGTGCTGGATATCTTATTTTTAAAATTTGATATGCCTGGATATCTCAGACTGCTGGGTCAAAATTTGTTGGCCCTTGGGAAGTTCTGCAAAAGTATAACAATCTGTTTATAAGACACTGTGTCTTTTTCATTAGATTATTTATTGTTGCCAAGGAGAAGAAAGAGCGCATTCCAGCGTACATGTGAAGCCCTGGATCTATACACCATGTGCACTGAGTGCCTGAGCTGCATTTTTAAGCTACACCAAGCTAAAAGCCATCAGAGAGGCACGTGCTGCAGAACTCATAAGCTGACAGTCCTAGAGCTTTTGTGATCTTTCTGCAACAACTCAACAGAAAGCAAGCTTTTCATCAGGCAGAAATGCTAAGAATAGCAAACCCCACACTCAAACTCTGTAAATAAAAGACCAAACTTGTGAAACTGAAACATATGGCAGATATATAGCTGGAGTGCATCATTCTTAGCTTTGAGTGTGCAAATGAGGGAAAGCATTTTGCCAGCTGGGTGTGGAAAAATGTGAGCCCAAAGACTCTGTAGGTAACTGAGTGCAGAGGAATGTACAAAGCTTAGTTATTTTACCCTGCACAAATAGAGGTACAAAGTCTTGAATTGTTATCACATTACTTGGGTTAATTTATATCGTGGTCTCCATCACAACAGAAGTTCCATATTGCTCTTAATCACAGTGTCCAAACCCACAGTTCGGCTGATAGTCAGTTCTGTAATAGCGATGCTTTTTACGAGTTCTAGGTCTGGGTGGCTCTCTAGACCTAGTATTTGAAGTAGTAAGAAGCCCCAATATGTCCTGAGGCAACAAAAATGAACGGAAAGTTAGTTTTGGCAGGTACAATCCTTGTCAAATAGGAAAAAGGGGAGGGCAGAAGTAATCTCCTGGATTTAGCAGTTGATTTTGTCTTATTCACAAAAAGTGAGGTGAGGTTAGCTAAAGTATGTTTATTTGGTAAAGGAGTAATGCTGGAGTAAAGAAATCTGAGATCAATCAAGAGTGACAGTCCAAGTCTCCTCTCCCATGAAAACTTTTCCATCCAAATGGAGAGATCATGTATTTAATCTTTTAAACTTTGTTAATGCTGGATTTCAATCAGTCCTCTGTATATTTATATAGCATTTAATTGGCCATAACTGGAACAAGTTGTATTTTCAGTAGTGAACAATACAGGATTTCAAGGACATCTAATCCTGAATTGGAAAGAGTTTGTTACATCATGTGCGCTCTCCTACTGAACTGGCCGTTGATACTGACAACATGGAAAAAATAATCCAGTAAATCTCTGCAGCAAGACTAAGGGGACAATATTATTTGCATCGTTCAGGCTTTACCTCTTGGTTGAGAGAAGCAGTGGTAACTTGCAATAACGACTTTTCATACATTACTCTCAAAGTGCCCAGTGCAGTGCTGGGAGAAATGGGCAGCCTTTTTTTTACCTGCTGCCACTTTCTTAACTTGAAAGATATTTACTGTGCTGGGAAATCAATGCAAGAGTTATTTCAAGGATGTATCCCACAAATCTCATTTTTTGGCCTACCTGAAAGTATCCCAATTTGACAGAGAAAATAGAAAGTTAGCATATGAGTGCAACAAGATATTTCAGCATTCTGGTTAGAACATAACTATATTGCCTGCTCGTTACTGACTGATAGGCAAGTAATGATAGCATGTTACAGTTTGTCTTTATCTACTAAAAAGAGATGATTTTGCTAAATGAAGGTAACCGGTTACATACACAGTCGAAGGTATATGTATGTTTGTGTTATGGTAGATCATAGAAAGTTTAGGGACTCCGTTATGTAGGCTCCTAACTGAAGGGATGAGAAACTAGTGGAGAAATGAGGAGGGTATCCACTTTACTGAGCAACTTGTTGAGTTGCACAAGGAGGATAATCTGTAACCAAGCTGGGAACCACAGCAAGGGCTTCTGGATCCTACCCACCATACCAGACTGTGCTTTGTTAAGAGAGAATCTCCATTAGGAAACATAGCTTGTCTTCCACACGAATCAACTCTTAGAGCAGTTCCTCAGCCATTTTTATAGCTTTTCATGGAAGCAAATAGATAAAAAATATTGATAACAGAATGCTGAAAAGCAGCCCTTTAATCCAGGACATTTTAAGTATTCGGTTCCTACAAACTGACCATGGAGAGATCTCCGCAGGTGTAGGACGTCTGTGTTCCCCAAGTGTGCATCCCCTGTTCGTAGATGACCTGAAGTATTGCAGAACTTGACAGGGATAATCTGAATGAAATGCTTTTTTCAGAAATAGAAGTTTTCCTTAGCTTCTCACCTAGTCAGTGTTTAGAGCCTCATCAGCAGTGCTTTATTCAAGTGATTCATATTAAAATATGAATATAGTTATGCTGAGGCTTCTTATCATTATATGATATTACCTCAGAAAAATAATACATACCCAATTAAAATGTGTTAAAAATTGTGGTGTGGTGTTAATTGCTGGCAAGTATAAAATGAAGAATAACATTTTTTCTAACCCCACATTTGAGTTTAATCAAAAACTACTTTGGGCAATCCTGTGGTCTCTTTCTTATGTAAGGTCAGCAAGATGTTCAAAAGCAATGGTCTGCTTTCTAGGTAATAGGCATACTAAGCTGCTTTAGTCCTTGGTTTTTGAAGTTGGCTTCTCCTGTTTTTCAGATATTTCCTGTATTTTATGTGTGTTCAGAACTGCAAGTTTGTTTCTGTTCTTGCATAAAATGGCATAGGAATGGATGCCCTCAAAATACGTAGCTGCTAACTATGCTTTTTTATTTCTAGTAGGTAATATCTGTGTCTTATAGCTGCAGTAGACTTGATTTCTTGAGCTGAAATAAATCAACTGTTTGTACTTAAGCCATATTTAATCATGTTCAGATGTTATTGTAATGCATATGGCTCAACTTAACAATCAGTTGCGACACTGAATTTTTGTCCATTTATCCAAACATGGTAGTGTTTGTTTCAGATGATCAGATAATGGTTGTTTGAAATCTGACTACTAGAGCATGTACAACATCTGAAATACTGTCATTTCTTTTTCCTTAGATACAACAAATAGAAAACTTCAACTACATGTATGCACTTAGGTTTCTTATTAGTTCCTACAATCTTTAATTTCTTTTCTGAAATCATAATTTATGTTTTTAATTTTAAAAAATCTTTTTTTTTTTTTTTAATAAGATTTCAGCTCCAATGTACTGCAAACTTTTGTTTTGGAAAGGTTGCAGGTCGCTTCAGGAAGTGCCTGAAGCTCTATTCGTGGAAGTAAATGTGATACCTATGGTGGAAGCATGCTACCAGTAGTCACCTTACACTACTCATCCTAGGAACAGGCTACCTGTGGACAACTACTACTGCATTAGCCTCCTGTATGGTTGAACATTGGGAGAGCTTTGGTTAGTTGAGGTTAAATTTCATATTCTGGTATTGTTTAAACTGAGAGATGGCAAAGAGGGACTGCCAGGGTGGGTAATCAAACCAAACAGTAGCCATGGTTTCAGTAAAAGAAAAGTCTCCTTCACTTTCCTGAACCAGGATATTTGTTGTCTTCTTGGGAGCATTTTCTAATAAGAGATAACAAAAGTAAAGCAACAAAAGTAGGAATTTCCATTAGTGTTACATGAAACAAATTTTTCTGTGAGATTTGGCTGACTTTAGGTGATAGTCATTTTTCAGCAGCAGAATGTTGTTTGCTGCTGGAAACCTTTGCTTCGTACACTGACCTGGCCACCCACTCACCATCTGCTAAACCTGATGCTGCTTAATTGAAAAAGTAAATGAATAGGCTGTTTTATGGAGGCAGCATTTTGCTTTTGGTAGGTATTTAAGTGTTGATAGCTCAACTGATGGTCCCCCAGGCCCTTTTCTGCAATGCTGTTGCCTAGCCAGGCCATCCCTAGCCTCTAGCGATCTGTAGGGTTATGTTCTACATGCAGGACTTTGCATTTGACTTTCCTGAGTGCATGACATTCATGTCAGCCCATTTCTACAGTTTGTCATGGTCCTTCTGAACAGCAGCTCTGACCTCCAGTGTATCAACCATACCCTCCAAGTTGGTGTTATCCGCACACTCGGTGAAGATGCGTTCAGTCCCATTACCCAGGTTGTTGATGAGGATATTTGATAGTATCGACCCCAGCATGTCTTTGGGACAGATGGCTGTTTGAAATGCATCAGCACTTGATGAAGAGTCTGAAAAAGTTATAGACCCTCTGCCATGCCACTGTGGGAGACTGCGGCGGGCTGTGCACGAGAGGATGTAAGCATGTTGTGGTTCAAGAGCTTCCTGTCTGGCCCTTTGAGTCTTTACGCCTGTGAACAAATAGGGTGAGGGATGTCTCATGTCTTTAGGACTCTCACCTAACAATGTCTGGCTGGTATTTACTTGTGCTGTTGGGCTATATGGCAATCCTGCAATAGCCTCTGTATAGCTGCAGAGATTTGCTTGCATGAAACTTGCTGTGGGCCCAGTGTCCTGGCCCCTGTTCCCAAGGTGCCCCGATGGTGCTAGGCCTTTTTGAGCTCTTCTTGCACTTTCCTTGCTAGATACCTTATAGGCACGGGGCTTAACGGATACAGGTGTGTTCCTGAAGGTGGTCTTAAAAGATTTTATCTAAGCTCATTAAGCATCATGGGCATTGGTAACATGTCAGGACTCTTAATTCTGTTCTGAAATGGAGGAGCCTATCACTGGAGTTAGGAGAAAGTAAATTGGGAGTGAGCAGCATCTGGCTAAAGACTTGCGAAGTTTACTTTTTATATGCATGACTGTAACGCTTGTGTGATAGCCTCTAACGTAACTGTCTTAATAGTTTGGAATCCTGTTAATGCATCTCTTCTTGACAGTTGTCTCAGTTTAATGGTGAATTCTTACATTTTAACTATGATTTCTGCTGTAATTTGTGTACAGTCGAGTAAACCTTTTGGAGATTACGTGGAAAGCTTTCACCTTGGTTTAAGGAACAGGATCACTATCCAATTTACTCAGCTTCTGTCTCAAGTAGTCTATAATTTTTCCATAGCCCCACCTTATGTTTTCATTCTGTTAAATTATTGAGGGTAATAGTTAATGACAGGTGTAACATTAAATGGAACTGGTAGGTAATCACTAGGATTTAGTGCACTGTTTTGTTTTGGGGTTATAAAAGAGGGTGTCAGAAATTATTTCATGAGACAATGAACTGTGAATCTTGTTAGCACAAAAATGCACAGACTGACCCCAGAGCGTTACCGTGCCGCTAAGGCTGGTTGAAGAACGGGAAGGCATACCATAGGGGATAAAAACAAACAGGCATTCCTGAGCTTGCTCTAATGCAACACAAATGCAAAGTAACAGCAACAAATTCCATTGTAGCAGGAGAAATAATGAACGCTTATGGAGAGCATAGTAACAGCCTGAGATCCGCCATAAATTTCTTCTGTGTTTTGGTGAAGTCAAAAATAATTGCATTTCCAAGTGTAATCATTGGTCTTCTTCTAGGCTGACTTAGAGGCCACAGTTTTAGAAACTTTGTACCTGATTTTTTTAAACCACTTGGTCAAAATCATCTTGTATGTCTCAGTGCTTTTAAAGAATCAAGCTTATGCAGTTACAAAGCTCTCATTGAATTAATGGCTGTTTTTGGAAAACATTTTTAGAATCCTTCTACTTCCTTATCACTCAGAGGAATAATGTCCAAGTTTGCAGAAATAATGTAGGTCTTAATTTATTGAAAGCTGTAAAGCAATTTTAGGTCCCCTGCAAGTTTCTATGTAAGTATAAAATCTTAGGAGATAACTTGGGGCTTGATCTTGCGTTTGTTTGAAGTTAGTGCTGAATTTCCCATTGATTTCATTAGCATGGCATGAAGCTCCTGGGGCAAAAGTCTCAGATCCGCGAGACATATTTTAGTCTATTTTTGGAGTTCTGTTTGCACAAAGAGGGGAACGAGTGCAGACGTCTTGTGAGTCTGAGGAAAGGATTCTTTAGTGGACATAGTTATAATAAATTTAGCCTCAACTCTACTCCTTCAGCTGAGAATTGGAATGAGGGGAGTATGGAATAGTGACTGCTTTAGCAGAGTCAGTATAGTTCCCAACCTCCCTGCAAAAGCCTTGCCATCCTGTGCTAAATATGTATATATATTTTAAAATAAGTGAGATAATGTAGTGATATCTGTCCAATTTGTTTATTTCACAGTGAAAATGAAGAAGTCTGCTGCAATTAGTTCTGACACTAGTAGCTGGGAGTTTCATTTTATTGGATGCTGATGCAATCTGTTTTGTTCAGTGTATCAAGCTAGTTTTATTTATTTATTTATTTTTAATTGCATTTGATATCACCAGACCTACTGGAATTGGATTACAGGGTGACTATATACTTAAAATGTATTTGCAAATTTTATTAAACATGACCATCTTGATTTTACAGCTATTATTGTTTTGACTGGGCTATGTCTGAATCATCTATGCTGTGAAAAACTGCACAGTTCACCAAGAAATAGCTTTTGATTAATAAAACTCCATGTCCATAATGGTCTTGCACTGAAGCACAGTGAAACAGCCTTGTCCACGGCTCCACGGTGTACGGCGAAGGATCACGTTGTGCTCAACTCTGTTCTGGCAAGAGCTGCTAGCTCTGGTCCAGCGACTCCCTGGATGGGAAGGGGCCCTTGGCTTCTGAGGAAGTCCTTGTGCTCTGTGGGTGTGGGTGTTGTACAGAGGATCTCTGCAGCTCTGCCAAAACGTCTGGCACATGTAAGGTCGTGAGATGAAGGTGGCCCTGCGAGCCAGGGAGAGCTCGCTGACTGCGGAGGCAGAGTCACCATGTTTATGGAGACTTTCCCGTCTCCAGAGTGCTGATTTCTTGTCCAGTATGGGGCTGATGTTGGAGAGGCCGAACTTCTGTTACTACTTCTCTGCCAGGTAACCCATATGGGAAGTTTTTTCTCCTGTGCTTGGAGCTAAGTAATTTTGCTACAGGTAACCAGGAATGTAAAGGCCAAGCTGCAAAGCTAGTTAGATGCTCAGCTCTCATGGATTTGATTTGATATCTTTGTATTGATGATTGTTAGGTGTCTAAGTACCTGTGAGATTTGTGTTTTAGCTTAAGCAAGTGGATACTAATGATGCTTTAGGATTTTTTTTGCTTGTTTTTTTTCTCAGTAGTCAGGTATGTTGTATATTCTAGCTAAATGGGATATATACCCATTCTGGTTCCAGTCCATATGGAAAGAGGTTTTTTGCTACAATCTCTGTTCCGACAAAAGCCATCAAACTCCGTCTCCTCTGTTTCTATGAATACTGGGAAGCCCTTTAGCAAGAAACGTTGAGTGAGGATTCCCCACACCACTGGAGCTGTTATGCATTGCAAAAGGGCACAGCATTAACCAGCAAATGGGCCCAATTTGATTTGTCCTTTACTAACTTCATCTGAGGTTCCTAATTTCTCTGTTAATTCTTTTTCCATGAAGCATAAAAAGTTTTATATGCTTTAAGATTTGCAGTGTTCCCAATTTATTCCCCTTAGTGTAGTTCATAATATTTATAGTGTATAGTTTATACACCTTTCTTTCACTCTTTGCTGGACCTGTGCTCTCTAATGGTTAAGGAGATGCATGCTTCTGGGATTACTTTAAGGGAATTTCCATTGGAGAATATTTTAAGTTAAGTGTAAGGTATCCTGGGAATGCAAAAATACTTAGAAATTATACTGTTATTACTTATCTCCTGAGAAAAATATAGTATGGTCGAAGAAACAGGGATTTTTGAGGGTATAGCATGTTAACTTTAATAGGACTTGTATTGCGTGGTGGCATAGACATAGTTTTAATCACAAATTATGAAGTAAATTAGGTTATTTTATATATGTAACACGCAGAAATAATGCAACCATAATTCATTTAATTGAAACTAGTAAATCTGTCTAGCCAGAATGACTGTGTAAAATTGCTGTGGTAGAATATGAAAGCCTGTACCTTGGCTTTATAGCCACGCTTGTAAAGCTAGTCCCCTGCCAGTATACTCTCTCAGGGAATGAATGAATGCATGAAAGAGCCTTGACGGGCATGCATAGCCACCCAGGAAAAATCTGCTCCTGTGTAGCATCAGCTTCGCATTGAAGGGCTGGCTTTTCAAGAAGCTTTCAAGCTGGGTTGTGAGGCATGAAGAGATCGAATGACTCATCCAAGTCCTGCGAAATACCAGCTGAAATAAGGATCTAATGTGCTTCTGGCTTGCTTCAGGTTTTTCCTCTGACCACTAGAATACAAAGCCTCTTAGCCAGGACAGGAGAGCACTGTTGTATTTCGCAGTTGTGGATTGCAACTGAAAATACTTAAGGATTCGTTTGGGTTTCTGAGTCCCACATGAAAGCATAGTTCATTTTGAGAGGGTTGAAAAGATCTTTCTTCTTCTTAACAAACAGTCCTCATCAAATGCTAATTAAATGATAAGTATAATAGGAAAACTGTTAATTGCTTAGTTGCATTTCTTATTATCTATGAAAGTTTTTAATTATAGAGCAGAGTTGTTACATGAGGCCTGTAATGACAAGGGGAAGATGGGTATGAATTTACTAGCGCTGAGCTGGATTGTCTTTACTGCCTTTCCAGTAAAGCAGCCCATCTTGATTGTGCCGTGCTGCTTGTTTCTCCGTGAAGCAGAGGCTTTACACCAAGCGAGGAGGGGCCCTGTGGGCACAGGGGCTCTGTACGGGAGCTGGAGGGCTGCCATAGACCTCAGCCGTGTGGCTCTGGATTTGCTCAGGAGCTGAATGAGAAGCTTCTGTACAAGAAGAAAAATACTGTCGGTGAACCCCTTGTGAACACAAATCCTCCAAGGCAGGCCGAGTGCCACACTTGGACTTTCAGCAGGAAAAAGGTGCATTAGCCTTGCTAGTATTTGAGAAGAAGAGGGGGATTAGCATTGTAAAAGAACTGTTTTCCCTTGGATTCCCCCATTTTAGTATACTGCTCTACTAAGAATAGCACCTTAGCTTTTCCCTGGAAATTGGCCAGTGAACCTTGTGAAAGCTTTGTGGAGGCTTATTGCTGCCTAATTCACCTTTCAGAATGGAAGTGAGATTTCTCAGTTGCTTTCCAGAGCTCTGTCCTTGCTTGCTTCATCTGATGGGCCAAACTTTAGACCAAGTATTGTAGTCTGAAACTGTTAAGCTTTCCTGATTTGTTGTTACATTGAGGCTTGTACTTAGTCCTTAAATAGATGGTGATTTTTGCAATTCAGTTTTTGGATTTAAAAAGGACTACTTTTGGAATATATTACTAAGATAGTACACAAAAACCCACTGACTTCCTTTTTGGCAATCTGTAGTTCACAAATACGTTACTTGTTATCAACATCTTGTTGAAGGTGCTTCAAATGTGTCCAGAGAGCCACTTATATTCAGGATGGCAATAAAAATTCCCATTAAATATCAAAAGGGAAAAAATCTTTTCAAGCATTTTGAATATTCTTTTTTTTTGCTTTTGTGTGAATTAAATGGTATCAAAATTTTAAATTCTCTAGTAAAGCTTTTAAATGTGCTCTGTGACTTAGCAGGCTGCTCCTGTACCCATGGAGTAACTGGTTTTGCTATGCATTGCAACTGACCATTAATTAAGATTAGTAAATCTGAGGTTGGCTTCCTGTAAAATGATAACTGAATATGGTTCAAATTCCTTGCTAAGAGTCTGGTAATGTACTATGAAGAGTGAGATCTGAAACAGAAATCTTATGGTTCTCTGCTTTCAAGAATGACCAAAAAGGTGAAAATGAATTTCTAGTTTATTTGTTTTATAATATTTCAAAAAAAGCTACTGCACTTGAATACACAAATGAAGTCTCCTGGGTGCTTTTTCAATGGAATTAATTTTACATCTAATCCCATTATTTTAATCTGTTATTAAAACCAGTTTGTTCTGTCTGAGGGAATTGTATTGACACAGCAAAGTGGTGTGCCCAGGGTATACAAGCATCTGTTTGATTAGCAAAGCTATACTTCTCACATAGCATTTTCTTTACGTGAAGTATTGGAAAGAAAAAGAGCACTTCTAGCTGGGGACTTCTGGAGAAGAGTTGCTATACACGAAGATGACACTTGAAAGTAAAATTGCAACATCAGACAGGTTTGAACATGGCACAGTTCAGGATGCCAATGCAGATTTACTGGGACTGCACAGGTAGGTCAAATCCAAATGATAACCAGTTTCCGTGATCTCACCTAAATATTCCATAGCCTCATTCGCTGCTCACCTGAGGACACATACTTGCCTTTGAAACATTGCCCACAATGCAGAATGAACCCATTGTTATGGGCGTTTATGCAGTACCGTCTGCATAGGAGTAATTCAGCTTCAGTTGTTAAATTTGGCAAGAGCTAATTAGGTTAGGTGCTGATTTTCTCCATCTGACAGCCTGGATCGGATGAAAGCCAAAACTTCCACTAATTTTGGATTCCCAATTTAAAATTCCAAGCAGTGGTTTTACAAAGCATGTAACTGTTCTTCGTCACCAAGCAGCATGCAAAAAACATTAATGTAGAAGAAACTCTCCTAGTTTAAAGGGAGGAGCGAGCATGTTTCAGCCCTCTGCTCAGGTGATCTGTGAGCTTTGGCCCATGCAAAATGGTAGGAATCAAATCCTGTGGAACAGATGTTTGGTTTGCTACTTGATCTTCTCAAAGTGCCTGAGGTGAAATCACTCTATAATAGCAATATTATGAAGTATGTAATGAATATAACAAAGGCCTACAGAACAGATTTGAAAACTCAGGGCTTCACTCAAAGCTGTGAGTAAGATCTGGGTTTGTGTGCGACTGCTACAAGTTACAGTGTTGGCCTGTGCTGCAGCATCACCTGGGCAACGATGGAGAGTGGTAGATCACAGACAATGTTACCGTTGTTTTCTAGATTTTTTTTCCTTTTTTTTCTTTTTCTTTTGTGAATACAGTGGAACCTGTCTAGCCTGGAGGATTCATTCTGTTTTTTTCTCTCTAAAACTTGTTTTGGTATTTTGATAACAACAAAAAGCTGAACTTTCCAGGCGATCCAGCCTACTAAGACGGGATTCTTTTCAGAGGCCATCAGATGAAAGGATAATCATGTAACTTGAATCACTCTGTTCCCTAGATCTCTCATATAAAATTTGTATGGGATGCCAGTCTACTTCAGTTGAACTTTCAAAAATGCTTTAATGAGTTACAGAAACAGCAAAGTGCACAACTTCCAGTCTCACTAATCTGCAATAAAAAAGCGTAATTCTCTATTGCCTACTAGCACCCAACTATTTAAAAACCACTCTGTCTCTAAAAGAAGCTATTTGGCTGTACCAGCCTGTTTTCTAGTTACATGACTTTGAATAAGTGCTTCTGGTGGCACGGTACTGGAGTTCTGTGAATGCTTCTCTTTGTTTTGCAGTATAAATTTGAAAAAGAATCTCTGCTTTAGTTGTAGGGTGAAAAGAAAATCACCAGTTTCAACTGTTTCCAATTTCCGAATTATCTGTGCTGCATTTACTCAACAGTGTGTCAATACAGTATTTAAATAACAAACTGTTGTTTCGATTCATACCTTATATAGATGTCTTATTTTAATTCTATTCTCAGGTACCTGGACAGAATGATAGCAGTGGGACAAAACAGTGATTTCTGTTTAATTTTAATAGTAGTCATATCAAATGCATTGACTCTAACTGTTTTCTGTGGTGGTTTCTCTGTGTGATAGGTTATGCTATTTTGAGATCTAGCAAAGTACAATTCCAATGTAACTTTCTGATTACTTATGTGTACTACAGAGCTTGTCACCATCAAAATGTGGCGTTTTCCCATTTCTGTTATTCATAATAATTATTGCACTTATTCATCCCTAGCTTACTTACAAGATTTACAGCATTTCGAATATATAACCCATTTATCACTGTGGCGTGCTGAATTTTGTCCATATTCCCCTAGTTTTCTCTGAAGCGTTTCCTACTACCAGAAATCATGCTTAAATTTGCAAATATTTAGGTAGTTCTGAAAAGCTGCAAGACTTCCAGACTCTGCTAGCAGGTATTTGTCAGAGTGCTCACAAATAATGGATAATCATGACCTTGCTCAGTACAGTGGAGTGGCATGTTTAATTGCAGAAATGTCTGTGCATCACTTGTTTGCTTCAACTAAATTTAGTAAATATTACTTTTGATCCCTCTTTCAGAGTAACCAAGTGAAATGGTATAGTTAATGAGGAGTCTGCAATGCGTCCTTTGTAAGTGCATTGTCTATTTATAAGCAGAGATTTTTTGGGAAAGGTGTTGCTTGTACTCAGGCACTTAATTCCAGATTTGGGCTAATAAGTGAGTCATCTGATTTCTCAAAAATGTTGATCACGTTGGGCAAAAACGCCAGCTAACTGCTGTCTGGAAGGGTGGGGTATTTTATAGGTGCCTTATGTTCTTATAATCATTTATCTTATTTTAACGATTTGGTTACATTACGGTGTATCTCTTATTTTATGTATTTGGCAGTAGGAAGCAGAATTCCTTAAGAACTGCTTCCTACTTTGCTTTGCCAGTTAACCTAAAATGTGTTGCCACCTGCAGCATCTCAAGCAAGTTATCAGACTGAACAAGCATTACTGGGGTGCGCAGTGTAGTCTGTACGATAGTTTCAGAAACAACAACTTACTGAATGGTGGTGTGTAGCTATATGAATACTGTGCAGAATTAGGGACAGTATTACACAGAAGACATAAAAGAGACATAGCTGTAGCTATGCAGTTAGTGCAGTTAAAAGATCAAAAATTTATGGGATTAAATTGCAGCTGTAAACGTGAAGGTTAGGTAAATGAAGTAGTCTTCCAAGAGAACAAGGGAAGGGATGGCTGACTTCAGCCGGTTCTGACATCAGTCGCGTGCCAGTCAGGCTAGCCCCCAAGGGCGCGCAGGTTGAGACTGGAAAGGTGGGTGCTGGCGCCACGGCCGGCACCCGGCCTCGGCCCGGGGTAGCTGCTGGGTGGCTGGAACCGTGGCTGCAGCTGCTGCCGCCGAGCTGTCTCGCTGGGCGCTATACCGTAGGTCTAAGCAGGAGCGGCAATGCAGCCTGTTCCCCATTTTATGCCTTGAAATGTCACCTGTAATAATTAGTGCTGTAAATTGCTTCACCTGGCTACATATCAGATCTTTTCCATGACCTACAGCAACTAGCACTCACACCAGGTCACATCCAGAGCAAAACTTGGAGGGGCTAACCTTGTTTCTTTCTTCTGAGCTGCTAAAACGTATGCGAGATCTTCTGAGTTGGGCCGAGATGTTTTCCAGGTCAGGGTGGGAACAAGTTGTATCTCACACTGTAGGTGGAACTCCTGTCCTGGCTTGGGGGACACAAGCTGAAACCAGCTGTACTGCAAGACAACCACTGTAGACTTGTTCCTGCGAGACCTCTCCTCAGTCCGGGTAGCGGCGTGCATCCCCCTTGGGCATGCCCGGCGCCCAGCTGGGAAGGGAGTATGTTGCTTTGGGACATGCCCGTCTGGATTCCAAGCCAGGTTTTCTGCGCCCCGCAACCAGCAGTGCTGGAGGCATATTGCATTTAGAGACTGGCCAGGAGCTCCTCCACGTCCTAAAGTCCCGGCTGAGGAGCTATTCTTGACAGTAAGGGTGAGAGGCTGGAGAAGTTAGGGAGCTGGGAGAAGAACTTTGTCAGGAATGAGATGAGAGGCGCAGATCTTCCCGCTGGGTGGGAGGGTGGTCTGGCTGGCCTTTGAAATCCCTTCCGTTCCTTTTACTGAAAAAACAGTATATGGTAGTATATGACAACTGACGTATCACAGAAAGGAAATGCTAATCCACGTCTAGCAGACACCTGGCAGGTAAAATGAAGTGTTCTGTATAGAAACAATCTGTAAAGTATGCTTCTGAATTAGTGTGAAAGTACCCCCTTTGAATAAATTTCTGCCTGTGTTGTGTACTAAATGTACACTGACATGTCAAGTTTGTCGTGAGACACCTTAGTTGGGGCTTTCTTGTTTATAAGCATGGCTTACCTTCCAACGTCACGTCATAAGACCAGGCTTTAACACTGCAAAGCCAACTGTGTGGGATTGGGAAAGAACGTATTAAAGGATACCTCTTACAGCCTTGCATAAAATCGTTTTTCTATGCTTAGCAGTAACTTACCGTTAAGGTCCATTATTTCAGGACTCTTAAGCAAGTCTTGTCTTTAGCAAGAAATGAGACTTTTTTCCCCTCACAAGTGAAGAAAAAATATATCTCTGTGTTTATATGCCTCTATATGTCCAATGTTGCTACTGAAACAATGTTGCCTAGTATCACAGGGTGGGGACAGATGTCCCTGGAATTTTTCTTTCCTCTATTTCATATTTCTTCTTAGCATAATTTAGGACAGGTCCTGGATGCCCCAGCTCTACCATTTTCCTTCCTGGAAGAGTAAGTGCTGAGTGTTCTTCCTTCTGGTGTCAGTCCCCTTTACCTCGCTAATGCTGCAGTAGCTAAAACCTAAGAATTGGAGCTGCTGAATGGACGGCCTTCCTAACTATTTCATTAATCTGCCAGGACGCCTGTTTTACTTATAAACCGCCCGGCTACATCCCTGTGCCTGGCCTCCTTTAAGCCCAGCATTTAGGTCCAGTTGTTTGAAACAATCTCTTGTTGTAGCTGGTTGGGGTGAAATGGAGCTATCTGTCAATTTGAAAAGGTCACTGGCTGTGTCAGAATGACAGTGATTCCAAATTATCCATTAATCTCTCAATTTAAAATTGTCATCCTTCTTATTACAGCCAGCCTGCCACACAGGCTAAAATAGACCTCTTCTCTTACAGCCATGACCAAGCAGCTTTTTTTATTAGCTGGCAGATAGAATTGGCAGTGCACTCCAACATTAAATATTCATTGACTGCTCTCTAAAAAGAAATGGTTGCTAACAGGTTGTGAATATATGAGAAAACAGCCAAAGAAATTAGAATTGATTTTCTTGTCTTATCTTCTAAGGTTCGGGCTATATTACTAGTGTAACACTTAGCATATTCCTATTATTGGCTTGAGTCAAAGGGTAATAAATGCAAAAGCTTCCTTGCCCCCTTTACATTTTCGCATTGTCTTCATATTGTTGACCCACAGTATGTTAAATGAGGGATAAATTAGCGTATGGAAAGTGCAATTCTCTAAGGAAAATGAGATTTAATAGCTTTTGCGCTGTCAAAGGAATGGCTCTGGAAGATGGAAAAGGTCCCAATAAGGAATTCATGCCTGGAAGATGTTTAGTTTTCTTACACAGTATAGAAGAGTAGTGCCAGTGAGGCTGAAGTGAAAAGAGGAGAGAGGTGTGTGCTATCTGTCACCCTCCGGGGAAGGAAGGCCTTTGTCACTGCTCCTCCGTGTCTATCTCACACCGCCCCGGAGTCCCACCGCCGCTGCTGGGTCTGTTTGACATGCATGAGTTGCATCTCGGGGACCTCAGATGACTTGCGTAGCAGGGCCGTTACCCGGAAACACGGCAGTGCCTGGTCTAGCAGTGTCCCCTTTTTGAACAGAAGGTCTTGTATCTCGGCATCCATCCTGGCAGTGAAAATGCAGACAACTTTTGGAGGCCTTTTGATTAAGAGTCACCTTCAAGGAAGACATGGCACCTTTACAAACAGAATTACCAGGCTGCATCAGACCTGTGCTCTGTCCCCTTTATCCGATGTGCTATCACTGGAAGTAAGCAAAAGCTTTAGGAGGAAAGGGCAAAAGTCATGCAGAAGCCAGGCAGGGGAGAAGGGAAGGCTCAACTTCCTTGGAGGCAGATTGAGAACATTCTTAAAAATATTCCTCTCAAACTCATTTTTTTCAACGTTCTTTTAAAACAGATATTAATATTTCTTTGGACAGATTGTGTATATAACAGTGCTAAAAAAATCAGATGCTGAAGATTAACAGATGCACAAGAACCACTGAACTCTAAAGATGTTGCAACACAAATCCTCTATATTCATTTCGGTGGTGCCAGTTTTTCAAACTATTTTGTCAAGTCTGAAAAGATTTTAATTTTATGAAGCATGGGAAATTATGCAAAAAAGCAATTACAGATCCTCCTTATTTTCTTTTGCTGCTGAATAGGGTTGACAACTCAGGGAGGAGACCTACAGTCTAAGAAATGAATTTGCTAATTGTGGATTTTCTTCTGCTTTTTCTGGTTTGGATGCATGTTTCAAGCTATGAATTTCCTTAGTTCCAGTGAGTTTAATAGTTTAAGGTAGTGTTATGTAGGATGGAGTAGTCTGTCTGCCTCTCTTCATAGAGCTTAAAGTCTATTTGTCATGATCAGTAGGGAAGCAAATATGAAACTGGTGTGTTTCTTAAAAGAAATAAATTTCATTTCCAGGCCTTTTCCCTGAATCCTCCAATGCAGGGGGAAGGAGAGAGAGGATGTTGTATTTACAAATATAGTATTTTTTTCTACTCTTGTAGGCGTACAGCTCTTTATAAGTTTGTGTTCAGGCCACTCTTGGGGGGACAAAGTACTCAGGGTGACATATCTGAATTTCTTTGCTAGGTTCCTTGTGCAGGAGTCCTATGAAGAGGTGAAAACGAAGGCTTTGTGAGCCCAGCACTGACCTCTAAAATTTTCTTTGATTGGTCCTTAATGCATTACCATCTTGTGCTAATCCGTGGCCATTTGTTGTGTCAGCCAGCCACGTTTAAGTAGCAACAAATGTAGAAACTTGTTCTTATTTAAAGCAAAGGCTCACAAACAACTGCTGCTACTAAGCAAATATATTTGGAAATTACCATAGGCTTCATTGAAATGTAAATAGTCTCTGATAGACTAAAGTATTAGTGAAAAAATACAGTGCTTTATAATGAAGATTCCCTACTTTTGTTTTTATAATATTCATACCTGAAAATCTGCATAAAAGAAATGAATGGCTATAGAAAGGAAATTTTAAAGATGATGTATTTCTGAATTAGAACAGCAGAAGCCAGTTTTGTTAAACTTGGTGATAGATGAGATGTCTGATAAAGTTCCTCTCATTAGAAAGAGGACCTGAGATTTTCCAGTCCTCAAACTTTGCCCTTCAGTATTATACGGTGTGGCATAGTGTCCACTTACACAGTAAAAGGAATAAGCCAAGGAAGCTTATAGAAAGAGAAGTTCAAAGCACATGAAAGGCCAGAAGGGGTATTGTTATTTCTTATTCAGAGGGAGAAGCAGAGAGAGTCTGCTTAAACCCTAAAGCACCAAGTATGGATGAGATTTGAGAGCTTCACACAACTGAATGGGACCATGGTCTTCTGTTTTAGCTGTGACCTCAATAAAATTGAAGTCCATGCTGTGCCTGAGAAAATCTGGAAATTGTTTCTACTAATTTCTTAGGGATGTTGTGACTAATCCAAAGGAGCTTATACCTACCTTGACATATGATTTGGTGAGCTAAAATGAAGCCAGTCACATCTTCAGCAGAACTCAAAATGTTCAGCAGAACCCAGAACACCTCTAAGAAGAGTAAAAACTTTGTTTTGGTGCCTAATAAGCAAAACTTGGATCCATTAAGATTTGTTTTCCCACTGTTGGTGGCATAATTACATGGCATCAGGGCACAGGCACATGTGAAATTTTGCAGTATTTTTGGTTGGATGAGATTAAAATTAACCTGATATTAGAAAAGAGGGAGCCCATTAGGCTTCATCATTACTAATGATGGCTTATTGCCCAGGTGGCAGGACTAGAACTGCTAAAAGCAGTGGTGATAAATATTGTCAATACACAAATAATCGATTGATCGATGTTCTAGATCAGTCTACCTAAGAGTTTAAGACCGCTTCTCTTAAAGTATATGAACTTGCCAGTGGGTATGTGGTATGAAACAAAATCCTATACTGCTGCGAACTCTCTTAAAAGTTAGAGCCAGTTGAAAAACAGAAGGAGAAATATATCTAACAAATTTATTTTTTTCTATTGAAATTCACAATTTAAAAACTAAAACTTTGAAGTGGAAGACGACTTTCTAAAAATATTTCCAAAGCAGGAAAGCAAGATTCTCATTTTTATCCTGTTATCTTTCTAACTGAGTAAAGTAAAACTTGCAGCTAAAAAAAAAAAAAAAAAAAGAGAGAGAGAGCGAGCTTGCATAATTGCTTTATGATCGGATTTTGATAGGTTTTGAATTTAATCATGCTTTTCTTGGATAAAGATCAAGGCCATACGTAGTTGTAGAGAGTACTATTGAAGTCTAAGGGGTAGGCTTGGTCAATGAGATTTTTTACCAGGTTGCCAACACAACTGTTAGATCGCAAATGATGATGGATTTACTAGCCTCTTCTCAATCCTCATTTATATAAAACATGTATATAAAGAGCTGATTAAAATCTTTTAGCTCAATAAGGTATTTGAAAAAAAATGCTGCTCATCGTTTGACAAATTCTTTTCTGTATTCAGTCAATGTTAATAACTATCCAAATACTCAGATAGTGTATATGATGGGCAATTAATATTTGTCTGATACTTTTCTTATTATTCAGCTGTCTCTAATCACAATGCAATTGTGAAGGAGTGCAAAATGAAATGAGAATAATCATATTATATTCTGTCTCAGCAGAAGTGCAAGGGGAGGATGTGACTGTCTATCTTGAAATCTGTGGAGTTAATGTCACATTCAAGAATAACAATTTCTGTTTGTTGGTTTGTTTTTCTCAGGGGCATTGCTTTACAGTAGTTATTGAAGCCAGTGTGCTGAGATCTTTAGGATGCAGCGATTGTGTTTGTGCAGTACTGACACATTCTTTTCCAGTGAGCATTTGGGTAGCGCGGGTGCAGGTATGCGCCTTGCTCACCTCTCCTCTGACTGCTCCCATATGAAGTTTGCTGTGATGGTGGAAAGCAGGAGGTGAGAGTAAAGCAGGTTGTGTGCTACTGTTCCACTTCATTTGAGAGATACTAGACTTTAGAGGGGGAGAGTCTAGATATGTTCGACTCTAGATTTTTTTCCCTCTGTCTTTTGCAAGTTTAAATGCTTATTAAAAGGCTCGTAGAGCCACACACGGGCACAGTGTTCTGGGGAAATACCTAATGACTTTCAGCATTTGATTTATGGACACAGCTTAAGTTACACAGGGGCTTGTTTCAGAACAGGCCGGAGATAAGCTTACATTAATCTATAGAAGTTAAAGGATAATTACGTAAAAGCATTACATTTTAAAGGAAACAAAGACAGACCTGTGGGAAGTGCATTTTCACAGCATGTATTAGCAAAGCCCAATCAACCTCCTTGTGGGAGGACAATTAACAGAATTAAAAGTTGGAATTTTAATTATCATACAAATTAGAGGGAAATTAATCAGCTTGTATTTTATGACTTGACTCTAAGTACTGCTGCTTGAATTTTATGGCAAAACTTTGATTAATGGAGACACTGCATGAAAGCATAAAATCCTGATTTAGGTAGCATTTTAATGCATTGCTCACTTTCCATCTGCCACCTCCAACATGGGGAATGGCAAGAATGAGATGATGCAGAAACAAAACCTTTTTTCACCTCAACAGTAGCATGCAAAGCTCTGCCTTGAGATTTCTCTAAGTATACTGGAAGCTGCTTTGTCCACAGCTCCTGATTTTCACTTCTTACTATGCAATGTATTGGTTTATAACTGATGCTCTTGCATGAGCCAGATTCAATAGTTAAAGATTCTCACCTCTGAACTGGCTAGAAGTGTCATTGCAATATCAGTCAAAACCCAGGTTTCCCTTTTTATTATTTCTTCTACAGAGTTGCATGAAAGTTTTTAAAGGAGCAGCCTAAATAAATATAAGAGGAAAGACCCCTAAATGTTGACTGTAGGAGGCCTGTATTATGGATAACCAAGAGGAAGTAGCTGTGTGAAACAGGATGGTACCTGCAAGTTTGTGACCTTTGGGACTGCTAGCTTGGACCCAGCAATCCTGGGTTAGTCATTAGGCAATATCATGGTGATGAGACAGGTCTGAGGTCAAGCCAGCAAGTCAGTCCACAGGTCAGGGTTAGGATCAGGTCCGATGATCTCTGGGCAGGTCCACAGTGATGAGGCAGGGCCAAGGTCAGGAAAGGAAATCAGTCCGTGGGTTGGGGTTCATGGCCAGGTGGGGCATGGCTGGAGAGCAGCACGCCTCCAGCGTGGCTCAGGCAGGGCCTGAAGGCCCCGGGCTGAACTGAAATGGAGCCCCAGGGCCTGTGGGGTCCCAGAGGCTCTGGGAGGAAGCTCAGGTGAGGTTGGTCAAGGCCTTTAATGCCCATTAGTGTCCTCAGGGCCTTGATACTACGTAAATATGGGAAGTTTCAGTTCAGCTGAAAAAGTGATTTTGATAAAATATTTACTCTTTTTATACTGTTGTTCTTTTTCACCCCAGTGGAGTATTTGGGGTTTTGGTGCCAGACACTCACAAGAGACATAAAGAATCAAGTGCTCCTTTTCCGGAAAATAAGAGATCTAGATCCAGATTCCCTACAAAGAATAAGGTGCTGAACTTGACTTTTGCACTTTGCATGTGATGGCCCTAATTTTAGCCAAGACTGGAAAAATGAGACTACGAGCTCTTCTTAACAGCAGTTTTGACTCCAGTCCTGAAAGAATTATGAGTAAGTGAAATTGATGTAAATCTGAAAAATATTTTCAAGATCAAAAGTTATCTTTGCTTCACTCCCCTCCTCTTTTTCTAGTAAATAACTCTCTTTTGGAGGTGATTGATAGTCCTGAAAGACAGTCCTGCCATGTTTGACCCTGAATTTCAAAATCTGAGAGGTACTAAAGGCCAGTGTCAGATCAGATGGTACCTAACACCTTACACCACTGAGTTTGGGTTGTAAAAACAACATCTAAATAAGTTTTACAAAAACCAAACCTGTCCTTCAGTCAGAACAGAAGGCACAAACAGATTGCTGAAATAAACTAGTCCACAATTTTATAGGGTCTCAAGTTAAAAGAGGGAGCTTAATTATGATGCTGGATTTAGTCTGAAGCTCGTGTAATGATCTAGGAGCTGGAGAGATGTATTGGAAATGACTGCGCTAATGAGGACCCTAGTAGCAGCTTTCTGTGCTAGTTAATTTGCAGTCTATGTGGAGATCTGTTGGCAAGCCTATAAAATTAGGTTTTGCGAAAGTAATCACCACTTTAAAGTCTAGAGATACAGCCTTAGGAAGCAGAAACATGTTGACAGTTAAATTTCCATTTTGAACATTGTTTGGAAATTTGACGTTGTTGTGTCCTACCTGTTGAACTGAGGAAAGTGTGTTCCTCCTAAAGCATGGTGCCTTCCACATCCAAATAGGTTTGGAGTTCAACATTTCAAAGCACAGAATAAGTATGAGGCTCTTAATTCTGCAGCTCTGCTAAATATGCCAGGTAAGAGCAGCATGTCTGTGGAATAATGTGGTAAAACGGCCCACAGCAAGACTTCTGTATTCTGCACTATAGGGATTTCTAGTTGGCTTTTGGATGGGAAAATAAATGGGCCAAACATACTACTCATCTAGGTCCTCAGGATAAAGGTGAGCCATCTCTGCTCTCTCCCCTCTCCTGAGGGACTGGGAGGAGTCCCTTCCACAAGGCTGCGGCGTTCGATGAGGGACAGGAGAAAGGCAATGGATTTGTGAAGGTCCAACAATTACTGCAGGGCATGTATTATGCAGATCACATGGCTGTCAGTCACTCTGAGTGGATGTGACCACTAGCCTCTGCTCAATGTCACCGAGTCGGGTACCTGTCGGTTTATTATGTTGCGTTAGGCTGGAAAACAAAATGCTCTTGTGTCAAAGGTTCAAGTGCAGCTGAATGATTGGGTCTGTTGCAAACACCTTGATTTTAAAGCTCAGCCAGAGAGGTTGAATGAGGCCCTGCAAGAACTTCCCTAACACAGCGTCAGCAAAGGCGGGTGGAAGTGGCACAGCGGAGTGCTGCACAGAGATGTGGAAACTGGTTCAGAATAAGTCAGTGCAAGTGCCAGAAGCAGGGAGGCCACTAGTTCTGCCCAGGCACGTGGGAAATATGAGCTCGGGGAGTACCTGTTTGCTGGGCACATCCCTCAGTGCTCATTAAGAAAGCTCTAAATTGAGTACTGCAGTTTGCACTGATACTCTGGAGGGTGCTCTGCTCGGCAGGGCAGGCTGTCTTCCTGCCTGTGTGGCAGGGCATCTGACCTAAAACACGCTCTCTGGTCTGAACATTGCAGGTAGCAGGTTGAAACCGGGACCCAAGGTTTAAGGGTGGAGAATGGGTAGCTAATAGGTGGGTGGCACATAATGCCTTAGTCAGTGCTTTCATAAGTGGATTTTTTTATGAGCTGGGTTGTCAACAGCTCTTGCCACTAAGTTAAATCAATTGTGGCTGTCCTAGAAATAAATTGATAAATCCTGAGCTGTCATCCATTTTATTTGGGGAAACCAATCAATTCATGACCCCAGACCTGCATCTGCTTGATAAAGGGTAAAAGGACTCTGAATTTTCTACCGACATTTGAAATAAAGAAGCCACTTACTGCTTCTGAGATGAGGGATGCTACTTTACCAGTGGGGAAAATGAGGCTCCAAGAGGTAGGCTTAATAGCAGAGCAGGGAACAGACCACAAAATTCTTGGCTGCTGGTGCTGCTTAGTAGTCCAGTTTCACCACTGCCTGGAACTCGCTGGGTATGGGACAGAGCGCATCCAAACTCCTCTGGAAGGCTGCCGTGGTAGCATGTGGTGCCTGGGATCCCCAGAAATATTTGTGACAGCCATTTAAATTCCTTCTGGAGCTCGCAGTGCCTTGCAGCTTCCTTCCCCATTAGGATGACAGTATCTGGTTGTAAATTTGGGAAATTAAATGCTTATAATATTTGGAATTCCTGGTGTTGCTGTGAATGCTTAGTTCTTTTTACTTATACACCCTCTTCATGGTATACATGTAGGGTCATTTGAAACGTACTCTGAAAACTAGGGGGAATCTGACTCCGTTGACTTGATTTAACCTGGCTGGCATACTCAGTTACAAAGCTGGACTACTACTTAAAAACCAGATGCTGCATTTGGACTGAATGTTCTGTGATAAATAAAAATGTTTTTGTTGTTTGGGCCTTTTGTTGGCCGTTGTTGTTGTTGAAGTACCATTCTGCTTTGGAAGGGTCTGGAGTTTGCTTGAAGCAAGGCAGGAATCTGCTGAATATGAATGTCAAAGTTTTTTAAATGCGCTCAGAAGACAGAAATAAAAGCCAATATAAAAGAGCAGTTACAGTTTACTGTCACTAGCGCTTGATTCTTATGTTGCAGGGTAACTGTAACAAGAGTTTCGGGAACACAGTCGGTCATGAGATGACTCTGCATGGGAGCATATGTTTCACATTAAAATAAGCCATCCCATTCTATGTGCTGGCTAATGAACACTATTTTTCCGATGATTGTGTAAGTAGTAATTCTCTTATCTAATACCATACGTTAGTGAGGAAAGAATTCTGTCCTTTGTAAATAAGTATTAGTGGTAATTCATTAAGTACAGACTTTTCTTCCCAGTCTAGAGTCTCATTTTGTAACATCACACATTATTTGACAGAAACTATCCACTGTAGGGTTATCCGTTTTTAAAATCAGGTCATCTGAAGCACCTGGTCCTGTCCGGTCTCAGAATACTAGATACACACTAATTTCACCCAGGATGTCAAATCTTCTATTCCTTAGCAGTCTTAATCACTACGTAATGCTGAGCTTTAAGGCCATGCTTTCAAGCTTCCTGAGTAGGGCTGTGCAACTTTGTCAGATCTTGAGAGCTGAGACGTAATCTCAGATTGTTAGTGAAATGTGCTTTGATCTTCATGAGTGTCTAATGGGACATTCACGTGGAGCAGGCAGTGTGGGAAAACAGTCCAAACTTAAGAACAGGAGCAATCAAAAGCCCTGGCTTGGGGGAGAGGCAAAAGCTTGTGTAATGCCTGAGTTGTGCAAAGTCTTTGTTCTAACTGCCAAATTAACTCTTTTACCCTTTCGTTAGTAGAAATACTGTATAGCTGAGATTGACTTGGGGACACTTGTAACTGTCCTAATAAGGAGGCTATCACATGATCTCTGACCCATTCATACAGCTTCAGAAATGAAGATTAGGTTTGAAATGCCCTCCTTTACCATGTTCAACTCAGGTGCATCAATAGATGTCTTCATTCAGCATACTTTTTGAACAGCAGTCACTATGCTTTGTGATTTAGTGGTGGCATCAGTGGTCAAAAGCATACAAGAAAACTGAACTTAAGGTGATAGGTTTTCTTCTCAACTTTCCCTCAGCTTCACCTGCGTTGAGGTGCTGCATCTGCTCTTAGTGGTAGAAATGTTCATAGTTACAGACAATAGCCAGGGTTCTGCATCACTCAGTTAAGATAAATGCTCTGCTGGCAGGTATGGTGATCCTTGTATTTTGGAAGACTGCTACAGAGTTCTCCCTCCAGGCGCACTTGCCTCCGCAGGAGGTTCTGTGCATCTGGCTGTGCTGGAGGCACGTCTGTCGTGGATGTGCTCCGTATCAAGTTCATTCTAGCTGATCGGCAGAGCACAATGTTTTAGCTCAGGAAAAGCTCGCTTTAGTTCTCTGTAATAGTTTCAGCAGCATGAGAGCTTCTGTCGTAATTTGCTGTTTGTCAGTGCATTTCATTTCACTGGGATTTGAGCAGGACGGTCGAGTAACTGAAAGATACAGCTAGTGTTAGATTAGGACTGTTTCATGTTTGCCAGATTGCTAGAACTTTACTTGCAAAGTTGTTTAATCTCAAACAAAACCAAACTCATGTTCTTATGCTTTCATTTGATTACACTCCTTGGATTGGGTTACCTACTCCTGCACGGCATCCAATAGTGGAGGTTCACTGCCGTATAAAACTGCTGCAGAAGAGTAGTGAAATCAGGTCCTAAAGGTGTAGTCTTGTCTTGATGATTCTTAAAAATATCCAGTTCCTAGTGTATCCTGCAGTATCTTCCTGTTAATCTAGAAAGATGTAAATCTTCCTATTTAAAGCACACTCAATTACAAAGAGATCCTATTTAAAGTATGAAGTCATCTGAGGAAGAAAAAGCATAGATGAGTGAGCCTGATAATCGGTTTCAAGAGATAATGGTAAGCTGTTGGAATAAAAATTATTAATCCTTTGAAAATGCATGGCCCATTTGTGCAACGTGCAATAGTCACATCTTGTTACTCAGATCAGATGCCTTCTACTTGGAGGCTTCTTGCTATGCATCTGTGCACATTTTCTATGTAGTAGCCACTGGGGAGAATATATACTACATTCTCTTCTACTACTTTTGAATGTCGTGGGTAATGCCGTAGTACTGAACTCCCAGCAACCTTGGTTGAAGTATTCAATAAGCAAATTTCTGTGTGTTAGGCTGCCAGATCATGTGAAACAGGGCAGGATTTAGTAGCATTGAGTACTGATATGGAACTACTTTTAACTACTCAAGTTCAGCGGCTGAAAGAAATGAGACGTGCGACTGTGTTCACTTTTGCTGCTATGGATGTGAAAGTGAGTGGGTAGCACCACCCCTTTCTCGCTCCCTCCTCAACACACACTATGACCAGAACGCGCATCTCTCCTTTGGTTTGACATCACCACTTGAAAGCACAGTGCTGTAAGAGACACCTCAAATCAAGTGTTCTTCTTACTAACAGCTCTTTAAGGATCTTTCTGTTGCAAGTCTTGGCCTCTTCTGCTTGTTTCCTCCTGCCTCAGTTCCTTACCTGTAGTGGACAGGGTACTTGAATTCAGTACGGTCAGATGACTCAGCCTAGTTTGCATACTTGTGCAGGGCTCAAGCACTGGAAGAAGGCTCCTGACACACAGTTGTTATGTGTTTTCTCTGAGCTGAGGTTGTGGCCCTTCCTTGCTTTGTGATTCCTCTCTTTACCAGAAGAACTGAGAGTTTTGCTCCAGAGTTTTGTTTTCTACCACAACTGTCAAAAAAGCTGTGAGTAATTCTCCTCATGGTGACTGCAAGGTTTCAGCAGACTAAACCCACCCTCGTCATGCAGAGATTACAACGGAAGGGATCCTACCTGCATGCATGACCTCGCTCGGCGTTTGGTAGGCAGTATGTGCCTCCCTGCTGAGGAGGGGGCTGAACGATGACTCCAGGATCTCCTCCCAGACTGCTAAAGAATTAACCCACTAAAAAATGTCACAAAGAAGTTTCCAGGGCATCCTGCAGACTCTGTTGCCCGGGAAAGGTTTGAAGTCCTTCAGGCAGTAATGTGCCCGAACTTAGTGTCTGAGCAGCTGCCCCTAGACCGGGTGCTGTATGAAGCTCTGCAGCTGTCCCATTGGGGCTGCTGCACCTTCTCCTAAAAGAGCAATCTGTGCTAGGTTTATGGTTACCTCTCCTTTCCCTCATCTTGCTTCTGAATCCCCTTGCTCCAGTCTGGGCATGTTTCTCCCACAGCATTTAATCACTTGGGAGCTCCTGCCCTGCTGTTTTTACAGCATTGTGCAGTGTCCAAAACTTGCTTTTTGTGAAGTGCATTTGGAAGTAACGTCACTTGTCAAATTCCACTTGAGTGCGAGTGCCATAACTCACTCAGGAGACAAAAGAGAAGGGGGAAAACAAAACTGCGGCGTATTATTTTATTCAGTGGAACTTGAGGTTATAGTCCTCTATATGCTGTGTCAGTTAGCACATTAATATGGACACCTGAATCTACTGTGATTTTAATGGAAGAAGACTGTATTTGGTACAAGAAGATTTCTCTGTAGCATTTAGCTCTTGCCATCAGAATCTATGATTTGGAGCCCTATCCAGGGAGGAGACCATTCCGCATTGTTTTTAGATGAGTTCCTGTATAGGATAAACTGCTCTATCTTCCAGGTAGCCTGGTGTCTCTTGGCCTATAACTGGAATTTATTTATAACATGTATTTTCTCTAAGCTTGCTTTTTGTCCACTTTTAGTGTTTTGCATTTGCAGTACTTGAAAGCAAATTGTGCATGAGGAGGTATGTGGCTTCCCTTGACCCTGAAGAGGGTTCTTGCTTCCTTGGTTGATATTGATAGGACTCATCATAATTTCAGTGTAAATTGGACTGACAGTAATTTGTTTTCAGATGTATGCTCCTGTCTTAAAGGTTTAGGTCAGTGCGTGCTGCCGTTGGCACAGAACATGACTTTTCTAAACTCCATGCTTTCTCTTATCATTGTGTGTTGGAATTTGGTGCTTTCTGAAGTCCTCCAAAGTCAAACAACTTGTTAATGTGAGCACAGTTGCTTCAAGTTGTATCTCGGTGCCCAGGGCTGTAAACACGAGGAGCAACTCAATATGATTTGTGATTTCTATTCCGTTCACTGTATCATTAAATTCACATGTGGCTGCTGTGACGGGAGTCCAATGATTCCCCTTACTGTTGTCTGCATTGCCTAAAGATATATATTTCATATTCAACGTTTTTCCTAGGCAGAAAGTTTCTAGTGAGTTTTCTAACTGCTGGAGAGTAGTCATTTGCATTCAGTACTTATCAGAGCTAGTAGCAGACATATGCAAGATTTCAGCCACAGTGAAATATTGTGCATCTTCTCATGTTGTGTGTAATGGGGAATGAAACAAGGGAACTGCCCTCTTTGCAACTCTGAGTTGCAGCAGTTTCTAGTTTGGTTCTGTATCAAACTGCGACCAAGATGGAAAGGCTTGATTCTCACTGTGCTGATTATAAGCTCACTTCACCATTCAATTCAACCTAGTGAGAATGGATGCATAGGCCCAAGAACACTTTGTATAAACATAATCCGATGCTATTAGCATTTACATGAAAAGTCTAGACAGTTGATTTAGTGGTTTTGTTATAAACAGTGTTTATAAATCCAACAGAAGTTTGCGCTAGCTGTGTAGATGAATCTGACTACTGTTGCCTAAATTAAAAAGTGGTAGAAGTGGATACAGAGAGGGGAAGTAACTTGCACCAGAAGAAATGGAAAGATTGCAACAGGATCCAGAGAAGAAGTTTAAGTCACCGTTCAAGCCTCTAGTCACTACCAACAGTGTCTCTGTAAGATGTCTCAGTAAAATGAGACAGAATAGCTTATTCTACTTATTTACAGTTACAGGACTTGAAATAAAAGATTGTTATCTTTTTTCTCCAGTGCAAGGGCATATACAGTAATTTATATCATCAGAAGAGATTTGTATGAAAAATACATTATACAGCTATGCTAACTCTTGGTTAATGTCATATTAAAATTGGGAAAAAAATAGCTATTCTTTCCATGCAGAGAGAGGAAATATCTGTTCTTTACATGTGTCACTTTTTTGGTAATTTTGAAGAACTGTCATTGTTATTTCCCTCTATCACACTCTTGGTCCTTTTACCCTTTAAAAGGACACTAATAAGATGCAGATGGTAAAGTGCAGAGAACGTTTTCCAGATAGAACATGTGGCTGCTTCGTGATCTCCACAAGTTGATGGCTTCCTCGGCAGTCTAACCCAAGGATGAGACCTAACTGACTGCCTGTGATACTTGCCTTGCTCTGTATCACCTCTCTGCTCTTTGAATGAGAATTTCAACACCTTTAAAAGTCACTGTCCTATGAGGAAAGTCAAGAGAGAGTTCTGTTTCCAATTCAACAGAAGGCAAATGTTTTGGACGTAGACTTCTGTACTTCTGAAGAGGTCGATGTGATCCCACTGGATACTGGGTTTTCATGTAGATATCCTAAGACACCCTTTGCCAAAACCCTTACACACTGAATTTTACTATGTGTTTGGCCTCTTCTTTGAGATTACATGTACAGGATAGAGCAGCTAATTTTCCTGATTAAAAAAACCCAAACAAACAGACTTTTCTGTAAAAGTGTTAGTTATACAGATCATGTTTCTAGAAAAAAAGATATTTTAGCTAAGATAAAAACATACCTGTCCCACTTGCTTTTTTAGTGAGGTCATGTGTTTATAACTAGTGAACCATGCATTGAAGAAGAATGTTCAAACTACGGCAGAACAAAGTTGACATTATATGTGCTGCTTTAAACCAATCACATTTTATGCACTTTGTTGTCCTAATTTTATTTAAATAACTGTGTCTTTTTTTCCTCCTTTTCCCACTGTTCATGTCCTACTATTATAACATTTTGCTGAATCAGCTGGCAAGGGAAATATATGCTTAAATTCAAAAATTTGTGTTCATTCTCCCAATGTGATCTGAACTATGGTCTAAATAATGTGGATGAAACACCTATTCCAAGAGCTGGCAGGGTTTCTCCTTTACTTTGGGAGTGTGCATTTACGTATTTTTAGCAAAAAAAAATACAGATAATATTTGTCTACAGCCATAAATTGTCTAATGATATGCTTTGCATCTCTGCATGGGAAACAAAATATTCCCTTCTCAACTGCAGATCTTAGGGGTTATGTTTGTACGATAAACAGAACATTAGTGTAATTGTCAATTTTGGTTGCGCTACGATGCCATGGAAAATGGCTGTATTTTCAGTGTGACTGGGAATTGGAATATTTAACCGAGGAAGTCAAGCATAGTCTTTTCATGATCGTGTTACAAGAGCCAGAAGATCAGCAGCAGTGAGGGTGATGTTTAAATCAGAAGTGTAAGGAACTACATATACTGGATTGCTCCCCATTTTTGAGCAGCTGGTTCAAGGGCAGAGAGTATCCATTTCCAATATGTACTGGCTACACACTTAAAGCTGGGCATCCAGCAGCTGTATTAATTACTTGGCAGAGATTTTTATGTCAGGCTTATTGACAGGAAATTAGTTGGAAAAACCATGGGAAACTTGGGACAAACTGTGAACTATTGGAAAAAGCAATGTTATTGCATGCATCGCTTCAGTCCCTTTAAAGAGCGGCTCCCTCAGCCTCAGACTTCACACTGTAACCTAATACTGTAAGCTAATACTGTACTGGAAACAGCATTCCTTATAGTACTTACATGAAATGTACTTTACAGATTTTTGAGGTTTAGACAGGAAAACATAATGTAAATTGAATTTCGTGGTGTATCTCAAGGTGTGTGGATAAGTACAAGAGGTGAAAATCTCTGTCTCCGTCTCTTTAGTGGGTGTAAAGGGTTGTTCCGAGCAGTTCCTTACCGACAGAGGGGTAGGAAAAGAGCCGTGTGGAAGCCACACACCTCCCTGGCTCTTCCTGCCGTGCACCGTCCACGGGCCCTGGGGACCGCCGAGTGCGGGCAGCTGCCGGGAGCCTCTGCCAGGGGAGCAGTGAGAGCCAGGGGCACCTTTTGGCATTCTTGCCTTAATCCAGGATGAGGTAATAAGACTTTGGTCTGCGAATCCTCCTGAAGCTCTGGCCAGGCCACTGGTGTCACAGTGAGCCAAAGTCAAGTTCAGGCTAGGATGCCTTCCAAGCAGAGCTGAAGCAAGGTCATTAGTAATCTCAGAGTTCGTTATAGTCCAACCTCTGAATTTCACACCCTGAAACACTCCAAGGAAATTAGCTTCCTGTTATGGATGCGAAATTGCTGCTTTTTAAAGCTCTTCTCATGCACAATATTTTTGCAGAATATGAGTTGTGGCTGATAGATAGAAGGGAAGAGGATAAAATACAGGGATGAAATAGTCTGATTTCTTTCACATGGCCATCCAAGGATCAGAGTCTGACTTCTGTTAAACAGTGGTTTCGATTTTTCCTCTCAGCTTACTGCAGATCGAGCAATCTTCTCAACTCTCGTTTGTCTGTCAGGCATATCGCTTATCTTGGAGCTAGTAGATGGCTTGAGAGCCATGATCTTTTTTTTTTTCCTTTCTGCTATAATGCTCTTTCTACCGTGTCACCTCTGCTTTCAATCTGGACTCATTTCCCTCCCCCTTCTCTAGGTGCTGTCCCTGAGTTCGATGGTCAAACTTTGCTAAGAGATGTGTCTGTCCTGCCTCTTCCCTAAGCGACTGCATCAAATGAGCAGAAAAGGATGGATAATTGACTATTGGATTCCAGTTAGTGAAGGTCAAGGTGGTCTCTGCCTGGCCTACCCTGTACTTGTCATACAACTCTCTGTTATTACAGAGTTTATTCAAGCCTATAATCAGCTGAGTTTCACTGAGATGGAACCTTCTGCTTCGCTGAGTGGTTTTTCTGCTGCAGTGCAGCCAGGGTCTGTCTACTCTGGAGAGCACAGATGAAATGTCTGCAGATTTTATATGCTGGACCCATCACATTTTTATCTTCTGGATAAAAATATCATCATTTTTTTTTCTTCTAGATCTCATTTAAGAAACTACTACAAAATACCTGGGATGAATTATAGTATGTTAAGTCCAGCCAGTTTCTCTCAACTGCCAGTGTTCACAGGGAGTACTTCTGCAGAATGTGGTTTAATCCTTTGTCCAACAACAAAGGTCTCCAAAGATTTAAAATGAACTACAACCAATGTTGGCCTGTTTTTTCAGCATCTATGAATATATAACTATCAATTAATGAGTACAGCATTGCTAAGGGCTAGTTTTTCCTTACTCCTTGATCTAGCTCACTGACTACAGAAGTATAATGGAGCCTTAAGACAACACAGTCTTGTGCCTATATGTAGGAATATGATGAATATTCAGTCGCAGAGTCGTTCTGTCAACGGTACATTAGCACTCCAAGATGGACATGTTACGAGGTTTGCATGAACTTACTTAGGTAGTTGTGACTGAGTGGAAATTGGTTTGGAATTGAGCTCTGCTGGACAGTTTCGTGAGGCTTGAAGGATTCCATAAATCCTAATAATGAATTTCACAAGCATGAATTCTTGAAAGTTGTATTTAATGTCTGTCTGGCCTTGGCCAAATCAAAGTCAAACCTTACTCTTCCTTGCCTGTTTGAGCTAAATGATCTCAAGAGAATATAAACCACTCTGTGCATGTGGCTTTGACAAAAGCTGGTCCCAAGCATCTGCTTTCTGTGGCTGGTTCAAACCAGGTTTTCTGTTTTCCGGAGGTTTTAGAGTAAAATAGGAGAAAATCAA
The DNA here is from genome assembly GCF_036370855.1 of Dromaius novaehollandiae. Taxonomy (NCBI): domain Eukaryota; kingdom Metazoa; phylum Chordata; class Aves; order Casuariiformes; family Dromaiidae; genus Dromaius; species Dromaius novaehollandiae. Next base: position 27,386,312 of record NC_088106.1, on the reverse strand, counting down.
TTAGATTTTAGGTTAGAAAGACTGTGCAAGGAACTTCAGATTTTAGTACAAAGGACCACATGCTTCAAAAGGATAAGAGACTAGGTCGTCACCCATCTTGCACACCTTGCCAGTAACAGAGAATTTTCTAGATAAAAATCTTTGGCTGTCTCTTTATACCACGCTATTTGAGGAGTACTGAAATAGATGGATTGGGTTAGAAAGTTTCTGCGTAACAGGTTAAGTGCTGAAGTGTCTGATCCAAAGCCTGTGGCAGCTGATGAGAATTGGGGGTGAGGTGTTATTGGGCTTTCCGTGTGGCTGCTGCTCTTTCCATCACGCTGCCTTACAGAGTGCCGCTCTATTCCCTTTATCTGACTTGGAGGGCAGGTCTCCTTTTCAAAGAGATTTTTCTTGAAGCCCGAAGGAGGAAGTACTTGTTACTGCTCTTGTTGATATTAGCTACTTTTATGCTACAGTTCCTCTTGCAATTCAAATTTTGGTCTGTGAATCCAACTTCTGACCACTGATTTCTTGAAAATACAATTTCACAGCTTAGTGGTTCGTTTCTGAGCCTCTAAATATCATTTTAAGGAGCTTTTTTAGGATTGTGGGATTTTTTTAGGATTCTTCATCTGCCCTTCACCCTTCTGTCCCTGGGGCCTGCTATTCTTTGGATTTCCAAGGACGATCTCTCAAAGGAATGTATGATATTCGGCTTGTTGCTTTGTTCCTAGAATTTTAAGTTGGAAACTACAAAGAAGCACTTTGGCTGAGCCCTGGAGATGAGACAAGTGAGAACAAGAACCAGGAAGATTCTCTGTGCTTACATAGAACATTTGTTGGATGGAATAAATTAAATAATGTGGACAGCTGAAAGACAGCTTAACTGAAATAGCAAAAAGTGGAAAAGATCCAAACCATCCCCAAATACAAGACTCTTCTTTAATTAATGAGTTCAGAGCCTTTGTCAGTGTGGAAATATTCTTTAGCTGGATATGAAATGACTTCAAAGATGAGAAGCTGAAATGTTGCCTATGTGTTTACTTTGGCTTAATATGAGAACTCAAATCTCATACATCTGTTGGAAGCTATTTTAGTGTGAAAAGTTTTTGTTATAAAACAAGTTTTAAAATGTTCAGTCTCTGAAAGATGCATACCGCTTCTTCACATGTGGTGGTCTCCGGAAAGGCAGTCCTCTTTGAGAAGGAGTAAGAAGTACATGCTCTGCTTTGGGGTGGAAGGGAACAGCTCTCTCTCCAGAGCAGAACACTGGTTTGAGGCTGAAATTCCTGGAAGGAGATGCCTAATGCTTCATTAACTTCCTCTGTTCCCAGGCTGTTATACTTGAAAAGAAGGCGAATCAGGTTTAAAATAAACCAGGTTCCACATCTTTGGCTTTTCTTTCCTAGGACTCCTCTCATTTGTTCTGTGAGTGAGCTGTCTACCATCAAGAAGTTACACTGACTCATATTTTTTATTTACTTAGTTGAGTGTGAAGCAGAGGTCTCTGTTTGCTGCTGCCCTTAAATGAATAAGCTACTTATATCCTAAACCAAGGTCTGATGCGAACTACAGAAGATGGTTTCTGAATGTTTTTTCTTCAAGGAAAATGGATGCTAAGTAAACACGTGTCTCTGGTCTGCTCCTTCTTGCTTGGTAACAAGGCACAGATGGAGGTGTAAACTGCATCTTTTCAGAGACTGTGGTAAATTTTGTGCAAAATTTTTATTATAAATTTAGCTGAACAAAAACCTGGCTCATATACTATGAGAAGGATTGCTGGATGATTTGAACTCTCTGAACTCTACCACTGTGGAGTCAGAGTAGAGGAAACAGCACAGATAATTCAGTACTTTAAAGTGCAGAACCTTTCCTATACAGCCAGCATTCATGCTCTCTGCAAGAAATCTCTGTATTGCTGCACTGTCAGTGGATTCACTTATTCATGCTTTGGGAGGAGCAGAAGAGGAAGGGAGAGAGTTAGAGCAGTTCAGTATACACAGAAATCAATGGAAAGGCTCCCATTAACTTCAGTGGATTTTGGATTTGGAACTTAAACTCTACTATACAGTTTCTTCAATAAAAGACCTTCTGTTTTTCCACTTAAATGAAAGTCCTTGAAGACAGAACTGAACTTTCCCCTAAAGGTGCTTGTGCTGTGGATTTATTACAGTTGCATTAGAAGCAGCCAGCTCTGTGCTTTTGATGCATTAACAGGCTGCCAGTTGAATAAGGCTGTGCGTATGGGTGGAAAAGAAAACCAGAGCTGTGCTACAGACACTGCTTGGAATGGTAATGAGAATGGCAGTTCGTTAGGATTAGCAATGCAAAAAAGGTTCCAGTTAATGAACAATGAAAACATTTTGGCAGTTGCGGGGTTGATTATTGCAAGGCTGTTCATGCTGCTATAATTTAAGCATCTAACGTGACTGTCCATTATCAGCTCAGATTTTGAGAGGTTTATTATTCCATCAAAACATTACTTCCAAGCTGAGCGTTGGCATGGAAGACCCCCAAGCGAAGAGGTTCCGTTATATGCAGTGTGTGTGTATTTAATATAGAGAAGCTGTAAAGGAAGCCAGGAGCATGTTTCCTTGGGCCCAGCTAAAAATCTGTGCTATCTTATTCTTATCAGAAGGTCCTGAGAGAGACTAGCTGGCGGTGGCACAGTAAAATCTCTACATGGTAGTGATCCCTAGCACAGTAAAACTGAACACAAATACCCCCAAATAATGCCTTGTTAAGCAAAATCAGGGTATGATCTGTGGGACTGAAAGATCTTCAATCTGGAGTGAAGATTTCTCTTGACTCCGATTTCCCACACTGATTTTTCTGTTGAATTACTGAATGGCACGGGTCCTGTCTAATGGCGCTTTGAACCAATAGTCCCAAGTGCCCACCTTCCCGCTGCAGCGGGCGGTGCGGGTACCCTGGCCCCATTTTCACGATCAGTGAGCAGCTGGGTGCTGCTGGGTTGTTGACTGCTGTTAGATGCCTTGCGGCGGTTACGGGTTAGCTGTAGAGAATGATGCTCCCTGACAATTAAGCGGCACAGTTGGTATTAAGCAAATGTGAATATTATTGTCTAGAAAATGGTGCAGGAATTTAATCAGTGTGACTTCTTTATTGCTGTGAAATTATCTGTGAAAATAGCAGCTCGACCTGGTGCTTTGGTAAACTGCATGCATTATTCCACTGGACGGTTAATTCCAGCCAAAGGACCTGCTTTGGCCCTGGTGCGGAGAGGGTTTGCTGCCCCCTCACCGCTTCTCTCTCCATCTTAATACCTGTTATTTTATAAACACACTTTAGGTTAGAGCTGGCTAAAATATGAAAACTTGCTTTTATTGGCAGCCTTGTCACTAGGAGTCAGTCAGCTTTGATGTGGCTCACGATGTTGTGGTGTTAACCGAGGAGTTGATCCTGTGCTCGCGAATGACATCACTGGGAATTCTGAACACCAACTTTTTGCTGGATCCTAGCCCCTCTTGAGAGCTGAGAAAAACGCTGCCAAACTGACTTCATTAGTGGTTGTGGGAATGGCCATTTGCTAATAAATACAGTTTTTCACTGTTACTACTCAGGCTGAGTTCCCCTTCAGTTCCTGTAAGCACCCCTTAGAGTTTCCTGCACAACATACTCTGCAAATGCAGACGGTTTGTCCTGAGCAGCAGTCTGTTGTAGTGGGTCACAACCACTAAGATGTGCCAGCGTGAAGAGGTATTGCAGGTCCTCTGACCCACTGCTGCCTCTCTGCCTGCTCCAGAGACCACCCGAAGGGGGATTTCACTCCCTGCCGCTTCCTTCCCCGTGCCGTGGACTATTCCTTGCCTCCCTTTGAAGGCGCCCTGTAGAGAGGGTCAGTGCAGTGCCGCGAGGTTTGACTCCAGCTCTGGCTGGGTGGAAGACAGGGATAAGCAATGGTACTGAAGGGCTGGTTTTGCCCCGTTTCTGCCAGGATCAGCAGGAGAGGAGGTGCATGGGGTGGGAAAGAGATGAGGTGGAAAGGGCAGATTACAGAGAAGGGAATGCCTATGAAGCCCTTATAAAATAGATCGAAAACCAGTGGTATGTAGCACTGAGGAAGAGACATATTAAAAGCCTCACACCTCTGGAGAGCCAGGATGGGTGGCCAGCTTTTTCTTGAACTCCCAGTTCAGCACTAGGTACTGCTGCCTGCCAGTTTCAGGTGCTTATTCTAACATTTCAGCCATCCAGCAGCTTCAGGTTGCTGCCGTACCACCTGAATTATGCATTGCACAGAGTCAGTTATGGCTCCTGGCCTGGTCAGACCCTGGTTTAACTTGTCATTTCATGTAATGGCCCTGAACAAATATGGAAGATTTGTATATGTGACGGCCATAATAGACATTTTCTCAGCCTTATGAGATGTGCAGACTGCACTGTTAGCTCTATTTTGATGTAGGGATTTTGCTTACAACTGCCATGTATGATACGGCTGTCAGCTTTATAGAACAGCTTTCGATGTCACATCAATACTTTGTTCAGTGATCAATGTAGAAGGCTTGTACTGTATATTTATCTAGTGATAGAGGTCTGGAGCATCTCCAGGTTATTCAGGGAGGGCTGCCAAACAGTTTCCCCCCCTGTTTTGAAAGCTGTGGGAATAACTGCCCTGTATATGGAGGCGACAATACAGTAGCTGCAATTTTAATGAGTATCTGGTGTTGGTGTAACCCTCTTCCCCCAGACCTGCTTCTGACCTGGTCCCTCTCTCCCCCCAAGCGGCTCACACCATAGCTTGGTCTGATCTGTTCTCCATTTAGACAGTTGTTGCCTTAGCAGAAGCTGCTGGATGCTGTGCTGCTTTTAAAAACGATGAGTTGGTTAGATGCCTCAGTGGCAACTGACCTCTGGAAAACCTGGTCCCAGAGAGAGATGCCGGTGAGGTGTCCTGGAGGGGCTGGCCATTAATGAGCCATTTGGCTGAGCTCTTCCAGGGTGGCTTGCGCTCACGTGCTCTCCCCCAACACACCTTTAGCGCTTTCCCGTCTGTAGGGAGCTGTATACAATAATTGTCTTTGCCAGACTTCTATATTCATGCTGGACATTGCAAAGTTTTAGCCACAAGGGCACAGTTACAGTGCATCTGTGCTGTGGTAATAAGTTAAATACTTCTGTGGGATTCGTGTTTTGTTGCTGGAAGCGAATGCATTTACGTAAAGGATGATCATTGAGACAAACAATGGCATTTAGTAGATATGCTAATTAATATCTAACAGCTATTTTCTGTAATGAAATTAACTGCAGAAACATCTTAGCTATTCAAATGTGTTTAATCAAGTCACACCTCTGTTTCTTTGGCAAATTATACCAGAGATAATAGTCAAAACACCAAGCAAATTTTCTGGTATGGAATATGCTCAAATTTAATGAAAATATAATAACTGTCCTATTGAAACTAATTTAATGTGTTAGCAAAATAAATTGTATGTAATTGTAAACAGCATCTTTGCAGTGTGGGTTACTGAATTAACAATAGGATGCAGAAAGATGTAGGCAGTTAAAAGGATAAAAGCCCACTTGAAATCTTGTTAATTCAGATGGTTTCTGATCACCACATTGTCCAAGGTGATTCCCCTTCCTAGGCCAGTTCTTGTCACTTTTAATTCTTTCCTCTTTCCACTGCTCCACAAGCCGTGGAAATTGTTAGACTGAAAGCACAGAAATGCTGCTGAATTGATGCACTAACTTGGCATTAAATGGGTGAATACTGCCTTCCACCCTCAGGGTCTGAATTTCAAAGTTATAAACAAATCCTTTGGAAGTGTGAGCGTGGGGTTACTCTGATGTCCAAGCCGACTCCTCAGAAAGGCGAGAGGGTTCAGAGGCCGCGGCTCTGTGCGCTCAAGAACCTCACAGCTGGGCGAGGCCTCCCAGGCAGGACAATTTGCCGTTACAGCTTTGTTTCACTTCTAGAAGACCAGCGTGGTTTTGAAGCAAAAATTGTCTAAATGCTGAAGTTATGGTAATTGCAAAAAGACCAGTAAGCCAGTGTAGGTGACAATATATACCTTACCCAACAGTCAGCCACCCGCGCTCAGTTCTGTACGAAGCAGCCAACAGTGGGCCAGGCTCTCTTGCCCCAGACATAGCAGCGCAACGCCGTTTACTTTGAAGGAGTTGCTCTTGCTTATACTTCAAAGAGAGGAACAGGCATCGTGTGATCAGGAGACTCGATCTTTTTATTGTGTTTCAGTACAAAATACACTCCTGAATTTATTGGGAGCCTCACTGGCTCTTTTCCCCTGAGCAGGAGTAAAAGCTTGTGCAGTGATTAGCAGCAGTTCTTTGGGTTGGTACCTTCAGACAGAAGGGCTTATTTCTTGCTGCCATTCTCTCAGGTGAAAGAGACCAAATTAAATCAGATGACTGTAACAGAAGCGCTGAGCCGGTACCGTGCAAGTCGCAGGTTTTGAGGCAAGGACAGCTCTGACTGCCAACGGAGTAGGTTGAAGCCCTCTTGCAGGGGAGTATTTGGGATGATCTAGCAGGAAGGAGGCTACTTGCTAGGGGTACTGGGTCTAAACCGTAATGAGACCCTAGCGTGTGAGAAATTTCCCAAACCCTCTCTTTTTCTGGTCAGCAGTGCTTGCTCAACCTGTCCCAACGAGCATAGGCAAGCTTCCCGAGCAGCTGCAGCTGGCAGGTTGAACAGGCAGTTTCATCACGGATGAACAACTTGCTGCTTTTCACTTAGGTGAGATGGGGCTTACTACCATCCCGCTGCCTGGCCTGGCACAAGGCAGGTGCTCTCGCTTTACACACGAGTTTTGGCCAAGCATGTCTGCTGCACCTAATGGTGTGTCTTGGGTGAATGTCTTTCTCCTTGCTGTCTTTTCTGACCAGAGCAGCTTGCACAGAACCAGAAGGAGAGCTCCTAAAGGGACTCCTTGGTGCTACAGTTCCCTTACAGCTCAGGGACTTTGCAGCTACCATCACAGTTACCTGGAGCTAGATAACAAACAAAGCTACCCCAGGCCTGAACCGATGCTCGCACTTGCAGAACTGGGGCGAAGAACTGGCAGTGCCCCTTGCTCTCTCGAGATGGATGGTGCAGCCTCGTCAGAGCTGGGCGACAGGCCTGCCTCTGTGGTGCGTGCTTTGAATTTATTTGCTCTGGGTGCCTCTCCTTGGGAGGCCCAGTGACCTCCATCTGAAGAGTCACCCATGTTGGCCGAATGTGAGTCTTTGTCCCCATCTAGTGTCTGGACAATTTAAAAGGTGCCCAAATGAGTGCAGTTACAGGCACTTTCCTTTGGCTCCAACCCTAGAGATTCATGCGTCTGTAGCCAAAGCACAGTCCATCCCATATAAATGACTAGGTGCCTTGGGCTACAGCCCAGCCCCGCGTAAATCACCCTGTCCCTCCTTCCCTGGTGAAACAGAGGAGTCCACTTAATGCCCTAACCTGTATCCTGGTAGTACAAGCTGGGAAAGAACTTTATGGAGAGAAGAAATCCCTTGGAAATGTTTACTCTCAGCACAGGACAGGACAAGCAGCCCAGGACAAGCAGCAGACGGGCCGCCCGTTTGTCGAGGGCAGACCTCGCACTGCTGAGTCCAAGCACGATCGCTACAGTAGAGCGCAGAGCAGCCGCGGAGGCACGAAGGCTCTCCACGTTACGGACCAGGTCAGGATGTGGCAGGGGCTGCCACAGTTAGTATTTAGTCCCCGTAAATGGAGGCTAACTGGTAGAAACACCACTGCTCTTTCATGGTGACAGTACAGCTACTCTGCAGAAAGCTGCTGCCACATGTCAGCGAGCTACACTTTTCCCCAACGGTTCACTGAGTTGCTGTGATGTCCTGGGTGATTCCTGAACTGCACATTTACAAAGTGTTTGGCAGAAGGTGACATTCGACTCTCTCTCAAAGCTTTTTGCAGCATTGTCAGGAGCAAAAGATAGGCCCCCAGTTTATTTTTGTCAGTAAAATGAGCTGGAGCTCTTGACAGATACGCTGAGTAAAGCGACACTGTTTTTACAGTTACCGTTCTTTTGTGGGAGGGCTTTCTATAATTGTACTCGGTCTCAGATTTCCTGAACCAGCATTTAACAGCCTAATGCTATTCTGGAAAAATCTTACGTCAGCAGAGCGTTTTGCTGACCATTCAGAACAGCAAGTGTAGCAGAAGGACACGGTGTGATGCTCGCGCCAAGCCAGCGCGTTACCGGGGGCTAACAGTATAGCGATGGGGAACCTCAGATCTGGGTTACGAGGTTACCTGGGGAGGGGGAGGAAGAGTGAATCATGCAAACACCTTTTCGATCGTATCCGGCCTTGAAACTTTGATGATTTTTATAGAGCAAGCAGAGATGCACGTTTTTAAAACAGGAGGTGTCACACAGTACAAGCAACCTTCCCAAAGGCGGGTGGGAGTTCTGTGGCAGGACTGGGAGAAACACTCAGATCTCCTGTAGCTCGCTGTCGCAGCCACAAACCTATTGTCTGTATTTTCATTATGAGATTATTATTATTTTCAAGAATTTCAGCTACATTGCTGAGTTTCGAGCGTGCACACCTTGGTCCAGGGAATGAGTATGCTGTGAAGATGTACGTAAGCAGATACCTACTCAGTCACACCGTGCTTTCAAAGCAGGGAAACAGTCCCTGGGACTAGAGTTTGCCTTACAGCTCTCACTTTAGGCTTGTTACATGATTTCAGGCCTTAGTACCAGATGGTTCTTTTTTTCGGAAAGCTTGGTTCTCCTGGCTGAGAGACGTACCTCACATGCAGGGATGGCTAGAGCTGAGAGGCGGGGGGAGCCTTGGTCTGTGCTGCCTCTTCGTATGGCTGCCATTTGCAGGCCAGGGTAGCTTCTGATACAGAGTTGGTTGCTCAGCGCTGCCCAGCATCAGGATACTCCAGATCTACTCCTAGTCTTGCAGTAAACCTATGAGTGACCTTAGGCAAGTCACATCAGCTCATTAGTATTTTTTTCGTTTTGGCTGCTTGTGGTAGTTTCCTGAAGGGCGGGTTTCCTCTAGCCCTTCTTTACAGACAGCTGCTGTGAGGGTGATAGATTTTAGAAGAGCTTTGAAGATCACTACATATGGGTGCTAGATGCTGAAAACTGTATAGAACAAGTCATACAGGAAAGAAGCATTTCATCTTGGTGGACTGTGAACTTCCATAAAAATCCCATAGTTCCGCTGTGGGCCGCAGCTGCGGGCTGCTGGTAGTTTTAGAGAGGAGGTGCAGAGATTAACAAATGTTCCAGTTTGTCCTGAGGTGCCTTAGGCATTTCTGTGCTAATGGGGTTCCTTCTGCGGAGGGGAGGCAACTCTCCTCCATGGAGGGTTGTATTTTCCAGCAATACGCTCAGCTGATCTGAATTTATTTCTGTTGATTTATTTTGGCTCAAGATCCTGCTCCACCAATTATGCCTTCTTTTTAGGGGTGCTAACTTCAGGGATTGGAAATAAAAGAAGAAATACAGAAGCTGGTAACTTTTTATGGCATGAGGGGGTGAAGGAACATAGTGGTCGGAGAAGCTTCGCTGGCAGCAGAGAGCCCAGCACGCTCTCAGCCAAGGTGTGCTGGGGGCTTTCGGGGCGGTTTTTACCAGACGCAGCCTAGCACGCTTTGGTAGATTTTTATCAACTAGACTGCTTGTGCAGTGGAATTAATTTGAGTCTGCTAATTATGTTTGCGGTAGCTGCTGCAATCTGGAAAAGGGAGGACTGCTGAGATGTCAGTGCACGTATAGCAACCATTTTGCACAGTCAGTGGTAGAGTTGGATTTTTATTGATGGGATTGGTACTTTTTTTTTTACATTTGGACGTATTCAAAAGTTTCCTGTGGCTAGAGAAAAAAGAAAAATCTCCTACTTTATCTTTTACACTTAACAAATTCTGCAAATTGTTTAATAAAAGCATTAAACACTCGTCACAAATATGTGTTGAGTTTAAAAGGGTATAGTAGGTATAAGCGTTCCCTATTTCTGTGGAGTAATGCTATACCTTGCAAATAGCCCAATTGATTTCACAGGAACTACTCACAGAATAACACAATACTTGATGCAGGAAAAGTGTCATTTATCTCTGAAATGAGTTCAGCTTTGATTGTGATCTTCTTTTCATATATTTCTAAAAAAAGAGTTTTCTAGCATGTGTTCAACAAAACAGCTAATTTAAGTGACTCTTGCGCTATCTGTATTAATAAAAAGCAAATTTCAATTTGCAAATGAGTCTCGCTGGTAATCAGACTCTTCATTTAGAGAAATATAATGTGGAGAAACAGAGCTAAAGTGAGCACTGCCTAGTCAGAAGCAGATTGCCCTCTGGAGCAGCCTGCCGCTCGCC